>NC_089838.1:284224500-286624500 GCF_035609145.1 Eleutherodactylus coqui | reverse complement strand
GTGCCGACTAATTTTCGCCCTCCGATGGCCAAATTAGCCGCGCTTGCGCAGTCCGGGTCTTCTCCTCTTCTCTATGGGGCTCCGTGTAGCTCCGTGTAGCTCCGCCCCGTCACGTGCCGATTCCAGCCAATCAGGAGGCTGGAATCGGCAATGGACCGCACAGAAGCCCTGCGGTCCATGAAGACAGAGGATCCCGGCGGCCATCTTCAGCAGGTGAGTATGAAGACGCCGGACCGCCGGGATTCAGGTAAGCGCTGTGCGGGTGGTTTTTTTAACCCCTGCATCGGGGTTGTCTCGCGCCGAATGGGGGGGGGGGGGGTTTAAAAAAAAAAAAAAACCCGTTTCGGCGCGGGACATCTCCTTTAACTCTTTTCGTCATGGTTTTTTTTTTCACAGCTTGCACGGGTTAAATAATGTACTAACGGTTTTACTTGTGTCAAATGCCGAGATACCAAATTTGTGGTGGTTTTTTGGTGTGTTTTTTTACATACTTTGGCCAAAGTCACATGGGCGTATGCGTATTTGCATGCGCAGGAGTGCATCGTTTTTGCAGAATAAACAATGTTTTTTGTGCATGCATCAGCGTATTTTACTGAACTTTTTCTGCACACTGAATGAAATGACTAAGGCCTCATGTCCACGGCGAAAATCAGGCCCGCCGCGGATTCTTCATGCAGAATCCCGCAGCGGGTCCCTCCTTTCCCGCGGACATGAGGCCTAAAAAGAAGATTTACTTACCTGTCCGGACGCTGCGGATCTTCCCTCCGTCGCGGCCGGATCTTCTTTCTTCGGCCCGTCGGATGTGCTTGGCACGCTGGCAGCATGCTGCGCGCATGTGCCGTGCAGTCTTTTTTTTTTGAACTCCTGCTCTCTCGCGCTCCCGCGCCGTAGGGCAGGAATTCAGGTATGGGTGTGCCACGGATCTGGACGGCTTCCATAGGCCTCAATAGAAGCCTGCGGGAGCCGTCCGCACTAAAATGGAGCATGCTGCAGGTGTTTTCCTGCACACGCAATCCGCGCCTCAAGGGAAAATGACATCCGCAGGTATATATAGGTGTCCAATGCATCCCTATGGGGCGCGGATTACGCGTGCAGGACACCCACTGCGGATCTGTCCCAGTGGACATGAGGCCTAATTACTCTAGTTAGTTCCAGATTTGTTCTTTTTCCTGCGCAATTACGCAGTGTTTTACTCCTCTCCTTGCGTATTCTGTGTACATTTCTGCATCCCCATTGACTTCTATAGGACTATGCAGGAATGTAAAGCATGACCCTTTTTGTTTTTGCGAAAGTGAAATGTGCAGGAAAATACGCACATGTGAACGAACCCATTGAAATCCACGGGTCCTAATCTCCGCACATTGGGCGTGCAAATTTTGTGTGCGCAAATATGCCTGTGTGACGCCGGCCTAAGGGGGAAAAGGTGGGATTTTGACTTTTTGATTTTATTTATTTTTTTACCTTTGTGCCACTAGGGAACTTGAATTTCACCACTTTTCATTGTTCTTATAATACTCTACTATACTTCTCTATAGCAGTGTATTATAAAGCCTCATAGGCCACTGTAGCTGACAGACCAGGAGGCCATAGCAACCCAATGGACCCCAATGTCCTCCCGCTGTCAGCCCTTTACATGCTGTGGTCACATTGATTGCGGCATGTAAAAGATTAAACAGAGGGGATCACTGGCAAAGTTTGGGCCGGCAAGAAACGTCTTTGAGATGCGGGCTTGCTTATCGATAGTCCGTTTTACTTAGTCCTCTACCAATGAGCAACTCCTCACTCTGATGAGGTGACAGTAACAGGCCTGTTCCGCACTGTCTGGTCCTGACCAGTGTGCACACTTAGGGCGTATTTTGTCTACGTATTCTGAGCGCATTTCTTAAGTGTGTTGTCATTATTATTGTTAGCCGTTTAGTCGTTCACGACCCTCGGCGACTCTAAAGGCTCCCTTCATGTTTTTCACTGCTTCTCTCAGTTGTGTGATATCCATGCCAGTATCCGCTCTCACAGTATGAAGTGTGTAATATGCTACACTAAGAGCCCATAGATTTATATTGGGCCATTCAGACCTGCGATTTTTTTACACACGTGAAGAAAAACATATCCTAATATGTTGGGTAATCCTCCCATTGTAGACTATAGATGCTTAAATTACGCAGTAAATATAAATGTTACTTGTGTATTTGCAGCGTCCTGTGCATTACACCTGTAAAAGATATGCACGCAATACGCAGACAACATACGCCTGTGTGAGTGGGCCCTTACTGCAGATGTTCCTCACTTATGGTTCATTTAGCACGTGAAGGATATCATCGCTGTCCAGTTGCGCTCAGTAAAATGGCCCCCGATTTTGCCATCCACTAAATGCAATACAGGCAGCGGTAGTCCTTGCAGCTTGTGAGCGCTCATTGAGTAATCCCTCCACGGACGGGGCCTAGAGGCAAGACTCCATGGAGGCCTTCCAGCACCCCATAGGGCCCGAGTTAAGCTAAGGTGACCAGAGGTCCCAATTTAGATGGGACAGTCCCGCTTTCTGCCGTTGGAACGTTGGGTCATCATTTAAGTGATTATTAAGTGGGGTGCCGCAGTTCCCCAGACGGTAATCACTCTGCAGCACTGCGGGTTGGCTGCACACACTGCCTGCAGTGTGTGCATCCGGAATCTTCATCCTCTCCTCCCCTCACCTCTCCTCTTTGGTTCCGCAAGAGGAGAGAAGGGAGAAGGTGCTGCTGAGGGCGCATACACTTCCGCCCGCTGGCAGCGCTGAGAGGAGCATCGGCACTGTGAAGACCAGGAAGAGGTAAGTATAGGGGGCCTAGGGGGAGTGCTAATACTATGGGGCTTCTGTGGGGGGGCTAACTATTATTGTTGGGACTTCTGTGCGAGTCACTACTGTTGCTGGGGCTACTGTGGGGGGGGGGGGGGGTCACCACTATTGCTGGGGCTACTGTGGGGGGGTCACTACTATTGCTGGGGCTACTGTGGGGGGGGGAACGTTTGTGCGCCCGTTCAGACGGCAGGGGCTTGGCACATATACACCGAGGCCGCAATGCCATTGCCTCCTCTTTTCCGGCTCACCTCCTCTCTCCTTCCCTCCAGCTATTAGCAATGGGAGTGAGTGTGGCAGAGCTAAGAACTCGCCCCCTTCTATTATCTGCAGCCAGCAATGGGAGGGGTGGAGCGGAGCTTACCTCCGCCCCCTACCATTGCAAACAGCCTGAGGAGAGGAGGAGAGAAGGGGGGGGGTTAGCAGTCATACTGCCAAACTCCCTCTCACCTCCCTTTTCTGGCCATTGTCATTGGCTCCCAAGGAGCCTATGCAGCGATCGATGTATTCTGGGCACAAAGATAGTTCCAGGACTATATTAGCCGGCCGGGCGCTTTTATGCAGTGGGAATACGCCTGTGTAATCTGATGCATTGGAATCCAATGCATCAGATGGTAGCGTATATCGGCCGGCCATCGAAACGGCTGTAGTTTTTATTGGTATCATTTTGGGCTCCATATACCTTTTTTGATCACTTCTATTGTATTTTTTGGGAAACAAAATGAAAAAAATAAGCATTTGGTCTCTTTTTTTTAATATTTTTTCTTCATTGCAGGATAAATAGTGTGGTCAATTAATTGTATAGGTCAATGATACCAAATATGTGGATTCTTCAAAATGTTCCTATGTTTTTTTTATATACAATTAGTAAAGTACGCAAAAAAGGTTTCCTTTCTTTACACTATTTGTTTTTTTCACTTTTCTTATATCCCTCTACGGGACTTGAACCATAAAAGCTATGATCACTATGATAATGCATTGCAGTGTGATAGACATAATGATTAGTCAGTGTAAAATGTCTATCGATTTGTACTAAACTAGACGTATTATGTGTGTTTTGTGACTTCAGCCTAATGTGGAACTCTGCTGCATAAGGAAAGAGTTAAATCACAGTGTTATATGTTATTGCTTGTATTCAATACTGAGTGTTTCCCCAGTCCTTTCCCATCCCCCACACAGAAACTTCTCCATACTAACTTCTGCAACAAAGAGATACATGCGGTCAAAACTGAAAGTAATAGAACAAAGGACAAATGAGACACACAGTGGACTTCGGAGAGGGGGGGGGATTCTATATGATCCGACAAATGAGAATCCTATATGTTACTGATGTAATCTGTTGCACGCCCATTAAAGGGCAGGTGTTATGTCTTGCAATAAAAGGGGCTGTCTGGGTGTTTCTCTCCAGAGCCATTTTGGATATGAGACTAATAACTTGTGTCTGATCTGGTCGATGATGTGTGCACACTATACAATTTGGAAGCTACAGAAATACCCCGAAGCCTGCTGGAGAAAATATGATCCAAGCACAATTGGCGTCCCTGGGTGGGCCGGGTAGAGATTTTTGATTTCTTTCATTCTGGAAAAATACAGAGATCGGCAGATAGCACGCAGAACTCAGGGGCCCGAAAATCTACAGAACACGGTAAGATTGCTTTATGAAAATCTACCGATGTGAGCTGATTTCTAACTGCTAATCTGCCTGTTTCTGATCCAGAGTGATAAATCAATGAAAGGCAGGTAATATAGTTTTTTCTACTCGGAAAAAAGACCACCGTTTTATCCTGCCTAAGGGGTATTATGTATGCTGGGTATATTATGTCTGAGACGGTTAAAAATTGTGTATACAAGACCAAGAGACAAATTCTGTGAGGGTTAATGTGTCAGAAAGGCGGACTTAGCTGTTTAAGTCTTAGGGAGCACGCCAGAGACACTTACTCCTAGGTAACTAGTGTGAGGTTAGGAAAATTTATGATACGCATATTTACCTGTGTGATTGAGCGTGTTATGTTCTCATATGTGAAAAGGTATATACGCGGGAATTATAGCCGTGGTGTGACGGCTGAAGCTTCCAGAAGCTCTTGGTCATTGAAAATAATCATCAGTCCTTGTGTGTTTCAGACAGTTTAAAGAATGTGCAGTGTTTATTATTAGGGGAGGGTTGCTGATAAGAGAGTGGACTGAAGTTAAGCCACTGAAAGCATTTCCCAATTAACCCTTCTGTTCCCTTTGTCTTGTGTTTTGTAGAATTAATGTGCATTGTGATCTGAGTGGGAAAGAGAGGTTATATTGGAAGGATTTGAAGAAAGTAGATTTTACAAGAGGAACACTACTGTGTCCAGAAACTTCGGATAGGATAGACTTGGTAGGTAGAATAGAGTTGAGCAGATTGAGAAGGTTAGGCATAGACGCAGGTTGTTTAGAGAATGGGGAGCAAAGTGAGCAAGGACAAAGGCCATAGAGCTTGTGATTTGGTTGCTGAAGGGGAGGGAGCAGAGTTTACTGAACAATGGGAAAGGACCAGGAAAAGTTTTAGAAAGAAATGTCGGGTTATGGACAGATAAGCAGAAAGAAAGGTGTTTTTAGATTGCTAGGAGGAGGTATAATGTAGGAAAGCGATTCAAGATGAGAAAGTATAGTGGGGGATGTGTATTGCTTATGAACAATGTAATGCCTTTGTGTTGACTACAGCCCCTCCCTGTAATGGCGGCCGCACTTGCAATGTTTAAAACCCCACATAGTGTGACTCTGCAGCAAATGTGGTGAGCCCTGCCCCCACCCTGAAATTACTTCCCCCCCCATGTGCTCACTTTCAAGGTGTGTGATGTTACTTCCGGCTATTCCAATCCGGGATAGGACTAAGCCCCGCCCCTTCTTCCTCCGTCAGCCATCTTGCCTCACCTGGGAGATTTGTAGCCCCGCCCCTTTCTGCCTCTGGTGGCCATTTTGCTGCACTTGGGAGGCCTATATTCCCCAATGCCACTGTATCCAGTGCTAACCTCATGATTGTCTGAAGTAAGGTTTTGTTTGACCGGACTTTGTTGCACTCCAAGATGTGACCACTTTGGATGTGTGATAAGTTCAGGGAAACAAATCTTTGTGAAGATGCAGCTTGGGACATAGTAGATGCCTAAGCTGGTTTATAGTGTATGGAAGATTGGAGTTGATGCATGGGGGACAGAGGCCAGGAATACATGACAGGGGACGCTCTCTCATGTTCCCAGGGGCTCTGTTTTCCACTGCCCACTTCTCCAATGGATGCTCAGACAGATGATGTTATGGAAGGCTCCTACAGATGGAATAATTTCCCTATAGTCACCCAGCAAACTTTTTCACGCAATTTGATGAAGTAATTTTACTTTTTATGTGAGAAAGAGGGACTGAATTGCCCAGAGTAGGATGTTAATTCATCCGTATTCTTTAGTTTTTCCTTAAGTCTTTTGTATATTCTAGTGTCAGTCTACACTGAAGCTATAATTATATTCCGACAGGAGAGTAAAAGTTAAACACTGGACATTCCCTGAAATACTATTACACTGGGTGACGTAAAATTTTACTTGTGCTGCGCCCTCTTGTGTTAAAAAATGCTAATTGCGACCTGAAGAGAAAAAAAAAAATCTAAAGGATATTTTCGCTCAGACTTCGCTGCATACAATGTCACCTTGACCTACAAAGTGCTTGTTTTTGTGCCTCTTGGTTTCCTTTTTCAACTTGTACTAGTTTGAACGCAATTACTCTTTTTTCCATTGAGTATTCCGGTTCAAAAGGGGGAGGCATAGGTGATCTGGGTCATAGATGATCTAGGTGTTGTAGATCAGCTATTGGGTTTAAAAAAATAAATAAATAAATAAATGGAATAAGATAACAAGATTCCGAGCCATGTGAAAAAGAACATCAACACGATTATTTAGTACTAATACAGTAAGAAACTGCAGGTATGCAAACAGTTACCGGAACCTCTGTTGATAATGCATATGTTGAGCTTTTTGCAGATGGTACCAGGGTGAGGATTGATGACTCCACATCGGATATGCAGTGGTCACACAACAAGATGTCCTAGAAGCAGGAGCTCTGCCTCCGCATGTCTCAGCACAAGAAGCGGAACTGAAGGCCCTCACTGAGGTGAGTAGAGTGGCGAGAGGTAGGACGGCAACCCTTTACACTGACTCCTGGTATGCATCTGGCATAGCTCATGATTACGGCCCAATATGGAAGGCCAGACAGTTTTTACCTTAGCAGGACAACCAATTGAGAATGGTGCAGCGGTGCAGAGTCTCATGGAGGCCCTACTTCTACCTGACAAAGCTGAGAGTTTGCACAGATTCCTACACTGGAGAAGCGAGAGACGACACCCTCGCCGACAGCACAGTAAAGGCAGCGGCCCTCAAGCCGTGGAAGAAAGAAGAAAAGATACTGACAGCATGAGTCAGTGGTTAAAACTTTGGACATTGACAAAAACTTGGACTTTGATATGCTAAAGACTTTTACAGTTACAAGCCAGCAAGGAAGGAAAGAATAAATGGACTAATATGGGAGCAGCAGAAACAGGACAGTGTATGGTGAACAGTCAATAGCACTTGCCCACCACAGTTCCTGTATCCCATGATGGCCCAGCTGATGGACGGAAAGACCCACCTAGTAAAGCAGCAATAATGACGACGCTTGAAAGAGGATGGGCGACTTCTGGGTTCTCTGTAGCTGCTGCATCATTTGTCCAGTTTAGCATGATCTATGCCATGGGTGAGACAGGGCAGAAGTAAATTTGCCACATCACACTTGCCGGGACCACTCTACCCATTTCAGGGATTGCAAATTGACTACGTTCAGCTCCCACTTGTTGGGAAGTATGAATACGTGCTTGTTGTTGTTGATATCTTTGCAGGTTGGAGGCCGACCCTGTTACCAAGGCAAACAATTAGGTAACCGCAAAGAAGCTCATGAACGAGGTAAACTGTGAATATGGGGTACCAGAAGTGATTCAGAGTCAGACAGAGATATAAACTTCGCAGGTGAATGTAACATGTCATGTCTGCTATGGATGTATCCCAGGCCTTTTACATACTCTACCATCTTTAGAGTAGTGGAAAGGTGGAGAGACTTAGTGGCACGCTAAAAAGTAAGATACTTAAAAATGACGCCACTTTGGAAAGACTGTCATCCAATAGCCTTATACAGTGTTAGATATGAACCCAGGGGGGATTATACATTATCTCCCTACAATATGTAAAGAGGGATCCCGCAGCACTGTTCTCAATACCCAAACATGGGGAAGAATTCTCTGCACAGCCGATCAGCAAAGGTGGACCAACCTTTATATATTACCAACTCAAAAGACGAAGAAGATCCGCAGCAGGCAAAGAGATGACGTAAAAATAGTATTCCTTTTATTCCAAATCCATAAAAATAGATGGTACAGGCAGCGACGTTTCAACCATTGCTGGTCTTTATCAAGCATACATCTGACCCCTATCCTCCCACCTTATATACTAAAAGTACACACATGTCAACCAATGCAATCTATTCCCAATAACCACTCCCTATATGCAATCAACATATATCAAACAGCTGCTGGCGCCGGTCACCTTACCACAGGGTTTTCTGCATAATGAGCTTCAGCTCCAAACGGCCAATAGTCGGAGTCTGGCATCAAAGGCAGTGGGCAGGACGTCATCACGGTGCATCAAGCCACGTCATCTCCAAAGCGCTCCAGGCAACAGTAACACAGACACACGCCGTCGCACCAACACGTGCGGCGACGTGCACCCCAAGCGCGCGTCGCCTACCAATGACGTCAGCACACTCGGCCAATACCTCGAGGCAGAGGCTGCGATCTCCATATGACACGCGGCGCCGCATATATATGCCCCGCCCATCTATTGCGTCATCCCGCTCAATCCCAGGAAGCCAATCGCTCAAGTAGTGACTCACAAAGAGTAAACTCCTGGTATCTATGGCAACATCTGATCGGACTCCACAGGCACAGCACCCTGCAAACGATGGATGTATCACATAATCCTACCATAGTAATCAGTCAGTCACTGCACTATTTCATCTTATTGAAGTGTGTAGAGACACCAACATTTATGTGCATAATGCTCCACAATAGTTATAAGATTTAGTGGACTCGTACTCATCTCACTTTTTTTTACTACAATTGTCTTTTGATAATGGCAACAAAGCTCTCAAAACACCAACCTTAATACTTAAATAAGAGGGCTCTCTCATTGTTCATATATATTGTTACTTACAATCATTAATCTCCACTCACAAAACGCATGTTACTAGATAAGATTAGTGAAATTAATCTTTATTGTATCAAAACCAATATTAAAACATAGATCACTGCCAATGATGTCAGACAATCAACATTATGTGACCACAAGAAGAAAAAAGAATCACAGCAGCACTCCAAGGATTCAGCCACACCGCTGGTGCAAGGCACTATGCAATAGCCCAGTTAGGGTCCCGACTCCCCGGGTCCACCGTTGGTCATCAATGTAGAAAGGAAGAACCCAGGCAGCATTCATTAAAATCCTCTTCTTTATTGAGACATGAGGAAGCAAGCAGCCACGTATCGACCCTGTGCTCGGGTCTTTATCAAGCTTGATAAAGACCCGAGTACAGGGTCGATACGTGGCTGCTTGCTTCCTCATGTCTCAATAAAGAAGAGGATTTTAATGAACATTATGTGACCAGTAAGATCCTATAGAATCAGAAAAAAATCATATGCCCTGGAAGAGGCTCTGTGTTCAGGGACCGGACAGCATAGCACGCTGAGACAACTAGGGAGAAAGACAAAAAAAGACAAACATTAGGGTTGATACGAGTACAATAAAAAAACCAGCACCAGCAGCTGTTTGATATATGTTGATTGCATATGGGGAGTGGTTATTGGGAATAGATTGCATTGGTTGACGTGTGTACTTTTAGTATATAAGGTGGGAGGATAGGGGTCAGATGTACACTACCGTTCAAAAGTTTGGGGTCACCCAAACAATTTTGTGTTTTCCATGAAAAGTCACACTTATTCACCACCATGCGTTGTGAAATGAATAGAAAATAGAGTCAAGACATTGACAAGGTTAGAAATAATGATTTGTATTTGAAATAACATTGTTTTTACATCAAACTTTGCTTTCGTCAAAGAATCCTCCTTTTGCAGCAATTACAGCATTGCACACCTTTGACATTCTAGCTGTTAATTTGTTGAGGTAAGCTTGTGAAATTGCACCCCACGCTTCTAGAAGCATCTCCCACAAGTTGGATTGGTTGGATGGGCACTTCTGGCGTACCATACGGTCAAGCTGCTCCCACAACAGCTCAATGGGGTTCAGATCTGGTGACTGCGCTGGCCACTCCATTACCGATAGAATACCAGCTGCCTGCTTCTGCTGTAAATAGTTCTTGCACAATTTGGAGGTGTGTTTAGGGTCATTGTCCTGTTGTAGGATGAAATTGGTTCCAATCAAGCGCTGTCCACTGGGTATGGCATGGCGTTGCAAAATGGAGTGATAGCCCTCCTTATTCAGAATCCCTTTTACCCTGTACAAATCTCCCACCTTACCAGCACCAAAGCAACCCCAGACCATCACATTACCTCCACCATGCTTAACAGATGGCGTCAGGCATTCTTCCAGCATCTTTTCATTTGTTCTGCGTCTCACAAACGTTCTTCTTTGTGATCCAAACACCTCAAACTTGGATTCATCCGTCCACAACACTTTTTTCCAGTCTTCCTCTGTCCAATGTCTGTGTTCTTTTGCCCATCTTAATCTTTTTCTTTTATTGGCCAGTCTTAGATATGGCTTTTTCTTTGCCACACTGCCCTGAAGCCCAAAATCCCGCAGCCGCCTCTTCACTGTAGATGTTGACACTGGTGTTTTGCGGGTACTATTTAATGAAGATGCCAGTTGGGTACCTGTGAGGCGTCTGTTTCTCAAACTAGAGACTCTAATGTGCTTATCTTCTTGCTTAGTTGTGCAACGCGGCCTCCCACTTCTTTTTCTACTCTGGTTAGAGCCTGTTTGTGCTGTCCTCTGAAGGGAGTAGTACACACCGTTGTAGGAAATCTTCAATTTCTTAGCAATTTCTCGCATGGAATAGCCTTTATTTCTAAGAACAAGAATAGACTGTCGAGTTTCAGATGAAAGTTCTCTTTTTCTGGCCATTTTGAGCGTTTAATTGACCCCACAAATGTGATGCTCCAGAAACTCAATCTGCTCACAGGAAGGTCAGTTTTGTAGCTTCTGTAACGAGCTAGACTGTTTTCAGATGTGTGAACATGATTGCACAAGGGTTTTCTAATCATCAATTAGCCTTCTGAGCCAATGAGCAAACACATTGTACCATTAGAACACTGGAGTGATAGTTGCTGGAAATGGGCCTCTATTCACCTTTGTAGATTTTGCACAAAAAACCAGACATTTGCAGCTAGAATAGTCATTTACCACATTAGCAATGTATAGAGTGCATTTGTTTAAAGTTAGGACTAGTTTAAAGTTATCTTCATTGAAAAGTACAGTGCTTTTCCTTCAAAAATAAGGACATTTCAATGTGACCCAAAACTTTTGAACGGTAGTGTATGCTTGATAAAGACCAGCAATGGTTGAAACGTCGCTGCCTGTACCATCTATTTTTATGGATTTGGAATAAAAGGAATACTATTTTTACATCATCTCTTTGCCTGCTGCGGATCTTCTTCGTCTTTTGACATTATCTCCCTACGAGATTGTTTGGGCTAGCCCCAAGGCTAGGTCGTTACTATCCTCAGTAGTTACAATTACAATCTGATGTGTTGACTAAGTATGTGATTTCCGTTGTTAAAGCACTAACCAAAGCCTATGCACAGGTGTTCTCTTCCAGACTCAGAGGCAGACACTGGGACACATATCTTGCAGCCTGGGGATTGGGTGTGCGTCAAGAAGTTCCTCAGGAAGCACCCTCTTGAGCCCCGATTTGATGGCCCCTACCAGGTGCTTCTGACTACTGCCACAGCTGTGAAACTAGCCGAAAGACTTACATGGATCCATGCTTCATACTGTAAGAAAGCTTCAGATCCGGGAGACCAGTCTTAGTTGTGCCGAGGACATTACTCTGGTTAGGGCTAGTGAGAGAGGAGGGTGGCAACTGGAATCCTTAGTCGGAAGAATATGAGGGTATGGTTACCTTCTGGTATAACTCGTCCAATGCTCAAGTAGCCACATATTCCTTTGACTATTGTACTGTGGTCCCGTGTCTAGGCCCAAGATCCCACCGCAGGCCAGATTTAGCTCAGTCCAGCTGGTTATATGACTTACATACCCGGGGAATACAATATGTTTAATAGACTGGTCCTATAAACCGCAAAGTGCCTTAAATAAGAAAGATAAGAGCGGGAAATCCCTAATTAGTCGTATAACCCTCCTTGAGAATAATGACAGCAGGTATTGGAAGGCTGAACTTAGTATGTTGCTTGGTTTTAATGCGGTTGTTACACTAACCATGGGAGATCCAAGCCCGGGGGACGGGGGGGACTTACAGTCTGGGGACATACCGGTACGGGAGGACAGATCCCTTAGGGAAGTTTAAAATAAGGGATATGGTAGATGCACCCGAATGGAAGCGTTCACTTAGTCCCGTGCCCATAATTAACCCCCTCCGCTGTAAGATAAAGACCTTGACGAACATGATGATCATAGCCGACCCTACCTTTGTGGACACCTTACAGTAGCGACTGGCTACTCTGACCAGAATCTCTGGTTGGAGTTGACGAGGTACAATGCTAACAGGAGCAACAAGTCTAACTGTTGCGTGTGCGGTAGTGCCCGACCACACTCGGGGATGGTCCCCCTAAATCTCCCGGTAGATGCTGAAGAGTGGTTTCTTAGTCTCTTCACGAACATTTCCGCTAATTACACTGTCCGTGAGAAGTGGAAGAAGGAATACTCTATAACTACTTAAGTGTTTTGCACCAGAGAGAGTATTACTGACTACCCTGGAAACTACACCTGCCAGGCAAATAGGCAGGATGGAGGGAGATTTTTGGGGAACTCACCAACGGGTATTGGTCCTCCTACGGTACGATAGGAGGGGAATGGATCCAGAATCAGGTTCAGTCCTTAGGAGACGTTTACTGGCTTTGTGGAGACATGAGGTAGAGGACCCGCCTGGAAGGTAATTGGACAGGGGAGTGTGCCTTAGTAAAGCCCTTATGCTCCTCCACATCCTGTCAGACAACATTGAGGATAATGAGGTTACCCCCAATAGTTAATTTATCTCGATCCAACTCAGTCTGTGTTTTGTGGTTATCCTGTCATGTTGGTCTATCCTTGTTTTCCGCATAGGTACGGCGGTTCCTTCCAGTCTTGTCACTAGGTAGTGTAGGGTCAGTGTCGGTGGGCTGGACATGTCCACCATCTGGGCTGTCTCCAGGAGGGACATTGGTGTGGGTGAAGATCAGGGAGTCCCACGCCGTCCGTACCTGTGCACACTACTAGTATTGTAACATTATACTAGAGCGAGAAGAGAGACCCCTGGTGGTAGTTTTGATCTACACGTGTACATTGACGTCATAGGATAGCCAAGGGGGGTACCTGACAAGTTTTAAAAATTAGAGACCAAGTTAAAACTAGATTCGAGTCCATTTCCCTGATCATTATGGTAAATAAAACGTTGGCTGGATTAATTATGTTTATTATAATTAGCAACTAGTCGACCAATAGGACCTACCTCGACTATGACTTTTCAAAATAGAATGGCCTTAGATATGATTTTAGCTAAAAAGGGGAGTGTCTGTAAGATGATAGGGGAGACTTGTTGTACCTACATCCCAGACGACACGTGACCCGCGGGTAAAGACGCAGTTGCCATTAAGAAGCTGACCGCACTAACTAAAAAGAGCTAACCTTTGGGACCAGTACTCGCCATGGATGAGCGGGTGGTAAAGGATCCTGGCACAGACGGGCGTCGCTGTTGTATGTGAACTGATGATTACCTTTTCTGTTCTAGTCTGCTGTGTTATCCCCTGTGTCAGAGAGACCTGTGAAACTGATGCTGGAAAAGCTACTCCCACAATGACAAGTCCTACACCCCTTGAAGACCCTAAATCGAACCTTCAACGCGCTTCGATTATAGGCTCACACGCAGAGAACTGTGAAAATTTGACGGGAAGAGTTAGAGGATAGACATTTTAAGGGGGGATTGTGATAGACATGATGATTAGTCAGTGTAAAATGTCTATCGATTTGTACTAAACTAGACGTATTATGTGTGTTTTGTGACTTCAGCCTAATGTGGAACTCTGCTGCATAAGGAAAGAGTTAAATCACAGTGTTATATGTTATTGCTTGTATTTAATACTGAGTGTTTCCCCAGTCCTTTCCCATCCCCCACACAGAAACTTCTCCATACTAACTTCTGCAACAAAGAGATACATGCGGTCAAAACTGAAAGTAATAGAACAAAGGACAAATGAGACACACAGTGGACTTCGGAGAGGGGTGGGGGATTCTATATGATCCGACAAATGAGAATCCTATATGTTACTGATGTAATCTGTTGCACGCCCATTAAAGGGCAAGTGTTATGTCTTGCAATAAAAGGGGCTGTCTGGGTGTTTCTCTCCAGAGCCATTTTGGATATGAGACTAATAACTTGTGTCTGATCTGGTCGATGATGTGTGCACACTATACAATTTGGAAGCTACAGAAATACCCCGAAGCCTGCTGGAGAAAATATGATCTAGCACAGCAGTACTACTGTACTGCAATGTATTATGGCTTACAATAGTCCATCGGCCCTACATGAGTAGCAGGAGGCTCGCCGGCTCTCGCTGTGGGATGGCGCGGGCTTACTTTTGATCCATTAAGTATGCTTCCGCCAGGACGTAAACTTAGTTAGAGGTGCTAAGGAGCTAATAGGATAGCCCAAGACATTTACTGTGGACAACCTATCCTCAGGACAGGTCATCAATAGTTAATTGTGGAGGTCTACGGGTCACCAGGTTCACTGTAAGTGCGGATAGTGCTGTCAATATTGGAGCGGCTGGTTTAGCGCTACATCAGGATAGGTCATGCTCTATTTTGTACCCATTCACACACCAAAGGTACCCATAGGTACATGAGGGTATACGCAAAACACTGCGCAAACCTCGAGAGGCTAATTAGACTTTTAAATCAGGACGGAGGCAATTCCCCCGTAACACGTATTTGCTGCTGACTGATTACAGACACACGCAGACCCAATCAATAAATTGGGCTATTCACACGAGCGGTTTGTACGCAGAAAATCACAGCAAAGTCCTCTTCTGATCTGTATTCAATGACCCAAATGGCCCATGAAAGTCCACGGGGGCATATAAAAAACATGTCAGACACAGATGCTACATACATGTGCGCTGCAGTTTTTACTCATATTTCCAGTGCCTCCCTGCCCTTTTTTGTTTTTTGCGAGCGTGAAAAACGGATGGCACACGGATGTAAAAACACACACAGTGAAATTTTTCACATACTGAAATTGCATATGCCCGTGCAAAGGAGCCCCTAAAGTCTATGGCAGTGTAAAAAAATGCAGTGAACGTGTATGCTACATACGTGTGAGTTACATTTTCTATGTTTCCAGTAAAGAATAAAAAAGTGAGGCTTCTTGCTCTTTTTCTTGAGCATGTGAAAAATAGATGAACTTGGCTTTCAATTCCTGGTCATTGTTACAAGGCTTGTATAAAGAGTCTAACATTGACTTGCAGAAAAACTGCCTTCCAATAGGTGGCGCTGCAGAGGTATTGTTCCATCTCCCTTATTTGTATATATTACCCAGAGGAGCATGAATGGCCTTATAAGTTTCCTCACTCGCCTTCTTGTGCTCTCCCTAAGGGCTCTATCCCACGAGCGGATATACGGCGACAGCCTTTTTATGTTTTCACACCTACTCCGTATAAGCGGCCGAATGGGCTTTTTTGTGCGATCAAGGCCAGCGTTTTCTCGCCCATTCACACAACGGCGAGCGCTGTTTTTAGCGAAAAAATACACCGCACTCCAGAAAACTCTCACTCTGCCGAAATCCTCTTGATACCTTCCAGTGCTTATATAGAGGCAGCTGTAAGCTTTTCTCAGACGCTGCAAAAATGCCTCTCCCTCCCTTCTCTTTCCCTGCTCCCATAGGAGTCTATGGGACCCGCCGGCGTATATTGGCCAAAAGATAGTTCAGAACTATGTTTTGGCTGCCGTCATAGTTACGTGCCGTATAGTCGCCCATGTGAACGAATACATTGGAAATCAATGCTTTACATAGGTACCGTATATGCGCCTGGGCGTGAAAACGCGCCGTATATGCGCTCGTGGGAATAAAACCTAAGGAGAGATGTTACCCCTACCGACCCCGTCCCAGGCCTCTCACTAGCCAAGCCAGGATCCTACTGCACACTGATGAGGGGCAAACACCCTGAAACAGCTGAATGTTAGAGATGAGCGAACAAACTCATTTAGGGCGATTTCGCAATGGAGCACCGCTTTTTTCGAGTAACTGACTACTCGGGCGAAAAGATTCGGGGGGCACGGGGGTGAGCGGGGGGTTGCAGAGGGGAGTGGGGGGGGGGGGGGAGAGAGAGAAAGCTCCCCCCTGTTCCCCACTGCAACCCCCAGCTCACCCCCGGCACCCCCCGAATCTTTTCGCCTGAGTAGTCAGTTACTCGAAAAAAGCGATGCTCGATTGCGAAATCGCCCTAAACGAGTACGCTCGCTCATCTCTACTGAATGTGTATAGATTCTGGCTTGGTTTTCAATTCCCAATCATTGCTGCATAGACCTATATAAAGGGGCAGGCATTGACGTGCAGGAATGCTGCCATCCAATAGGTGGCACTGCAGAGGTATTCCTCCATCTCCTCTGCAAAAACGGATAAAACACAGATGTAAAAAAATGCAACTAAAACCACATGTAACACGCAGATACACACGCAGCGACATCGGTCTTCAAGGACTATAAATTCATATATCATCCGCGTGCTCAGCCCCGTATGACCCTCTGGCCTGAGTCCACCCTGGGCCTCCGCCATCTTCCACCTCTACTCTATCCTATGTCCAGCTGTGAGGTAAGGCCGGCTTCACACGAGCGTTTCTGTATTTTTGCATGCTTTTGTGGAATAAAAGTAGCATAGTTGCACACGCAACTGCACTTTTTATCCTACTTCTCATGCGCGCAGGTCACGCCAAATTGGGCACGCCTAAAAATGTCCACCAATGTTCCCCGTATTGAAATGGCCAAATTCTTTAATACGTGCCAGTGTGTTCTTTTTTCTGCGCAGATGCTCCGGCCAATAGAGCGCGCTGCGGTTTTTTCTGAATGACACAATAGAGGGTGCAAAAAAACTTGCTTGTCAGTGAACTAATTGAAATCAATGGGTTCCATTTTTTGCGCAAAAATTGCCTGCGCAAATACGCTCACCAATATGCCGATGTGAATCCGGCCTGAGGGCGTATGTGTGTGCGCATGAGCACCGCGTGTTAGCGGAAAGAACGTTGCTATTTTACGCACACATTGGGATATTTTACTGGCTTTTGCGTACGCAACAATAAACGCATGTAACGCGCAGTCCGTTTTTCGAGGACCAACATTCCATTCCTCTTATTTCCGTACCATCCCAAATGGCCCCTTGGCCTGAGACCACCCTGGGTCTCCTATGGCCTCACCTCTGGGCCTCCACCATCTTGCACCTCTACCCTATCCCATGGCCAGCTGTACCCCTGGCAGCAGGATACCCCTTGCCCTTTTAGTGTTATGGCCCCCTTCTCTTCTAGTAGGAAATGCAGACACAATAGATGAGACAGGAAAGGGAACAGAAAGCATTTCTACAAGGTGACTCATGAGCGGCGCTGCACGCTGCTGCCAGCAGGTGGCGCTGCCCGGGGAGGAGTTCCGCTGTACAAGGAGGAAGCAGCAGCAGCCGCCGCCGCGGAGGGTGCAGCACAGAGCAGGAGAGCCGGGGAGAGACCCAACATCATGTCTGTGAACCTCAGCAAGAACGGGGCAGCCCTGCAGGCCGCCTACAAGGACGTGGTGGATGGCAAGACCAAGACTGACTGGTAAGCCTTGCATGGAGGAGGTGTGGACGTGCTGCAGCCTCTCTCTATTTACCCTGCCTTGTGCAACTAGGCATGCTGGGACTTGTAGTTCTGCCGGAAAGGGTGGCTGCTCACTAGACTGTCATTATTGTCATAAAGTCATGCTAGTGAAGAACTACAACCCCCAGCATGCACTGACAGCTGCAAGTCATTTCCATCTCCCTGCTGATCTACAACTGGTTTGACTGGTACAAGTATGGGAGGTTAGAAGTTACTGACCGGGCTGCGTGCATACAAATGAATGGGCGACTGCAGGACACGCAGCCGCGACATGGCCCTTTAAAGGAGAAGCGCCACTAACTGATGGAATGGGGTGCTGCCTTTATATCCTCCATATGTCCGTGCTGCAAGTCTACAATAAAATGGTGTAAAATTCCTTTAAATTGGCATCTTTTAGTCCAAACTCAGAAAATGTAATTAAATTGTAGCAGAAGAATAAACCGTCATTTTAAAAGCGTTATCGTGTCGTTAACCCCCCCCCCCCCCCCCTCCGAATGTCTGCACGGTACTTGCACAAAGAAGCGATAGTTGTTCGCTTGATGGAGGCGGAGCGCGATCATTTCACGGTCTGATTTGATTGTCTGTCGTTCAGTCGCTGCAGCGTTTACGTTGAATGATTATCGCTCATTTTCACGTAATCTGGTGAAAAACTGGACTACAATCGTTCCACGTAAAAGGGCGGAGCTGCGGAAGCGGGCGCATGTCATGCATATACAGTAAAGCAGAGACACATGTAAATGCACTTATGCCTGTGCTAAGCCAACCTAAGGGTATGTCCGCACGGAACAGAATGTGCAGCGGAATGTTCGCTGTGGACATTCCGTAGCAGATCTGCAGCGGAAGACAAGACAATGAGAAACACTTGTCGGTCCTCTAACGCGCCTGAAAGCCGCGCCGCAGGATCGCTGCTTCACAGAATTGGTTAAATACGTTTTTGCCAGAAAAACGCCGCACAATATCTGGCCACGTTTCTCAGCGCAATTGAACCCTCAGCCGTGTATACGTAACCTAAGAGTGCGTTCATACGGTGCTGATTTCCTGCAGATTTTGGCGTAGATCTGCAGCAGATCTCACCTCTTCCAGGTGAATTCAAATAGAAGGGGTGAAATCTGCTGCAGATCTGCATCAAGATCCAAGACAAACCTGCAGCTGATCGGCTACATGTGAACACGCCCTTAGGACTCCCTCGTGCTGGCGAGCGCCGATGTTTGAGCATCAGTGAGAATAATCTCGCATTGCTGCGGCCGTGATTTTTTTTGCGTAATAGACAATAGGAGTTTCTAATATTCAAAACACATTGCACGAAGATGGTATGTTCGCACCTTGCGATGCGATACATCGGAGGCTCCATAGGAAAAATGGGCGAGAAAAAAAACACAAAACGTAGAAAGATAGGGCAGGCAGCAATTTACAAATCTCGCAACATCGCAAATGAGAATGCAACCATTGAAAGAGCATGGGTTTAATAATTCTGCATTTTCTAGCACTCGCATCGAACAAAAATTGCGCGATTTTCTTGCGTTGTGAGAGGGATTGAAATGCATGATTATGAAACCGATGCTGCGTGAAAAAAAATCGCAGTTTCTCCTTTCTTTCTGCAATATCGCCCTTCATCCCAGTGCTTTCAGCGCCGGGCCCATTGAAAGCAATGATGGAACATCCTGATCTTGAGCCTCTGCTGTGACAGCAGCGGCAGGGGAGTCCCCTCATCACTGAACACTGTGACAGCAGCGGCAGGGGAGTCCCCTCATCACTGAACACTGTGACAGCAGCGGCAGGGGAGTCCCCTCATAACGGAACACTGTGACATTAGCGCAAGGTGTTCAGTGATGAGGGGAATCCCCTTGTATGGAGCTGCTGCCATGTATATAGCGGTGTGTATAGAGACATTGTAAGACTTCCTGATTCCCTTCCAGCTCGCCTCCGGTTTAATCATCTTGTAAATTGCATATAAATTCTCCTAATGTCCTCATTAACATAACTGGGCTGGTGAGGACATGACAGGGAGCTGATACTGTAGGCCCGGGACACCCAGAAACACGACAGCGCGGTCACAGGCGGGGTGTGCCTCACTTATCTAATAATTGCACAATAGAGCCAGGTAATAATTTGTTACCAAAAGTACATGCGGCTCATTGGCCGTTGTGTGACATTTATATAAAAGCGAAGGAAGCGCGGGACAGCTGAGAGCTGGCGACATTTCCGGATATCAGTATGTGATAACAGCGAGCCGCTTTATGTATTCGGATTTAAGGGAAAAGATATTCTCAGAATCTGGCCCCGAACCAAACCCCAAGCCGTGCGTCCCACCCGTATAATTACATATTAGCAGCGTAGCGCTGCATGATGTCACCTGACCGCCCTGCACGCCTTAAAGGGACTCTACGCTCAAAGGAGAACAATGAATGGAGGATGCTAAGACATCGCCCGTTTGTGGGGCCTCGTACACAGCCATTGTGGTATGACGCCTCTGTGTGGCATGTGACACATACAATCAGATGGCAGTATATTATGAGCCCATATATACAGGACACTGATAACGGCGTGTACACATATAGTCGGATATACACATGAGGTGGCTTGCAAATATGGATACGTTGCCACGACTAAAGCCACGTGACTGGGACTCTGATCTACATGAAAAAAAATTCATGGCATATGCTATTTCTGCCCGTTTCACAGATGAGAAATCCGATATGCCAAGGCATGTCATTGTGCTGTGCCCATGTATGATGGGCAGCGCACAGATTTGTGTCCATGTGCTGTCTGATGTGAGTTATGTCCGAGTCTCAGACAGTTGGGGCTCATGTCCATGACCGTGTTTTCATTGCGTGTTACGCGTGAATGCATGGTCATCCGCAGTGAATGGAATCCTTGATCCACGCACATGTCCATGTAGACACTGCGTATCAATACACAGGAAATAGATTGCAGCACGCTCTTTCTCTGCGTACGCATGCAGAGCCCTATACATTGTGTGAGCCCTATACAGTGTATAGGCAGCGTATAAAACGCTGTCCATATGCAATATATTACATATGGGCTGCAATTTCAGCAGTCTCTGCTGGTAGACCCGCTGTTTATAAGAATGGGCAGGGGGCCTTGGGTTGCATTTACACCGCTGAGCGCGATATCAGGCCGAGAAACTGGGCCCGATATCATGTTTGCCATCCTGCGATTTGCGGTTTTTTATTAAAAGATCGCATCCTTTCTGTGAAATTGCGCCTTTCACACGTGAGAAAGGATTGCAGACTCGAGACACGGGAGAAAAAAATCATGTCACACTTTTTCTTTTTTCCTCTCCAAGGTCCCATAGGAAACAACGGTGCTTCCTGCGGGAACGCCCAAAAATACAACATGCTGCGATTTTTATTTATTATTTTATTTAAATTGTTTCCTTGCCGCATCTCTGAGAAGAAAAATTCGTTCATGTGAATAAAACTGTTCAAAAGAATGCGTTTCGTATTCGTGCGCATCACATCGCATAGAACCCGCCTGAGTTTCTTGTTCGTGTGACCGAGCCCTTACACTGGTGCGCCGGTAGCCTTAATGTCTAATCACACGGGCGGATTTCTTGTTTATATTCAGTCCGTACTTTTCAGCTCAAGGACCCACTGAATTAAATTAAATGACCTATTTTGGTACATTGTTTTAAAATCACTCATTCCACTTTACATGGTTGTGTAAAACGCAGGGCCTCATTTATCAAAACGGCCTTTGTTGCCCGTAGCAACCAATCAGAACTCTGCTTCTTATGCCTTAAGTTGCTGAGGTAAAATGAAACCGGAGCGCTAATTGGTTGCTATGGGCAACATAGACCTTTTTACTGTTAAACCGTTTTAATAAATCTACCCCCCTGTTTTTGTGGGTTGTGACAAACTGGTATCGCTTGGACGTTTGACGTGTTTTTTTTTTTTCTTCTTGTTTGCGTGTAAAAGCACTGAGAACGTGATTGCAACACGGACATAAAAACGCACATATGTACCGATAACGCACACAGTGAAAATGCTGCATTTTCACGTACCAAATTTGCGTACGCCTGTATGAATGAGGCCTTAATTGTATGTTTGCGGGAATACGAATAATATGCCGGACCGCAACCAATTCTGGCTGTGGATGTGGGGTGTAGTTTCCTCTTCGGGGTTCCCGTCGGCCTTGTTGCAGTTATTACCATCACTTTCAGCTGTTTGAGGAAGTGATGACCTTTTAAATAGGAAATGGCATTGTGTAGGAAGTGACCGCTGACCCCCGCACAACGCGCTCCACAGTCCTGGATTGTAACCCAGCGACAGAACGCCGCCCCCCCTGGTAATGGGGCGGAATCGCCTGCCGCCACACTGCTCATACCCGTGACTTCCAGACACCGAGATAGAAAGTGATCGTGCAGAAGTCTGGGCACCCCATGACTAATGGCCATTTTGTAACCAGATGCTGCAAATTTGACTGTTTGTGCTGAATTTATTGTTGGCATATGTATAATTTTGTTCATCCTGTCAGTCGGTATCTAGTAACGCCATATGGCAGAAATCGCAGTTTCCAAATGTTCCGTGACGCCAGCGCAGTCTTTTTTACGCTTTTTTTTTTAAATTTTTTTTCATTTTACACTCCTCCTCACAGAGAAGCCTTTCGTTCAGAAATCTGCCTTGCGTACGTGCCCACATCCTGCCACAGAGCGTCTCCCGCGCTGGCGGGCTTGGTGTGCCGATGTGCTGCATGGTCACCTAGTCATTCTTTTACAGGCTATAGACACCTTAGGGGATAAATATTTTTCCTCGTTGTGCGGCTCACGCGCAGGCGTCCTGTTAAAACGCTGCCTCTTAAAGCGTTATTGAATGGCGTTTTTAAATGCAATCGACCGGTTTTTAATGCACTCTATCATTAAAATGGGTAATGCGTCTAAAAAGCGCTGAAACGCATTAAGATAGAGCAGATGACATTCGAAAATCGCAGCGTTCGAACGCTCATGAAATCAATGGAGGCGTTCAATGGCATGTAGCGCGGCGTTTGAAACACTGTGATAAACGCTGTAAAAAGGTGTATGTGAGAGTGGCCTCGGGGTCTTTTCACACTAGCTTTTTGCTGATCGCTCAAGTCCATAGAAATGTATTGTAGAGGACGATCTTCATTTTCAATCCGCCTCTGCATTTTCTGTCGCTATTCCATGTTTTTTTCTTTACACCGGTTCTAGAGCGCAAACTGCTGCGCTATTGTTTCCAGTTTCAGAAACGGATCCTCCTTTTACTGCGTTGTACTCAATGGGAGGCAGATAGAACTGGAAGGCAATCTGTTTTTAATTTCCAGTTTTGTCTATTTTCTGCATGGTGCCGCCTCTTCGGTGAATGTGGTTAGCACTGTTGCCTTACAATGCTGGGGTCTGTACTTCACATCACGTGCAGCATCAACTTTGAAAAACTCCATACGGCCATCACTCCAGCTAACCACTGAGCCACCACACCTTTTAGCACTGTGGTTCTAGGTTCACGTATGACTATGGGCAACATCTTCGCAAGAATGGTGGCGCAGTCATTAGTACTGCTGCCTTACAGTGCTGGAGTTGTAACTGCAGTGTGTTAAGGCTGCAGTATGCAGTCCTAATCTCTCGCTCACGATCTGAAGGTTGCAGGTTCAATCCCCGCATGATTCTATACTTCCGAGGTCGGTAAAATGAGTACCCAGCTTGCGAGGGGGTAGTAAATAAATTACCATAAGAGCGCTGTGGAATAAGTTGGTGCTATACAAATAACAAGTCCCAAGTGTGAACGTTGCCTTAAGGCTGCGTTCACACGGGCGACACAGCGATAAAAATCGCAGCAATATCGCATCGCTGGTCCGTGCGATATCACCGCGACTTTGTAACACTACGAAGTCGCATGTGGTGCTAAAAAGTCGCGTGACTTTGTAGCACCACATGCAAGGTTTTTCGGGGGAGGCTTGAAATATAAACCCTTCCCCCAAAATAAGCAGTAGCTAAATAAGAAAAAAAAAAAGCAAAACACACATACATCGCCTGTTCCGTGCTGTCAGCTCGGCCGCAGCTTCTCCCCGGGTCCCCTACTGTGATCTTTTCCTCTTCTGGCCTGGGGATTCAAAAATCACCGCCTCCTGGAAACGCTGGCTGTGATTGACTAACGTCAGGCAATCACAGCGAGCGCTCCATGAATGGCAGTGATTGAACCAATCACAGCCATTCATCGAGTGCTGGCTGTGATTGGCTAAGAGACAGCCATTCACAGCCAGAGCTTATAGGAGGCGGGGATTTTTGAATCCCCGGCCAGAAGAGAAGATCACTGCCGGGGACCCGGGGAGAAGCTGCGGCCGAGCTGACAGCGTGGGACAGGGCTTTGACAGTAGGATTTCCTACTGTCAAAGTTGCATCGCTCCGAACAAAAATCATGTTTTCGAGCGATGCAATCAACAGAGAGGAATGCTCCATAGGGAAACATAGACTACAAAACCTCACGAGTCGTGTGCGTATATCGGGATCCGTGAGGTTTTTGTGTCGGGCTGTTGCATGCTACAAAACATCACACGTATGAAGTAACCCATAGGAAAGCATGAGCGTCACATACATGCGATTTGTAGCATTGTGGCAACGCAACAAAATCGCATGACTTTGTCGCCCGCGTGAAGGAGGCCTAAAGGCATAAAAGGTGACTCCCTTTTGCAGTAGATATAATTTTAAAAAGTTTTGCGCCGTTTCTCTTCTGCAGCTCCTACATATCACTGTATATAGACTTTTTCGTTAGGTTTAAACGCTCCCCCGCTCCCCGCTCATTGTATCACAGAAGGTGAAGCACTGAACGAGAAGTGAATGATTCTCAGCGACTTTCTGCCAGTCTAAACATTCTGCACGAGCGCGAACAAGTGCAAACAAATCTCAAGTGACGTCATACGCTCCTGCGCGTGTTCAAACGAGAATTGGCTTGTGTAAATTAGCTAATTTATGGCCACAAGATAAACTGTGTTGTCATAAATTAGCTGATGAAGACAGCAGAAGAGGAGAAGCAGAGGGGATCTTGAGGTACCGCTACACAGGGGTGAATAATCACTGGAAACTGCGACACCTATCGGCTCTGTTTAAAAGACCAATATGACATGCCATTTGCTATTCTTACATCTGGACTAGGCTGCTATCACATCTGCGTCCGGAGTTCTGCTTTCCTGCTCCGTTCAGGGAGTAATAAAGGGGAATACCCGCGGCCAAATGGCTCCGTCTTGTGACAGGACCGAACAGCGCTGAACAGACCACATGGTCTATAATGGGATCCGTTCGCTTTCCACTTAGCTGCTTGTCTTTTTCTTCCGGTATTTTGTGCCGGACCTGTGACAGAACCTCCAACCGGAGAATCCAACACAGATGTTAAACCACCCTAATGCCTCGTGTCCACGTGGAAATTGAGGCCCGCACAGATTCCCCATGCAGAATCCCGCAGCGGGGCCCTCCTGGCCCGCAGATGTGAGGCCAAGAAATCAGATTGTACCTACCTGTCTGGATGCTGCCGGTCTCCCCTATGTCACTGCTGGATCTTCTTTCGTTGGCCTGGCGGATGTGCTCGGCACACCGGCAGTGTGCCGCGCGCATGCGCCATGGTCATTCTTCTTTTTAAACTCCTGCTTTCCCGTGGTCCTGCGGCACAGCACAAATACAGCTGTGAGAGTGCCGTAGGGCCAGACGGCTTTCGTAGGCTTCGAAGGAAGCCGCGGGAGCCGTACGTGCGGGAAAACTGCCCCAAATGGAGTATGCTGCAGGTGGTTTCATTCACAGGTATTTAATTACCTGCGGGTGTCCACTGATTCTCTATGGGCGCGGATCACGCATGCGGGACACCCGTGCGGTTTTACTAATCCCATTTTGCCCATGGACATTGGGCTTTAGGGCTCCTTCAGACTTTCGTTATTTGCGCACATCTTTGCGTGTGCTAAACACAGAGAATAGAACCCGTAGACTTCAATGGGCTTGTTCTCATTGTCTTTTTTTTGTGCTTTACTTTTCTACATATTTGCGCAGCACAGGTCCCCATAGACATCTATAGGAGGTGTGCAAATGCGCAATACGCTGCGCAATTCCATGTAGAACAGAACACATCTAGAACTCACTTAAATCGCGTGCGTGTGCGTGTGGTCTGCGTGCATATGAACAGGCTCTGCATGCGCAAAAGAGGACAGAAAACAATGCAGACACGTGTGCAAATCAATATTGTACACTGCGCAAATACATTACGCTGGAATGTGCGTATTTGCGAATACCTGCGTCTGAAGGAGCCTTTAGACTGTGAGCATCATAAGACTGGGGTATGGTAGTTCTATGGAAACTGACAGATCAGCAGAGGCATTCATTCTTGCTAGTTCTTGATGATTTGTATACCACATGGCCTAATTTCCTGCTTTTATTGCAGGTCTCTCTTCACGTATGAAGGCAACAGCAACGACATCAGACTGGCAGGGACTGGAGGTTTGTGAAACCTTCTTGTATGTGAAGTCTTAGTCATCGCTTTAACCACCAGCTACTCGGCCTGCGAAAATCCTTCCTTTCACCTCACATCTACCACAGGGTTCCTCTTTCTGTTCCACACGCCTCTTCTTGTCTGCGACTGCGCCATTTATCTGTCTTCTCTCCTCCTCACAGATGGAGGTTTGGAAGAACTCGTAGATGAGCTGAGCAGCGGTAAAGTGATGTACGCCTTCTGCCGAGTACAGGACCCCAACTCTGGTCTCCCCAAATATGTCCTTATTAACTGGGTAAGGACACTGTAGTACCAGACTATCACCCATCCGTCGCCTCTTCTCCCACTCATGTCATGTCTTCTTTCTCCTCCAGACAGGCGAAGGGGTGAATGATGCCAGGAAAGGGGTTTGTGCCAATCACGTCAGCACAATGGCAAACTTTCTTAAGGTAAAACTTCTGTGACTGTGTATCTTCTCCCTACAGCCATCCATTAATGTTTAAGGTGACCCTCTGATCCAGGAGGAACAAAGATGGCCGCACCACTTCTCTGACTACCCGATTCACACTGTGCATTAACCCTTTCCAATCCACTGTGACGTCTTCCTACATTCTGATTGAAGCTTGTACAGCTTTAATGTCAGAAGACGGACGACAGGGTATTCTTACTGTCTATTGCCAGCCACTCTGCTGTCGGAGCCTCTCTGTACCCCGTTGACTGTAAGGGGGTCCATTGCTTTCCGCTCAGCTGCCTGAATCACAGCTCTTTTACCAGTAGGGGTTCGTCCTGAGCTATCTGGTTTATGCATCCATAGTTTTATAAGACTGGGATTGGGGGCTTGTAGCAACTCTCATTTTGACAGTTGCCAGGACTTCTAGACAGAGACAGTAATCATATATGTCATATACAAAATTCAAGTGCATTGTCCGACCTACACTGCAGGGCCACTTTATTAGAGCCCACTGGCCTTGTCATGATTGGAGCTTCGCTGCAGCATAAAATCACATGAGCAAGTTTTCCGTAGATCAGTTTCAGTGTGAATCCACATTAGAACGAGAAAATCAAGTGATCAGAGTGACTTCCAAGAACCCCTGGTCATCTGTGTTAGACTGGCCAGGTCCAGAGTTTCACTACCAACCTTGTCGGGATTTCTCGTGTATTTCTTGATGTAGAGAGTATATAGGGATGATGTGATCGAGGAAAACAACCAGCGAATGGGGATCCAGTGTATGTAAAAAAACTTGTCAATAAAAGGGGTCAGAGGAGGATGTGAAGAATTGTTCTGATGAGCAGGCGATGCACAGCGAAATAGCAGTCAAACACAATGCTGGTGCTCCGACTAATCCGTTCAAAGGCATAACTCGTTGTTCCATAGCACGGATGGGCTAGAACATACCACCAGTTCCAGCACCATGGCTGTCTAAGAGAAGCAAAAAGGAGGCGGCAGAAGAACACAAAAATTGTATCATTGAGCAGCAGAAAAGCATCCCCTGATCAGATGAATCCAGTTGCACCGTGCTGATGGGAGGTCAGAATTTGGTGCAAGCAGCATGAATCGGTGAACCCTTCTTGTCAACATGTCAGTGCCTCAATCTAATTTGCGGCAACTACAAGAAGTTTCCTATCTTCCTGGGCTGATATTCCTGCAGAACTCGTATTTCAACACCCAGTGGAATTGATGCTGCGATGAATTGCTGCAGTACTGAAGGCCAAAGGAGGTCCTACATCCTACTAGATAGGGGTCTCTGATAAAGTGGTTATTCAGTACAGTATATACAGTATTACATCCAATTAAAGAAGGGCGTATGATAATAGCCTAGAAAGGCCCTTCTATTGGAAAGTACATGGAAGGAACTTGGCACAAACTAAGGGAAAACTTATTATGACTGTATTGATCTTATTGATTGAACTGTCCTGGGCCCCCAAAAGCATCTCATCTCCTATTTAAGTGGGGGGGTTTGGTGCCAGGAGCCTCACTTGCATGCATATTGGCATCCTTCCTGTGAGCGTGTTCTACGAAGCAGCGAGGTGTTGTATAGCAACCATTAGGACTCCTGGTGTAGTAAGACTAATGAAAGCTTAGCTGATCAGCTGCTGCGCCGTACAATATGTTCTGTCCCTTCTGTCTTATTAAAGGGACACTAATGTCAGATTTCATTGTATTATCGTTTGCGCAGGATAATTTACATAACGGCTCCTTGGATAAAGTACAGATCACTTCATTTATTTTAATTTAAACAGGTCCAGAATCCCCAAGCTGTTTAATTTCACGCTATATCTTTATAGGGGTTGGAACTCTGTTCTCTAACACAGAGCTACAAATCATCGGCTTCCCTTCAGGGTATATTCACACTTGGCAGATAGGCTGCATACTTGTTTGCTATTGAAAATCTGCTCCGTACATCCAAGTGGGGTTTTATGCAGCATGAACATGGATTTTTGGAAGCCCACTCTGATGGATGGGACAGTCATTGACATTTCTGCAACTATGCTCCCACATGTCAATATACTCTTACATTAAAGTAGGCTCCAGGCATAGTTGGCATCATAGCTAGGTTTAATATCAGATGCAGCCTGTTAAAAGGATTGTCTCATGTAGGGGTTGCCCTCTGTCCATATGCCCTATAAGCACATAAGGATGTCATGGGGGATGAAGGGGGGTCCAATCTTGGCACATCCTTCTATAAGCCCGTGTGTGATATACTATATAACAGTCATTCATTTGAATGGCCACATATACAGTTGCAATCAAAATTATTCCAGCCGCCCCCCCCCCCATTGCAAATTAGGTTTATTTGCTAAATTTGCAAACTTTTATCTGTTAGCAAAATAAAAAAGTAAATCAAAATAGCTCAACACAAGTAATATACCCTGTTTCCCTGAAAATAAGACATAGCATGATTTTCCACAATTTTTGAGGATGCAAAATGATTTTTGAGGCTCTTTGAGGATGCTTGAAATATAAGCCCTACTCCAAAATTAAGCCCTGCTAACAGTTAATTAAAAAGTCAATTTAAATAGTGTCCAGGCAGCTATACATGTAAAAAACTTAAACCTTTTTGAACAAAAATTAATATAAGACACTGTCTTATTTTCGGGGAAACATGGTAACAAGTAGTTTCTCCAAGTTCGATACAAAATACCACTTTTAATGACTCCTGCAGTCTCAGAATTATTCAACCCCTTCTTAATAAGTGTATTGAGTACTTAGTAGAGCACCATTAGTTATGACCTGTTGCATCGCCAGACACCAGATTCTGACAACGTTCCTGAGTCATTTAGCCTATTCCGCATGGATAATGGCCTCCAGCTCACTAATATTCTTGGGTTTGCATGCTGCAACTGCCGTCTTCACATCCTACTAAAGATTTTTTATGGCGGTCAAGTCAGCGACTATGAAGGTCACTCTTGGATGTTCTTGTATTACTGAAACTAAGCCTTGTTGGACCTTGAGGTATGATTGAGATCATTGTCCTGTTCAATATCCTGATCCAATGATGGCCAAGCTTCATCCCCCTCGCAGAAAGCATGACCGTTTACTCCTAAGATTTCCAGATACTTGATTGAATCCATCTTGCCCTCCACACGCTACAGGTTTCCAGTGCCAGAGGAAGTAAAGCAGCCCCAGGGCATCACCGAGCCACCGCCATGCTTCACTGTTGGCAGGGTGTTCTTTTTAGCATATGCTTCATTCTTCCTCCTCCATACATACTGCTGACCCAGAGGCCTGAACAGCTCTAGTTTTGTTTAATTGCTTCCCAAAACTTCTGTGGCTTATTTATATGGTTTTGCGCATACTGCAGCTAACTTTTTTTGTGCTTTTGGGTAAGTAGAGTAGACATCTTGAAATTTGGCCATGAAGACCTTCAACGTTTTATTATGTGCTTTAGGGTGTATTCAGACGACCGTATATCGGCTCGGTTTTCACACCCAGCCGATATACGGCATCTCTCTCTGCAGGGGGAGGAGGCTGAAAGAGCCAGGAGCAGTGATCTGAGCTCCCGCCCCCTCTCTGCCTCCTCTCCACCCTCCTGCACTATTTTCAATGAGGAGAGGCAGGACGAGGGCGGAGTTAATTCCCAGAACTTAGCTCCGCCCCCATTCCGGCTCCTCTTATTGCAAATAGTGCAGAGGGGCGGAGAGGGGGTGGAGAGGGGGCAGGAGCTCAGAGCACTGCTCCCGTTTCTTCCAGCCTCCTCCCCCTGCAGGGAAAGATGCCGTATATCGGCTGGGCGTGAAAACCCAGCCGATATACGGTCGTCTGAATGCACCCTTACTGTGCACATGGAAACCTCAGTGCCTGCTGCCACCATATTTTGCTGCAGATCTATTAGTCACTCGAGGGTCTTTGACGATCTGTAATACTTTTAGTAATACTTTTCCTCTTTCTGGCCTGTTTAGGTAGTGTAGCTAGTGTTTCTTTACCTTGAACTTGCAAACTGTGCTTCCATGTGTATCTCTAGGAACATTCAGTGACTTTGCTATATTTTTGTATTCTTTTCCTTGTTTGTGCAAGGCAGTGATCTCTTCTCTTGACTTCTATATTTCTAACATGCAATCAAACGTCAAAGTCAACAAAGCCCTAGCCAATCAAGGTATTTGATGTTTTATCTCAAGCACACCTGATGCAACTAATTAAGCCCTTGATTAGTTACCTCAGGTGTGTTTGAGATAACCTCTGATTTGCGAATGTGTGCTTTCATGAGGGATTCTATTCAGGAGATTGAATAATTTGAGACCTCATGAGCCATTAAAGGGAACCTGCCACTAGATCTGAGCACCATAAACTAGTCTGGGTAGGTATTTTATACTGACCTTGCTCGTCTATCTAGCGCTGTCGCTCCTGAAAGGCGGCGTGGACCATGCAGTCGGACCACGGGCTGCACGCACTCCCATAGCAACCAGTTGGTTTATGGAGCTCATACCTGTTGACTGTTTCCTTTTAAGAGTGTCATTATCATATTAGTTATGTTGAGCTATTTGAGTTGTTTTGTTTTTTGCAAACAAACTTAATTTGCAATGGAGATTGAATAATTTTGATTGGAACTGTAATAGTCCATTTGTGTAGCAGCAGCTGCTGCAGGAGAAGTGAGCCACCAATAGCGACTTCCTGAGGGTCTTGGGAACACATAGGCCCTTTAACTGTGCGTCCAAATTAATACACAAACTCCACGCATTGTGGAAGGCTCAGTACATGTGAGCACCAAGTTAACCTTTGTATTATCTGTACATGGAAACTAGAGATTAAAACAATAGAGCGGCATACCAATATTTACAGAAGGCCGGGTTGTGCTGAATGCTGGCAGCTTGTACTGTAAGTCTCCTTTCCCTACTTGAAGGCTCTATGTTAATATTCGTAAAGCTTCTTGGGCCTCTAGAAATCTTGTCTTTTTTTACTGTCAAGTACATATGTAATACTTCATAATATCAAACGCTTGTGGCGGCTAGACTAGTAAGTACTAGAGCTTAGATCTTGCAGGATTTATTGGAGAAGCATGAGCAGCTTTACTACTTGGTCGTGTGTGTAAAGTTGGGTTTACACGGGATAACTATTGTTCAAATAGTCATTGCGGCATGTAGTTTACACGCAAATGACTTTTATGCGCTTTTACACAAAGCGGTTGTTCATGTTTGCGCTCGCGGAAGCGCACATCTCCCTGCAAAGCTGTTGGCTAGTCATTGAAAGACAAAGGATTACGTGTTCACATCAGACAATTTATCAACTAGCGACTATTTTTAGGTGAGCTGAAACAAAGTGACTAGTGAAGGAATTATTGCTCATCGCCCTGTTGGTGGTTACACAGAAAAACTCACATTTACACTTTCAAGTGACAATCCAAACAATAGTCATCCCGTGTAATGCCACCCTAAGGGATAGGGGGGTGCAAAGCTGCATGAGATATTGGGAACAAAGAGCCCACCATGTTGAGGTAGTCTCACAGCTGCGTTGGAAAAAATCCACCATGGATCTGCTACATGATCCACAGCGGAAGTCTAAGGTTGCACCTTGGATTTCTACTGTGGATTTGCACATACAGATGCCCTGGATCTGCAAGTGGATAAGCCTCATCTAGTGCGGCTAATCCGTGTGCGGATAACCCTACATGGAATCTGCATAAGAAGTGACCTGTTATGCAGATTCCGCATCAAAGTCATTGGTGCCGGCATGAATTCTGCGTCAGAATCTACTGTGCACATAACCATACTGACCATCTTTACCGATCCAGTCACCACCAAGGGTGATGGATATAAGAATGGTTTATGTTATCACCACCTGGAGTACTCTTTAATGCAATATTGCATGAAGGCGCCCATGATTTTACGGGGCTGGGCGGTATTTTCATAGTGTTTGGTAGGTGTGTTCATTTCTTCCTTTCTCCTATTGCTCTGTCACTATCCACTGTAGTTCTCGCCGTCCTCTTATGAAACGGAAGGATGAGGATGAAGACTGCTGGAATGAAGTGCAGTACATGGGATTAGGATAAGGTTAATCATGCGTAAGCTGCATCTAATGGTTCACTTGAGGATGGTCTCCTGCAAAAACGCCTGTATGTCCAATCGCCACCAGTTGGATCCTCCATCTAAGCTTTTGTCTTGTTCTAGGGAGCCCATGTGACAGTCAACGCCCGAGCTGATGAGGATGTGGAGCCGGAATCGATCATAGAAAAGGTTGCCAAAGCTTCTGGAGCCAATTACAACTTTCACAAGGAGACCAACAGAGGCAACGATGCTCCTCAGGGCCCAGTGGTGAGGAAATCCTGGTGGTCCGAGGGAATCGTGTATCTTACAAAGCTGTTGGATAATAACAGTAGCACGCTACTTGACATTGAGGTTTCCCTTTCTACCGCAGGGCTCCGTCTACCAGAAAACAAATGCAATGTCTGAGATAAAACGTGTTGGAAAAGAAAACTTCTGGGCCAAGGCGGAGGTGAGGGCCGTCTGTGCCAATGGCTGCGGCTTGGTGATGGCATTGCTGGCATAACTTCTTGTTCATTTTCTGCACACAGAAAGATGAAGAGGAGCGCAGACTGGAGGAACAGAAGAGAGCAAACCTGGAGAGGGAGAGACTGGAGAGAGAGCGGAAGGAGCGGGAGCAGAAGGAGGCTGAAGCCAGGGAAAGACGATATAAGGAAAGGGCTGGAGAAATAGATGCGCAAAGGTTAGTGCATTAGGCTATTCCCAACATACGGCATTCCTGCAGAATGGTTGCTCTCGGCTTGTCCTGTCAGCTTCCCGCATGCTGGGAGTCTTAGTTTAGCAACAGTTGTAGAGGAAATTTACTTATTAGCTATTCTTTACTCCCATACAGGAGGACACAGCTAGAGGCTGAAAAAAAAGATCGGGTGAGTGACTGCAGTGGTGGTGGGATGCTGCAAAGGGTTAGGGTGACTTTAGGCCCCCTGTCCACGGCCGAGGCAGAATATCGCTAGCGATATTCCACCACAGGGGTGGAGGTGGGAGCACTGACGGGTCTCCAAGATGAGCCTATCTAATAGATATAGATTTAAATCGCACGAGTGGAGAATCATTATGATGCTCCACTCATGGATGCCGGCGGTGTGCTTTCCATAGTAACCCTATGGAAAGCTTTGCAGAGCAGATCATCATCCGTGGACAGGCAGCCTTACTCGGGACGACTGTTGGACGCATTAACACCTGACAGTCATCCAAACGATTACACAGGAGCGATAGCCGTTCAGTGAAAGGAGACGGAGTGCGCAGGACATCTCTTCCAGACGGCCGTCTCTTTTCACTGTGAACAGGCAGTCATTCAAAGGTGGACTGCCTGTTTACACTGAACGAGAACTCGCTCACTAAGTTGCTTAATTTCAGTGAGCTTGAAACAAAGCGACAGTTATTTCTCACTACGTGCCCTGTTGAAGATCGTTCATTTGAGCGATATTTCAGTAGATAGTTGTCCTGTGTGAAGCCACTCTTAAAGTGTATTTCTGAACAATTGTGAAACCATCATGCTGCTTTGTAGCCCCTCCAGTAATTGTACATTTCTGCTCAGTGAGCCAACGCCTTTTAACTAGCAAACCAACAGTAGTTTATTTGTACATCCTGAGTAACTGCACTGGGGGTTTTGGTGCAGCGGTGTCACATGGTCGCCTATTCATTGGAATGGGTACCAGATGAGGGTGTTTTTCAGGACTCTACTATTGGTGACTTATCCTCAGGATAGGTCATCTATAGTTGATCGGCAGTTGCTTGCCACTTGGGATCCCCACCGATCGGTGCAGTAAAGCCATAATCGGGCAGTGTAAATGCCCAAAAATCACTCCCTATTGGTTTACAGGTTTTTATCGCTGACTTTGTCAAGTTAAAAAACCATCGCTGGATCGTGGGTTTGTTATTCTATATAGACGCTCCCCGCTTCACATAGAAGGTGAAGCGCTGAGCGAGAAGCCCGCGATCCAGCGGTGAAGTCTGTCAGTATAAACTCTGCACGAGCACCAACTACCTTAGCGGTGATGTCAGCGCTCGTGCAGTCGTTTACCCAACTGTCGGCCCATGTAAAAAAGCCATAATAGTGTCCCTTGCCCCCTGTGAAGGCCTGGTAGAGTAGCACCAATCTTGTTGATTGGCGCTTGTCCTTGCAGGGGAATCTATAAGGGGGCCTTCACACTTGCGATTGCGATATTGCTGCTTTTTTTTAAATGCGACTGTCAATGGGACTTTCTAATGTTAAAATCGCATCGCACAAAAATTGCAAGTTTGTGCTTTGCAATTTTTGTGCGATGCGTTTTTAACATTAGAAAGTCTCATTGACAATCATGTTAAAAAAAAAACAAAAAGCCGCAATATTTCCAGAGTGAAAGGACCCTAGTCAGGAGTACACAATCCAATCTTAGTTACTTATAACGGTGATGCAAAACCCCTTCCCTGGACACTTACAAAATAACAACCAATTAATATAATTTATATGTTGCATCCTTCATGCCTTCTCCAGGACGCAAGTGCCCAGAAGCCAGTAAATGCACGAGAGATGTTCCTACAGAAAGAGCGCTCTCTGCCCAGTGTACCCGCTGCCAGCAGCCAGCCCGGTGAGTACCAGCCACGGCTGATGGAGATGTGTCACATTCTTCTGCTGCGTCTTCCTCACTTTGTGTTTTTTGTGGCATCATGGAGTATGTCTTTTTGTGTCTCATGGTGTCCGTTTTCAGGAAGGTTGCGCAGTCCCTTCCTGCAGAAGTCGACCAGTCAGCCTGAGCCAGAATCTCCTCCATCATCCCCTGTAAATCGTGTGCAAGAACCCCCTGCATCCCCTGTGTCTTGTGCCCATCCGACTCCCCCAGAGTCTCCTGTTGCCCCTGTATCTCATGCACCTCCAGAACCCACTGTCAATGTGAAAGGTACACGAATGTAACCAACAGTAGTTGCCGTAGGCTGATATGTACTTGCTGAGCTCATGTGGGGAGTGTGTGTGTCTTTCTGCAGAGCAAGCCCCTTCCAACCGGCAGGAAGAGGAGGATGTATACCACGAGCCAGAAGAAGACAACAACGTCTATGAAGAGCCTCCTCAGGTGGATTCTGCAGTAAGGGCTTTCTCCTTTTGTAGCATTTGACATCTTGTCATCCTACTAATGCTGTGCAGTTACTGAACTCCCTTACTCTGTTACTTGAGGTGCCGCAGGAGGAGCCCATCTATGAGACTGGGATAGATGAAGACCGGGGTCTGTGTGCGAGGGCCTTGTATGACTACCAAGCGGGTGAGCCTGGAAATTGCATCAAATTAAAATGTCTTTAGTTCTCTCAGCAGGGTTGGATGAAAGGTTTTTGTAGGTTCGCCTTGATACCATTACTTTTTTAAAGTACATTCAAAACTATTCTATGTGATGAGATGTTTTAGGCCTCATGTCCACAGGGCAAATCAGGCCCGCTACGGATTCTCCATGGAGAATCTGCAGCGGGTCCCTCCTGCCCCGTGGACATGAGGCATAAAAATAAGAATTGCCTCACCTCTCGCCCGCTCCGGATCTTCCCTTCGCCGCGGCTTCATCTTCTCTCCGTGGCGGCCGGATCTTCTTTCTTCGGCCCGGCGGATGCGCAGGGCACGTCGGTTGCGTGCCCCGCGCATGCGCCGGCCCGAAGAAAAAAGATCCAGCCGCGCCGGAGAGGAGATAAAGCCACGGCGAAGGGAAGATCCGGAGCAGGTGAGTAAATGCCCTCTATGCCATACTTTCCAATAACTTCTGATACTTCAGCTGGTATTTCCCTCCATTCATCCCATAAATGTTCTTCTAAAGAAGTTACATCAGCCTGTCTACAATGGTGCAGGGAGCGTCGTCATTGGACAGTTGAGCAATGGAAGAACGTTCTATGGAGTGATGAATCGCACTACTTCATCTTCAGATCAGATGGATGTACTTGGGTGTGGAGGATGTCTGGAGAACATCTTCTGTCTGAGTGTGTTGTGCCGACAGTTAAGTTCGGCGGAGCTTATATTTTGGTCTGGGGATGTTTTGCGGGTCGTGGTCTCGGTCCTTTGGTTGCAGTGACAAGAACCATGAACATGGAGGTTTACTCTGACATTCTAGATAACGGTGTGTTGCTGACAATGTGGCAATACTCTGGGAATGGTCGGCCATACTTCCAACAAGGCAACGCGTCTTGCCACACATCCAACACTGTTTTACATTGGTTTGAGAATATGGAGGTTCCACGATTGGACCGGCTGCACAGAGTCGCAACCTGGACCTACTGAACATGTCTGGGACAAACTGGGGCATTGGGTGAGAAAATATAAACATCTCTCTTCTCAAAGCGAATTCGCCAGCCACTTGCAGGCTGAATGAAGGGAAATACCAGCTGAAGTATATCAGATATTAGTAGAAAGTATGCCACAGAGAGTGTCCGATGTCATTAGGGCCAAAGGAGCCCCACTAACATATGTAAATAAATACTACCTGTGATTTGTGACCAGTTACTTTTGGTAGGGTAATATTGTACAATACAAAACAATAGATATCTATGACTACTGTATTCTGTGTGACACATCCCAAATATTAGCCCTGTGTATGCTTGTCCAAGAGCCACACACATCCATTTGAGTGCTCTGAAGTTTAGTATAGCAGAACTAGACAGACCGCACAGCAGTGACATTAAGCACATTCCTCTTACTAATATGGTTTGGTCTCCTGCCAGAAATGTATAATGGTAATAGTAGAAGAGCTGCATTAGTGAGTGACTGGAGGCTAAGGGACAAGGCTATTTCACAAAAAATGTGTAGACTGGTAATTGATGTGGTCTGTTCATTACGTATGAGTAAGGCTCGAGGGTCATGATTCTTTTATTAATATATATATATATATATATATATATATATATATATATAAAATCTGCCTCTATTGTGTGATGTATAGCAGCACTATTGGTAACATATTGAGGGTGTGGAAGTTTGGCAGGACCTAAATGGTCACTATCTTTTCAGACCACTTGTATGATGGCACTTTTGGTAGTTCTCATAATGGCTAATTATTTACCTAAACTGACGTTTTTGTGCTGAAAAATCCTTCTAGAGCACTGGCCACTATGGGTCTGCCGTCCTTCAAGCTTACTGTCCGCTGCCTGCTCTCAGTTGATTAATTGGGAAACGTGGAGACATCAGAACAGTGATAAAAGAGGTGCATCATGCTCACTGAAATGTATAGAGGGGGGAGGGAGGAAGAGGGACTCAAACTGACACTGCCTGCAGCTAATAGTAACTCACTGTTTGCTGTGTTTTAGCTGCAGAAATTGATCTGCACTGCTGTCTCTTGCTGTACACTGATAATTTTGTCTGTTAGAGACCAGGATCTGCAGTTTTCTGTGTACAGTCTGTAGAACACAGCACAGCTGCCAGGCTCCTCCCGCCTGTTCTAAGATGATTGAGGGATAATTTGGGGGAAAATGCAGGGTAAAAGTCATATAATGGCCAGGAAAAGTGTCATGTACACGCACAGAAACTTATTATTCTGAAAAGTCAGATCTGCTTTGAAAAATCCTTTTTCTTAGATTTCCCCAATGATAAACTGATCACCGATTCTTTCCCTGTTGGGATCCAACAATTGGCTGCAATCTATGTGAGACCTTTGCAGCAAGTGTCCAATTTCCTTGCTGTGCCCCTTCGGGTGAAATTCTAGGGTTTTTTCAGGTAAATATGACCAATGCTGTATCCCCAAAATAGGTCAATAATTGATTGCCTGGGGTCCACTGCTGTTGACCACAGCTGATTCAGGGCCTGCTGTCAAGGCTGCAACCTGCAGGGGTAAGGACTGGAAGCTGACGCTCCGACCCACCCATGTGTTGGTTAGCGCTTGTAACTGCAGGCATAGAGCCCATTGATTTTAATGAGAGCCGTGCCTGTAATTACAAGCACCGGCCACTACACGGGTCAGAGCAGCAGCTTCTGCTCCTTACCCTTGTGTGGTGTGACGCTGACAGCAGGTGTCCCCGTCGACATGACTCCAGCCGATCATCTATTGATGACCTATCCTGAGGATACATCAATAGTATTTCCTTGGAAAACCCCTTTAAGCATTCCACAGTAGACCTTTGGAACAATGGGCTGTCCATGCAATGCATAGATGACCTAGGTCCTTCAGTGTGAAACACATTCTTGGTAGCCACCCACAACTCTCCCATTATCCATCTCTTACTGCCCCTTTACCCGGGTTTTTGTAACGTTACATTTGGGTAGAGGTCCTCTCTAATTAATTCACTTTCCTATATTGCTCTTTAATAAATGTTGCTACTATAGAGTTTACGAATAGTTAAGGGATTAGTTTAGGTGCCCCTCGCAGTTTAAGAAGCCGAGGAATGTTATACTTGGAAGTTGTCCAGTCCTTATACACAGTTCTCCCCTGTATCCAAGCTAAACAGACCAGACTTAATCCTGCTCTAAGTAAACCACAAACTTCTGTGCGGTTGTATGAAATACGGCTGAGGGTTACTATAGTAATCCAGCGGACTGTCATGTAATATGGTGCTGATTTTATCGTACGCCATGGTGAGCCTAAAATAATTTTCCTAAGTAATGCAGTAGTATGATGAACTGGAGGGGCGATGCGCACGGTGTGCCGCCTGTCACCGCACGGGCATTGATAATTGGCTAATTTACTCCACTCTTATTGAAGATGTCCACGATTATAGCGGAAAGTGTAATCTGAATTACGAGATTGAGTAATGGTTAAAGGGGTTCTTAGAATTTGGAAATCAGTGGGAGCAGCGCCTGCAATTCTAAGTGCCGGTCACTACACGGGCTAGAGCAGCGGCTTCCACTCCGACCCCGGTGTATCCCAATGCTACCTGGATAGCCAAGTCCTTCTCCATGTCCGTGTTGCCCAGTGGTTTCCCATTTAGTGTGTAATGGTGATATGTATTTCCTCTGCCCATGTGCAGAACCTTACATTTATCAGTTTTACACCTCATTTGCCACTTTTCTGCCCCAACGTATCCAGTTCCTCTTGCAATTATATCCTGTCCTCTGTTGTTACATAGTTTTGTATCATCTGCAACTATTGCTATTTTACTGTACGATTCGGAGACATTACAATGTCTTGGTAGCGCCACCTATTAGAAGGTAGTTTTACTACAAGTCAGTGTCCAACCCTTTAACAGTCCTTGTAGCATGACTGGAAATAAGACCTGTTAAAAGGATTTCGGGGACATTAAAAAAAAAAGTTAAACAGGCTTAAAATGACATAATTGAATACTCTCCTCTCCTCTTGGCTGCTCTCAGGAAAGTGCTGCCCGCCACACGGAGCCCAGGACGGTAGGTGGTCATTTGACTGGTCAGCCATGAAAACAGCTTCAGTGGGGATTCTTTCATGCCTGCTGAAGCCTGTGAATAGCTGAGCAGTAATGTGTACAATGAATTGCCCACCACTTCTTTTGGGATCCATGACGCGGTCACCAGGGCTGCACAGAGAGCGGTCACCAGGGCTGCACAGAGAGCGGTCACCAGGGCTGCACAGAGAGCGGCTGGGATAGGTGAGAATTCAAATTGTATTTCATTTTAACCCTTTGCAATCCAATTTTGGACTCAGGGTTTCCTAGGGTGTTTTATCTTTCTGCCATTATAGGATGGCGCCATCTGCTGGCTAGAGCCAGTACTGCTGTATGGGACATACCGCATGACTCCTTTACAACTACTCCTGTTCCTCTAATGCCACCATCCTCTTGGTCCCTCCACTGGCTGATCATTGCAATCCTCCATGTTTTGCAGCTCCTCCTCTAGCCTGCTCTCAGATTTGGACAAAGAGCTGAGAAAACTGCTATTACAAGCTGTTGTATGACTGTGCTGCGGGATGGTGGAGAGGGATCAGGAGCTCTTAGCAGCAGTGAGGGGGAATGGACCAGCAGCTACTCAGAAAGAGGATGAGATAGCTGTGTAGTAGAGTGGGTGTGCTCAGGCTACACAGCCTCGGAAAGGAGAGGGTAGGGGAAGATGAACTTGTGTACTTTCAAGAGAGAGACCTGCTGACCGATGCTGGAAACACCCCTATGCCAGAACTTGAATGTAGGAGAGCCTGCAAATCAATTATGAGGCATTCTAAATGCATGAGAGACCCCTGACAACAGAGCGGCCAGTAATATACAGTAAAAATACCCTGCCGGCCGTCTTCCGACATCAGAGCTGTACAGGCTTTAATCAGAATGTCATCAGACAGTGGATTGGAAAGGGTTAAGCCTCTTAACTTTTATTTATGTCCCATGAAAACCCCTTTAAAAGTCAGACATTGACTTGTAGGAAAGCTACTGTACCTTCTAATAGGTGGCGCTGCCAAGCTTTGTAATATGTCTCTGGAAGACCACAAATGTTCAGTGCAGTACGTGGACAGCCTATTGTTTTTAACCCTTTCCAATCCAGGGTCGGACCTTTGTCAGACATTAAGATTTCCCTGCATAGCTCTAATTTTGGACGAGGTCTGACACCTATTTCTAACACTATGCAGGACAGCGCTCCAATGTTGAAGGCTGCTCTGCCTACTACAATATACATATGCACAACAGCCTCTAACATTGGAGCGCTGTCCTGCATACTGTTAGAAACCTGTATCAGACTCCGTCCAACATTAGAGCTATGCAGGGAAATTGGAGAGGGTTAACAAGCGCTTCATTCTTCATTTTACCTCTAGGGGGTGCTGGAGTAGAATTGAACACTTGATGCCAAGTTCCTTCTGCCGCACCAAAGGGGATTGTCAAAAACTAGAACCTTTTTTAGTATTCCATGCAGCTCCATTTATAAGCAGTCAGACCCAATTGACTTCCCATGTAGCAACAGCACCTTTTTTCCCCTATAATGCAGAGAGAAAGTAGGTAAAACAGCAAAAAGGTAATAGTGATATATATTATAAAGATGCTAGCTTTAACATGAAACAAATGCTATAAAGGCCCAGTTACTGGATAAGGTCAGCAGTGTTACCACGTGTGATGGGACAAGACCACGGAGGAACGATGTCTGAGCCACTTCCTGTGTGTTCTCAGAGTATCTGTCGGGGTTTCCAGAATTCTAACCACTTCTTCATAAAGATGATGTGTGATAAAAGCTGCAGTTCTCACAGGCTGGTGTTCTAGAAAGTGTTACGGAGCGTGTCATAGACATCTGCCATGTTCTGCATCGTGGGGTTATTTATTTATTTTTTCTTAAAGGGATATTCTTTTCAGATGTCTATGACATATCCGCAAGATATGCCTTTAAAAGTCAGAGGTGGGACCCCCACCTATATATATCTCCTGTTCTGGCTCCAACAGTCCCCGGCTTGACTGTACTAAGTGGTGTGGATTATGGAAACTGCCAAGCAGGTTTCGCTTTGCACTTTCCGTAACTCCTGTAGAAATCGATGAGAGATGTGGAAACAGTGTAGCGCAGTGAGCGATGGTGGGGGGGTTACAGGAATGGCCGAGATGGGAACATCCCTTTTTAAGGTTGGAGGAAGCTATGAAATCCTGCCATTGTTCCTTCGGTTTGAACGTCGTATTATGATTATTTTTATTTTGCATATTGTGAGTTTTTAACCAGCGAAGGCGACCGTGTAGAATTCGCTCGCAGCTTATATTAAAGAGAACGTACCATCAGAAAGTAACCTAGATGAAGTTTATGTTAAACGTATTTAAGAATTTTACTTCGAACTTTTGTCAAATATAGATTGTGAGATGAAAATGCGTGATATCCTAAAGTAATATATATGTATGTATCCTAACACATATGTAGATGACCATGATATTACAAAAGATGTGTGCCAAAATACAGGTATCCTTCCAAAAGTAACTGGACACCTGAGCAAGAATCAAAAGTTGTATTGATTTCCATATGTTAATGCTTAGTGGGCCACCTTTGGCTCTAATGACATTGGATATATACCACTCTCCGTGGTATACTTTCTACTAATGTCTGATACACTTTTGCTGGCATTTCCCTCCATTCATCCTGCAAATGTCTGGCAAGTTCTCTCAAAGAAGATTAATCCTGTTCATGTTTCCTGACCCTTCAGTTTGGCGCAGAGATGTTCAGTAGGGTTCAGTTTGGGACTCTGTGCAGCCGGTCCAATAATGGAAGATCCATATCCTCAAACCAATGTAAAACAGCATTGGATGTATGACAAGGCGCGTTGTCTTGTTGGCAGTATGGCTGACCATTCCCAGAGTATTTATACAGTGTTGGCAGCATATTAATGTCTAAAATGTCAGGGTACACCTCCATGGCCAAGGGAGGCACCACTAAGTAATAACCTATGGCTACTATTAATACTATTTTTACTCTTGCTCAGCTGTCTAATTACTTTTAGTAGGATAGTGAGAGTGACTGGGTATCTGACTTGAGGTGGTAGACACATTGCCTTTTTCAGTTTTCACAGGTGCCACCGCGAAGTCAGACGCTAGTGCACACAGATTAGCTGCAATACTAAAACCTCTCCAATCCATCCTAACCCTACCGCATGACTCCTTTACAACTTCTCCTGTTCCTCTAATGCCACCCTCCTCTTGGTCCCTCCACTGGCTGCTCATTGCAATCCTCCATGTTTTGCAGCTCCTCTTCTAGCCTGCTCTCCTGTCAGAATAGGACAAAGAGCTGAGAAAACTGCTATTACAGGCTGTTGTATGACAGTGCTGCGGGATGGTGGAGGGGATCAGGAGCTCTTGGCAGCAGTGAGGGGGAATGGACCGGCAGCTACTCAGAAAGAGGATGAGATAGCTGTGTAGTATTGAGTGGGTGTGGTCAGGCTACACAGCCTTGGAAAGGAGAGGGTAGGGGAAGATGAACTTGTGCACTTTCATGAGAGACCTTTTGACAGATGCTGAAAACACCCCCATTCCAGAAACTTGCATGTAGGAGAGCCTGCAAACCCATTATGAGGCCTTCTAAATGCATGAGAAGGAAAACTCAATGCAAAAAAAAAAACCAAAACAGTAAAGTGCATTTTTTTTTTTCTTCAGAAGGGACTTTGTGCATGAAAAATCAATAGACCCATATCTTGTGGTTTCTATAGCCTTTTTAAAAGGGTTATCACTAGAGATGAGCGAACGTGTCCGTTACGGACACATCCGCACCCGGACACCGGCTTTAGCGAACACTGCAGTGTTCGCGCGTAAGTGTCCGGGTGCCGCCGGGGGGCGGGGAGATGCGCGGCGGCGCGGGCGGCAGTAGCGGGGAACAGGGGGGAGCCCTCTCTCTCTCCCTCTCCCCCCCACTCCCCGCCGCACCCCCCCCGCGCTGCCACGGCGGCCCCCGAACTTTTTCGCCCGAACACCGAGGTGTTCGCAAAGTTCGGTGTTCGGGCGAAAAAGGGGCGGGGCCGAACGTGTTCGCTCATCTCTAGTTATCACCTCTCGGAGACGTGTAGAGCTGCTGTATTTTTATGTATTTCCTCTTTATAATAGATGCAATATAAAGCATAACAATGCATGTTCTTTCTTCGGGGGTCAGAAACGCTAGGAATGCTGCCTTTCAATAGAAGGCACTGTGGAGGATTTATTCCATCTCCCTTATTTGCATATTACCCAGAGGAGCGTGCGTGGCCATTTGAGTCTCCTCACTTAGTTTATAATATAGTTGCTCTCCCTAAGGAGAAAAGATAGCGTTTCTGACCCCCATGCCAGGCCTCTCACTAGCAAAGCCAGACTCCTACTGTACACTGATGAAGGGCAAAAACCCTGAAACAGCTGTCTGTGCATGAAATCTGGCTTTGCTTTTAATTCCCAGTCATTGTAACAAGGCTTGTATAAAAATTCTGACTTTGGCTTGAAGGAGTGCTGCCTTTCAATAGGTGGCACTGTGGAGGATTTATTCCATCTCCCTTATTTGTTCTTTTTTCTACACAGCTGATGACACCGAGATTTCATTTGACCCCGACCAAATTATTACGCACATCGAGATGATTGACGAAGGCTGGTGGCGTGGATATGGACCCGACGGGCACTATGGCATGTTTCCTGCCAACTACGTGGAACTGCTGGAATGAGAGATGATGGGAGAAGAGATTGAAGAGGGACCTTACAGCGAATGAGGCCCCTATGCACTGAAACGGTTATATTATCATGGGCTGTAACCACACAAGAAACACCTAATGTACTTAACGTAACTCCTTATGCTCAACTGTGAGGCAGACAGCCGGTTCCTTAACTCAGTACACACAATTTCTTCCTATAAGCCACGTGCGTTTCTCCCCCCCCCCCCCCCCCCCCTTTTTGTTCTATTCTTTGTGTTCACATAGACCAAGGAGTTTGACCAAAGGATAACTCAACTACCAAGGTTTATTATGGTACTTCCTGCTGTCTTTGCATTGCAGTGACCTCTAGGGTTCAGGGTTCGAGGACCTATTGCTGTTTGTTTTTGTTTGTGCCACAATTGCGCTGGGGGAGGGGGTACCTCCTCACATTGTCTTCCCTACACTTATTGTTCTTTTCTGCATTGGCACCTTTTACTTGAGATTGTGTCTTCTTGGATTTACATTCCACTTTTTTTCCTGTGAGCTATTCATATACAAGACAATTGATTAATTCTCATTTCATCCACGCCTTGCTAGCAATAGGCACTCTTCCAGGTCTTATTTTTTCATTCATTCCTAAAGGCCCCTTTACACGTCCCAATGATTGGACACAAACTGTTTTAGGAATGCTTGTTTACCCGATCATTAGAAAGTGGTAATATGCCTCCAATCAGCCATCGGCCATCGTAAAAATAGTCCTTGTTGGCAGCACATCTTCCTGTATAAATGGGATGTGCAGCTGACAGTGTTGAAGATGTATTGGGTATGAAGAATTATTCATCACCCATGCAGTATGAATTGGACTTGGGAAGGCCAGTGAAGTTAAACAAGTGCCGATCCCATTGATCGGTGCTCATCAACCGGCCGTGTAAAAGGGCTCTTCTGATAGAAGTGCTCAAAACAAGAATACAGTATGATGACACCCCATAAGTTGTTGGACCCTCTATAATGTGACATTAGACTTCCAGAGGAATGGCCTGTCTGCCTGACCCTTCTTCTGTTCTCTATGGAAGTGTGCATGCACGGACTAAAGAAAAGAGTCGTGCTCACAGACCGAGACTGACTTCCTGGGGTGACAGCAAGTGAATAGGGGATCAAGTAGGTATAAAAAGTACACCCCCAGACTTTGCATTCCCTGTCCTATGAGCATCGTAACTTGCTTTATGGTGCTAATGGGGCATTACTGGTTCCTTTTTAAGAAAGGCACTGGCTTCTGTGCCGCAGCATTGCCTTTCCTATACCTCTTTATGGCCCTTGATGGAGATTGCATTGGTTGCTCGTCTTTCCTGCAGTTATCAGAAATGTGTGTGTTTGGTGTGTCATTAAAGGGGTTGTCTGGTTACTATATGAAATTTTAGTGGCAGTTGCACACTTGGTAAAATAACGACAAATCCAGCGTTCTTTACCTGTCCTTAGTCCCACCGGAAGGTGATGTCACAGGATATCGCCTGACGTCCGTTTTGAACTCCTGATATCATGGCGCCCAGGATGTGAGCGCTGATGCCAGGAGAATGGGCAGTGATGCGGCGGCCTCTGGCTGTAGCGGTCAGGTGATTATGCAATGACTACAATTTCTGCCGACTGTGGGGCTTCGGTTCTGGATCACCGGGACTGGGGACAGGTAAGTAACGCTGGATTATTTATTTTACCACATGTGCACCTGCCATGAACAATGCCTATTGTAACCGGACAACCCCTTCTATTATGCAAGAGTGTCCCTTTTAAAGCAGCCCATGTTTACACAAATGGTAACCAGATATGGGGAGGTCTACGGGTAGGTTCCTCCCTGGAGAATATTGTCTGGAATACGTAAAACTGATTTTACTGACTTTTGGCCCATACACTCTGCAGTACACAATATTGGAGTTATACCTATAGTAAAAGACTGAATCAGTGCTATTTAATGTAGGCCATTCTCCGATCCTTATGTCCAGGGCGGACCGTCCTTGTACTACTTGTGTCTTCTCACGGACTTGGCTTGTGCTATGTGATTTGTTGACTTGTTACAACTAGAACCAGTAACTGCATTAAAAAGTACCAAACAACCAATCAGATGCCTGCTTTCCAGGCGATGCTAGAGAAATGCGACACGCTTCTAGGTTTTTACGGGTTACTAAACTGTTTCGAACTGTAATTTCACTGCTGCACCTTCAATAACAGTAACATTGCTGATACTTTACCTGTTTTGGGTCAATAGTAGGTCATTTCATGCTGTTTCCTCCATTTATATACATAGCTGCATTCTGCTGGTGTCATTGTACTGCCCCGTGGTCACAGGCAATTGGTAAAAGTTTGCACCTTGCTTTATCTGTGAATAGAGAAGAAGCCGTCATGTAATTACAAATCTGTACACGATTGAGAAATGCTGTAAGTGGAGTGTACCTTTAAGGAACCGTATACTAGCTCTAACATGAAACTGATCATTGCATCTGATAACCGTATGGATTTTGCGATAATTTTTTATTTTTTTTTGTATAGGGCAGTATTATCACAATGAATGTCTAATAGGAAAAAACTGGCTGCCACGATCCCGCCTCGCTTGTTATGTATATTCTGGGCCTGTGGGTACGGTGCTGGGTGGTATGCGGGAATTAGCTGAAGATGCCCTCTGCAGGGCCGGATACATTCTTCTTGTCCTCTTGTGTGATTTTTTTTTTTTTAACAATCCTCAGTCTGTGAAAACCTGTCTGACCTGTCATGTAAGGGGTGGCGTAAATCACATGCTCTGTGAAATCACCTGGTAATTATGTTGGAACTTTTTTTTGTTCTTTTTTTAATCATTAGAATATAAAATAAAAGTCTTTGATAACAAGTGCCGGATATTCGTTATTTACCATTGTGGTGGCTGTGTGAGACTGTTGGACCTATTTGGGATTAGGAGGGTTGAAATCGCAAGCATGTCATGAGTCTGGGGAGCACTCCAATGCGCTGGATCGGGGTACGATCGCACATTGATGAGTAAGGCTTCCTGCACACGGGCGGAAATTCCGCGGCGGGATTTCCCACCCGTGCCCGCGGCCGTAGGGTTGCATTAGATAATGCAATTCTATGCAGACAGACGCGATTTGACTGCATTAAAGTTGCGCGGTAAACAAATAGCGACATGTCCTATTTCTGTACAAGCCTCGCAGTGGCCCGCACAGAAATGTCATGGCTGACGCACCGGCTCTGCTCTGTGCATGTGTCGGCTGAGCAGCAGCCGGCACATAGCAGAGAGGAGAAGATGCCTGAGCAGGTGAGCCGCAGTGGTCAGTGCAGGGGCACGGCTCGCATCCCGCTGCGAGAATTCTTACAGCGGGATCCGACCCCGCCGTCTGCAGGAGGCCTAAAATCCAAATGCGGATTTTCACAGTGGAATTCAGCAGTGAAAATCCACTGCATTTCTACAACAAATGGTCATACTTTTTGCTGTAGGTGAATGAGGTTAGTCAAACATAGATACTGTAACCCTATGGATGTGTTCAGCGTGTACCTATATCATGATGTGGATTAGCCTACACTGTGCTCTCCCCAAGTCGGAGGTCACAGCATGAATTCAAGAAACACAAGAGGTACATGAAGTCAATCAGCTGGAGTAGACATCCCCAAACATATTGGGGTTTGTTCACATCTCACTATCGGCTCCCATCAGGTTGTACACTTAAAATCCTAAAAACGGAACTCCTGGACGTTGCCTATTGCTGCCATTATGAGAACTGCTGATGCGGAGACCAATAGGTCTCCTCTTCAGCAGGTTTCCATTCCTTTGCCCCATTCTCTGCTATGGGCTTAGACGTGCACCATGAGCGGGCCCCTGGACGGAGCCAATAACCAGATGTGAACAGGACTTTTAATTTTTAGTGGGATCTACAGACTAATATCTGAAAATGTATAGTCGGTCACAAGTCTTGCGTAAACCAACTAAAGCTGGCCGACCGCTTTAGGCCAGATTCACACGACCGTATGTATGCAGCTATTTAGCCACGTCCAAAGATCGTGACCATCTGACGCATTGGATTCTAATGTATTCATTCAGATGGATGATTTTGGGGTGCATTAAAAAAATTGCGCCAGAAAAAAAATGGCACATCGGTGACCGTTTTCAGTCGCAATTTTATACACTGCGTCAAAAGAAAGGGCAAGACCTATCTTTTGGCCAAGATATGCATGAAGCTCCCATAGACTCCTATGGCAGCGGAAAATATAGAGGGAGTTATTTGGCGTACAACCCTGGGAAAAGAAGACAGCCGGCTCTAATTAAGCATTAGTAGTCATTCCGAGGATTTCTACTGATCAACAGATTTCCGCACTGCAGCGTATTTTTATTTTTTTTTGCTATATAGCAGCAGTCTGCGCAAACAGCCGAAAATACGCAGGTAAGGTTCGTGACTCAATAGCGGCAATTCTTCATTCATGCAATTTTGCGGCGTGTACGGCCACCGTAAAAATGTATACGGTCGTGTGAAGGAGGCCTTAAGCGGAGTTCACATTCTTTTTATGATAACGGATTCGTTTTTTCCTCTAAGGGCTCCTTCACACAGGTGTATTTGTATGCGCAATACGCTGAGAATAGAATACGCTGATTTTAAATGGGTTTGTTCCCGTTTCCCTTTTTTGCGCACACATTTCGGTCACGCAAAAATGCAACACGCTCTACTTTTCTGCATATTTGCTCACCGAAGGTCCCCACAGAAGTTAATGGGGAGTGCTCAAATGCGCACGCAATATGCAAGGAGATACGTGATTGCACTGCACATCTGGAACTCATTAGCAATTTTAAGCGTTGTTATTTTGGCTGTGCGCAAATGAACATGCCCCGCGGGCAGAAAAAGTACAGCAGATTATGTAAAGAAGTACGCAAAAACGCATTGTTCATACTGCATAAATGCAGCGCTGAGCCGCTTGCAAATGTGCATACACTCGGGTGAAGGAGTGCTAACTGATTGCAAACTGATCCATCAAAAAAACCTGGATAGTTTCCGTTGGCTTCAGTTAGACATCCGTCATGATCGGGTCTTAACAGATCTGTTTTTCAAAGTGCTAACAACCACCTGTCCGTGAGTGAGTGCTTTACATGCTCTGCCCCTATTCACATGACCGTGACGTCATTGCAGGTCCTAAAGCATAAAACATGCAGAGCCTGATAGGTGCTGTCTGCACATGGCTGCTCTGATGTCATGTGATCAGTCACCTGGACTCTGACCTCGCCCCTAATCACATGACTGTCATGTCATCAGTTTCTTCACTTTACTAAAAATCGGGAGAGCAGGACAGCAGCCGTGTGCTGACAGGACCTGTGATTATGTCACTCATGTGATCAGTCACCAGCTCTTAGCGCCGCCACTGATCACATGACTGTGATGTCATCACAGATCCTAAACCAGCTGAGGCTGACAAAGAACGTATACAGTACAGCTGTGTGGTGTGTATGACGCACATCTACCAGAGCTGTGTGGTGTGTGTGATGCACATGTACCAGAGCTGTGTGTGGTGTGTGTGACACACGCATGTAGCAGAGCTGTGCATCACACACATACAGTTCTGCTACATATCACAAATACTGGTGTTATAATTTTCTAATTACTAATCTGTTTGCAATGTAGCTCTGCTTTACAGTGGTTTTATATGAAATAATTTACTGTGTTTTACCGAAAATAGATCCTGGTTTTACCTTTAAAATAGGACCTAGCTAACATTCCCCCCCTCCCCCCAAAAAATACTCGCCTGGTCCGCGGCGTCCAGATGGTCTCCGGCGGCGCTGTGGCAAACTGCTGAGTCCTCCCCGTCTGCGATCTCAAACTTCTACTGGTGATGGGGCTTTGAATACCCCACCTCTAGCAAAGCGAGCCCTGTAATTGGCTAATCGAGCACCAGTAGCCAATCATAGCTGGCACTCTGAGCCAATCACAGCCATTCAGTGAATGACATAACTGGCTATGATTGGCACATCGAGTGCCGGCTGTGATTGGCTGCTATAGCTCGATTAGCCAATCACAGCGCTTGCTTTGCTGGAGGCAGGGTATTTAAAGCCCCGTCACCAGGAAGAAGCTCAGCTGTGAGCCGAGGAGGACGTAGTTTACCGCAGCGCCGCCGAAGACTATAGGGACGCTGCGGGCCAGGTGAGTATGACTTCCCCCGAAAAAAAGACACTGTGCCCTTTTTTTAGGGCAAAAATTAGTATGAGACAGTGTCTTATTTTGCAGGAAACATGGTATGTTTTTGTGTCTGTTCCCCATTGAATACAATGATAATATAGTAATACAAAACTGGACAGAAGGGCCCTCTTTTTTTAATTTGATGAAGAAAAAAAAAACGTTCTGCAGGTTCGTCTTTTCCAAGATGGGAAAGGAAAAAGGACGGAACTGAAGTAAGCTGAAACGTGATAAGGCCTGTTGAAATCAATGGGGAGTTTACTGGGTCTGTGGTTTTTCTTCCCCTTCCATTTTTCTGCTCTTAGGACTAAACAGAAAAACGGAAAACAAAACTGTGATGTGAATGCGGCCTTATTTGCAGGTTGAATGCTTTGTTCTACCGACAATTATTCCTCCCCTCCTCCCATTCTTACCCGCGGTGTGGGAACCCCCACGTCTGGTCTGGTTCGGAGATGGGTACACGTGGTATGGCCCCTCTCTCTGTGTCCATCGCATCATCAAGGAGGCTGGTTGTATGGTTCATCTTAATAGTTAACCAGCCTTTGTCTCTGTTATGGTCCTGCACCCTCCAAGCTATATGGGGCCCAGAGTCCTCACTCCTAAATGTAAACGGGTCCTGCTGTACCCTCTGTACAACTTGAATTTCATATGGGGATTTACTCTGTTGGATTTATACAGGCACCATCAGATCCAAGCATGCTTCCAGGGGAGCATCATGCAGTGACATACGTAAGGGTTGGGTTGCCCATTCCATTAGATAGCCGTCTACTAAAGACTCATTCGGTTGATGGCTGACTCGTCCAACACCCCCATGGACTTGCATTCATGGCTTGGTCTGGCCTTGCCTGGGCTGGTATGTATGTGGTGTTAATGTAAAGAGGGGAGAAAGCTGACTCCTCTGGCAGCAGCTTATCTCCCGAGACCAATAGGATCACATCGTTGAAATCCAACAGAAGAGTCAGGTGGACCCGTCGAAATCCTAAAGATAAAGTGGTAGTGCCGTATGTTAGCAATTGATGGCAAATTGTCCATGTGAATACTGCAAATGTGTCCTCCTGTCATAGGCACAAACCTGGATAATGGTGTGAAATCTGCATATTTAAATTATGCAAATTGCCACAGATCACACCTATTGCAATGCAAAACTTCAAATCTGCAGCAAATCTGGAAGAAATCTGCGACAAACAGGACATGTTGAAACTTAAAAAATCTGCTCTCATCCAAGTGGGGGATGCCCTTCTGTGAACTCCCTATGTCCTAATAGACCATATGGACAGGGGGGTACAGGGATTATTTCTATGAGGCACCCCCTTTAATAATGGGTTGATGGATCTTATTGACTTACAATGGGGTACCTCATGATAACATTAAAGGAATTGTCAAGGACATTTACTACGGACGACCTATCCTCAGGGTAGATCATCAGCAGTTAATCGGCAGAATCCCCCCCCCCCCCCCCCCCCAGTTATCTGTTCACCAGGCCCACTGTCAGTGCTTCCCATAGTGCAGCGGCCTGGGCTCCTACTGCAGGCACAGCTCCCATTGATTTCAATGGGAGCTGTGCCTGCAGTACTAGTCCGGGCCACTGCAATTTTCACTGCTCTATCTCCTTCCTGCCCGCATTGATAGCAGGCCCAGTGAACAACTGATCAGTGGGAATCCAGTGTGGCGGAACCTTGCCGATCAACTATTGACTTCTATGGGAACTTTTGGTGTGCAAATGCGCAGGAAAATAGAGCATGCTGCATTTTTTTCAGTAACCGAAATGCGCAGGAAAAATATGTACATGTGAACAAACCCATTAAAATAATTGGAAAAACTAAAAATCACAGAAAGCGGCCATACTTACTGATACATTGATACAAGGGGGAAGGCATATGAACCACATATCCCTCAAACAGCCAGACTGCTATACGGAGGAGCAAAAAACAGACACCTGTGAGGACACTGATGAGATGAACACTCCCAAACGCTCCTTATAATGTCAATACTGGGTGTTTCAGGCTACACAGTACGTGTAGTGCACCATGCAGGCCTACAACCTATTGATGATGCCATATTTCAAATCAGCGGGCTGCCCTGCACCTCATAGGGGAACCATACTAGCACCCTGGGCTCCGCCAGCGTTCAAAGCCGCACTGCATGTCCTAGATAAATACTGATAAATGCGAGGTATGTGCTGATACTTTGGCCAAAATACGTGAGCCCACAATTCACGTCACAGGTCCTTGATAATTAAGGGTCTCAGTGGGTACACTAACAGGTAAAATCACAGAAAGGGTATTATCAAACAAACAAAAATCACAGAGAGCGGCCATACTTACTGATACATTGATACAAGAGGGCAGGCATATAAACCACATATGCCTCAGACATGCAGAGTCCAGACTGATATATGGAGGAGCCCAAAACAGACAATACCTCCATCAAAGCATTGTAAGTTGTTGTTGTTCCCTCTGGGGACTAACAAAAAAAGTAAAAATAGGAACAATAAAGTTTTACTAATTATTTTAAAAAAAGTAATAAAAGATTAAAAGAATCTAAATCCTAAAACAAAGATACATATTTGATATTACTGCATGCATAAAAGTCTGATCTATCAAAGTAATGTATTATTTACCCCGCACGGTGAACGTTGTCCAAAAAAAAATTACGCCAGAAATGCGCTTTTTTTTGGTCACCCTGTCTCCCAGAAAAAATGTAATAAAAAGCGATCAAAGAGTCATATGTATTCCAAAATGGTACTAACGCAAATGACAAGCCGTCCTGCAAAAAATGAGCCCTAGGACAACTATGTTGATGGTAAAATAAAAAAGTAATTGCGTGCAGAAGATGGCGGCAGAAAATAATTTAAAAAAAATGTAATGTCTTAAAAAAAAATGAGTAGTACAGCAAATAAAAAATCTCTATAAGTTCGGTATGGTAGTAATCGCACCGACCCATAGAATAAAGCTATCATGGCGCTTTTGTTGCTGTTTGTGCGCCGTATAAACATGACGCACTGAAACATGGCGGAATGTCGCTTTTTTTTAAATTTTACACCACTTCGAATTTTGTAAATATTTTTCAGTACATTATATGCTACATTAAATAGCACCACTGAAAACTACATCTCGTCCCGCAAAAAGCAAGCCCTCATACGGCGACATCGATGGATAAATAAAGGAGTTACGATTTTTCAAAAGGGGGAGGTGTAAAACCGAAAAACAAACTTGGTCACTAAGGGGTTACAGGATTTTATATTGGGCCCTGGAGCTCCCGGTAACAACTTCTTCGTATGAACATATTCGCGCTGTGTATTATGCATGCACAATTTGCGTACACAATGCCCAGTGAATAGAACCAATTGATTTTAGTCACGTGCGTTTTGTGTACACGTATATCAATCTTCAAAAAAAAAGGTTTTCTGCGGCATGTCCTATTTTCGTGCGCATTGCGAGTGAAAATAGCACAAGTTAAATAAAATTTAATTGCCCATTGAAATCAACGGGAGCACGCTTGGACGTTTTTTGAGCACGCAAAAAATACTGTGAAATATGTACAAGCGTGCAAAAACGCAATGCCCATTGCGCAAATACTTTTATGCCCGTGTGAAGCCAGCTTTAGGCCTGTGTCCCACGAACGCAGAAAATAGAACCCGTTAATTTCAATGGGCTCGTTCACATTCGGGTATTTGACCCGCGCAATTCTGTCACGCAAATAAAATGCTACATCCTCTATTTTCCGACGCCTTTGCGCAGGGAAAGAACGCATCTTGAACTGATTCAACGACTTGGATATTTCAATGGCTGAGAGTATCGGAGCGTGTTTTTTTTTTGCAAGCGCAAAAAGTACAGTAAATAACACAGTTGCGCCTGCGAAAACGCCACATCCAGTGCGAAAAATGTGGCGCCAAAGCACACACAAATACGCATACGCTCGTGTGAATCTGCATGGGACTGCCTTGCAGATTTCACTCATTGCTTTGCAATTTACAAAACTGGTCGTGAAAATCTGTCACTTTTCCACAAGAAATGGCGCACGCTGTGGATTTGAATATCGGCAGGATGTCTATTTTCCGCTGCGGATTTCTCCCGCTGTGGATGGGGTTTGGTAAAACTTCATTCGCTTGCATTGTACTGTACATTATTGCGTCATTTTGGCGTGCAGCGTGTGAACGCGCCCTTCATCTAATCATCTTGCGCATGGGATTCCTTCGTCTATGGTCACACCCGAATATAGTACGACGACATTGGGCACTGCAGATGACTAGCGCCATGTTGTGCTGAGGTTATATATACCGAAGTGTACGCCGAATCCCAACAAGATTGTGTGGGAGGAAACGTCACCTCACTAGGCACTGTTACTATAGGGACCGGTCCTGTGGGGACTACAGCTGCCAACTGCTGCTGCTACAACCTGTGCATTATGCACATATCTTGTTTACATGCAGAGGCCCTGGAACATGAAATACGTGGCATATAGATCACAGCCCGTCCAGGAATTACATCCCAAAAGACCATTAGAAGCCGTTGAGCAGATTATGGGCTCTGCAGCCATCACTGCCACATCCTGATTGCTGCTCATACCCACGTCTTCTGCTCAGGAGCCATATTACCGTAGACTACTCTCATTAACCGTAATGTAATATGGTCTCCAACAAGATGGCCGCCGCCCTACCCTTCAGCTGGCAATACTGAAGACAGGAATAGAAGATATGACAGTTGCAGTAGCAGAGCCGTAAAGCGGAGGTTTCTGGGAATTGTAGTCTACGTTGGCTTCTTTAACGCCAAGGAATGCTCTTGTTAAACTACATTTCCCAGGATGCAGTAAGCGGCTTGGTTGCCAGGACTCGGGAAAGTTGATGATGGCCGCAGAGATTGGAGGGAGCTATGAGGGGTAAGGGCTGGTGCGTGCAGCGGCTGTGTGATGATGTAATGCCAGTTGGGCCAGGACTTTGTACAGGTTCTCTTTATATGTAGTGTTGCAGGGGACTGGTACTGCATGCAAGTGACATTGTACTGAGTGGTTGATTTATGCACATCACTATCGCACTTACTGCTTGTTAGTCACTGACTAACGAACCTGTTCATAGAATGCATGAGCACAGCGCCCCCTATAGGCTAGAAATCCATGCATCCATCCATTGCACCAGTTTTGGGAAGACACTGCTTGGTTGCAAATTGCTTGCATTTAAGATTTGCAACACCCAACAGGAACTAAAACCTGACATGTTGCATGCAGATGGCATGAAGCTATTTGCTGCAAAAACTGCTTTTGGTTTTGCAATTTGCAACCAATGGCTTGATTCTTCTTTTTGTGTCATGGTCGCATGTAGTATTGCAACCCCACTTACAGGCAACGTCACAGTGTGGTCTCTGCAACCAAATGACCCCCCAGCCTGTAGGACAAATCTGCATTGTGGAAATGTTCATGAAGTCTCGTAATACATGATCTCTGTTTGGTCTTTAGTTTCTGACAGCCTGGATTGTCTTGTAGGTGAACGCTGATAAATGCCGGACTAGCAGAAGTTTTGGTTTATGAGATGCTGAATTAAATGGGTTACAACTATAACTGGAAGCATTGGGGCTCACTAAAATCTGGGACACTCTGTTCAGTTCTGGAGACCTCATCTAATGAAAGGCATTGATAAAGCAGAATAAGACTAAAGATGAGCTATAAAAATGGTAGAAAGCCCCAAGAACAAAACTTATTGGGGAAGACTTGGAATTTCTATGGCAAAGGGGGGGAGGACATGATGGAAACCTTTATATATGTTACAGGAGGAGAGAAGGGAGAGGGGAACATGATGGAAACCTTTATATATGTTACAGGAGGAGAGAAGGAAGAGGGGGACATGATGGAAACCTTTATATATGTTACAGGAGGAGAGAAGGAAGAGGGGGACATGATGGAAACCTTTATATAGGTTACAGGAGGAGAGAAGGAAGAGGGGGACATGATGGAAACCTTTATATATGTTCTAGGAGGAGAGAAGGGGGAGGAGGACATGAGGGAAACCTTTATATAGGTTACAGGAGGAGAGAAGGAAGAGGGGGACATGATGGAAACTTTTATATATGTTACAGGAGGAGAGAAGGGAGAGGGGGGACATGATGGAAACCTTTATATATGTTACACGAGGAGAGAAGGGAGAGAGGGACATGATGGAAACCTTTATATATGTTACACGAGGAGAGAGGGGAGACATGATGGAAACCTTTATATATGTTACATGAGGAGAGAAGGAAGAGGGGGACATGATGGAAACCTTTATATATGTTACAGGAGGAGAGAAGGAAGAGGGGGACATGATGGAAACCTTTATATAGGTTACAGGAGGAGAGAAGGAAGAGGGGGACATGATGGAAACCTTTATATATGTTCTAGGAGGAGAGAAGGGGGAGGAGGACATGATGGAAACCTTTATATATGTTACACGAGGAGAGAAGGGAGAGAGGGACATGATGGAAACCTTTATATATGTTACACGAGGAGAGAAGGGAGAGAGGGGAGACATGATGGAAACCTTTATATATGTTACACGAGGAGAGAAGGGAGAGAAGGGAGAGAGGGGAGACATGATGGAAACCTTTATATATGTTACAGGAGGGAGAGGAGAGACATGATGGAAACCTTTATATATGTTACAGGAGGGAGAGGAGAGACATGATGGAAACCTTTATATATGTTACAGGAGGAGAGAAGGGAGAGGAGAGACATGATGGAAACCTTTATATATGTTACAGGAGGAGAGAAGAGAGAGGGGGACATGATGGAAACCTTTATATATGTTACAGGAGGAGAGAAGGGAGAGGATGACATAATGGAAACCTTTATATATGGTACAAGAGGAGAGAAGGGAGAGGGGGACATGATGGAAACCTTTATATATGGTACAAGAGGAGAGAGGGGAGAGGGGGACATGATGGAAACCTTTATATATGGTACAAGAGGAGAGAGGGGAGAGGGGGACATGATGGAAACCTTTATATATGTTACAGGAGGAGAGAAGGGAGAGGAGGGACATGATGGAAACCTTTATATATGTTACAGGCGGAGAGAAGGGAGAGGAGGACATGATGGAAACCTTTATATATGTTACAGGCGGAGAGAAGGGAGATGGGGGACATGATGGAAACCTTTATATATGTTACAGGAGAGGAGAATGGAGAGCGGGGACATGATGGAAACCTTTATATATGTTACAGGAGGAGAGGGGGGGACATGATGGAAACCTTTATATATGGTACAAGAGGAGAGAAGGGAGAGGGGCACATGATGGAAACCTTTATATATGGTACAGGAGGAGAGAAGGGAGAGGAGGACATGATGGAAACCTTTATATATGTTACAGGAGGAGAGAAGGGAGAGGAGGACATGATGGAAACCTTTATATATGGTACAGGAGGAGAGAAGGGAGAGGGGGGCATGATGGAAACCTTTATATATGTTACAGGGGGAGAGAAGGGAGAGGGGGGCATGATGGAAACCTTTATATATGTTACAGGGGGAGAGAAGGGAGAGGGGGACATGATGGAAACCTTTATATAGGTTACAGGAGAAGAGAAGGGAGAGGGGAACATGATGGAAACCTTTATATAGGTTACAGGAGAAGAGAAGGGAGAGGGGGCATGATGGAAACCTTTATATATGGTACAAGAGGAGAGAAGGGAGAGGGGGACATGATGGAAACCTTTATATAGGTTACAGGAGGAGAGAAGGGAGAGGGGGACATGATGGAAACCTTTATATAGGTTACAGGAGAAGAGAAGGGAGAGGGGAACATGATGGAAACCTTTATATATGTTACAGGAGAAGAGAAGGGAGAGGGAGGGCATAATGGAAACCTTTATATATGTTACAGGGGGAGAGCAGGGAGAGGGGGACATGATGGAAACCTTTATATATGGTACAAGAGGAGAGAAGGGAGAGGGGAACATGATGGAAACCTTTATATATGTTACAGGAGGAGAGAATGGAGAGCGGGGACATGATGGAAAGCTTTATATATGTTAAAGGAGGAGATCAGGGAGAGGGGGACATGATGAAAACCTTTTATATATGGTACAAGAGGAGAGAAGGAAGAGGGGGACATGATGGAAACCTTTATATATGGTACAAGAGGAGAGAAGGGAGAGGAGGGACATGATGGAAACCTTTATATAGGTTACAGGAGTAGAGAAGGAAGAGGGGGACATGATGGAAACCTTTATATAGGTTACAGGAGGAGAGAAGGGAGAGGGGGACATGATGGAAACCTTTATATATGTTACAGGAGGGGAGAAGGGAGAGGAGGAACATGATGGAAACCTTTATATATGTTAGAGGAGGAGAGAAGGGAGAGGAGGGACATGATGGAAACCTTTATATATGTTACAGGAGGGGAGAAGGGAGAGGAGGAACATGATGGAAATCTTTATATATGTTAGAGGAGGGGAGAAGGGAGAGGAGGGACATGATGGAACCCTTTAGGCCTCTTTTACACGGGCTACAAAATCTCGCTACAAAACGCATGTATGTGAATCCCATGGTTTCCAATAGGTTCCTTCACATGAGAGATGTTTTGTAGCCTGAAAGAACCCATTGGAAAGCATGGGCTTCACATACATGTGTTTTGTAGCAAGATTTTGAATTCCATGTGAAAGAGGTCTTATATATGTTACAGGAGGAGAGGAGGACATAATGGAAACCTTTATATATGTTACAGGAGGAGAGAAGGGAGAGGAGGACATGATGGAAACCTTTTCATATGTTTACCCCTATATTGGTGACCCAGGTAGTAGTAGTGCCCTTAATGGTGGATCCAATATTAATAGTGCCCACCATGATGAGTCCAGTACTAATAGTGGTTTCAATGTTAGCTCAGTAGTAATAGTGCCCACCATGATGGGTTCAGTACTAATAGTGGTTTCTATGTTAGCTCAGTAGTAATAGTGCCCACCATGATGGGACCAGTACTAATAGTGTCTTCTCTAATGGCCTCTGGCCAGCTAGCAACTCTATAGGCATTCCATTCACCCAGCCTGCAGCTTCGGTCTGGCAGTACAGTCGCTTCTGAGCCTGTGACTATTGGCCTCTACCTGCGGCATCCGTGCTGCATACAGGATGGTACACGCAGAAATCAGGACCGGTGTGGGGAAAAGGTCAGAGGCCACAGACTACCGCTGCCGGATCAAAGCTGCAGACGGGTTAAGTGCAACATTGCATGGGTTAGATGCCCAGTCAGCGGGCCACATCAAATAAGGTAGCGTTCTGACGTCTGTCATAGGGGATATAAGTGTAGCATGCACCGAATCAGAAAAATCCATATAATAAAAATACTTTTGTGCATTGAACACTATTTTTCATAGCCAATAAACCTATTTTTGTATAATTGTATACAATTTTGCTTATTTTTGCATCTCTTCTGATTAGGTCGCTTTTACCGACTGCCCAGTGTAGCCCATAATGGAGACTGGCAGTAGGATCGAATGTGGTGACATTTGCACAACTATAACTAGAACAACACTTTATTTGCACTAAGTACTTCGATGCCACACCAGGATGAAGCATGGATAGCGAGGTACGGGTCACTCCGATCACACTCAACTCAACTTTTCCCTTTTTTGAGTCCAGAAGTAATCAAATTTCCACTTTGTCTTGTCTCAGGTAATGAATGGTTGGGCTGTGAGCCCTGATGTTCGCCAAACACACAATAACTTCCTGCCAGCCATCAAATTGATGCCAGTAAGTATGACAACCAGAACTGCATTAGTTGTCAGCAGTAATCTACCATAGCACTGGCTGTTTTTTAGTCCATGTGACCTCCCTGTTATATATTCCCCCACACATGCCTGTGGTTGTACTGCGCACATTTGTATGTGACTCATTATTAAACTTTTCCCATATGGAAAACTTCATGGTTTCTTCGTAACTTTATCTTGTTCCATATGATACCATGTTGTAGTGTGCCTCAGATTTAGGAATTTGTCTTCTGAAATCCTGATGTCACCCATGGTATGGAAATGTTGGATTTGAACCCTTTCCAGTCATACATACTGCTATACATGTCCTAACTGCATATGTCCCATAACGTCCACAGTATATGCTAGGTGGAAGCTGAGCCCAGTTATACATGGAAGGCATCAGCCAATACCTGCCCACAACAGCTGCGATTGGAGATAACTCAGATCATGGCTGTAAACCTTTTAAATGCTGCTGTCAATTCTGACAGCATTTAAATGTCCCAATCGAGCAAGATTTAAATGTCCTTTATGACCGTGGATGGTGTCATGGTAGCCTGGGGCCTTCTGGGAACCCCAAGGGCTTCCATGACGGTTTGCCTATTAAGACATGGCTGTGGCACATCTAATAGGAAGCCTCTTAAAATACAGTATAATGAAATACCATAGTGTTGCACTATGCTGCATAAGTGATCAAACGATCACAAGTTCAAGTCCCCTATGAAGGCTTTAAAAAGAGGATTTTTTTTTACTCACCGTAAAATCCCTTTCTCGTCATTGGGAGACACAGCAAAGACCGTGGGGATATAGCTACTGCCACTAGGAGGCGACACTAGGCAAAAAAAGTGTTAGCCCATACCACTGGCTATATCTTTCCTGCCGACACCCAGCTGATCAGTTTGTGTACAAGCAGCAGGAGTACAACTACGCGGGAGCGAAGTTCAACAAAAGTAAGATACCAAAAGCTACAGTTGCAACTAAAATACAGCCCCATGTGAGACTTACGGAGCCAAGATCCCAGTCAGGACCTGAAAGTGGTGTAATTGATAACAACAGAAAAGATGGGCGGGTGCTGTGTCCCCCAATGACTAGACGAGAAAGGGATTTTACGGTGAGTATAAAATACTCTTTTTTTCGCTCGTGCCATTGGGGGACACAGCAAAGACCATGGGACGTTCTAAAGCAGTCCCCGAGGGTGAGAAAACATAACAAAAAATTACGCATGCAGTCAGATTACAGCTGTCTGCAACACCTTCCGACCCAGCGAGGCGTCAGCCGACGCGAATGTATGTTCTCGATAGAACTTAGTGAATGTATGCGGCGGCGACCAGGTAGCCGCCCTACACACCTGTGAGGCAGAAGAACCGTTGTAAACTGCCCACGAGGCCCCCACCGCCCTGGTGGAATGGGCTGTTACCCTCAATAGAGGAGGCCTACCCTTTACTCGGTACACCTCCAATACCGCCGAACAGACCCAGCGAGAGATGGTAATCTTGGAGGCCGCAAGGCCCGCCTCGGCCCCTCCGGAACCACAAACAAAGAATCAGAATGCCTAAATGATTCTGTTAGGTCTAGATAGATGGTTAACGCAGGGACCAGATCTAAGTATGCAATGCCTGCTCCCTTGGATGGACCACTGACGGGCAGAAAGAGGGCAATATCCTCATTAATATGAAAAGCCGTCACCACCTTGGGAAGGAAAAGGCACTGACGCAAGACCGCCTTATCCGGTTGGAAAACCGTGAAGGGAGGTGTGGCCGATAGCGCAGCTATCTCAGACATCCTCTGAATCGAAGTAACTGCAACCAGGAAGGCAACCTTCCAGAACAGCATCCTCCACGGCATCTCTTGCAATGGCTCGAATAGATAAGCCTGAAGGGCGTCCAGGACCAAATTAAAATGCCAGGGTGGCACCGGAAATCGAAACAGCGGCTCAGAATGTGTGACCCCGTGCATAAATGTGACCTATATGCTAAGGGCCGCTAAAAAAATGCACAGGGCAGAAACCTGGCCCTTGATGGAGCAGGGACTGAGTCCCATTTGAGCCCGTCCTGGAGATAGGACTGAAGACAGAACACAGAGAAACGCATGGGACGAACCCCCCCCCCCCCTTTTCACAATCATTGTCTGGACCACCAAGTTTGAGAAATTGCGAGCCTTCAGAACCACGGCCTCAACAGCCATTCTGTCAAATGTAGCGTGGACAAACTCTGGTGGTAAAGGGGACCCTGTGAGAGAAGATCCTCTCTTAGAGGAAGTCGCCATGATACGTCGGCTAGCAGGTCGACTATCTCTGCGTACCACGCCCTCTACAGCCAACCCAGAGCTATAAGAATCACCGGCAGACCCTCCCTCCGGATTCTCCTGAGCAAGCGAGGAATGAGGGGCATCGGGGAAAATGCATAAGAGAATGACACCCCTGACCACGGGGCTATCAAAGAATCCACTCTTCGGGCCTACGGGTCCCTCGATCTGCCCATGAAGACATGATGCTTACGATTGAGACGGGACGCCATCAGATCTATGTCCGGCTGGCCCCATTTCTGGCAGATCGCCTGAAAAATCTCGGGATGTAGTCCTGATTTCCCCCGTATCCACTGATTCCCTGCTGAGGAAATCTGCTATCCAGTTCTCTACACCTGGAATGAAGATATTCGACAGCGCCTGGAGATGATCTTCTGCCCATGACAGAACCCCCTCCACCTCTGCCATGACTGTCCTGCTGCGGGTTTCCCCATGGTCATTTATATAGGCGACAGCGGTTGCGTTGTCTGACTGGATCTTCACTGAACAACCCGACAGCTGAGGTGCAAAAAACTGCAGTGACTTGAGAACCGCCCACACCTCCAACACATTGATCGGAAGGCGCAACTCCTGGTTGGACCAGGTCCCATGTGTCACCCAGCTTCCTAGCGTGCCTCCCCATCCAGTCAGACTGGCATCCGGCGTGAGCACCCGCCACTGAGGTGGCAGGAACGGCCTGCCCCGCTGTATTCTCGGGGAGTCCAACCACCAATGAAGAGAACGCTGCTTCTTCGGCAGGATGAGAATCCGGTGCTCGAGGGAGGCTACTGACTAGTCCTTTCATGACAGAATGGACCACTGAAGGGGGTGGGCATGAAATTGCGCAGATTGAATCGCCTCGAAGGCTGCCACCATGAGGCCCAACACCTTCATCCCTTGCCGGGTCGTCACCGGACGCCGAGACTGCAAGGAGCGCACCTGTTTCTGCAAATACCGACGTTTCTCCGAGGGGAGACACACCCAGCCCGGGCTGGTGTCGAACATCATTTAGAGAAACTCCATGCACTGGGATGGTATGAGCGAGGATTTCTGGAAGTTGATGACCCACCTGAATCTGGATAGGGTGTCCATCGTAATCTGCAAGCTTTCCAGGTTGCCCTGGCAAGAGGCTGCCTTTATCATAATGATGTCTAAATACGGTATGACCACGATCCCTCCAGAGTGAAGGACTGCCATAACCGCCGCCAGAATCTTTGTAAAGCCCCTGGGGGCCGTGGCCAGTCCAAAAGGAGGAGCCACAAATTGAAAGCGATCTTCCTGGACTGCAAAACACAGATACTACTGATGCGCTGGGTGAATGGGGACATGCAGATACGTGTCCTTAATGTCTATGGATGAGAGAAACTCCCCTTGTTCCATAGACGCAATGACGGAACGCAGAGGCTCCATACGAAAATGTCGTACCCTCACAAACCGATTCAGCTTCTTCAGATCGGCAGGAGGGATATAGCCAGCAGGCGGGGGCTAACATTTTTTTTGCTAAGTGTTGCCTCCTAGTGGCAGTAGCTATATCCCCACAGTCTTTGCTGTGTCCCCCAATGACACAAGCAAGGAAAAGACTTTAATTATTACAAAACATATTAAAGGTTTAAAAAAGCAATTTTCATAGTTGCTACATAAAAAAATGTAAAAATTGGTATCATTGTATCTGTAACTGTCCAATTTAGTAAATATCACATTATTAATCCTGCACATTAAAAACTGTCAGAAAAAAAGTAATGTCAGAATTGTGCTTTTTTTTTTTTTCTGGTTACACTGACTCCAATAAAAACATTGAACAAAAGGCATAATTGTAGTTTTTTTTCCCTATTTTTATCTTGCTTAGAAATTTTAAAAAGTTTTTCAATGCATTATATGGCACCCTTAAATGGTATCAATGAAAATTATAACTCATCTAGCAAAAAAAACAAGTCCTCCTGTAGATATATCGTTAAAAAAAGAAAAAAATGATATTTTGAAAGTGGGAGTACCAGAAATGCAGATTATAACCTGGACACAGGCACATCAATGACCCTTGGTCATGAAAGGTTTCATATTGCACACTTCGCCCAATGGTGCAGTTTTATTTGGACCCACATTACAGCATTGAGTGCTGATAAGTTCATCCACTTAGATGGCTGTTTTTGGTGACAGCAGGGATTGTCACCTCTAATAGGGGTGAATGGTGAGTGAGATTCTAGTCTGGACATGTCCTACTCATACCTGGTGCAGTTTCCATTTGGGCCCATGGTTGGGATATGATCCATTTAATGTCAGTGGAGGGTCTGGGTATAGGTTTGGCCCCTGGCCCCCTAAACCTCATCTCAGCTCTATAAGCATGGACATATATCCTTTTGTGGTCTGTAAGGATCTGACTAGAGATGAGTGAGTATACTCGCTAAGGCACATTACTCGAGCGAGTAGTGCCTTAGCCGAGTATCTCCCCGCTCGTCTCTAAAGATTCGGGGACGGGCGGGCAGCGGCGGGGGAGAAACGGAGGGGAGATCTCTCTCTCCCTCGCTCCCCGCCGCAACTCACTTGTCATCCGCGCCGGCCCCCGAATCTTTAGAGACGAGCGGGGAGATACTCGGCTAAGGCACTACTCGCTCGAGTAATGTGCCTTAGCGATTATACTCGCTCATCTCTAGATCTGACCACTAATACTTTTTCCATCTTTCAGATTTCTGCTGTGAAACAGAACCGTGTTTTACAGACCCTGGTGAGCAAGAGCGAGGAGCCTGAGAAGGAGCCTGGTACGTCGCCATCCTCCCAGCCATCGTCCCATCACTCCGCCATTCGTTTATTCCTAATGGGTTGAATGCATAGTTATACAGTATATGTCCTGTCAGCGGATAAAATCTTTTACACGTATCGCATGTTCACATGGCACTTGTATGCAGTGGAAAAATCTGACACGGATCTGCTACATAATCCACTGCAAAAATCCAAGGCTATGCAATGAGTTTTTTTCACACTCCCATAGGAAATAATGGGTGTCTCTCGCAGCGGAAGATAATGAGTTCTCTTCATTCACTAGATCTGCGCATCTTGCATTCTCACAGAACTCGTGTGTGAATATCACCCGTGTAAATATAGCCTTCTTTCCTCGCACAATATGGACAGTAGGTCAGACCTGACAAGCGAGGTTCTCAAGACTTTGCCTCCTTATCTCTTCTCGGGCAACCTTTTATCATGCAGTGGTGCTCAGAGCTGGACTGTGTAGTCATGAGGAAGCAACAAGAGTTTGTCTTTTTGAGTTTGCATGACTATATTTTACTGGCTTTAGAAGCAGCTGACTGGCATTATTGCTGTTCATCCTAGATTAGTCTTCATTATAGAGTTGCTCACTTTTACTTTTATAGTATTCTTCATTTTTTTGCATTTCTTTTGCTTGCAGAAAGTGAAGACTTGCTCAGAGCCGAACAGGAATGGGACGCCTTGGAAAATATACAGACAGGTCAGTTTGTGATCACTTGACAATGTTTGAGTTTGACTACACTGAATGATCACTGCATTAGGAACAGCTGGCACTTGACATCTAGTGATCAGTAACGTGGTTCCACATGATGGCCGCATCACGATCTGCTCTCCAATAACATGCTGACCGCTCCTCTGTGCAGCAGAAGGCAACATTTGGCAGTCATGGGTAAACGCTTTGACTTGAGTGTGCGTGTTGACTGCAGGCAGATTGTTGGCGTCCGTGGCATGGTGCCAATATTTCTGAAACCTTTGCACTTGTTAGAGGTTCCTAAACTACGGTATCAAGAGTTGTACTAAGACTGGTTGAACTGTAGACAGACATCCGACAGAAGTTCACACAGCAGCAGGCCAAGTGTGGTTGATCCTAGAGGTGAGTATTGGTTAGCATGTCTGGCATTTTGGGAACGTTGCACAACCCAGTAATACAAAATCGGGGAAGTTAGACAAATTTCCACAATGATGACGCTGCTTATCTTGAGTCGACTGGAATTCAATAGCCGGGGACTGACAAGTATCCCTGATGACCTTGCAAGAGCTGAGGAAAGATGTCCATGGATCTTGGACACATTACAGAAGGTCATTTGGAGTGACGAGTCCTGTTTCCTGCTAAACCATATGGATGGCCTGTTCCGCATCTGGTGTAAGCAGCATGAAGCTGTGTCCATGGATGTACCATTGGGGTTCAGCAGGCCAGTCGTGGCAGTGTCATGGTCTGGGGAGTGTTTATCTGGCATGGTCTAGGACTGTTAGTCATCATACCACAATCCTTGAATAGGGAACACTACCGAAACCAGTTAGCTGACCATCTGCACCCATATCTTCAGGAAGTCTTCCCCGATCACAGTGCCATTTTTCAACTGGGCAACGCTCTGTGTCATCGATCTCGGATCAATAGGGAGTGGTTGGAGGAAGATGACCATTAATTCTTCACACTGCCTGGGCCCCTAGACTCGCTTGTCTCTATCCCCATTGAATATATCTGGGGTATGCTGGAAAGGTCCGTGAGATCTGCTTCCGCTTATTTGCAAAATGTACCCCAACTTCTGCAGCAGGCATGGATTGCATTGAGAAGTTCCTTGTGAAATCTGAATGCTGTGATTGCCCAGAAAGATGAACCAATCCGTTATTGAATAGGTGTTCCTAAAGCAGTGATCGTTCAGTGTATATAGCTAGCGAATACATTTTGTACCAGGTGCGAACCTGATTGTATAAATGGGAGAGATCTGCTTTGATTTTGTGAATAGCGGAGTGTGTCCTGCAGTAGTAAACCCTATACTGATCATAGGGGGTGGGATGCCAGTTCTGTGTGCATGTAAGGCTGGGGGAACACTAGCAGAACTGTGAGTTGCATCCTAGAGACTTGGGTTCAACTCGTATCAGACAGCATATGGACACATCTGTGTGCTGTCCAGTATACAAGAACACAGCATATTCACAGGCATGACCTATTTTTTTGGTCAATGAAATGGGCAGGAATAGACATGCCATGAGTTTTTTTTATGCAGACCATTTCTCCATGTGAAACATGTCTGTGTATAGCCTCTTAGGCTATAACAGGGCTGTCTACTGTCTGTGGAATTACGCAAACTAACATGTCTAACCAAAAAATCTGTATGCTGACGGTGGCAAAATTTCTGCCCCCCTGCAAAGAGCCGCCCTAGGCACTGGCCCTTCAGTTCCTAGTGGCTTATATGACCCTGTGGGTAATGTACATTTATTTTATTATTTCCTGTGGTATTAAGGGCATATAGTGTAGAGCGCATCCTGGATTTGTATTTGGAGGACTAGAGTGAAACAATTGGGCAGTATTCACCCTGTCATCATTTGCACTGGGCAAATGTATCTTGGATTTTCAGTATTTTCCATGGCTGAAATTAGATGTGTGTGTGAGCTCTATTGAGGTTTAATGGAACTAAAATGCAGCTTTTCAGCGTGAAATCCATATCTCCATGCACAAGGCTACAGAAGAGGGCGCCACTGGCTTTGGCAGCTTGGGTTGATCCCACAATTGGTGCCCAAACCTAAAGGCCCTTCTACATGAGCCAATAATCAGCCATTCCAATGTTTGTAAGAATATTCACTCCTGATCAGTGCCCTGTGTAGAATGGCAGTTATAAGTTGACAAATGAGTAAATGCTGGTTTGTTCACTAAAAATGATAGAACAGAATTTGTTTGCGGTAATCTTCCTGTGTGAACGGGATTTCCTGCTGACAATAACGCAAACTTGTATGGAGACGAACGACTGCTTTAATGATCGCTCATTCCCATATTTAGGGTGATTGTGCACTAAATGAGCACCGATCAACGTGCCGTTATTTTTCGTTCAAAAAGTATTTTATTCCGGATTTTCAATTTAGAAAACATACATTTAACCAAAATGAGCACAATCCAATGTAATATGGATTATTGTCAAATACTGTAAATAAACGTGCTTTCGCAACAAGTAATTGAGTATGTTCTCATTTTTCTCAACTCTCTTATGGCAGATCTTCGCTGCCCAAACATATTAACTCTTAAACCAAGACAAGGACAGGACTAACAAACAAATAAACATGCCGTTATTTTTAATTGGCACTCGTTACTAGGCAGAAATTCTTGAGGAACTTGAGGAAAGTCAGCTCCATGCCCTGCTTTACTAATTGACCGACATTTACAGTATTTTTGCACATTATTCACCTCCAATTTCACATCATTCTCTTGCATTGTGTTGTCATGTTTCCTCCTCCTACCTTACCTCTCCGACTACCTGCACCTTGTTAGGATTCTCTTCTGTTAGTGTAAACTTTAACTGTATCTTTGCTTTCTTTTATAGAGCTGTACTGCAAGAAATCAGGTATGTACAAACATCTGACTATAGACACTGGGTTTTTATCTTTTGTTGTCTGGTCCAGCTGATGTCAGGGTTACCCACTGACAGCTTAAAGGCTATGGACACCTTTGGGGGTGCATGTTTTTGTGTTTTTTTTTTTCAGTAGGGTTTAACCCCTTCACGCTTAATGACATACAGTTATTTAATGGAGGTTCGTATGGAGGCGGATCGGGGTTGATCCCACTTCATACACTGTGATATGCTGATCGGAGCTGTTAATCTTTAAATCCCTTTTAAAGTTCTGACAGCAGCATTTAAATGTCCCGATCGATTTTTCAGGGGTCCTGAGCGGCTCCCTGTGAAGAGGTCGCCTTGGCAGCCGAGGGCCTTCTAAAAAGCCACCAGGGTTGCCATTGCAGATTGCCTATCAAGCCATGCCTGTGGTGTGGCTTGATTGCCTGCTTGTCAGATTGCAGTATAAAGTAATACTATAGTATTACATCATACTTGCATCATCACAAGTTCATGTCCCTATAGGGACTTTAAAAAAAAAAAAAAAGGCAAACTCTGTTTAAAAAATTAATAATTATTTTAAAAATATAAGGTAATAAAAGTAAAAGAAACAAAACCTTTTGCCAAATTTAAAATACAACACTCTAAATATAAAAATCCAAAAAGGAAAACGGAAAAAAGTTATGGCTGTCAGAAGATGGCAGCAGAAAATATGTTTATTTTTTCCCAGGGATATTTTATATATTAAAAGTAGTACAGCAATTTAATTTAATTTAATCATACTGGCTCATAATATAAAGGCATTACATCATTTTTGCTGCATTCTGTACACTGTAGAAACAACCCCCCCCTCTCCCTAAGATGGCAGAATTTAGTTTTTTTTTCCATTGCACTCCTCTTAGACTTTTTTAAAAAGTTTTTCAGCACGTCATATGGCACATTACATGGTGCCATTGAAAAATACAACTCGTCCCGCAAAAAACAAGCCCTAAAACAGCTACGTCAATGGCTAAATAAAAGATTTTTTTAAATGGGGGGGGGGGGGGGGGCTGCGTCCTTAAGCGGTTAGGGTATACCTAAGTTTTCAACAAATTTTCTAAAATACACCTGGTTCTTACATTAGATTATTACTTTAGTATGTTCGTTTATTCCAGCCTTTCCCCAAACTTCCCTTGCAGATTTTTATAAATATCCTTATTTTTTTTTTATACCTTCTTTCATTGATACTGAGACATTCCTTTTCTCCTTTGTTTATATACAGGGCTTCTTGGGGTGCTTCCTGGACAGACGCCTTTGATATCCTTCAATGAAGCACTACAATACTTCCAGACAGCAGACCTGTCAGAATATATGGTATGAAGACTACTAATATACACAAAAGCAAATCACAAGTGTGCACATCTGAATGGAAAAATGTTGTAATATTTAAGCGTCCAAGAATTTTCAAAAAGTTTTAAGCAGCAGCCCATGTCTTCATGGGCTGCTGCTTTGCTGCTATTTACACCCAGTTTCAGTTCTAACAATTCAGTTTTCCATGTAGGTTTTCCTATTTTTTTTTTTTCTGCTGCTCTGCTGCTTGCAATCTACTTAAGCAGTACTGTACTGGTCAGTAGTTGCTGTCCCACATCTTCCATGCTGTCTTGCAAAGTTCTTCTTTAATTGCAAGGCAGCGTGTGAATGTTCACCGCTCTGTTGTAAGTAGTTACTAGCAGTGTCCCCATGCCCTTGTTACTAGAGAAGCCAAATGCCTTATGACAGGCATGGGTTGAAAAGCTGCTGCAAGGGAGACCCCCAGTGGCAGCCACTTCAAACATGATTTTCCGGGGTAAAACAACAAGATTTTTGTACTTCCCATAAAATCTCTTTCTCATCTCGTTCATTGGAGGACGCAACCTAGGACCATTGGTATAGCTACTGTCACTAGGAGGCTGACGCTAAGCAAAAAAAAAAGTGTCGGCTCCCCCTACCAGCTATACTCCTCCTGCAGACACCAAGCTAGCCAGTTTGTATGCAAACAGTAGGAGCAACAAGCAGGATAAAAACGGGTTAAACAGTTAGAGAAAACCTTAAACAATGTAACAGAGCTCAGAACCATGTGCAACTTCATGGAGAATGCTCCAGCAAGGATGAGAACATGGTAAAAACATGACCAACCTTTAACAATGCTTTTGGTAAGTGCTGTGTTCTCCTATGAATGAAACTAGAAAGATTTAACTGTAAGTACAAAAATCTTATTTTATCATCCGCTGGATTAGGGGGCACAGCCTGGGACCATGGGACATTCCAGATCAGTCCTTTGAAAGGTGGAAAGAGTAAGGCCTCATGTCCATGGGCAGGTCGGATTCCGCATGTGGGATCCTGCAGTGGAATCACCCTGCCCGCGGCCGAGGATAGTATTTTACCTGTGCGGGTCTTATGTGTCCTGACTGGATCTTCTTTCTTCCTTATGGCGAATACTCCTGCTTTCCCGTGGGCCGCGGATCGGACAGCTTCCATTTACTTCAATGGAAGCCATCTATGCAGGATCCGCGGTGAAATAGAGCATGCTGGGATTTGTTTTACAGACCAAAAGGTCTGCAAATCAAATCCGCATGCTTTAATGTATTTGCGGATGACCTATGTATCACTATGTTAAAATCGGGAAGAGGAGGACTTGCTAACCACAGGTCTCAAGGCCACTGCTTCAACTGTCACTCTGGTAAATCATAGACAAACTGGGGTGGTGGAGGTTCTCTAAGATGGAGTGTCATCAAGCAGCTCAATGAGTCTGCATAAAACGAGAGACAAGGCCAGTCTGGTGCAATGAGAATCATAGGCAAACTCTCCATCTTGACCTTCTTGAGAAGTCAAGATTTGAGAGAAAAAGGAGGGAAGATGTACAGGAACTGGAATTCGGCCCAAGAAAATACTAAAGCGTCGAGTATACTGCTCGAGCCTGAGGGTCTTGAGATTTGGACACGTAGATTGGAAGTTTGTGGTTCAATCTTGCTGCCAAGGATCTAGAGCTCGAGAAACACGTTAGGATGCAACTCCAATTCTCCCTGGTCGACTGGTTTCTGCTCAGGAAGTCCGTTATCCAATTGTCCACCCCTGGTATGTGAACCACCGAGAGCGCTGGAAGGTGATCTTTGACCCATTTCAGGATCTTCACTGCTTCTGCCATGACCGTGCGGGTCCTTTCCTGTTGATTTTATGTACGAGACGGCCATTGTGTTGTCCATTTTGACTCGGTTGGGAGGGCCAGTTACCTGGGAGGCGAAGAGCTGCAGTGACAGAAGAATGGCCTGAAGTTCTAAGACGTTTATCAGAAGTGTGAACTCCTGTGCTGTTATTTCTGCAGCGTAACTCCCCAGCCGAGTAGATTGGTGTCCGTTGTGAGAACCTGCCAGTGCAGCATTAGAAAGGAGCAGCCCAGAATGATCTGTACGGATTTCACCAGAGAAGATTGTATTGAAACTATTAAGGTAGTCGGATTCTCTGATCAAGAGTGTTCGTTGATTTGTCCCACCGGAGATACTGTGTGTAAAACTGCCCCAATGATACGGTCTCAAAAGATGAGACCATTAGCCCCCAAAACTTAAAGGGGTTGTCTCGCGGGAGCAAGTGGGGTTATACACGTCTGTATGGCCATATTAATGCACTTTGTAATATACCGTATATACCGGCGTATAAGGCGACGGGGCGTATAAGACGACCCCCCAACTGTCACCTTATACGCCGGTATACAGTGGAGAAAAAAAAAAAAATTATTACTCACCTCCCACGGCGTTCTGTCGCGCTCCGGCAGGATGTCGCTCGCTCCGGCAGGATGTCGCTCGCTCCGGCAGGCTGTCGCTCGCTCCTCGTCCCCGCCGCAGCATAGCTTTCTGAATGCGGGGCTTGAAATCCCCGCTTCCAGAAAGCTAGTACACACACCGGCAGCCATGACATCATTGAATGGCTGTGATTGGCTAAAGCGCACGTGGCTTCAGCCAATCACACTATTCAATGACATCATTGAATGGGTGTGATTGCTAACACGTGCGCCTTCAGCCAATCACAGCCATTCAATGCTGTCATGGCTGCCGGCGTGTGTACTAGCTTTCTGGAAGCGGGGATTTCAAGCCCCGCATTCAGAAAGCTATGCTGCGGCGGGGACGAGGAGCGAGCGACATCCTGCCGGAGCACGACAGAACGCCGTGGGAGGTGAGTAATAAATTATTTTTTTTTACACTTTTTTTTTTTTATGTATTACCGGCGCATAAGACGACCCCCGACTGCAGAGCAGATTTTTCGGGGTTCAAAAGTCGTCTTATACGCCGGTATATACGGTACATCGTGCATTAAATATGAGCCATACAGAAGTTATACACTTACCTGCTCCGTTGCTGGCGTCCTCGTCTCCATGGTGCCGTCTAACGCTGTCTTCTTCCTTTAGACGCGCTTGCGCTGTGCGGTCTTCTGCTGTGTTCAATGGAGCCGCTCCGGCGTGCTCGCGCCACCGAGGTCTTCTGCGCATGCGCAGACCAGCTCTCCGGCGCGAGCACGCCGGAGCGGCTCCATTGAACACAGCAGAAGACCGCACAGCGCAAGCGCGTCTAAAGGAAGGAGAAGACAGCGTTAGACGGCACCATGGAGACGAGGACACCAGCAACGGAGCAGGTAAGTGAATAACTTCTGTATGGCTCATAATTAATGCACGATGTACATTACAAAGTGCATTAATATGGCCATACAGAAGTGTATAGACCCACTTGCCGCCGCGAGACAACCCCTTTAAATGCACTAGCGAATGGTCACTGGAGACTGTCTGCAGTGAACGCACCTTCGACTCAGGGGAATGCACTTTCGGTGGCAGGAGCAGAGCTCAGGCTCGAGTCGTGTTGAATGACAGATCAAATGTTAAGAGACTCGTCGTCGATAATCCACCCAAACTGGGACAAAGTGTCCACAGTTATGTGGAGACTACAGAAAGTCTGACCAAGTTGGATCTTTTACCAAAATGTTGTTGAGGTAGGAAATGGGCACTATACCCTTGGAGTGGAGGAAAGCTGTCACAGATGCCAGAACCTTTGTGAAAATCCAAGGGGTTGTGGCCAACCTGAAGTGTAGAACCGCAAACTCGTAGTAAGCTGGGTGAATGGCAAAGTGGAGGAATTGTTGGTGCGCTCGACATATTGGGAAATGAAGATAAGCGTCCTTGATGTCTATGGAAGACAGGAATTCCTCTGTTCCATGGATGCTTTTACTGACCTCAACAACTCCATGCGGAAGTGATGGTCTTCAACAAAGTGATTCAATTTCTTAAGGTCCAGAAGGGGTCTGATAGTACTATTCTGTTTGGCCACCACAAACAAGTTGAGGTAAAAGCTATTGATGCATTCTGAGGGAGGAACAGGAACTATTACTCCCTGAGACACTGAAAGTAAAGAAGCGATCTGCGGGATAAGCTGAAAATTCTATGGTGTAGGCCAACGAGATAACCTCCCGAACCCAGGTGTCGGAGACATGAGCGATCCAGTCCTCCCTGAACAGGAAAAATCATCACTGTGGCTGGCGGGTCAGGGTCAAACTAACATTGGCCGAGCCTTTTTGTCCTCTGAGGGTCGGGTTGTCAACAGAGAGGCTTAAATCCAGTTTGTTCACCTTCCTTGGTGGAGTAAACAGTGAGCGTTTAATGTCAGCCCTGAAGTTTCCTAATCAGGAAGGAAGAGATCTGCCTCCTACGGACACTAAGATAAAACTAGCTAGCTTATTGCCTGCAGGAGGAGTATACAGCTGGTAGGAGGAGATATTACTTTTTTTTTTTTTTTTCTTGCTTAGTGCCCACCTCCTACTGACAGTAGCTATACCCACTGTCCAAGCTGTGTCCCCAAATGACACGGACGAGAAAGAAAAATGTAATGTAAGCATATTAGAAGATTGATGATACACACATAGGCAGTTAGATGGGCAAAAGTTCTATAAAGACTGAAAGCAGCAGCCGTTTCTTCCTTCCACTTGTATAAGTTATTCTTCATCTTTATATTTACAGAAAAAGATTCAGCCCAATGTAAGGCGCTCAGGGTTGTCTGCCGTCACTCACCTACTGTTCGGGCCTCCTCGGCTCATAAGAGATCTGCATGCAGAGAGGGACTTGGTGCTGACCATAGCACAATGTAAGTATACCTATCGGGGTTCATAAGGCAACTGATTAACCCCCTTCCTTCTGCCTTAGGGCGTATATGTATGACCTAGATGGGAAGAGATATAATTATATCATGTGGATGGTGCGGACTCAGGAGCTGAGCCTTCACCATCTGCAGGAGGAGCCGTCTTTGACTGACAGCCGGACTCTTGCTGCAACGACAGCGGTCAGCAAGAACACTGATCGCTGCTGTTAACACCTTACATGTTGGGATCAATGTTGATCGCGGCATGTATGGAGTTAACAGAGGGAGGGTGCTCACTTTATGACATCATCAGCCTTCCACCATGAAAGGCAGAGGGCCGTTGGATAGCCATGGCAACCGGAGATCTAACGGTGGCTTCCAGATCCGTCATTGCAAGTGTTGGCAAAGAAATCACATAATATACTGCAGTACAGAAGTACAGCAGTGTATTATCCGAGTGAGCGGAAGCACAGGAGCAATAGTCTTTGCCTATGCGCTTGACAGTTGTCCCATGTAGAGGTACCTTTGACAGTATGTCGTTCTGTGTAAACTGGAAATATGCTACCGACAATAATGAAAGAGTATGAGAGCCAAACTGTATTGATCTTCATTCCCCGTACATCAGCCTCTTTACGCGAATGCTGATCGGCACTCGTCGTCTTACTGAAATTGAGCCATGGACAGTAAAATCACATTATTTCTGCTGTGATCCTATATACACTATCTATTCTATGTATTTAGGTCCACTTGATAATGGTCAACAAGTTCATGTTCGAGTTCTGCAGACCATATACAAGAAGCTGACTGGTGCCAGGTTTGACTGTCCCTTATTTGGATTACACTGGGAGCAACTTGGATTTCAAGGTAAGCTAAAGCGCCCCTCCGGTCCTGGAGAAACAACAATGGCTGCACCACTGCTCTGATGCCCACGGTGTATTGTATCTCATTTCTGTCTATATTGCCACACTGATTGTTAGTCTATTTGTGAGGTGCCCACTCTCTTGCCCTGCAGGTCTGGATCCTGGCACTGACCTGAGAGCGGCCGGCCTGCTTGGTCTCATGCACCTGCTGCACATGGTGATGGATCCCCAGATACTGCCTTTAGCCCACGATATTTTCCGCCTGTCGCAGCACCACACACAGGTCCGTATAAGCTACCATAAATATATATGCGGTATCGTTGGCTCTATAACCCTCACTTGTCGTACTGTCACATATTACAATGCTGTCAACTCTCTTCCAGAATTTCCCGTTTTGTCTTATGTCCCTTAACATCACAAGAATCTGCATCCAGGTTCTGAGAGAGGAGCGAGTCAGCCGGTGAGTAGCATTTATCATTGTAGCAGAGCTGAGTTTGTTTTTTGCTGTAACTCATGGAGATGGATGTGTTTTATGTAGGATTGCATAGATCCTTTTTTTAATTCTCTTAACCCCTTCAGGACGAGTGTTTTGGTCCAAAAGGACCAGACACTTTTTGGGGGGGATTTTACAGCCCTTTTTTTATTTTTCCTCAGCTACCAAGATTATTTTTGGAGCGTTTTTTTTTTTTTTTGCCCATAAGATATAGGCCTATTTTTTCAGGGTTTTTAAAGGGTTAAAAGCTTTAAAAAAAAACCCAAACAACTTTTATAATTGGTATTATTTAAAATTAGTATATTTACGCTAAAATAAAGCACAGGAACGGGTTCCTCGTTTTGTTTTGATATATAATTTTGTATAGTCTCGGATTGCAGGGCACATATGTCAACAGTTTTGGTTGGCGTCGATGGTGGGCTGTTTTCCTTTTTTATATATTTTTATTTTATTCTGTAATCATTTTTTTCCCATTTGTTTTTGTAACTTTTTTTTTTTACATCTATGTTCCCCATGATGTTACACAAGACCTCTGGATGACATTGTCCTGTTTTTTTTTTTTTGTTTTTTTTTTTTTCTTCCTAATTTCCTACTTTTTCACTGTAGCTGGGGCACCCATTGGAGCCCCAGTTACAGAGGAAAACCTCCCCTTGTAGTAACATTAGTCACTGGCAGCTCTGCTGTGGCAGGGGGCACCCAGCAGTCATTAAACACTATGTAGCTTGCAAGAGAGATGGCTACATAGTGGCTGCTGCCTCTTCCTTCGGATCCTTGGCTGTTACTGTTACTGCACTGCAGAAGGAGGGGCTTTAATCCCACGACATATTTTTTGCTATCGGCCGGGATTAAAGCACAGGACCAAGCGCCACAAATTCACGGTGCTTGGACCTTAATGGAATAAAGGGGCACTCTCATTTTAGATATATAAGGCATGTCAACAAGATATGCTATAAATGTCTGATGTATGCAACCTCATGCACCCAAACCTATCTGATTCCAGAATGGGGGTCCTCTAACCGTTCCTCTTCCTCCCTGTTTAGGTGGACACTGTAAATGGAGAGGTAGCTGGAATTACAGAAATGGCCCACTTCGGTGTGCTATACAGTGAGCACATCTGTTTCTGTAATCCCAGCCCCTATTTCGTTCATAGTGGCTGCCTCAACAGGTGTGACAGGTAGGTGTGGGTCCAAAAGGTAGAACAAGCATCTATATGATCTTTATGGCATATTCTGTGGCTATGCCTTAAATATCTAAGATATTGAACTTCAGCTCTGCTACATCTTTTTATATGACTTGCTGTACTTTGATCATTATGCAGGGGATAAGATGTTTTCTGGTTTCAGAAGCCATAAGCGGTCAGTTGTGATAATGTCATGATGCTGATTAAGTAGTGATGCCATGACAGTTGTGGTGAGAAGCATTGCTTCATGCAGTAGACCCTTGGTCTGATATATAGTTTGTTCTAGTCTACATCTGAGACCTTATCATTCTCCTTTGAATGTGTATATTCCCCTCCTATACTTACAGGGAATGTAACCGCAGACAACAGGTGTTTGCTGTACTCAATGACCTGTATGTGGCCATGTACTACCACCTCTATCACGTGTGGAAGACGCAGAACAAAACAATCAGCGATTCTGGCTTTATCCTGAAAGGTGGGTGCAGGACTTCACCTCTTTTATACGTCACTCTGTATATGTTCATGTCTTCCGATATAAGATATGTAATCGGCAGCACATACCTAGCACCTCAATCCAGGGAAGTGGCTAGATGTAAGCCCAAAATAAAGGATCCTGGCCCTGAATCCAACTACATGTCCAATACAAAAAAGGTCATGGGCAGCATAAGTAGTGCATAACTTGACATCAATTATGATGCATCTTTTATTCCCCCAACAACAAACAGCGAAGTTTCGACCTTCTGCAAAAGGTATTTCTTAAGCTGAAAAAAGTCGAAACGTCGCTGTTTGTTGTTGGGGGAGTAAAAGATGCATCATAATTGATGTCCGGTTTTGCACTACTTATGCTGCCCATGACCTTTTTTGTACCAAATGGATGTCTCGGCATTTCTCCTCATTTGTTTTCTGCCAACCCAACACGTGAAATGCAAATAGATCTCCGGTCTCCTAAATCCATATTTCTCCTTGTAAATCCATATGTGCCAGGGAGTTCTATGATTCATTCCAGTTGCAGATTTCTAGTGATGAACAGCACGGACTGTCCTGGGGACGCTGCTGTACTACACGTGCCCTCAGCCTGCATGCTTCTTTAATTATGATGCCATGTATATTCATGATTAAAGTAAAAAAAAAAAGGGATTCCTGCCCCCAGAAATGGCACCACTCCATAAAGATGTTTCTGTGGTTGGATTTGAACCCAAGACTCTAGCGCTGCTTATAATAGTTCGCTATTGTTATTCGTAACGTAAATCAAAAAACTTGTAGCGGCGCAAGCTTCTAATATAGACAATTTTGAGACAAAATTGAAAAGTTTGACTTGTCTTTTATTGACAAAACCCAGCAAAATGTGTTTAGGGGTAGATAGCCCCTTCCTCAGCCTAGCTGGTGGTGGCACATTAATTGTTACATGAAACCATTATCAAGGTGAGGGAAGACAATTGCAGAAAGGAAAAAAGAAAATGAAAAACAAAAGGGTAATGACTAGAGATGAGCGAGTATACTCGCTAAGGCACATTACTCGAGCGAGTAGTGCCTTAGCCGAGTATCTCCCCGCTTGTCTCTAAAGATTCGGGGGGCGGGGAGAGCGGGGAGGAACGGAGGGGAGATCTCGCTCTCCCTCTTTCTCCCCCCCCACCCACACTCCCCCTTGCTCCCCGCCGCAACTCACCTGTCACCGGCGCCGGCCCCCAAATCTTTAGAGACGAACGGGAAGATACTCGGCTAAGGCACTACTCGCTTGAGTAATGTGCCTTAGTGAGTATACTCGCTCATCTCTGGTAATGACATTTACAATATAAAATGAAGACCTCATACATTCCAACATTTGGAACATGGTGGTTATAGGACATAATGAAATAGATGACTTTGCAAACAGTGTATAGCAATTCATGGGTCAACATATACTTAGGGATAAGTAAGATTCCTTCCTATGGAGTAGAGAAATCGGGTCAAGAACAATTAGCAGTGATTAGCATTATAGATGAGCGAGCACACTCGGATAAGTCAATTACTTGAGCGAACATTGCTCTTCTCAAGTAACTGCATTCTTGTCCGAGCAGGCTCGGGGGGGCGGCGGGGGTTAGCGAGGGAGAGAGTGAGAGAGAGCTCTCTGTCTCTCCCCCCACCCCGGCTTTCCCCGAGCCTGCTCGAACAAGAATGCAGTTACTCGAGAGGAGCAATGCTCGCTCAAGTAACTGACTTATCCGAGTGTGCTCGCTCATCTCTATTTAGCATATAAAGTATAATTAGAAAAAGAGTTTTATTAACAAAATGATTAAAAAAAAAAAAGTAAAGTTAAAGTTTAAAGAGTTAAAAAATCGTAAGCAGGGAAAGCAAAGTGAATATAAAGACAATGTATATATGAAAATAGGGTGATGTTCCACAACCTCCTATGTGTCAAAAAGGGCTAAAAAAAAATAAATAAAAACCTAGATTTTTCTCCATAACTGGGAAAACTGATATGAAAATATATAGAAATCATGGAAACTCCTCAGAACTAAGGGGAATAGATATCAAATAACACTGAATGAGCAATTAACAGGATCAAATTTGATTACGCAACCTATATGTTATATATATTCACATATGTGTGTATATGTATGCATGTGTGAGTATATATAATACGTGTGTGTGTGTCTATAGATAGATGAAAAGCAGTGAAAAAATTACAGCAAATGTAAACCGAGAATTAATATAAAAGCTTTATTGAATTATAAAAGCCCCTCTGTGTGGAATGGTGAGAACAGAATGCCCCATCACAAATAGAAACTGTATTAGGAAAGTAATGGGTTAAAAGTGAATCTGCACCAAGTGAAAAACGACACTACAATTAGACATAAATACCCTAGAACCATGCCAATAAGCTCTATAGAAATCAAGCACACATCTTTGTGTCTCTGTATGTCGAGTGCACAAGATTCCTTCACTTTTCCATCCACTTGGATCATTACGAGTTCACGGCTCTTCCATTCAGGTTGGCCATGGCTCTTCTCCATTTCAAGGCGATAGTGGCCATTCCCTAATTCGACGACCTTTTGGTGAAAGCTCCGACTCTGTTGCACAATCTCCACAGTCTCCACATCACACTGGACACTTTGTCTCGTTTCGGGTGGATTATCCTGCCTCTTACCGACTCCACGTCTGATCTTTCTGGGTCTTTAATTCGACACGACCTGGGCCGAGTCCTGCTCCCATCCCAGAAAAAACATTTCCTTCAGTCAAAGGTGCGCTCACTGCAGACCCAGTCTCCAGTGACCATTCACCGCTGCATAAGAGTACTGGGACTGATGGTCTTATCCTTTGAAGCCATCCCATCCGGGCAGTTTCATACATGGTCTCTCCAGTAGGCAATTCCTTCCTGGTGGGACAAATCAGCGAACTCTCTCAATCGTAATCTCCAACTACCTCGACAGCTTCAACATGATCTTCTTTAGTGGCTGGACTCTTGCAGATCATTCTGGGCCACCCCTGATGCTGCATTGCCAGGTTCTCACAACGGACACCAGTTTACTTAGCTGGGGGTGTACGCTGCAGAAACGAACAGTGCAGGGGACTTGGACAGTACAGCAGTCCACCCTGCCAATAAACCTCTTAGAACTTTGGGCCATTCTTTTGTCACTGCAGCACTTTGTGCCCCTCCTGGCCCAAACCGACAGTGCAATGGCCGTTGCATACATAAATCACCAAGGAGGGACCCGCAGCTTGGCGGTCATGGCAGAAGAAGCAAAGCTTCTGACATGGGCCCAAGATCACTTTCAGATGCTCTTCAGAGAATGAAATCGCGTCCCATGCATCCTGGGTATACCGATAACAGAGAAAGATATTTGAGAAAAGTGTACAAATAGTGTAAGTAGCTTCACCAACAGTGAAGCCTCGCCACAAATAGGAATTTCAAGTAGAAAAACTGAACACTCCGCGCTCACCAGGTCCGGGGATATCAGGCAGAGTAATCAGATATAGCTATAATGTTCTATATTGCAACATGTTTCGGCGTATAACGCCTTTTTCAAGCAATACAAATAACATATAAGACAGAAACAACATATATAATAAATGCAATGCACTCACTCATGATCAACATGCTGGATGATGGGCTAATTCGCATATGGCATCATCAAAGGCGGAGATCGTCAAATGACAAAGAAGCGGAAATCTTGTGGTACCACGGAACGCAATAATGTTTGTATGTATACAGATATAGATAGATATGAAATATATCATTTTTTTTCTTTCTTTTAAGGGTGTGCAAATTTATGTAATGTGTTTATTGATCAGGAAATGTTGCTAAAGGAATATTCCAGAACTGGTGAATTGATTATCAATCCTCAGAACAGGTCATTAAGAGCTAATTAGTGGGTGTCCCTCCCTCCGGACCCCTGCTGATCAGCTGTTTCTCTGCCTGCTGTGTTAGTGCATTGCACCAGAAACCTACAGCTCCATACACTCTGCAGTGGCCTGAGATGGTACTGAAGCTACATTCCCATTGAAGAGAATGGGAGCTGTGCCTGCAATACCAATCCTGAGAATGGGTCATCAATTGTCCAGCCCCATTGGAGAAAACCCCATTAAAGTGACGAATGGGAAGTCACCAATTCACTATGATTTATTTCTATTTTCCTCTTATAGAGCTTGAAGTTCTTGCCAAGAAAAAGCCCAAAGAGCTTTTCCGCCAGCTGGATACCCATCTGAAAGAACGTCCTTTGCCCAAGGATTTGCCCCTTGAGATCTGGACGCACCACCCTGCTGAGCAACGGATTGAAAATCACGAGGGGAGCGATGCACAGACAGGGGGGATCTGTTTCACGGGGGTCTGCGAGCAGCAGGTGCAGGAGGATAGGCTGATTTGAGAGCGGGCACAGTGGGTAATACTGGATGGCATTGAAAACCAGCTGTTGAGTTAATTTGCTCAACAATTTTCTCAATGTCCGTGTCTGCATTTGACGAACAAACACTGAGGAATGTAGACGGCGGTAATGGATGATGTTTGGTTACTGCTTTTCTAGGGCGTAGTCTATAGATCAGGTGTAAAAACTGAGCTGCACGCCCGGTATGAGAATGTAAAATGCTCAGGGCTTTTCATCCAGGCTGATCAATAATGCAGAAGTCCTATACGGCACATATACATCAGTCAGGGTGATGGCGTGAGGACGGAATAATCTCCTATTTCTGTGATGTAGATCAGCTCTGATCTTTAAATAGTTTGTGATTCCGAGACCAGTTTCTAAAATTTTCCACCGCTCTCGTGATCGTCTGCTTGCTGTTAATGTCTGAGCCATGAATATTCCATGCACATCTGGCTTACATCTCGCTGGCCACCAGCAACAAGTAGATAAATGTTAGCTCATCCGTCGAGCATCCCCCTGATGATTATCCAGGATGAGTCCTAGGGACCCGGGTCCGAGATGATGCTTCCTTCTCTGTAATGTGAATATGTGGTGCCGATTTCAGGCAAGTCTACACCGCTGATGCTTATAGTCAATGGGGCCTATTTACTAATAAGTTAGACGGTGCAAACGTAGACTAGACAGTCTTACAATGTGCCAGATCGATTGGTGAACGATAAAGCTGTCACATTTTAAGACTATCTAGTCCAAGTTCCGACCACATTTTAGTTAATTTAGTTTGTCAAAAATTGCTCCACAATTTTGGCGCAAATTGGCCCAATTTTTTGGGAAGAATTTAGACCATGCCCCCTTTTTAACAGAAGAGTGCCCGTTTGGCAGGTATGGCAAAAAAAGGCCTGAAAGGGTCTAAAATGCACAATAAATCAAAGCATTTTTGGCTTGTTTTAATTTTGTTCTAATGTAATGGGTGCAAAATTCTGCATTGATTAACAGCTTAATGACTGCCAATGCACCTTTTTATGGCGGTTATTAAAGGGGTGTTCCCAACCTGGCCAAATATGGCTGCAATAGGAACTCGTCTCTCTATAATGTGGCCAGGAGCACAGAAAGAGCCAAGCTGGTCTAATAGAAGTCAGTGGGAGCTATGGATAACTGCGTACATGGGTTACTCTGCTGCACGGTTCGCATAACTTCTGATGACTTCTATGGAGGTTATGTAAGCAGCGTAGCAAAGCCTACCTGGCTGCTTCTGTGATCTTGGCCATCGTATACGGTAGGGTCAGTTGTGGTGGAGGGCCTAAATAAAGATAGCTGCGGGTCCCACCTCTAGGACCTGCATTTATATCACTGTAAGGGCCCATTCACAGAGGCGTATTTTCTGTCCGTATTTAGTCCGTAACGCAGCATACCCTATATTGCTCCGTCTTCACGCACACAAAAATAATGCAAGAAGGCAACAGAAAACAGGTTGCGCACAAAAACCGCAGTAAATATGGATGCTAATGCACATTGACTGCTTGTTTTTTGTTTTTTTTTTCCTTTCCATGCATGAATTGGTTGGCTTTATAAAAAAAACAAACATTTAATTCAATAAGTCAGTGAACAATATGGACAGAAAATACACCCATGTGATGGAAAACCCCTGTAACTGGCCTTATTCTGCAGCTCTGGCATTGTCATATGTCTCTTGCCGCCCTAGAGCATGTGCTTGGTTGTCTCACAGCCTAGTTACTGTTCTAACAGCCAGGATCGGAGACCCTCTGATCCCAGCTGTTTAGGGCTATGATTGCTGTGATCAAGTCTGTCCACTGCATGATTAAACAGGGCTCCACCCTTCGAATGGGCCACTAATGATGCAATTGGAAGGCAGGTAACCCCTGTGCAGTCAGCACTGGTGACCTATTATATAACACAGGGATTAGAGCTATCTACCTCTGTATTTTATTAGTAACAACAGGTGCCCAAACTGGCTGGGGTCCGCTCCTCAAGACCCCAACTGATCAGCAATCAACTGTAGATGACCTATCCAGAAAATAAAAATTTTCTGGAAAACCCCTTTAATTGGCCACACAATTTTGCTGATATTACCAAAGTTTACCTGCGACACCACGCACTCATTAGTACAGTTGCAACAGTGACAGCAAAAATCAAGCGACTGATATCCAGTTCTATTGTTTCCCTAAGTTAAAGAGGCACCAGTCATGTCTGGTAGTCGCCCCTCTCCTTGCTACCTATACAGATAGCCTACACCTAAATGATTCACTAGCCCATTTCTCTTGCTTGGTCACCCACCAGGCATTCTGATAGGCTCCTGGTGATTCGACTTTATGCTGAATCGGGTATATGTTCACATTTTATCCAGAGTTTGCCTGTGTACGGGCGTTTTTAGCACTTTTAAGGCATCAGAAGCCATTTTGTTGTAGTCCAAATGCATGGTGGGCCATGGGAAAGTATCTCGGCACCGCATTCTTATGAAAGCCGGTTAAAAGAAAATCTGTCTTTGTTGCCCGTAGCAACCAATCACAGCGCAGTGTTCATTTTTCCTCAGTAGTATAAGAAATGAAAGCAGCGCTGTGATTGGCTGCTATGACAACAAAGACCCATTTTTCTGTAGACAGCTTTCATAGGAGTGCGGTGTCAGGCTACTTTCGCGTCGCCCACTCTGTAAATAGCCTATTTATAAGAGGAGACAGTAAAGTGGACATGTAGAATGTGAATGGAGGGGAAAGGGATAGATTTTATTTTTCAACAATTATTTATTTTTGTAAGCGTGGGAGGAGCAACGAGGTTTTTAGCGAATGTGTTAGGTTACTAGAGCGTTGTATCCAAAATTCCATGTTATACTTTGCTTACCTTCATGGAGGTTCCTGCTGATTGCTCGTTCATTACTAGGGAAGCATATAATGTATATTACTACACAGGATACAACTCTGTTCATTTTCCTCCGTGTTTGTGACATTGTGTGATTTGGTAACTTGTGTTTTATAGATTGAGTGCCACAAAAAATTTTTGAGCGCGGATTGTTTTTGCAAAATGGTTTTAAAATATAAATGAGGGCACAATTACAGGTTATATCCAAAGAAAGGGAAAAAAATACAGCTTACCAAACCTGTAGATCGACTTTCCCTGTATAATAGTCCAAGTGTTACTTCCCTGGTGCGAGAATTAGCTGTACACCGGAAGAGCTTTAAGCACAACTTACACAGAGAAGAATGGATAAACTTGATACTTTATGTAATCCATTAAAAAGGCAACTTTACAACAACCTACGCGTTTCGAGCCATGACACTCTTACTCATAAGGCCACTTTCAGAGAGTAATTTTGCTCTATATTCGGGCCGTGTTCTGGAAATCGTAATATGGAGCTATTGTAAATCTATGTATCTATTCACATGGCCGTATGTTGCATGCCAGTGTTTTACACATGCAGAGTGTGCTGTTTTTTTGCTTCTCTGTTTGCATTCATTGGTATTATTTTCTGTTGGGCAGATATGGATCTGTATTTATTTAAAAAGCTAATGGCAAATATGGAGGCAAATGCTGATCAAAGCCACTTTCATATAAGGGATCTTTGTTAGACGTGACAATATGCTTTTCTGAAACTGGCCTAAGAATGAGGAAAAGTGTCATCGCTTGAAACATGTAGGAAGTTGTAAAGTTGCCATTTTAATGGATTAAATAAAGTATCATAACTTCTATTTTTGATGCCAGATTTCATCCATTGTTCTCTGTGCATTACAGGTTATAGGTTCAGAAACGAGCAAGTATAATAAAGTATATGATGATATACATGAGTTGATGCTATTGTCCTTTGGTGTCTGCCACTTTAGGCACTCCTCTTAAGGTTAACAAGGGTTTCCAGTTTCGTATAAATGAAACTAAAATAATACTCTTGTATTTGTGACATATGTTTTTGTCCTCTACATTAATTGTTGGCTTAGGCAGGAGAGGTCTGTACGTTCACTGCGTTTCTTTTAAAGTGACCATATAATTTATTTAAAGCACCATTCTTCTGGCATAATGGTGCTTCAAACAGGTCATCTTGACATTAAATATCATATTCACTGTTTAGAGCCTAAAAAGAGAACAGTTTTTGCCATTTACATGCTGTTAAAAAAACAATCCAGTGAAGAGTTATGACATTTATTTACATAAGATAGTGCCACCTGGTGTTCACAATGTATAATAATGTGCACGACCACCTAATAAGCTGAGTGCAAGAGGACACACCTGCTCAGTCACTCTCCCCACAACCAGATCTCTACATTGTGAACCTCTGTTCACTGTAGGGCAGCGAAAAGAAATGGCTTTCTACTTGTCAGAAGGAAAAGAACCTTTATCATACATGGAAGTATAGCTGAGAAGTCTTTTTCAGCACAGAAAATAAGAAGGGACTATGTTGTCAGCTGGTAGACAGGGAAGGAGACTTGATTCTGCTAAGCGTCTCCCCCCAGCAGCACAGACTAGCAGCACCCCCAAAAAGGGCACATGGAGGTAAAAATGATGAAAAAGCTATTTTTATAAATATTAAAAACACTGCAGATTATCATATTTTTCTGACTGTAAGACGCAGTTTTCAGAAAATCTTTCTGAAAAGTACCTGCGCCTTATCGTCCAGAGCTGGGGGTGGGGTGGTCTGATAGTTTCAGAGCCCCCTGACCACTGCCTTAATTATCTGGCAGTGCATGGGTGAAGCTTGCTGCCCGATCATCGGGAGATCTCTGCAGCCATATATGCCAGGGCTGTACAATCCTCTTTATCCCTGTCCGATCAGTGCAGGACAGAAGCGAGTCCAATATTGTTTTTTAAAAAAATCAATCTTTAAAGGGGCAATAACTTTTCAGACAACGTCTGCTCATTTATTAGCTTGTGTTAGCACTGTATATCACATTTAAAGTGGCTGCCACTAGAGGTTTCCCTTCCAGCTTCTCTACAATCCACTCTCTGTCTTTGTTACTACAGGAGCCCTGTACCCAAAGACACATAGATGTTTCCATAGCAACCATGGGAGGTGCTATCTCCCCTGCACTCAGCCTGCAGGCTTACAGATCTGCAGACACTGTGATAAGGATCAATACAATGTCCGCCTCTCTTGGGGGTGACTGTACACACATTATGTTGGGTTTACTCACCATTTGGCCAGAATGCCTGTATGGTGTTAGGGATACTGCCTCCCTGCTGACTGGACCAGAGACCATGTAATGCAGCATAGGAAGTAAGGGCAGAGAAGTGTAGGACAATGAACTACTGACCGAATACTAAGCTTGCTACACATGATAGTGGATTGCAAACAGCAGGACAACAGAAAATGGGGAAGACTTCTTGGGATTGGTGGGGGTACAAGCACTCTTGTAGATGGGGGATAACCTGGTATTACTATAATACCCCTTTAAGCTTATCCCTATAAGATGGTAATGTAAAGGATAATTGGCTTATTTTATGTATTTATACTGTATATAAAATGCAGTAGTTAGGCAGTGTGTCCATAGTAAGCACTCTGTCTCAACTGACAAGTCATTTAAAGCAACACTCTGGTTTCTAGACAAAATTCCGTCCAAGGACCAGATGCGGGGTATATTACCGGCAGTTGTTCTTCTCTGCCACCGCTCTGATCCTCTGCTTCCAGGTTCTTTTTTTTATTTTTTTTTATTTAACCTTTGGCCATCCATCCTAATTCAAGATGGCCGACGCAATCTTAGAGGTAGGGTTAGACTCCTAATGCACTATACCTGCTCTCTGGCCAGAGTTGCTCATGTGATCAGGACTACCCAATCTGAGAGTAGCGCATTAGGTAGATAGAAAATTGCTGCAGACATCTTTGACAACTGAAAATGGGTCCCAAAACTGGGGATAGAAGGGCAGAGAAGAGCAACTGCAAGTACTATACCCTCCTGTTCCTCTTATCCCGGGACAGAATTTTGTCCTAAAATCGGAGGGTCACTTTAATCTTAAAAAGGTTCTTTGGACAATCCCTACTTTTTTAGAAGCGTCTATTACTAGCAGATCACAAAATGCACCCCTGCTGTCCCTCCCAGAAATCAATGGTGATTTGTAGAAAAACTTGACAGTAAGTGTTCATCTCTCCTGCAGCGCCCCCACAGTGGAAATGAAGCATTACACAATGCCCATTGAAATCAATAGGTTGTCTGTGTAATGCAGAAGAGGACAGGTCTTCTAGAGTGAGAACGGTTCTCCACTCTGGTCAAGAGAGGGGGATCCTGAACAGAGAACCCACCTCTATTAACTCTGAATTCCGTAATAGGGGTCTACGAAAATGGGTTTTATAAGAGACATAGCCCCTTTAAAGCTGAATAGGCACCGTGCTACCAAAAGAAACGCGGAAAATCGTCTGGTCACCAGTTATGCCATTCCATACTACACCCTGTGTTATTAATTAACTTTTTCTAAGTAATGTGGACAAGCTTCAATGGACCATATGCACCTTTCCTATAACGCACCAGGGGATCACAGGCGCATCGTTTTTTTCCCCCTCCCTTGCCTTATAACTGCAGAATCACCAGCATGGCCTATTTGCCAATTTTGGGACTTTTTCTACATTAGTAAGAGTCAGTGATTGCTAATTCTGTGATAGGTGTTATAAGGGGTGGGAATATGGCACCAGGTCTAGCACCAGGACTTATGGGTTCTAGTATATTACCATAGGCCTGAAGGCACTGGATATAGTGCATACACATACTTAACATTATAGATTGGTCATAATTTGGAGCTAATGAAATATTATTGCACTTAGGTGGCTTTAAAGGGCTGCAGTCATGATATTCATTCCATCATCTGTTCTGGTATATTACGCTGTGAGGCTTGGCTCAGCACTATGTACTATCCATCTTTCAGAGCGTCTTGGCAGCTAGAAGCCAGCAGATGTCTGCCGCATTCATGAACCTTGTATGTGATATCGCTGAAAGGCACACTGTGGATGATTGTGAATGAATGTGATATACAATATTTTGGATATTTTGAGAGTAATATAGAATTTTAGATGAGCCATTGAAAACACAAGGAAATAATTTCATGCTTTGGACATCTAATGATATGTATATGATCATAGAGCACTTGCTGTATGTGTACTGTTCTACATGGGAATGTGATGCTATGTAATATGTGCATGTGCAACAATAAATCTGTGCATGATATTTTAAACTTTTTGTCTTCTATTGCTTATATTGATGCAGAACATTTGTTAAGGCAACTCCCGGACTGGTTTTGGCAAGGTGAAAAAGGAAAAGCTGGTTGGCCTGTAAAGTTAGGGTAAATGTGACCTTAAAGATCTTACTAAGTCCCTATAGACGACAATATATATATATATTTTTTTTTTTGCATTCAGTTTTCCTTTCGATGCATTTTAAAAAGCCTCATACTTGGTTTGCAGTTCACATTTCTGGTTCAGGAGGTGTTGCCAGCACTGATCAGCTGGTCTCTCTCAGGAATGTGCACAAGCTTTGCTCCTCCTTCTCTCTCAGAGGCTGTGTAGCATAACCACACCCACTCAATACTACACCTCTGTCTATCTCCTCTCTGCTGGTCCCATGCTGCTGCTAATAGCAGAAAATTCACCTGCAGTGAATTACAGCCCTCCTGTAATAGTAGCTTCCTCTGCTTTGCTCTCCACCATGACCTCAGCACTATCATACAGCCCTCTGTAATAGCTCAGTGGAAAGGCAGTTAATGCACATTCACAACAGGGGAGCAGGGCTAGGGGTGGAGTTATAAGTTTACACTGACAGAATTTGTTAAGATTTAGGTCCTCCAGTCTGCAGTGTCTTGGAAAACAATAGAAGCATAGAAATCAAACAATTAGATATATAGTTTTCAATGTATCGATTCTGCTTTTATATGTAAAAGGAAAAAAAAACATAAATGCTGCTAAGACTTATAGCTTAGCTGTAAATACTTGCATGTTACAGGGGTAACATGGAAGCAGTTACAGTTAATAATCTAAGCCTAAGATCAAAACTCACCCTAACTGTGCATCATTATATACAGACGCTGCTGCTAGGAGTTTCCCCGGAGCAGCCACCCCCCTTGCATGTCCCCTTGTAGCCGGCACCTCTGTGCTGCAGCAATCCCCCTGCGCTGAGGCTCTGCTCGGCTGTCTCACTGCTCCGGCTGTGCTTGCGCCGCTGCACTGCCAGTGTGTCTCCTGCCGGCGCCGCAGCCGCTCCGAGTCTGCACTTGGGGGATTAGGGATGGCTGTGGCTCTCCTGCCACTGCTGCCCTTGCATGTCCTGCCGGAGGCGCTGCCACCGCTCGCAGCCTGTGCATCCTCAGGATCTTCTGCTGCCACCGGCGCTTCGACTGTTTTCGTTACCTGTGGATCTCGTGCCACCGCTCCCAGTTTTTGGCATATACCTGCTCTACAGGCTGCCTCGGGAACCTTAGTACCCTGCCAGGACCTACACGCCAGCCAGCTCTGCAGCCAATCAACTACAGGGAATGTAACCGGCCTGTCACTCTTGTCTCCACCAGTACTTCCTGGTGGTGACAAGATACAATAATACCAGACTTAGGACTCTTGCGCACTTGTGTTTTTCTTGCACGTTTTTTTCAGGCAGCGACGCTGCATTTTTTTCACGTGATTATCAATGGGACTTTCTAATGTTAAAAATGCGTCACACAAAAATTGCAAAGCGATGCGTTTTTAACATTAGAAAGTCCCATTGACAATTGCGTTAAAAAAACGCAAGTGGGTGTGAGCCCTTATAGAGAGAGCCTGTGAGTCCTGCTTTTCCTGCCCATAAAGTCATTGACAACTGTGTGGGCTGGGAAAGCAGTACTGTTTACATAAACTACTGTATTAAACCATATAAAACTATATATCCCCCAGCTCAGCGTCTTCTCCTCTATCCCATGCCTCAGTCAGACAGTAAAGCTTTCCTTTAAAAAGCTGACATTGAAAATCTTTTTGCCACAAAGTTATATCTATGGAAATAAGTGTAAAAGCTGACATTAGGTGATATTTTTTTCCTACCGTCTGACCAATTGTCATTCGAATCTGTTACTAATTTTCCATTCCAAGGAAGTTTCTGATCTCTTTAAAAACTTTTCCCATTATAACATATATTCTAGTGTGGAAACGCCGATCCTGCTGAATGTGAAGATCTGGAACCAGTAGTGTGTTTGGGGCAAATTCTCCTTGGCTATACCCAGCCTTACAACATCTTCACAGACACGGCTGAAGAAATCCGAAGTGTTTCCATCACGGTATTAGCTTAACCAGACAAACTTGTGAGATGTTCCTTTTAACAGAGAGTGGTTAATGTTAGCTGTATGGAACCTCAGGCCACAGACAGCCGGCCTCCGTCATACTCTGCGGCTGAGGTTTTCTCTGTCTGACCCTAATCTTGTGTTCTCTTTAAAAGGAAACTTCCATAAAAGTACTTCAAACTTAAGCGATGAGGTGACTCTGCATGGATGATCGTAGTTCATTGCGCTATTGCCATGAGTGTATGTAGTTGGCTGCATTCTGTGTGTCACAGTTGGAGTTAATGGGTTTTCCACATGGAAACTACAAATTATGAAGTCTCTTTCCAATAATAGTTTTTTGGTTTTCGCTCTGGGAGCCCTACTGACGCTGCCGATCACCTCTAACACTAGTAAGTAATAATATCTCTTATTTATATAGTGCCAACATATTCTGTTACACATCAGAGGTACACGGGCAAAATCATACAGTACAGAATGGAGGGGCTGGAAGGGACCTCCGGGGTCATCAGGTCCAACCCCTGCTCACTGCATGGTCCACTAATAAATAATTTAAGCAATAGGGGTGAAGACCCTGCTGAGAAGAGCTTACAATCAAGAGGCACAAGGGCTTGCACTGTACAATGGTCGAACCATCTATATAAATGGGGTAGTATACATAAAGCTGCAGGAGCCACTCACCGTCCGCTCTCTGTGTAAAGAAATGAAGTGCATTGGCATGTGGGGGATTCAGTGGGATGAAGGGATCCCATTCTGAGGAATAATGCAGAAGAGAGGTAAATTGAGAAGAGTTAGACTGGGAACGGCATAGTTTTGCCTGAAAAGATGTGTTTTTAGGGCACGCTTAAAACTGTAGATATTGGGAATTAACTGGATTGTTTGAGGTAGCGCATTCCGGAGAACTGGTGCAGCTCGGGGAAAGTCTTGCAAACGGAAGTGGGAGGTTTAGATTATGGAGGATGTTATTCTCAGATCATTGGCTGAACAAAGAGCAGGGGTAGAGAAGTAGACAGATGAAGGAGCTATAGGGTGGTGCAGTACTGTAGAGATTTACGGATGAGAGTGAGGTACTCTATACTGGATGGGCAATTGGTGCAGTGACTGGTACAGGGTGGATCCATCAGCTGATCATCTGCAGTGCAGCGGGGCCCGATGTTGTCATAAGTGGTTAGGGCAGGAAGTGAAAGCGCTGGCTTTAGTCCCGTATTCACAGCATATGCTGCTCTAGGCACGGAGGCTGAGAGCGTCCTTGTTTTGTACTTGCAAACAAACCGTGTTTTCAACGAATAGCACAGGTTGTTGCAGTCATGGGGATTCCAAATGTGCAGGGATATATATATATATAATATTACTGCTCACCCCACCACTTGGGCAGAACATGTACACAAACCCCTGACTCCTTTCTACAGTGCAGGCGCGCTGTACGGCTCAGCTACAGGAAGGAGCAGGTAGCTGTCACATTCTGTTGAAGGGGCGGACCAAGCAGGGGAGAAGATCACATGATTGCCAGGTGGGGCTACCGGCTGCAAGGAAAGGTGCTGCACTTTTCTGGTCATGTGACTCTGGGGTAACAAGCGTAAGGCCTGTGTCACACGAACGTATTTGCGCATGCAAAACTTGTGTACGGAATACGCCGTAAATAGAACCCGTTGATTTCAATGGGTTTGTTCACATAAGCATATTTTGCGTGCACGTTCCATATGCACAAAAAAATACACAGTATACTCCATTGTCCTGCGCATTTGCGCACGAAAATGGCGCATATTGAACTAATTCAATGAGATTGGCTTCAGATGAGGGTATGCGCAAATGCGCACATTTCAGTGCAAAATAAACGAGGTTGATTTGCATGTGTGTCTGCGCTTTATACTGTACTTTTTGTGCACGCAAGGCACGCTTCACAACACCCCCCACTGTAATTTAAAAGATCATCTAGCCTAATGAGGTCCACATGTGTTCTTTTTCACAGAATTGCACAGTGTATTGCGCGTCCCGTTGTGCATTTGCGCATGCGACTAGACTTTTATGGAGCCCTTTTGTGCGCAAATACGCAGGCAAACAGAGGATATTCTACTTTTTTTTGTACGTGGCACGAAATGCATGCAAAAAATACGTTCGTATGAACGAACCTATTGACCTCAATGGGTTTTATTGGCTTACAGACAGGCAATGTCCATCCTGCAAATGCGCAACGTAAAGGAGCTTACGCCTGTGTGACATCGACCTTGGTCAAAAAAAAAGTAAAATGAGCAAATTAATGGTATTTTGACCACTAAGGCCGGATTCACACGACCGTATTTTTGCGCGTGCGATACGCAGTGAGTAGAACCCAATCATTTGCAAGCACGTATTTCGCACGCACATTTCCGTTGCACAAAAAATTGCACGGTCTATTGTATTTTTCCATGCATCTGCGCAGGGAAATAGAACATATGGAGCTGATTACACTATGACCACTTCCAGGGCTGGGATGGTGGTTGTGTGTTGTTTTTTTTTGCACATATCGTTGAAAAATTGTATTTAAAAAGCAGAGGCAAGTGCAAAAACGCAACGCTTGGTGCGCAAATACATGGCGTAAATGTGCATACGCCCGTGTGAATCTGGCATTAAACATGGCCCCGTATTTTTATTAGATCGGAGAAGTAGATTTTGGTTGCGCCGTGTACATATATGGTAGTTGTGGCGATGGGTCCTTTAAGGAAAGCAATTATCCCTCATGTTATGTTAAGTAAGATATCTCCATAACTTGGCGTTTTCTTGGGGGAGCGGCGCTCCTTACACATCTCTGCTGCACACGTGGAATTTCATTTTACTGCGTTTCACTGCCAGACGTACAAAAGCCTCCAGTGTTCGCTCGGGTTAATGGGAATGACATGTGTTCTGTAGCTCCTCCACATGTACTGTGTGAGCTGAAGCCGCGCCACGATCTCCGTGGGACTTCATGAAGAGGATTGCAAACAATACAGTATATATTAGAGCGTAACATCATCATTAGCCTGTTTAACAACCGGATCCGCAGTTTTCTACATGGATCCGCACGTGGATCTAGCACGGTCAAGGGGCAGAGTTCTGATATGGAAAATTGCACTTGCGCATGGAAAATCTGTCTTAGGGTGCGTTCACAGGTAGCGGATTTCATCCTTTCGATTAAATTCAAGTTGAAGGAGTAAATTCTCCCGCAGATCTGCACCAAAATCAGCTTTGTGTGAACACAGCCTGAGTGACTGCACACGAGCGTATGCGTATATACAGTACGCTCGCAAGAGAATGACGTGATTGTACTCTGAATGGAGCGCAATCACGTCCTTTTCAGCGTACTTGACTGCACATTTTTGCGCTGCTGAGCCCGTTCACATTCACGCGGAGCCAGCAGCCTAATTATTATTCCCCGGTCTTGGCAATTGGAACAAAATCAGCCGGTTTTGCGTGCAATTTCGTGCAGATGGGGGCGCATTTGTGCCACCCCCAACAGACTCCTATTGAGCCTTGAATGCACAAATGCGCAGAAAAATAGTGGTTAATGTATTTTTCCTGCGACAGAATTGCGAGCAGAAAATCACTGAATATGATGGAACCCATTGATTTCAATGGGTTCTATTGCCTATATTTTTGCGCACACATAAACGCCCCTGTGACGGAGCCCTGAGGCCTCACTCTGACTGGTGCGCTAGAACAACGTTTATCTGTCCTTATTCTGTCCGTCTAGAACACTCAGACCGGATTTACAGAAGTGTAAGTGTATTCGCGCACATTTCTGCGATGGGGCGTTGCATATTTGTGCTTGGCATATTTTGCTTGCATTGATATACTTTAATGTATTTTTTGCACTTGCAAAAAAAAAAAACCCGCAGCGGTGTGCTCAGCCATTGACATGGCCAATAGTTTCATGAGATCAAAATGTTCTCTTTCCCTACATAAATGCGCCAGAAAGTAGAGCATGCTGTGTGTTTATTTGTCTGACTGATTTCCGCACAGCAAATACGCGCATTTGAGTAAATGCATTGAAATGAATGGGTTCCATTTTCTGCGTATTACGTGCATAAAATACGCACGCAAATCCGGCCTCAGACCTCCTACGTTTCTGCTGAAGCAAACCTACAGCATTGGAGGTCCCTGTGGAGTCCATACAGCATATACCGATTTCTTGCTGACTGATGACTTTTTTTTTACCCTGCAGTTCTCTAAAAGAGCCACTTGGGGGTGTTTTGCGGCTTCTCTTCTATTTGTTTTTCAGTGAAAGTTTTCTTTTTTTTTTTCTTGTAATCCCTTTCAAAGCTCTGGCTGCCCTCATGTCAGGATCCGCAGATCTGACTCTCGTTAGCCGAGTTCAGTTTACTTCCCGCACATAAACTTCCTTTTCCAGTCCTTTATGACTAACATCCTATTCCGGACACAATCATTGAAGACTGAGTAATCCGCTATTCTCTGTCAGTATCTGTAACAAATCCTCGTTGGGTTTTCCTGCTTTACCTTGTTTCTTGCTAAAGAAGTTTTCAGAGTCACTTAAAAATTGGGTAAAGGGCGGAAAATGGTTAAAAACAACGTTGTTTTCTCTGTCACCGTTGCGATGAGTATATTTGCGCATACGTTCGTCTGTAGAAGCATTTATACACAGTGGCCTTAGCGGTATACGTCTTGAGATAGCGGAGGCCACTGATTGGCTGCAGCGCTGACGCTCCGTATACACACATGACTGCTGCAGCCAATGTAAATGAAGTCTGGTGGTGCAGGCAGCGGTTTGTAATAGCTCCACTTTGTCCATGAACTGGTAAGTAGCTCATCTCCATTCACATGGGATGATGAGCAGAAATGAATGCAGGAATCCACGGCTCAAATGTCTGATTACTCATCAAAAATGTAGTTTTGCATCAATTGTAGAAAAAAAAATTATGTCCAAAAAGCTGCCCAAAAAACAACCCCTGTAAATACCGCCTAAGGGCTACTTCACACTGGCGAGCGCGATATCGCAGGGCGAAAATCATGGCAATATCGCATTTTTGTTCATGCGATGTTTGAGCATCAGCTGCGCTTTTTCCCTGAAAATCATCATGTAGCAGCGGCCCGCGGTTTTTTCACGTAATAGTCGGTAACAGGAGTGGCTAATGTAGAAAAAAACTCCCCTCCTGGTTACCCGCTAATACAGAAAACTTTTACGGGTTTTTTCAAAAGATCTGAAATGCTGCAAATGTTCAAAAACGATGGAATTAAGTGCGAAAAACACATTTTGAATGCGAACCCATGACACCGAATCCCTGTATACGTGACACGAGCCGCCAGCCAAGCGTTCCTGGAAGACGGCGATGTGTGTTATTCCACAGCGGTCTGTTCTTCTCTCCAGGATAGGATGTTACGATGCGCCATGGAAGCCAGTGCACAACTTGGAACGGCGGCGAACTGTACGGCTTAACGAGAATCACATTGTGAAGATGCTGAGTCCTGTACAACGTTAGCGTTATTTTATTGGATTTGAAGGAACAACCTTAATAAAAGCAAGAAAAGTCCAAGAGCAGCTTTATAATAGCAAACAGCTTCACTTCACGTGATCGAGTGATCCAGGAGGAGGAGAGGCCGGGCGCTCAGTCTATGATAGGATACATAGTGGTGCCCGCTGGTTTGTTAGGATGATGATGATTATTACGCTCCACCTGTTTGTATAGAACATGCCCCAAACTGTGCCATAGGAATCACAAATTGCATATGACCCCCTCCCATCACACCCCTAAAGACACCCTAGACAATACAGACTCACCCAGACCAAAGCATGGCAGTAAATACAGATCCCCTTAAGAAATATACAAACAGTGGTCTGGGGTCGGTATTCACTTACAGGCACTGAGGGGTACAATTCCTGGGCTGTAAGTTGTAATGGACATTACTGTGCTCATTATCCCTGCACTGTGACAACAACATGCAACCTATCCTACTATTATGATGTCACTATGCCCATTATCCCTGTACTGTGACATCACTCCGTACATTATCCCTGCACTGTCACATAACTATTGTGTATTATCCCTGTACTGTGACATCACTCTGTGCATTATCCTTCTACTGTGACATCACTCTGTACATTATCCCTGTACTGTGACACCACTATGTGTATTATCCCTGTACTGTGACATCACTCTGTGCATTATTCCTGTACTGTGACATCACTATGTGTACCATCCCTGTACTGTGACATCACTATGTATATTATTCCTGCATTGTGACATCACAATGTGTATTATCCCTGTATTGTGACATCATTCTGTACATTATCCCTGTACTGTGACATCACTATGCATATTACCCCTTTATTGTGAGATCACTGTGTATTACCCCTGTACTGTGACATCACACCGTGCATTATTTCTGTACTGTGACATCACTCTGTACATTATCCCTGTATTGTGACATCACTATGTGTATTATCTCTGTACTGTGACATATAGCGTACATTATCCCTGTATTGTGACATCACTATGTGTATTATCTCTGTACTGTGACATATAGCGTACATTATCCCTGTACTGTGACATCACTATGTGTATTGTCCCTGTACTGTGACATCACTTTTTACATTATCCCTGTACTGTGACATCACTATGCATATTACCCCTTTATTGTGAGATCACTATGTGCATTATCCCTGTACTGTAACATCACTCTGTGCATTATCCCTGTGCAAAATAGTCCTAAGCTCTGTATGTTCCGAATTTGCTGGTGGTGATGGCCCAAGGGTAGAATAGGACCCTGTTTTGAGTATATTCTATGAGCCCCCATGTTTCTTTGTTACGCCCCTGTCTGATAACTCTGTTGATAGGACTGCAGCGTTCCTCACAGATCATGTAGAGACAAATAACTATAAAAGTGAGTGTTTCCCGGAGTAGAGACACGAGGAAAGGCTTTCTGGTTCCAGAAAGGAGGAACCGTCTCCTTTAAGTGAGCCCGGGAGCCGACATTCTGCATGCACTTTGCATTGTTTCCCGTCTTTATTGTCTGTGCCAGAGCGGAGCCTGAGCAGATGATGCGGCTCCACTACAAACGGGCTTTCTTCTTCTCCAAGGTGGAGCAGTAGGTCCAGCAGAACATCTGCACACTTGCGGCTCGGTTTCCGTCTCTCCAGACTCAGACGCACTGCTCAGGAATGTTAACCCTGTCGGAAGGAATATGAAGCATCCATAGCCTTATGGACTAATCCCATATTTAATGATTGACAAGCGGGGAAGACAGTCGGCGGATCTTGAGGTTGTTATACACTTCTCAGCTTGTCCAACCAGCATGACTTACAGATCAGACAAAGCCGGGGAAGAAGAAGGATTAGGCTTATTCACATGGGCAAGTTTTCCGTGCGAGCCCTGTCCAAGTCACATGGGAAAATAACCGATTCACTTCAATGGGTTCATTCACACTTGCAACTTTGCACTTAGTCCGAGTTTGAAAATTGCTACATGTCCCATTCTGCTCTGGTTCCCAAATGAGAGTAGGACATGTAATGTGCAGTGCCTTGCAAATGGATGCGGTGGCCTGCTCATGAATGGGATATCCTGCACATGGACGGGGTGCCCTGCACATGGATGCGGTGCCCTGCACATGGATGGGCGTCCTGCACATGGATGGGGCGCCCTGCACATGGATGGGGCGCCCTGCACATGGATGGGGTGCCCTGCACATGGATGCGGTGCCCTGCACATGGATGGGGTGTCCTGCACATGGACGGGGTGCCCTGCACATGGATGCGGTGCCCTGCACATGGATGGGCATCCTGCACATGGATGGGGTGCCCTGCACATGGATGGGGTGTCCTGCACATGGATGGGGTGCCCTGCACATGGATGGGGCGCCCTGCACATGGATGGGGCGCCCTGCACATGGATGGGATGCCCGGCACATGGACGGGGTGTCCTGCACATGGATGGGGTGCCCTCCACAAGCAATATAGGCATAAAGAGTTAAATTACAAGTTGAGCTCTTCTTCATCTAAACAACTAAGATGGAAGCATTCTTATACCAAATTGCGACTTTATTATAGACTCTGGACCTTTCACAACCAGAGCTTCCTGGGATGGAAATTAGCCCCGTGACCCCCGAGTGCACATAAAATCAAGTGACAAGCTTTCTGTGGATCAGTTTCAGTGTGAATCCATATTACAATGGAAAATCCAGCAACCTTAGCATCTTCCAAAGAGGCCTGACCATCTGTTCTACACTAGTCAGGGCCAGGATTTCATACGCTGTCAACTTGTGGGTTTTCTCGTGCAGTGGTGTAGAAAGTATGCAGAGAATGGCATGATCAAGGAAACCATCCAGCAAAAGGGGATCCTGTGGACATAGACAACTTGTCGATGAAAGGGGTCAGAGGAGGAGGTCAAGAATTGTGCCGATGAACAACAGTGCACTGTCAAGGGATTTGCTCCAACTAACAAGTCTGGACGCATGGATGGGCTATAACAGCGGACCACCAATTCGAGCACGATTACTGTGAAAGAGAAACAGTAGGCAAAGGAGTGCAAAATTTGGATCACTGAGCATCGCCTGATTAGAGGAATCCAGATTTCTGTTGTACATGCTAAGGGGAGGTCAGAATGTGGCGCAAACAGCATGAAGCGATGGACCCTTCCTGTCGGGTGTCAAAAATTCAGGCTGGTGGAGGTGGAGTAATGGGGAGGGAAGGTTTTCTTGCTTCACCCTGGGTCCTCTGATACACGTGGATTTGAAGGCAAATGGAAATCCAACGTGCTACTCTATGGGGTCTCAAAGGAAGTGGCCATTCAGTGCAGATAACTTTGCTCCATTACTAATTTACTGTTATACTAGTATCGTGAATAGATAAATCCCAGATACTCTCTACAGACCATCCTTATATTACACACTTATATGGTCACGTCCTAAAAGAGAGCTTTATCATAAATGTATTCCATTTGTAGTCGCTGATTAGGTGAAGTGGAATCATCTGACCAGCGCCTCGCACTAACTGCAGGCCGCCAGGATACACTGATAGCACCAAGATTTTGGAGGTGAGGAGGGCCACTGTTCTCTTCTGAAGTCAGCTGCAGATACCGATGGTGCGGATTTTGAATATGCAAAAGCTATGGAATTTTCCCGTCCCCATGGAATGTATTCTCAAGCCCCAATCTGCCCGCTACTTTAGGATGTGCTACCAGGTCTACCAGGCTTCACTACTTGCAAATATGATGTTGCTTGTCATTTTCTTCGGTTGACTTTCTTTTGACCAGAGGTGCACAACATGCGGCCCAGGGGCCATATACAGCCCACAATGCAATTCTGTGCAGGCCTAATTATCTGGACACAGAAACATCTATGTGTGGCTGCTCACATGTAGTTTCCATGTTGGGGTGAAGAGGAGTGGCGCAGAGCAACAGGAATGAACAAGTACTGTGTAGCCATGTCTGAGTCCCCTATATATTAGGACAAGTACTAAGGGTGTACTGTGTAGCCATGTCTGAGTCCCCTATATATCAGGGCAAGTACTAAGGGTGCCCTGTGTAGCCATGTCTGAGTCCCCTATATATCAGGGCAAGTATTCAGGGTGCACTGTGTAGCCATGTCTGGGTCCCCTATATATTAGGACAAGTACTAAGGGTGCACTGTGTAGCCATGTCTGGGTCCCCTATATATTAGGACAAGTACTAAGGGTGCACTGTGTAGCCATGTCTGGTCCCCTATATATTAGGACAAGTACTAAGGGTGCACTGTGTAGCCATGTCTGGGTCCCCTATATCAGTGATGGCAAACCTTTTAGAGACTGCGTGCCCAAACTGCAACCCAAAACCCACTCATTTATCGCAAAGTGCCAACACGTCAGGGGGCGGGGCTTATCACGACGTATGATTTTACCTCCGTCGTTCTAAAAAGGTCAGGACTGTTTCAAAATAGACAGCGTGCAGACTTTGACTGCTTTTTGGATGTGAAAATGCAGCAGAATTTGCCACGGATATTTCCGCTGAGGACATTCTGCAGCATTTCCACCAAATAAAAACATACCCCAGCGGTAATAGTGACACCCCCCCCCCCACACACACAGCGGTAACAGTAACCCCCACACAGTGGCCCCAGCGGTAATAGTGACCCTCCCCAGTGGTAATAATGACCCTCCACCGCCGTAATAGTGATCCCCCACAGCGGTAATCGTGACCCCCCCACAGTGGCCCCAGTGGTAATAGTGACCCCCCCACAGTGGCCCCAGCGGTAATAACGACCCCCCCACAATGGCCCCAGTGGTAATAGGGACATCCCACAGCGGCCCCCAGTAGTAATAGTGACCTCCCACAGCGGCCCCAGTGGTAATAGTGACCCCCCCACAGTGGCCCCAGCGGTAATAATGACCCCCCACAATGGCCCCAGCGGTAATAACGACCCCCCCACAATGGCCCCAGTGGTAATAGGGACATCCCACAGCGGCCCCCAGTAGTAATAGTGACCTCCCACAGCGGCCCCAGTGGTAATAGTGACATCCCACAGCGGCCCCCAGTAGTAATAGTGACCTCCCACAGCGGCCCCAGTAGTAATAGTGACACCCCACAGTGGCCCCCAGTAGTAATAGTGACACCCCACAGTGGCCCCCAGTAGTAATAGTGACACCCCTCAGACCCATATACTTACCCCTTTCTCCTCCTTGTGGAAGCGTCGCTGCTCCTCTGCTTGGAGCTACTAGCTGATCCCAGGTGCACACTGTGCCGTCAGTGTGCTGCCGGACGCCTCCTCCCCCGCTCTTGCGGAACCTAAGAGGAGACATCAGGGGAGGGGGAGGAGGGTCCCGGCTGCACATTGACGTCATAGTATGCGCCGAAATCAGCGCCGCTAGCAGCGCATTGAGTGAATACCGGTAGGGGAGCTGCAGCCCCTGACGGCATTCACCAACATGGTAAGTGGCCGACGGCAGCGTGTGCCAGCAGGGAGAGCTCTACGTGCCGCCTCTGGCACGCTTGCCATAGGTTCGCCACCACTGCCCTATATATTAGGACAAGTACTAAGGGTGCACTGTGTAGTCATGTCTGGATCTCCTATGTATTAGGACAAGTACTAAGGGTGCACTGTGTAGCCGATGAGGGAAAAGGTGACCAGGGGCGTAACTATAGATGATGCAGGTAATGTGGTTACACCCGGGCCCAGGAGCCTTGGGAGGCCCATAAGGCTTCTCTTCTCCATATAGGGAGCCCAGTACTATGAATAAAGCATTATACCGTAGTTGGGGGCCCCGTTCCAGATTTTGCATTGGGGCCCAGGAGCTTCAAGTTACGCCTCTGAAGGTGACCCTCATTCTTCCAATAGAAAGAATGTAATGTTTATAAAAGAGGGAGCGCTCACTGTTCAAAAGACCATAGATGGTATTGCATTAGAGACAAATGCAATAATAGTTGAAAGTGTAGATCTTGAAGTCCAGGAGGTAGGTACCCAATTCATGCAGATATGAAATAGCTGCAGAGCGACTTGAGATGACCCCCAAACATATACATGATGGGGAGGATGTATATAGAAGAAAAGAAAAAAAGAATTCTCAGCGCTCAAGAAAAGGGTGCCAGTTAATGCAATTACTTGATGAAGGCCTGATGTATTAACTGGCCGAAACGTGTCTACTTATACCTCCAATAAATACGTGGAACCGATTGCCTAGACTGCAGAATTTTGCTCTATGTTTGCTGGGATTGGAGGCGTCTGTGCACAGACGCCTCCGTGAAGTAAGTTCAATAATCATTGCCATTTCTCATAATTGCATTAACTGGCACCCTTTTCTTGAGCGCTGAGAATTCTTTTTTTCTTTTCTTCTAAATAGAAAAAATGTGAAACTTGCTTTTATTTATTATGGCATATATTTAGGATATCCAATAAATGTCTCAGACGGGAATATTCTAGTGGCCCTTGGAAGTGGTTCAGTATGGCAATGTGGCCCTCAGACCACAAACTGTTGTGCACCCCTGCTTTAGACAAACTAAGTCTAGAAAACAACAAGTTACAGTAGATGGAGCCGGGCCTTTCCTCTGTATGTGGTTGGCACGCTGGTGAGACATTACCTCTAGGTTCTACGCTGCAGGGCGGGCGAGTAAATAGGATCTTTTATTAAATTCTTGAATAGCAGGAAGCGTCAGCATGTAGAGCGGCCAGACGCTGGCACCAGTCTGGTATCACGGCACAGCTTAATCCTATTACCATTATTGGCCTTTGTGAACAACATAGGAATGTCATTTCCAAGGGATCTGCAATGATGAACATCACAACTGTGCCTGACACTGGCATTAGTAGGAAACTCCAGAATCCACTGATTGACCTTACAGAAGAGTGTGGAGATACAATGGAACAGACCAGCTGAATGGTGCCTTGGCTGCAAATCAAACCTGAATCCTCAAAAGGAATCCTGGTAAACCGAAGACCAACAGGGCTCCAATTTGGCAGGTATCCATTCAGTTCCGGCATTCTGTGCCGGAGAGAAAAGCACAGTCTACCACAGAATACTGGAGATGAGTGGAAACCTGCCAAAATGGAAAGCTGCTGGTCTCTGTTTCAGCAGTTTTAAAATAATGGCTGAGATAGGCTACATTCAGGGGTTCCGTTATCAGGGACTTAAGCAAACACCTTGACGGGACCTATGGACTGAGACAGAAACGTGATGTAAATGGAACACAATAGTCCAGAGCTGCAATCATAATTCTGCTGGTTGATGCTGGAAACAGTCGACAAGTTTGTCATTAGATACACCCATAGCATCTGATCAGAGGAGCTCCTATAATACAGTAGTCAAGTTAAAAGGGTTTTCCAGATATTTACTATTTATGACCTATCCTCTGGGTAAGTCATCAACATTTAATCGGTGGAGGTCAGCTGCTCGGGATCCCCCCAATCAGCTGATCCTCTGGCCACTGTCAGTCATCGTAGCAGTGGTCAGAGACAGAAGTGTAATACAAAGAAGGGTGATCTCCCTGAGGAGAAAGGACAGCGTTTCTGACCCCGTCCCAGGCCTCTCACTAGCAAGGCCAGACTCCTACTGTACACTGATGAAGGGCAAATACCCTGAAACAGCTGTCTGTGCATGGAGTCTGGCTTTGCTTTTAATTCCCAGTCATTGCTACAAGACTTGTATAAAGAGTCTAACTTGGCTTGAAGGAATGCTGCCTTCCAATAGGTGGCGCTGTGGAGGTATTATTCCATCTCCCTTATTTAAAGAAAGAATTCGCTCACATTGAAACAATGGGAGGGATGCCTTCTATTACACTTCCTGCACTGAGGAACCAGAAGTGTAATGGAAGGCATCGCTCCCTTTGATTTCAATGGGAGTGAAGACTTTGTACTACACTTCCGTCTCTGACCACCGATGAGGGCATCCGGCTCCACTACACTGACAGCGAGTGGAGAATCAGTTTAGTGGCAGGGATCATGAACAGAGGACTCATGGTGATCAACTATTGATGACCTATCCTGAACATAGGTCATTGATGCCAGGAATATCCCTTTAAGTGTCCCTGCATCAGATCACTGTTGGAGCATCTTTTACCATAGCAGAACTTTGCATTTTGCTTATTCCTCTGTTGTTCCTCCTGGAAATGTGTGATAACTACGTATTACCATTCCCCTAGCCCACAGGCTGTTTCCCTTCATAGTATGACACTGGCAGTACCGTATCAGACTGTATAGGGATATATATAGTAAAATAGTCACAAATATAGTTTTTACCTGAAGCTTGTCCAAATACTGATATACAATGCAAACTAATACTTCCACACAATGCAAGCACGATACAGACATTAAGCATACACATATAGGGACAAACACTGAATTTAAAGCGGACGGTTCCAAGCGCATTGGTACACACAATGCGAGAGTTAAAGGATGCGGTTTAAGGCAGGAAAATATACCTATAAGTTAAAGGGGTGTCCAGGGTTAGACAGACATGCCTGCTTTCTTTAAAAAACAGCATCACCCTTGTTCCTAGGTTGTCTGTGGTATTGCAGCTCAGCTCTATTGAAGTGAATGAGACTAACATGCAATACCACACCTAACCTATGGACAGGCATGGTGCTGTTTTTGGAAGAAAGCAGCTATGTTTTTCTAATCCTGGACAATCCCTTTAACTCTAGTTGCTTTCTATAGATCCAAAATTGTATACAGGGGTCTGGTTCCAATTCCTCTATTTCCCTCTGCAAAGCCATACAGTTACATGATAAAAGTATTTTTGTCTGCAGCCACCACTAGGGGGCGATGACTGCATTGGAAAATGTACAGCACCCATTGAACTCAATAAATTCATATGCAGTGAGGGCTCGCTAGTGGTAGCAGAAAGAATATATTTAAATATTTTATTTAAAGGGAAGACGGGTGATGTATTTTTTATACTCCCCTACTCCCGCGATCCAGTGATATCTCCCTCTGAAGTCAGAAAATCGGATTTTCTCCTATACAGTCTATAGGGGAGCGCAGTCACGGGACTCTGAAAAGAGACAGATTTTTGTGCCGTGCGCTGAATTCAGAGGAGGACACCGCTGGATCATCCGAGCAGGCAAGTATTAAAACAACACATCACCCAACTCCCTGTCACGTCCCTTAATAATTTATAACGTGACAGGTTCCCTTTAAAGAGTAACTGCACTTTTTAAAAATATACAGAATGGGTTATTCAACGTATTTTTGCAATAGGTTTCATTTCAGATTTGCAGCTAGGTGTGTGCATCTGTGCTGCAGATGGCTTCTCTCTTTCACAGTGCATGTTCCTTGCTAGACCGGATGGACTGTCAGGGCCTCAGTGCATTGGGTTGTGACATACAATACTGTACATCTGATGCATTGAGCGCCTGATAGTGCATCGGGTCTGGAAGGGAACAGGCACTGTGAAGGGGAAAAGTCATCTACAGCACAGAACAGCTTCTCCTTACACAGCGCCAAGGTAAGGTGGCAGGAGTGGACAGGACAGTAATAAAACCAGCCTAAGGGACAGACAGATCATAGTGGCACAGGAGGATTAAAAATACAAAGTAGACATTTATCAATACCCTGTTGTATAAAAATAGCCAAGCCTACACTAGAGAGAACAGTGCAGGCACAGCTGGAGCTCCCTGTTCCACTATGCAGTTAGTTGCCAGTGTATTTCTCAGCCCCATCTTCACCTAGCTATATAATTGAAGAGGGGTTTTCGAAGAAAAATGTACAGAATAGACTGATAAAATATAGTGCAGAAAATGCTTAGAATCGCTTATTCTGTACATTTAAAAAGTGCAGTTACTATTTAAAATGTTCAGAGGGGGTTTCCAGGTTCTTGGAGCCCCCTCTAAGTGTATCTTTGAAATAATACCACCATACATTGCGTAAATAATATGAAGGGTTGGTCTAATGCAGTGAAGGGGTCAGTAGTACATTTAGTCTATTCCCTGGTGGTCTAGGGCATTAAAGGGGTCAGTAGTAAATTTGGTATATTCCCTGGTGGTCGAGGGCATTGAAGGGGGCAGCAGTAAATTTGGTATATTCCCTGGTGGTCTAGGGGAGTGGAGTTGAAACTGAATGAGGTTAGGCTTTGTCGGGCTGATCATCCTCTCTTGCACTAATGGTATAGACAGGTACAGAGCAGGAGACAGAGGACTTTGCCACAATGATGTAACAATCATACAGTTATGGGCTTGCTCTTTTCTCGTTTTTGTTCTCCATTCTGCTGTTCCATCAGAGGGGCAGCAAAATGAAAAAAATGTTCCAATTTACTTCCCATTGATTATAATATGATTTCCATGCGATTCTGTTTGTGTTGTCCGTTTAATGGATCGAGCAAGGAAGTCAGAACTGATCGGCTAAAGACTGATATAAACGGAACAAGATGGAAATAAACTGATAGAAGTGATCCGTTCATGACAGATCTATCTACTGGATCCGTAAAAAACCCAGGTAAAGTATGGTTTCTCACTGGTGTGAATGAGCCCTATGTCTGCTATCAGTCAGCATTTGCTCTGCCTGGAACTAAGAGTAGATAGGAATGGTTTTCTGCTCCATTCTCAGGGCGCTCCTGGGGGTCTTGTCCAGCAGGTCCCCCTAAAGGACCAGGGCAGCTGCCCAATTTGCAGCATCCTAAGGACGCCAGTGGTTGCTCCGCCATGCTCCTACGGCTGGCTTCGTGCGATGCACATGATTACCAGTTATGTAATCTTGTCGGTTCATGAAGATTTCACTCCAGGATTGTTTGTGACTTTTCAGTCTTCCAGGAACATGACTGCGTTGCGCTTCCATCTGGCTCCAGAACAATTGCCTGTGATGAGGCCTCATCCTTGTGCCTGTTCTGGTGGCAGTGCTGTTTCCAGTCCATTAGGCTCTCCGGGTGAGTCTGGGGCTCAGACGCTGCCCCGGGACCCTGCGTGTAGTAATCGCCCCCCTCCTCTCCAGCTCCGAGCAGAGCCGCTGACTCAGGCTTGGCACCAGCACCCCATCAGGAAACGAGCGGAGGAGACGGGGAGAGGGAGAGAGCAACAAAGGGGAAGTGAGGGAGGAGAGAGGGCGATGGAGAGACCCCACAGATCCCAAAATCACAAGGATGAGACGCTGCTGAAGCCGAGGGTGGGAAGGTGTGAAATTAGACCCTAAAAGGAAATTTCTCAATTTACGGGTTTATATAGGGTGAGCAGCGGATGCCGTTCTAAGGGTGCTTCTATATGGAACCATTACCGTTCCAAAAACCGTTCAAACGAGCGCAAGTGAATGATAATCGTTCAGTCTAAACGCGAACCACGACCAAACAATAATCTTTATGCAGGCAAAAAAATCTATAATTCGCTCATTCACTTATCGTTCAGTTTAAACAAAATCTCATCTTTTTTCATGTGATTTTTGAGCGTCAGCGCTGCTTTTTCCCGCAAAAACATCGCGATTTTCTTGCGCGTTTTTTTTGCATGATTTTCTTGCGAAAAAGACAATCGTATTTTGTACTGTTAAAAACACATCGCACAAAAATTGCAATAAAACGAAGGTCCATAGGGAAATACGGGCGATCAAAAAGAGCAAAACGTGGAAAAATAGGATATGCCGCGATTGTTTTTTCACGCAACATCGTGTAAGTGAAAACATCTTTAATGTGAAGCAAACCATTGAAAAGCATGGGTTTCAGAATTCTGCGTTTTCATGCGCTCTCGCATCACGCAATTTTATCGCCCGAGGGAAACCGGCCTTATACAGCGAATGTGAAAGACTGAATCATTCTGAACGATTCTTGTTTGAACGAGCCAACGATGTATCTGCTGTATAAACAGGCCGCACGAGAGTCAATGAGTTAGCGGTGATGTCATTCGCTCGCTCAAACGATAAATCGGCCCATCTAAAAGGACCCCAACACACTGCTGGTACCACTAATGAATGGCTTCCAATGAGAACTGAATACATTTAGCTCTGCTTTCCTTCACCCGGTGCAATGAATCAGTTTGCTGTGCTGATCCTAATAAATGGCAGCGCTGAGGGCAGTGACTGGCTGTAGTAGTCCATGTAAATGATGACCGCTTCATGACCGCTGTAGGGGTTTTCGGGGACCAAAGCAGGGTCAGGACTGGCATGGCCGAAGCGTCTGAACACTTCTAGGGTGAGTATAATTTGTTTTTTCTTTGTTTTACACCATTATCTGGCTTTTTTTTTATCCCCGTTTATTGCAAATGTGTAAATGCTTATAATGAATGAAATACTAACGACTGTGGGTTTCCCCTTATAGAGGCCCATTGCCTTAAGTATTCAGTATGTGCTTAGTGTGCACACATTATGCCATTGCTGTAATGGAAAACAGCTCTTCATGCACAGACTTACAGCTGAGCTTGTGCTGTGCCATACAATGGAGGGGCAAGATCAACCAGTGCCACTCTTTGACTTCCATACTGCTTAACAGGGCATATTCAACAGGGGCAGTGCCAGCCTTAAGTTAAATGGCACCCTATAAGGAATTTTCTTATGCCACCCCACCATTACTATATATATATATATATATATATATATATGTATATATATATATATATATATATATATTGCACTGATAGACAGTCTCCTTGTATTCTACTTGTGCATAAAACAGAAAGTAAGCAGCTCTGTGAATAAATACTGTACCAGAACCAAGCTGATAACATAAATACAACACCATAACCAAGCTCAGTACATAAATACAGCACCAGAACCAAGCTCAGTACATAAATACAGCACCAGAACCAAGCTCAGTACATAAATACAGCACCTAACCAAGCTGATAACATAAATACAGCACCAGAACCAAGCTCAGTACATAAATACAGCACCATAACCAAGCTCTGTACATAAATACAGCAAAAACCATTGTCAGTACATAGATACTGTATTTATGTTATCAGCTTGGTTCTGGTATTGTATCTATGCACTGAGAATGATTTGTGCTGCATTTATGTTATGAGCTTGGTTCTGGTATTGTATCAGAACTAAGCAAATGTGTTACTGGGACACGGATGAGCTGACAACTGCACCTCAGAACATCAGTGGGGAGGAGACAAAGCCAGGAGGAGGAGGATTCATGTAGCTCCATGAGATGCTGCCAAACATAGGAAGATCATCTGGCTGGGCGGTGCTAAGAGTGGTGATTGACCCCAGCCAACTTCTGTCAGGTGCCCCCCCTCCACAAACTGGTGGCCGGTGTATGGGTCACACGTAGCTAAAGCCGGCCATGCTTATAAGTGACTGCTGCAAATGTAGCAGATCAGAAATGTAACTGACTTGTAGCAAAGATGGCATCTTATGGCAGTGCGTTGTTCAAAGTCACCGAGCATTTCAGCAAGACCCATACTAATGCCAATGTCTGTCTATGCAGATTACATGGCTGTGTGCCTGATTTTATGCACCCGCTTGCAGTGGGAGTGGCAGAAAGACCTGCACTCAATAATTAGTAGGGGGCTGACATATTTTTGGACTAAATACATAATTTACTGATATATTTTTAATTCTAGGTAGAAAACCTCAGCGTGTGTTAAAGGGGCCTGCGTGACTGTGCTGAATACAATTTCCCAACAGCCAAGAGGAGAATGATGTCAATGGGCGTTTTATGGTCTGGGGTTACATTAGCATGAAGCAGATACTATTGTGATTAATATGTGTTTACCAAAATCCTCATTTCTTTCAGCATTCCACGAGTCGAATTGTAAATCCAGTTCCACATTCCACAAGTCTAATGACTAAATATAACAAAATGTAACCTTGCAAAAGCTTGTGCAAAATTCTCTCAACACGTGTCATTTGTAGTACTGCTGGCCGAGTCGTAGAACTTGAAGCTCTTCGGCCCCATTGCAACATCTGTAAACACCCCCCCCCCCCCAATTTACTATGTGGCATTTATAAAACAGGTATCTTCTTATGCAGAAAAGGGGCTTTTGGACCCCCTCAGGACCAGAACCTGGGTGCAACTGCTACCGGGGTTTCCCCAAAAATAAGCCCTACCCTGTTGGTTTTTGGGGGGGGGTGCTTAAAACATAAGCCCTCCCCCGAAAATAAGTCCTAACTACACTACATGTAAAAAAAAAAAAAGAAAAAATACTCACCTAGCAGCAGGCATTCGGGTCCCTCGCGCTGGGCTGTGGCGCTGCTACAGGTTTCCGTGTCCTCCTGCATGCCGACAGAGCAGTTCTTCCTAGTATCGGGGCCTGAATACCCTGCTTCCAGCAAGCTAATGCTCTAATTGGTTAATCGAGTGCCCCGTCGGGGACTAACCACTACATAACCATTGGTGGGGACTAACCACTACATACCAGGAACACCCCACAAGACCTGCAGATTGGAGATGCTCTGACTCAATCGTCTAGTCACCACAACTGGTCCTTGTCAAAGTTACTCAGATACTTACAGTTGACCAATTTTCCTGCTTCCAAAACATCAACTTCAAGAACTTCAAAAACTATCTGACAGTGAGTGTGATCAATGAGTGGAACAAGTTACCACGGGAGGTGGTCAGTTCTCCTTCAATGGAAGTGTTCAAACAAAGGCTGGACAGACATCTGTCTGGGATGATTTAGTGAATCCTGCACTGAGCAGGGGGTTAGACCTGATGACCCTGGAGGTTCCTTTCAACTCTACCATTCTATGAACTGACCGATCACTTGTTGCCTAATATATCCACCCCTGATAGGAGCCATTGTATTTAGATAATTAGTATTATTCACTTTACCTGTTAATGTTATGGCTGATCAGTGTAGGTTGTCAAAAAAGTTGCCAGAGCTAAAACATATAAGATCTATGAATCTCTGGAATTCTATGCTGTATACCCATACTACCTGAATATGTTCCAGCTATATGTCTGGTTTAAAGTGGCTCACTCAGTTGTCTTGATATATGGTCCATATTGACTCGTGATCCTTCATGAAAGTGGCCTGCTGAAAAGATAAAAGACACTGAGATGTAAAGCTTCGCCTCCGTTAATAAATTTGCGCTATTTAATAAGATTAATATTTTTTTTAAATCCAGGCTGAAATCTTCCAGGCGTAAAGATGATGTCAAAATATCCAAGTGTACGATGAGGTTTTACATCTGCTGGATGTGGGGGAGGGGATGGTATAGACTGCATAGTGCAGTAAAAAGCCTATGGAGCTGAACACCAGTGTAACTCCCCCCGTGTTACAATAAGAGGGGTCCTAGAAACGAGGCATGAGAAGTTATTTGGCAGGTCCTCCCGCAGGGGAGCTGCTGTTCTATGGTGATTTTAGTCCCAGAATAGTATTTTTACAGGCTCACACGACCTGAGAGTTTAGCGCACGAGCGTGCGGCGAGTACGCCATGACATGAGTACTTACTGTGTGCTGACAATCCCCATGCACTATCTTGGTGTGTATATGTAATACGCGCCAAGGTAGAGCATGCTATGATTTTTCTTTTGTGCGAGTAATACGTGCGTGAAAAAAACACTGGTGTGAGTGACCAAATACAAATCAGTGGGCTATTGGCATTGCTACGCGCAATAATAATATGCCCGTGTGAGAAAGACTTTAATATCTCAAAAATATATGTACGCAGCGTCCCATAGGGAGACCCCTATGACAAGGCAGTTCAAACGTAGTAAAGATTATTTTCTTGCAGTACCTCCACCCCGACTTTGAGATGCCACCCCGATCTGACTATTAAAGGGGTTGTCCCGCGCCGAAACGTTTTTTTTTTTTTTAACCCCCCCCCCCCCCCCGTTCGGCGCGAGACAACCCCGATGCAGGGGTTAAAAAAACAAACCGCTCAGCGCTTACCTGAATCCCGGCGGTCCGGCGTCTTCATACTTACCTGCTGAAGATGGCCGCTGGGGTCTGCTCCCTCCGTGGACCGCAGCTCTTCTGTGCGGTCCATTGCCGATTCCAGCCTCCTGATTGGCTGGAATCGGCACGTGACGGGGCGGAGCTACACGGAGTCGGCATTCTGCACGAGCGGCTCCATTGAAGAGAGCAGAAGACCCGGACTGCGCAAGCGCGGCTAATTTGGCCATCGGAGGGCGAAAATTAGTCGGCTCCATGGGAACGAGGACGCCAGCAACGGAGCAGGTAAGTATAAAACTTTTTATAACTTCTGTATGGCTCATAATTAATGCACAATGTACATTACAAAGTGCATTATTATGGCCATACAGAAGTGTATAACCCCCCTTGCTGCCGCGGGACAACGCCTTTAAGGGTGTACCTCCACGCTGTGATCCTGGCTCTGGAGTTACGCGTAGGAAACTTAGACAGAGAGGTGGTGACTCTGCACTGGCCTTGTCAGAAGAAGTAGTTACTAACAACTGCTCTCTCACTATTGGGAGCTCACTCCACTCACATCCAGAATACAGACATCATGGGAAATCTCTCCACTTCTTCCCGCTTCACCACAAGTAGGCTGAAGGTGCCTCCATATGGCTCTGTGCTTTAGACTCTCTCAACTCCAGAAGATGGACTCATTTTCTTCTCTCAATCACTCTTATTTATACCTTCTCTCATACCACATGACATGTCAAACTGATACATTTACATGCAGCCTTGGATTTTATTGAAGTTAGCCCTTCTAGCGCTGCAGCTGTGCAACACACACCGCAAAACCTGTCTTGTCATTTCCACAGTGCATCAACAAAGGACAAACATGTAGGACATTTATGGAGGGGGCCAGGATGATGTACTGGGCCGCTATATATATATATATATATATTTTTTTTTGTTTGTTTGTTTGTTTTTTTCCTTTCATTGCCATGTATCCTGTTTCCCTGAAAATAAGACCTACCCCAAAAATCAGCCCTAGCATGATTTTTCAGGATTTTTGGTAGCTATTTGTTTTAACCCCTTCTCACAGCATGCCTTACCTTTACGGTAAAAGAAGGAAGCACTTCCCCACAGGCTTAGGAGCTGTGGCATTATCCTCATGCATCAGCTGTAGCTTACAGATAACCCCAGCTATCCTCAGATGTTGCTGTAGTACAACAAACATACATGATGTGATATATTACTTAGGCCGCCTGCAGACGAGCGGGTCGGATCCGGCAGCGAGAAATCTCGCCGCGCGATCCGACCCCAGAGCCTGCAGGGACGAGCGCGTACTCACCCGCGCCTGGCGGCCCCGGCTCTTTGATGTGCTGGCTGCCGCGCAGCCGGAGCCGGCGGCCAGGTGAGTGCGTGCCCCGCAGAAAATTAGAACATGCCGCGGTTTGTTTGCCGCGCGAGATTTCGCGCGGCCAAACCGCGGCCGTCTGCATAGGAGTGCGTATTGTAATGCACTCCTATGCAGACTTTCAGCGGCGGAAATCCCGCGGCGGGATTTCCGCTCGTCTGCAGGCGGCCATACTGTATCCTTGTGCATGGAATAGAGTAGTCTGCAGTGCTATTCCATACTGACACCTACTAGCCTGTCTAAACGGACACTCTCTTGGCATATGCCTGTGGGGGACCCATTGTGCAGGAGTATTAAGAGATGAACCACATGTTGCTGCAAGTTATCATAATCCTTGCTTGGCAGCTGAAAAGCGATACAGGCAATTAAACTTGTCTCCATCTTTTCCAGATTCCTCTGAGAGCAGCACAAGATAGGGACAGTCCCACTGATTACAGCGATATATCTGCTGTGTAGCTGTGCAGTATGAGTAGCAGCCAGACACAGAGGACTACAGGAAGTAGTCCTTGATATTCATGAGCTGAAGCTAGCCTTGCCCACCCCACTCTCCAGTCACTGATTGACAGCTCTCTATGTACAGCAATTGGCAGACAGTAGTCAATGGCTAACAGGAGGACAGGGTGGGTGTGGCTACCTGCAGCTCATAAATATCAAGGACTACTTCCTGTAGTCCTCTATGCATGTGATGCTACTGATAAAATGTAAGTTTCTACCAACATAATAGATCTGAAGAAGCATATATACACATACACAAAGGCACAGACATGGTGTGATTAATTTGCACTTAAAACAATACCTGAACAGGATAAGTAGAGGAATAATTAGTCCACTGATAAGGATGTGAAAGTTTTATGGTCTCTAAGGCCGCCTGCACACGAGGTCGGATTCCACATGCCCGGCCTGTGACCCCTGCATACCTGTCCGGATCCTTCCTATCTGTACTGTGGATGTGCTGGCCAGTGCACATGCACAGTACAGATAATGCCGCGCATTGCTAGGAGATGACGCAGATGATGATTGGAGAGGGCCGCAGGTCAGACGGCTTCTACTGACTTCATTGGAGGACGTCCACACGGAATCTGCCTTCAAATAGCGCATGCTGTAATTTTTTTCCGGAAGATTGATTTCTGCTCATGGGCAGGAAAAACCACTTTGCATGCTCTCCGGCCATGTGCAGGCGGCATAAATTGGTGTTAGGGGGTCACCATGCCTGTGTGTTATCTCTGCTCCAGATTTCTCATATTCTCCTTTCTAGCATGAAGCCTTTTGAAATGTTATGCCTGGGTTGAGATTGTCAAAGACAGTTAGTAACATGTTTTCATCAAACGGATGAGTTTACTAAAGGTTTCATGGTAGGGCTACATACAGCTGGTTGGTCTTTGCATCATATATAGTGTTAGAAACTCAACTGGATGCCATAACTGTGGGTCAAATCTGGAGACAAAAAATGTGCATCGCTATAGTGGGACTGGAGAGTGAGACGAACATCACAACGCACACAATCCGCAGCTGGCGACATTCTATCGAATGTAGGGACAGATTTGGATGCTCCAATATCGATGATAAAAATTTCTCCGATTGTCTGCGGCAGGTTTGTGTTCAATCCATTTGTTGTGAAGACTGCCCCTCACACCGCACCATTGTTGTGAACGCTTGTAGTGGTGTCACTCCAGAGCTACCCAGCATGGTGAATGTCAAAGTGTAGTGTCCAATGACATGGAGATTCTGTCTTGGCAAAGGCGATGGCTGAGTGAGGGTCTTAAGGTGACGGGACAGTCAAAGCTGATCCTTCTGCCTTTTTGGCGCTACACACAGCTCTTCAATGTGTAGCCATGCTTCTGGGTGCCAGCAGCGTGAGCAGCCAATCACCTCTCATACACATCAGGGAAACACTGACTGAATGCCATTATATTGATGAGTTGCTGCAACCCATTGCACTACCATATCTTCAGGGCGCGCCCAATGCCATTTTGCAGCAGGGTAATGCACGGCCCCATACAGCAAACATAAACAGGAATGCTTTGTAGCGTGTCCAGGTGATTGCTTGGCCCAGATATCTATCCAATCCAGAATCTGTGGGACATGATTGGACATCAATTGAACGCTCTCCAAGATGCCCTTAACGAAGATGAAATGTGGACTATGGTCAATACCACATGGTCAGCACTATCCCAGGACGGTATTCCAGCACTCATTGAATAGATACAGCGGGTTCACAAAGTCTTCAGACCTTTTCAATTTCTATTATGCTGTGGCCTTGGGCAAATTTTAAAAAAATCACATTTCTCCATCATTCTGCACTCAACACCCCATAATGACAAAGGGAAAACAAAATTTAGAAATCTTTGTAAATTTTTTAAAATTAAAATTCAACAATTTCCATTGACATAAACATTCACACCCTGTATTCAGTACTTAGTTGAACCACCTTTAGCAGCAATTATAGCCTCCAGTCTTCTTGGGTCTGATGCCGGAAGGTTTACACACCTGGATTTGGGGATTTTCTGCCATGCTTCTCTGTTTATTCTCTCAAGCTCTGTCAGGTTGGATGGGGGCCGTCTGTAGACAGCCAGTTTCAGGTTTCCCTAGAGAAGTTTTATTGGGTTCCAGTCAGGGCTCTGGCTGGGCCACTCAAGGACATTCACAGAGTTGTCCCTAAGCCCCTCCTGTGTTGATTGGCTGTGTGCTTAGGGTCATTGTCTTGTTGGAAGCTGAACCTTCTGCCCAGTCTGAGGTCCATTGCGCTCTGGATCAGGTCTTCATTAAGAATATCTCTGTACTTTGCTCCATTCAGCTTTTCATCAACCCTGACCGGTCTCCCTGTCCCAGCCGCTGAAAAACACCCCACAGCATGATGTTGCCACCAACATGCTTCACTGTAGAGATGGTGTTGGGCAGGTGATAAGCAGTGCCTGGTTTCCGCCAGACATAACACTTTTTGAGGTCAAAAAGTTCAACCTTGGTTTCATCAGACCCGAGAATCTTGTTTCTCTGAGAGGTGTTTTTTCTGCAGACTCCAGGTAGGCTTTCATGTGTCTTTTACTGAGGACAGTTTTCTTTATGGCCACTCTGCTATAAAGCCCAGATTGGTGGAGCTCGGCAGTGATGGTTGACCTTCTGAAGGTTTCTTCCATCTGCACACAGAATCTTTGGAGCTCAGCCAGAGACCATTGGTTTCCTGGTTACCCCTTTTACCAAGGACCTTCACCCCCAATTACTTAGTTTGGTGGGTCAACTAGCTCTAGGAAGAGTCCTGGTTGCTCCAAACTTCTTCCTTTTAAGAATTATGGAGACCACTGTACTCTTGGGAATTTTGAATGCAGCAAGAATTTTTTGTAGCTTTCTCCAGATCTGTACCTCCACACAATCCTGTCTGTGAGCTCTACAAGCAGTCCTTTCCACTTCATGACTTGGTTTTGGCTCTGATATGCATTGTGAGCTGTGAGACCTTATGTACATAGGGATTAGAGATGAGCGAGCGTACTCGGATAAGCGGTACTCGCTCGAGTAATTGGCTTTATCCGAGTACCGCTGTGCTCGGGCTAAAGATTCGGGTGCCGGCACGGAGCGGGGAGCTGCAGGGGAGAGCGGGGAGGAACGGAGGTAAGATCTTTCTCTCCCTCTCTCCCGCCCGCTCTCCCCTGCTCCCCGCTGCGACTCACCTGTCAGCCGCAGCGGCACCCGAATCTTTAGCCCCGAGCACAGCGATACTCGGATAAAGCCAATTACTCGAGCGAGTACCACTTATCCGAGTACGCTCGCTCATCTCTAATAGGGATGTGTCTTTTAAAATTATGTCCAATCAGCTGAATTTACCACAGGTGACTCAAATCAAGATGTAGAAACATCTCAAAGATAATCAAGAGAAATGGAAGGGCCCCCAAAGCTACATTTCAAGTGTCACACCAAAGGGTCTGAATGCAAAATGTTTGTTTTTCATTTTTACAAAATGTACAAAGATTTCTAACATTCTGTTGTCACTTTGTCATTATGGGGTATTGAGAGCAGAATAATGGAGAAAACATGATTTTTTAAAAATTTGCACAAGGCTGCAACATAACAAAATGTAAAAAATGGGAAAGGGTCTGGAGACTTTCCGGACTCACTGTAGATAAAGTATCCAGTTTTAGTTGTTATAGTGCTCTTTTTTTTCTTCTTTACTACTTTATATATGTTGAGGATTGACCTCTATCTGAGCTTTGCTATAACTCCCCAATGTGGCACAGAGTGCTTAGGCAGCAAAAATGCAGTCCTAAGCTCTCGCTCACGACCTGAAGGTTGTGAGTTCAATCCCCACATTGGTTCAGGTAGCCGGCTCAAGGTTGACTCAGCCTTCCATCCTTTCAAGGCCGGTAAAATGAGTACCCAGCTTGGTAGGGGGGTAATACATAAAAAGTACTTGAAAGTGCTGAATAAGGTGGTGTGGGAGATATCCTATATGTATTTTCTGTATTTTTGTCAACTGTGAATATACTGTATTTTGTCTATAATGGTTTAAACCTCTAAGGGAAGAAACATCACCCCCCCCCCCCCTTCCACAAGAATTTAAGGAGCAGTGCCTATTGTCCCAAGAACTGGTAAAACCAGTTCTAACTGGCCAAACCTTTTTAGGTGTTCTTGGACAGCAGAGAGGAGAAACACAGGATGTTCTTCTCACGAGGACATATTCAAGAATGAACTGAGCGTGCTCACTGAAGTTCCTCCCAGATGGATGACACCACAAGCTACCTCACAAATACCTCCCTCTTAGAAGAACCAATCAGCACGCTAAATAATTGTAACTGTATACTTCCTGGGTGGAAACTTATTTAAGTTTCAACGCGCGCAGAATAAAGACAGACTCTTTTGGGAACACATGATGTAGGCCGTGTGGTCTTTGAAAGGCTCTCCAGGCCTGTACACATATTATCTTAATTTGTTAGCGCACACATGATGTAGGCCGTGTGGTCTTTGAAAGGCTCTCCAGGCCTGTACACATATTATCTTAATTTGGAAACGCACAGTATATCGAGATAGCGAAATTTGCGCTAACAAATTTGGAGGCACTGCTGAGATAATGAAGATACAGAGATATGAAGATATTTCATCGTTATCCGGACACAAGGGGACTTCGAAGCAGAGACGGACAGATAATGAGCTCAAACAAGGTAATAAGTTATTCTTGTACCTGTCCCATCTCTCCCTCTCTGCTATGATCCGCCCCGGGCCGGGTGAGTTGAAATATGATAAGTCTGTATCAAAAGAACAATCAAGTAGATATACTGTGTGGTTTTTATGTTGTCTGTGAAGAAAATGTCCTGAGTGAAAGAAGGTGTGAGCTATGGGGGTTTATATTCTCTGTAGAAGTGAATGGTGTGAACAGACTGTGCAGGTTAATAAGGAACAAAGAAAGTGCAGTATAACTTGTTAAAAGAAAGCAAAAAGGAAAGTTGATATAAGCAAAATTAGCTCAAGGGTTAAAAACAGTAGAGTGTCCATGCGGTCAGAGTTTCCATTGTGCAACATGTGGCTGAAGAGGTCTCCCTTTGTTATGTGGGGGGAGGGGTGCACATGGAATGCTTGCATTTGCCATGTCTGCATACATCAACTCAAGGGAATTTGGGCTTGGAGTAAAGATGTGGGCTAGCCAGAGATTCTGCTCCGATTATGGTAGGCCAAGCAGGCTGTTGAGGTTCCACAATGTGGTGCCAAAAGTGCAGATCTGTGCCATGAGGTGCTGGAGTAGAGAATCTCAATTAATTAAGGATTTTTCCAATTACGACAAGATGGGCAGGGGTGAAATTGTAAGTGCTTATTAAAAGATAAGCCAGACCTGTGTCGTGAGTTGTGGGAAAAATCGAAATATGACTCGCAAGCAAATTCAGTGAGATGATGTTTGTAAACATAACTGGACACACAAAAATGGGTGAAGGAAAAAGCAAGTCAATGAGTTAAGGAAAAGGGAGAAGGTTTAACAATGAACGGTGAAAATGGCTGCTATCTGGAGTGGTGAATATAAGCATGCGGGTGGAAATGGGCATAAGTTGTATTATGTTTGTCATTGGATAGCCTATTCTGAACAAAATATGTAAAAACCGCGGTACATAAGAGTTTTTCTTATATATATACTTTGTTCAATATGGGAAGTTCTATGTACAGTAAATACAATCCCAGTTTCTACTTCACATGAGATACTTAGTCTGTGTACGAGTGAAAACCCCAGTGAGTGTGAATTTGTGTGTATAAATGAAGGGCCCGTATGAGAGTTAGATTGTGTTATATGGTATATACTGTTCGGAGGCTAGAAATGAAATGAGGCAAGAAAGACCAAACGCTGAGCCAGACCACAGGGGGTGGAGCTAGGTGATGTAAGGAGATGGGAGGGAAGAACAATAGAAAGAGGTCTTGCTCCACCCTCAACACAGACCAGCCTAGGAGAGAAGTGTGTCCCCATTTAAGTGGATGTTGGTATATATATGTATATTTTGGTAATGTATAGAGGGGAGGTCACTCTTAGACTCCATGTAAGTCTCTCACTTGAACAAATGTAGGTGACCAAAGGAGGGGCATCTAATTTATTCCTGAGGGTAGTTGTGTGAGATAATAGTCCAGGGTTACCACAGTATATTATATATATATATATATATATATATATATATATATATATATATATATATATATATATATAGGTTCTTGGAGTATGTGGAGAATTTAAAAATATTGAGTCGTGTTATTTTGAATATCATTGAATTAAGATACTAAAATGAGATAATTGTGTACTTGAAACACCTGATAAGTACTTTAGTCAAATTAATAACAAAAGTTCTATTTTAGAGTGTATCTCATTTTCAATTAACAACAGTATTTAACATGAAGATAGTTACATTTGAAAAATAAGAAAATTTTGAATGACAGAATTTGAGTATATCCCAAATGGTATCAGGGATACTAGTCCCTTAGTAAACCAGTAGTTAACCATCATTGGTGCAGTTGTCATGGTTGCAGATTGTAATAACAATATTTCCTCTCCTGTTTGCAGTATGTTTTAGTGCAGGTACCGGAGATGGTGTGGGGCCCCTTAACGTGATGCTCCCTCAAGGGATAATAAAATACTGTATAGAGTGCAAAATAAACATCTTTCAGCTTCCAGACTATCTATGTATGAGACTGCCCTGCTAGCACCCTCACATATTCCAATCCAGTGGGGTATAGTTCCAAATGCCGTTTCATGTCTTTTACTGAATTCAGAAGGTTGAGAGGAGGGGCAGCAGGTGCAGACCATGACATTAAATAGCAGGCACATGATAATGATTGTCGGAAGATTAATGAAAAGAGAAACTAGGGGTCCTAACAATAATGTTGTAACTGCCATGATTAATGTAAATCTTGAGTTTTACCCATAGATGATTCCAAATATCGGTGAAATGGACAAGTAAAACAGGCTATGCAGTGGTAACCGACAGAAAGAGGTAATTATACAAAAACCACTCTTTCCCTCCTGAGAGACTCAGTTACTCAGGAAATAGAGGTGATGGCGCTCACTGAAATATGTAAGCTGGCTGCAGGTAAGGCTGTTTGTGTCTGCACCGACTTAAGGTACACATTGGGAATCGTACACGATTTCACATCTTATGGGGCACAGTGGAAGTTTCATGGGGTCCTCGAGTAAGCCAATCCAGAACGCAGAAGCAGTGTCTTTTGTTCTACAAGGTTTTAGCTCTTTCCGCACAGGTGACTTATCATCAGAGTCCAGGCTTATGCCACAGAGACAACCACTGAGGCTGGAAAGAACCAGAGAGCAGGCACCGCAGCAGCCTGACTTCCATAGAATGAGGTAACGGCTGGTAACCTGCTTGCACCTGAAATAGGTGTAGATATTTCTCTGTTGCTTGAATTACAGGAACAGGCCTCAAAAGAAGAAAAAGGAGGAGTGGAAAAGCGAACGGAATGCTACTGGGGTCTGGCAGAAAGGTAAATGCCTGTGCCTCCCCTGCACGCTGTACTCCATGATGTCACATCTGATCCCTGAGCTAACCCATTCATCCAAGGAGGTAATGTGTGGTATGGTGTCTTCTGCTTGGCTTACCCCAGGGTTCAACACTGCTGCAATAGGGTTTGTACAGGGATGCATAATATGCGCCCGTTACAATCCAGGCCAATTGGTCAAGGTACCTTCTCGGTGCGAGCCAGACTATCTGTATCAGTGACTGCAGGATGATAGCATACAGCTACCACAGGTAGGTGTTTAGAGTTGTTGGTTTGCATAGACCTCTTTTCATGTTATTTGGAGGCATGGCTTGATTGAAAAAATAAAAAAAAAAAAAAAAATAATAATTTTTAACACGCCAAAAATATGACCTAAAAATATGTTTTATGAAAGTAATTTTGAATATTTAGGTACACCAGAAGTCATAGTAAATAATAAAGGTAAACATTTTATTAGTCATCTACTTGGTTAGAACCACGCCTAAATATAAGACTAAGTTGAGGCCCTCTGAAGGTTTTGTTTGGTAATGCTGCTGTAATAGGCCTACGCTTATTCCAGGCCAAAAAGGAGGGTCTCACCTCCCATGTGAGTGCCTTATATCAGGAGTTATATCATCTGTCACTCATAAATGTGTATTCTCCGTGTTTCCAGATCAAAATGCAAAGAATTCTTTCAAGTGCTGTTAACCACTACGATCACAGTGAAACTTGAAAAAAGCTAATTTGGGTTCATGTCAGACATTGAATAAAGATTATCAAGGAAGGAGACAAATGTGGCCCATAATCCTTTGTTATATGTAGGACCCCTGCGGTCATTGGGCTGTCATTTCTCTTCTTCCTCATAAGGGATGTGGTAAATACATAACTACTGATGAAGAGGATTATGACAAATCTAGGAATATTGCGTTGTGGTGCAAATATAATTGCCTATTTGTAGCCCTCCATTTTGTCCTTCATCCTCCATTTTGTATTTTCTTTTATTCTCCATTTTGTATCTTACATACGAATAGCTATGAACATTCATGTGGCCTTCAACCCTGTTTGGTGTAGGAAGCTTTGATGTAACTGTGAAATGTGACAGAACAATGCTAACTTCATTAACTACAGTTCCATTTGTATAGGTTTGTTTGAACTCTGTCCATATACATTGTATGGCCACGAATCTATTGTCTTGTTAATCCTGTGATACCATCAGCATTGTCTAGGGAATTGAGTTGTTGATTCTGAACCTTTGATCAATGAAACTGGCTCCTTCAGATGGTGGGGGTCTCAGACTGATAACATCTTGGTTTACAAAGCTTGGGTATGACTAAGCAAGTTTTAGTGTATAAAATAGTACAAAAATGTTAACAGATACAATAAGGTAGCAGTAAGTGTACCAATGTTTCAGCCATATTGTGTAATCAGACCAATGTTAACATGTAACAAACAATATAACCTGAGATCACATTTGGAAAGCCAGTCACATTCAACATGTTGTATGTCATTTAAACTATGAACAAGGTGGCTTATGCAGAAAACGTGAAATAAAGATCAATCTTTCAGGAGCCATCTACCTAGAATACCGTTGGGAAACTGTAACGTGTTGTGAGGTATTTTCCTTATCCTGGATATCACCCAGCAGTAGGCAGGAAAAAGGAAGGTGACAGCTAGGGTCCCCTGTAGGCGGTAGGGAAAGGCCCGAGAACACAAATAGGAAGGAAAAACCATCCAGGAGAATGAAAATACGCACAACAAAGGAGGGAATTGTGGGAGATATCCTATATGTATTTTCTGTATTTTTGTCAACTGTGAATATACTGTATTTTGTCTATAATGGTTTAAACCTCTAAGGGAAGAAACATCACCCCCCCCCCCCCTTCCACAAGAATTTAAGGAGCAGTGCCTATTGTCCCAAGAACTGGTAAAACCAGTTCTAACTGGCCAAACCTTTTTAGGTGTTCTTGGACAGCAGAGAGGAGAAACACAGGATGTTCTTCTCACGAGGACATATTCAAGAATGAACTGAGCGTGCTCACTGAAGTTCCTCCCAGATGGATGACACCACAAGCTACCTCACAAATACCTCCCTCTTAGAAGAACCAATCAGCACGCTAAATAATTGTAACTGTATACTTCCTGGGTGGAAACTTATTTAAGTTTCAACGCGCGCAGAATAAAGACAGACTCTTTTGGGAACACATGATGTAGGCCGTGTGGTCTTTGAAAGGCTCTCCAGGCCTGTACACATATTATCTTAATTTGGAAACGCACAGTATATCGAGATAGCGAAATTTGCGCTAACAGTGGCACTATAAAAAAAACAAGATTTTTTTTAATGTACTCCTCCACCGCAGTCATACCTGAATGTGCATCTGAGTTAACAAATGGATTTATGCCGTATAGACCATTACACATATAAAGGTCTGTAGGAATAGTGGTATTTGAGAGCCATAGGCTGATGATTTATTTCACGGCTAGGATGTGTCATGGAAATACCACATGGCTTTAGTTAAACATGTGTATCCTATTTTTCCACTGAAGTCACCTGGTACTGTGTTTATGTCCTGAACATTCAGGATTTTTCTCAAGAACTTTGTCAAGAGATCACAGGAATGTCTGCCTTGACATCACTGGCTGCGGAATCTGGGTGGGAGAGGGGCTCTGCCTGGATATCTACAGCATGTCAGTGAAATAATATACGGGGCTGTTATACTGTATATTTAGTGGTATAAGGTATTACTTGTACAATACATCCACCATGGTTGCAAAATGGATATAAAATATGTATTGTGAAAGGTAGACATTGCATACAGTGGGCTGAGCTGAGAAGGTGTAATGGTGACTATTAACAGAAGTACTATATTACTGGTATGCATTAATGCCATGTACAATCTGAGATATGTCAGAATGGTGGCCATTAGTGGTGCACCCAATGATTACCAGCTGTATTCAGCTAACCAAACCATACAGAAAAGAAGCCATGGGCGTACCTATCAGTGGGGAGACCAAAACTATTGTTTTCGCTGACCTGGTAGAAGGGTCCTTGGCAGTGGTATACATAGAAAAAAGGGGGCCTCATAGAAAAGATCAAAAAAGGGCCCTCCATTATTGTGCCAGGGTTTGCCGCCCAGAATACGAGTTCTGGATCCTTCTTTCCACCTCCTCTGATCAAGCTAATTACTCACCCCTTGTTTTGTAGGAACGCACTTCCTCCAGTGACGAAATGAGGTCAACCAGGATTGATCAGTGGCCCTATAGCAGCTGTATGGTCTATCTCCTTGATACACTCTCTTGGTTATTGGGCCTCCTGTCTTGGATGTGACTATAACCTCTGCATCGTCTATAGCTATACCACTGGTCAGGCTATTTAGCTGCCACGGAGTCCATAAAAAGGGAAACCAGCTCAAAAAGGCTTTACTCTATCAAAATGGTCTGTATAAACCTGTGCTAGAAGCCAAATACTTGTTTTGGTCTCTTCCATGAAACTTTAAAAAGTGTTTTTTGCCTTCTTGAGTGCCATTATTATTAGATAGCATTACCACTGATGAGAATACTGTACTGGATCCACAGCATGGATACCAAATGTGGGGTCAGCGTTCAACAAATCAGTCTTCCCTTACAGCCCTAGTTTCACTGAAATTAAAGGTGTTTTCCATGGCCTCTTCTCAGGCCAGTGACATTACATTCATTTGTCATGTTGTCTATGTGCATTACTTTTCAAGAAAATGCAAGTAAAGACGCCACAAAAAAAGTAGCATTTTTCCTAAAAACACTTGTGTGTCAAAACACACTTAAGGGGTTTTTCACTTTCTGTTAGAATTTTCTTCAATCATTAGCTGATCATAGGATGTGCCGCTGCTAGGACTGCCAGGAATCAGTGGGAAAATTGTCAGCATGTGCTTAATTTTTCTGCAACACAACCACAGGGGAGAGGGAGCGATGGGCTTTCATTGCCGAATGTGCTGGGTCCTCTAAAGTGAACCAGTCTCTGTAGCCACTCTCCACTCTTAGTAAGAGATAAGAGTCCTAAATGAGAGACCCCCTCTATAAATTTAGAATTCTCCTTTACTACATATCATCTATTGGTTCTCTTTCAAGATCAAATACAGTAATGGGGTAGAGATATATCAGAAATTCATAAAACATAACCTTTAATAGGAATGCGTTAAAATAAAAGATCCATACAGTACATCGATTGGCTAAATCAAACTACCATAAAGCAAATCGAAGTCAAGATCCACAAAATCCAGTCCCATAAACATATGCTAATGAATCACCAACCTGAAAAGGTGACTCCATTTGAGGTTTGACTCTAGATAAATTACCCTGGGGAACCCTTACCAAAATACTAAAGAAAAAGTGCATATACTAAAGTACACTCCGAAGTATTACACCCACCTAAATAGATGGGCTTATCAGGGGACAGTCATTTATGGTAATGAGAAAGTACCTGTGGGCATCAGACATGGGCATAAATAACCCTGGAGCATCTTCAGTTTGGCAGTGCTGTCAGAGTGGTTACCCCATAGCCTGACAATAGGGTCTTCTAGTATTTAGGGTATGATAGAGTCAGTGTACCACTTTTTCTATCATTGGTTACATATCCCTTTAATTTATAGCCCTATACTAACTTCCTACAGCTATTTATGGATGGATGTGAATATCGGAACCAACATGACTACTATGGTGGTATGCGGCTTACCATGAGACCACTTACTGTACAGTAAGATCATTCCATTCACTTCTTTTCCCTAGTGACATGTGCCATGACTAGAAGCCGTTTCATCTTTCCACATATTATGTACTATTATGGTGATTCATCAGCATATGTTTCTGGGATTACTTTTTGAAGGTCTTGACTTCAATTTGTTTTACGGCAATTTAATTTATCCAGTTGATGTACTATATGGGTATTTTATTGTAATGCATTCCTATTAAAGCTTATATTTTATGTTAAAGTAATCCCTTAATTTAAGTGATACTGAAGGGGTATTGTAGCCTTATCAATCAAGTATGTCTAATTATATATAGACGATACATCGGAGAAAAGTGCCAGAAAAACACTTAAGTGATGTTTCCAAGCTCTACTGTTGTGTCAAAGCAAGAGGTTTTATATTGTGGCATCCCCCACAGTCAACAATTCAAAGTTCACAGCATGTGTGATACTTCTCTCTTAGTAAAACATTACAAAGGTCAATTATGACAAAGCTGCATGCTCAGTGTCTAGGACCTTGTTAGTAAAATTAAACTACAATACATCTTTTACGCACATACTTCTTGCTATGCACGTGGCACAAATATTATGCACATGACACTACTGCATAAAATATAATTCAGTACGTTTGCAATAGAATTCAATACTTTCAGATTTCACATATCTATAAAAGATCTTTACCACATTACTATATTTGATCGTATTACATGGTGAAATCCATAATAGAGGCTGCATCTTATCTAGAATGGCCACTTCCATGTCTTGAGGAGCTAAAAATTTGATTTCACATTCTAAACTTTTGCTAATGGTGTAAACATAGAGCATTGTGCAATTCAGCAAAAGATAGTCATGTATGAAATATCTCTGTCCTGCTCCCGGGGCCTTTGGCCTTCTCTGTTCCATCACGAGGTCTCATCTCGTTCCAATGTGTTTATCATTTTGTGCTCAGCCAAGATAAATCTCCTCATGTTGTCCATATTGTAGCTGATAGGCTTCAGAAGATGTTTTTAAGCAGTGGCCAGATGGGTATGACAAAATCTTCAAGATGTCCTACAGCGTTTAACTCTATCATCTCCACTTCTGATATTTCTGATGAATGCAATGGATGGTACACTTCCTATTTCTGAGCTGAAAGATAGGGTTAATAGCAAGATACAGTGCAGACCTGGTAGAAGACATTAACAGCAAAATGCTGTAAGGAGGGTAATCTGCAGACTTGAGAAGAAGGGGTTAGAAAAGAATTGTTCTGCTGTGTTATAATAGTTAGGGCCAATTCACACTTCCATGCATGCGTTTTGCCCAAGAGTGGGTCAAGAGGGGTGTCTTCTCTCCTTAGGGAGAGCACCCAGAAAGTATGTGGAGACACCTAGGTGGTGAGTGGGTTGGAGATTCTCACACGTCCATGTGCCGCCTGAGCCCCATGAGCAGTAGACTTGCATTTCCTACTCTCGTTCACAATATACAAGCAAGAATGGGACTGTGGGTCCATGAAAAAAAAAATTGCATGTGTGAAAAAACTCATTGTGTAGCCAACTGCAAACATGGACTGCACACAGTCAATATGCGCCCTTAGTGCCTAGACTAGAAAGGATTAACGGCAAGTTGCTCTGCAGATATGTAGGAATTGATAATATTGAAGTGATCTGTAGACAGACACTGCTAAAGATCAAATGTTGTCAAAAAGCATGAGATCGTCTTCAGAGCTGGAAGACAGGGCAAATGGCAAGATATTATGCAGAGTAAAGCTGGCCATATACATTAGATCAAAGTGAGCTGAACCTGCTGATTTCGGCGGGATTGGCTCACAATTAGAGATGAGCGAACTTACTCTTTTAGGGCTATTTCGCAATCGAGCATTGCTTTTTTCCGAGTAACTGCCTACTCGGGCGAAAAGATTTGGGGGGTGCCAGGGGTGAGTGGGGGGTTGCAGAGGGGAGTGGGGGGGGGGGGGGGAGAGAGAGAGCTCCCCCCTGTTACCCCCCGCTCCACCACGCCGCCCCCCGAATCTTTTCCCCCCAGTAGGCAGTTACTCGAAAAAAGCGATGCTCGATTGCGAAATAGCCCTAAACGAGTACGTTCGCTCATCTCTACTCACAATCTGATGTGCTTGTGGGTCTACCAACAGCTGCACATGCTGGGAGAGATAAGCATTGGGTATGTTGGATTATGACTTGCCCAGAGGGACACAGGTTCTTCTAGGAGGCAAAATGTATAAGAGCAGCTCCCACTCTGGTGGACTCAAGCGACCTATTTAATACACAGACAGCCATTTAATGTCTGGCCCCAGCAAAATCAGCTGATCATGCACATTATATCAATTTTGGTCGATATTGCCAATCTCAGCAGGACCAGCCAACCATTTAATGTGTTTGGAATGTCCTGACTAGTGACGAATGAACATTTCAAAAGTTCAGTTTGGCCGGTTCACTGAATTTGGGCAAAAAGTTTGGCCCAGTCCAAATTAGTTTGAACCGAAATGGAACTTTACTAGAGATGAGCGAGCATACTCGCTAAGGGCAATTGCTCGAGCGAGCATTGCCCTTAGTGAGTACCTGCCCGCTCGAGAGAAAAGGTTCGAGTGCCGGCGCGGGTGACAGGTGAGTTGCGGCAGTGACCAGGGGGGGCAGAGAAGGGGGGGGGGGGGGAGAGGGAGAGAGAGAGATCTCCCCTCCATTCCTCCCCGCTCTCCCCCGCCGCTCCCTGCCCGCCGCCGGCAGCCGAACCTTTTCTCTCGAGCGAGCAGGTACTCGCTAAGGGCAATGCTCGCTCGGGCAATTGCCCTTAGCGAGTATGCTTGCTCATCACTAAACTTTACCTATAACCATAAAACTGGTGTATGACACTGTCTAAGAGCCATAAAAGCCTTGAATAATACTCCTCGGTCACAAAGGAGTGTTTCTAAGTACTTGTGTTTCCTTCTTCTCCTTTTTAAAAGAAGGAAGAAGAAGATTTTTACTGGGTTTGCCTGAGATGAACCCCCTAAGGTTCAGGGTTTGCTCTAATCTGAACTTTTAGTAAAGTTCAACCCAAAGCAGAGTTTGACTGTTTCCATTTGTTCAACACTAGTCCAAACTTTTCCCCCGATGGCAGATGTCTGGGGAAAGAAGAGTCAGGACTGCTGCATTTCACCCTGCCCAATCCTTTTGTTTCCAAGAGCGATAAACTGCTGTCAGAGGTATCTGATAGAACCTTATTCCCATCTTCCCATTGAGAATATAGGTGGTCGAACAAAAGAGTGTTTTTACTGAAAGTTATCTGAAGGGAATGGCCAGCACTAGAGCCAGTGAAGAAGAGCTGTGATGAAGACATACTATGCAGAGCTAGCACAAAGGGTTAATGACACGATCCTCAATGAAGAATGTGCAGTTGTGAAAGACATCAGAAGTCATTTACCATAATGGCTTTCAACACGGATGAAGAATTACTGTCTTGATATGTGACTGGAGTAATAATCTGCAGACCTTTAGGAAATGTCGCAACATGAATTAGGCTGAAGCGTCCTATTGGATAGTAATAAAGCATCGCCAGGTGCCGCCGTGTACTCTACAATATGACTGACTGAAGGTTATGCTTTCCTATTATTAGGCTGCTTTCACACCTGCGTTGGGGTCCATTCAGGGTTTCCATCTCTCTGCTCCGTTTTTGGAGACGAGAAACTGAAATAAAACGGAAAAAAATTTGTTCTGTTTTTTCACCATTGATTTCCATGGGGTTTCAAAGAAACAGAAAGCAAACAGAAAGGCTTCCATATGCGTCCATTTCATCAGATTTCCGTCTTTTTTTTACATGGAAAAGTAACGCTACAGACTGCGGTATGTACCCATCCAAAAAAATGGAATCCTAACAGAATCGAAAGCAAACGAAAGTCTTTCCGTTTTTTTTTTTAAAGCTCATTAAAATCAATGTCGAAACGTTTTTGTTCCATTTTATTTCAGTGTCTCGCGTTCAAAAATGGAGCAGAAAGACGGAAACGCGGGTGTGAAAGCTGCCTGTTCTCTGTGGACGGCTCCGGCTTACTCTGGGCTCTCAAGAGTCCTTCTGTTTGCTGTTTACAGGACTGTGCCTAATTAAAATTACAAGAGCTTATATCCAGTGCCAGCAAAATAATGCCCCCAACAGCACATTTCCTGTCTCCTGACCCTCTGCCTGTGGAATGGAGGCCTCCCACACTGCTTGCACACACTTGGTTATTATAATACAGCCTCAGCAGACATATGGAAGATCACACAATGTTCTGCCTGACAGGGGAGAACATCAAAGCTGTGGAGCGTCAGCTTGTGGCTCCTGCTTCTCACTTACCGCTGGGAAGTCCGGGCCCCTGCTGCTGTGTGAAGCAAGTGCATCTGTAAATAGTAGTGGATGACAATGTAGCAACCTCCATTCTACAGGATACAAGATGTGATACGGGAACGCATGGAGGCTCTAGTACCCTGTTGGGATGCCTCTAGCTTGGATACAAGATGTGATATGGGTGGGCATGGAGGCTCTAGTACCCTGTTGTACCGCCTCTAGCTTGGATACAAGATGTGATACGGGTGGGCATGGAGGCTCTAGTGCCCTGTTGTACCGCCTCTAGCTTGGATACAAGATGTGATATGGGTGGGCATGGAGGCTCTAGTACCCTGTTGGGATGCCTCTAGCTTGGATACAAGATGTGATACCGGTGGGCATGGAGGCTCTAGTGCCCTGTTGGGATACCTCTAGCTTGGATACAAGATGTGATACGGGTGGGCATGGAGGCTCTAGTGCCCTGTTGGGATACCTCTAGCTTGGATACAAGATGTGATACGGGTGGGCATGGAGGCTCTAGTGCCCTGTTGGGATACCTCTAGCTTGGATACAAGATGTGATACGGGTGGGCATGGAGGCTCTAGTACCCTATTGGGCCGCCTCTAGCTTGGATGTAAGATGTGATATGGGAAGGCATGGAGGCTCTAGTACCCTGTTGGGCTGCCTCTAGCTTGGATACAAGATGTGATATGGACAGGCATGGAGGCATACAGATTCCCTTCGGTATCCTGCGGCATATCTGTCCACATTTGCTATAACTGAGCCTCTAAATAGAGTATGAACCCCACAACAAAAAAATCAACAAAGGACCTCCCCTCTCCTCTGGTACATACTGCAACCCCCCTACCAGCAGCAGTATGGAACGACACATTTTACATGACTCCTATCCTTTTCATTACTTGGAGAGAAGGATGTCATCAGGAGCGTAGACGATGCAGAGGTAGACGTCACATCTGGACCCTGATGCTTGAAGAGGCCCAAAAGAAGAAATTAGTATTATAAATGGTACATAGTAGGTAATTGCCCTGATACAGATTTGCATTGCAGCCCAAATTATGCCTTGGGACACCATGAACCTAATTTGCTCTTGTAGAGAGGGAGCAAGTTCAAAGTTCTGATGGGAGTTCCTCCTAAACTCCCCATACACATGCAGGCTTGGTGCAGCCGAGTGTACATGTGGTCTTAATAGGGAGAGCAGAAAAAGCCGCTGCCAGACACCTCTGGAATTCGTTACATAGTAGCAGAATTTGTAAGACTGAAAAGTGACATATGTCCATCTAGTTCAGCCTATTATCCTGCAACATTCATCCAGAGGAAGGCAAAAACCCCAATGAGGTAGAAGCCACTTTTCCTCATATCAGGTAAAAAAAAAATCAATTTTTTAGTGAGTTCACCATCAACTCTTTAGGCAGACAGTTCCATAGCCTCACTGCTCTTACAGTAAGGAACCCCCTTCTATGTCAGTATAGAAACCTTCCTTCCTCTAGACGTAGAGGGCGCCCCCTTGTTACTGTCGCAGTCCTGGGTATAAATAGATGATGGGAGAGATCTCTGTATTGTCCCCTGATATAGTTATACATAGTTATTAGGTCGCCACTCAGACGTCTTTCTTCTAAACGAAACAATCCCAATTTTAATAACCTCTCTGGGTATTGTAGTCCGCCCAATCCATTTATTACTTAAGTTTCCCTCCTTTATACCCGCTCAAGCTCTGATATGAGTACCGGTGCCCAAAACTGTCCACAATATTCCATGTGTGGTCTGAAGAAGCCACCAGTTCCGACAGTGAAACGTGTTACCTGTGCCAATACTCAAAAAGCTGGTATACTTACCTCCTTGTCTTCCAAGGTTCCAATGTAGTGTGCATTGCAATCCTCCTGGAGAGTTGTGGATCAGTGTTAATTGCTTCATTAATACAGTTCACAGCCTCATCGGGTGAGCAGCATTTTACATAAGTTCCACCACAGGACAGAAATACACATGAGGCTCTTTTCCTTGTTTTTTCTATTAGTAAATTCAGTATAATACTACTTTACATCAGGAACTACCCTGACACAATCAGCTGTTTGCCAGGAGTCTCACAGCAACCAGCTTTTATATTAAAGGGGATGTCCAAGATGAGACAACCCCTTTAAATGCTAAAATTCTGCTTGATGGCAACCACCGAGGAGCCATACGACATATGGGTGTATTTCATTAAATTCAATCGTAAATCTATATGCAGTGCTCCCCTTAGTGGTGGCAACCAGGATTTTATCCTTTTAAGTAATGCTCAAGTCGGGGGATCAATTTTCACAAATAGCTATTTGCAATTCGGATATTTTATTTCTAGGAAAATCAGAAATCATAGTATTCTGGCCTAATTTATGGGACATAGAGGGAAGCAGCAGTTTTAAGTCAACAAATGGGCTTTCATCCCATACTCAGACCACTAAAGTGGGAGCTACACTTTGCAACAGCTCATTGGTTCATAGAATGGGTCCCAAATGAAGGACTTTCTACCCGCACTCTATGATATTGGACATGAATCGAAATGTCTCCTTTGGATTGAATGCTATAACCTTATGAAATATGACATGGAAAAGGACTTGGGCAATGGGCATATTAGTGGATTGCAAGCTCAACCGTAGAGTGCTAACACTCTAATACAGTCTATTAAACTGGACAATCACTCACAATGTTTCTTTTGTGTAAACTCGGATCCCTGCATCACTATCTCAGTCCATCACCAGTGGCACAAGCACTAGAAGTTCGCCAAACAGTACAAGTCCCTTCAGCATAGCGCCTTTCTATGCAACAGGCCTGTTGATCACTAATTGCGCTCGTAATGGTGTGCACATCTACTTTTCGGTTTAAGGCTAGCCTCACTAACAGTTTGTCGTGTGGAAGTCATACCTTCTACTAGTTCAGGATTGCCTGGAGTCAGGAGCATGGCTCTACCACAGTTCTTCTTGGTCCTTGTCATAGTCCAGCTGCCTCCTCCAGCTTGGAGGTATGTAGCATAGCTACTCCTCTCTTGTGGCTCCAGACAGTGAGTGCATCAGGTTTCTCTCTGTCTCATGCCCTGTTATCCTGGTGCACCTCCCCTCATCAGCAGTTTCTTCTCTTCTTCCCAGTGCCCACACACAGCTCTCCAGAAGCGGCTCAGGTCACTGACATAGTCCATAAGTTGTGTTTTGCCAAAGTTTGGTGCAACTTTTTCGTGCATGCGGGGAATTTGGCGCGATTTATGGCGCATTTTACAGTCCATCACCATAGCAGCATTTTAACCCTTTAGGGTGAGTCCTTTAGAATGAACCACTGGGCACTAATGATTTCAGGACCAAACCACTGGAGGAATGAGCAGATTTTGCCAGGTCTGAATTATTATGCAAAACATCTCATCTTACTACTGATTTAATCAATTCCGTACATGCGAGTGTAAATGAACAGCAGAAAGTTAAAAATGGCTAAAGTAACAAAGTAATGCACACAGTAATACACAGTAATTGCCAACTTTCTGCTTATTTGATTTTGCCAGGTTCAGATTTCACTTTTGATGATTTTATGTGAATCATTAGGTGAATTGATTCTCATATCCAAATCAATAGGCTAGAAGATATGCAAATTTGTGAATAGGCAAGTTCATCTCTTGCTTGCCAATCTATATATATATTAAGAAAGCCACTTTTAGAAGGAGGAGCTAATACATATCCTAATTTCATTCTCAGCAAATGTAACCGTATGTCTCGCACTCTTCTAACTTTCTCCGTCACTTCTTCCTGTCCATTCCACTTTTCATGCTTCTTATTTTCCTTCTCTGTCTTGCAGGAGCATTGATTTGTGGTGCTGGGAGGGTTAAGGATTTTTCAAGGGAAGGCAGGGTGGAGAGGGGCTGGATTCAATTTCCTACCAGCAGATGTCAGGTACAGACGGAGAGGGTCAGAGGAATTGGAATAACAGCACAAAGAATTTGGATAAAAGAACATTCTTTGAACATTGTCTTCTAAAGCCACCAGCAGAGTCCATCATGTCTTCTTGTCCCTGAACTCCGATGGGTCTGGATAACCTCTTTGCCTTTCATCATCAGACTCTGTTGGTCATATAGTACCTAGAAGCCCTAGTGCAGAGGAATAGTATAATACTCCTTCTAACGGTGGTGGTACCTGAAGTGGGGCTTCTGGCCAGAGATCATCTCCTCCTTCACATCCTGAGGGATCACGAGATCCTCAATAGAGGTAGGTGGAGCATTCAGTCAACAGGTAACCCAACTGAGGTGCTACATGGTGATCATGGAGTGTAAGTGAGACTTATATCTTCTAAGTGTCACTTTTCTGAGGAGTAGTCCCTACTTTTGTCCCAAACCCTCTTTGCTCCTGAAATGCCCTGATCAATGGATTTGCATTAGTAGGTTCATTAAACCTCATATTGACTCCCAACCTGTATACTTTCTCAGGGTTTAATGATGTTTTATTCTGGTAAGTTTTGGATATTAAGCTCATTTCTACGGTTATATGTGTAAACTAAGGACTGATTGAAGTGCAAAGACCTGCATGAAAATGGTGACTATTTGAAAATGAACCTTAAAGAGGTTGCCTGATTTAGAAAGACTCATTTTCAACTATCCTATTCAGAAGTTTTAGATACTAAACCAAGACCCGGACATATTAGCTAGAGTAGAAAGTGGTTGCAAAGAGCATCTCTCATACTGGAGTAGCCAACATGTTTATACATTACACTGACATCCCATTAATTTCAGTTGTCGCTGTGCAATACTTCATTTCTCCTCTGGTGGAGCTGCAGGGAAACTGAACACTTGTTGATCCCTCATAGATTACAACTGATCATTATGATCAGCTTATTCTCTAAGATTTCTCATAATAAAAAGTGATTGCCCAAAGTTAACAATCTTTTTATGTTTAATATGTTTTTATTAAGACTTTTGTAGAAATTCTTTACATAATAAACAATCTTTTTAATTCTTACCACATGTGTAAAACAGTTTCTGCTTTTTTTGTATAAAAAGTAGGAATGGACCACAAAAGTAGAAAAAAAGATGAACCATTGTTTTTTCTCCTTTCAGACTTTGAGGTCCATTTTGAGCTTAAAAACAAAATCCTGGTTTGGGTCGAACTTTGCTAAAAGTTTAGTTCAGCATGAAAATGAACCTCAAGCAGTTCGTCTCAACCGAATCCACTAAAATTATTATTCCTTCTTCTCCTCCTCCTTTTTCATTTTTATATAAAGGTGATTATTAATATGAAGAGGAAACTCACACAAACTAAACTGCTTGGTCAGATTTGAACTTAGGACTCCGGCACTGCAGAGCAACAGTGGTAACCACTGAGTCACAGTGCTTCTTCTTCCTCCTCCTCCTCCTGAAGGAAGAAGAGGAGGAAAGGAAGGCGGAGGACTGCTTTTATGGCTCATACCCGACAGTGTTCTACACCACTTTTGGGGGTATTGATTAAGTTCTGGTTTGGTTTGAATTAACCTTTTACAGGCTTTTTTTTTTCTTTTTACAGAAAGTGGTCCAATTTTTTTTTTTCAAAAGTGGTAAAATTTAGGCCACTAAAAAAATGGAAAAGTAATGATTCCATTTGGGAACATTGGCATGTTGAAGGACTGAACTGAACCTTTTACTGAATTTTGGCAAACCGGTTGAACCAAACTTTTCAAAAGTTCTCTCAACACTACCAGTGAATCTGGACTAAGGGTCCCTTTTTGACCATCCAAAAATGTTGGAGGCTATGTGTACACAGGCAGTTCTAGTGTATTCATTATACACAGTAGCATCTAACTCTAAAGCCAGAGAAATAATTGTAAGACTACATACCTGACACTTAATTATCAACTGTGATCATGTAGTGACAGACCAATCCAAAGACTGGACAGTGTTTTTGGGCTCCCAAAAAGTAGTACTCTTCTCTCCGTAAGAGAAACCAAGTAATCTTGTAGATATGATACTCTTCAATGCCTATTTGATGTTATAGCCTTAAGAAGAACCCTGCGTAGGTTGGAAAGCTCGCTGTAACATCATGTATTAAAAGGTATCATACCTACAAGATTACTTGGTTTCTCTTACTGAGAACAATCTCATTTTGCTCTACTGGCTAACATGGTACCAAACCTTTTTCGTTTTACTCTTCTCTTCTTCATCCCCCTTGTGCATACCTGACTATAGAATGAAGCAAGAGGGCAGACATTTGTTAGTGACGTCACCAGATGCTCTCACCACTTAGTTCATTTAAAGGGGTTTTCCGTAGAAATGCTATTGATGACCTATCCTCAGGTTAGGTCATCAATAGTTGATCGGCCGTGGTCCACTGTTTGGGACCCCAACCGATCAGCTGTACGGGCGAATGCTGTCAGTGCCTCAATAACAGAGATCGGAGCTGAAGCAGCGAAATCCTCTGCTGAGGTCATATGAAATTCTGCCATGTATTCGTCTATGCAGCCCTCTTCAAGGAGCAGATGGTGTGATAATGACTTTACATGCTGCTATTAGGCAGCAGAATAATCTGTGTTATTCACATTATCTAGTGGTTTTCCATCACTCTGGTTTGCTCAGAGATCTCAACCCATAGTGGAAAGTTAAATTGTCTCTCCATAAGTAACAAATACAGTTTATTGAAGTGACCGTGTTGTGCATTCATAATCTGAAAAGTATTATAGCACCAAGAGCAGAACTCGGGGGCCATAGCAACAGGCGCTAGGGTCCTCCTTAAATGCCCAGTATTACGTGCCATAGTGCTTTTTAATAAGACTTGAGCTCTGTTGCAGTACCAGACTTAGCATATTGGTCAGGTGTGGTGCTATATAGAAGATAAAGTTTCAGGTACTGCTGCTGTATAACTATAGCCGGTCTTAGCTATGTACAAACCAGTGTTTTAGAGTGCTGGCCATCTGTTTGTAAGGGATCACCAGGTCGATGTAGACTGGAGGTAATTGCAGGTCCGCCTGGCCAGATGATCTTCTTCCTCCATGCAGCAGCAATTTATACAGCTACAAAAGTAACCCCTGCAACCCAAACACTATTCTGCTACTGCATTTATATTATGATCTTGGTTCTGGGTCTGTATTTATGCTATGAGCTTGGTTCTGGTATTGTATCTATGTACAGAGGATGGTTTCTGCTGTGTTTATGTTATGAGCTTGTTTTTGGTGCTGTTTTTATGTACTGAGCTGGGTTCCGGTGTTGTATTTATGATCTTGGTTCTGGGTCTGTATTTATGCTATGAGCTTGGTTCTGGTATTGTATCTATGTACAGAGGATGGTTTCTGCTGTGTTTATGTTATGAGCTTGTTTTTGGTGCTGTTTTTATGTACTGAGCTGGGTTCCGGTGTTGTATTTATGTTCAGAGCTTGGTTTTGGTGCTTGTATATTTGTAATGAGCTCAGTTTTAGTGCTGTATTTATGTTATCAGCTTGGTTCTGGTACAGTATTTATTCACTGAGTTGTTCTGGTGTAGATATTCTGCTATCCTGCTGCTTTCTGTAGAAGTAGAATACAAGTAAAGTGTCTATCAATGCAATATATATAGTATTTTCTTATGACAAGGGGGGAGTGTAAAAAAAATTCCGCATGGTGCCATCTATCCTTATGTCAGCACTGCGTATAGCTAGCACTAAAGCCTCTTTATTTCAAGTATTGGAAGATTGACCTTCAGTCAGATCCCAATGTTGAGACCTTGATGCCATATTTTAGTGATATGCCATTAATGTCAGTGATGGAAAATCTGTTTAGATTTCAATTGCTGGAGAGGAAATGATACAATACTTGACACCCACAGAAGTCGATGGATATCCATGCAAAACATATACGACAGGTTCCCCAGAGCAGAGCATGGGCTGAAAATACTCTGCAGGCTTTACTTTAGTTGACATTAATGCACACCAGCCAACAAGATGTTTTTATGGAGGTCTTGGCATTTTAACCCTTTCCAATCCAATTTTGGATTCTGGGTTTTTCTCTAGGCTTTCTCTTTTTCCTGTTACACAAAGGTGCCATCTACTGGCTAAAGCCAGTGTATGGGGGCCAGAGAGATTCCGACAGCGAAGTCGCTGGCAAGAGATGGTAAGAATACCCTGTCGAGCGTCTTCTGACATTGGAGCTGTACAAGCTTCAATCAGAATGTAGGAAGACGTCAGGCAGTGGATTGGAAAGGGTTAGGTTGATCACAACTCAAGACATCACAATTCAAAAATCTAATTTAACTTTTTTCTTTTTTAGGATTCCTTCCTGTTTTCATACTGTTGTTGTCTCCTGGAAGAGAGGGATGTGGAAAAGCGGAGCAACCTTAGTGTTTCTGTCACTGCTCCTACCACTACTGCCCTCTTCAGGCCAGGCACAGACAGTTCTCACCGATGATGAAATTGAAGAGTTCCTGGAAGGATTCCTCAAAGAGCTGGTCCCTGAGGAAGATGACGAAGAAAACGCAGAACCAAGAAGAGAGGAAGATGAGGGTGGGGTAGGAACCAGTAGAGGTGGAGAGTTCGAGGAAGAAGAACAGACTCACATAGGAAAAAAGTCAAAAGCACCCAAAGAAAATGGAGGTGAGGGGCAAGAGTTCATGGAACACTTACACATCTATTTGTACATTAACCCATGAAATGTCTTGCTCATGACATATGCCTGAATATATTAGGGACCTTACTGTGTAGAAGTGGCTGCGTGACCAAGGCTTAAAATATTAGGAAGAGATGAACTATTAATAAAATCACCAAAAAATTCTTGGACAGTTCCTTCTCTTCGTGAAGATATGAATGAGCCTGCAACTAATTATCTACATGTGGGCTTACAGAGCTGGAAGCATACAATCTCCTACAGATGGGGATTATTAGTTTTATCCTATTCTCCTTCAATCTATGTGTTGTCTAATACTCTTTCATTAAAAAACGTCTTATAGAGGTAATACAATTACAATTTTATGGTTATGCAATAGTTGTAAGATATGGGCCTCCAACTGTGTTAGATAGAGGTTCTAGATCCATCAACTTTATGTAGGTGCTCAGTACTAATTACATTGGATTGCAATTTCTGTTGAAGCATTCAGATATTTGTTGGGTTCAATGTTATGGGATTAATCTCGTTTTACTGTACTACACCAATGAAGAGAAGACATTGCTTACAACTTGAGAGTAATCCTGCATCTGGGATAAAGCTCCATACCAAGCCACCAATGGGCACATTCAGTATACCTCATGTACATGGCTGGACTGTAGCTCAGTTCTACATGAAGCTGTACCAGGACTTCCATAGAAGTCCAAGTAACTGTCTGTGCTTTCAATTTTATATGTTGGCATAGGGAGTTTTTTTCTGTATCTACTGTACACTACCTATCAATTGGACACCGGAGCAAGAAACAAAAGTAATATTTATTACATATGTTAAGACTTAGTGGGGCTACTTTAGCCCTAATAACATCGGATATTCTCCGTGGCATACTTTCTACTAATGTCTGATACACTTCAGCTGGTATTTCCCTCCATTCATCCTGCAAAGGTCTGGCAAGTTCTCTCAAAGAAGATGGAGGCAGGTCATATTTCCCTTCCTGATGTTTCAGTTCATCCCAAAGATGTTCAGTAGGGTTTATGTTGGGACTCTGTGCAGCCAATCCAATCATGGAATATCCATATCCTCACACTAACGTTGCATTTGAGACAAGGCGCGGTGTCCTGTTGAAGTATTGTGGACCATTTATGAGTCAATGGATCATTTTATGTCATTTATGACATTTTGAGTATTGTCACATTGTCGGCAGCACATTGTCTAGAATGTCAAGATACACCTCCGTGTTCATGGTTCTTGCCACTACAACCAACTGTCTGAGACCATGCCACATTACCCATCCCCAGGCCATAATGGAACCTCCACCGTACTTAACTATACACTCATGCAAAAAGTGTTCCCCAGGCATCATTCACACACAGGTATTCCATCTGATTTATAGATGGAGCAGCATGATTCGTCACTCCATAGAACGTTCTAACATTGCTCAACTATCCAGTGACGACACTCCTTGCACCACTGAAGATGGACTGATGCATCTTCTTTGACAAAATGAGCCAGACATTTGCTGCATGAATGGAGGGTAATACCAGCTGAAGTGTATCAGATGTTAGTAGAAAGTATACCATGGAGAGTATCCAATGTCATTAGAGCCAAAGGAGCTCCACTAAGTATTAACATATGGAAATAACTACTACTTTTGAATCCTGCTTTTGGTAAAATAGTGTATGTCTCCTCTACAGGCATTGCTTCTAACATAGAATATCTCCATGCATATGGTACCCATCTTAGGCAGCTGTTCAGCCTCTGACCACTGCCATACAGGTTCTGTGCACATGGCTCTGCTGTGTGCATGATATATAGTGGAGGAAGTGACAGGCATCTAAAAGATGTTTCCTATTATTGTAAGGCTAGAACAAGATGATCACTTCTTTGATGTGAAGCCCAATGTGAAAGTTCATCTCAGCTTCTTGTATGATGTTATTTTATGCTATATTTGGAATGCCTGGTGGCGTTTTCTACTTTCTCTCTGTACTGTATTGATGTTTAATATGATGAATTACAATTTTTATGTAAATTGTATTTAAATGATTTGTCCTACTAAAAGAAGTTATCCCCTATCCACAGCATAGAGGATAACTAGCTAATTGGTGGTGCTCTGACCTCTGGGACCCCATCAATCACAAGAATGGGAGTTCCAAAGGTCCCCAACTAATGGAACAGAGGTTTAAGCATGGGCGCTGACACTCCATTCATTTCAGTGGGACTTCCAGAGATAGCTCATTTCAAGCACTTGGCTATCTCAGGCATTAATGGAGCAGTGGTGTTCATACCGAGTTGGTGCTCCATTCATTCGGTGATCTTCAAGATTGTCCTTTCTCATGATCGGTGGGGATCCCAGTGGTCAGAACCTCTTGGTAGGGCAACCTCACTGATCAGCTGACCATCCCTCATCCTGTGGCAGGAAAACCCCTTTATTTCAAATGGTACACACTTTTATGACAGTCAAAATTATTTTTTAGTACACAGAGGTGGTGGAAGCACATCATATATGCAATGCTATCATGTATTTGTGGCCTATACCTTAAATTACACACTTGGTAGACATTGGGGTCATAAACACAATCAACATGCTCCACGCTCTACACACATTAGAGTTCCAAGGATGGCTCACTATAACTCTGATATAGCACATCCAAATCTCCATTTTTCTAAGAAATTATCAATAGTCCTCCTGTTACAAGCTGATCAAGACTATGAACATTTGGAGTGCTCTCTATAATCATTCCAGAATTTGATTATATATTTTTTTTCTTACCACAGAATCAGCTGGGAAGGCTAAAGAAAAAACAAAGAAAGAAAAGAAATCCCCGGCCCCAAAACCCACGAAAAAACCCAAAGAGAAGGCATCTAAAAAGGAAAAACTTCCAAAACCAACCAAGAAGCCTAAAGAACCTAAAGAAAACAAGCCAAAACCAACCAAAAAACCCAAGCCACCCAAACCCACAAAGAAGGCACCAAGTAAGAAACAAGACCGACGTCCAGATGAAGAAGAGGACAGGAACAAGAAAGTCAAAGAAGAAGAGAGATACACAAAACCCAAAGTTCCTGAAGAAGAAGAAAGCTATAGAACGCCGATTACAGGAGAGGAAGAACGATACAGAAGACCGCAAAATCCTGATGAAGATATATATGGCAATAGAAGACCTCATATTACAGATCGAGAAGAAGAGAAATATAAACGACCTAAAGTCACTGGGGATTATAATGAGGAAATACACAGAAGACCCTACATCATAGAGGGAGAAGAGGAAGGGAGGTTAAACAGACCTGTAGGCCCAGAGGACTATGATGAGGAGAGATTCAAAGAACCAGACGTTACAATAGAAAGGGACAGGTATAGAAGACCACAAGTGACAAAAGAAGTAGAAGATCCTTATAGGACACCTGACGGTACTTCTCATTATTCTTGTCCATTTTACATGATGCTTTTATGATCTTTCTAGATAAAAGAAAAAAATGCAAAAACATAACAATTACCAAACAAGGGACTGATAGAGGCATACATTCAACTTCCTGAGGCACAATACAAAATCTGTAAAAGGGTCCATGCCTTTCAATTGCCATTCATAATATTGCTATATCCTAATGTGGCAGATGACCCTTTGAGTTACCCTCCAGTTTCAGCACATAATTCTGTACAGGGATCAGAAGGGGTATATTGCCTATTGATGATCTTCTCGGCAGTCTCTCTGTTACGCCGTTCCAGGTGGCCAAGATTGCACATTATGCATTGGCAGTGTTTGAAGTACCAATGCTCTATACCTGCTCAGTGATTGGCCACTACTGCTCACGTGATCAGCGGTGGCCAATAAAAAAGTGGTGCAGTAGATAGAAAATGGTGGTGGCCATCCTGGACCCCAAAACAACACCTTGAACCGGGGGAATAGAGGGACAACTGATAATATCATCTTATATATTCCCTTCCAATCCAGGAACAAAATTTTGTCCCGAAACCATAGGGTTGCTCTCATTCAAGTAGAGGCTTGTCCAGCTCAACTTCACATATGTGAATTATTAATCAGGATGGTAATCAACAAGCCAGTCAGGGAGTTCTATCCAACCATATCATGCAGAGGATTATGGTTGTTGCATAGGCCACGTGGCTGCAGAAAAACTAGAGATGCCTGGATTAAATGTTGGAGAACAGGCAGGAAATGTCTCATTTCTCAGCTGCAATGAACATTCAAAACTATAGGCCTTGTGCGCCAAGTGCTGTATTACTAGTATATATGATTTACTGCCAGGATATTATGTAGAAAATATAGACTGCTCGTTTCCTTAGATACATACTTACCAAAAAAATTTATACAAACAGACAACATACCATATACCATAAGGTGCAGATACAACTTTGTAGATATGATGGAAGATATGATGCTTTCGACTATATGACATTTTGTATCCCAGGAGAATATGGAGAACACCATCCTGAACCTGAGGAGCCTGATAGAAGAAGACCGAGGCCTGGTGAGTGACACGTTCTCTTACCTCCATCATATACTCTACTGGTCTTGATTTATTCTTAGAATACATTTTATGTTTATGTTGCAGGACAGGAGCCTATAGACAGACAGCTGATGCATTAAAGGGGTTTTCCAGGATTAAACTATTGATGACCTATCCCCAAGATAGGTCATCAATAGTTGATTGACAGGGGTCTCAAGCGGCCGATCCCCACCAATCAAGCTCAGTTCCATTCAAGTGAATGGGACTGGGCTGCAATACCAGGTACAGCCACTGTACAATGTACAGTGCTGTACTTAGTATGAATAGAAATGACAGAGGCACTCACCTGAGCGCTGCTGTCACTTTAGTCAGCTGATCAGCGGGGATCCCATGCGGTGGAACCCCACTACTCAACTATTGATGACCTGAGGATAGGTCATCAATAGTTTAGTGCCGAAAAAACCCTTTAATATATCTCTCAGCAATTAGCTGAAAAATGACACCTCAACATAAGATTTTGGAGGAGGAGTGTCTTATGGTGCCACATCTACATTTGTTACCCAGTACCCACTGTAATCAGCTATCTTCAGCAGTCCCATACAGATTAATAGGGTGGTAGTCTACATGGATGACTGCAATTCCATTCAAACAGGGGGCTCAATACCCCTGGTCTTGTGATTGTTGAAGGTCCCAGTGGTGGGACCCCAGCGATCAGACACTTATTACCTATCCTGTGGATTGGTAAAAAATTGCTACGCTGGTATGACCCCTTTTAAAGCCCTAATGTTCACCATCATGTTACCCATCAAAATGGAGACAGTTATGTAAATGCAATCATTTAAAATACATATTTGATCTCTTATATTCCTATCAGGTGTGGAAGAAGAGCCTCCAACTGAAGACTACAATGAGCACCTGGAGAGGGAGGACTATGATGACTGTATGGCACCATCATTTTACCCTTTTTGTGCTTTGTTCTTTCATTCTGTCCATCATCTTTCCATTATGCCTGTCCCCATCCTCAGCTTTCTTAAGACCCTTTTAGACACAACGATTTTCGCTCAAAAATCGTTCAAAGCCATCATTGTGTCTAACTGCACTGGCATCCTGCAGTTTTTGTTAAGCCGTCGCTGAACTTTCAGCATGCTGAAAGATCAGCGATCAGTTATCAGGAATTTACAGCAGGATACAGCTAATACTATTGTTTCAGCTGTATCCCGCTCCCTGAAGACAGGTGGGGTATGAAGAACACAGCGGTCCAGCTGTGTTCTTCATCCCCCGCTCGGCTGTATAATAGCCGGGCAATCAGAGCAGGGAACAGCTGGATACAGAAGACAAGCGGGGCCACCCTGCTTATCTTCTGCATCCTCCGCTCGTAGCGCTCGGCTGAATAACAGTCGGGCGCTCCGAGCAGAGAACAGCTGGATACAGAAGACAAGCAGGGCCACCCTGCTTATCTTCTGCATCCTCCACTCGTAGCGCTTGGCTGTATAGCAGCCGGGCGCTCCAAGCAGAGAACAGCTGGGTGCAGAAGACAAGCGGCCCCGCTTGTCTTCTGCATCCCCCGCTCGGAGCGCAAGGTGATCGCTCAACGTTTGAGTGATCACCTTGCGCTGTAAAAAGAAAACCACAACGATTATCGCTCAAAACTCGTTTAAAAGATTTTTTGAGCGATAATTGTTGTGTCTAAGCCGGGCTTTACAGTTGCAATCAATTTTTTTTTCAGCCCTCATTGCAAATTAGGTTTAGTGACTTTGCTATCTTTCTGCGTCCTTTTCCTTGTTTGTACAAGACAATGATCTATTCTCTGATCTTTTTTGACCACAGGATGACTGTCAGGTGCAGATGCCCAACAGGTCCTGCTAGCGATGATTGCTCCTGTACTTATACACAGGAACGATCATCACTAGTGAATGGAGGCTGAATGGGCTTCTTCCGGCCACCAGCCTCCATTCACAGTAAACAGGCAGTCAATGAACAAGATGAACAACTACCTGGTTACAACGGGCGATCGTCATTCAGTTTTTACGCATGCAGAAACTGAACAACAGACGAATTTATCATTCCTCGTTCAGTCGTGTATGTATTTAGACTGAACAATAAAAGATCAGATTCTCGCTGATCACAGGAATCTGAATGATTTCTCGTCTTGTGTAAAAGGGCCCTTAGCCACATTTCTTTCCTACAGTCAAACGTCACAGTCAACAAAGCCCTAGCTGGTCCAGGTATTTGATGTGTTTTATCTCAAGCACATCTGATGCAAGTATTAAAACCCTTGATTAGTTGCACCAGGTGTGCTCCAGACAACACCTGTTTGCAAATAGGTGCTTTTATGGGTGATTCTCTTCTGGGAGTTGTGTAAAAGGGAATTTAAAAGAGATATCCAGACATCTAACTAATTCTAAGACTGTGGTAGGCATTTAAAGTGGCATCTTGTATTGTATTATATTAGTTGTGTTGAGCTATTTACATTGTTGTTTGATTTGGAATTTTTTTGCAAACAGCTGAAAGTTAGTAAATTTGGCAAATAAACTGAAGTTGCAATTGGGGACTGAATAATTATGATTGCAGCTGTATGTTTGTCTATGTGTATCTATTTCTAGAGTTTTTTTTCATGTGTTAAATTATTTTTGAATACTTGTTTTTTGCTTCCTTCACAAAGAAATATCTTTTATTCCCATGTAGATGGGCATAGCAGACGTAATGGGAAGTCTCCAAAAGTACCACAGCGCCCAGAGCGCCCAGTAGTCTACGAGAAGCCTGCACCAAGTAAGAATCTTTAAATGATGTTGTAAGAAAAACCTAGCAGAGTTGTTCATTCTCTTCACTCATGTACCACAGATATCTGATATAACTGAATGTTTACACCAATGGAGACCCCACTCTAGCACAACACATGATAAGGCAATATTTACCTATTGTTTCATATGCAACTCAGTGACTTAACATAAAGGCTGACGTTCCAGAATATTGACTTTAGCCATCTATGGTAATCCTAAAGTGAGACCAGTAGAGATGAGCGAGCGTACTCGTCCGAGCTTGATACTCGTTCGAGTATTAGGGTGTTCGAAATGCTCGTTACTCGAGACGAGTACCACGCGATGTTCGAGTTACTTTCATTTTCTTCCCTGAGAAATTTGTGCGCTTTTCTGGACAATAGAAAGACAGGGAAGGCATTACAACTTCCTCCTGTGATGTTCCAGCCCTATACCACCCCCCTGCAGTGAGTGGCTGGCGAGATCAGGTGTCACCCGAGTATTAAAATCTGCCCGCCCGCGGCTCGCCACAGATGCATTCTGACAGAGATCAGGGACAGTGCTGCTGATGCCGGAGCTGCTATAGGGAGAGCGTTAGGAGTTATTTTAGGCTTCAAGAACCCCAACGGTCCTTCTTAGGCCATAGTCAGAAATCGCAGATCGCACCTATCTGCGATCTGCGATTCCTGTTCTCTTCTCTATATGCGCTCAATGGGGCCGGCAGCAGCAGCGCCGACCCCATTGAGAACATATAGAAGACAAATCATTCTTCTCTGCCACAGCTGTAACAGCTGTGGCAGAGAAGAACGATGTTTGCCCATTGAATTCAATGGAGCCGGCAATACAGCAGGTTCCACTGAAAGCAATGGGCTGCCGGCGTGCGCGGGATGAATTGTCGGGAAGGGCTTAAATATAGAAGCCCTTCCCTGCAATTCATCTAGAAATGTGTTAAAATAAAAAAAATATATATACTTACCTTGTCCCGGCAGACGGAGTTCAGCGCGGCCGGCAGTGGGTGTGAAGGGGGTGTGAGTCAGACCTGCCCCTGATTGGCTCAGGCTGAGCCGCGCACGTCGGCAGCCCATTGCTTTCAGTGGAACCGGCTATAAGCATGTAACCCAGGAGAAGTGGCAGCGGAGTGTCATGCAGGCAGTGATTGTGCTTTGTTGGAGGTAGTGTGGTGCTTAGCTAAGGTATGCATTGCTAATGAGGGTTTTTTCGAAGTAAAAATTGTTGGGAGGGGGGGGCCCACTCTTGCCGCTATTGTGGCTTAATAGTGGGACCTGGGAACTTGAGATGCAGCCCAACATGTAGCCCCTCGCCTGCCCTATCCGTTGCTGTGTCGTTCCCATCACTTTCTTGAATTGCCCAGATTTTCACAAATGAAAACCTTAGCGAGCATCGGCGATATACAAAAATGCTCGGGTTGCCCATTGACTTCAATGGGGTTCGTTACTCGAAACAAACCCTCGAGCATTGCGATAATTTCGTCCCGAGTAACGAGCACCCGAGCATTTTGGAGCTCGCTCATCTCTAGAGACCAGTCATCTCCTAAAAATCAATTTAGTCGAAGTCAGTCCTAGACATCCCATTTTTTGGACCATATGGGAAGGAGATTGGAGATACTGTGATGATCAGGACACTCATTACTATATAAGGAGCGTTTTGAAATCTTGTTAATCTTTTTAGAAGGTTTATTGCTGATCCTAAACTTGTGGTGAATCCATATTATAACTTATGGTGCCAGGGTCTCAATCTATAGGAAGAGGAGAACTACTACCCATTTTTAAAAAATGGAGTCCCTCTTTTCTGTATTTGGTATTGCAGCACTTTTCCCCCATCTCACCCAACCCCACTACTAGACTTATCAATCATAGTTAATGGCTCCATAGGTTCCCCAGTCCCACAAGTGGCTCCTGTCCTGCACTCTTACGCCCCTATAATCTACCCTCAACTTTGCTGCTGAGCTAATCTACCTCTCCCCTCATTACACTTCTGTCTCTACCCTTTGCCTATCCCTTCATTGACTACACATCACACAGAGAATCCAGTAGGACATTTAAGAAGGCTTAAGCCAGTTTTGCCAGTGGGACTAAGACAGCACACAGACCAGCATACAGACCACACAGACCAGTGTCCGTGTGCTGTCTGATATAAGCTGCACCCAAGAATCTCAGGCACAATTTACATACATCTGTGTAAATAAACCCTAACCCTGCTACCAAGCACACTAACATATGAGCACCTTTCATCCTCACCTATCATCTTGTTTCCCCTTTCCAGGATCCTCTCTTCCTCTGTATCAATTTGTCACTCATTTAGCTTATATGTATTGTATTTGTCTCTTATTTTATGTAGCATACTTTAACCCATTTTCACATATGTACAAATGGATCAGAGCTGCAATACCAGACACAGCCCATGGAAAAGAGTGGCGCGGTTCCTAAAGTAATACACCCTTTCTCCTAATATCATAACCCTATTAAGGTAGTAGTGCCAATGTACTTAGTTAGAAGGGAATTTAAAAGGGTTATGCAGAAAGTGGCCTACAGTATATGCTGGGGTCAAGGTGGAACAGCTGCTCCGCCCCCTGTGCAATGACCGATACTCGTAATTGCAAGCATAGCTCTCATTGAAATCAATGAGAGTTGCACTTGTAATTGCAGGCTGGGGTCCCATTGATTTCAATGAGAGCTGCAGTGGAATTATGAGCGCCGGCGACTACACAGGGGTTGGAGCAGCGCTTTCGCTCCGACTTAGAAGTATCCCGGTGGGCGCTGCCTGGGAAACCACTTTGATACTTAATCTTTTATAATATAATAGAGGAACTTTTCATTCTGCAGATGCTCCTGGGAATTTGAACATGCCAAAGGAAGCATTGTGTTAGTCCCCTTTTATACGGAACGATTATCGTTCAAAAAATGGTTGGATTGTGTAAATTCGAATGATAACACAGGTCTGCAAAAAACATTTTTTTAAAAGCTGTTTTGGTTATTCCACCTAATCTTTATATTTTTCGGTACGCTGAATCCGAAAATCACCTTCGTTTTGTCATAGGACATCATGTTTCCTGACAATTCAGTTATCTATGTTAAATAAGGCAATACCTCAAAATGAATGAAATTAGACTTAGAAAATTAATTTTTAATGACAAATTTTACATGAAAATCATTTTTGAACTGAACTGAGCCACTAAAACGCACTAAAATAGTTTCTTCTTCCCTGTGAGGCTCCTCTTGGTACATTTATGCTTGTGAGTAGCATCTGGCATGTCTCTCTGAAGCATCCAGCAGTAGTCTGCCATCATTGTGATGCTCCATTTTCCCTGATATCTTCTCCCCATCTCTTTAATGTCCCGGTGGAATCGTTCACCTTGTTCTTCACTCACAAATTATCAGGGAAGTTGTCAAGGGGGGATTGGAGGAAATGCACTTTCAAACTCATCAGACAACCTAAAGCTTGAAATGCTTTCAGCATTCGGCCGCCGATCTTTTTCAAGTCCGGAGCTTTCTTATTGCCTAAAATTTTATCTACGACCTCTTTAAATGGATGCCACCCTTCATTTTGAGAATCTGTCATGGTATTGACAAACCCTTGATCAGCTATAAGCCTACTAATGTCTGGTCTGACGAACACTCCTTCCTTCAATTTTGCCTCTGAGAGGCCTGGAAACTTGGTGACCAAATATTTAAAGCAGCAGCAGCAGCAGAGAGCCGGCGTCACTGGCAGCGGCGGCAGACACTGAGCGGGGCAGGCACTGAGCGAAACTGAGTGAGCTGTCAGCGGGCACAGCAGCAGAGAGCCGGCGTCACTAGCAGCGGCAGCAGACACTGAGCGGGAGAGCGAGCTGTCAGCGGCCACAGCAGCAGAGAGCCGGCGTCACTGGCAGTGGCAGCAGACACTGAGCGGGGCAGTCACTGAGCGAAACTGAGTGAGCTGTCAGCGGCCACAGCAGCAGAGAGCCGGCGTCACTAGCAGTGGCAGCAGACACTAAGCGGGGCAGGCACTGAGCTGGAGAGCGAGCTGTCAGCGGCCACAGCAGCAGAGAGCCGGCGTCACTGGCAGTGGCAGCAGACACTGAGTGGGAGAGTGAGCTGTCTGTGGCCACAGCCGCAGAGAGCCGGCATCACTGGCAGTGGTGGCAGACACTGAGTGGGGGAGCGAGCTGTCAGCAGCCACAGCAGCAGAGAGCCAGCGTCTGGGAAAGAGCTGAGAGGTGGCACAGACATGTCTGCGGAGGGAGCTGTGAGGGAGCAGATGGCCAGGGGAGATGCTCTGCGGCTTCGGAAGTCACAGCACAAGGGCTTCGCCAGGGGAGATAGGAGGGCACATCCTCACAGTAAAGGGATTCCAAGAGCGGCTGCAGCATCACACTGTCAGCGCAGGTGCTGCCTAGCGGTTCGCAATGGGGAGAAGGAAGGAGGATGGCTGCTCTGGGGAGAGTGATTGCTGCGGCGTACAAGGACCTTGCTCATGGCAGCCAATCAGCTCCTGGGGGCTTCACCACCCTGTCAAGCACCCTGTATCTCGTCTCCACCCGTACTTCTGGTGGCATCAAGATACAATAATACCACAGGTGAGAACCAAGAAAAAAAACTGAATCAAGCCCGTGCATGTCAGAGCCTGTGCAGTCAGCTTGCAGCATGTTGATACTGGTTTCCATTAGGTCACTCTGGAAGTTCTTTTCTCTGAAAGTTATGTTTTTTTGGCATTGTATATCTTAAATGCACTGATGTGAATTAATTAATAGTAATTTAGACATTAAATTTAGTTAAAAACCCTAAGATAAAAAAAATACCAAAAATTGAGAAAAATTTGCTAAATTTGAAGAGAATTTTGCATTTTGTGGTAAATCGTCTAGGATTTTTTTCAATTTTTTTTGTTTTCAGCACACCAAAATACATGGAAATTAGTTGAAAATAATCAAACAGCTTTTTAGTCGCAGATCTGTGTAATCGTTCAGTGTAAGCAGGGCCAACAATTGAACGAAAAACAAGAATCAGTTCCCTTTTCTCGGTCGTGTGAAGCCCAAAGGCTGACTAGTTACAGCTATAGATAAGGTATTTGAAGGACGTTACAGAACATTGAGCAAGCAGCGGAGAAGCAGCTAAATATCTCCAGCTCTACCAGCGTGCCAGACTAATGGGGATGTAATCTCAGTAATAAACGAGAGTTTCGCCGATGACCGGAGTATTCCATCCTCAGTGCCAAAAAAATCCTCCAGCTTGTAATGAGCAAAGATTTTTCCAATGCAAAACTGCAGCATCAACAGCAATGTAATCAACGCTGCAGTGGGGAAGAGACTGGAGATATGTGACTGTGTGAGCACGCAAAGTTTAAGAAGACCCACCAGCATTTCTGTTTTACAGAAATGGGGGCGCTCCGGACTACACAACCAGACTGCTGTTATAGGGGGCGCTGCAGACTACACAACCAGACTGCTATTATAGGGGGCGCTCCAGACTACACAACCAGACTGCTGTTATAGGGGGCGCTGCAGACTACACAACCAGACTGCTGTTATAGGGGGCGCTCCAGACTGCACAACCAGACTGCTGTTATAGGGGGAACTCCAGACTACGCAACCAGACTGCTGTTATAGGGGGAGGGCCAGGCTATAGAACCAGACTGCTGTTATAGAAGAGGTCCAAACTACACAACCAGACTGCTGTTATATGGGGAGGCTCTAGACTACACAACGAGACTGCTGTTATAGGGGGCTCTGCAGACTACACAATCAGACTGCTGTTATATCGGATGCTACAGACTACACATCCAGACTGCTGTTATAGGGGGCGCTCCAGACTACACAACCAGACTGCTGTTATAGGGGAAGCTCCAGACTACACAACCAGACTACTGTTATAGGGGAGGTTCAGACTACTCAACCAGACTGCTCTTATAGGGGGCGCTCCAGACTACACATCCAGACTGCTGTTATAGGGGGCGCTCCAGACTACACAACCAGACTGCTGTTATAGGGGAAGCTCCAGACTACACAACCAGACTACTGTTATAGGGGAGGTTCAGACTACTCAACCAGACTGCTCTTATAGGGGGGTGCTCCAGACTACACAACCAGACTGCTATTATAGGGGACTCTCCAGACTACACACCCAGACTGCTGTTATAGGGGGCTCTCCAGACTACACACCCAGACTGCTATTACAGGGGGCGCTCCTGACTACATAACCAGACTGCTGTTATAGGGGGCACTCCAGACTACACACCCAGACTGCTGTTATAGGGGGCGCTGCAGACTACACAACCAGACTGCTGTTATAGGGGGCACTCCAGACTACACACCCAGACTGCTGTTACAGGGAGCACTCCTGACTACATAACCAGCCAACAATTATAGGAGAGATCCAGACTAAACAAACTGTTGTTATAGGGGGCACTCCAGACTACACACCGAGACTGCTCTTATAGGGGCCACTGCAGACTACACAACCAGACTCCTGTTGTAGGGGGCGCTCCTGACTACACAACCAGACAACAGTTATAGGAGAGATCCAGACTAAACAACCAAAACGTTGTTATAGGGGGCACTCCAGACTTCATAACCAAAGTACTGCTATGGGGTGGGGGGGGGGGGGGGGACGCTGATGACTACACAGCCAGACTGCTGTTATAGGGGAGGTCCAGACTACACAACTAGACTGCTGTCATAGGGGGCGCTCCAGACTACACACCGAGACTTCTCTTATAGGGGCCGCTGCAGACTACACAACCAGACTCCTGTTGTAGGGGGCACTCCAGACTACTCATCCAGACTGCTGTTATAGGGGGCGCTCCTGACTACACAACCAGACAACAGTTATAGGAGAGATCCAGACTAAACAACCAAAACGTTGTTATAGGGGGCACTCCAGACTTCAAAACCAAAGTACTGCTATAGGGGGCGCTGCTGACTACACAGCCAGACTGCTGTTATAGGGAGCGCTGCTGACTACACAGCCAGACTGCTGTTATAGGGGAGGTCCAGACTACACAACAAGACGTCTGTTATTGGGGAAGTCCAGACTACACAACCAGACGGCTGTTATACGAGGAGCTCCAGACTACACAACCAGACTGCTGTTATAGGGGGCGCTCCAGACTACACAACCAAAGTACTGCTATAGGGGGCGCTCCAGACTACACAGCCAGACTGCTGTTATAGGAGACGTCCAGACTACTGTTATAGGGCGCGCTCCAGACTACACAACCAGACTGCTGTTATAGGGGGCGTTCCAGACTACACAACCAGACTGCTGTTATAGGGGGCGCTCCAGACTACACAGCCAGACTGCTGTAATAGGGGGTGCTTCACACTACACAACCAGACAACAGTTATAGGGGGCGCTCCAGACTACACAACCAGACTGCTGTTATAGGAGAGATCCAGACTAAACAACCAAAACGTTGTTATAGGGGGCACTCCAGACTACACAACCAAAGTACTGCTATAGGGTGTGCTGCTAACTACACAGCCAGACTGCTGTTATAGAGAGGGTCCAGACTACACAGCCAGACTGCTGTTATAGGGGAGCTCCAGACTACACAACTAGACTGCTGTCATAGGGGGCGCCCCAGACAACACATGCAACCTGCTGTTATAGGGGGGGGGGCAAACTACACAACCAGACTGCTCTTATAGGGTCGCTCCAGACTACACACCCAGACTGCTGTTATAGGGAATGGCCAGACTACACAACCAGAATGCTGTTGTAGGGGTCTCTCCAGACTAAACACCCAGACTGCTGTTACAGGGGGCGCTCCAGACTACACAACCAGACTGCTGTTATAGGGGGCGCTCCAGACTACACAACCAGACTGCTGTTATAGGGGGCGCTCCAGACTACACAACCAGACTGCTGTTATAGGGGGCGCTCCAGACTACACAATCAGACTGCTCTTATAGGGGACGCTCCAGACTAAACACCCAGACTGCTCTTATAGGGGGCGCTGCAGACTACACACACAGACTGCTTTTATAGGGGGCGCTCCAGACTACACAATGAGACTGCTACTATAGGGGGCGCCCCAGACTACACAACCAGACTGCTCTTATAGGGGGCACTGCAGACAACACACCCAGACTGCTGTTATTGGGAATGGTCAGACTACACAACCAGACTGTTGTTATAGGGGGCTCTCCAGACTACACAACCAAACTGCTCTTATAGGGGGCGCTGCAGACTACACACACAGACTGCTTTTATAGGGGGCGCTACAGACTACACAATGAGACTGCTCTTATAGGGGGCGCTCCAGACTACACAACCAAACTGCTCTTATAGGGGGCGCTGCAGACTACACACCCAGACTGCTCTTATAGGGGGCACTGCAGACTACACACCCAGACTGCTCCTATAGGGAATGGCCAGACCACACAACCACAATGCTGTTGTAGGGGGCTCTCCAGACTACACACCCAGACTGCTCCTATAGTGGGTGCTGCAGACTACACAACCAGACTGCTCTTATAGGGGGCGCTCCAGACTTCACAATAAGACTGCTATTATAGGGGGCACTGCAGACTACACACCCAGACTGCTCTTATAGGGGGCACTGCAGACTATACACCCAGACTGCTGTTATAGGGAATGGCCAGACTACACACCCAGACTGCTCTTATAGGGGGCGCTCCAGCCTACACAATCAGACTGCTCTTATAGGGGGCGCTGCAGACTACACACCCAGACTGCTCTTATAGGGGGCGCTCCAGCCAAACAATCAGACTGCTCTTATAGGGGGCGCTGCAGACTACACACCCAGACTGCTCTTATAGGGGGCGCTCCAGACTACACAACCAGACTGCTGTTATAGGGGGCGCTGCAGACTACACACCCAGACTGCTGTTATAGGGAATGGCCAGAGTACACAACCAGAATGCTGTTGTAGGGGGCTCTCCAGACTACACACCCAGACTGCTCTTATAGGGTGCGCTCCAGACTACACACCCAGACTGCTGTTATAGGGGGCGCTCCAGACTACACAACCAGACTGCTGTTATAGGGGGCGCTCCAGACTACACACCCAGACTGCTCTTATAGGGTGCGCTCCAGACTACACACCCAGACTGCTATTATAGGGGGCTCTCCAGACTACACAATCAGACTGCTCTTATAGGGGGTGCTGCAGACTACACACCCAGACTGCTCTTATAGGGGGCGCTCCAGACTACACAACCAGACTTCTGTTATAGGGAATGGCCAGACTACACAACCAGAATGTTGTTGTGGGGGGCTCTCCAGACTACACACCCAGACTGCTCTTATAGGGGGCGCTCCAGACTACACACCCAGACTGCTGTTATAGGGAATGGCCAGACTACACAACCAGAATGCTGTTGTAGGGGGCTTTCCAGACTACACACCCAGACTGCTCTTATAGGGGGCGCTGCAGACTACACAACCAGACTGCTGTTATAGGGGGCGCTCCAGACTACACACCCAGACTGCTCTTATAGGGGGCGCTCCAGACTACACACCCAGACTGCTCTTCTAGGGGGCGCTCCAGACTATACAACCAGACTGCTCTTATAGTGGGTGCTGCAGACTACACACACAGACTGCTTTTATAGGGGGCGCTCCAGACTACACAATGAGACTGCTATTATAGGGGGCGCTGCAGACTACACACCCAGACTGCTCTTGTAGGGGGCACTGCAGACTATACACCCAGACTGCTGTTATAGGGAATGGCCAGACTACACACCCAGACTGCTTTTATAGGGGGCGCTCCAGACTACACAATCAGACTGCTCTTATAGGGGGTGCTGCAGACTACACACCCAGACTGCTCTTATAGGGGGCGCTGCAGACTACACACCCAGACTGTTGTTATAGGGGGCGCTTCAGACTACACAACCAGACTGCTCTTATAGGGGCCGCTGCAGACTACACACCCAGACTGCTCTTATAGGGGGCGCTCCTGACTACACAACCAGACTGCTGTTATAGGGGGCGCTCTAGACTACACACCCAGACTGCTGTTATAGGGGGGTGCTCCAGACTACACACCCAGACTGCTGTTATAGGGAATGGCCAGACTACACACCCAGACTGCTCTTATAGGGGGCGCTCCAGACTACACAATCAGACTGCTCTTATAGGGGGCGCTGCAGACTACACAACTAGACTGCTGTTATAGGGGGCGCTCCAGACTACACAACCAGACTGCTATTATAGGGGGCTCTCCAGACTACACAACCAGACTGCTGTTATAGGGGGCGCTCCAGACTACACAACCAGACTGCTATTATAGGGGGCTCTCCAGACTACACAATCAGACTGCTCTTATAGGGGGTGCTGCAGACTACACAACCAGACTGCTCTTATAGGGGGCACTGCAGACTACACACCCGGACTGCTCTTATAGGGGGCACTGCAGACTACACACCCAGACTGCTCTTATAGGGGGCACTGCAGACTATACACCCAGACTGCTGTTATAGGGAATGGCCAGACTGCACAACCAGACTGCTATTATAGGGGGCTCTCCAGACTACACAACCAAACTGCTCTTATAGGGGGCGCTGCAGACTACACAACCAGACTGCTGTTATAGGGGGCACTCCAGACTACACAACCAGACTGCTCTTATAGGGGGCGCTGCAGACTACACAACCAGACTACTCTTATAGGGGGCGCTCCAGACTACACACCCAGACTGCTGTTATAGGGAATGGCCAGACTACACAACCAGAATGCTGTTGTAGGGGGCTCTCCAGACTACACAACCAGACTGCTCCTATAGTGGGTGCTGCAGACTACACACACAGACTGCTCTTATAGGGGGCGCTGCAGACTACACAACCAGACTACTCTTATAGGGGGCTCTCCAGACTACACAATCAGACTGCTCTTATAGGGGGTGCTGCAGACTACACAACCAGACTGCTCTTATAGGGGGCACTGCAGACTACACACCCGGACTGCTCTTATAGGGGGCACTGCAGACTACACACCCAGACTGCTCTTATAGGGGGCGCTCCAGACTACACAACCAGACTGCTGTTATAGGGAATGGCCAGACTACACAACCAGACTGCTATTATAGGGGGCTCTCCAGACTACACAACCAAACTGCTCTTATAGGGGGCGCTGCAGACTACACAACCAGACTGCTGTTATAGGGGGCACTCCAGACTACACAACCAGACTGCTCTTATAGGGGGCGCTGCAGACTACACAACCAGACTACTCTTATAGGGGGCGCTCCAGACTACACACCCAGACTGCTGTTATATGGAATGGCCAGACTACACAACCAGAATGCTGTTGTAGGGGGCTCTCCAGACTACACAACCAGACTGCTCCTATAGTGGGTGCTGCAGACTACACAACCAGACTGCTCTTATAGGGGGCGCTCCAGACTACACACCCAGACTGTTGTTATAGGGGGCGCTACAGACTACACACCCAGACTGCTCCTATAGGGGGCACTGCAGACTACACACCCGGACTGCTCTTATAGGGGGCACTGCAGACTACACACCCAGACTGCTCTTATAGGGGGCGCTCCAGACTACACAACCAGACTGCTCCTATAGTGGGTGCTGCAGACTACACACACAGACTGCTCTTATAGGGGGCACTGCAGACTACACACCCAGACTGCTCCTATAGGGGGCACTGCAGACTACACACCCGGACTGCTCTTATAGGGGGCACTGCAGACTACACACCCAGACTGCTCTTATAGGGGGCGCTCCAGACTACACAACCAGACTGCTCCTATAGTGGGTGCTGCAGACTACACAACCAGACTGCTCTTATAGGGGGCGCTCCAGACTTCACAATAAGACTGCTATTATAGGGGGCACTGCAGACTACACACCCAGACTGCTCTTGTAGGGGGCACTGCAGACTATACACCCAGACTGCTGTTATAGGGAATGGCCAGACTACACACCCAGACTGCTCTTATAGGGGGCGCTCCAGACTACACAATCAGACTGCTCTTATAGGGGGCGCTGCAGACTACACACCCAGACTGCTCTTATAGGCGGCGCTGCAGACTACACACCCAGACTGCTGTTATAGGGGGCGCTTCAGACTACACAACCAGACTGCTCTTATAGGGGCCGCTGCAGACTACACACCCAGACTGCTGTTATAGGGGGCGCTCCAGACTACACAACCAGACTGCTGTTATAGGGAAGGGCCAGACCACACAATCAGACTGTTGTTATAGGGGCGCTCCAGACTACACTACCAGAATGCTGTTGTAGGGGGCGCTCCAGAGTAAACAACTAAACAGTTGTTATAAGGGGCGCTGCAGACTACACAACCAGAGTACTGCTATAGGGGGCGCTGCTGACGACACAACCAGACTCCAGGAGCATAACAAAATAATATTATTTTTTGCTAATTCCAGACAACCCATATAACCTCTAAATTTGCCCTTCCATTTTTCATTCAGTCCTTACATTGTGCAATGTTTATATCTACCATCACTATTGCGTAATATGCTACAATTATCATGAATCACTTTATCTGGAACTTGCTTTGGTTTCTCCTCGGTCAGAACTTACTAAGACCATGTGAGCATATATGTGGTTGATGTGTGAAGATACGTGGGAGTCACAACTGCGGTGTTACATACCATTCGAATAACGCAGCATTTCTGTTACTGATCCAAAGCAAACTCGGCAGAACTCATTATGGGCTTACGAATTGTTATTTTTAGGCCTTCGCTTGATATCTGCATTCTGAGTGTGTAATGAAAGCCAAGCTTGGCCGGGATGCATGGAAATCAGTGTTGCCTTTATTTTATATGGAACCAATTTACTATAAGTGAATAGGAGGGGGTATTTTTTTGGACTCTTATCTCTAAACCAAACCAGAACCAGGTATAGAGATCTGGAGGACCAGGCCCATCCATGCATTGCATGTGTAATGCTTCATGTTTCCTGTTGGCTATGGGGTTCCCATGTAGATTACACCTGACCACTGAGGGTCCGAGCAGTGGGACAACTTGTGGTCAATTTATCATCGGGGAACCCTTGTATGACATTGAGACTGTTCAAACCAGGGAACCCCTTCAATCTCTAAGTGGTATTAATAAGATTTGCAGATTGTTCTCATGATCTGCTAGGATTTGGAGACATCTTGTCCCGATCACACTTTATTGCTTCCATTAAAACAACATGTTGGAACGATTTTTGGGAGCACCTGACTATTCTGGAGCTAAAACTTGTTGGAGAAACACACGTTACACAAAAAGAGGAATTATTTCAATCTGTGTTTTTTTGTCTCCTTAGAGAAGCCAGTAGTCGTAACTGTCCCACCTCTTCCAGAATACCCGGACCCAAAACCAGGAATTAATTATGACGACTGTGAGTACTCTATGACATTGACTAAGGGCTCACTCACACGGGCGTATGGTGCCCACGTAGTATGTGGTGCTAAAAAGTCATTGATTTCTATTGTGGCACTCACGCCTGTGTTTTTACATGCATGAAAAAAAACAGAGTCTGTCTTATTTTGGTGAATATTACGGGTCAAATACGCACCAATAGGGATGAGCGAGCACGCTCGTTTAAGGCCTCATGTCCACTAGGAAATTTGGGCCCACGCGGATTCTCCATGCAGAATCCCGTAGCGGGTCCCTCCTTTCCTGCAGACATGAGGCCTGAAAATTGATAGATAGAGCTCTCTCACTCTTCCCTCCACCGCTTCCCCCACATGGTGCTCGGACGAGTAATCAGTTACTCGAAAAGACCGATCCTCGCTCGAGCATCAGCCTTCAACGAGCGTGCTCGCTCATCTCTATGCACCAATATTGGCTATGGAGATTTAACATATGCAGCAAATGCGCATGTACATCCGTATGTGCTGTGTGTAGAGATGAGCGAGTATACTCGCTCATCCTTAGCTGTGTACTGTGTATTTTACGCATATGGAAAATATACGGGACTCATAAGCCTGTCTGAATGAGCCCTGTTGTAGTGTATATTTGTACAACTGTTTCTAAAATGTGCCTTAAATAATATATACAGATTTTTTTGCTGAAATGCACATAAAATATAAATACTGTATAGGTAATTTCACAAGACGCCGCTTGTGACAACGTTAGCCTGTCCCATGCAACTGCGGCATTGACGCCTGCACCCTTTCATTCCACGCTTGCCACTGATATGTTAACACCCTTCTGCCTGTGTTGGCTTTGATTGGTCAGCAGGTAGATTGTTTCCCCAGCCAGCCAATCAACCTTTATTGTGGCATATAAATTCTGGCCCCTCCTTTCAGAGGGTGCCGATTATTCCTCCGTTTGATGGAATTCTAGTTCAGCCCACATTCGTCTGGTGCCGTCTCTCAAGTAACTGGTGTCCGCACTTATTATTCTGCTTCCTTACTTTAATCATTGTTATTAACATCTGACAATTGATAACCCTTTTTCCATCTAGGGACAGTTTAGATAGCTCCCAGGTTCTGGACACGGGGTCACCCTTGTTAGGGCGATTGACCTGTTTTTAGCAGGGTCTTCCTTTATTAAACAGTGAGATTTCCTTTTCCCCATTATTTAGTTTTGTTATTGTCATTCGTTTTCTGAATTTTTACTTAGCGTGTATATTCGTCTGTTCAGACAACTATTACGTCTGATTTGGGTGAGGTGTGTTGGCGTCCGGCTACAACTTGCTAAATAAAATTAAATGAAGCAATATTCAAAATAGTTTTAAAGGGGTTGTCTCGCGGCAGCATGTGGGGTTATACACTTCTGTATGGCCATATTAATGCACTTTGTAATGTACATCGTGCATTAAATATGAGCCATACAGAAGTTATTCACTTACCTGCTCCGTTGCTAGCGTCCCTGTTGCCATGGATCCGTCTAATTCTGATGTCTTCTTGCTTTTTTAGACGCGCTTGCGCTGTGCGGTCTTCTCCCCTTCTGCTCGGTCCAGGCACGAGCGGCGTTCTGGCTCCGCCCCCTTCTACTTGTCATCGCGTAGCTCCGCCCCGTCACGTGTGCCAATTCCAGCCAATCAGGAGGCTGGAATCGGCAATGGAATGCACAGAGCCCATGGTGCACCATGGGAGAAGACCCGCGGTGCACCATGGGAGAAAACCGCAGTGCATCCCTGGGAAAGGACCGGCGGCCATCTTGGGAGAAGATTTTTTAAAGTCCTTATTTCATCGGATCGGTAAGTAGCAAGCGGCTTAAAAACCGCTTTACTTTGCTATTTTATGCCAGGGGGGTGACAGGGGGAATGGGGTAAGGTAAAATTTTGAGGTTTGCCGCGAGACAACCCCTTTAATGATCTTACTAGCTTCTAGCTGATCTAGGTTTGCCTAATAGAAAATAATACCAATATGGAGACAAAAACAGACTAAAATGGGTCACTATGCATTTTTTTTATAACAGCCATGAAAAATAAGGCCATGTAAATAGATACACAGGTTTATATTATCTCCATATTAACCCTTTCCAATCCACTGTCTGACCTCTGAAGACATTATGATTTAAGGCTGTACAGCTCTGATGTTGGAAGACGTCCGTCGGGGTTCTCTTACTGTATATTGCCAGCCTCTCTGCTGTCGGAGCCTATCCAACGTGTCATCTCATGCAGTACTGGCTTTAGCCAGCATATAGCGCTGTTGTATAATGGCAGAAAAAGAGTAAGTCCCCTAGGAAAACCAGGATACAAATTGGATTGGAAAGGGTTAAGGTCTGGAAAACACAGACCATATACAGGGCTAAAATATGCTTGTCTGAAAGCAGCCTTTTGCACATGCACCTATGCAGTCGCTATGTCTCCATACGCTTACAGACTACTAACAAACTCTATGTAGTCTGATCCAGGATTTAGAGCAACCCTTTCACGCTGGAAGGACAATTATATAAGAAAGTGACTAAAGGTGTATTTATATGGTACAGTTAAAACTGAATCAACAACCGCATACATAGTGCACTGAAAGCGCACTCGTTTTTCCGGGCGCAGTATCAATACAGTTTTAACCCCTTAGTGACAGAGCTTTTTTGCTTTTTTCCATTTTTGTTTTTTCCTACTCCCTTTTAAAAAATCATAGCTCCTTAATTTATCCATCGACGTCGCTGTATGAGGGCTTGTTTTTTGCGTGATGAGTTGTATTTTTCAATGGCACTATTTATTATACTATATAATTTACTGAAAAACTTTGAAAAAATTCTTAGCGGAGAGAAATGGAAAAAAACGACATTCCACCATCTTTCGGTGCGTCCTGTTTGTACAGCACACAAATTGCAACAAAAACGACCTGATATTTTTATTCTATGGGTCAGTACGATTGCTACGATACCAAACTAGTATAGTATTTTTTTTGCTGTAGTACTTTTATTTATTTTTTTAAGATATTTAATTTTTTTCAATTATTTTCTGCGGTCATTTTGTGCGCGCAATACCTTTTTTATTTTTTCGTCGACGTAGTTGAGCAAGGGCTCATTTTTTGCGGGATGTCCTGTAGTTTCCGATAGTATCAATTTGGAATACATACGACTTTTTGATCGCTTTTTATTGCGTTTTTTCTGGGAGACAGGGTAACTAAAAAGTGTATTTCTGGCGTTCTTTTTTTTTTTTTTCAGACGACGTTCACCGTGCAGGAAAAATAATGCGCTACTGTGATAGATCGGACTTTTACGGATGCGGCGATATCAAATACATATTTTTATTTTATAATTTGGATTTTTTAATAATGGATATGGCAAAAGGGGAGTGATTTAAACTTTTATAACTTCTTTTTTTTTAACAATTAAAAAAACTTTATTGATTTTTTTTTTACATTACTTTGAAGTCCCCCTGGGGGACTTTAACATGCGATGCTTTGATCGCTCCTGCAGTATGACATAATGCTATAGCATTACGTCATACTGCTTTTTTACAGGCAATCTTTCAAGCCACCCTCTGTGGATGGCTTGATAGGCAGTCTGCTAAGGCAGCCCTGGGGCCATTCATTAGGCCCCCGGCTGCCATGACACCTGCACGGCTCCCCCGATCTCACTGCGGGGGGGGGGGGGGGGCCGTGCGGGACCCCCGAACAGCGTTCGGGGCATTTATAGGGTTAATAGCCGCGATCGGCCAAACGGCCGAGCGCAGCTATTGCCCGCGGGTGTCAGCTGTAATAAACAGCTGATGCCCGCGCTGTATGGAGGGAGATAGCGGCACCTCCCTCCATACACGTCCTGCAACAGCAGGATGTAGTTTTACGATAGGGCTGTCACTAAGGGGTTAAACAACACCAATCTGAATACAGCCCAATTCTGATTACTTTTTTCAACTACAACAGGGACCTCATGTGGCACAACATTTTAAGGCAGCAGCATGCAGTCCTAAGCTCCTGCTCATGACCTGAAAGTTGTGAGTTCAATCACCGTCTGGTTTAGGTAGCCAGCGCAAGGTTGACTCAGCCCTCCGAGGTCGGTAAAATGAGGACCCAGGTTGCTGGGGGTAATAAATGTAAAAAAAATTACCTCAAAGCGCTGCGGAATAAGTTGGCGCTATATAAATAACAAAATCCTTTCCCACCATTTCAACTAAAGTTCATGATATATTTTGTTTTCTTGCTCAACATCCAAATATTTCTCATGACTTCTTCCACATTCTTCTGTCGTCATCAATCCCTTAACGAGGAACCTTGGAACGAGGACAAATGATGGGCATGTTTAGGCTATAGTTATATCTCATTGATACTGCATTGTAATTTGTTACAGATCAGGAGTTTAAAGAGGATCTGTTACAAGGACACATGAATTGGCAACAGGGGCGTACCTAAAGGCTCAGGGGCCCGGGTGCAAAAGTTCAGCTCGGGTCCCCCCTGGGCCTCCACCCCACACTCCCCCGTACCCATACCTAGATTGTGCTGCATACATGATCTGCCCCTTGGCGTAATCTTTCCAAACATGACGCATTTCCTGAACATGAAAATTTGTTTGTAGCCCCGCAGGCCACTCTCACACACACACCTCTTTTTACCGCTATTAGCGCAGTGTCCCGAGCGCCATACTAACTGCGGTACAACACTCCCAGAGATTTTAATGAGCTTACTCAAATTTGCGCTCGAACGCGGTGCCCCTAACGCTGTGATTTTCGAGAGCTGTCTGCTCTATTTTTGCGTTTTCGTGGTTTTTACCACACCTCATCACCCATCACAATGATGGGGTGCATTAAAAGCGCTGTCAAACGCTGTAACCTGTGTTCGAAAAGGCTGCTCGAAATTCCGGTAAAAATGCCGCGATTTTAAGCTGCGTTTTCTGAACACGTGTGAGAGCGGCCTTAGGGGGGTCATGTTTATGTTGTACTTTAGAACCACAATTAAGACACATAAAAAACCTGCATGCAATATTTAAAGACCGCGTACGGTATTAGGGTGACTGCCCACTAGAGGTTTTTTTCACGGCGAAATTCGCAGTGTTTTTTTTTCTGCAGGGGTCTATTGGACTTGTAATGTCAAAATCGTGATCGCGCAAAATCGCAATTTACCGCAAAATCGCGATTTTGCGCGATTGTGATTTTAAACATTACAAGTCCCATAGACCCCTGCAGGAAAAAAAACACTGCGAATTTCGCTGTGAAAAAAAACTGTAGTGAGCGGTCACCCTAAAGGAGCTGCAGACACTAGTAATAACCCCATGCCGTTTGGATGCGTATTTTAATTGTGTGAAAAGAGTGCAAATAAATACAGTAAATCCAGGGAGATGTGTAACTTATACCAGAGAGAGGGAGGGAGATGTGATAGATAGATAGATAGATATGAGATAGATAGATAGATAGATAGATAGATAGATAGATAGATAGATAGATAGATAGATAGATATGAGATAGATAGATAGATAGATAGATAGATAGATAGATAGATAGATAGATAGATAGATAGATAGATAGATATGAGATAGATAGATAGATAGATAGATAGATAGATTGATTGAGAGATAGATAGATAGATATGAGATAGATAGATATGAGAGATAGATATGAGAGATAGATAGATAGATAGATAGATAGATAGATAGATAGATAGATAGATAGATAGATAGATAGATAGATAGATAGATAGGATAGATAGATAGATATGAGAGATAGAGAGAGAGGGGGGGAGAGAGATAGATAGATAGGAGAGAGATAGATAGGAGAGAGATAGATAGATAGATAGATAGATAGATAGATAGATAGATAGATAGATATGAGGCAGATAGATATGAGATAGATAGATAGATAGATATGAGATAGATAGATAGATAGATAGAAAGCTATGAGATAGATAGATAGATAGATATGAGATAGATAGATAGATAGATAGATAGATAGATAGGACAGAGATAGATAGATAGATAGATAGAAGAGAGATAGATAGATAGATAGATAGATAGATAGATAGATAGATAGATAGATAGATAGATAGATAGATAGATACACACATATATACACTTACCCCAGGGCTCGGTCCACTTCTCCTCCATGTGACAGCAGCAGCAGGAGAGGTAAACTCAGAGGCTTCCGTGCAACAGGAAGCAGGGGGCAGCACATGATCACATGATCATTGTGCCCTGCCGTCCCATGTGACCTCCTCCCCTGCCGTCCCATGTGACCTCCTCCCCTGCCGTCCCATGTGAGTACCTCCCTGCTTTGCCTCTCAGGCTGGCCGTTCAGGCTGCCGCATCATGCGCATGTGGGTATGACGGAGGGCGGCCCCGGGGCCCCCTAAGCGCAGGGGCCGGGTCGCCATGGCAACCCCAGCACCCCCTGACGCTACACCTATGATTGGCAATGAAGCGTGCCTCTTAGGGGTTTCTACTAGCCACCATTAGCATTTGAAGTTTGAAGACATCAACTGTGGAACTTTTAGCACACAGTATTGGGGTGTATTAGGGCCAAGAACTAGTACTATTATAAGGCTGTGACAACTACTAAAAAGTTCACAAAAGTTTCAAGAAACTATAACCGGAGGAGTTGGTCATTACAGCAGTATGCCATGCTGATTCAGATCTGTGATTTTAGAGGAGTCATGTATCCTGTGCTCGTTCTATATGTTACAGAGAATTTTGTTCATTCACTTAGAGTGTAACCATCCCAGAGTTGGCTACCAGATTCAAAGGTTCGGCTATTAATGCAAGTTGAGTTAAGTCAACTTTACTGGATACTTATCAATTTTGCGATTGGTGCCTAGTAGAGATGAGCGAGTATACTCGCTAAGGCACATTACTTGAGCGAGTAGTGCCTTAGCCGAGTATCTCCCCGCTTGTCTCTAAAGATTCGGGGGCTGGCGCGGGTGACAGGTGAGTTGCGGGGGGAGCGGATGCTAGAGAGGGAGAAAAAGATCTCCCCTCCGTTCCTCCCCACTCTCCCCCGCCGCTCCCCGAATCTTTAGAGACGAGCGGGGAGATACTCGGCTAAGGCACTACTTGCTCATCTCTAGTGCCTACAAGTCATCTCCCCCTAATCCAGTTATTCCAAACGTTCTCCGGTCATGTTTAATGCACTACGGTACATTTTCGTTTCTCTTAGTTGACTTTCATCTATTTTATAACTAAGAGGGTGGCAGCCTAAGGCAAAACAGAAGTAATGTGATAATGAGTACCCAAGTTGTGTAGGTTACACTCATTGGTCAGCATATACAGCAAGTACAGAGGGTGACGATAATTAACGAGGCTTTCCATCGTTGACTTGATTAAAGAGTACAGTATGTTTCATGCTTATGAGAAATGCTCAGATTTCTATGTCCTTGCTAAGTGAGTCCTCCGACTTGTTGACACTTGAAAAATGTAAGTCATCTCTGTTTATCTGTGCAGATGATTATACGGTGTATCTCAAACCACCAGACACAAAGGAGGGAGAGTGGACAGAGGAAGACAAATACCCAAGTAATTCTTTTATGTACATATGTTTGTTGTAATTAACACTATGGATATAGAGGCACAATGACTAATTGCCATACAGTTTCTGGCTAATACACATGGCCTATTACAGCGTCATACAACCTTTTCTGTATAGAAGTGTAATACGGCAGCCATAGCAGTGTTCAAAGATATATTACAAGGATGGTACATTCTACATTTGCTGATCATATAGTCAATGATACCCAATGGTGGAGCCTACAGTGGCTTTAAAGGCTATGGAAACCTTTATGTATGAAAAGTCAATACACACATATCTTACCAAGTACCTGCAGAAAGCAATGATGTGCTTATATGTTGTTTTTTGCATTGTTTTTCTTATTAGGCATTTAGAAAGCCTTATACTTAGTTTGTTCTCAGCACTGATCAGCTGATCTCTCTCTCATGAATGCACACAATCTCAGCTCTCACTCTCCTCTTTCAGAGGCTGTGTAGCAGAACCACGCCCACTGAATATTACACAGCTATCTCGCATCCTCTGTCTGAGTAGCTGCTGGTCCGTTTCCCCTCACTACTGATAAGAGCAGAAAATTTTCCTGGAGTGAATTAGTCTTATGTAATAGTAGCTTTCTCTTCTCTGTCTGATCTCACCCACCATCTCTCAGCACTGTTATACAGCCCTCTGTAATAGCTCAGTCCTCCTGATCTCATCCACCATTCCCCGCACTGTCATACAGCCCTCTGTAACAGTAGCTTTCGCTGCTCTCTGTCCTGCCAGTTCTCTTCCACCATTCCCTAGCACTGTTATACAGCCCTCTGTAATAGCTCAGTGAAAAAGCAGTGAATGTACATTCACAACAGGGTAGCAGGCTAGCGGAATAGCTGTCAGTTTATTTAGACTGACAGAATTTGCTAAGATTTCAGTCCTCCAGTCTGCAGTGCCTTGAGAAACAACAAAACCATAGAAATCAAACATTTTTTAATAAAAATCAATTACAAAAAGTCATTTTCAAAAACACATTGGTTAAAAAAAAAAAAAGAGTGCAAAGGTGTACATAGCCTTTAAAGTTGACTCTTTTCTCCACAAATGTGAGTTTGACTAATATGCCTACATTAGTAATTGCATAAACGTATCTATTCTTTACTGTCACTTTAATGATTATTACTAACATATAGGTTGTAGATATATAAGACTATATGAATGTATGATATATGTATATTTACCACATTTTATGTCTACAGAGAAAACAACTAGTAAAGAGGAACGCGAGAGGGAGGAGGAAGAGAAAAAACAGAAAGGTAAGGAGGACATGGATTTCATGTAACCCTACTTTGATTGCTTTAGTCCATGGATTTGAGGTACATTGGAAAGGGTTAGTTAGAGGGTGCATACTTTGGTTTAGACCCATTCCCTTTATAGATGGTGTAAACCTGTACAGCACTTCTCATCATTACAACCAAGGCAGGTAAAAGTTAGTTGAGGGTCTTGGCAGCCTTCTCTCATACGAGGTATTGGCTGTTAAGAGATAAGGATTATATGGTGCTGTGAACAAGCACTAAAAAGGGGGCCATTTTGATTTTTGCTATAGGGCTCTATGTACAGCACTATTTTGGTTACATGTAGGGGCAGCATTGCAGTTTACATAACCAGATGCATCAATTACCAATTAACAGCAATTTTGTTTAATCTAGGGTCTGTTTCCTAGATGTTATCAGTATATTTTAGACTCTGGTCCTCAATTCAGTCCACCTGCCACTGCTCAACTACATACATGGCTTTGATAAATAGCTCTTGGTTGATTTTTTTCCCACACTTTTAACCCTTTCCATTCCACTGTCTGACCTCTGAAGTCATTATGATTTAAGGCTGTACAGCTCCGGTGTTGGAAGACGTCCGTCGGGTTTCTCTTACTGTATATTGCCAGCCTCTCTGATGTCGGAGTCTATCCAATGTGTCACCTCATGCAGTACTGGCTTCAGCCAGCAGATATATCGCTGTTGTATAACAGCAGAAAAAGAGTAAGCCCCCCTAGGAAAACCAGGATACAAATTGGATTGGAAAGGGTTAAACCAGTTCAAAGGCTATAATTAGGCTGAAAACTAGAATTTCAACAATTTTCAATCTCTTCTCGTTTTTTTTTCTTTTGCTGCTAAAATAGTTAAAAATACCAAAACACGCTTTTTTAACATAAGGGAATCACATGCATAGCAATTCTGTAACATATACTGATTGATTTGAGGCAATTTGTATGAGTACTTATCAAGGAATTGCTGTGTATGTGCATAAAGGAATGAGGTATGAACTTTCGTTATACACACATGAAGGGGTTCCTCAACCTGCAGTCATCCCAGTCCCCATGTACTATGCACACAACCCATCATAGCTTCCATATACTGTCCTCTCCTTCCTCATCACAACCTCCATGTACTGTCCTCCTCCCAATTATCACATCCCACATCCCACAGCCTATTAGCCCCACCCTCTGTGGGTGTGGCTAATCTCAATTTCACTATTCTCAAAAAAGTTATAACTATCTCAGTAGAATGACTAGTCATCCAATTAATTGCTCAGCCTTAGCTGTAACTCGTATCATAATTTGTTTAATAATATCCGTTTCCTGTGGTAGAAAAAAAGAAGCCCCCAGAAACCTGGGATTCAGAAGAAGTGGAAGAACCTCCAAAAGAGAAGAAAAGTATGTGGAACTTTTTATGTAAAATGTAATCTTGTAAAATCTAAAATGCTCCTGTGTTGATTAAGTAAGTTGTGTAATTCCAAAGGTAACTGTTCGCTCTTAACACAGAGTGCCCCCCCCTGGGGTTGGAGTCCCATCGGATAGAAGATGAACAGATGCTTGCTTCCTCCATGTTGCGCCATGGGCTACACGCTCAAAGAGGTCGTCTTAACATGCAAGTATGTACATGACTAGGGTTAGGTCCTCCAACGAATGTCTATCCAATGACCTAGGAAAAAATCTTTAGTTGTGAAGTATTAAAATATATTAGTGTATGTTATAGTAGCAAGAGGTCAATTATTGAGTGGAAGAGACCATTAGTATTTTCAGTATAGCTGGTTGAATAGTATTTACTACAGTCCCTACATAACAGAACTACAACATATCCCTTCTGCAGGCAGGCACTAATGAAGATGACTTCTTTGATGGTGCTTGGTGTGCCGAGGATGATGGCAGATCACAGTGGTTGGAGGTGGACACTAGAAGAAGCACGTTATTCACTGGTGTGATAACCCAAGGACGGGACTCCATCATTCTGTGAGTACTGCCCAAAATTACACAATCCATATTTGGCTCTCAAAAGAGGTAGACCATGGACACAATAAGTGACATTCGCAACTTTCTCACGTTGCTAAATAAAAAAAGAATGTAATTGCATCTATATATAAATCACATCATAGGACTCAAAATGCCCAGCCACATGCATGGTGCATATCATCCTGCATGCTTGAGGCCTTAGTCTAGAAAATCAGGGGAAACTACCCCCGCGAGTGTGGTAGTTGGGGCCATATGGTTTTCTGAAAGGTAGATATAACCAACAACTTACTAAATAGAACTGATAACAAGATGGCGACTAAGAGTGGCTTTACATGGTACAACTATCATCTGAATAGTCACTTCAAATAGTTGCTAAAGTGTATAAACAACTGTTTGGGTGTTTTTTCACAGAGCGAATGTTGTTCACTTGCTTTTCAGTTTCATTACATGGGCAAAAATATCGTTCATTAGGAGGCATGAGGTTCTTTGGGGGATGTTTTTTCGAAATTTTGACCCCTCACCAATGCAGACTCATTGGTTGCCGAGTCCCCCGAATACACATAAATACGTGCAAGCGGTCTTTGAGCAAACACTCACTGTAAGAGGCTGCAACACCGAGTGCTCTGTTGAAGGCCAAATCTGTAAGAGACCGTTGAAGCCAGTGAATGAATCTTTGAAGACCAAAGCCAGCTGGAGACCATAACAACGAGTGTTCTTTCAAAGACCAGCAGGACTGTTTAGTTGAGGATCACTTGCACATAATTCTATGTGATTGGGAACGAATGAGCATTAAGCTGGAGGGCAAAATATTCAAAAAAGGCAATCAGCATTTGGTGGGAGGCGCATCTAAACAAGCGCACACCTCCCTCAAGAGTTGTTGTCTGGTCATTGATTACCTGTATACATCATGTAATAATCAACCTACTATTGAAGAGACTAGTGGCCGAATTCTTGCTCGTCACACAGTTGGTGGCCATGTTTACAACTATTCGGACGACAGTTGTCCCATGTAGAGCCACCTTAAAAGTTGTATTCCGGGACTTTAAAAAATTTTTTTCTACTGATGACCAATAGGTCATCAACAGATGATCGGTGGGGACCTGTCGCTCGGATCTCCACTGCTTGGCTGATTCTTGTTAAATTCATTGGAAGCTGCTGTGCTGCAGCAGTGCCAACCTGGGCCACTGACCACAGTGGCAGTGGCCCCAGGAATCAGCTGATCGTCTGGGATTCCAGCCAATCATCTGTTAATGACCCTTTGGTCATCAATAGTAAGAATTTTAAAAAGCACTGGAATATTCCTTTATATTTCACACATTGCTTTTAAGGGAAAATACTAATTAACAGAAGACTATAATGGTTTTCTATACCAATTAGCCCATCTGCCATTTAAAGGGATTGACTGCAATTAAGGTAATCTGCTAAACCAGGAAATAATAAACTTTATAATCCCCGCCCCCGTCGCTGGTCTCCGTTGCTCCAAAGGTCTTCTGTGGTTCTTATAGCTTCATCCATGTGTCATCGTGTAGCCGGGTCCTCCAATGGCAGGGATGTTTTCGTTCAGATGGACAAAACATGTATGGCTGCTGTTGGAGGATATGGCAACATAATGTGACATCCATGGCAGAGGCCAAAGGAGCGCCCTGGGAATAACGGAGACCAGTGATGGAGAAGAAAGGAGGATTCAGGAGGGCAAATACTGTTTACTGTAAAGTTTATCTTTCTTCCTTCTTAGCAGAATTATCCATTTTTATGCATAAGTCAGACAATCTCTTGAGAAAGCAAAATTCTGTCTCCCTTTGCCTTTTCTTCGTAACGGCAACCTACATTTTCCTCCCCAATAGTGATGATTTTGTCACCTCGTTCTATGTGGGCTTCAGTAATGACAGTCAGAAATGGACCATGTTCAGCAATGGGTACGAGGAGATGGTGAGTAGGTGTTATCTCTGCATTTTACCAGAAGATTATTACATTCTTTCTTAGAACTCTGAGATATGTTGTTCCTCTAATATTCCTCCTGGAAATGTATAGACAGACAATTGGGTGCTATCATTTCCCTTCTCTATTGATTGTATTCCTGCTGACAGTCCCAGACTGTGTTGGAACATGTTCATTTGACAAATGGAATGGGAATGCCCTGTTTTCAATGTATTCATGCTTTTTTTCCAGGAAGAATAGCAGAGGACTGTTGCGTAAGGCTGGATTCACACGGGGCGGAATTGCCGCAGACTTACCGCCTGCAATCATTAGCCTGAGACTAAGCAGCAAAGTGAATGAGATTTGCAAAAATCTCATTCACACGCTGCGGCCAAGCCACGCTGAAACTTACTTGCTGTGCGGAATTTAAAGCCGCGGCATGTCAATTGTATCGCCGTTTCTGCTGCGGGCTCTCTTCTCTCTATGGGGAGAGAATCCTACAGCGGAATACAGGTGGACAAGCCACTTCGAACCCACGTCGAAAAGCGTGGATTTTGAAGCTGCCTTTCCACTGCGGAAATCTCACGCAATTTCTGTGCGGACATTCGGTGAGATTTCCTCCCCATGTGAACCCAGCCTTCGGCTCCACTAACACAACATTAGTATTTGTAAGCCAAAACAATGAGTAGATCCAAAATACAGAAGATGTGCAAATCTTTTCATTATACTTTCTCTCTAGAAATTCCATTTCTGATTTTGGCTTAACTAAGAGGGGCCAGAGAGAGATTCACTACAACTAAGCGGGGTCATTATAACTAAGAGGGGCCACTATTACTTTGTGGAGCCACAGAGGGAGCACTATTTACTGAGAGGGGCATTGGGTGTAGTGGCAAGATGAGAAGAGTATGCAGAGATGAACTGTGGCTGAAATCAGTCTTCATGGTGGCATGGGCCGAGAGAGAAGAAAAAACAAAAATGGATATCAACTGTGATCACTGGAGGTACCTGCACTGTAATCACTACCACTGCATAGAGCTGGTGTCTGACCATTATTTAGAGATATTCTAGTATTGTGAGGAGGTCACTGAGGGGCAGTGTTACTATGAGATGAAAATTAATGGGCACTGTGACTGTGCGTGGTCATGGAGGAAGAGCATTACTGTGAGGGCACATAGAGGGGCATGTCCTAATGCAAAAAATATGCTGTTCAAAACTATCAGACATGCTAGTGCGCCGTGGATACAATATACGATGGAAGACAGTTCCTGTACTGTGGCGTACATTTCTTTTTTAACAATCTTTTTTTTAACGACCCACATTCATGGTAGGGCAGTGGCCACAGAGCTACACATCTCAAATGGGTATAGTTATAGGGCGATCATAGGTAGCAGTTGCACTCAGACCCTGCATAAGAGTAACAGAAAACCCGTCACTTGTGAATATGTACAAATAAGTGATGTATTATAAGCCCGCGATAGCAAACCTATGACACGCGTAGCCATAGTTGCTGACACGTAGCTGCTGTCGGCCATTCACCCCGTTACCAGCTGCGGCTCCCCTGCTGGTATTCACTAAGCAGCGCTACTAGCAGCGCTGATCCCGGCGCACACTGTGATGTCAGTGTGCAGCCGGGATCCTCCTCCCCCCTCCCCAACGTCTACTACTTGGTTCCGCGAGAGCAGGGGAGGAGGCGTCCGGTAGCACACTGACATCACAGTGTGCGCCGGAAATTATCGCTGCTAGCGGTGAGGAGGGCAGAGGAAGTGCGGAGCTTCCATGAGGTGGAGGGGGTAAGTGTATGGGTCTTGGGGGGCACTGTCACTGCTGGGGGGCGCTGTGTGGGACCACTGTCACTGCTGGGTGCCGCTGTAGGGGGCCACTGTCACTGCTGGGGGCTGCTGTAGAGGGGGGCACTGTCACTGCTGGGGGCCGCTGTGGGGGGCACCTTCACTGCTGGGGGCCGCTATGGGGGGTACTGTCACTGCTGGGGGCCGCTGTGGTGGGCGCTGTCACTGCTGGGGGCTGCTGTAGGGGGCACTGTCACTGCTGGAGGTTGCTGTGGGGGGCGCTGTCAATGCTGGAGGCCGCTGTGGGAGGCGCTGCTGGGGGCTCATCATTACTGAGATAAATGAGGGGGAGGCTGGGAGAGGCGAGGGCCTGTGCTATGGGTGTTTTGGGTTTATTAAATACAGTTATATATATTACAATTATACATTTTTGTTATTTAAACTATAAATATCTCGAATTTATGTTTTTTTTTCTTGAAGTGACACACAACCTGAGTTATGCTTGTTTTTTTGGCGAATTTTGACACACCGAGCTCAAAAGGTTGCCCATCACTGTTATAAGCAATCAGGAAGGGATTTGCATTGGAGTACAGCATCTTCAAGTGACGCCTCTGCTCCCAAAGATACCTCCGATCTTGGTCATTCAATCTTAAACGTTGGGATTATTAATAATTTGTGCAGAACGCAAATTAAAACAAAACTTTTATGCAAAGCGGGACAACTGGCTTTGCCGCTCATTACAACCAATCAGAGAGCAGCTTTCATTTTTCAAAACTGTACTGGAATAATAAAAGCTGTGCTGTGATTGGTTGCTTTAAGTTTTTGTGTTAAATATTTGATAAATGAGGTTCTATAATGTCTGCTTTTACAGCTTGAAAAATAAAAATCTGTCTCTTTATAGATGTTCTACGGAAACGTGGACAAGGATACACCGGTGCAGACGGATTTCCCAGAACCCGTCGTAGCAAGATTCATCCGTATTTACCCCCAGACCTGGAATGGCAGCCTGTGCATGCGCATGGAGGTCTTAGGATGTCCAATATCCAGTAAGAAACCTCCATTTTTTTTGTGCTACATCCTACTAATGTGTATTGCAGAGAGAAATGTACAGTATATAGCGTTAGGTCCAGCTCTTTAATGATTCAACATTGAACAGCGGTGTGCCCGGAGATGTGGAAAATTAGGAACAATACATCCAAAAATATATCCAGCGCTGCAGAGTCCAAAATATAAAGGTTTACTAAATACACTTGAAATCACAGCGTATTTCCGACGCCTTTCAAGCTCTTATTTGTAGCTTGCTCACTGTCATTTTTTATGCTAATTAGACTAAATTATGCTGGAAATGCGTCAGTTCATACTGCGATTTTAATCGTATTTAATAAAGCTTCATTTATGTTTCAGTCTTGCATCAGTACATCATCTGTAATCTTTTCTTCCTAGATGTGGTCAGTTATTACAGCCAGAATGACGTATTAACATCTGCAGATAACCTGGACTTTAAGCATCACAATTACAAAGATATGAGGCAGGTGAGTATTTCTTCACTTTTGTCACCTGCAGCTCCACCCATTTATTTTTTTTTTTTTTTAACGGGACATTCATTAAATCAGAACAAAAAGAAACAAACTAGAAAACTGACGTCCTCGGAGCCGTAACATATCAATACAATGCTTGAAGGTTATTATTATATAGTGTTTATGTCATTCAAAACTAAAAGGAAAGACCCCTAATCGGGGAGTCTGGGGGTAACAAGGGAAGAACAGAAGAAACCCTCACAGAATGACTTCTTGAAAGAGTCAAAGGAGTAGGATTGCAGCAAGCAGATATCTCTATCACTGTTGGGGGACATTTCATCCAATGACTTTTGTCAAACTTTGCAGGGCGACCCCTGACCAAATAGGTAGGTTTATACAGGGGTACTATGCTACTAACCACTGAGATCCAGGCAGCTCTAGTCGGCCTCTTAGGGTGCTTCCAATTCAGTAGAATTACCTTCTTAGCGTAAAAGAACAAAAACTTGTATAAGGTGTGGGTCACCACAGTCACCAGGATATCCCCCACAAGCCCAAGGAGACAGACCATGGGGTGCATGATTCTTGGGGCTCCCAAGTGGGATTCCATTAATACAAGAACCCCACGCCAGTAATCCTATAGAGTACTACATTCCCAAAGATATGCATAATCATACCCTCATTGGTCAAACAGCCTGAGGGAGACAAACCCATGGCATGTAAATGAGAAAAAGTATAGTAGCTTATATGTACAAATTTGACCTGCACCAGTGTCTCTCAAACACTGACCAGAGAGGATCAAGAGCCAGCCAACATGTCCCCAACTCCAAATCTGGAATATCAGATACTCCTTCTGAAGGGCCTCCTCCGTTAATGGAGCAAGGTTTTGCACTAAACGACTGTAAAACTAGAGAGGGATTTCAATATTTTAGATACTTCTGCCATGACCTCCAGGTGCGTTAAGGAAAGATATATTGCCAGGCCAATGATCTGGGCTCTAACAGCGTGCCGAAGCAGACAGTACCGGAAGTAGGAATTCTCTGGTATAAGTTAGCTGTAACTACAAAAATGTACAGAAAGTGCCTTCACTTACTATATTGGAGGGAACAGTTATACCACGGTGCCTCCAGAATGCAGATTCTGTAAAACTTTATAAATGAGACAGATGCGGGTTGCACCATAGAGGAGTACATAGAGACCACTCAGCCTTGTCTTCAGGGGAGAAATGAAGTACAGTATGCCACACCTCAAGTGTCACTATCATAGCAGTAGCTAGAGAGATAAAGGGAGAAGCGGACCTTGTAACAACAGTGCTGCAGACTTTGGTCAGGACCCTCCACTCTACGCTCCAAGCCCACTACAAGATTATAGTCAGACTTGGGTAACCACCAGCCAGCTTACACCAATTAACTAGCTAACTAGTAATAATAAAAATGGGGCAAGGCCAACCCTCCCCATTTCAGTGGAAGAAAGGATCTCCAATTGAATTCTAGGAGGGAAAGCCTCTGCATAATATACGGAGTACAATTTTACAGAGCGCTGAAAAACCTTCTTAGGGACCAAAACGGGAGAGTTATGGAGGACGTATAGAAACTTAGGCAGTAATTACATTTTCAACGGTTTAGCTCTACCTACCAGAGTTAAAGGAAGAGAGACCCAGAGTGTTGCCAGCTTCCCGGGGGAGCCAGAGAGGTGTCAGAAAAAGTAAAGACCTATCTATACACTTGTATACCAAGATAGATTGTCTGGTCTATCTAGCTCAACAGAACGGGCAGTGTAAGCAGGGCCGCTGCAGAGTACAGAAGTAAGAGAGGACTCCGCATCTTGCAAGAAAAGATGAGCGTCATCAGTATATAATGCAATGCGCTCTTCAGAATTACACAGTTTAATCCCAATCACTGCTGGAGACGCACGCACTTGAATCGCAATAAGCTCAATAGCTAGGGCAAATAAGGCAGAGAACAGGGTGCAACCCTGTCACGTGCCCCTACCCAGGGGGAACCGCCCAGGGATATGGATATTAGTTTTGAAGTTGGCTATCGGGGAAGAATACATTTGCACCAGTTTAATAAAAACTGGCCCAAACCTGGCCATCGCCGCCCACAAGTACCTTCATTCTACAGAGTCAAAAGTTTCAGCCTGGTCAATGAATACAAGCATTAGTTTGCCACAATTAGAATGTTAATATGTAAGATGGGTGAAAAGTCACCTAAGGTTCCATCCAGTTTTAACTTCCCAATATCTCTTTTTTGTCCAATATGCTACTCCACGTCTAGCTCATGAAAGTTGTGAACGAAGAATGTCCAACCATCACTCGAATATATAACATAGGAAAGACAGCTAAAGGATTGAAAATATACGCTATGGAGATTTCAGATAATCCAGGAGAACACGAAGTAGGTAAGGAAGACGAAGAATGTGTAACCAGATGCCCTTGAAATAAAAATGATGGAGATGGAAGGATTAACAGTTGTGTTCTGTGACTATAAGCCATCCGTTTTGCACTTTACTTAACAGGGGAGCCAGAATTTCGGTACACAGCTGGACTTCATGGTAATGAGGTTTTAGGTCGCGAGTTGCTTCTTCTTCTCATGCAATTTATGTGCAAGGAATATCGAGATGGCAACCCACGTATAACAACTCTAGTCCACGAGACTAGGATCCACCTTGTGCCCTCACTAAACCCTGATGGGTATGAGATTGCAAGTCCCATGGTGAGTATACTTTGGAAGAAGCAACCCCTTTCATGACCAAGGGTCATTGATGCTCTTATATCCAGATCCCATTCTGCAGTTCTGCTATCCCCACTTTCAGAAAAATCATACCTTCTTTCCATACACATAGCTACACAAGGGTTTTTTTATGGGACAAGTTGCATTTTTCAATGGTTCCATTTAGCGTACCATATAATGTATTCGAAAACTTTTTAAAACTTCTAAGTAGGGCAAAACAGAAAAAAATGCAATTGCACCATTTTGGGAGGGTGGGGGATGTTTTAACTTATGGTGTTCACAATGCAGTAAAAATGATGTTACCTTTATTCTGAGAGTCAGTACAATTATAGCCATACCAAATGTATAGAGTTTTTTTAAAATATAGTACAACTAAAAAAAATACTTTTTGTTTTTAACTAGAAAACTTAGTTGCCATTTTGGACCTCCATAACTTTATTTTTCCGTCAACACAGCTGTGTGAGAGCTTGATTTTTGCAGGCAACCTGTAGTTTTTCTTGGTACCATTTTGAGTTACATAAGGCCCTGTGATTGCTTTTTATTCTAGTTTTTCTTGGAGATGGGGTATTCAAAAAAAACACAAATCTGGCATTTTTTTTCCTGACAGTGTTCACCGTCCAGGATTAATAATGTGATATTTTAATAAATTGGACTTTTTACAGACTCCGTGATACCAACTTTTACATTTGTGAACTTTTTATTTTTTGCTACAAGGATTGGGAAAGGGGTGTTTTTTTAACTTTTAATATTTAGTTTTTGCAATAATTAAATAAAAAGTTTTATTTTACTTCGTTACTTTTCTTTAGTCCCTACAGAGGACTTGAACTTGATTGTTTGATTGCTTTTACAGTATATTATTGCATTATACTGTGTTTTAACAGACATCCTATTAGTAGGCAAACAATCATAGTAGCCCTAGGCTGCCATGACAGTTGGACGGCACCCCAATTGAGGGCATAAATCCTTATCGATTGGGACATTTACATTCCGCTGTCAGAATGGACAGTGGAATTTAAACGGTTAACAACTGCAATTGTGGCTGTTGCTGGCAGGTGTTGGCTGTCAAAGATAGCCAAATACTTGCTGTGTATGAAGCGGGCTCAGTTCCATAGGCAGTTAGGATTACAGATGAGCGAACCCACTCGTTTCGAGTAATTACTCGATCGAGCACCGCGATTTTCGAGTACTTCCGTACTCGGGTGAAAAGATTCGGGGGGCGCCGGGGGAGGCGTGGCGGAGCGGGGGGTAGCAGCGGGGAACAGGGGGGAGCCCTCTCTCTCTCCCTCTCCCCCCCCCCCTCCCCGCTGCAACCCCCCACTCACCCACGGCGCCCCCCGAATCTTTTCGCCCGAGTACGGAAGTACTCGAAAATCGCGGCGCTCGGGTGAAAAAGGGGCGTGGCCGAGTACGCTCGCTCATCTCTAGTTAGGATGTATATAACCCTGTGGCTAACGGGAAGCGGTTAAGGGTTGTGTCTGGTCTTGCAGCTCAGCCCTATTGAGCAATGCTTGCAATACGAGACCCAGAATACCAATAAGAAAGGTGCTGTTTTGGTGGTAGGGGGAACAGCAACGAAAAAACATCACCACAAGTGTTGACCTCAGATTTTTCTACCGCAGGGGTCAGAACTCGGAAATTGGGCGCTGGGTCACTGGACAGAAGAAGGCTATGATATTTTCACCAACTTCCCAGACCTTAACACAGCACTGTGGGCAGCAGAGGACAGGAAACTGGTCCCTCACCGGTATCCCAACAATAACCTACCTATTCCAGAAAGCTTTATGGCAGACGATGCCACAGTAAGTCTTGAATGGCCGCACAATTATAGATAAAGTGTATGGTGTGATGAAGACAATACTTTTTTGCATTTCTTGTCTAGGTGGCAATGGAGACCAAAGCGATCATTGCTTGGATGGATAAGATTCCTTTTGTTCTGGGAGCTAACCTACAGGGTGGGGAAAGATTGGTTTCTTATCCATATGATATGGCAAGGGCGGCAAAGAATACTGAGGAACAACCTCCACCCCGGTATCGGCATCAATTTCTTGAAGAAGAGGAAGAAGAAGAAGAGCAGGAGTCTGTTGCTGGAGTTGCAGAAGATGATGAAGGAGTGTCCAGGACACCTGACCATGCTATTTTCCGGTGGCTTGCCATCTCTTATGCCTCAGCCCATCTAACCATGGGAGAGACCACTCGTGGTACCTGCCATGCAGATGACTTCACCAAGGGTATGGGCATTGTCAATGGAGCAAAATGGAGGCCTGTCTCTGGCAGTAAGTAATTCACTGATAGCAGTTTCCATGATATACAAAAAATGGAATCTAGAGCCTAAATAATGCTTGAAGGACCACTATACAGCTTCAGTTTAGTTATTAGTGGTCCGTCATTGCTAACATTGCATGTATAACTTATGGAATAAGCTACGTTGTGGAATCATGCGGCTTCCTCTTCTCCCTACCAGGTATGAACGACTTCAGTTACCTACACAATAACTGTATGGAACTCTCTATATACCTGGGCTGTGACAAGTTCCCACATGAAAATGAGCTGGCCGAAGAATGGGAGAACAACAAGGAATCTTTGCTTACCTTTATGGAGCAGGTGAGTCAACATTGTGACATTTTTAGATTGAGATGTGTGTTGCAAAAATAGCCCAGACCGTATAAAGGGTATGTCACATGAAGGATGCTATCATCATAAAGGGACATAAAAAGGGGTCCTATCATGACCACAGCCCCTGTCCATACATCCTATTAGTATACAAGCACATTATAGAAGGGTCTCTCCTGTTTGAGACGCGTGTCTACCATCCTGGTGGATTTGAGCCATCCTTATACCACTTGGACAACTATGCATCTGGTTAGTCACGGCTTCCCCTGGAAAAATAAGCTTGCTTGGCAGGAGCAAGACCTGATCGTCCTGGCAGCTGTATACTGAATGGCATTGTTTCGGATGAGATGACCCCTTTAGAGCAGCTCAGGTATTTCCATGTTAAATGCCAAATGACTTAAAACTTACCTTTGAACTGCGCTGTACATATTAAAAAGGGGTTGTCCAACTCTTAAACAGTGATGACCAATCTTCGGGATAGCTGATCGGCAGGGCTGCACCACCTGGGACCTCACCGATTAGCTGTTAGTCGATTCGCTGTCACAGTGTATAAGGCAAGAAGCAGATAGCTCCATACATTGTGCAATGGCCTGGCATGGTATTGCAAGTACAGCATCCTATGAAGTGAACAATCCCTACTTATTCCTGGCCCGTACTTCAAAGAAATTCATTGTGAGGGCAGAGAAAATTATTTCAGAACAGTCGGCCATTTGTACACGACTTGGTCTATCCCTATGTCCTAGTGTATTTCTAATACAAATTAACACTAGTTGGGAGGGCCCCGTCTCTGTGAAGTCACAGTCCCTATACGTGTGATAACTCCAGCTACCCCATCTTCTGCACGCTGACACGGTTACAATGAACTTCAGAGATAAATCAATGTATGGCATAAATGACTTCAAATTTTGCATAACATATTAATATTGCCCTTGTAGGGTCCATTCCCCGTCTGTAACATGTTCTGTATGTTCTCTCAACTCACTTAATATCCCTACATTCTGACAGGTTCATCGGGGTATTAAAGGCATTGTGACAGATCGCCATGGGGAACCGATAGCTAATGCATCTATCGCTGTAGCAGAAATACCGCATGATGTTCAAACAGGTAACATTTTTTTAATATGAAGCCGTATGAGAAAACTCCCTTTTACCAAAACACAAGACGCATTACTTTATGTACAGTTTTGGACCCTAAAATATGTTAATGTACAGAAGTAGCGAATTATATAGTAGATGAATGGTGGTCACAGGAAATCAAGTGGTTGCTACAAAACATGAAATATTGCAAATTGTAGAATTTGTAAACTTAAGGTACCCTCCAGTTTGGGACAGGTGGGGAAGTGGAGTATATTGACTGCAGTGCACACTGTGCACTGTTCTCCGATTGGCCAGTGCTTATCACATGAGCAGCATTGGCCAATCAAAGCAAATATAGTGCATCGGTAGTCTAAAACTTACAATACACTGTGGGGATTAGTCTGAAGATTGTGTCGGCCATCTTGGCCAGCAACAAACAGAACTCAGAATCGGTGGATTGGAGAGAAGGCAAGAAAAAAAAAAAAAAAAAATACAGGCAATACACAACTCTCCTCCTCCAGTCCAAGGTCAGAATCATGTGCCAAAACCCAAGGGTCACTTTAAAGGGGTTGTCCCGCGGCAGCAAGTGGGTCTATACACTTCTGTATGGCCATATTAATGCACTTTGTAATGTACATTGTGCATTAATTATGAGCCATACAGAAGTTATCAAAAGTTTTTCACTTACCTGCTCCGTTGCTGGCGTCCTCGTCTCCATGGTTGCCGTCTAATTTTCGCCGTCTAATGGCCAAATTAGACGCGCTTGCGCAGTCCGGGTCTTCTTATCTTCTCAATGGGGCTCCGTGTAGCTCCGCCCCGTCACGTGCCGATTCCAGCCAATCAGGAGGCTGGAATCGGCAATGGACCGCACAGAAGCCCTGCGGTCCACGGAGGGAGAAGATGCCGGCGGCCATCTTCACCGGGTAAGTAAGAAGTCACCGGAGCGCGGGGATTCAGGTAAGCGCTGTCCGGTGTTCTTTTTTAACCCCTGCATCGGGGTTGTCTCGCGCCGAATGGGGGGGGGGGGGGGGGGGTTGAAAAAAAAAAAACCCCGTTTCGGCGCGGGACAACCCCTTTAAGGGATGTTGGGTTCAAGAAAATATACACCGAATGGTGACTTTATTGGAGACACCGACCCTTTCATGATTGGAGCTTCCCTGTACGTAAATTAGACCTGTAACCCTGGAGTGCAGCATAGAATGAACTGATCAAGTTTTCAGTGTGAAAACACATTAGATGGGAAAATCCAGTGTTCTGAGCGACTTCTATGGTGGATTTTATTTAGTGGGTAATTAGGATTGGTGTTCCTTTTTAGTTTGGACGCTCTTGGGCACGATTTGTAGTAGTGAGGTGCTGAATAGCACATGGAGTCAGATATTTTGCATAACTTCTTGTAAACCCGATGTTATTATCCAATCAGACAGGGAGGAGGTAATTCTCTTCACACATACAGTGAATAATAAAGGATATACAATTTGCAACAATGAAGATACTTGTGTAGAACACGTTTATATCTGGGAACTTACTCTGAATTTCTTTTCTCCATCCCTCTTCATATTTACATCTCTTTAATATTTAATATCTTTTCTCTACTCACTGTCACAGCTGACTCTCCTTCTCCGTTACTCACGGTTTCTCTGATTTCTCGCTTTCTTGTCCTGTCTGTTTTTCTCCTTCCCTCCATTCTTCTCCTGTTTCTGCTCTCTCTGCCTCTTCTTTCTCATCTGCTACTCTGCCACTTCTGCCTCCTGCGACCGTTGTCCAGCTCTATATCACCTGTCCAGTCTGTCTGCAGCCAATCACAACCTAACTGGTTGCTAGGTTACCTGCATTCCTTGTGCAAAATGACTCAGATGAAACCCCTAGGGCCGGTTATTATATTACCGGTTCCACAGCTAAACAGCGCTATGTAGTGCCTTTTATTCAGGCCACTACACTTTCAACGAGAGCGGGTCAGTGCTAAACTAGCTGGAGCCAGGTTTGCATACACTTCCAACCTTGTGGGGTTTTCTTGTGCATCAGTGTGTAGAGAGTTTACTGAGAATGGTGCGAGTGAGAAAACATCCAGCAAAAGGGATCCTATGGATGGAAACAACTTGTCGATGAAAGGGGTTAGAAGAGGAGGTCAAGAATCGGTCTAACAAACAGAATCAAGGAAATTGCAGCTGAATACAACCTGGGTGCTGCAAGTGGCCAAATGCACAACTTGTCGTTCCTTAGTACGAATGGGCTATAATAGCAGGCGTTGGTAAAAGAGTGCAAAACATGAATCACTAAGCAGTGAAAAATCACTTGGTCAGATGAATCCAGCTTTCGGTTGCACCATGCTGACGAGAGGCAGCATAAATCGATGAACCCTTCCTGTCAGGTATCAACAGTTCAGGGTGGTGGAGGTTGAGTAATGGTGTTGGGAAGGTCTTCTTGGCACACCTTGGGTTCTCTGATACACGTAGATGGAGGCCACAAAGCCTTGTTGAGGGTCTCAAAGGCAAGGGATTTCCAACACTGTGCTAGATGGGTTTCTAATAAAGTGGCCATTCGTTGTATATCATCAAGATAAAGTATCTCGTTGCAGCACTAAATATTAAAATTTCCCAAATCCCCCAATAACCTCTTGTATTTTTGACAGGGAGCGGTGGTGACTACTATCGTATTCTCAACCCAGGGGAGTATCGAGTGACCGTACGGGCTGAAGGTTTCACACAGAGCTCCAAGACATGTCTTGTTGGCTATGAAATGGGGGCAACTCACTGTAACTTTGTTCTGGCACGTTCCAACTGGCAAAGGATCAAGGAAATAATTGCAATGAAAGGGAAGGGACGTCTTCGCCTGGCTCCACCCGGAGGCCGTCGCCTTACTCCAGCTGCAAGGCTGCGCATGCAGAGACGGCAAATGTGGTTGAATCGGCAGCGCAATCTCACCACCACTCTTCCACCCACAACTACTCCTTTTGTTCCAACCACCACCTTACCCCCCACATACACTCCCACCACTATGCGTCCCCGCAGGCTTGAGCCCCCCACTCCATCTGAATCGCTGTGGGACACAGAGACTGAGACCTACACAGAAATAATCACGGAAGTGGAGACAGAAACCTGGGAAGAGGAGGGCACTACACGCGTTGCTCCATTCACCACAGCAGAGACTTACACCGTAAACTTTGGGGACTTCTGAGAGGGCCACCTCAACGGAGAAGGGTTACAAATTGATGTTTGAGCGTCATAAAGGTTAAAGTTTCTACCCCAGAGGGGTCAACTCTACATGTGTATATATATATAGCTCTGATCACCTGTAAACCGGGCCCACACTAAAACTGCAATTAAAGCGACCCTCCGGTCCTAGATAAACAAAGATGGCCGCACTACTTCTCGGACTACCAGATGCACCCTGTGTATTAATATGCATCATTAGTCTAAATCACTAAAGACTACTTTGATAGACCAGCGCTGGCCAGTCATAGCAGTACGTAGTGTCTTAGACTACCGATGCATACTAGTGCACAGTGTACATCACGTAGACAGAGAAGTGGTGCGGCCATCTTTGTTTGCCCAGACACGGAGAGTCACTTTAACCAATGCGGCCTTATTTTTACATTTACACCTTTTTCTATCAGAAATCTTGCATTTAGCAGGACTTATAATACATTTTCTGGCTTGGGAGTTAAAGGAATTGTCCAGGATTAGAAGCTCAGCCCAGTTCACTTCAATGGAGATGCAATACCAGGCACAGCCATTAGACGCGAGTGGCACTATTTTTGGAAGAAAAAAAAAAAAAGCAGATCTGTTTTCTAATTCTGGACAACCCCTTCAAAATATTTCATAGGTAAGTGTTCTGTGGATTACAGTAGGCTGCAGGACATTCTGGTAACGAAGCACACAAATGTATTGTCTCATTGATTTTCAATAAAGTTTCTACACATTTTCATAAAACACCTGTAAAATATTTAGCAATTATTGATCCGTTCAGCCAGACTTTAAGAGAGAGAACGATTTATTATCTCACAAGTATATAAAAAAATACAATATAAACAGTGAACAATGCACAAAGCCTAAGTTCTACATTATCGTACACCCAAGATGGGAGCCTATTCCCGTCTCAGAGCTTATTAGGGTGCGGTAGTGGCAGCTGCAGGCAGCCGACATGGGCAGTGTTTTCAAAAAGATTAATGGCCGCATAATTTTACCAGTAAAGCCCCATTTACACGCACCAACTATCTTTTTTAGCGATAATCGTTGTGTGTAAATGCTACCATCATTTGCTTTTTGGGCGATGATTTTTAGTTCAGTTTAAAATCCATCAACTGTCCGGAGTGCTGATAGCAGGAACCGCATGCTGTGATTCGCCATGGGAGGGCTGATAACATTGTATTCAACTGCAGTCCCAAAAGAGAACAATGGAGCTGTATGCAGATAACAGACCACCTGCATTTATCTCCATACAACAAAATGAGGCTCATTTACATGCAAATTAAGCTAATAAGCTACTAATGGGCATTAGTGCCCATTAGCAGCTTATGCAAAATGATTGTTCTAACTGTCAATCATCCTATCTTTTGAACAAACTTTGAATAATCATCATTGCGTGTAAATGGGGCTTAGGACTGCAGTTTTACCCATGATTGCTAATGGCTGCATGGTTCGGCGGGTACTCCTGCAGTGCTACCAGCAAAATCATGCAGCCAATTCACAATTTCTTTGAAAATCCTTCCCAAGTGGTTCACCGACCGGCGCTACGTGGGAGCTAACAGTCTCTAGATAGAACAGATTTGACTAAGTTCATATTTATGTTGTAGCACCGTTTTTATGGGAAAAACAAAACGGAATACTAGCCAGCGATGGCTCCGTCCTAGGACAGAAGCAAACAGACCTGATAAACCCTACTGACCCTAGTGGGGTCTGTTGCGCTTCACGTCATGCAGCTTGATCTGTTCCTGGGTCAAACAATACAGCATGCTGTGCCGTTTCATTCAGGATTGTGTGCCAGATCCGTGCCGTTTGGAGCATTTACAGCCGATGTGAATAGAGCCTTTACGTTGAGTTTATATGGGGCGCAATTGCCACGGAATTCCCGTGCAGACATTCCGAACGGAAATTCCATAGGCATTTTTAATCTGAGACTAAGCAGCAAAGTAGACGAGGTTTGCAAAAATCTCGTTCACACGCTGTAGACAGTCTTCTGCGAACAAGCAGCGAGGAAACTGGCATGCAGCGCACAATTCAAATATGTGGCATGTGAATTGCATCGCCGTTTCTGCTGCGGGCTCTTCTCTCTATGGGGAGGGATTTCCACAGCGGAATATAGGCGGAATAGCCGCTTCCAACCTGCGCCGAATGGTGTGGGTTTTGAAGCAGCCTTTCTACCGCAGAAATCTTGTGGAATTTCCATGCGGTCCCGCTGCAGACATTCCGCGAGGTATCCGCCCGTGTGTACCCAGCCTAAAAGGTGTTGTCCAACTTTTTAAAAAATAATTTGAATTAGCCCCGACCCGTGGCTAACACGTGATCTGGGATGCCACCGCCAGTGATGTCCCATGTATGGTATCATGGGCTAAGAGCTGATACTCCTCGCTATGTATAGCGGAGGTCACCAGCATTTAGCAGCGGTTACACGAGTATACAAGCCAGTCACCGCTGCGGCCAGTGTAAATAAAGACCGTCACGGAGGAAAGAGCAGTGGAGGTGGAGCAGTGGGCACTTAGGAGGGTTTTTTCATTTCCCAATACTCTCACCCTAAATCAAATGTTCATTTAGTTGGAAAACCCTTTAAGGCCGTATTCACACAGGCAATTTGTATGTCCGAGTCCTGTCTAGTGCTAATTTCACATGGGCGAGTGCGAGATCAGACTGTGAAACTTGGCCTGATATCGCGCTTGCCAACATGTGATGTCATCGCGGATGTGAGGCGTTTTTATGTTAAACATGCCTTGCATCACTTCAGGGAAGTAGTGATCCTAAAAGCCACGGCGGAGTGTTTCCCAATGGGAAACCTTGCATCGTGTCGCATAGCACTTGCGATGCTTTGCCGGTCCCATTGAAAACAACGGGCAATGCGAGGATAGAACAAGCTGGGATTTTTTTCCCCGCACCTCGATGTGATGTAGGAGAAAAATAAAATAAAATGTGATTCCAATTCATAAATTACCCAATATTTTCTAGACCACATGAAAAAAAAAAAGAAACAGGAAGCGCAGAGCAGTGAAAAACTGATCAAAATCATGCAAGACAACAAAAACAAAAAAAAATAAATCAAAAAAAAATCAAAAAAAAAAATCGGAGAGCATATGTGTGAAAATTGCACAGAAAAGTCATTTTTCACAGACCAAAAATTGAGTTCCCTGTTGTGAATAAAGCCTTAAAAACTGTATTCACACGGGTGATTGCGATTTGTAAAAAAATGGCTGATTTTTATACGATTTTCATGCGCAATTTCCATCCATTTTTCATGTATGTAAGAAAAAAAAATTGCATAAATATACTGGCTCCGCACTTTCTGGTTCTCTTAATTTTTTTATGGTCCCCATGGCGTCCTGCAAGTGCAATCCACTTTTCTTAACGTGACTATTAGCTTGAATGGGTGATTTGCATTAAAAAATTGGACAAAAATAGGAAATGCTATGTTTTTTTTTTTACTCGGACTGACCGTCTGAGGGGGAAAAAAACATCCATGTGAATACCCCCCACCCCCATCCCAGTTCCATTTTATTTAGGTCTCATTTTTTCTGTCTGAATATTGCAAAAAAAAAAACAAACAAAAAAACAAACCACCCCTGTGAATACAACCTAAGGGCTTATGTGTGATGGTACAAACATCAGGACTGTCCCATGTCTGATGGACCGTATAGAGAGCTGCAGAGTCAAGAGAAACGGACTCAAAAATCCCCGCTGCTGCACAGCGCTCAGGATCGGTCCTGTGATTCGCTACTCACTGATCACCCGTGTATCATGATGATGACAGGACTAATACATGCTTGCTCCCTCCAGGATTCACAAAGACAAATGGGCGTCCCACAAACAGCAGGAATGGTGTTTGGATGTAACAGTAATCAGTGGAAATTTATGGATGTGTTTTTTTTCTTCCTCCTACATCAATATCATCTTAAGTCGTTAAGGCTCAGTGAAGATTTGGTAACCTCAGTCCTCGGTAGATGCAACGCCAAGTCAGTCAGAGCACTCGTCATCTGCGCTGAACCCGGAGAAGCATAGCGGCTGGCACTGCAGGGTCCGGAGGTTTACCAGGCAGGCGGTCTGTGTGCTGCTGAAGTCCGGCACGGTGAGGAGAAGAACCCTCTGCCCCTCGGGTCCTGTGATGAACATGGAAGACCGTGTTACTGCGCCCACCATCACACTCATTACCACAAGACATGGATGTGCATCATATGGTATGGTCACTGCAGACAAGTGTCACACACTAAACCAAGCACAGCGGTAGATTAGCTACATCTGTTTAGAAAACTTATTTTCCCATAGTCCTTATAAATGCGTACCTGCAGAATCAATGTTAAAAAAGTTCCCACACAGCATGTAAATTAGGCAGAGCAGTCCGGCAGGCGGCCAGACTGTCCCTCTTCGCGGTAGGCTTTCTCCGTAACTCCGCGTTCTCTTCTCCTATGACCGTATGTCATCCACGCAGCGCTGCAACACCTTGCACCGGCACAAGCACCGATCACCTGTCCATCTTGTGGGCAGAAGCGCCGTGCTCACCTGTGCATGCGTTGGTCAGTGAACCCATGGCGGCACAAGAGTTTGCAGCGCTGTGTGGATGAGGTCTAGTTTATCATTCACGTCATAGGAGATGAGAATAGTGAACCAAGGAGAAAGTCCGTGCCGCCCACCGGACCGCTCTGCCTAATTTACATACCGCACGGGAACTTTTTAAACCTTGATACTGCAGGTACGGATTTATAAAGATCCATTAAACAATACACCTTGTGAACGGATGGAGGTAATAATCATACGGCTGTGCTTCCATTCTGTACAGTCCCTTCAACTTACATACCTGTGACTTCTTTGCAGCTAAACCTAGGGGCGCTTCCACAAAAATACACATGGGGGCAGGTGTGCAGAATGAATGGGTCCGACTTGTAGAAGGGGTAGCACCCTGCAAAGAGGATACAGACATATGAATCAACTTATTGTCATGTGACTGATGCGCTGTTTTACAGGACTGTGTTGTTAGACAGGCTGCATTCATACAGGCGATTTCTTCGTGCGAGTTTTGTGCGTTGCGAGAAACAGGAAAACACAGTAAAACTCATTATTTGAAACAGTGATGCTTTGAGATAGAAAAACTGCAGTATGTTCCATTTTTCAGCGATTCTGCAGAAAACAACCAATATTTCCTACGGGGTTATTAAAAAAAAAAAAAACGCATTGCGCTCGCATGTACACGCGAGTTTCATGTGAGTGCAATGCAGCTTTTAAACTTACCTCTTGAAACATGAGATTTTCACACGCGTGAAGTACGATGAGTGTTTCTTGCAAAACACGTCACTCGCAGGCAAAAATCGCAGGTTTAATTGTGTGATTCCAGTTTCTCAGACCGATATCGCACTCGCCCATGTAAATATAACCTAACAAAGGAGGGCGTCGGTACCGTATCTCCTGGGCTATAGGGTTCGCTGGAACTTTTTATCAACACTTCTCTGGGCATCAATCTGGCCCGGCCGCCTCCATTCACAGTCAACGGGCAGTTACAGATGAACAGCGGTCTGTTTAAACTGGCCCTAAATGGGTTAAACCCATCACCCAAACTCCCCATCACCAGCAAAGAAGGATCCCTTGGAGCTACCTATCCCATTGGATGCTGCCTTTCGTGGCCGAGCCCTCAATGTACCCTCTGATCCTCCTCCCTGGGCTTGTCAACAGGCCATGTAAGGGTGTGGCTGCTGGCACCACCTGCTCCGAATTCTCCTTGAGCAGGAGCAAGCGGACAACCCAAGGATTCAAATAGTTTCAAATAGTTGCCCCCTAAGTAAGCCTCCTTGACATTTCTAGTCCACCCTCAATGCCTAAATCTTAACCACATGGTGACTGCCCTGATCAGGGTGACCCTGTAGATTGAATGCCCCTACAAAAGGATAACCTGTTATCTGAATACCCTGCAGAGTATGGTGCTGTCATACACAAAGTATCTGAAAACATAACGCATGCAACAGATAATGCCTAACACAAGAGGTTACTGACTCACCACCCACTGGTACGGATCTCTGTAGTCTACCCCGATTAGTCCAGTGTCGTTCCTGGGTGAAACACATAGGAACTGCAGTGTTTTTTTGGCTTATATTCCTACAAGGTACTCAATAGATCAGCCTTTTGCTGGGGTATTCTCTGAACAGGGTTATTGCCCTTAGCAGGGAGGTAACCCCCGGATGAGGCATTCAGGGTGGACTAGAATTGTCAGGGGCTGATAAGGAGTCTTCTTCTCCTGGCTTTTTCGTACCTGACTATATTGAACCCCCCTGATCGCCATGATCTTCAGGACTTTCTTGTACGATCTGACTCTGCAAGCATTGTACTCTATTGTTATTACAGTGGTACTATGTTGCCGTAGACTCTATTGTGGTATTTTTCGTGGCTGCCATGTTGTGGAAATGTTGTATTTTGGCTATTCTATTAAGTTATTTTTTTTTTACTCAAGAAAGTTAGCAGCCTCTAGCGACCAACCAGGCTTCAGCTCACTATTCAGAGGCCATTTTGAAAATGATGAAAAAAATTGACAAGTGCTCCACTTTTCTTTTGTAGTAATTTTGTCAAATCTCATCCACTAACTCTTCACATAAATATCAAACATGTAGTAGCGTGCAATATATTTAGATGAAGGGGTTAAATCCCTTCTTTAAATGAAGCCGACCAGGCTGATACTCAGTGGCTCTCTGCTCTGCCCCATATGGAAAAGAGATTTTTTAAAGGTAGACCAGCCATTACTTTAAGGGGTTGTCTGTTCACCGAACAACATCTGTTTAATAGGGCTGACTGTAGTAAAATAAACTGAGCATTACTACCCCTCCACTAGCGCTGGCATCCAGCACTGCAACCCCACCTGTAGTGTTTGTTGTGACAGCGGATGTCATTGAAAGTCAGGTGACTGCTGCAGTCAATCAGAAGCTGCAGCGGTCACCTGACTTCTGGCGAGGTCAGCTGTCACAACAAATGCCGGGACCACAGCGGGTCTGCAGCGCTGGATCCCAGCACCGGTGGAGGGGTAAGTAATGCTCAATTAAAGAGATACTGTCCAGTGACCAGGAACCACCTTAACTACAGCTAAATGTAGGGCCCAACTCTATTACGTGGCACATGTATAAATACACATCAAGGATAGGCTAGAATCAACATTTCAGTGCACTCTGCTAATCACAATATTTGTATAAAAGTTATAAAATGTACATTTCTACACATGAATTACAGTGTATATGTAAATTATTAATATTCTATGTGTCAGAGTATTAAAAAAACTAGATTATTGGGCACGATGGTGCTAACATTGTCATGTTCTATGGATATTGCCAGTGTGAAACGTATTACATAGACTTCCCCTCACCCAAAGTATCTGGCGCCGTAGGACACATGTGCCCGACTTGTAAAGTCCATTCCAGGATCTCCAGATAGTCCTGCATACTGGAGTACCTGTATATATCAGTGATGTTCTGACCAGCTGAGCCCAGGAACCTATGAAAATACCAGACTGTCAGAACAGGGTATAGAAGTTAATCATCACGTCTTATAGTGGTAAAAGGAGTACCTGACGCCATCGATTTCTGCTTCATAGGGGTTTGTTACCAGTTGAAGGGTGGAGAACGGTGCGGACTGAGGGAACATGCATCGGTGCAGGGGCTGCTGAGGGAGGATGTAATTTGTAGGATCAAAGGCGCCGGGCATGACATCCACAGAGACAGAGGCCTAGATACAAAGAAGAGACACCATAACCACACGGGCCACTGACACGGATGTTCTTCACGATTGTGAATACGTAAATTTGTGTGATCCACAAAGATTCAAGGATGTGAACATTTGATAAATGCCTTTAGTAAATACTTGGCAAGAAAACAAAGGGGAGTTCTGCTGCTTCTGGTAATGGAGTTGGCAGGAAAAAACGGGAAGCTTTGGGCACTGCTGGTAATGGAGTTGGCAGGAAAAAACGGGAAGCTTTGGGCACTGCTGGTAATGGAGTTGGCAGAAAAAATTAGGAGGCCTTCAATGCTGCTGGTGATGGAACGGCAAAGTGTTAATATAAAAGGGTATTTATTGGACAAGTAAACACAAGCTACACGTTTCAGCACAGCATCAGTGACCTCATCAGGCCATCTAGTCAGGTGCAGATGCTGAAACGTGTAGCCTTTAGGCCCAATGTCCACGGGCAAAATGGAATTCCTAAAACCGCGCTGGTCTCCTGCATGTGTGTTCCGCGCCCATAGAGAATCATTGGACACTCTCAGGTAATTAAATACCTGCAGATGTCATTTTTTCCTGGCGTGTGGATTGCACATGCGGAAAAGCACCCACAACATGCTCCATTTTGTGCAGTTTTCCCACATGGAAGCTCCCGCTGCTTCCATTGAGGCCTATGGAAGCCGTCCGGTCCTGTGGCACAGACACAGCTGTCACTGCGTCCGTGCTGCAGACCACGGGAAAGCAGGAGTTAAAAAAAACAAAACGTGTGCACGGTGCATGCGCGCAGCACACTGCAGGCGTGTCGAGCACATCCGCCGGGCTGAAGAAAGAAGATCCAGCAGCGAAGGAGGGGAGACCCGCAGCGTCCAGAGAGGTAAGTATAATTTATTTTTTTTGGCCTCATGTCTGCGGGAAAGGAGGAACCCACTGCAGGATTCTGTAGGATGAATCCGTGCGGGCCCGAATTTCCCTGTGGACATGAGGCCTTACTGCTTTACTATTCCAGGAAACATCCTTTTACATCTACACCTTTTGACTCTATTACCCGCAATACCGACACCTCCTGCTTTCTCCTGCATAAACCACGGAGCCTCCAATGGTGGTGATGTGATCCAACTGGCGCAGAAGTTGGCTGCAGCTGGAATATCTACCACAAGCCTTTCTCAGAATTGTGTCTGTTCTAATACAACTCTACCAGGTGAGCGTAACAGCGACCAAATCATTTCTTTATGTATCTCACTTTGTTTACAGGGGCATTGCCATGCCAAGAAAGGGGGTCTCCGAGCTACTGCAGCAAGCTAGAACATCCAAATCTTAACTGTGCAACATATTAGGATGGAGATCTACCACTGAAACGAAATGGGGACTTTCCGCACCAAATGCAGTAGTTAGCGCACTACATTTGGGCAGAATATTTCTCACTGAAAAAGGCCCGAAAATAAAATATAATCTTTATTAATTTAAAGGATAAAAAACCCCTCTAGATTCCGGGGGTAATTGAGACCCGAAACAGACACAAAGAGACAAACACACAAAAAACCTATGGGAATTTAAGCAATTGGCTTAGATACATCAATTCATACCGACCTCATTGGTTTTAGAGGTAGGTAATACTGTGAGGGCGTAAAATGAATTAGTGAAAGCGGTGGCCGTTTACTATAAAAGGGGGCCAAAAAGGTGGTCACTAAATAATTAGCTTGTGGTTATTATCCACTGGTGGAAACGTGCGCGTTATGTTAGAGGGCCTCGTTCACACCAGGATATATTGCCACTCCACAGTATTAAGTAAGGGGTGCTGATACTCAGCAATCCATTACACAAAAAAATATTATTATATTCATATCCAATTGTGACAACAATGCCCTGTGTCCATATGTCAATTGCTACAATTGCTATTCCGATAGGGGCAACGGTCCGTCAAGACCCAAAAATGTGATATAATCCCAACCTATGTTGGGTCTGACAGCGATCTAAATGTTTTAATAAAAAGCTGGACTAAAGTGGTGTTGACAATTCCTTATGCCAATTATATCAGAAGGAGTCAACAACGTTTATAGTATAAATAGTACACGACAGACATACACTTGATTCATGTGTGTGTCAAACGCTGTAGTCTAATAACGACTAAAGCCAACAGAAGTCGTCCGTAATCGTCGACGCGTTTCTGCAGCACGGGTAAAATAAATTTACCGCTGCTTCATCAGGACGAAATTGAGACAATTTATTAGATTATACTAGATTTGTTGTTGTTGATCAATCTGTGTAGTGAGCATCAAAACTGCACAGATCTGATTTTGTATGCTGATGCCTGATAGCTGATGCTCAATACACTTAAGACGCTGCTGCGAGGACTAGTTTAGTGTAGTATTGATGGACACACGGGCAAGCACATTATAATGCCGTCCAGGTAATAGCCGCTAAACTGAGTTGATATAGCTGAACAAATTCTGGCCTGCGACACTTATATTGAATGAGTGCGTTATTTGATAATTATATAACGAACTTTTTTCAAAGTGTCGGCTGGTTAATTGTATAGGAGTCTGATGATTGACTTCCAGACACAATAAAGAGCCAAAAAGAGTCAGTTTAGAATTGTGTTAGTAAACACCCAACCACAGCTAAACTGCACAGATCTGATTTTATATGCTGATGCCTGACAGCTGATGCTCAATACACTTAAGACGCTGCTGCAAGGACTAGTTTAGTGTAGTATTGATGGACACACGGGCAAGCACATTATAATGCCGTCCGGGTAATAGCCGCTGAACTGAGTTGATATAGCTGAAAAAATTCTGGCCTGCGACACTTATATTGAATGAGTGCGTTATTGAATGATTATATAACAAACTTTTTTCAAAGTGTCGGCTGGTTAATTGTATAGGAGTCTGATGATTGACTTCCAGACACAGTAAAGAGCCAAAAAGAGTCAGTTTAGAATTGTGTTAGTAAACACCCAACCACAGCTAAACTACAGTGCGGTCCAAGGTAGTGACCGCTGGCTAAACTACACAACTAGCCCCTGTGAGACAGCACTTCAGTTTGACGTGTAGCCTTTAGTCCCAATGTCCACGGGCAAAATGGAATTCCTAAAACCGCGCTGGTCTCCCGCACGTGTGTTCCGCGCCCATAGAGAATCATTGGACACTCGCAGGTAATTAAATACCTGCGGATGTCATTTTTCCCTGCGCGTGGATCGCACATGCGGGAAAGCACCCGCAGCATGCTCCATTTCATGCAGTTTTCCCACATGGAAGCTCCCGCAGCTTCCATTGAGGCCTATGGAAGCCGTCCGGTCCTGTGGCACAGACACAGCTGTCACTGCGTCCGTGCTGCAGACCGCGGGAAAGCAGGAGTTAAAAAAAACAAAACGTGCACGGTGCATGCGCGCAGCACACTGCAGGCGGGTCGAGCACATCCGCCGGGCTGAAGAAAGAAGATCCAGCAGCGAAGGAGGGGAGACCCGCAGCATCCAGAGAGGTAAGTATAATTTATTTTTTTTTGCCTCATGTCTGCGGGAAAGGAGGAACCCACTGCAGGATTCTGTATGATGAATCCGTGCGGGCCCGAATTTCCCTGTGGACATGAGGCCTTACTGCTTTACTATTCCAGGAAACATCCTTTTACATCTACACCTTTTGACTCTATTACCCGCAATACCGACACCTCCTGCTTTCTCCTGCATAAACCACGGAGCCTCCAATGGTGGTGATGTGATCCAACTGGCGCAGAAGTTGGCTGCAGCTGGAATATCTACCACAAGCCTTTCTCAGAATTGTGTCTGTTCTAATACAACTCTACCAGGTGAGCGTAACAGCGACCAAATCATTTCTTTATGTATCTCACTTTGTTTACAGGGGCATTGCCATGCCAAGAAAGGGGGTCTCCGAGCTACTGCAGCAAGCTAGAACATCCAAATCTTAACTGTGCAACATATTAGGATGGAGATCTACCACTGAAACGAAATGGGGACTTTCCGCACCAAATGCAGTAGTTAGCGCACTACATTTGGGCAGAAAGTGGTTTTTGGGTATTAGCCAAATCCAGTTTGTCAGATAATGGCATGTGACTAGTCATTGCATAAAGCACCATAATGGCACCACTATAACACTGGTCAGTTCTTGTGTGTGCGGTTGCGGCTATGGAAGTCCAATTGGTGAAGTTGCAGTGGTTGTACCTTTAGGTCCTTAGTATTATTTCAGTCCTGTAGTATATATAGTTTTAGCATTAAGTTCCATTCATAGAAAAGAGAACTACTAGAATAAGATACAATGTCCATGGGCAGATTTGATTTGTGGAATATCCACAGTTCAAGCCACCTATAGGGAAGCATGGGTGTCTGCACCTCAATTATCACATGCGGATCCGTTTCCTAGATTCCGCGTGCGGAAAACACATTGCAGCATGCTCCATTTTAGCCCGGATTAACATTGAGGACGGGCTGGGGATTCCACTGGAAAAGCAGGAGATTTTGGAAAAAAAAACCTGTACTTCGCATTTCCAATGGCAAGCCGCAGTACAGAAAATGTGAGGTACACGCCGACGCCACTGCTGGCAGGATCGCATCCGCGACAAGACTTACACTGAGCTGCAGAAGGATTTCATCCAGCATCTTCACGGCCTCTACGCTCGCCGCCTGAGTCTTCTTACTCAGATATTTGGCCTGCACAGTACAGAAGAGTACAAGTTTAGAGAACGTCTTCAATACCCAAAAGCTGTACTTTCCCCCTCCTCAGGATGGACGTTCCTGCCGACAAGGAGCATTTTGTTTATATGTGTCATTGTCAATGAATGTCTCTTCACAAATAGTAGTGGTGGCCTCTAGTAACAGAACTACTGCTGCCCGTCATCTGCTGGCAAGAAAGCTATACATTACAAGAACGGGCCATGCCAGGGATGAGGAGATGGTACGCCAAAACGTCTGACTTCTCTTTTTCCACACTTTGATTCCAACTCCTTCATAAATAACTCATGTATAATAACCAATAACAAATTCACTGCAGAAAAATGGTAACATCAGACTTAATATCCGTTACACATTAATACATAATATTGTGAAGCAGGATTTGGACTCAATACATTTCTACTGACTCGACAACCCTGGAATATACACTGAATTACCACTTTATTAGAGACCTGAGCCCCTTCACGATTGGCACTTCCCTGTATAGAAAATTAGATCAGTATAAAATCACACGGAAAGTTTTCCCAAGGATCGGTTTCAATGTGAATCCACATTAAATAGTTCCATTGAGTGAATCGAGTGACTTCCAGTGAGGCCTGGCCATTGGTACTAGACCGGCCGGGGCCAGGATTTTACTGCCAACCTTATGGGGTTTTCTTGTGCAGCGGTGTTGTTGAGAGTATACTGAGACTAGAGGAAAACATTCAGCAGAAGGGGATCCTGTGGATGTAAACAACTTGTTGACTGAAAGGATCAGAGGAGGATGTCAAAAATCATTCTCATGAACAGTTATGGAAACTACAGCCGAATACAACACTGGTGCTCCAACTAACATGTCCGAACACACAACGTCTTGTTCCTTAGCACGGATGGGCTATAACAGCGGACGACCCATTTCAGCACCATTGCTAAGAAAACAGAAAGACAAGATTCCAGTACGTAAAAGAATGCAAAAATTGGATCACTGACCAGTGAAAAAGCATCACCTGGTCAGATGAATCCAGATCTCTGTTGCTCCATGCTGATGGGAAGGGCAGAATTTGGCACAAGTGGCATGAATTGATGAACCATTCCTGTCCTATCAGCACCTCCATCTAATTTTGGCCAACTACAAGAAGCTTCCTGTCCACATGGGCCTATATTCCTACAGAACGATTTCAGCACCTAATGGAATCTATACCACAACGAATTACTGCCTTTATTAAGAGCAAAGAAGGTCCAATGTGCTACTAAATGGGCAACTTCTTGCAGATGACTTGGGTGTCCAGCCCTGCGCACACAGGTTTTAATAAGGTGCATATTCCAGTCTGTCAATATAGCATTTGGAGAATTAATTTATATTGCTAGTGCTGATATCTTGTACCTTATTTAGCGAGTCCTTGCCCTGAGTGTTCTGGCTGAGCAGGTTTCCAGCCAGGATGACACGTGATATGCGAGCTGCGTAGCCCTGCTCCTCTTCTGCGCCAGCCTGCCCGGTCACCAAGTCAAGAAGTAGCTGCAACTCCAGCAGGCTCTCCCCGCTGCCGCCTCCGAGCCCCAATCCTGAGGTCAGCAGCACATACCTGGAACAAATAGCCAAACAGGTCCTCAATAAAAAAACTGATCCATTACACAGAAGAGGAAGCAGCCAGCAACACCCATGTGGCCCTACATTGGGCATAACACAGTACCGTTCTACTTAGAGAGTTCTCTTAAAGTGTAACTATACTTTCAACAATCTTTTGATCAGTGAGGACCAGGTGCGAGACCCCCACCAATTTCTAGAATGAGGCAACAGAAGTTTGCATCCAAGAGTTTTCTCGCTGAGATGGACTTAAAGATTTTCCCTGGTTTCAGCTAGTAAGCATAGACTGCACCCGACTGAGCACTTCTGTTGCTCTGTTCTAGCAATCGGGGGTATTTCATCACTCAGACCCCCCACTGATCAAAACTATTGATAGGCTATAATGTTTATATTTGTACCCTACAAGACCAAAAGCGTCACAGAAGACAATATATAGGGTGGCCCAAAATCATCTATGTGCTGCTATGTACTGTACATACCAAAGTAGATTTCCTAAAATTGCACAAAGTTCTCGTACAAAACACAAGGAAGGTTTTGTTTTTTTAATAAAGGGAACCATGATCACTTTGAGCCGCACAAACTGAGTATCAATGAGGATTCGTTTCATACTCACCGGGCACTCTGATCCAGCTTTGTGCCCATGCGAAGATGGCACGTGCCAGCAGCTTAACTCTTTCCCATTCTCCCATGGAGATGAATGGTAGACATGTACGCAGAAAGCGTTAACCTGTGTGTTTGCACCAATTTTTACGGAGACACAGCGCTGGAACGGGGTGTTCGGTGAAAATGAAACATGGTTCCCCAGACTCCCCGCTCCCTCACCTTTGAGCACCATACGGTAGTTTATGGGGGTCAAATGTGATAACAGGTTCCACTTAAATCAGGTTATAACTCTGCAACTAGATGTTCCATTTTCAATAACACATAGAACGTACAAACTAAGGCAAAGAATACAGAAATGAACCTCAGTAGCAACAGAAAAATTGTCTTACAACGCAAGTGCGTGGCAAGAATTTGTAGACCTACGTACAGAGTCGCAACCATTTCTGCGCAGTGTGTGATGGGAACGGACGAGAGGTTTGGGGCTTTTGTACAACACAAGAGCATAAAGGGCAACTCATAGACAAGCTTAGGGTGAAGGGGCAAGCCGGGGCTCGTTCACATCAGGCTTCTGCTTTCCACTATGAATGGATGTTTTCACAGAAGCAAAACGGATGGAAAAAGTATTTAAAACTGAACCAAGTGGAAACCATATTTTCCATTTTTTTTAAAGGATGTGTTAAATGGATGTCAAAAAAAGAGCATTTCTATCAGTTTCCTTTTATTTGTATCCAATTCGTATTGTTTTATCTTTCTCCCATAATGTAAAAAAAATAAAACTGAAATCTCCTTTGTTTGATTTAGTTTTTTTTTCACAAAAACAAGAGTGCGGCAGTCTGCGCTATTATTTACGTAAAAAAGATGGAAAGTAAAAGAGGAACGGAACTAAACTGTGCAAAACTGAAGCTCAGAAAACCCCACTGAAATTAGTGGCATTTAAAGACAACCTTTTTTTCTGTTTGGAGCTCCTCTGACGGAAACGGAAAACAAAAACGCGGTGCCTTAACATGTTTTCAAAAGCGTTTGAAAGCATTTGATAGCGGTTTTTAACGCACCCCATCATTACAATGGGTAATGAGATGCGTTCAAACGCACTAAAATAGAGCGGACGGCGTTCCAAAATCACAGCGTTAAAAAAGACGCTGCGTTTGAGCGCTGGTGTGCGAAGCCCATTTAAATCAATGGAGCGGTTTTGCCGTGTTTAGTGCAGTGTTTGAATCGCCGTGGTAAACGCTGTAAAAGCGTAGCGTGTGAGAGCGGTCCTCGAGGCAAGGCTTTACGTTAAGAAATGACACGGCAATGACGAGCGCCGCTTGGCGAAGTCAGGGCTCATACTGTACGCCGGCTTTCACACGGCCTGAATCAGTGTTACAGGATGACCGAAGATGGTTCATACAATTGGTCGCCCCCCCCCATAAGTCATCGCTGTTGGCAGCACCTCGCCCATTCACACAGGAAGGGTTTGCTTGCAGGCCACTTGTGTATCTCTCGCGCACGTGTGCAATGATATGCCAATAACCATACGCTATCTTGGCGTGTATGGACACATAATATGCGCCAAGGTAGAACACGGTGCAATGTGCGCATAGTGTGAGCGGCACAATGGACAGTCGAGTGGTTATTGCCCTCATAATTGGCAGTTGCACACGCTGGTATAAGACCGGCCTGAAGGGATACAGTAGAGGATAAACAGCCGTGGCTTGCCCTACATACAGACGTGGCCCCTTGTGATCTCTTACATGCACTGTGACAGCAGATCACAGAGCAGCCGGCATGTGTGTTCAATTACACGGCTGTTCATTTGCAAATCCCCCATGCGAACGCTTTTCTTTGTGTTTTCCCCAAACTAAAGTCATATGATTAGAAGTTCACTGCCCACAAATCAGGCAGGAAGCCAAACCTTTCAAGACACATCACAGTCTTGTGTTTATCCCCGAGGAGGACAAAATGATAGTTTACCTACTCAGCGCCCATTGTTCTTTACCAAGGGCCTCATCCGGTTTAGGCTGGAAGGACGCACGGTACTTTGCAGGGTTTGTCAGAAACACTGCGGTTGTATATAACTTTAAAGTCTATAGCAAATTATTGAAAAGTCTATTTACACAGCATTTATTTGTGGAGTGCCTTTTCAAAAGACATACAAATTGGAGAGGTTATATCTGGTACCACGACTAAGGATAGAAGACAAAGCAGCATCTCTTCCATAAGGAAAAGATACCCATCTGCAGACAGCTAGTTCTTGTCTGATATCAGTGCACAGTAAGCCGAGGCCTTTGACGTTGATAAAAGTGCCACTTACGCGTTACGACTGTAAGCCTTAGACTGACTATGATTAAAGGGTTGTCCGAGTTGTAAAATCTGTGGACAACCCCTTTCCTATGCATTAAAGTAACAAATTGTGATATACTCGCTTCTCCCCGCACCACTGCTCGGTCCTCCACTCAGGTCTCTGTTGAGAGCTCCAGTCCCGCCTGGTTTAAGGGACGTCGCAGAGGCTGCAGCCACTAACAGGGCAGCACCTCTTGATCACTGAGCTCTGTTATTGGCTTCAGCCTCTGCAATTTCTGGTAATCTGGACGGGACTGCAGCTGTCAACAAAGACCGGAGCGGAGGACCGAGCAGTGGCATGGGACACAGTGGGTGCTGGGTGAGCCGATAATATCATGATTTGTTATTTTAGTTTCAACAGATTTTATTGAGATATTTTCAAAAACGGAATAGATGCATAACAGTCTTAAGTCCCCATGCAGGCCTCTAAATTTAAACCTAGGCGGGCGATCCCCTGAAAAGGAAAACAAAGGGTGATTTAGGTATCGGACCCACAAATAACCGGTTTTAGCAAGTGATGAACTTGTGTCCACAATTTCTCCACTTCCGCACAGGTCCACCAGGTGTGAAGCATACTCCCCAGAGCCCGACAGCCTCGGAAACAGAGCGAGGATGGGAACAAGTGGTGCACTCTCTGTGGGACTAAGTATGTTCTATGTAGGATTTTGACCAAGGTTTCCATGACGGAAACCTGATAGCGGCCCTTAAGTGATCGTGGAACCACAGTGCTGCCATCTTTCTAGGGTCATCTCCTTTCTCAGGTCCTCCTCCTATCTCTTCAAGAATACCTCCGCTTCAGGTTTGTTCAACATACTGTATACAAGAAGGTTTCTCTCTGGGAGGGGTCATCTGCACATAACTTTTCGAATGGAGTGGGTAGGGGAGGTGTGGGGGGCAAAGATAAGGAATGGACAAAGTGAAATACCCGATTGATTCGAAGATATTCCTGAGTAAGTGGTTTACATGTGGCTATGAATTGCTGTAAAGTAAAGAGTTTTGACCTATTGCATAAGTGGCGTAGTGCAGTTATATGGTTGCTTCTCCACCATGTGAAAAGGGATAGGTCCAGACTTGGGTGGAACTGTGGGTTAGGAATTATTGGTAGCATTGGTGAGATCTTAGATGACAGGTTGTATTTGAATCGGGGGCTTCTCCACAGTAAGGCTTCTTTCACACAGGCGTTCGCAGTAACGCAGCATTTACTGCAGATTCAGCCTGGTTTAAGCAGCGCTGGTATTCTTTATGCTAGCGTTTTGGCTGAAAACGCAGCCAAGGATGCTGAAAGAAAAAAAAAAAATCAATACTCACCTAGCCGTTGCCATCCAGGTCGCGGCCGCTGATCTCTGCCGCTGCTCCGGGCTTCCTCTGCACTGACAAATCAATTGCCGTAAGCCAGGTTTGAGAACCCCACCTCCGGCAATAGATTGCTGGATTGGTTCTCGGCACAGGCTTGATGCCCAATCACAGCCCTTCATTGACTGCCTCAGCCAATCAGAGTGTAGCTAGGACTGATTTTCGGGGTAGGGCTTATATTGCAAGCCCCCCCCCCCCCCAAAAAAAATCGGTGTGCGGTTAACGCTGCCAAAAACGTGGCAACAAGTTTTGCCGCGTTTTCAGCAGTGCTGAAACCGCTGCGCCTTCATTTCAATGGACGAAGCAGGGCTAAAAACACCCAAAGATAGAACATGCATCGCTGTCAAAGCGCAGGGTTGAAGGACGCTGCGTTTGCAGCCTTGTGTGAGCAGTCCCATTAAATTGAATGGGTGCATTGTACAGCGCTCAGCGCAGTGCTGAAAACGCAGCGCTAAATGCTGTACAAAAATGCCTGTATGAGGGAGGCCTAAGAGGGAATAATATGAGAGAGGCCTCATCTGTAGCAGTACTAGGGAAAGGGGGTCCGAGGACCAGGTCGGAATTGATATGTTGTACGGGTTAATGCGTTTTTTCTCAATGTCCACCCAGAGCGGGCCATTTACATTACCCAATGAATTGTTATTTTACTGCATAGGGAAGGGGCTGTCCAGTTGTAAACTATTGAATATATATCCTTAGGACAGGCCATCAATGGTAGATCAGCAGGGATCTGCCCCACCGTACCCCCACTGAACAGCAGTTTCAGGGGACGGCATGCTCGCGCACGGAGACGATTTCTACAGGCGCACCAGAGCGGAGAACAGCTGACCAGTGGTGGTCCAGGGCCATCAATAGTTTACAACTGGACAACCCCTTTAAGGCTTACAGCCGAAAGCTTGTGCTCTGTTTGGAGGTCTTATCCCTCATCTAACTACATCCGATGCTGGAACCATTTTTTTTATATCTGCTATTTGCCTAGCTTACTTCCCAGGGGAATATTGCGTGGCCTATAAATCTCCTTATGTCTACTGGGCAGTTTTCAAAACGCAGCACGCTCTGAGTATGGCGTATCTCCCATAGGCCTTCAAAGACACAGGGAGAAAAAACACATTTTAAATGTTACAAAATAAAACCACAAGTCCTTGTAAAAAACTCCCCCCCCCCCTTTTTTAAACAAAGATGAAAAATAATGACTAAACGGTGTGTGAAGGAGCCCTTATATAGTTTCAAGTTTTATGTAACTTTATTCTCTAGTCACTCCTCATATTCTTCTACCTTGACGGATTCCAATAATACACCAATAAAGAACTATGGAGGCGGCCAGAGGAAACTGCTCAGTGTGCTTCTACAACACATTCCAAGCACCGGGGCTTGGCAGCAGAAGGATTGTGGTTTTGCACGGTCTGTTTTTAGAAGGAATAAGAGTTTTATGAAAAATAACACTCATCTGTCAGCAGAAAGCCTCTGGGTAAGAGAGAACAGACGCCTGGATGCTACCTAGATGAATAGCATGCAGAGAGGGGAGACCCACCTGTCTTCCTGCAACTCCGGAAGAGGAGATTGTGAGGGAAGAGATGCCAAGCAGAAATCTTCTACCGTGAACTTTCCAGCATCGACTTCTACACCAAGGACAGCTATCACAGCACCTAGAGGGGCCGAGGAAGAGAAGGGTTATGAAGAGGAAGGATAAAATGTGTTCAGCGGTCCGTTTTTGCATGCATAAAACCTGAACGATGAATCAGCTCGTGTCAACTAAGAACAGAGGCAGGCGGGCTGGAACGATCCCCGGCCCACTCCGGCTCCATTCACTAGCAATGAGCGTTTCTGTGCAAAACCACAGGAACGATCATCGCTGGGACAAACTGCCGGGCATCAAAGTAGAGCTATGTAAAAGCAGGCCAACACTGGCCAGCACACGGCCACACCAGCCTTAGGACTGTCTGATCTTCATGGATACCGCACATTGCATGTGCTAGTCTCATCCATTTAAACTAAAGAGCCCCGTGTGGTGAAGAGTGTTATGGTAGCAAACTGTAGCAAAGAGTGTTATGGTAGCAAACCTGAAGGTTGTGAGTTCAATCCCTGTATAGTTCGGGTAGCCGGCTCACGGTTGGCTCAGCCTTCCTTCCTTTTAATAGCTAACAAAAATACATTATGTTATTGCGAGCTTTCAAACCTCTCAGGGTCCTTCCTCAGGCCCTGAGAGGTTGGAAAGCTCGCAATAACATCATGTATTTTTCTTCGCCATTAAAAGGTATCATATCTACAAGATAACTCAGAATGTATCGTAGCACCAATGTAGCATATTCCTTTGTTGCAGTGTTAAATATGCAGGAAGTAAGGACACTCACCGGTCACAAACATCCGCACATCAGTGGCGCCCTCCAACTTGATCCTCTGTAGCTCGTCCTCCAGTATCAGTTCATCAGACTCACTGATATATTTGGACCTTGCAGGTTGAGGCAGGAGATTGTGCTGGAGGCAAAAAACACCAGAATGACAGACGGATACAATGTGCAAACAGCAAAGACTTGTCATAGGCTCTACACAATGAAGTACTGTATAAAGCCTGCAAAGGGTGCTGGCCGCTAACATGACATCTGTATATGTGAATTAGAGCTTGCAGTGTATATACGGCTATTTTAGTAAATCTTGATCCAATTACAGTAAAATGCCTGAAAGTATGAATCAGTCTAAACAAGGCCAAGCTGTCAGTCATGCTTTTATTGTTTAGTTAGGGAGGAACGTCGCCCCCTCCTATGATAACAATCTGCTCTGGAGGAGGCAAGTATATTCAGGTCCACAGAAATACTTCAGTCCTCTCCTGGAAATTACTGAGCTGTTCGCATTATGTGGCTTTACATGGGACCACTAGAGTCCGAATAGTCGCTTTATAGATCAAATAGGAGCGACGGTTGCTCCGTGTAAACATGGCCGTCAGCGGGTGATGATCAAAAACTCATTCACTAGTCACTAAGTTTCAGTTCACCTAAAAATAGTTGCTAGATGACTGATTATCATCTGGTGTAAACAGGTAATCAGCTTTGCAGGGAGGTGTGTGCTTGTTTGGGGCGAGCGTCTCCCACGGAATGCGGATTGGCTTTTTAATAGAGATGAGCGAGCGTACTCGGAAAAGCACTACTCGCTCGAGTAATTTGCTTTATCCGAGTATCGCTGTGCTCGTCCCTGAAGATTCGGGTGCCGCTGCGGCTGACAGGTGAGTCGCAGCAGGGAGCAGGGGAGAGCGGGCGGGAGAGAGGGAGAGAAAGATCTCCCCTCCGTTCCTACCCGCTCTCCCCTGCAGCTCCCCGCTCCGTGCCGGCACCCGAATCTTCAGGGACGAGCACAGCAATACTCGGATTAAGCAAATTACTCGAGCGAGTAGTGCTTTTCCGAGTACGCTCGCTCATCTCTACTTTTTAACCTTTTGTTGAACATTTTGTCCTTCGACTTAACGCCGATTGGTTCCTGAAAACACACAAATACGTGCGAGTGATCCTTGACTGAACAGTCCCTGCTGGTCTTTAAAAGAACACTTCTGCGGTCCCTGCTGGTTTGGCCTTCAATGCAACATCCAGTGCTGCGAGTTTTCACTCGAAGACCGCTCACACGTATTTATGAGCATTCAGCGGACTCGGCAACCAACGGGCGTACGTTGGATATGAGTCAAACTTTCAAATACGCACCAGCCAAAGAACCTCCCGCCCCTTACTTGTCAACAACAATATTTTGGCACATGTTAATGTTTCCAACAATTCGTTCAACAACAGCCGTTTGTACCCGGCAGTGACTATTTCGAAAGTTTGTTCAGATGAGAATTGTCCTGTGTAAAGCCACCTTTAGAGCCATCTGCCTAACGTATCTCTCCAATGGAGACATATGCCAATGTACAGGCATACAGACGCCCATGCAAAAACCTAACTTACATGTAAACTCCTCCGCACAGAAAAATGAAGGAGACTATGATTTTCTATACAATTAAAGAAAAAAGTATACCAACAGAAGAAAAGGGACACTTTTGGCCTTTGTCTGGTGAACGGAGCACTATGGATACATTTGGAAACATAGGCTTACAATGTGATGTGAACATAAGGTAATGTATCAACGGGGAGGTGACCCTGATCTGGATCTTAAATACTCCCGGGGGCTGCCTTGGGCTCCGCCCCCCTTTGTCTCCCCCCAACCAACTATCTACCCCCCTCCTTCCTAATATTTATAATTATTATTTATTTTCCCTCTCTCTCTCCCCATCTTCCTTCTCACTCTTCTATTTCTCATTCTTTTTCATTTATGGCCAGAGGATATAGCCACGGGCTACTACCCGATTACCAAGGACTACAAACACTTTACTACTCAGGACCCCTGTTCTCATGATCAGTGGAGTCCCAGCAGTTGGTCTCCTTTGATCGTAAAGTTCTCCCCAATAACTTTCTACCTTGGCACAAGCCCTTTAATGGGTGCTGACTGAGTGGCTCTACACTCAGAGATTCCTGCATACGAGAGCTAGGCGGTTCACTGCTCCACTGAACCCAATGACACCATCAAAGAGCCGTCCCTTTGGGAGATTTTCATGCCTCTAACCGGTGTTGATGACAATCTATATTACAGTGAGCTCAATGGAGGTGCAGTCAACAAAGCTTGTAGATATGGACATCTTGGAGCTAATAAGACAAAAGGAATCTGTCTAAGGTAGAACGTCTTGACCCCTTCATCCAAGCTGCTGCTGGGGGATCAAAACCGCCAATTGCTACGGATACCATCTTCTAATAGTGACGGTATAAGGCAGCTAAATAATACAGTAGGTACATTCCATAACTGGGGCAAATGCATGAAAAACAATGAGGCATATGTATTAAACATCTTGCACCTCAATTCCAAAAGAAAAAGTCGCCAAAACAGTAACTTGTTAAGGGGTTTTACGCCAAGTCCCGGCACTTTTTGAATAAGCGGGTGCTCCAGCATTAGGGTGCATAGCTGATTAATATATTTAATTTTGGCATGGACATGTAACTTGTGAGGCCTAAGTGTTACCATCGTCTGGTTGGTGAGACCCCAGCTGAAAAAGCCTGAGAAGCCCTGGTCTACTGTAGAGACACTCCAGCCACTGAATGATTTGTCTGCCACCTTCTGGAGGATCCTAGAAGTACATGACTGCAGGAAGAAGCAGCCAAGCAATGTCTCAGGATTCATGATTTAGTATTAACCCCTTAAGGACACGGCCCGTTTTTTCCTCCCCCCTTTAACCATCGATGTAGCCGTCTGCAGGCTTGTTTTAGGGGGACAAGCTGTATTTTTCAATGGGACTATATAATGTACTGAAAAGCTTTTTAAGAATTCTAGGTGGAGTGAAATACGAAAAAAACTAAATTCCGCCATCTTTGGGTGCGTCTTGTTTCTACGGCGTACACACTGCAACAAAAATGATCCGATAACTGTATTCTATGGGTCATTGAGATTACTACAATACCAAATTTATATAGTTTTTTTTGCTGTACTACTTTTTCTTAAGATATTTAATTTTTGTAAATTATTTTCTGCCGCCATCTTCTGACAGCCATAACTATTTTACTTTTCCGTTGACATAGTTGTGTGAGGGCTCATTTTTTGTGATACGTCCTGTAGTTTCTATCGGTAACATTTTGGAGTAAATGCGACTTTTTGATCGCTTTCTATTACATTTTTTCTTGGAGACAAAGTGACCAAAAAAACCGCAATTCTGACGTTGTTTTTCTGACGACATTCACCGCGTGGGGTAAATAATACGTTACTTTGATAAATCGGACTTTTACGGACGAAGCGATACTGAATATGTTTTTGTCTTATTATTTTGATTCTTCTATTAGAAATATGGCAAAAGAGTTTTTTGTTTCTTTTTTAACTTTTAATACTATTTTTTTTTTTTTAATAATAAAACTTCTAAACAAATTTTAACTTTTTTTGTAAGTCCCCTGGAGTATGATGTAATGCCATAGCATTACATTATACCGTGATCTGACAGGCAGCCTATCAAGCCATGCCATAGGCATAACTTGATAAACAATCTGCAATGACAGCCCTGGGGCTTTTGGCAACTGCACAGCAACCCACGATCTCATCACACACTGCAGTGCAGGACCCCCAAACATCAATCGGGGCATTTAAATTCCGCTGTCATGATTGAAGGCAGCATTTAAAAGGTTAACAACTCCGATGAGTGGCACAGCTTATCGGAACTGTTGAGGGTGGGTGTCGGCTGTCAACCCGCAATCCCCCTCCATACACACCCGAACCTGCAAGACGTAACTGTACGACCTGTAGCTTTAAGAGGTTAACGTGGTATTCCAGGCATTTACTAATGATGACCTATCCTCAGGATAGGTCATCCATAGTTGATCGTTTGGGGATCCGCCGCTCAGGATCTCAGCACACTGTCAGTTCAGTGGAGCCAGGCATAGTCATCATTGGTCAGGGCCAGTAGTGTAGCCGGCTTCACTCCAATTGAAATCAGTTAGGGCTCCCACACATTTCTGTTTTTTTAACGCTGCGATATCGCTGCGTTTTTTCTCTCGTAATTGTCAATGGGACTTTCTAATGTTAAAATCCCATCGCACAAAAATTGCAAAAGCACCAACCTGCGATGCGTTTTTAACACAAGAAAGTCCCATTGACATTCGCGTTTTAAAAAAACGCAGCGATATCGCAGCGTTAAAGAAAAAAGCAAGTGTGTAGGAGCCCTTAGAGCGATACCTTCTATTACACTTCTAGGTCCAACCGCAACAAGGACGTCCAGCTTCACTGCCCTGTAAGCAGGTAGTAGGATCAGCTGATCCCCATTGATCAACTACCTATCCTAAGTTCAAATCCTCAATAGCAAATGCCTGGAAAAACTCTTTAAGGCCTTATGTCCAGGGGCGGTTTGGATTTCTGCAGCGGAAGACCTGCGGAAACCATTTGCGGGAGATCGCAAATGTAATTGTTTTTCCGTGTGGATGTTCGTGGATGCACTGCGGATCATCCGCATTGAAAGAAATCCACAACCCCTCCTCCCAGCCTTTTCCCCACCTCCTTAATTGATTTTAACCTTCAAATTAGCAGTGCATCCACAATTGTACTTGCAGATGCACTGTAGATCGTCCGCACCCACTGACTTCTATTGAGCCTGTCTGTACAAATCTGCACTGAAATGGAGGTTGCAGCGATTTGTTTTCCGCACCAAACGGTTCGCAAATCAAATCCACATGCTGAAATCCAGTTGCGGATGCCAAGGCTTCCCTATGGGTACTTTGAATTGCGGATCTTTTGTGCGGGTGACCCTAATGTGGATATCTTAGAACCATTTATACTAGTTGGAAACCGTCATACAATTCTGCAAAGTTTAGAAATGTTACTGATACTCTGCAATCCAAGTCTTTGTACGAATTTCCTCCAGCACTCCAAAGACATAGGCTGTCTGCAGACGGCCGGGTCGGATCCGGCTGCGAGAATTCTCGCAGTGGGACCCGACCCGAGCATCTGCAGAGAGCAGTGCGGGCACTCACCTCTCCCGCAGCCCCGGCTCTTTCATGTGTCGGCTGCCGGCGCATGCGCAGAGTGGGGGTGGTGAGTGACGTTTCTGTGCGGGGCTCTGCAAGCCCCGCACAGAAATAGAGCATGCCGCGATTTGTTTGCCACGCGACATTTCGCGTGGCTGTCTGCATAGGATTGCGTTTGTTAACGCAATCCTATGGCAGCTTTCAGGGACGGAAATTCCGCGGGAAATCCCTCCCGTCTGCAGGCGGCCTTACTGGAGGGTGATTTGGCCCCACTGTGTGTCAACTAGTAAGAATGATCATCTGAGCCCATGCGGGACAGGGACTGATGTGAGCGGATCTGTCACTGTACTAGGCCATCTGACTAATAGGAGCGATTAATGAGACTCACAGTTATAACCAGAGCCTCAGACGATACAAGAAAGAATATACAGACTGTGAGAAATAAGAAAAGAGTCTGAAGACAGACAAGGAAGACGCTTGTACCTCTTCACTGATCTCCCGCAAAATGGAAGGTTGCAACTCCATGGATTTAAACAAAGTTCCGATCACACAGCACCTCTCTGCCGACTGGAGTTCACATAGTTTCCGCACAGCTATGTCATCACCTGTAAGACAGACACCAAGTATAAAGGTATGTTCACAGGCTGCGGATTTAATGCAGAGCTCACCCCTTATATTGCTTAGGGAGAAGAAAAAAAACCCCCACAAAATCTGCAACATAAATTGACATGCCACAGATTTAAAGGGCTAATCCGGTAAAGGGGCTTTTTTTTTTTTTTTTTAAAGACATCCACTGAATGGGTTAAAATTGATAGATCGGTGGAGTCCAACCACTTGGACCCCCACCAATCCTGAAACCACCAGTCCCATTTCCCCTGTTCTCCACACCTCCGGGTGCTTTCTCCCATGAGTAGTGACATCACTGAATGGAGCCGGTGCGCCATCCATTATAGGGGGCTGACGGAAATACGCAAGCACTTTCTACTTGCTGTCTCTGGCAGTCCTATTAAAAAGGAATGTAGCGACACTGCAGAAGTGCGACCTGCACTCCGTCTAGTGTGCTCCTTACTGCAGTGAGGACAATGTGGGAAACGGAACAGTCGTTTTCACTATCAGTAGGGGGCCAAAGACAGACCTCCATCGATCTAACAGTTTTTACCCATCCAGTGATGGGTAAAATCTTTAAAAACTTCCATAACGGGGATACCCCTTTAAAATGCATTGATGTGGTGCGGATCTTCTGCACAGCATGTATATCTACTCTGCAGCTACTGCAAATACTGCCGATTTCATGTACGTAAAATCCGCAGAGAATCCGCTCCATGTGACCGTGACCCACGGCAGACTTGTGCATACAGCGGAATCCATGTTGGTCAAATCTGGCACAGATCCACAGCCTAGTTGTCCATGGATTTGTACATCCAACCGTTTCAAAGAGGTAAATCCATGTGCCAATGTCTCAATGTGGAATCCCCATCAAGAAGCGACATGTCACTTTTTATTTTATTCACACCCAAGCCATATGAATTATGATATAGACTCCCACTGAATCTACCTATTACTCTACCTCTTCACACCAGCAGGTGGAGCTGCATTCTGCGGTGCAATGCAAAGTGTGTGGATACACTCTCCTCTTTACTATCATCAATCCTGCCTATCTAGTCTTATGCAGCCACATGGACGGGTCACATATACCGTTTTGTTGGGCTCTCTTACTTATACATACCCCATTTCTTCTTTGCACTCTCTATAAGAAGAGGCCTCATGTGTAGTAGTCGGGTGGCATAGATGTGGGCATACTGGCGAGTGAAGGTGCGTTCTCCTAGTTGATAGCTCTCTGAGCGATTGGCATACAGGCCATTGGACACTCTGGTGAACTTGGCAGAGGTTTCAGATGGGGGTGACAAGAGTCCAGGCCCTTGACCGACAGCCAGATCTGTGAACATGATGGTGACCTGTGAAAAAAAGGGAAGTTTGTGTGAGAAGTAATTTTATTCTTACTGTACAGTCAAAGTGCAGAATAGGGACTGTCGGCTCATTATGTGCGCTCTATGGCCATGCTCCTCAGTCCATCACCCTCCACTCCAACATATTACATAAAGTACCCCAAGGTGATGGTCTTCCACTGTGCTGCCCATTAAGGCTCATGTTGTGTACCCTCACATTACCCGTTACAGGAGCTAAGCTATCTGATGGCAAGTGTGCCTATTGTTCACGATGGCAACCAGCAGAATTGTGAACGCAGCTCTGGAGTTTGTCACCCTGAAGAACAGCCAGCCCTGAGCTACTACGGCAATGTGAAGAAACCTGCGGTTCAGCTTTTTATTCGGAAATAGCGCCACTCTCATCTACAGATGTATTAAGAGCCCAACAAATGTTTGCTGCGCCAGAGCCATTTGCTTAACACTGCAGTGTTCTTTTGCACCTTATGTTACGGTGTATTTACGTGGCCCATTTGCAGCGTATTGACTGGCGAGCTACGCAACTAGCGCACGTGTGGTACAATAACGACGTAGCACACAGCGACACTCAAGCTGAAGAAGAAGACACAAGGGCAAGTGCAACTTCCGTTCAGGGAAAAACCGTGATTCCACTAGCGAATCTACAGGCGTCTTCCACCAGTATCTGTTGCAATTTGAATGTGCGGACGCGATTCATTTTTCACGTGTGTAGCAGGAAGGTGGCTCAATTGGGGTTAATGGGGTGAAGTCAATGGGCACGTGAAAAAAACAGGGGGCACATACATGCCATGTTAAGGCATTCCTTTTTTTTCCCACGCACCAATTGACTTTAATGGGCGATTTTGGTCACATGCCATTCATGCAGATGCCCAGTGGTTGGTGACTACTGCAGGCACTCCGCTGATCGGATCAGTGGCACTGGACCAAGCAGGTCATCTTCTCTATTTTACGCCTTTAATTGCCCCTGTCTGAAGACCCTTAAACAACAGGACTTTCTTCTGGTATACGCAGTCGGCTCTATGAAGTTATTATTTTGCGGTCAGCAGGTACACAGCAAACATAAACCCGTTGCTTCGTTATTTTAACCCTTCACATCAATGGATCCTAACAGAAATTGCACGTTGCATCGTTGCGCTCTCCGTTGGCCTCATGTACACCTCCGCATGGAAGATACAATATGGCTCTGGGCGGTATTGTATATCACTCCGTAGGTGTTAATGGAGGAAAACACGCAAACTGTTCACGCTGTCGTCTGGAGGCGCTGGCGCCAATTCCATCACATTTGATAACAAGAATATGAAAGCGTGCGGCCCTATTCTTGCCGTCTTATGCCAGGGCCACATTGTGCCACATGACGCTTCAGCAAAGTCACGGGGCCTACAACATTTGCGTGACTTGTCGTCGTGTGATTACTACTCCATTTACACGGGGGGAAGGGGGTGGGAGCGTGTTAGGGAGCTTTGGCATGGGACGGAATTACGCCGCAGGACGCAGTTGCAAAATTCCACGTCCGCCACCCCCCCGCGCATTTGCTTGGACGAGTATGCAGATACTCGAGAGGAGCGATGCTCGCTTGAGTATCTGCCTTAACCCTCTAGTCACAATGCAACACCACAACCTCCATGCTGAGTGAGACGCCACTTAGCCCAATAGAACCGTGACGAACCCCATTGGAAGTCAGTGGGGTCAGTCAGGCTAAACTGGGATCCATCGTGCGAGACATCCGCCAGTGTCATGGCTTCCGTCATGAACACAGCCTTCTTTCTATAAGGGCGCTTTCACAATGGCATTGCGATATTGCCGTGAGAAAAATCCCAGCTAAATCGCAGTTTTGGTCACGCAAGGTTTTTTTCCTGAAAGTCTCGCATCGTTGCCGTCCGCGATTGTCCTCCCTCGATAAACGACAAGGAGTTGGTAATGTTAAAACCACATCGCGCAAAAATTGCAAGCTCATGCGTTGCGATAAATCGGAGGCTCCTTAGGGAAACACGGGATATAAAAAAGCAAAGTGCTGCAAGATAGGGCGGGTAGCGATTTACAAATCTCGCAGGCCAGAAAACATCGCGAATGGGAATGAAACCATTGATGAGCACGGGATTCGTAATTCTGCACTTTCTTGCATCACGCGATTTTCTCGTCAGCGTGAAGGCAGCCCAAGGTGAAATAAAATGCAGCACGACTATTCTGGCGAGTATTACGCACCGTAACAGGCCATTGCAGCAAATTCACAGTGAATTTGCGCTCCATTTCAATCGGCCTGTCTGTGCGCATTTTTGCGTAAGCAGATTTAGTGAAATACGTGGCGAAAACTGCAGGAGTAAGCGATTCTCTACCACATAATTACGTAATGCATTTGCACGGCAGTAATGCGCTTACGCTTGTGCCCTAATAGTGTCCCCTACGTCGGTCCCAGTATTAATTAGTGTCCCCTATATTAGTCCCAGCAGTAACAGCCACCCCCTCTATCGGTCTCTTCCATCCCTACAAGTTTCTTCACTCCCCCAGCCTGCAGCGGTCTGTTGCCCATAGCAACCAATCACTGTGCAGCTTTAATTGCGTAAGAGCAGAACACAATATGAAAGCTGCACAGTGATTGGTTGCCAGGGGCAGCACACAGCTGTTCTTTTAGGTTCAGAAACCTGCCCCATAGTGCATAATATGACTGCATGGCATGCAACACTACAAGTCCCAGCATGCACTCTACAACGCAGCTTGGGACGACGGCTTCCACAAGACCAACAGGCCTGCTGAGGAGAAGGACGGGCACATTATAAGAGTGCATATAATCATACATGATCGGCACCATCCTCAGCAGTAAATACAACTACTCTCATGTGCTCACCTTCCGCCAGCTCCCGCCACTACAGCTCTTCTTTCAGCTCTCGGACCGTGACGTAATCACTAGGCGACGACGTCTGAAGTCGGCCATGTTGGGAAGGTCGTAAATATCCATTGCACAAGGTTGAAATGGGGAGAAAACGCGTCTCTATACCGCCCCTTGTGGTAAAATTATGTAATGCACCTGCTTTATATTCGCAGAGAGGCGTCAGACTGCCTTATTACTGGGGTGTCAGGCAGTGTGCAGCCTGGAAAAGGAGTCAATATATTGGGGAACACTTAAAGCAAACCCACAGTGTATGTTGTACTGTAAGGTCTGAGGATGTCCTTGAGGGCCAGATCACACTTGTTCAGAGTACCGTAGAATTATAAGGGCCCTTTTACACTAAACGATTATCGTTTAAAAATCGTTAGATTGTGCGAATTTGAATGATAATCGTTCCGTGTAAACACGGCCAATGAGGGAACGCCGAATGACAATTCGCTTCTCATTCGTCGTTCATTTTATGCAGGCGTAAAATAATTGCGTGTGATCAGCGATCCTTCCGTCGTTCACATTCACGGATACAATAACAACGATTTGTGAACGCAACTGCGAACAATTTTTCTGCCCGTATGATCAAGCGCACTGTGTCATCGCTCATGCGAACAATCTATCGCTGCTTGTTAAAGGAGCCTAACCTCCATCCTTTAGGGTGCGTTCACACGAGCGTAGGCGTATTTACGTTCGCATGAGCGCAGCGTATAATCGCCGGAAAGAACGTTTTTCGCCGATCACGACCAGAGCTAGAAAGCGTATTTTCGTTTGTTCCTACTTTGCAAAGTATCTTTTCGGCCATCGAATATGCGTTGGCGCGTATTTTGGTCGCATATGTTCCGGTTTTTTTTCGGGTTGCCGTTTTTACGTGCCGTAAAATCACCCATGTGAACGAATACATTCGAAACCATTGCCTCAGATGGTCACGTATATACGTTTGGTCGCAAAAACGCGCCGTTTATGCGCTCGTGTGAACGCACCCTAAAGGCCAGATTCACACGACCATATGCGTATTTGCGTGCGCATGAGCGTAGCGGTTTTGCGGAACGAACAATGCCTTTTATCGGCGTACTTTACTGTACTTCTTGCGCCCACAAGGCATGTTTATTTGCACACGGCAAAAAGGCGTCGACTTAAATGGCTAATTAGTCTAACGAGTTCCAGATGTGTTCTTTTTCCGGTGGAATTATGGCTCCTTTAAATTGGCGATCGCGATATCGCCGCAAGAAAATCACGGTGAACTGGTGACTTTTCCCCCCACGATTCTGGAGCAGCTGCAGCGCTGCTTTTTCTCGCAAAAACATCGCTGCCACTGCCATTTTCTCGTGTGTTTCTTTTCACGCAATTTTGCCATGATTTTGCGCATTAGAAACACTTTGCTAAAACGCTTGTCTCAGCAGCCCCATTGAAGTGAATTGAGGCTCAGTACAGCACTGTAAAAGCTGCCCGTGTGAGAGCGGTCTTAAAGGGACACCACCATCACATTTGAGGCCCATAAACTAATTACAAGGCAAGAGTGAGCTGTAGAGATGAGCGAGCGTACTCAGTTCGGGTGTTTTTGCACTCGAGCACCGCTTTTTCCGAGTAACTGACTACTCGAACGAAAAGATTCGGGGGGTGGCGTGGTGGAGCGGGGGGTAGCAGTGGGGAACAGGGGGGAGCTCTCTCCCCCGCCCCCCCCCCACTCCCCTCTGCAACCCCCCCCCCCCCCCGCGCGCTCACCCCCGGCGCCCCCCGAATCTTTTCGTCCGAGTAGTCAGTTACTCGGAAAAAGCGGTGCTCGATTTCAAAAACACCCGAACCGAGTACGCTCGCTCATCTCTAGTGAGCTGTGTTTGATACTCACCAGAGACCCCGCTGCCGCTCCGTGTCCCGACAGTCTGACTCTTTCTGCGCGCTTCTCCCGTAGAGATAAAATGCTCTACGCTTAGGGCTACTTCACACTCATGTATCTGAGTGCGAATCTGTGCGCAAATAAGCAGAGAGTAGAACACACTGATTTAAATGTGTTTGTTGACATTTCCGTATTTTTTCATGAACATTTTGAATGCGGGAAAAAAAATAGAACATATTCTATTTTTCTGCGTATTTGCGCACAAAAGGTCCCCATAGAAGTCAATGGGGGTGTGCAAATGTGTGTACAATACACAAGGCGATGCGCGAAACACTGCGTAATTTTGCTGCAAAAAGAACACATCTGGAACTAATTAGGCCCAATGTACACGCGCAAAATAGAATGAGTAAAACCGCAGGGATGTCATTTTTCGCTGTCGCGCGGATCGCACCCGCAGCATGCTCCATTTTGTGCAGTTTTCCTGCACGGACGGGAAAGTACGCCAGCACATGTGCGAAACAGCCTAAGGCTAAAAAGTTGCGTTAAGGCATGTGCAAACACCCACATGAAGCCTAAGGCGCCTTTCACACGGGCGACAGCAATACGCTGCGAGAAAATCACAGCGATATCGCATCTCTGTTCTGTGTGATATCGCAATTTGTGTCGCTACAGAGTCGTGTGACTTTGTAGCGCTCTTTTTCGTGCGAAGCATCGCTAATGTGAATGAACCCATTGGAAACCATGCGATTTATAGCACTGTCGCATGTCGAGAAAATCGTGGAATTTTGTCGCCCGTGTGAAAGTGGACAAAAGATAGGACTGGACTATAATATACACCAGCTCTGATATGAACCCCCCTGCCTAATATTGTGCAGGTTCTCTTCGTGTTGCAAAACAGCTCTGACCCATTAGGACATGGACTCCACAAGGAGTCCTGTGGGATCCGGCAGCAAGACGGTAGCAGCAGATCCTTATGTTGTGACATGTGGCCACCATGGATCATACCTAGTTTGCAAGCACATCCCATTGATCTGGGGAATATGGAGGACAAGTCATCACTTGGAACTCTTTCCCATGTTCTTCAGACCATTCCTGAACAGTCTTCATAGTGTGACCGGGGGCATTATCCTGCTGAAAGAGGGCACTGCCATTAGGGAATACCGCTGCCATTAAGGGGGTACTAGCTATGTATAATGGTTAGGTAGGTGGTACATGACAAATCCACATGTATGCCAGGACCCAAGACTTCCCAGCAGAACATTGCCCAGAGCATCACACCGCCTCCATAGTGCTTCCTGGTGCCATCTCTTCTCCGGATGAATGCCGCACATGCAGTTGGTCATCCACATGATGTAAAGAAAGCGTGATTCATTGGCACTTTGACCAGTCTGCATAGCCCATATACAGCAAGCGGTGATGCCCTGTGCCATCTGACACCTTTCTATCACAGCCAGCAGCCAGGTCCCTTTTACATGGAAGGAGTATTGTTCAAAAAAATCTTTGGATCGTGCAAATGTGAACTAGAATCGTTCAGTGTAAACACGGCCAACGACTGAATGACGAACGAGAATTGGTTCACTTCTCCTTCATCGTTCACTCCATCATAAAAATAATGGTTCACATGTCGATGCACGTGAATAGTGTCCGTTTAGTCGTTCACATTCACTGTTATAGTGATGAATGAACGAAATTGCGAACAATTTATCTGCCTGTATGAACAGGCTGCACAACCAAGCTCTGCTATTCTTTACTTGTGGAAATGATTGATCACTCCATGTAACAGAGCCTAACCTTATCTGTAATTTGTGTTACAGTGGAATTGGACCAGGCGGGCTAGTCTTTGCTTTCCACAGCATCAATGAGCTCTGGGCACCCACCACCCTGTTGCCAGTTCACGGTTCTCCTTCCTTCGACCACTTGTGCTGGTTACACCCCACAAGAGCTGCCATCTAGGAGCTGCTCTGGCGCAGTCACTTGGCCATCACAATTGCCCCTTGTCAAGGTCATTACATCCTTACCGTTGCCCATTTTTCCAATATATCAACTTCAAGAACAGACTTGCTGGGTCGGGTTCACATGTGCGCCAGAACCTCCGTTCGGAGATTCTGTCGTAGATCTGGCACAAAATACCAGAAGAGATAGCGCTTTTTTTCCAGTCAAATGCCAGGCAGCCGAACGGAACCCGAATGTACTGCGTTATAGTCACTGGGCGCTGTTCGGTTCCGTCATGAGATGCACCCGTTTGGCCAGGGGATTCCCCTTTCCTTCTCCCCAAATGGAGCAGGAAAACAGAACCCCCACTGCAAATATGAAAGCAGTATAATGAATGTTATTCACCCCACCTGTCAGTGGTAACAATGTTATATCTGATGGGGAAGTGGATCTTACTGGATTGCAACAAAGTTGCAAACTGCTGAGGTACATTTATACACTGTCCCTCCCACTCACCAGCTCTCTGCTTCTCTCCTCCCCTCTGAGCAGTTAGCAATGGAGTGGGCGGGACAGGGCGTGGCTAAGCCCCGCCCCTTGCCCATAGCCAGCAATGAGGTGGGCGGGACAGAGCGGAGCTTAGCTCCGCCCCCATTTTAACCATTACAAACACAGGAGTGAAGGAGAAAAACAGAGAGCTGGTGAGGGGGAGGCAAGGAGGGACTGCTTAGATGGAAGCGTATATCGGCCGGCCGTGAAAACGCCGTCCAATATACGCTCATGGGAATAAGCTCTTACTCTTACAGGTCTGTGTGAACCCAATATCTATCATACATGAGCTTAGTCTTATGGCAGCAGTATGCAGTCCTAAGCTCTCGCTCACAACCTGAAGGTTGCAGGTTCAATCCCTGCATGTTTCGGGTAGCCGGCTCAAGGTTGACTCAGCCATCTATCCTTCTGATGGAAGGCTGAGGGGGTGGGTAATGAACAAATTACTTGAAAGTGCTGTGGAATAGGTTGGCGCTATACAAAATACAAGTCCCTTCCCCTTCCCTACTTGCTGGAGTATTTCTATGTCAAATTTTAGAGCACATGTAATAAAATTTGATCCAAGTTTGTGGAAAAAATATATAAATGTGTACCATGTGCCAAGATTTTATTCCAACGGTGTTACCCATGTGTTAGAGTAGCTTTACACGGGACGACTGTTGTCCAAATAGTCATTCCATGTAAACACAACCACCAACATGGAGATAAGCTATAATTCGCTCTCTAGTTGTTTTGCATCCGCTCACCTAAAAAATAATCACTGGTTGATCGAAAGTCACTTGGTGTAAAGTCACAGCCATTCCTACTTGAACGGCATGTGAACGGACTTGAATGCAGATCCCCTCTATGAATGATATCTCGGCACACAACTAAGGAACAATCATCGCACCGTCCAAGTGCAAACAACTTTTTCATACGCTTCAACGACTTTACAGAGCGACTAGCTGAACAATAGTTGTTTCGTGTAATGGTACCTTTCGGGAGACATATTTATACAGGCAACACGGCATCGCCGCGAGAAAATCATAGCGATATCAAATCGTGGTCTGTGAGATAGCACTGTGGTTTCTCACAGTGATACTTCGACTTTGTAGCGCTACAAAGACACATGTGGTGCTACAAAGTCGCGCAACTTTGTAGCACCATATGCAAGGATTTTTTTTTGGGTGGGAAGGGGCGCTTGAAGTATAAGCCCTACCCCAAAAATAAGCCGTAACTGAAGAAAAAAAATTTAAAAAAAAGGAAACATCACCTAGAAGCGCTGTCCGTGGCTCCACTGCAGCTTCCTAACTTCCCCGGCACTGGTCGTCTTCTTCTCTTCTGGCTGGGGAATGAAAAATCCTCGCCTCTTGGAAGCGCTGGTTGTGATTGGTTCATCAAGCGCTGGCTGTGATTGGCTAAGCATCAGCCAATCACAGCCAGAGCTTCCAGGAGGTGGCAATTTTTCAATCCCCAGCCAGAAGATGTTGAAGAGACACAGTCCGAAAAAAGTAAATCATCTTCGGAGGTAAGGAGGTAAGAAAAAAACTTTTGCCTTTATTAGTCGTGTCACAGCATAATTGATAAAAACCATTTCAGTCGGCGTCCGACCTTGGTCACCCTAATAATTTTATCAATTATGCTGTGACACGACTAATAAAGGCAAAAGTTTTTTTCTTACCTCCGAAGATGATTTACTTTTTTTCGGATTGCTTCATATGAATGTCATATGAATACATGATTCATCACGGAGGTCTGATAAACAGCCGAACTGTTAAGATCGAGTGTGTAAGAAGAAGGTGGTGAGCACATATATTTTTTTTGCCTTTAGTGAAGAGAAACAGTGTTGGGACCCAAGGAGACGACATGGCCGGGCAGACAGCGCTTCTAAAGTGATGTATGTGTTTTTTATTTTTTTTTCCTGCAGCTAGGGCTTAGTTTATGGCTTTGGCAGTAGGATTTCCTACTGTCAAAGTTGCATCACACCGCACGAAAATCGCTTTTTCGTGCGATGCGATGCAACAGAGAGGAAGGCTCCATAGGGAAACATGGGCTACAAAGTTGTGGGCATATCGCCGGACCTGTGAGGTTTTTGTGTCGGGTTGTTGCATGCTACAAAACATCGCATGTGTGAAGCAACCCATAGGAGAGCATGGGCTTCACATACATGCGATTTGTAGCATTGTAGCAACGCGACTTTGTCGCCCGTGTGAGCGAGGCCTTAATTGCACTTTTGTAAATTTGACAAGTCCGAGAATTGTCATTGTGTAATATGAGCAACAAGTGTTTAAATGGAACTTATGAACTCAACTTCTTTTTACTAATTAGAACCAGACACTAAAGCAAATAGTTTTTATTTTTAATCCATTATTTTATTTTTCATTGTAGCTCTCACTCATGACCTGAAGGTTGTGGGTTCAATCTCTACGTGGTTCAGGTAGCCAGCTCAAGGTTGACTTATTGCTCAGTTTAAACAGTAGTGAACGGCTACTGTGTTATGCCTGCTCCGACGAGAATGCAGTTACTCGAGAAGAGCGATGCTCGCTCGAGTAACTGCCTTCTCCGAGCGTGCTCGCTCATCTCTAATGAGCAACAATGGAACTTATGAACTCACCTTTTTTTTACTAATAGAACCAGATACGAAAGCAAATAGTTTTTATTTCCATTTCAAACTATTTTTTTATTTTTCATTGTAAGTGAAACTCAGTCTTTAGATCCGAGGAGATCAAATTTGATCTTGCAACACCGCTGATATCCACAATCTAGCAGAATACTGTTTATACTCACAGTCTCAGGCTATGCAGCCATTAGTCATAGCAGTAGTGTGGAATCTGATTGGCATCTATGGTACTTAAAATACTGTAAGATAGCACTGAACCCAACAGTTCGAGACAAGTAAGAAGTCTGATGTAGAAAATAGTGCATTTAATTCACATAGGATAACATTAGAAGCTCATGATTCTTCCTTCTCGTCTCCGTGCGTGATGATGTAACACAGAGACTTGTAGTCAATGTTCCCAGCCACATCAATTGGGGTCACAGCAAACATTTGGTCCACCTGGAAAATAGGAATGATTAGAGACCCTGCGGCTATGGTGTCTGCATGACTAGTAAAACCCTTAAAAGGGGTTGTCCAGATTAAGAAAAAGGCATGTCAATTTTAGCAGCAGATTTGGGGCAGAAAATGAGTAGATTTCTGTCATAGACTTCAAGGGAGGTGCTAAAATTCACACCGCTTTAAGATTGCTTGGACATGTTTATTCATGGTTTTCAAAATGATTGTTAAGGGCCATGCATTTTTTTTCTGTTTACCTACAGGTACAGTTTTTGGCCACATCATGACTGTACCATGCCCACTACATAAGGACCCATTGAATACATTTGCGTCTTGAACCCAACACCTCTACATATTCTGAATTCAGAAAATCAGACATTTGGCACTAGCATTTGCCCAATGCAATCAATAATGCACCTTCAAGTACACATTGCTACATGTAACCAGCAGAGTATTGAGTAATATTGATCATTTATAAAGTAGGGTAGAAGCATGGTATGTGTTGGGACACTGCATGATGGGTAAAAATGATCAAAATTGTGAACCCCACCTCTTCTGCGGTGAATTTGTCGGCCTGTGTCATCAGTAGCTGTTTTAACCTGAAGATTGAAAAATACAGATTAGTTTATTTGTTGACTGTTCACATGATGAAGAAATCCCCTACGTAAGATGTCAGCTGGTCTACGGTTGCCATAGACAATACAGTATAATGTCTGTGGGGCTGCCAAATAATTCCCTGGTGTCTGCTGTGACATTTCAACCAACTCAAAAAGGTGACTGCCAAAGTAGGGGCTGCTGTTTGGGTTGTGTGGATGTGTGCTCTCAAGGCCCTAAACTTCCCCCAGTTAGGCAATGGCACATACTCATCTTTCTGGACATTTCCAGTGCTGTTGGGGTCCAAGAGTTTGAAAGCGGCGAGTATAGAATCCTCTGGGTCTGTCCCTGGGAAGAAAATATATTGAGTCAATTGGAATCCAGTGTCCAGATATTGCGGTTACATATTTGTCATGGTGCCTCCTGTTGTTTTTTTTTATTCTCTCTTGGAAGCTCCACCTAATGCGTCCAGTGTCGGTGGTCGCACATGCTCAGAAGCTTTTAACAGATTTTTCCTTCTTAGAACATTTATGGGTTATCCACAGAATTAAGCCTGCTTGGTGAATTCCATAACTCATGTAGACCTCAGTAGAGAGAGTCAAGTCCTTAAGTGGTCATTTCTGTCTTCAGTCTCTGTCCGGTTATTGCCACCATGTTGGATAGAACGTAGGTCAGGAGACTCCTGTTCTCTTAATAGTCACAGAAGTAATGGCCAAACTTTTTTTAGATATTTACAGTATATCTTATGGATATGCCATGAGTATTTTTAATGGGTAAACCTCTTAAATTGATGCATCAGACATAGAACATGGCAGTAAAGGGCAACAGTTACTTATACAACCTTCACATAAGTAAGACAAGTGCGACTGAAGAATTCTTGTGTCCACAATAGTTTTCATGTATGGAGCCTACAGTTTTATATCATCCTGGCTTCAGATGGTGGCTGTAAGGGTACTTTTACATGAGACTACTGTTGGGCCCTTAAGCACCCGACAGCCGTCCCAACAATATCGCTCCTGTGCTTTTACACTATAGAAGACGTTTTCCCCTATAACTGGTGCACCTATAGATGCCCCAGTTATAGTAGGAAATTGTAAAACAAGATAAAAAAATGAGTGTGAGTTTCCCCCAGAGGTCTAGTAATGAGACATCATGGGGGACGTAGATGTTAAAAAATATATACACAAAAATCAGTAAATAAATAGAATAAAATACAAATATATATAAAAAAAAAAAGAAAAAACAGGCCTCTTCCCACACCAACCTATACCGTCACCATAACCGCTGAGACTATACAAATTACCGTATATACTTAAGTATTAGTCGACCCGAGTGTAAAAATTGGTAAAACTTATTGAGTCGAGTATAAGCCTAGCTATACTCGAGTATATAGTAGGTAAAAAAAAACCTCAATGCTCACCTATCAGTCGGCATCTGTGTCCCCGGCACGATGCTGTCCCCGGCGGTGCGGCCAGCTGCTGCAGTCTTCTCCCCGGCTTGCTTTTGAAATCCCCGCCGTCAGCGCTATGATTGGATCGAGCGCCGGCCAATCACAGCCGACACTCGATAAACCAATCACAGCTATTCAGTGATGTCCTTCTGAATGGCTGTGATTGGTTTATTTAATGCCAGCTCTGAATAGCCGGCGCTCGATCCAATCACAGCGCTGACGGCAGGGATTCTAAAAGCAGGCCAGGGAGAACATAGCAGGGAGAAGACTGCAGCAGCTGGCTGCACCGCCGGGGACAGCATCGCGCTGGGGACAGAGACGCTGGCTGATAGGTGACTATTAAGGTTTTTTTTTACCTCACTCGAGTATAAGCCAAGGGGGGCTTTTCAGCACATTTTTTTGTGCTGAAAAACTCAGCTTATACTCGAGTATATTCGGTATATATCAAAACATCCAAAGCAGAATGGAGAACCCAGTATTATACTTTATTTCAGCTTTAGTATACGAATTAATATAAATTAACAAAATTGTTTTAACTTTTTGGACACATTATCTCTAATGAAACAAAAAAGGCAAAAAAATTTAAGTGAAAAAGGTATAAAAAAAAACAGCCCTATATGCCCCAAAAAATAAACTGCAGCAAAAATTATTTTGACAGCCACCACGTATACAAAATTGCTGAAGTGTCTGGTCCTTTAGGCCCAGAACACTGTGGTCTTTAAGGGGTTCAAAACCAACATGCCCGTCCTTTCTTTCAACCAACATCCGCTGTACAGACCCATACAAAATAGATGGTTGGCCAGTCCTGATGAAACCCACAGGTTCCACCAATGCTCATCTGATGTGTGTGAGCATCAGGAAGAAAGATAAGGGATGTCCTGAACGTTACTGTAGGACTCACCATTAAGCTTCTCTCCAAACAGTGTCAAGAAGACTGTGAAATTGATTGGCCCCTTTCCTTCCTTCAACATTCCCTCAAGCTCCTCATCACTTACATTCATTTTGCCTGCACAGATAAGAATATATGGTTTTGTAATTAGAAAATCACTTTCAATTATCCCTTTTTCTAGATATGTTAATATTAACAAGGTGTATGTTAAGAAAATAAGTATAGTTTGTACATACAAATGCATAGGAGAGCTATAACGGCCGTCACAGTGGTTGTCACCCAGTTTTCCAGCAAACAGATATAGCGTGATACAGAACTACACAGAAGAGCATGGCCCAAGGGCTTAACTCAAGAAAGCACAATCCTACTTCATCTCCAGCTGCCTCCGCTTGGCTTTTTCCAGATGACTGCATGGTTGTCTATTGGCTACAAGGCGATGACCATGCAGCCTCCAAAGAAAGCCGAGTTCAGCCAACAGGAAACCAAATGTCACTGCCACTTTGCTGTAGCAGTTGGTGGGGTCACATCATTTGTACCGCCACCAATGTCTATCCTTAGAGGACCCCATTAATATGGCCATATACATTACATTATTAATATGTCCACTGTATGGCCTACAATCTAATATGTGCAAGAGGAAGTGAGACTGTCCCTCAACATCTGTCATATGAGAGCTTTTTAACTTTAGGATTAATTATTTTTAATTATAAACTTTTAGGTTATTGTAAACTTTAGGCAAAAACAATTACTCACCGAGCTGCACATATGTCTCTTTGAGATCAGACTTGCTGATAATACCATCACGGTTCTGGTCTATACAGCTGAAGGCCTAGAAATAGAGAAAAACATAAATGGAATGGCATTCTCATATAGCACAGTACAAGATATAAACAATTAAAGGGGCTTCAGGGCAGAGACATAACTTGAAGCTTCTGGGCCCCAATGCAAAACCTGTAATGGGGCCCACAACTATAATGCTTTATTCATAGTACTGGGCTCCCTATATGGAGAAGAGAGGCCTTATGGGCCCCCTAAGGGTCCTGGACCCCGGGTGCAACCGCATCCCCTGCATCCTCTTTAGTTACGCCCCTGCTTCAGGGACTCTAAAATTGATTACCTCTCCTCATGATAGGTCATCAATCTGATCTTGGGGGTCCACCGCTTGGGACTCCTGTTAATCTGCTGTTTGAATAGACCATGGCACTCAGATAAGCGCCACAGCCTCTTCTCAGACCAGTAACGTCACGTTCATCAGTCGCATGGCCTCAGAGTAGCTCAGTCCATTCAAGTGAATGGCACTGAGCTGCTATACCAGGCACAACTGCTATACAATGTATAACACTGTGTATGTAGTGAAGAGGCCACGGAGCTCACTTGAGCATTGCAACCTCTTCAAAGAGCTGATCACCAAGGATCCCGAGTGGCGGACCCCCATCGTTCATATATTGATGACCTATCCATAGAATAGCTCATCAATATTAGAGTCCTGGAAAACCCCTTTAATTATTTAAGGTTTTATATTGAAACCTTTACTGGGGGGAATTTATTAAAGGTTTTATACCAACTCTTTGGTATAGTAAAATCACAAATTATGGTGTAGGGCAGATTTATGACTTTTCACACTTTTCAAAAGTGGTGAAAAACGTTGGCAAAATTTAGTGGAAGTGGTCGGGCCTCACATGGAACGACATATTTGCTATTCATTAGACCAAAAATTGGTGAAAATTACAGCACAAATCTATACCTGCTCAGAGCAAGTGTAGATTCCAGTTTCTGGTGCAAGGACAGATAAAGATGTGCCAAATATATTAAGTTGCATGCATCATTTAATACATTTTGCTCATTTTACTCCAAAAAAGTGTGGCTAAAGATTGGCGTATAAAACACCAGTGTTAATAACTTCTTCCCAATGACTCCTTAACCCTTTCCAATCCATGTCTGTCCTCTGAAGACATTATGATTTAAGGCTGTACAACTCTGATGTTGGAAGACGTCCATAGGGGTTCTCTTACTGTATATTGCCAGCCTCTCTGCTGTCAGAGCCTATCCAACGTGTCACCTCATGCAGTACTGGCTTTACCCAGCAAACAGCGCCATTATATAACAGCAGAAAAAGAGTAAGCCCCCTAGGAAAACCAGGATACAAATTGGATTGGAAAGGGTTAATATCAATCACCAGTGAAAGTCATACATTCTTCCTTTACTTTCACAAAAAGTTCTATCCTGTTACTTAGTGCTACCTGTCTAATTTTCACTCAACTTTAACGACTGCACTTAAGCTAAGGGGTCATTCAGACTAAAAGCATTTGTCACTTATCCATGGGATAGATGTTAAATCTTAGATCGGTGGGAGGAGGACTGCTGGGACCCCACCCATAGACTATTTATGTGACTTCCAAAGACTTTGAATGGAGTGGCAGGGGGCATACTTGACTATCTCTCCATATAACAGTGGGAGTACCAGCAATCAGACCCCACTAATCTAACATTTATCACATAGGTGTGCAAAAGCTTTTGGCTGTAATATCTCTTTAAGATAACTCAGTGATTTGGTGTGGTACAAAAGCCTATATAGATACCGGAACATATCATATTGAACTGGTGTGCGGGCACCATGGTAAAGAGCAGGAGGAGCTGAGCAGATTGATATATAGTTTTATGGGAAACGATTCAGTACAACTTGCATTATATTCATCTAAATCTCCACCTGTGCTATGCTTAGGAGTCCAGGGGGCGGTCCAGTCAGTGACTCACAGCTATCTCACACTGATATGGGAAAGACTGTTAATCACCGGTAGGACCGCCCACTGGACTCCTAAGCATAGCAGGAGTAGAGAGTTAAATTAATAAAATACAAGTTACGGGAGTCATTGCCTGATTTGTTGGCAATTTCATCCAAGTCTATAGATTATGTAAAGAAATTTGATGATGCTGTGGGTCTGATTTAAAAGTTTTCTTCACCTCTTTAAATTCCTGGATCTGTGATTGCTCAAACATGGAGAAGACATTGGAAGACCCCCTCTGGGCCTGTTTCGCTGCGGCTTTGCCACGTGTCACCGCTTTCCTGCTGGCCTACAAATTAATGCATAGTGGGAAGAGGAAGAAAAAAGAAAGGCTTAAACTGAGTACAATGGAGTTACAATAGAATGTGGCCAAAATAAGAAGACATTTAGGCTGCGGTCACACAGGACGCAGCAAATCCACCCTGTGTGAACCCCGCCTTAGACAGTGTGACTACTTGAGTATTTGAAACGGAAGACAAATTTACCATTGTGTAGTAGATAGTATGGAATATGAGATGAATAGCTACTGCAACTTAGGAGCCTTTTACACAGCCTCCCTGAAGAGGTGCGATTTTAGAGCACGCCTAAAGTTTTGTGAGTCAGGGAATCAGGGATTGTCCGGATAGTTTTGGGTAGCACGTACCAGAGGACTGGTGCAGCTCTGGAGAAGTCTTGGAGGTGGGAATGAGAGGTTTGAATTAAAGGGGCACTTAATCTGATTTCATTAGCAGAGCAGAGGGTGCAGGCTGGGTGGTGGATTGAGATGAGGGAGGCAATATAGGGGGGCGCTGCACTGTGGAGGGCTTTGTGGATGAGGGTAGTGAGTTTGAATTGAATTCTGTATTTGACGGGCAGCCAGTGCAGTGACTGGCACAGGGCAGAGGCGGTCACTTTTGCTGTATTCTGGTTTGTGGTGCTACTTGGAGTTTCTCCATCACTGCAGCCTACTGGCTCTAGTACTCACTCAGTACCATCCAAAGTTACGGGTACCTGTTTGACCACTACATATATTATATGCTTTACGTACTTATGCAAAATGTTTGTCATATTGCCCATCGCTAGACGATGACTTGGAATCTGCGACCTGTCCACAATATTAATTGTGGACGGGCCGCAGGTCGGACAGCTTCCATTGACTTCAATGAATGCCGTCCACGCGGAATCTGCGCAAAAATGGAGCATGCTGCAAATTTTTCCTCTGCAAGCGGAAACTGCAATTTATTTCCACTCATGTGCAGAAAAAAGCGATTTCCCATAGCATGCTATGAACAGTATTTGCTGTGGATCCACGTGGCGGACTCCTGCTGCGTATTCCATAGCAAAAATCCATTAGTGTGCAGACGGCCTAAGGGCTTGTTTTTTGCGGGATGTCTTCAAGTATCTCATTTTTGGAAACATATAGCATTTTATTTGCTTTTTATTCCATTTTTTTCCAGAGACAAGATTTACAAAATCTGCAATTCTGGCATGTTTTTTCTTTTACTTTTAATAGTGTTTACCATGCGGTATAAGTAATATGTTAAATTAATTCTGCAGGCCGGTATGATTATGTCAATACCAAATTTCCATAGGTTTGGGGTTTTTTTGCAACTTTTTCACACTTTTTTAAAAAAAGAATATTTTTTTGTTTATCACTACATTCAAACATTTTTCTTTTTTGTCAACGATGTTCTGTGATGTTTTTTTTTTTTTTGTGGGATGAGTTATACTTTTTAATGGTATCGTTTGTTGATCCATGCAATGTTTTGATCACTTTCTGATCTGTTTTTTTGTAAGGCGATATAGTCACTGTTAGCTATATTGGCCATGTTTTTTGTATTGTTTTTTTCATAGCGTGCACTGTATGGGTTAAACAATTCACTAACTTTTTTCTCTGGTTCATTATGGACGCAGGGATACCACATATGTGATTTATTTATTTTTACATAGTAAACGGGTAAGGCTGGCTGCACACGACTGGGTTTGAATTGCGGAATCGGCAATCGTCTTCCACGCGGACGATCTGCGGCATTCCGCATCAATTCAAACCAATAGAGCATCCACATGTCTGCTCACACGCTCGCAGTATGCTCTATTTTTGCATAGATTCTGCGCAGACAGCTTCCATTGAAGTCAATGGAAGCCGTCTGACCCCGGGCCCTTCCACAATTGACTATTTAAAGTTTTCTATTTTTGCCCCACTAGGGGACTTGATTAGCAGCGTCTTTTATCATTCTTCTAATACACTGCTAATAGACTTTAGTATAGTAGTGTATTAGAAAGCCTATGAGGTCAGTCAGGGGTTGAACCTGATAGGCCACTAGACCGGAGGCAATATCCAAGCCTCCAGGTGCCATTGCAACCCATCGGGACCCCGCGATCACAGAGGCGAAACACTGAGTAGAGAGCGTTTATACGTAACAAAAAGTGAGCGAACCGCTGATGATGATGTTTATACAGGCTGAATTTGAGCGACAAACAAAAAACGAACAAAAAGTGCACAATGGCTCGCGCTTAGACATAAGGATTATCGCACAGTTTTGTTTATTTTATGAATTTTGAACGCCAAATATTTCGTGTAAATGGGCGATTAGCTATACAAGGATGAGGCAGAGGACTCTATACATATGTAGAAGATCTAGACATGTCTCTTGCCCGGACAACATTCCTGCTGCAAGTGACGGCCACTTAGCTCCGTCAGGAGACCACAAGCTTTATACTTGTATTAAACTATGCAAAGTCTTTGAATAATGTTACTCAGTTTCAGTACTTTAGTATAAAGGATCTCTTATTGACCACTCATTTAGATTGTGTAACTGCAGTCATACATACATATCCTATAATGCTGTATAAGCAAGAAATGCTTCTTATGGACTCCAATCACAAGTCTGGGGGTACTGACTAGATAAGTGTTATTAGGAGTTCTATTAGATGCTCCAATTTAAAGGGTCTTTGCAACAGATCCCCCTTTAGACTTGCCACATAATACAGTTATCCATTGCTATAGGATTTACTAGACTTTTACAGTGTCAAGTTTAATACATCACTAGTAGAGATGAGCGAGTATACTCAGTAAGGCACATTACTCGAGCGAGTAGTGCCTTATCCGAGTATCTCCCCGCTTGTCTCTAAAGATTTGGGGGTCGGCGCAGGTGAAAGGTCAGTTGCGGCGGGGAGCGGGGGGGAGAGAGGAAGAGAGAGATCTCCCTCCGTTCCCCGCTGGCCCCCGAATCTTTAGAGACGAGCGGGGAGATACTCGGATAAGGCACTGCTTGCTCGAGTAATGTGCCTTACAAAGTATACTCGCTCATCTCTAATCACTAGTCATTGTTGATGCTTTCCATCTCCTTTCTAGTTCATTTTGAGCCACATGCGTGAAACATTGTGAAAACAAACACACAAATCAGCAGTAATTTGATGACACGGTCTCACAGTGGGACATTTGTAATCACTCGTTGCAGCGACATCCAGAACACCTTTATTTTAGTGCATTTGTTAATCAAAACCTAATACCCAGTAGTTTTTGGTCAAATCTCAAAATTTTCAGGGGACACATCTTGGAAACCTCAGACTTTTCTAGTAGGATAGGAGAAGTCAATTAAAAAATTACTTCTGCAGGGCTCAGTACATAATGCATTACTGGTGATATAGTTGTAAGAATATAGAATATATAAGTTATTATACATAGTATAATTGAATATACAATATACACACAGTGGTCACTTACCATTTCTTCTGTCTGCTTTTGTGCAATGCCCCTCTGTTCATGGACCCCCACTTTTTATACCGCTCTTTATCTGAACTACTGTTAAAATAGGACTACACCAGCAGCGGAGAACCAAAGATGGCCCTGTAGAGCTGCAAGAGATAAGGGCTTAAGTGTTCAAATTCCAATCCCTCCAGCTGATATCAGCCCATACTCATGTCCTACGTAGAAACCCCCTAGACACCTTATACCGATATCTTATAGCTAAACTGGTTCTCTTCCTCCGCATACAAGTTCCCTACAAACGTTGCATCAGTATTTCATAATTATCTTATATTTTCATCCCACCCAGAATCTCCCCCGACAGGTTATATCCATATCTCATAACTAATAAAGTTGGGTACTGACCAAGTGTTCCTGAAGAACAGGGACGGCCCCAGGCTTTGATGCATTGTACTCGTAGAGATACATTTCAGTTTCTCCTTGTGAACAAGTCAAGTACATTTCTAATAAGTTACCCTTTGAGTATGTATGACAAACTTATATAAAACCCCCCTAACAGAGTATGTTGGTAGTAACTATAATCAAACACCACCAAGCCTTTTATTATATGGCAATACTGCAAGATCTCAAGAAGGATGTTGCGTTACGAGCGTAGGCAGGACTTGAGGAGATACACAGGAGAAAAAGTGGTGAGGGATGCGGAAGAAGTAAATGCGATGTAGGACTAAAGGCTCCCATATAAATTAGGGTTTAGTCGTCCGAACCTATCAATAACGACAAGGCCGGACGACTGTCGAATGTGTACAGATGTGGCTCAACTTTCCACTGACAGAGGATGTTGGAGAAAAGAAGCATCAGGGACGTTGAATTTCCATTCCTGATCCTCTTGTTCCAGAAGAGATTTGCAGAGCTGTCTAGCCATTGGCTTACCTCCCTAAGCACATGAACGTTCAGCCAGGATGAATGCTCATGTGTATCGGGCAGCTGGGGGGAACAGCTGTTGGACGAACAATTGTCTAACAGTTGTTGAAGGTATATTGGCAACTTAAAGGGGTTGTCCCGCGAAACAAATAGGGGTATACACTTCTGTATGGCCATATTAATGCACTTTGTAATGTACATTGTGCATTAATTATGAGCCATACAGAAGTTATTCACTTACCTGTTCCGTTGCTGGCGTCCTCGTCTCCATGGTGCCGTCTAATTTTCAGCGTCTAATCGCCCGATTAGACGCGCTTGCGCAGTCCGGTCTTCTTCCTTTCTGAATGGGGCCGCTCCTGCCGGAGAGCGGCTCCTCGTAGCTCCGCCCCGTCACGTGTGCCGATTCCAGCCAATCAGGAGGCTGGAATCGGCAATGGACCGCACGGTGCACCGTGGGTGAAGATCCCGGCGGCCATCTTACTTAGGTAAGTAAGAAGTCGCCGGAGCGCGGGGATTCGGGTAAGTACTGGCCGTTTTTTTTTTTATTCCTGCCTCGGGTTTGTCTCGCGCCGAACGGAGGGGCTATTGAAAAAAAAAAAAAACGTTTCAGCGTGGGACAACCCCTTTAAGGTTTGTCTACTTTCAACCCCTTAATGCAGCAGCAAATACATTTGCATGATGGCTGCGGGGCACTTAACACAACAGGACATAAATTTATGTCTGGTAGATAGCGTGGGATCAGAAGTAAGCCTGCACCATTCCACAGCCGGCATCCTGCTGCAACAGCAGGGATTGATGAAAACATCGTTCTCTGCTCTTAACCCCTTACATGCCGCTATCAATGTAAATCCCAGCACGTAGAGGATTCATAGATGTAATCGTGGAGGGCCAATGGGCTGCCATGGCAATCGGACTCCAGACACTGCTGTCCCAGCCTGCCATGGTCTATGATCGCTAGTGTGAGTGATAAGCCATTGCAGTACTATTAGCATAGTGATCATAGCTTTTATGGTTCAAGTTTCCTACAGGAACATAAAAATGTAAAGAAAAAGAAAAATAGTGTAAAACAAAAGTTTAAAAAAGACTTTTTTGCACACAGTCTCCTGTTTGTATAAAAAAAACAACACATTTTTGTTATCATTGTATCCATAATGACCTGTACAATAAATTGATCACACTATCCTACACGGCAAAAAACTAAAAAACTGAGGAAAAATGCCTCCCCAAAAAAACGCAATACAAGTGAGCAAAAACGTCAGATGTAGCCCAAAATGGTACCAATAAAAACAACTTGTCACGCAATAAAAAAAGCCCTCATAGAGCTCCGTCCACAGATAAATAAAAAAAAGCATTGGGAATATGAATGCAACGATGCATAAAAAAAGAGTTTTAATTGCACAAAAGTTGAAAGACCTAAAAGAACTTTGGAATAGTCCTAAACGTACCAGGCCGCAGAAAAATGTATTATATCATTTATGCTGTATTAACACTGTAAAAACAAATGGCAGAATTGATGCGTTTTCTCTCCCTGCCCCTCAAAAAATTAATAAAAGTTTTACAATGCATTGTTCACATCAGCAGAGGATCGGTGGTACTGTATGGATACGAACCATCACTAGTACATTTGTTCATCCTTATACAATGTGCATTCCTTGGCAGCACAGCCCCCTGTTCACATGGGGAGATGTGCTGCTGACGAAAAAGAACGTTTTTATGCTTGCATAAAAAAATCAAATCAGCTAACAACCAAGTATGTGTTTGCTTATAAGCTGATTGTCGGTATATTCAGACAAACCGATGATTGGGATGGTGAACATTGATGCCGATCATCGGCCCGTGTAAATGGGCCTTAAGACATAAGCCCTATTGACAAGTCAGCTCGAAATGGGCTTGTTGACTGCTGGATCTTTGGACCTATTGTGTCATGTGGACTAGAGGATCAATCCCCTGGTGGGCCAGTCAGACCTTAAAGGGGTGGTCTCGCGAAACCAAGTGGGGTTATACACTTCCGTATGGCCATATTAATGCACTTTGTAATATACATCGTGCATTAAATATGAGCCATACAGAAGTTATTCACTTACCTGCTCCGTTGCTAGCGTCCTCGTCTCCATGGTTCCGTCTAAATTCGCTGGCAGCTTGCTTTTTTAGACGCGCTTGCGCAGTCCGGTCTTCTCCTTTCAGCACGAGCCGCTTCAGTGTGCTCCCCGCTACAGCTCTTCTGCGCATGCGCAGACGAGCTGTCACTGCTCGGGAGCGCGCTGGAGCGGCCATTCTGTACCTTCCTCTGTTAGAGGAAGGTGCAGAGCCGCCCAGCTGTCCGGAGAAGCCGCCCAGCTGTCCTGCCGTCCAGCTGTCTTGCCGTCCAGGTAAGTGATGGGCCGGGGGGGCTGCCGCTGCGCCGGGGGGGGGGGGGCTGCCGCTGCGAGGGGGGGGCTGTCGCTAGGCCGGGGGGGGCTGCCGCTGCGATGGGGGGGCTGTCGCTAGGCCGGGGGGGGGCTGCCGCTGCGATGGGGGGGCTGTCGCTAGGCCGGGGGGGGCTGCCGCTGCGATGGGGGGGCTGTCGCTAGGCCGGGGGGGGGCTGCCGCTGCGATGGGGGGGCTGTCGCTAGGCCGGGGGGGGCTGCCGCTGCGATGGGGGGGCTGTCGCTAGGCCGGGGGGGGCTGCCGCTGCGATGGGGGGGCTGTCGCTAGGCCGGGGGGGGGCTGCCGCTGCGATGGGGGGGCTGTCGCTAGGCCGGGGGGGGCTGCCGCTGCGATGGGGGGGCTGTCGCTAGGCCGGGGGAACTAGCGCTGGGCTCCGGAACCTAGCGCTGGGCTCCGAAACCTAGCGCTGGGCTCCGGGGCCTTTACCTGGGCTGAGGGTCTAGCGCTGGGGAGCCGGGGGCTAGCGCCGGTTACCTGCTGCCTGGCGGTGGGCGACTGGTCGGCGGCTGCGGGGCGTCTGGTCGGCGGCTGCGGGGCGTCTGGTCGGCGGCTGCGGGGCGTCCGGTTGCCATGGAGACACAGCTGGCAGCGTCTCGGGAGCGCGCACGTCGGGCTGCAGAGAGCGACGGGGAAAGAGCCGGCGGCCATCTTGAGGAAACTTTTATAAGTTGCTGAAACGCTGGAACGGTAAGTACAAACCAGCTAGGAAAGTAATTTACAGGGGTAATTAGTAATGTATGTTTAATTAGGGGGACTGGGCAAAAAAAAAAAAAAACTGCTTCCTCGAGACATCTCCTTTAAGTAGAGGTCTAGTTAGAATATGACATGTCTAGACGTATGCACGTCTTTCTGCATCATCCCATTCCAAGCTGAACCCACTCTGCTAATTTCCCTCTGCTTAAATCATCTGTTCTGATTGCACTGTGACTGTGTATATTTCATTTTTCCTGTCTACATTTGGTACGTTTTATTGACTAAATGAAACTTTACTTTTAGTCACTTCTGCCATCCACCTTTCCCAAAAGCATCTTCCCCCATGTTGTTGAGATGCTTGCCTTATCTAAGGAGAGCAATAAATAAATCCCCTCCCCTTTTGGTCTGTAGGTTTGCAATGCTAAACTCAGCTGTATAGTCAAATGGAACTTGATTAGCCACTCCCATTTGTTTCCTAGTTGTACCTTAACTTTCATTATAAAATCAGAGTAAGCTTAAAATCCACGCCAGTGGCTGCCTCGCTAATATAAGCTGTATGAAGTGAGAGCTGTATCAAGTGTTTTATGCAATTCAAAAATGGCAGTTGGACAAGGCAGGAAACAGGTAGGCCACAAACTCTGCCTAAATGCCTTACATTTCAAAGCTATCACTAATGTTGTCACCTTTGTCCTAAATCCTAGTTTTAGAACCTCTTTCAAATGACCACCTCTGGTGCACTATATTTACATCAGCCCTTCTCTCCTATCCTCACCTATGCACAGTTGATGTGCACCCTTTACTTTCTTACTAAGCCTCTAATCCCCTAATGCCACTGACAAACATAACAGTCACCCTCCAAAATCTCCTAACCACCTGCTCACCCTTGCTATCTTGCTGCTACTAGCAGCTGGGGATATCTCTCCCAATCCTGGCCCACCCTCCACTGCTCTTAACTATTTGCCCCCACTTGACTCACTTAGACACCCCTCAAGCCCAACTGGTAGCCCGTGCATACCCTCTCCTGACCCTTTTAAATGTGCGCTCTGGAACTGCCAGTCAGCATGCAATAAACTCCCCACCATCCACGACTTTCTTACTGCTAAATCCCTAAACCTGCTAGCTATCACAGAAACATGGATACAGCAGTCTGACACAGCCTTCCCTGCAGCATTGTCTTACAATGGCCCCCAGTTCTCCCATACCCCGAGACCAGATGACAGGCATAGTGGAGGAGTAGGTGCTTTTCTCTCCCCGAAATGTACCTACCAGGTCATCCTGCCCACACCCTCACTCACTTTTCCATCATTTAGGTACATATGCTACGACTTTTCCGTCCGCTGTCCATGCGAGTGGCAGTTATCTACCACCCCCTGTTTCTGGACCACTTTGCCGCCTGGCTTCCCCACTTCCTATCCTGCGAAATTCCAACCCTCATCTTAGGTGAACTTAACATCCCCACTAATGACCCCATCTCCCCATCTGCCTCTTAGCTTCTACCACTCACCTCCTCCCTCGGTCTCTCACAACTCACAGCTTCTCCCACTCATAGGGATGGCAATACTCTGGATCTGGTCTTCCTCCATCTCTGCTCTGTCTCCCACTTCTCTAACTTCCCTCTCCTACTCTCTGACCCTAACCTCCTCTCTTTCTCTGTAAAGCTTCCTAGTATCTCCCCAGACCCTCCTACCTACCGTACATACAGGAAACTTCAGGCAGTTCACACCCAATACTTTGCTGAGTCCCTACAGTCCTCTCTGTCCCCTATCTCTATCCTCTCCTGCCCCAACCTGGCTGCCGTACATTACAACGCCACTCTCAAACATGCCCTAGATGAAGCAACACTCCGCGTGACCCAAGTCATCCGCTGCAGACCGTGGCAACCCTGGCTCATGCCTCAAACAATGCTAGCGACCTTCTCCCCTCACACCTTTTCCTGTCTCTCTCCCCGGTGGTTATCTCTAGAGATGAGCGAGCATACTCGTCCGAGCTTGATGCTCGTTCGAGTATTAGGGTGCTCGAGATGCTCGTTACTCGAGACAAGACCCACGCGATACTCGTCTCGATTAAACGAGCACTGACTATTGAATTCAATGGAGCCGGCAATACAGCCGGCTCCATAGAAAGCAATCGGCTGCCGGCGATCGCGGGATGAATTGTCGGGAAGGGCTTAAATATATAAGCCCTTCCCTGCAATTCATCCAGAAATGTGTAAAAATTAAAAAAATATATATTCACCTTGTCCCGGCAGACGGAGTTCAGCACGGCCGGCCTGCAGTGGGTGTGAAGGGGGTGTGAGTCAGACCTGCCCCTGATTGGCTCAGCGCTGAGCCAATCAGAGGCAGGTCTCACTCACACCCATTCATGAATTCATGAATGGGTGAGTGAGTGCTGCCTCTGATTGGCTCAGGGGCAGCTCTCAGCTGAATGACATTCAGCTGAATGACAACACGCTCAGTGTTGCCCTTATCCACTCTTGCCTCAATTATTGCAACTCACTGCTGATTGGCCTCCCCTGCACCAGACTTTACCCCCTGCATTCCATCCTGAATGTGAAAGCCAGGCTCATCTTCCTGTCCAGCCGCTACTCGGACGCCTCTGCCCTGTGCCGGTCACTGCACTGGCTGCCCGTTAAATACAGAATTCAATTTAAACTCGCTACCTTCATCCATAAAGCTCTCCATAGCATTGCGCTGCCCATAATTGCCTCCCTCATCTCAATCCACCACCCAGCCCGGGCCCTATGCTCTGCTAACGAAATCAGACTGAGTGCCACATTAATTCGAACCTCTCATTCCCACCTGCAAGACTTCTCCAAAGCAGCACCAGTCCTCTGGAATGCGCTACCCAAAACTATCCGCGCAATCCCTGATTCACGAAACTTCAGGCATGCTCTAAAAATGCACCTCTTCAGGGAGGCATAGCATATCCCCTAAACCAAACCCCTCTGTACTCCCCCTGATAACATGCTCCCTGACCTACTGACTGCAATCCCTGCTAGCCGCCATCAACCGTCCCCTGCAGTCATACCGATTCAGCCACCACGTGGCTAAATGTCTGACCATTGTCTATGTGTATAGCATCCCTCACTCTCCACCTCACCATACCTTGCACATCTCCAGCCCCTTTACCTTCTGTATAACCCCATTATTTGTAGTATGTAAGCTTGTTGGAGCAGGACCCGCACCCCTATTGTTTCCATCAACTGATTGTTATGTAATCGTGGTTTTTGTATTTTTGTACTTTTGTCTTTCTGTATTCCCCCTGTCTATGTAAGCGCTGTGGAATATGTTGGCGCTATACAAATAAAGATTATTATTATTATTAGAGGACCAGATATCGTGCAAAGTGTCACCAATATAGTTTAATCTTCTTCCTCCTCTCTTTCTATTGAAATTGCAGATCTTCATCTCCCTATATAGGCCTAATCCTACAGCAAGCTTCGGGTATTTCTCATGTGATGACACTGATACTGTACCTAATCACTGTCATCTCCATAAAGACTTGTATATTTTATACTGTCTGTCTAATTCATAGGCCATTGTCAGACAGTTACATAGGGTCAGCTATAAGCCTTGTGTGCTGTTATCAGCTATTATTAGCTCTTCTACTCAAAGACCATTAACATTACTGCTTCTGGACATGAATGTAGCAACTGATTGGCAGAATGAAGGCTGCAGTGAGAGACGTGTTAAGGAAGGTGTGTAAGGATATGAGGAACCTTACATCACTGTCCTTTGTAATACAGGGTTATTACAAATAATCTTCCTGATGTGAACCCCCCATAACTCACCTTTAACCCCTTCATGACATGGCCTATTTTGGGCTTAAGGACGCAAGGATCATTGGCGGATTTTCTTCTCCATTTATCAAAAGTCATAATTTTTTTATTTTTCTGTCGACGCGGCCGTGTAAGGACTTGTTTTTTGCGTGGTGAACTGTAGTTTTGATCGGCATCATTTTTGGGTACATTTGACTATATTGTAAAACTTAATTTTTTTTTTTATGATACAGGGAGAGAAAACGCATCAATTGTGCCATAGTTTTTTTTTTTTTTTTACAGCGTTAATCATGCAGCATAAATAAGACATTCCATTTTTTCTGCGGACCAGTACGGTTAAAACGACACCAAAATTCTTAAATTTTTTTAGGTTTTTCCACTTTTCTGCAATAAAAACCCTTTTTTGGAAAAAAATTGTTTTCTAAATCGCTGCATTCAAAGTCCTGTAACTTTTTTATTTTTTGATGTACGGAGCTCTATGAGGGCTTATTTTTTGCGAGACGAGCTGTAGTTTTTATTGGTATCATTTTGGGGTACATATGGCTTTTTTGATCACTTTTATTGCGTTTTGAGTGAGGCAAAATGCTAAATATTAGCATTTTGCCTGTTTTTTAGCGTTTTTTTTTACGCTTTTTTCCGTGCACAGTCAAAATCATGTGTAGCTTATTGTACGCGTCGTTACAGACGCGACAATACTAAATATGTGGGGGTTTAATTTTTTTTTACCTTTTTTTATGCTAATCTGAGAAAAAGCATTAAAAAAGGTTTTTTTAAAACTTTTTTTAATTGATTTTTTTAATCTTTTTTTTTTACAACATTTGTGTCCTGGGGGACTTTCACCACAGCCCTGATGATTGCTGTGATAAGGCATGGCAGGGCTATTGCCCTGCCATGCCTTATCGCTTATACAGCGATCTCAGGCACTGGCAACACAGGACGCCAGTGTCTGGCGTCTTGTTGCCATGGCGACAGGCCGGGCTCTTGCATTAACATCACGAGAGCCGGCCGAAGACACAGTGGGAGCGCACTCCCTCTGTGAACTCTTTCCCTGCCGCGATCTACTTAGATCGCGGCAAGGAAGGGGTTAATAGCGGGGGCGCACATCTCAGATGCCCCCCCGCTGTTGCAGCAGGACGCCGGCTGTGACTGACAGCCGGCTCCCGCTGCGGGATAGCGCGGGATCACAGGATGTAAACTTACTTATGTCACTCAGATCCATAAATATGACATAAATGGAAAGAAATTCAAAAGGTTTTGCTGCACAACATCAAAAATGTTCTCCCCATCAGAGGTGGTCAGTGCGGCCCCCTCCGTCACTGGACACACATGGAGCCTGACGTCACGTTCCTGCCATACACGTTGCAGTGTATCACGATTGATTTCATTACCAAGTATCTTTCACCCTTTCATGACCAAGGGTCATTGATGCGCCTGCGTCCGGGTCACATTCTGTACGAGTACAATTTTACTAAAGTTATATGGCTTTTAAAATATATTAATACATAAAAAAAGAATTGCTGCCGCCATCTTTTGATCTCCATAACATTTTTGGTTTTTCTGTCGATATGGCTATGTGAGGGCACCTTATATTACAGGGTGACCTGTAGTTTGTATTAGTACCATTTTGGGAAAGATACGACTTTTTGATGGCTTTTTATTACCTTTTTTTCTTGGAGATAGAGTGACCCAATACTGCCATTGCTTATTTTTTTTAATCATGCAGAATTAATAATCTGATATTTTCATAAATTGGACCTGTATGGAAGTAGCAATATCAATTTTTAGATGTGACGACTGGGAAAGGTGTTGTTTTTTTTTACTTTTATTATTTTTTTATTTTAAAAACAATTAAAATATCTTTATTTTATCTTTATTTTACTTATTCTTATTTCTTTCATTTGTTCCCACAGGAAACTTAAATTTCTGATTGTTTGATTGCTTATACAGAATAATGCAATGCTATGGTATTGCATTATACTGTATTTTAACAGGCTGCCTATTCAAGAGATGCCACAGGCACATCTTTAATAGGGCAAATGACCATGGCAGCTGTGGGGACCTTCTGAAATCCCCATGCTACCATGATATTCAGATGGCTACCACACAATCTTATTGCAGTGGAGCCATTCAGAACATTTAAATCCCAATCGGGGCATTTAAGGGGTTATCTCTGATCGTGGCTGTTTCTGGCGAGTGTTGGCTGTCAAAAACATGGCTATGACTAAGGCCTCATGTCCATGGGCAAAATTGAATTGTAGAATCCATGCGGGTAACAATCTGCAGTTCAAGCAGCCCATAGAGAAGCATGGGGCGTCCGCCCTAAATTTAACACCCGCGGATTTGATTCGATTTGCAGATTGCACACGGGGAAAAGAAATTGCAGCATGCTCCATTTTACTGCGGGTGACGCACGGATGGGCTCCACTCATCTTTATGGGAGAGAGTGATCCACAGTGCATCCGCAAATACATTTGCGGATGCACTACGGATTTGTAGGTGGTGATCAGGCAGGGAAGTGTGAAAAAGGCTAGGAGATAGGGTTGCAGATTTTTTTCCGTGTGGATGATCCACTGTACATCCACGCAGAAAAACAAAGAATCCGCAGTACATCCGCATGCGGAATCCGCACATGCTGTGGACGTGAAGACTAAGAACACTAAGTGCATTTGTAGCACTTTGGAATTCTTTTTGTGCCCATGTGAACTCTGGCATGCTTTCAAAAAAGCTGTTCGATTAAAGAAGAATTATACAGAATTACCATGGGAGCTGGAGTGTTTTTGAGAAAAAGGAAAAATGTTTTGTGATCAGATGAATCAAAATTTGAAATTCTACTTGGAAACCACAGACATCATGTACTGCGGACTCAAGAGAGGAACCATCCAGCTTGTTATCAATGCACGGTTCAGAATCTGACATCTCTGGTGGTGTGGGGTTGCATGACCCGGGTATAACGGAGTTGTCGCTGCTATGACCTTCCCTTACCATTTCCCCACCTACCATTCGCTGCACAAACCACCGACACCATCTGTTGGATAAATTTGGCCACAGCAGCCATTTTATTATCACAAACAACATTAATACATTTAAACTTATTTCACCCCCAACCTCAATAATAACAATATCCCTCAAATGTAAACCTGGAAGAGGACCTTGGAGCCCAACCCCTGTCTCTACCACATCCTGCCGCCTCACACCAACAAGGGGATAGCTGTCCCGGCCACCCGCCGCAACTTGGCTGACTCAGGCGACGCTATCCCCGAACCTTTTCTAACTTTTCCTCCCGCCGCAGGTCGGCAGACTCGGGAGACCGACGACACTCTCCCTTAACCTCCGGCCGCCGTCTCATACCGACCCCGAGGCCGGCTAGCCACCCCTGGCTAGCCTCTCCCCCCGACTATCAGGGCTCCGCCCTGTAACCCCGGAGGCGACAGGCCACAAATTACGGCAAAGGAGGGGAAAAGGGGGCTATGTAGCCCCTGCCATTCCCCCACTACCTTCTATACGGGCTCCAAGGATCCCTCTCCCTCCCCCGCTGCTATGACAAGATCTCCTTCTCCTGACCCCCACCTCCCCCCTCTTGCTTCCTCTAGGGCGGGCGGGTGGGACTCTTTTGCTTCCTTCTCCTCTTCTTTTCGCCGCTCTGGGCCTCTCCCGTGCTTCTGCTCCTTTTATAGTACCTCCCGGTTGAGGCCCCGCCCCCTCCCAGAAACCACTGCGCCCGATGACGCCTCTCCTCCCCGTTAACCCTTTCATGCCTGCCTCCCGCCTACCGCCCTGCGGGCTTCCGGCTCCGGCGGTTCTTGACCCGGGTATAACGGAGTTGTCGCTGCTATGACCTTCCCTTACCATTTCCCCACCTACCATTCGCTGCACAAACCACCGACACCATCTGTTGGATAAATTTGGCCACAGCAGCCATTTTATTATCACAAACAACATTAATACATTTAAACTTATTTCACCCCCAACCTCAATAATAACAATATCCCTCAAATGTAAACCTGGAAGAGGACCTTGGAGCCCAACCCCTGTCTCTACCACATCCTGCCGCCTCACACCAACAAGGGGATAGCTGTCCCGGCCACCCGCCGCAACTTGGCTGACTCAGGCGACGCTATCCCCGAACCTTTTCTAACTTTTCCTCCCGCCGCAGGTCGGCAGACTCGGGAGACCGACGACACTCTCCCTTAACCTCCGGCCGCCGTCTCATACCGACCCCGAGGCCGGCTAGCCACCCCTGGCTAGCCTCTCCCCCCGACTATCAGGGCTCCGCCCTGTAACCCCGGAGGCGACAGGCCACAAATTACGGCAAAGGAGGGGAAAAGGGGGCTATGTAGCCCCTGCCATTCCCCCACTACCTTCTATACGGGCTCCAAGGATCCCTCTCCCTCCCCCGCCACAGCAAGCGAGGCTCGACCCCCTTGAGCCTGCGCCGCCCTCCACACCAACAGCGCGCGCTCAATGCCCTCCTGCAAGCCCTCCATCCATAAGTCCATCCCGATCTCATTCAGATGGACGCCATCTGCCCTCCAGTAGTTGCCAATACCTTTCTCCAGGTCTATGTGCCGCACCGATATTCCCCCTTTTTCCCCCACAAATCGCGAGACTTCTTTATTCAGCTTCACTCTCGCTCTGTTTAGGCCCTTTTCTGAAAGCGCCCCCCTCCACACTTTTCTTGGCACCACTTCAGACCAAACCACCACTACACCCGGGTATGACGCTTGTAACCTAAGGAAGTCATACCGAATGTCCCTCGATAGGTCCCTAAATCTCCTCTTTCCCAAGTCATTCCCCCCCGCATGTATCACCAATACGTCCGGTGCCCTATCCCATCTCACCCTCCTTTCCACTTCCTCTAAAACAGTGCCCCACGACAAGCCTCTAATCCCCAACCACCTAATTAGTGCTTCACTCTTCGGGAACCTTAATTGTCTACCGTTGGCACGCACCCCCGCTCTCTCCGCCCCCCAGAATACATATGAATGTCCCAAGATCCATACTAAAGCTGGGTGACCATCTGCAAAACAAAAACAACGATACAATTTGTTAACAACCACCCCTATATGTCCCCCCCCCCCACCCCTAGGCTTAAAGCAGGTGGGGGCGTACATAGGATTCAAAACGTCCTGACTCCCACCGACCTATTCTCTTTATCGCCTCCACTCCCATGCCCCTCACTGACGCCTCCGTTGCTGCTCCCACCCTAAATGAGTGTGACCCAAACTGCTCTTTGTCAAACCCCGCTACCCCCAATGCCTGCTTAAATATTGCTATGAATTGAAAACGGGATAAGAATTGGCCATTCTCATGGCGCAACAAGGGGCCTGACCGAGATTCTAACCCTCCACTATACTGCTCCCATGTCCTCCTAGGGCACATAAAGGCCCCTGGCACCTCGCCTAGCTGGATTACCTGTCCCCGACCCTGCTGGTCCGTCTTAGACCGACGGATCCGCAACTCCAACCTCCCTTCTATCACCCTTACGTCTCCTACTTGCAACCCGCCCCCGGAAGTCCTGCTGGGAGACACCAACTCATTTATCCTAAATGCACCGAAAAATGCCAGTGAAAAGGCTACCCTGAACAACCGCCTCTCAGACTCACTCCCGCATACAATGTCCAATGCTCTACCCAATTTCTCCAAGACGTCAAAGGAAACCGGCCGCCTAGTGTCTAAACTCCCCCTACCTTTCCTTAAACCCTTTAATGCCTGTTTTACCAAAAAATTTTTTGTCACATCCCCCACCCCCCTTAACTTAAAACCAAATGCTATACCCGCTATAAATTGATTAACCTGTGCCACTGACCTCCCCAATTCCGCGCTTCTCCCCAACCAGCTCAACAGCAGGCCTACTCTATCGTCCTCTGAATGTGCCCCCCCCCCCCCTTTCCTCAACCATTCCTCCCACTCCCGCCATGCTGCGCCATACGCTGCCCTAGTTCGCCGAGCCAGTGACCGCTCTATCAGGCCCCCCACTGCTCGCTTACCACGTTCCAGATTTGATCCGGGCATTCTCTCCCCACCAGCTGTGCACCCGGCGCCAGTGTCCGGAACCGCTCCCACTGAAACCGAGAGAGAGCATCCGCAATTGAATTCTCGACACCTGGAACGTGAGCCGCCACTACCCACATATTCAATGACAATGCTTGGAGCACTAACTGACGCAGCAAGTTTACCACAGGGGGGGATGATGCCGAAAGGCTGTTAATTACCTGCACCACCCCCATGTTATCGCAGTGGAATTTTACTTTTTTATCACGGAAGTGGTCACCCCACAGCGTGATGGCCACCACTATTGGGAATAGCTCCAATAGCACTAAGTTCCGTACCAATCCTTCTTGCTTCCACCGCTCCGGCCATTCCCCCGCGCACCATCTACCCTGAAAATAGGCCCCGAACCCTGCACTCCCTGCCGCATCAGTATATAACTCCCAGTCCACATTATTGCTGACCTCACCTATGATTACCGACCTGCCATTATATTTTTCAAGGAAGGTGGACCACACTGCAAGGTCTGCCTTGTGACTGGCCCCCAAACGGATAAAATGATGTGGTGCCCGAATCCCCGCCGTTGCTGACGCCAACCGTCTACAAAACACCCGGCCCATGGGCATGATTCTGCAGGCAAAGTTCAGCTTGCCTAACAGTGACTGCAGCCCTCTTAGCGTGATCTTTTTTCCTCTTTGCGCCGCACGTACCTCCTCTCGTAAATCACACAACTTATTTTCTGGTAAACGACACACCATTGCCACTGAATCAATGGTGATGCCCAGAAAACTTAGACATGTAGTGGGCCCCTCCGTCTTGTCGGGTGCTAACGGCACCCCGAACCGCCTCGACACCCACTGTAAGGTGCCCAGCAAGTTCGCACAAACTGGCGATCCCCCGGGCCCCACACACAAAAAATCATCCAGGTAATGAATGATCGACTGCACAGCCGCCGTATCCTTCACCACCCATTCTACAAATGAACTAAATGCTTCGAAGTATGCACATGAGATGGAACATCCCATGGGTAAACAACGATCTGCAAAATAACTCCCTTCCCAAAAACACCCCAACAACCTAACGCTTTCCTGTGCTACCGGGAGCAGGCGAAAAGCCGACTCAACGTCAGCCTTCGCCATCAATGCTCCTTTCCCGTACTTTCTAATCCACTGAAGCGCCGCATCGAACGACGTATACACCACCGAACATAGCTCAGGGTCTATTCCGTCGTTCACTGATGCCCCCTTTGGATACGATAAGTGGTGAATCAGCCGGAATTTATTCGGCTCCTTCTTTGGAACCACTCCCAAAGGAGACACCACGAAATCTTGCACCGGCGGTTCTTTAAACGGCCCCGCCATGCGCCCCAAGCTCACTTCCTTTTTTAACTTCTCCGTCACCACCCCCGGATAATCTAACGCCGATCGCAAGTTTTTCAACGAAAAGGGGACCCCATGTAACGGGGGCGGGATGTGAAAACCATCCCTAAAACCCCTAAAAAGCAACTCCGCCTTCTCTCTATCAGGGTATCTATTTAGATGAGGTACCATCTCTTCCAGAATCACCGGGGTCATCCCTTTTTGTAAAACCGCCGGGACCCTTTCCTTTCCCTTTTTTGAAACATTTCGATGCCCCGTGGGACCCTGCGCTACAATGGGAGCAGGCGTGGCGAAACTTGCAGGTTGCACCGAACTTGCACTGCCCCTCATTGTATTGCCAACAGTACCCAGGCCTACTTCCCCCCGCTGAGCTCCCCTGACCTCCTGCCGAACTAGAGGCCAGGCCGAACGACCCGGCACCGCCCTGAAAGGGCTGTCCAAATCGCGCGGGGGCCATTACTCTCAACCATAATCCAATGTCTTTATGCTCCCATCTGATAGATGGGCGCACCGCTTTACGCTGCCTGAACTGCTCATCATAGCGCAGCCAGGTCTGCCCCCCGTATACCCTATATGCCTCACCTATTGAGTCCAAATAGCAAAAAAGGCCGGAACAATTGTCCGGCGCTTTTTCGCCTATCACGCTCGCTAAAATGGCAAACGCCTGCAGCCAATTAGCGAACGTCTGGGGGATCAGGCGCCATCTCCTCTTCTCCTCCTCCTCTTTCTTAAACTCCGTTCTTTTCCCCTTGTCCAAATTGAATTTTTCCAAGGGGAGGAGGGAGAATATCTCGACATATTCATCCTTCCAGATCTTTTCCCTCACCTCTTTTTTGAGATGGGCCCCCAGCGGTCCCTCAAAGCAGACGTATACTTCGCCTTTTGCTTTGTCATCTAGCCGTATACCCTCCCCGTCCTTCTCTGTCTGTACCGCCACTGTAACCCCTGCTGCTGCCCCTACCTCCGTGGTACCCCCCATGGCCCCCGCTTGGAGGCTTTCCCCGGTGACTTGTGAGGCCCCTACGGGCCCCCGCTCCGCCAACGGGGGGGGTTGCATGGATCCCATCGCCTGTCCTACCCCAGTCCCCCCAGCAAGCGGTCCCACCATGCTGGATGACGCACTGCACGGCGAGCTCCATGCTGCGACAGGCGACGGGTTGTGGCCCCCCCCCTGCCTTCTCAAGAAATCTAACATAAGCCCCAGCAATGCACCTGCCTCGCCGCCTACACCCGGTGTGGTTCCTGTCGCTGCGCTACCCCCCGCCACTTGCGCAACGCTATTCCCCACATGCGCTGCGCGGCTAACATTGCTGGACATACTGTACAAAGAGCTTAACTCACCTGGCTGCGTAGGGGCTGTGAACCCACCAGCCGCCGAACCTCCCGATTGATCTCCTTCACCGTGCTGCGACCGATCTGCCAGAACCGCAACCGCCTCCGTTCTTCTTGGCCCCGCTTGACCGTGGGTCACCTCTGTCGATGTCCACCGCCTTCCTGATGCGCTCGCCGTCAGACCCAGAGATGTTCCAGGCCGCTCCACACCTGACCCGCTGCAAGGCTGCTCTCGTCCTGCAGAGCCGCCACCTCCTCTCCCTCTGCTCTTTGCATTCAGGTTAGCGTTTGGCCCCGCCCCCCTCTCAGCACGGGGCCTCATGCTGCCCGCCGCACTCCCCCGTTTCGCGGGAGTTCTCCCCGCCTTGCTCCCCCTGCCTGTCGGTGTTGCCGGGGGGAGCCTACTACGCGGGGGGGCCGGGGAGAGACTCCGCATCCTCTGCCTGCGTGAGGGACCGTGCTCGGGGCTCAATCTCTCTGGCGCACGGGCCCTCCGCGGCCTAAGCTCTTTTGCGTGCCCCGCTGGTGCTGCCGCCGCCGGCCCCGCACCCCTGGTTGACCTCCTTCCTTCCACCCGATCTGCTTCCGCCATCTCCGCGTTTTCTGCCGCCACTTCTTGTGTTGCTGCCGATGCCACGTTGGTATCAATCGCTGAAGATCCTGCCGCTGCACCGAGCGCTTCGTCTGAAAGCTCTAAGAGCCACTCCAGACCTCTTTCTTCTGCCGCTGCCCGGATTCTGGAAAGGACCGCCTCCATCTCTACAGGTGCTGCGATCTTCGGGCGCTTCTTTGCTGCTTTCGCTGCTGGCTCTCCTCTTCTTCCTGCTTCACTGCTCAGGACGGAGTCTTCCTGCTCTGCCGCTGTCCGGGGGTCCCACGTGACTTCCGGTGCTTCGGGTAAGCCGCGCGTCCTCTGCCCTCCCGCTGTCTGCCGATCGCCACCCCGGCTTGCTCTTCTCACCGTTCTTCTCCCGCCGCCTTCAGCCGCCGATCGCGCTTCTCCGTCGCTCCCTCCGCACCTGTCGTTCCAGCTGCCGACTCGCCGCTCCTGCTTCAGCGCTCGCCGACCCTCTTCCGCGCTTGCCGCTCTTCCTCAGCGCTCACCGCTCCACTTCAGCGCTCGCCGCCCTTCTTCAGCGCTCGCCGCACTCGCCGCTCCTCTTCAGCGCACGCCGCTCCTATTCAGCGCTAGCCGCTCCTCTTCAGCGCTCCCGATGCTTGATCTTTGCTTCGTGCTCTTTTGCTTCCTTCTCCTCTTCTTTTCGCCGCTCTGGGCCTCTCCCGTGCTTCTGCTCCTTTTATAGTACCTCCCGGTTGAGGCCCCGCCCCCTCCCAGAAACCACTGCGCCCGATGACGCCTCTCCTCCCCGTTAACCCTTTCATGCCTGCCTCCCGCCTACCGCCCTGCGGGCTTCCGGCTCCGGCGGTTCTTTAGTGCCTATGGCATGAGCAGCTTACACATCCTGAATGGCACTCATCAATGCGGAGCAGTATATAGAGGTTGTGGAACAATATATGCTCCCATCCAGATAATGTCTCTTTCAGGGAAGGCCTTTAGCAGTACAATGCTAAACCACATACTGCATCCATCACAACAGCATGGCTTCACAGAAGAGTCCGGGTGCTCAAGTGGCTTTCACCAATAGAAAACATTTGGCGCATTATGAAAAAAAAAATACATCAAAAAAGAAGGGGTTAAGTAGTAAGAGATTATCCCATCCCTACTGTACAAGTGAAGGGTGTTCGAGCAGTTACCTTCTAGGGACCTCGTTCCAAAGAGCCCCAGGCTTCCAGGTGACCCTGGCTGGCAACATACTTGGCTACAGGGGCGTAACTATAGAGGGTGCAGGGGATGCGGTTGCACCCGGGCCCAGCAGCCTTAGGGGGCCCATAAGGCCTCTCTTCTCCATATAGGGAGCCCAGTACTATGAATAAAGCATTATAGTTGGGGGCCCTGTTACAGATTTTGCATTGGAGCCCAGAAGCTTCAAGGTATGTCTCTGTGCAGCATGGTTTAGGTATGGGTACGGGTACAGATACAGATAGAGCGGGGGGGGGGGGGGGGGGGGCGCCAGCTCATGTTTTGCATCAGGGCCCCTGAGCCTTTAGTTACGCCCCTGCTGGGCTACTATACAATATGTAATATACAGTAACACAGTTTCCATAGAAAACACTAAAGAACCAGGCTGGATAATAACTACATTGTTTTAATCCTCTTTGCACTTGCACAACAAGTCAGTGGCATCTTACTGGTATCTTATTTTCACAGGCAGAGAACGGCATCAAAGTTCAACATAATGCCAGATATCACCATACAAGTTTTAACACGTGTCACCAATAAATTAAAACCTGAAATTGAGTAACATATTAGACATGCATGAACTGATTCTTTATAGAATTACAAACACGAAATGTATCTAATGGTCTATACAGCAACAGATCAATTCCAAGCTAATGTGGTATACATATAGCAATTGGATAACTATACTCTAAAGCCAGTATGAGAATAGTAGAATCTAGTGTAGCTTATTCAAGAGGCGAACAATAAATGATCCTAACATTCAAGAACATATACATATATAGGTTGGATGAAAAAGTAAGTGAATCTGCTGATATTAACTGAGTTTCTGCATTGACTACTAACTAAATGTGGTCTGACTGTTATTGAAGTCACAATGATAGATAATCTTAATAATAACACACAGAAGGTGTACCATTTATGACTTTTATTGAGTACATTGAAAAAACATCCATAGTGCAGGGAGAAAAAGTAAGTGAACCCATACATTTATATAACCTGTAGATCACCATTTTAGCTGCAATCACCTCCACATAATGTTTCCTGTAACAACAGTACAAATTAGATTTACACAATGTTGAATGGGAATTATGGACAATTCCCCCCTGCAAATGTGTTTCAGTTTAACAATATTTCTAGGATGCCTTGTGTGCACAGTCCTATTCAGGTCATGCCATAGCATTTGTACCATTTTTTAGAGTCTCCTGGAGGTGTTTGGCTGCTAAATCTGGATTCTTTCTCACATCTTTCAGGATTGCCCTTTGTGCACTTGGACAAGCAATCAAGGAAAAAATCTCAGCTCTCCGTTAAACTATACAAGATCGCACTTGGGGTCTTACTTGTTTAGGTGTGCCGGACCCGTGGCACCCCTCACATCCAGGTAGGCGTAATAGTAAAGGCAAGGAGAGGTTCCCATATATATCCTACTAGCTGATATATCCGGCTTCGCCCGAGTTAATTTGGTACTGGTGTTTATCTGGTGTTCACACGGAAAACCTTATAAAGTCGTGGTTACTTTAGAGATACCGGAAAAACATATGTTCACCATTTTGCATAGTTCTCTGCGTTACCCAGGAAACACCACGGGGAGGTAACCATGCAACGTTTCCTTTATATAAAATGACATCAGGAGGTGAGAGAATTAGATTCCATACGTGAAATTTGGATGCTAATTCTTTTGCACTTAGAATTGAATAATCGAGTTGGGACCCATTAACTTTTCTTATTTATGACATAATCAATGCCCTGCCAAATTTCATGTTTCTATGACATCGGGAAGTGAGAGAATTAGATTTCGTACGTAAAATGTGGATGCTAATTCTTTTGCACTTAGGATTGAACAATCAAGGTGGGACCCATTAACTTTTCCTATTTATGACATAATCAATGCCCGCTACAAATTTCATGTTTCTATGACACCAAGAAGTAAGAGAATTAGATTCCGTATGTAAAATTTGGACACTAGTTCTTTTGCGCTAGAATTGAATAATCGAGTTGGGACCCATTAACATTTCCTATTTATGACATAATCAATGCTCGTGCCAAATTTCACTTTTCTATGACATTGGGAAGTGAGAAAATTACATTCCGTATGTAAAATTTGGATGCTAATTCTTTTGCGCATAAAATTGAATAATCGAGTTGGGACCCGTTAGCTTTTCCTATTTATGACATAATCAATGCCGCTACAAATTTCATGTTTCTATGACACCAGGAAGTGAGAGAATTAGATTCCGTATGTAAAATTTGGACGCTAATTCTTTTGCACATAGAATTGAATAATCGAGTTGGGACCCATTAACTTTTCCTATTTATGACATATTCAATGCCCGTGCCAAATTTTAAGTTTCTATGACATTGGGAAGTGAGAGATTTAGATTCCGTACGTAAAATTTTGACGCTAATTCTTTTGCGCTAGAATTGAATAATCGAGTTGGGACCCAATTACTTTTCCTATTTTGGAGATAATCTATGCTTGTGCCAAAATTCATGTTTCTACGACATCGGGAAGTTGAGGAACTTTTGTCGAGCCAGTCAGTGAGTCAGTCAGTGAGTGAGTGAGTCAGTGAGGGCTTTCGTCTTTATATATATAGATTTATTGCTCTATTGGGAACCTCTCCTTGCCTTTACTATTACGCCTACCAGGATGTGAGGGGTGCCACGGGTCCGGCACCCCTAAACAAGTAAGACCCCAAGTGCGATCTTGTATAGTTTAACAGAGCGCTGAGATTTTTTTCCTTCATTGCTTGTCTTTCTCTCTCTGACATATATATGTTTGGAGCTTCCTCATGCTGCTCTCCGCCATTGGATGACTTATTAGGACCGTTGAACTACTTTATACTCTCTAAACAGTGAGACTATAAGCCCGTCTGGATAATACAACCGACCGGCCCCTATTTTATAGGACTGGCCGAGTCGGGGTGAGTCATATATCTTACATACCTTTCACAAAATTGTATAATATTTGCCATACACCACTGGAGCGCCGCTTCTGAATATTGTTTCTTTGTGCTCTTGGAGTGATCATAACAGGACGCCCACCCCTGCAGAAAGTAGCAACAGTCCTGAATTTTTCCCATTTGCACATCATTTTTCTAACTGGGGATTGATGTATACCCAGGTCTTTAGCAATGCTTTTGTAGCCTTTTCCACCTTCATGCATCTTTATAACACCTCTTCTGATGTCTCCTGAAAATTGTTTTCATTGAGGCTTGGTTCACATTAAGCAATCTTTCTTGAGAATATTTGCCAGTAACCAGGCTTTGTGTACCTTTATTTAATTAGCAAAGCACCCATGAAACCCACTTTTCAAATCTCATTTAATTAAAACATTGCAATAGTTCTTGGAGAAGTCATTAACACAGAGATTACACTTACATTTTCTCCCTGCAGTGTGGATATTTACTCAGTGTGGTAATAGAAGACATGAAGGGTACAATAATTTGTGTATTATTAGTTTATTTAGATTGTGTCTGTCTAATTTAAATACCAATCCACATTTTCTTAGTAATCAATGCAGGTAAATCCATAGCATTCACTTATTTTTTCTTACAACTGTACATTGGCTTGAATTCATTGTGTATGTTGCGCCTCAATTACCAATTACTAAACTCAATTACCAAGCCAGGCAAATCAGTTTTTATGCACAGTCCTAATTAGATTTGATGTACACCCTTATAATCTGGTGTAGGATTAGTAATCTGTCCATTAGTTAATCAAAATCCTTGGTTATTAGGAAAAGCGACAGTAGTATGAAACTAAAACAACTATGTAATCATTTAAAAAATAGATATTAGGAGCCCGTCTGTAAACTTATCTAAGGTGCAGTATGAAGTGTCTGTCCATGACATCTGTACACCTATGTAGGTTAGATGGACCTCATAAAAGGCCTTTTTGACCTGATTTTTCACACTCAGGTTGACAGTCCTGACAGACCAACAAATCCCTGTCCATCTGTATAATTGGGCAGGAAAGTGATCTTGTTACCCATATAGGAACATACAGATTCAATTATATAATTAATAATTATATTATCCGTTTCGTATGCTTGTCGATCAGTGCTAGTTTTATCCGGCCAATAATTCGGCTGGTGTAAAAGGACTCTAACTTGAGATGAGCGAGCACGCTAGGTTAAGGCTGCTACTCGAGCGAGCATCGCTCTTCTCGAGCAACTGAATACTCGTCCGAACAAATGCGGGGTGAGGGGGGGGGTGAGTGGGGGGGGGGGAGAAAAAGAGATTTCTCACACTCTCTCCCTGCTCCCCCCCACCGCCCCCGCATTTTCTCAGACGGATATTCAGTTACTCGAGAAGAGCGATGCTTGCTCGAGTAGCAGCCTTAACCTAGCGTGCTCGCTCATCTCTAACTGTAACCCATTTTCAAAATGAAGGTGGCCTGGCCTATGTAGTCATAGGTCTGGCCTGTGAAACTCCTAACAAGTACATAGTCATAAATTCACCCTACATGCCAGCCATTAAAATGAATGTCCAGCTATGCAAATATTGTAGATGGCCTTGCTAGGTCCGCCAGATGGAGAGCTGATTTTTGCTAGCAGCTCTCCATTCTAGCTATTAGATGTCCAAATAGTATGAAACAGTATGAAGAAAGAGGAAAAGGAGAGATTTGGGCAAAGCACCCTTAAGGGGGAAACCACAACAGGGGTGGCTCACTAATTTGCTGTGTTCTAGAAGGTGTTGTAAGACCAATGTAGAGAAGGTGCTACTGGCCTAGTACGCTGGTCGACCAAAGGTCAAGTTAGCCTTGGTACTGTTATTAAAGCTTGTGTAAAAAAGCTAGAGCTCATGTGAGGCCTATAGGCAATTGCCAACTAGGAAAGTATAGATCCATTTATGTTGATTAAAAGCTGGATGAACTTATGACTACATCATAAACTTTTGAGACCAGCAGTGGGATATATAGTCATATGTTCATCCAGCTATCTGATGAAGAGGCCTATAAACCTCGAAACACATTACCTGCTGATTCAAAATCCAAAGCTCCACTCTCTTTCTAAATCTGCAATTGACAACAAGTTGCGCCAGATACCTAGCTTTTGTAAACCACCATTAACATCAGTATCTTATAGAAACGACCACTTTAGGACTTTATTTTATGAGCCCCATTCAACTTTTTATGGTTTACAGATATATAGGAGAGTAATATCTATTAAATACATACATATCACAGAATCATATGTAACACAACTAGCAGTGTACATATATCTGGCTTTATATCTTACAGTAAGCAGCATCATCTAAAAGAGGTATAGTATGTAGTCTGTAAATAGTAAATGAGCCCGACCTCGATCATTACCAGTTATAATGGTTAGTAGCTTGTGATATCCTTACAATACTTTCAGCTCTATTGCAATAAAAAATAATTAAGTTCAAAACTAGAATACATTGTTTTCTTATTCTTTAGGGTATATGAGCAAATATTTTGACAAAATTTTTTCTTACCAAAAACGCACTTAGCAGTAAATATATCTTTTACCGAATACCATTACTACAACATTGAAAAACATTGACATGAGGCTTACTGAACTGAAGTGAATCTCAATTTTTATGTGTCGGGCTCTAACCACACCTTAATACATTGTCTTCTAACATTATTGAATATATTATAAAAAAGGATTTTGTGGAAAATAGTAACAGGTAATCATGAAAATATCAACTCTAATTCCAGTAGTCCCATTGAAATGAATGGATCGGCAGCTCAACTGCAACTCTGTTGAATCAAGGACCTCCGAGACCTCAGATCTCGGGATCAGTAGGAGTTCCAGCAGTTGGACCCCCACTGATTAGATACTAATCCTCTATATTTAAGGTAGTAAGAATAAGCAGAGGCTGCCGAGATACCTGAGGAGAGGGAGGTCCAGCTCAGGTTGGCTTTACTTCGATTCCTCATGGGCATTGTTAGCCTCAATGAAGCGCATAGGAGGGGCATGTTGCCCTTTCTAACTATTATGGATTAATAGGAATGTTGGAGGTAAAGGCCTTGAGTATCCTTATTTATGGATTTGGGATGTAGTGGGTGTATATTTTCACAACTTGTATACTTTTTCCCCACAATTTCATGTATTCTTCCATCATCAAGAATTACTATTGACTGCTTTCTTGTAGTCACACAAGACACTGACGAAACATACAATTCACAACATATAATATACAGATTCTGGGAGAAAGGAACCACTTTAATGAGTACTGTAGAGGGATTCTTCACTTTTACCATATGCTGAAGATCTAAACTGTTGGGGTGAACGAATGTTCAATCCCAGTACTAAATAAGATTAGACCAAGTCATCGTTTTCATTTCCATCCTCCAGGCTGAATGTTGAGTATTGGGATGGCTGGGCTGTCAAAGTTTGTAAATTGATTATGTCTCATGTCCGCTCAGTTATAAAAACATATTACCTGAGAATTCCACATGGGAACTGAAAAATGTGCAACTCTGTAACCTAAAAGCAAAAACTTGAAGATGTAACTTCACGGGTGTATGATTGCCTTGAGAACTCTGCTTGCTTTGGCCAGACAGGAAGTTTCTTCGACGACTGTCCTATGCACACTTTTAATACAGACATAACAGAGAAGCAGTGACAATCTCTTTGAGTTGGGAATGTCACATCTGACGTGCAGATACCCAACAATGCACAAATGTCCTGTTGTATTTCTTTCTAAGTGGATCATGTCATCTATCACTGTTCTGCAGAATTCCTGTTGAAGCTTTGGGAAGATACTTTTCACCTCCTACAAATCATGAAAGATACATATATACTTTTCAGGTCTGGTGGACCTTGTTGAGGTGATGGAGCACTGAAGGTTGTTTGGACTTTTGTATAAGTCTGCAGAAACTCTATAGATCTCAGGAGGTAGGAAAAACGTATTTCCAAGACGTATGTTGCGTCAATAGCTAATGACCAATCAGGTAAGCCATCTTGTATGCTACTGCTGAGATCAGGGCTGCACCTCGCCCGCTGCCTTCCTCTGATTGGATGAAAATAATGTCGCATTTTGGGGTCAACTTACGGACTGCTGCGTGGAACTTTTCCTTGAAGCTGGAAGTAGAAGTAAATGGTGTCAAATACATTTTATAGAAGGTGTCAAAATAATAATTTGCAATTACTAGGAAATTACTAAATTAATTCCGCTTGGAAGCAGTTTGTAATTTGCTCACTGTCAGCTTTCACTGGACGAATTGATTCACCAAAGATTAAACAATCTCATCAAATCAGTTTACCCAGTTATAATAGTAAAGGTCTGACTCGAAAATAATAGATTAGTTTGGAAATTATGCATTGGGCAAATAATTCTTGACTGTAATGTAGACAATTAAAGAGGTTGTCTTACCAAAAGTAGTTATCACCTAAGGGGGTCCCGAAGCAACCTGCATGAATGGAGTGGTGGTTGAGCATGTACATCGCTGCTCCATTCAATAGGACTGCTGGGGACAACCGAGTTCAAGTGTTAAGCCATCCCCAGCAGTCTAGTTGCTTGACTACCACTCCATTCGTGTGGTGACCTTCGGGATCCTCGGCCTTGTAATCAGCAGAGGTTCTAGTGGTTGGACCCCCTTCCTGATCAACTAGTTAACCTATATCCTATAGATGGTGAGAACGTCTTTTGGTCGAACAATCTTTTTAAATACTTAACTTACAAAGGATGGAGTTTGTAGACAGATCCATCCACTCCAACTGTGATCTTGAGGATGTCATCTCCCCGGTGCTTATGCATGCGGTTCAGGACTCCAGCAAGGCCAGCTCCACACATACCAGCTGCTCGTGTAGACACGCTTTCACATGCCATACGCACTGCATGACAATCCCCAAGAGTGGGCTGAAGCCCCAGTGTCCGAAGGATGTTGCAGGTTGACTTAAAATCGGAAGAGTCTCTGGAAATCAGAATCAGAAAAATATAAAAATGGGGTCTACAACTAAAAATGAGGAGGGGAGGGAGTATCAGCGCTGGATCGTGGGTGAATGTAAAAAAGGGCGAAGAGCTATGTTAGTAGAAATGTCAGATTTTTACCCTTCCATCTGTGACACAAATTGTGTTTCGAAACTTCCTCTCGTCTTCAGTTTTTCAGAAGCTTCTCCTCCAAATATCAAATTTTCATTCACCATCTTCATCAGGACCAGTCTGACAAGTTCACCCATGTACTTTCCACCAATCATCTTCTCATAGCTTTTCCATGGAAGAAGTAAATAGCAAGGGAGTCAAAATCAGAGCTCATCATTAAGGACACAAAAACATATAAAGGGATGAACTTTGTGCTCCGCTTTAATATGATCCCTGTTCTCGTGATGAGTGGGGGTCCTAGGAGCATACCCCCAAGAATCATACACATCCTGTACAATTGTGTATGCATATTTTAAAGGGAGTCTGTTGCCACATTTTATCAATGATAATAAATGGTAACGTTGGATGGAGGTCTTGGTGAAGATTATAATGCTACTAGAGATGAGCGAGCATAGTCGCTAAGGCAAACTACTTGAGCGAGTAGTGCTTTATTCGAGCACCTGCCCACTCGTCTCTAAAGATTTGGCTGCCGGCGGGTGGCTGGGAGCGGCGGGGGAATGGAGGGGAGATCTCACTCTCTCCGCCCCCCACTCCCCATGCTCACTCCCGCAACTCACCGCTCACCCGCGCTGGCGAATCTTTAGAGACGAGCGGGCAGGTACTCGAATAAGGCACTACTCGCTCGAGTAGTTTGCCTTAGCGAGTATGCTCGCTCATCTCTAAATGCAACTTTAGTATTTTGAAGCGATATACCGTTCCACAAATATAAAGCAGTTTGCAAATGCAAAGTGGACTGTCCAATGGGTGGTGCATCTCAAGCTCTCTTGTAGCTCTCATGATAAAACATGCCCCCTTGAAGTCCTGATTGACGTCTGTAGCAACTGCTGGAGATATCTTACATTGCAAGGCTTTTGCGCATGCACCCCTGAGAGGGATGTGTTGCATGTACAATGGATTACTCTCTGCTGGACATGTCAAGAATGACGTCACATGCATGCACCGTCTTCAATGTGGCACATACATGAAAGCCTTGAAATACAAGATGTCTCCAATGACCAGTTCTGGACCTCTAGGGTTGTGTTTAAACATCAGACCTAGAAGAGAGCTTTATAATCCTCATCAAGACCCCACCTAACAGCACCATTGGTCATCATTGAAAAAATGTGGTGACTCTTTTAAGGGGTTGATGGCATTTACTGGGGGTCCTAGTGTTGTGACCCCCGAGAATAGTTAGAATGAAATGATCACTTTGACTGGAATAATATAGTATGTCCTTACAGTTGCTGACCAGGATTTAGGGAGCCCTCATCCACTACTCGATCATACTCCAGACGGAAGTCTTCTAGTTCACCCGTATCCCCAAATGCACCCCACTCTGTGTTGACACACATACGACCCTCTTCTCCTTCCACCAGCTCCACATTGCACATCTCTTCCATGTAACAGGCATTGCATCCGGTGCCTGGGAATCAAGGTAAAATAATAATAATGGAAGGTTGGAGTATATAAGTTATATAAGGTACACCCCCTCCCCCTCCCTCGCACCTTCATCAGTCTAATCACAAAAAAAATGACTGAAATTGCAGATATTTTTGAGACCACACATAGTTTTACTCCCAGTACAAGCAGTCGACTATTACATTGTCTTCCGGATGTACTTACCTACTATCATGCCAACTTCACAACGATGATCTTCATAGTAACAAGAGATCATTGTAGCAACGGTGTCGTTTACCATAGCAACGACATCCATCTCAAAATCCTGGAGTGAAGAGATAAAATTACCAGAAATGAATGAGAATTTAGAGGAATAGCATAATACTAAATAATATATTACTATTGGAAAACTAAAATACAGTATTGAAAATTGTGTATCTGTAACTATATTCATAAATATCTTTAAAACAACCCTGTCTCTGGAAGGTGGAGAGGATTATATCAACTGTATATGATATTCTAGGCCATCCCTCCATTACACCAGTTCCTTGTACAGTTTTCGGGTAGCCAAGATGGCCTTCACCATTTTCTAACTATTTTATGTACTGCCCTGTGATTGGCCAATGCTGATTACATGAGCAGTGCTGCTAAATCACAAACACAGCTATAGTGCATTGGTCTTGCTAATACTACCAGTGCATTTTATGTGATTAGGTAGTGTAAAGATGGTGGTGACCATCTTGGCTACCTGAAAACAGCACCCAGAACTGTTGAAATGGAGAGACAGCCAAGAAGATTATCTACAGGTAATATACCCCCTCCACTGTCTGGTCTTGGAAGACACTTTTATCCTGAAGATTGAGGGTCACTTTAAATAGAGAAAGCTGTATGCATTTAAATAATTAAGGGTTGTAGCTTTATGCGGTGCAAATAGAGCAGTCGCACCACCATCAGTGGTACATGGTAAGTGGTGAGCCCTCTTACTGATTTTGCATTGGGACCCTGGAGCTACCATGCAAAACTTGGCATGCAGTTACATCTCAGGCAGATGTGCAAATGATTAGAGTTGTGATGTGATTAGATGAGCAGTCTTGCCAACTAAGACCTACAACTAAGACCAACCAAGACCTACAAGTGGTTCCCCCGTTGGCCTATAAAACAGCTCTCAAAGACTACTTGTGTGTAGTGGACCTCTTTTTCTGCTTGTGGAGAGCTTGTTGACCATTAGACATGCATCTACAATTCAATTGAAGAGATTTTGCCCAGTTAAGAGTTTGAGGGGGTTGGGTTATTGGAATGCAAGAAGCTGGATGGTCACATAAACGAATTGCCCCCGTTCTGTCCCGACTCTTATGAGGTGTTGGAACCAGTGGATCTGTGACGACACACACTCAGGATGCCCTCAACAAACCAACAGTAGATAGGATTGTCGGATCGTCCGACAAGCACGAGCAGCGCAAACTGTCTCATTGTCTGCCATCCAAAGACAGGTGGCCGCATAGTTACAGGGTCCTATGTCTGTCTGAACTATTTCCAGGAGCTTGGCGGACGGACATTTCATCCGGGACTAATCCAGTTTTAGTTTGGGCAATGGTGACAGCTGTGTTCGTGTCTGGATGCCTAAGAGTTAAGCACCTCAATCCTGCCTTTGCTGTGGAGCGGCACACTGCCCCTTGCTGGTGTGATGGTCTGGGAGGGCATCAAATATGACAGTTGGTCACCTCTAGTAGTGGTATGAGGCACAATGACAGCTCAGCGATATGTTCAGGTCATCCTGCAGCCACATGTGTTCCTCTCATGGCGGCTTCCAAGAGGCATTGTCCAGCAGGCTAATGCTCGTCCGCACACAAGGGGGTCACTGGAATGTCTCCACAACATTGTCATACTTCCGTGGCTGCCCGGTCAGCAGGTTTGTCACCAATAGAACATGCATGGGACCATCAGGATGCCAATTTCGACAGCCTACAGGTTTTCACGATCTAGAGGCTCAGTTACAATCACACATATAAAGTTTAATTTAATTCTGATAACTCTTTTTAGGTGCATCATTTATGTTACAATGAGTATATATTAGTGTGGATATGCCACTGGAGATAACATTATTTACTACTTTCACTTTTCACAGAAGTAATAAAGATCAATTACAAAAGTGGTTATTTCATACAGTGTAAAATCAAGGTGGAATCATAAAATGTTTATTTTTTTTTTACCAAATATAACGTATTGCTTGGATTACTTTATTATCACAGCATGGCATTAGGAAGCGAGGGGGCAGTGCCCACTTATCCAAGCACCAACTGTTAGAATAGAATATGGTGATGCTTGAAATGATTTCTTTACCATCCTTTGTAAGGCCACTTTCAGGTGAACGTATGTTAGCTCTGTATTTGGTCCGTGTTTCGTGAACTGTAATACGGAGCTAATACAGATCTATACAGTCATGTCTCATCTCTTGGCCATAATGCTAACTAACACCCACATTTATCAGTATTCTTTTGCGTGTCGTCTGCTATAGATGCTGAGGGAGCCTGGGGTGTCATGCCAGTGTGGCGCACTGGGGTGATACAGGGCAATCCACTGCTTCGCCAGTAGGGGTTGTAATCCTGTTTAGCGTGGCGCACTTATCTAGGGCTGACATCTTTGGTATCGGTTCACATGTGCAGACTATTTTATCTGCAGTCACCCCTCCCCCAATTTGGTTTGAGGTGTGTGGCTGCATTTTAGTCTACACTGGACAATTGCTCCCTCTTATTGCAATCTGGCACTCTGCATGCTATCAAGGAACACGGTGATTGAGCCTGTCCTGCAAAGTATCAGGGGGTGCATACTAGGCTTCTTTTTATGTGAGTTATGTCTTTGTATGTTTTTTCTCTCACCTCTGTGATTTCATACATTCATGTCCCATTATTATGACCACCTCCTACTTTCAACGTTGGCAGCGCATAGCCCATAAAGGAAATTAAGTGTCATTGGCTGGCTTGTTGGGTATATAAGGTGCGCGATAAGCTGTCTGATCACATATCACTCATTGTTGTCATGGGTAAAAGGGGTGATTTATCAGAGTTTATCAACTGATACACTACAGTGGAGCAGTTCACCATGAAAATGAAGCAGGGGGGCTATCATACGTGTGTCCAAAAGAACAGTTCAGTGAACCCTACTACATACGGGGCTCCAAAGCAGACGGATGGTCACTGCACCTATACTAACAAAGGTGCATTAGAAGAAAAAGCTTCAATTTGCGCGACAGTATCAGAATTGGACCACCACTGATTGGCAAAGAGTTGCCCTCACTGATTAGCCACATTTTCTGCTTCAGGGGAATTTTTTGTCGCACTTTCTGGGTCTTCTCATCCATGTGGAAGGCACTCTGAATCGATTTGGTTCTGCATTCATCCTTGCAGACCACGTACAGCCATGCATGCCGTTTGTCTTACTTGGGGTAGATGGGAATTTCGGTCAAGACAAAGCGACATGTCACACAGCTAGAAATGTCCTACAGTGGTTGGAAGAGCATGACCAAGACTTCCAAGTACTTCCCTGGTCCCCTAATTCTCCATTCTTAAACACAAATGAGCATGTGAGGGACCACCTCGATCGTCGTGTTTGGTCTATAGATCCTCCCCTATGGACCCTCCAGTAACTACGGGATACACTGCAGTCAGCATTGCTCCAGAAACCTGAGACACGCTACCTGCACCTTCCCAGCCCGTCCAGCTGGTATCTGTGCAGAACACGGGAGTTAATCTGGATATTAGCTGGTGGTCATAATAATGTGACTCGACTCTGTATGTATCTTTTCACATGACCGTATTTTTCATGGCCGTTTTTTAAAAGCGCAGGATGACCAACTTTTTGCATATTTGCCTCTGTATTTTCATTCTTGTCTATTGGGTAAACATGGATGAGTATTTGCTCAGTGAAAAGTAAAATACAGAGACAAACACCGATCAACTGGTGATGAAATACTGAGGACATAGGGTTATAATGTCATCCGTAACAGGTCCGTAATATGGATTTATGTTAAGGACATGTTACAATACGCTCATCTGAAACCAGCCTAATACAGTATACATTCTGGTAAAGGATGGAGCGCCATGCTTGGAAATCAATGTGGTTCCACCAGCGCGCACTTTTTCTTTAGAGAGGGTCTGTCAGCAATTACCACTATTGCTCCTCACATGGAAAAGGATTGCTCAGTTCATCACAATGGCCAATAGCTCACCCCTCGTCTCTTGATGGCATCTCTCAGCAGTCCAACAACATTGTTCCCCTCAGCTCCAGAAGCTTTAAATCCTTTGGTCCAGTTCAGAAGAATCCCCTATACAGAAGATATAGATAGCACAATATAGAAATGCACCGTTAGTTTTAGGGCTAATGCCCACAGACGGATTATCGCTGCAGAAATCGCAACCAGACAATCGACGCAAATTCCGCAGCAATAACCTCCATAGACATGTTGTGTAAAGCGATTTTCCGCTCGCGGGGGAGAATCAGTCAATGGAAGCTGTCCAACCTGCTATACTCCACGCTGTGGGCGCAGCGTAAGTATCGCAGGAAATCACGTCACCGTTGGCGCGTCATGCTCACTGGTTTGCCGGCAGAAACCCTTGCCGTGGATCCGGAGAGGTGAGTATAGGGTCTCTGGGGGGCGCCGGGTCTGATTCCACTGTGATATTCTGCAGCCAGAATCCGACCCAGCGGTGGGCATTAGGCCTTACTGCTAACTATGTGATATTAAATGCTCTTGTATCAAAAAATACAAATATATTATAAAGGTTAGGACGGACTCACACGGCCGTAAGTATAAAATGCCACTGGGCTCCCGCAGTGTTTTACAGCTGTGAACCTGTCCGTGACCCTGTGTACAACCTCATGTGGCAGAGAAATTATACTGCACATGGTTCTGTACTCACACAGGGGATCAGGCGCAGTACACTTGTTTTTGGTTTTTATAGATTTCCCACGCCATCATTTAGCGATGCGTAATTGCATATGGGCTGCGGGTTTATACATAGGAAGAGAGAACAATGGGCTCTATCTCACATATATACGCGGCAAAATAGAACACGCTGCTTTCTATTTTACGTTCGTGGATTACGCAAGTCTGTAGAGCCCGTGTAATACACAATTCTCATACGGTCATATGAGCCCAACCTTATAATGTAAGTGGCAAAATATATATATATATATATGTATATATATATATATATACACACACACTAAACAGCTGAGACATACTGGGGCTTATTTACTAATATTATCTAAAAGTTAGACAGTACAAACTTAGAGTAGATAGTCTTAAAATGACTCAGATTTATCACTGAGTGATATATCTGTCAAATTTCAAGACTGTCTATTCTAAGTTCATACAGATTATTAGTAGGCTTAGTGTATGCCAAAAATTGCACCAAATTTTTAGTGCAATATGCAGCACTTTAGTGCAATTTTTGCCACAATTTAGAACACACCCCTTTTTTGGATAAGTTGGAAAAACAGTCTGAAATTGTCTAAAAACACATAATAAATGTGGAACCAGCATGTAAGACAGCTTTCTGATGTAATTTGCGCCCAAAACGGTCACATTTTGAATAGTAAACAAGCCCCACCATATGGCTCTTTTGTGTGTACGTGTTTATATATATATATATATATATATATATATATATATTTTTTTTTTTTTTTTTTCTTTATGTGTTCCTTCAGATATAATGTCTTACTATAGCCCAATGAAGCCTGCAAACATACTTTTTCTGCTTAGCCAATTAAGGTATCACCTCTATAATACTTTTATATAATAATATTTCCCATCACATAGTTTTCTCTGGCTAACACTGTTACCTACTATTTTTGCTCTACAGCTTTCCTGTATAACAAATAGACAACCCTGAAAGTGTACAACAACACTATGGCAGTGATGGCCTTAGTAGCGATATGTCCACATCTCATGTACAGTAACGTGCTTCACCTTATCAATATCCTCATGTCGGACTGGGAAGGAGAAAGTAAATCCAAGGGGTAATTTCTTGTGTTTCATGTTCTGCTGGTCCAGATAGTCCGAGATACATTCAGCAATGTAATCAAACAGCTGGAAAGAGAAAACTTGGTGGCTTAAATGGTTAATCCACAAAAAAATGCTCTACCTATTATTTTAGTACCCTACCCTTGGATTACTTTTACTATTTAATTTAAATGAATTCAGACTTCATCTAATCTGACATCATTTTATCTGAAAGACGGTTTCTACACAACATAGAAGGGGGTTCTTTACTGTAACAGCAGTGATACTATGGAGCTCAATGCCCAAGGACATGCTGAACTCGATAAAAGAGTACTGGATGTCTTTTTTCGGTGTTACAATATTACACGTTAGAGTCCCTGATTACTTCAAAAGGTCGGTGATCCAGGGATTATTCTGAGCACCAGATTTGGAAAGGGGGAGGAGTTTTTTTCGCCTTATATTAGGAAAATTGGCTTCTACCTCATTGGTTTTGTTTGCCTTTTTCTGGATCAACACTGCAGGATAATAGTCTGAACTGAACAAAATGGAAGCAATTTATGCATAAATAAGGGGTAATTCCATTAAAAACATTGCTCTAGTTTCTGCAAAGTCTCCAAGTGAATTGACGAGTGGATTATGCCAGATGAAATTTAAAGGGATTTCTGGGACTGAGATATTGATAGGTTATCTTTAAGATAGATCATCAATATCAGATTGGTAGGTGTCCGACTCACAGAATCTCTACTGATCAGCTACTTGAACAGGTCACAACGCTCTAGTGAGCACTGTGCCCTTTTCATTGTATTCCAGGCACAGCGCCATGCATTTCATACTAGCAGTATTACAGCTCAATCCCATCGATTTGAATGGGATTGGGCTGCATGAAGGCCATGTGACCAATGGACATGATGTCACAGGCCGAGAAAGAAGCCATGTTGCTCACCTAAGGGCAACAGACTCTTCCAACTGTCGATCAGTAGGGGTGCAGGGAGTTGGGTTCTCACCAATCTGATATTGATGACCTAAGGATAGATCATCATTTATATCTAAATCCCAAAACCCCTTTAATAATATTTTGATATTTCATTATACTCCACCAAATTAACTCAACATTATGTCTGATGCTCTTGCCATAAGGTTTCTCACCATCTCTGCAGTTCCTGTCATTGCATCCTCAGGGATCGAATACATCTTATGCTTGGTCTCGACTTTCCACTGTCCATCTAGATCCTCCCCTACTTTAACCAGCATTACTCGGAAATTGGTGCCACCGAGATCCAAGGCCAGGAAATCTCCAACTTCTGAAGGAGTCAAATGGAAAGAAAGAGACAGGATCATGTTGAGGCTTTTAAATAGCTCTATCACATTAGCATTCATATAAGAAAGCCATATATCAGCAGTTACTAGCAGTGCTGTAGCTATAGGGGTGCAGGGACAGAATTTATGCCCAGATGTCTCACCGTCACACAGGCCAATATAAATGGCACATGGTAGGTGGGGACCCTATTATAGGGTTTGCATTGGGACCCAGGACCTTCAAGTGACATCTCTGGTTACAAGTTACAGCCTCTGATAAGTGCATTTCATACATTGTCACCAGCACCTAAGGCAAGTGAAACATCTCTGTGTTCTCAGGTTATCGTTGGCATATTTGTATTATGTGACCCATCTTCATAAGTATCGAATAATTGCAAGAAAATGATCGAATAGGTCTGGAGATCTCTCTGATTAAGGGGCTGTCCCAGAGTCATGCTCCACAGGGTAGGTGATGAAACTCTGATCAGAAGTGGGGTGTCTCATCGCCAAAAATGGGGGTCCCGTGTCCCTCCTCACAGCATCCCCCAAGAGTGAAGAGGAGCTTAAATAGAATGGCGGCTGAGCATGTGCAGTGCTGTTCCATTAATTTTGAATGGAGCTGCCAGAAATAGTTGAGTAGAAGTGCCTGGCAATTTATGGCAGCCCCATGGAAATTAATGGAGCACCGCTCCAGGTGGACTGTGGAGGGGGGGGGGGAGCGGAGCGGGGCAGGAGGAAGAGTGAGAGAGATCTCTCTCTTCCCCCGGCTCCCACCCGCAGCCCACCCGAGCCTGCTCGGATCACTAAGCAGTTACTCGAGAAGAGCGATGCTTGCTCGAGTAACTACTTTACCGAGTAGGCTCGCTCATCTCTAATTACAACGTATATCATTACAATTTCATCAGTATTTGCCTCTGTATTGTTTTGAATTTCTACTGGGCAAATACTGATCCATAGTTGCCTAATAGCAAAACGGAGGAAGAAATGCAAAAAATAGGTCATGCTTCAATAAAAAAAAAAAGGCCATGAAAAACACAGCCATGTGAATAGATTAATATTAGCTTCATATTATGGTCTGCAAAACGCGGACCAAATATAGAGCTAAGATATGCTTGACTAAAAACAAATGTAGTGGCCCAGTACATGCTTTCCTGGCCCCCTCCATAATGTCATACATGTCATGTCTTGTCATGCACTGTGCAAAATGTCTTGTCATTCTGGTATTTGTATTGCACAGCTGCAGCAAGGGATGGGTTAATGTCTGCAAAATATGAGCTGTCTGCCTGTGAATGTATCAATTCTGTCCTGTCACATGGTGTGAGAGAAGGTATAAGGCCTCGGTCAGACGGGCGTTTTTTGCCGCGATTTGCGGATCGCATGACGGATGCACATCCGCAAATCGCGTGACCAGGGCCGAAAAATTGCCGGAAAAATCTGCTCCTAGCCGCGTTTCCTTTGAAACGGGCCGGAGCACAGGAGCGCTGTCCAGCCCATTGAATTCAATGGAGCCAGCAATACAGCCGGCTCCATTGAAAGCAATGGGCTGCCGGCGAGCGCAGGATGAATTTTCGGGAAGGGCTTAAAAATATAAGCCCTTCCCTGAAAATCATCCAAAAATGTGTAAAAATAAAAAATATATATATACTCACCTTGTCCCCGCAGATGGAGTTCAGCCGCAGCCGGCCGGCCGGCAGTTTTCCTGAACTGCTCTGAGTAGTATTCAGCAGCCGGGGATTTAAAATCCCCGCCTGCTGAATGGGCTGCCTCTGATTGGTCCCAGCCCTCACCAATCAGAGGCAGCTCTCACTCACCCATTCATCAATTCATGAATGGGTGAGTCAGAGCTGCCTCTGATTGGCTCAGCGCAGGGACCAATCAGGGGCAGCTCTCAGCTATTGAATGTGTATGCTTGAGAGAGGGAATAGGTCTTCCATCTTGAGTCCTACCAGAGAGAAAACACAGAGGCACTTGGGGGCACCTTCAGCCCTCATGTGTTGAAGATGGAAGAAGAGGAGCGGTTTCCGAAATGCAAGAACCTGCATGGATTGTAAGTGAGCTCCAAAGAGAAAGTGAGCAGAGAGCAAGTCCAGTCTGTCAAGGCCTAGTGCAGAGGTACTCAATTGTCTGTTTTGCATGCCCATGTTTCCTGAAGTCTGGGACTGCCGCTGGAGGTATTGTTCTGTCAGAGTGTCTGTGGAGGTACCCTACCCCTATCCCCCTTGGAGTGTTTCCCTTCCAGGAGCGGTACCTGACAGATAACTTAGACCGCAGGACCGGTATCATCCTGAATTTCCTCCCTGACCTCAAATCTTCTGTCTTACCTGCACTAGTGTATCTGTTGAATTTGTGTCTTGTATTGCTGAAGTTTTCCAGTAAAGTTATTTCCAGGCCCTGACCGTTCCCGGGGACCTGCAGTACTTAAACTGTCTGTGGCTCATTTATTTTCCTCGCCGATGGTCATGCCGGGGGGGTATCAGGACGGTGGCGTCACCTGTGACAAATCGCTCTACACACCTGTTTATTGGGCATCCCCATGCTGGGGTGTCCGGAAGAGCCCCAGCGCTGCCCTGGCCTTGGCTACGTGCGTCCCTCCGGAAGGGAGCGTGGTAAGTGCTGCCATGACAAGCCAGCATCTTGCCCTCCCATCTCCTCAGTGTATGCCATGTATCCGGGACGCTGCACAAACCTTTTACACGGGATGATAATTGTTCAGATTCCCACATAGCCTGAACGATGCATAATAATTCGTTCACTTATAGTTCGTCGCGCGGTTTATACATGCAGAAAACGTAACGATAGATCGGCGCATGTATACAGGCCGTCATTCAGCTATGAACAACGACCTGTTTGCTATGATTGGAGCCCGGTCGACTGAAACGATCCTCGATGATTGTTCCTCCGATCATTAAATGGGACGACCTGTTGGACATCTGCGCCCGACAGTCATTCTGTGTTAAAGGGCCCTTAATGTACACAAGCAGCAGGTGACTTGCTATATCATTGATCGGCGCTATAAACTGACCATATGGCTTGAGAATAAAACTAATAACACTTCTCTAGATTATATAAAGCCTCCTTGTGTTGAATGTCATTGTTTACCCTTTTATATGTCTACTGCAGTGAATTTGTGACATTATATAACCTGGGATAGCTGGCCGCCCTCCCGCTGCACGGATGGCCACTTTCAACGTGAGTAAACAAAAGATTTGCTAAGAAATGAGAGGCAGAGCAGAAATCATGATGCCGCTGGGCTGGGGGTGAAGGACACGGGCAGGAGAGCTGCACTTGGCCACTGTTTGGATAAGGACTATGTTTGCTTTCAGACTGGTGACAAACCCTGTGCCCAGTGAGGGATGCTCTGTATAATGAGCGTATCAGATCTTCTCTACAGTTAAAGTCCAGGAAAAGTGGTGACATAGATGACAGTGCAGGACATTGCCACTGCGTATACCCAGCACAGGCCCCCTTGCACTATTTAAAAGGATCCTGTCACTTCATGTACGCACCATAAACTAAGCTACGGTGCTTATAGGATCCTATGGAGTCCGGGGGTGTCATTTTTATATTTACCAGACTCCCCGTTCCTGCACCATTACCCCTGAAAGTCATTACTCCACCTATCAGTACGACACAGGAGAAATTAAGCATTGCACAGTTCTCATACAAATCAGTGGGTTGCCCATGTAATGCAGGACAGGACAAGCCATCCAGAGCGAAATACGCTCTTTGTAACCAGTCTCCAACTTAGCCCAGAAAGGCGGATCCTGAACCGAGGACCAACCTCTGTTAACTCAAAATTCCTAAATAGGGTATATGAAGATGGATTTTCTAAACTAAACAACTCTCTTAAGATCATTGGGTAAGAGCTTGGGCTCACTGGAGGGTCCTCAGATTCTCCGGTGGCCTAGTCTCACGCTGAATCAAACTGATTTCTATTGGTCAAAAGAGATCATGTGCAGTATTGTGTAAAAGTTTTAGGCGGGTGTGGAAAAAGTGTAGAAGAGTAAGGATGCTTTCAAAAATAGAAGGCATCTGATTGGCTACAAATTTATTCTGCAGCGGGACAACAACCCCAAACATCTAGCCAATGTTACTAAGAACCATCTTTAGTGTAAAGAAGAACAGGGAGTCTTGGAAGTGATGATACGGCCCCACAGAGCCCTGATCAAAACATCATCATCCAGTCTGTCTGGGGGGATTACATGAAGAGACAGAAGGATTGGAGCGAGCCGACATCCACACTATGTTCTAAGTTCTCCAAGATGTTTGGAACATGTTTGGAAAGCATTTTCCCACACCTGCTTAAAACTTTTACACAGTACTGTACTTCACTTATATATCATGAAAAGTACCGTGTGGTGTGGAACATCTCTGTTGATGGTCTCTACATTATTCCCCTCCCCCAGGCTGTGTAGGTCTACATTGCACCACACGGTCATACTTACCAGAACCATCAGGTGTGGAGCGCACATAGGTGGGTAACATCTTTACACTGGCTTCTTCATTCGTCTCCAGGTGAAGACCTCTTTCCATCTCTGCCTGAATTCGGCTCATCAGCACCTGCAAGTCTTCTTCGTGAAGCGTGAATTCAGACAGCATCTGCTCCACCTACCAGGGGTATAGGACAATGTCAAAAGAGAGGTCAAATGGACTAGGAAAGTCTATACATTTAAGCATCATCTATAAAAATGATATTTCATGAAGTCTAAATTTAGACAAATATCAATAGATAAAAACGAAACCACTGCTTAAGGGCTCGTTCAGGGGAGCGCTGTTATCAGCTCTAATAGGAATCAATAGGTTCCTATAGAAGCAGTCACATGAGAGAATGTTAGGCCCGCTGAATCAGCACACCTAACAAAAGATAGGACATGCCAGTGCAAACTCGCATGTTGGCTCAGAGGTGCGCCCAAACATAGGACATGTCCTATCTTTGCTACGTGCTTTCCATAAGCTCCTATTGGAATCTTTTCATACCTCCCAAGTGTCCCTCTTTTGGAGGGATAGTCCCTATTTTTGACCGAGGTCCCTCTTTGGCCCTTATATATCCTTTTCGACCTTAGGAAATAGACTTCCATTGATAAATTTACAATATTGCTCCATAAACTATCTGTATTGGTCTTAACTGTAATTGAGACTCCAATTTGCACGTTATTCCATCATATGGTATGGTTTGAATCATAAAAAAATTCTATATTCTGAAGATTTTTGTGCTAATATTTAAATTAAAGGCATTCAAGCATATAGCTATGGATGTAAAAATGGATATGTCACACAATGGACCATAAATGTTCCTCTTTGACCATCCAAAAAGTTGGGAGCACTAGCGTAACTAATAGGGGATGCGGTTGCACCCAGGCCCAGGAGCCTTAGGGGGCCCATAAGGCCTCTCTTCTCCATATAGGGAGCCCAGTACCATGAATAAAGCATTATAGTCGGGGGCCCTGTTACAGATTTTGCATTGGGGCCCAGGAGCTTCAAGTTACGACTCTGTGTTAAGGGGTTAGGAGAAGTTGGGGGGCCCCAAGATAAACTTTTGCACCTGGGCCCATGAGCCTTTAGCTCACAAAAAACACCATACATAAAATTAAAATGCTACCAACTGGTGACTGAATAATACTGCTAAATAGTAGTCAGATGCCACTGCCAGACATGCACCTTGCAGAGTATCATCACTGTAGAACATATTAGTAAATATCAGCCACTATGAGCAATACTGGGCTGCTGTGGATGCCTCGTCCCCATGCCAAGATTAACGTTGAACCCAGGACCCCAGCACTACAAGGCAACAGCGCCAACCTCTCAGCCGTTATGCTGCACTTTATAAATACTAATTCCTATAATGTGTCTACCGTATATTAGCTCTAGATTAAACCTATTTATTTCCATATGAAAATATATCAGACTTCCTTAGGACTGTTTATAGGAGCGTATTGGTAAATGTATGTAAGTACAGATCTGCTACATGGACGCATGATGAAACAGGTTGCATCAGTATTCCATCAGTCTTGCATATGCAAGGGGTCATTTTGGGGCAATATTACACATTACCCATGAATGCACATGCTGATGCAAAAGGGGGGCCATATGGATGCATCTGTATGTTAGGCATTGTCCATGGGCTTGTTCCAACGACAAAATGTATAAAGATAGTGCATGCTGCGTTCTTACAATACACGTGAATAGACTAATAGATGAACTCCTGCTTATGGACAGAAACCTACTACAGAGAAAACTACGCTTGTGTGAAAGCAGCCCTATGGTTAGTAAGTAATAAGCAGAAATGTGGTAGAAATGTTCAACCCTGGCTGCCATTGTACACAACGGGGGGACTTGATCATCTGAACATTTTTTGAAGCCACGTTTCTGGCATACGTCCACAGTTGAAAATGCCATAAATTTATCACATTTTGGAAAATGTTCATAAATTTATTGCATTTTTTTAATATGTCTTTTTGTACGTCACCCATCCACTGGAGTGAGATTGGGACAAATGTGGCACCTTTTTAAAAGCCATATGGCATAATTGTCTCTGAAAACCTCAATTCACTCAAACCTAACTCTCTTTTCTAGAGACTTTTGATAAGTGGAGTGGGAGGGATTAGAGGCGTTCTTTTTGGTGCAAATCGAGAGTACAGTTATCTAAACCAATTTGCACCCAAAAAAAAAAAAAGGAGACACAACTTTCCCCAGAATTCTAGCACAGTACCAATAATTAAAAAGCCCATTATCTGTACATGCATGTCTAGCCTTACATACTGGAAGTTCAATTATTGTGCAAGTAGTTGTTGGCTACGATTAATGGGAAGTAGAGATGAGCGAGCGTACTCGGTTCGGGTGTCTTTGCACTCAAGCACCGCTTTTTTCGAGTAACTGACTACTTGGACAAAAAGATTCAGGAGTGAGCGGGGGGTTGCAGAGGGGAGTGGGGGGTGGAGAGAGAGAGAGCTCCCCCCTGTTCCCCCCTGCTACCCCCCGCTCCACCACGCCGCCCCCCGGCACCCCCCGAATCTTTTAGTCCGAGTAGTCAGTTACTCGGGAAAAGCGGTGCTCGAGTGCAAAAACACCCGAACCGAGTATGCCCGCTCATCTCTAATGGGAAGGGCGCACAGTGACACTTGTACATACAATACATGGCGAAGCAATGCTGCTAAACGTACAATACATGACCAGTGGGCATATGCATGTAGCACTATACAACCAATGATGACATTTATACTCTCCTCAGCGACCTTCATCAATTCTGTACTACTTGTCAAATAAATAACTTGTGTGAAAGTTAAAGTATCACAGACATTTCTTATATGACCCCATCCATACCCTTAGCAATATCCCAGCACCCTCACGCAATCTTCTTTGTAGACTTACATCTGGATGAACAATCTGATCCATTCTTCCAGGATGGAGATCTCACACCATGGAGAAGTACAGCGGGATACAGATGTGTGCGCTTGTCACCGAACTTTCTTGGCGTCTCTGTTCTTTATGTTTGGTGACATATGTAGGTGGTTCCTACATATACATTGGTTATTCCAGTCGAAATTCTCCAAGACTTATCCATTTGACATCCATGCTCTGCGCTGACCGATCTCAACCTTCACTCCTATTAAGCACTGCTTGTCTACTACTACTATTCACTAAGAGCTGCGGACGGTTTACAGTTCAATCTGACAAAAGTTCTATGGATGATGAAATTTAAAGGGCAAAAAATGGAAGGGAGGAGAGTAGGAAGGGACTGTCACATGCGGAGAGGTACTGACTGAACAAAAGGATAGGCAGGTCCTCTGTAAGAGGATGGACTGAGAAAAGTCTCAAATTGCCAAATCAATATAGAAGACTAGTACTTAGGGAAGATGCTTGCAACCTTCATTTATGTCCTTCATTGGGAATTGCATTATGTGGCAGTGCAAGAGTTAATCAGTAACTTAGTTAATAGGAGATGTGACCGGTCTAAGACTGCTGAGCACACAGTCCAGACCACATACATATATATTTAGGTAACTCTTCCCTCCCTAATGCACGCATATGTGAACTTGTCTATAGGTGCAACATTGACTATTAAAATCACCCTCCAGTTTAGGGACAAAATTCTGTTCCAGGAACGGAGGAAGAGAGGGGTATATATATTACCTGCAGTTCTTCTTCTCTGCCATCCCTCCTATCTGCCAGTTCTGGGTTCTGTTTTCAGCTTTTCAAGATGGCCAACATGATCTTTAGTCTACCTAATCCCCACAATGCATTAGTAACGTTGGACTAGTAATGAACTATACCTGATCTCTGATTGGCAAGTTGGCCACTCGATCAGCACCGGCCAATCAGAGAGCAGTGCACAATGTGCATTGGGTAGTTAGAAAATTACTGAAGCCATCATTGCATGGCCAAAAATGGGTCCCGGAACCGGTGGATTGGGGGGGCAGCAGAAAAGAACTGCGCGTAATATATCCCACTCCCCCATTTGTGTCGGGACAGAATCATGGGTCGCTTTAAATTTTGCAGGTATTACTATAGCGGTGCTAGCTATTCTTACATCAGGTGCTAGACAGTAGTTAGTCTAAGCAGCCTTAGTAAAGATATATTTTCTATCAACCCATTAAGATGATGCTTTTAATAGGTACTTCAAATGAAGCAGAGAACAGATCAATGATTTATCTCGGACCGGAGTAGATATCGGAACATTCTTCATGGTTAAACAATACACAGGCTTCAAAGGGGTTATCAGGGACTTAAACATTAATGACATATCCTGTGACCTTCAGCCTTTAACCTCACGTTCATTTTTCACATGGACTTTTTGCCGCTTAGTCCCATTGAAGAGAATGGAATGGAGTTGCAGTACCAGGCACTGCCACTACAAGATGTATGGCGCGATGTCGGGTATACAATAAAGAGGTGACGGTTCTTCCTGAGTGTTGCACTGTGCCCCCCTCAAACATTCGGCAGGAGTACTGGGAGTTAGATCCCCAGTGATCCAGCATTAATGACCTATCCTCAGTGAAGGATAACAATATTTAAAGAGTAACTGCACTTAAATTTTTATTTTTTTTATATAAATAATAGGCATTTATAAATATTTTTGCAATATGTTTTATCAGCCTTTTCTGTATATTTTTCATACAAACTCCTCTTCAGCTATGCTGTTAGGTGCAGACGGGGCTGAGAAATCCGTTGGGATGAATAGAACCCACATAAGCAAAGAAACCTCCATCTGGGGCACTTGTGTTAACTACCCCTTGAATAATTGACAACCACAAATATTTACCTGGTGAGAAAAAAGGTCACAGCTTTTATGAAAGGCACTTTAATAGCATAATCTGATAATTTTTCCCCAGAAGAGAAATGCCAACTGGGAACCAATCCCTGGGCAAGTCTTCTTTCCAAGCTTCCAACTTCTCTACTTCACTGACACTGCCATGAAGGAGCCCATGTACCCTTACACAGCAACTCCAACCCCATCCAGCAAAAACAGGACCCAATCAATGCCAACTTGAAGGCCAGACAGGAATATGTCATTTAAGTGGACCCCTCTGAGCGCATTATATTGGCATTCTCACCTTCCAGTAAATGGTGGTGGACCACAACTCCGGACTTAGATTGAATAAACCAAGATATACAAGAGTTAATGGTATGTCTAGCCTTCACCACAGCCCTGACAACCGCTGACTACCCCGACAGACTACACAGGATACATTCTCGATCAAATCAGGACAACTTCCTGGAAGAAGCCCAGAAAAAGTTCCAAGTTGGTTCGCATCATTATGAGAAGCTCAGTGACATGCAGGTAACAGAGGTAATTGGCCCCGTCATGCACTAAAAGAATGGTATGACCACGAGTCTCCTGACTAATGTTGTTCACCTCTGGGAAGACCTGTGACCTTCGCATTCAACAAATGTCACGCCAGAATACCTCTACTTCATGGAAACCTAGTTTCCTGCTGCTAGGCTTGCATTCTGCTCGCTAGGCTGCCCAAAAGATGTAAGAATGACCAAGCAACCACACAGCCAGGTGAGCTATACTTAGGGAAATGAAAGAGAATCAAATTAACAGATCCAGAAAGACCAATCTGCATAACTTCCAACTCTGGGAGACCAGCATGAGCAGCCTCAATTGCAGTCCCAATGTGGAGGGAATGGGTACTGAACTACCAAGGACTAAGACCCAATGACACAAGACATCAACAAAAAACCTAGTAGGGAGGTACCGTCCTTAGGTTTTTAGTGCAGTATGTCTCCACTGGAAGTATGGATTGGCCGGGCTGACTTACAGGTAACGCCCAGGTCATGCTTAAAGCTGACAAAAGCTCCTGAGTGGAGACATACTTAAGTGCCATTTACATTGGACGAATGTCGGGCAAACGATGCCTGACCCTGTGTGTACTCGCTCCTGTGCTGCTGCACAGGAGCGAGTATCTCTGGATCACACAGTAAAGAGGTGGGGCAGCTGGAGGGGATTTCTGCCCCCCACTCCTACCCACCCCTCTCCATTCACTTTACACAGCAGCCGTTCAGTACTGAATGGCTGCTGTTTACACTGAACAATCATCATTCAGGATTTTAAGCTGCATAAAGTCCTGAACGATGATCGTTCAGTGTAAACAGCAGCCGTTCAGTACTAAACGGTTGCTGCTAAAGTGAATGGAGAGGGGCGGGGGAGAGTGAGGAGTGAAATCTCATCCAGCTGCCCCTCCCTGCTGCCTGCTCTGTGAGTGAGCCAGCGATACTGTAGCATGTCCCCACCGGGGTGTGAAACTGGGCATGACTTGGGTGTAACCTGTAGATCAGCCTGGCCAAGCCATACTTCCGGTGGAGATATACTGCTCTAATACCCCATCCTTGTGTGCCAGAGAATGGAAACATATTAAGGGAGGAACCACCCTTTTGTGCCAGAAAATTCTCGCCCAGATGATCAACACAAAGAAAATTAAACAGTGAGCGGCGACTAACAGAATGGTATTTAACAAGGAGAAATGCAAAGTCCTACATCTGGGGAAGAAAAATGAAATAAGCACATACAGAATGGGAGAAATTGGGATAAGCAGCAGCACATGTGAAAAAGACTTCGGTATACTAATAGATCATAGACTGAACATGAGTCAACAGTGTGATACAGCAGCCAAAAAGGAAAACACAATTCTGGGGTGTATTAGGAGAAGCATAGAGTCTAGATCACATTAGCTAATTATCCCCCTCTACTCTTCCTTAGTCAGACCTTATTTGGAATAATGTGTCCAGTTCTGGGCACCCCACTTTAAAAAAGACAGACAAACTGGAGCAAGTTCAGAGAAGAGTTACCGAGATGGTGAGCGGTCTGCAAATCATGTCCTATGAGGATCACAGTGCAGAGGGATCAGCCCTATTCTCATTTGCACAAGGAAAGACTAGAAGCAATGAGATGAAACTTAAAGGGAGGAGACACAAATTAGATATTAGAAAAAACTTTTTGACAGTGAGGGTGACCAATTAGTGGAACAGGTTACCACAGGAGGCGGTGAGTTCTCCTTCAATGGAATTGTTCAAACAGAGGCTGGACAAATATCTGTCTGGGATGATTTAGTGAATCCTGCACTGAGCAGGGGGTTGGACCCGATGACCCTGGAGGTCCCTGCCAACTCTACCATTCTATGATTCAAACGTAGTGGGCAAGGAGGCTTTCAATTTTTAGGTATGAAAACGAACAGAGTTGTTGGCCATCAAAAACAAACTCCCACAGCAGAGAGCAGACTGGGGGACTAGCTCACTCACCGACAAGGCAAAACACACCGAAATTGCCGGAAGATTGCAAAAACAACAGATAATCTAAAGTCACTGTTAAACAATAGCAAGCATCACTAGCTACATCCCTGCCACCACCACTCTTCTCATGCTTTACCATGCTGTCACCAAGTGGAAGAGGGCATTAGGGACCTCACCGGTGCCATCAGTTGAACTCCACTAGGGTCTACAAATGAAGAGGGCATAGCTGGGCTTCCGATTTTGCCATAGGATCCAGCTCCCGAAATTCCTGCCAATGGAAGTGCTGTTTTCAACTACCAGAATGTCCCGAGCCTGAAACCAGATATTAAGCTCGAGGCAATGGAGAATCAAGTGACGTAGTAGGGATAAAACTAGCCAGGAAGATGATGACAATTGGTTGATTGACTGCACCATGCTCAAGCTGTCTATCCAAAAATGCACTCTTCAACATTGAGGAGAACTAAACGCCCAAAAATAGAACAGACAGCGCTCAAAAGCATCTGTCATAGGGTGTGTGAGAGGCTCCATTCAAAAAAAATGGGAGCCTCTGACAGCGTTTAGCGATATGCTGAAAGCACAGAGCTCAATGCTGAAAAAAATGTCTGTGTGAGGGAGGCCTCAAACTTAAAATCCATAATTAAGATGCTGAAAGACTGAGCAGATATATTCCATTTGAATATATTTCACTCATCTTTCAATAAACTGCAGGATGTTCTCCTTGCAGTATGTTTACACTAGCTGTGAGAGCAATGGAATGTGTTGGCAGCTGTTTGCACAATTGGGCATGTGTTTAACAACACCCTGGGCTCTGCAAACAATGCATGCAGGTCCTTTTACATGCAAACGAAGATGACAAAGTGTTAATGGCCATTAATACTTTATACAAATAGATTGCTAAATCTTTCAATCTTTCAGTCCTTTAAAACGGAGACTTGTGTATAGTACCTCAGGTCCCTAGGAACGGTTAGGGACTGGTATAACTTTTACTTGAAATAAACTTGAATAACAGGTAATGCAGGTACAATTCACTTTCAGTGTACCTTCCCTACCTCTAAGTGCAGAGGTAGGGAAGGTACACAGGATCAATACGGCCCTATAGTCCAAGTTATCTATATGTCACCAGTCCTGAATTGGGAGCACTCCGGAGGACGAAAGGGGGTAGGGGTCACTCCACATATACTCTGACAAGCACACTTATTTAAGAAGGCTTAGCCAATAAAGTACCTCTGTGCGTGTAGTAGACATGATAAGCAGTGATCCTAATGACGGACGGCCGCACAGGGAAAGCCTGTGGTGTGAACAGGTACCCGTTTTAGCAAACTGGGGTAGTGTGCTCTCTCTGTTTCTGGTATTCACTCCTCTCACATCCACTCTCCAGACCCTACGGCATGTTGCTCTTCCTCTTCCATCTTCATCTACATTGAAGCTAACGGTGCTTCCATGCGGCTCTATGTTAGCACGCTTTCTCCTGAAGATGGACTCCTTTCCCGCTCTCAATCTCTCTCATTTATAACCTCACTTGTACCACATGACACAATAGAATAGATACATTCAGCAGACAGAGCTGACAGGCAATGATTTTATTACTACTAACCCTTCAGACGCCGCAGCTGTGCAACACGCATACAGAAAATGACCGTAACACAGAAAATGACCTAACTTGATTCGAGCGTATGACGGATGCCTCTTTGTAAGTTTTTCTATTTATATGCATGTAAATGTGTTATTTTAATGTATATGTTTGAAAAAGACACGTTTTGTATAGTGCCGAAACGCGTAGCATCAGAAATAAAACTTTATGTATTGCACTACCATGTACTTGTGCTGCTTTGGACCCTAGCAGCGCGGTGCCATTTTTTGCTATTGATAATACAGAAAATCACATGACAGCTTTCCACAGTGCATCCACATGGGACAATACATGTATGACAATTATGGAGGGGACCAGGATGTTGTTCTGGGACACTACAGAGACTACACAAGACTGGGACACTTTAAGATACCTTTCACATGGGTAAAAGAAGTGTATAAGATGCACTGCAACAAGTAAATTCTGCACCAAAATTCGCATGGCTTAAGGCCCCTGTCCACAGGCGTTGCGAAGTCCCACGGCAGATCTCCACCGCGGGAGCCGCTGCCTGGGAGCAGGATTCGTCGCCGAATCTCCGCCGGTCAGCCTTATCTGATAGATAGGCTGGTCACGGAGAATCGGGGCAATTCGCAGCATGCTTCTTTGTGGCGCTCTTTTGCTGGCATTTTTTTTGTCTGCTCCACCGTAATTCTCCGCTGGTCCCCAGCGCTTGTTTGAAGTCTTCCGGCAGCGCTTCCTGGATTGGAGGTTCAAAAACCCCGCCTCCAGGAAGCGCTGGCTCTGATTGGTTTTCTGCAAATCACTGCAGCGCTCGATGAACCAATCACAGCCATCGCATTTTATCAGCCTACAAGACATCCCTAATGTGAAGGAATCCATAGGAAAGCATGGGCTTCACATACATGCGATTTGCAGCACTGTTGCATCGCGAGAAAATCACACGATTTTGTCGCCTGTGTGAACGCGCCGTAAAGGGGTAGTACCAAGGTTTACTTTCATCACCTATCCACAGGATAGGTGATGGTCTCAGAGCTGGGACTCCGACCGATCCCAAGAACAGGGGACCAAATTCCTCCGTGTTCCTCGCTACAGGTTCACAGCACCCCTGCACTGATGAGGAGACTGAATGGAGCTATGACTGCGTATGTGAATACAAGCGCTCAGCTATTTCCATCAGCTGCCACTCTATTCATTTCAATGGAGCTGCATGTAAGAGAAGCAACCCTGCAGTGATGAGAAAATGGGATACCTTGTGGATAGGTGATAAAAGCTAATCCTGGTATAACCCTTTTAAATAAAATCTCCAGCATCTCTCAGCTTGCTTGTGATATTGTAAGGCGGTATATATTTTATTGTTATTTAATGATCCTATAGTCTTTTTTTCTTTGTAATGGTATTGTCTCTTTAAGAGAGGGCAAAACAGAGACACAGAGCTGAGCAGGAGGAAGAGAAAGGAAGTAGTTGAGAGAGGTGCTTAGTGCAGGACAGAGGTTGAAGCAGGAGTCTCTCCTGTTGTACTGCAGTGTTACAGAAACAGTCCTAAGGACTGTTCCCTCCATGAAAAAAGAGATACAGCCATTGAGAAGACTGCAGAGAGTAGAGAGGACGGCTAAGTTATGGACAGAAGAAAAAAGGAGTCTCTTCTGTTTTGTGCTTCAGGGCTGTAGCAATTGTCCTAAGAGCAGTTTTCCTCTAGTGAACAGGAAAAAGAGTACTGAATAATGAAATCAATCCCAAATGGTTCCTCTGTTCCCTCTCCTCGGATGACACTGATCGCATGCCAGCAGGCCTGGAAGAGAGTCATTCCCGGTCATAGAGTTGCTACAGGAACCCCCGCTAGTGGATCTGAAGACTGTTTAGTAATACAGTCATCATTTATTACTGATCCCAATCAACTAGGCTATTAACTGTTTATATGGACTCTTGAACGTTATTGACAGACTAAGATACTGTGGATTACCGGGTCACAAGTTACTATTTTCCTGTTTTACAGTTAATAAAGTATTGTTTGTTTAGCAATGATCCTGCCTGCGCCCTATGTCTGTCAGGATGACTTTGACCCGGAAAATCGGAAAACTCCCGAAGCCACTTACAATACGCGACCACTAGAGGGAGAAATAACATACCTTTCTACTGTATTTAAACTCTATATAATTAAAAGCCAGGAATTTGTTAGTATTTTGAAGAAATGTAATACACGGGTTTCTTTAGAAAAATTACAAAGCTTCCAACATCTTACGATGGCAGCTTAGTGCCCAAATGTAAGTCTAAGACAGAAGCAAGAACGGCACAAGTCCTGGAAACATCAGGAGGCATTTATTATCAGTGGAATTTTTGATGCCAGTTTTCTGGCAACTTTTCTTCCCTTTATCTTTATGGAAAAGTAGTGGGCCCGGCGTAAAGGTCCAAAAGCTAAAAATTTTGATGTATGTTCCAAAATTGTGACTCTTATATGCCACTAAACTGATGTACAAAAGATGATCAATATACCTCAATAAGTCCAGAAGTCACTAAACCACTAGCAACCACATATTTCCAAATTTACAGATGGTACAGATGCTAAACTAGCTCCTGGGTGAATGCCTATGCAGCCCTGTACTTCCCTATATTTGTTTCCCAGAACACCACAAACAATATGATCAGCACTATAAGCCAGCCATTTTCTGGCCAGTCAGAGAAAACAAACATGTCTGAGTTTGTGAGATACAATGTTTGATATGAACTTACTAAGACCAGCTTCATTAGGTCGGACGGCCAGCCTGAGAACTACAGAGGATGGAAATGTGCCTTCTGAACTGCAATTAGTGACTTTGGCATTACTGCTGCTGAAGAGCTAGATCTGTTGACCAGGTGGCTTGGTCCACAGTCTACAGAATGTGACAAGAGAAATAGATCTATCCACATTGGTAATCCAGCAGGAAGCCTCCACTGCTTGAGCGAGAATAGAACAAAACTTTGGCACTCCTAAAGCCACAGTGAATGCTCTATTCAAGTGGCTAATACGTTTTCCAAAAATACCCATTAAGGTCAATCTGAATCTCCAACAGTTCAATCTCCAAAACTTAGAAGATTCAGTTGGCCAAGCCGGATGCTCACCTATGTGGAATCAGTTACCCGGACATTGATTATGGGGTATACCCAATAGTTTCCAAGCTGCCATACAGTATTCGAGAAAAGTGGACTACATTTGGGTCAAGATGCACAAGAGAAAATCAAGTCTCCTTTCGCTTTCCTACATTTGCAAGTTTATCAAGAACATTATAAAGTCCAAGCTTTTCCTGCAGTGAGTCCAGTGGTCCTAGTTTACATCCCACTGAGTATAATAGCCAATGCCCTAACTACAGCAAATGCAGAGGTTCAGCGTAAGTGAAAAAGACTGATATCCTTCCCATACCCACATCAGCTTCGAACCTGAACAACCAAGTTGAAAAGATTAAAAACCCTAATCAGTTATTTCTAATTCATAAGAACCTACAACCCCCCAAGCAGTGCATCGGCTTCAGAAAGAAGCTGTTCCAAGAACACAAAGAGCTTCTAAAGAAATTTGGATATATATATATATAAGAACAGCACTCAGATATATCTCCTGTGAAAATATAGTCATAACACGATGAGAAAGGACTCACCCGGTGTACGCAGCCAAACCCCAAAAACTTGGGCTGACCGCTACACCCCGATGATGCCAATGAAACAAGATCTTTGTAACCTTTTAACCCACTCGTTGTGGAGCTGCTGGACCAATGACCAGGCGCCATACATGATTCCCAGGAATAAACAATAAAATGCACAATAAAAAGCGGTCCCGCGCTCCTTAGGAAAGGCCAAGTATGGAAAGCTTTAAACAAGTAAATGACAGTTACTTTTGAGAGGGGTCCCCTCCTTAGAGACCCTCCTTAATAGGAAAGATAAGACCTTAATAACGAATGACCAAGAATTCTTCAAACTTCCGGGATAATTCAAGGTATTCCAAAACAGGTAAGTGGAGTATTTAGAGGGTATTTATTTGAACAAAGTACAAATAAAAAGTACTAAAAAACACATGGGGATGCAAGCAGATGGAAGAAGCAATGCGTTTTGGGTTTTTGCGACCCCTTTGTCAACCTTGAATTATCCCGGAGTGCAGCTGTGAAGGCCACATGTGTTACCATGCAGGGCGCGTGCCGCTCCGATGTCGGCTCCGGCGTCCCGGAGCTCTGCTGTTGGGGATCTCCCGGCGGCGTGGAGCAGCCAGCGTGCAGCAGCGTGGGCGTGTCCGCCCACTCTCCTCCACCTTCCATATGCAACAGTGGGAGAGTCGGCTCCTCCCACTCTCCGCCCCTGGGAAGAGGCTTTAAGTTAAAAGGCTGGCAGTGACCTGAGCTCACTGCCAGTTATTGGTTCTGTTAGCCTCTAGTCAGGTCTGTCTCAGTCTGCTCTAGTTGCTAGTCAGTGTCCTTTCAGTTTGCCTGTGAGCTCCATCTCCAGCCTTACTCTGCCTTGTAAGTACTGTTGGTCTTTTTCCACCTGCCTCTTCTGTCGGCACTCTGTCCCCCGTTAGTAGTTCCATCTAGGTAGTCGCCAGGTCCCTAGCCAGAGCAGGGACCGTCGCCCAGTTGTCCGCCTGGGGTTAGCCAGGGCTGAGGCAAGTAGGCAGGGACAGTGGGGTGCGGGAAGTTCAGGGCACCCCACCTGGCGCTCGGGGGGCAGAGTGCCGTAACAACATGCAAGCACTACTGCCATCTCAAGTCAACCTTACACTACCTGCACATTCCCCTCCTGCGACAAAATGTGGCAGGGAAAATGCAGATAAAGTTGCAAATCCTACCACACTATCTTCATGTATAGATGTCAGTGAAGAAAACCTATGCAACAAGTCCTACAGAAAGATATGTCTAGTCAATGTATATGCCCCAAGGTTCAGCCAGAAAGGACTCTAAAGGTGTATAAAATCAATGGATCCCATGATGTTTGCCAAATGCTGTGATTTATCCTGGGTTATTATAGGCAATGTCTGCATGGAAAAAATGAAGACACCAACCAAGAGTTTCTCATTTAATGCCCTACAGTTTCAATTGGTGTTATCGCTCCTTCTGTCTGAAGGAGAGATAACACACAGGCCTGGTGATCCTCTAAAACCAATTTAGAGATCATAAAACTGTCACATTACTTTCCAGTGGACTAATTAAGTATTTGCTTCTCTGCTCATCTTCTCTGGTATTGTTTTAAGTGCAAATTAGTCTCGCTATGTCTGTGCCTTTTCATATGTGTACATATGTATATACATATATATATATGTATGTGTGTGCCCCATCCAGATCTGTTTCATTATGCCTGAGGAAGGATCCTGAGCGGTCCTAAAGTTTGCTGTAACATCGTATATTTTTGTTAGCCATTAAAAGGTATCATATCTTCAAGATGACTTGGTTTCTCTTACTGAGAACAATCATACTTTGCTCTACTCACTAACGCGGTATCAACCTTTTTTTTTGTTGGGGGTTAAGACACATCTTTCACAAATGGTCGCAGCACTTATATTCAGTCGTGCCCACACCATCACTGAGCAAGAGTAAATTGCGGCATGATCCTCAGGATAACATTAACATGGTCATGTCTAGGAATGATCCCCCTTGGATTAACAGTGTTCAACTCAAAAGGTGAAGACAAGAAACTTGCACCAGCAAGAGGGGATGAAGAATTTCTCATGGTTATGGACAAAGAATTCACTTAGGATGATTCCAACAGGTTGGTAGCACCTTTATCCTTCCATTTCCAAGAGTAAAATCACTAATGTATAGCAAGCAGTTGCTAGAAAGAGGAGACCAGAGATGGAAAACATTTTATAGACTTCACAAAGAGATCATGTAGAACCTTCACCACCACTAAAGGAAGGATAAGAATGACGTTACCTTCCATCCTCTCACGTTTATCACTCTTGCAAACCAAAACAAATCAGAGGGGTGGTTGAGTTGAGTGCTCAGTATAAAGGTGTCTTTCTCAATAGCCTGTTCTTCACTGAACCTAACCTAAAGGACAGCCACTTAGGAGGGCTAATTTACTTCAGGCATAAACCTGCTACAGTAATGGCCGACATTCAGCAAATGTTCCACTGCTTTATTATCAGGAAAGAAAATAAAAATCTCAGCTTCCTATGACACAAGGACAATGATGTCAATGAAGTAATAGATTATATATCAGATGATGTCTCCAAGAACAGTCTACAGACTGGGAAGGATAGCCCAGGAAGGTGAGAAGAAGTATGAATCTGATGCTCCTCAATTTGTTGAGAAGAACCTATATGTAGATGATGGACTTATACTTTTACCCAGAAGTGTGTTTTGATGAGATCAGTCTCATCAAAACCCAGAAAATGTTGCCTGTAACAAACCTTAGATGTCACAAGATCTCCAACAACCAGAAGATAATGAAAGTATGCCCTTCTGATGATTAGACAATCAACTTGAAAGAATCCAACTTTGTGATGTTCCTTCCATTTAACTCAGCCTAGGTTTGCTGTGAGACATCAAAAGAGACACACTATCATTTTTAGTGTCAGTCTGTGACAGATGATGCCAAGGGAAAGAAGGTTCGGGGACTTTGACTTTCAACACTTGATTCTTTTGTTCCCCAGGAGATAAGCTGGCGCTAGAGCTGTCTGGCTGTGGCTTACCTATTTAAATGCAAAAACTCTCAGCCCAGCTGAATGTCTAGGTGTATGGATGTCAGCTGTCAAACCAACGATCAATCGTCTCACAATTGTTGAATATGTACAGGCATAGAGAATTATATAATCTCCATCTCCCAAATTATCTGGTATTGGCTCTACCACTGCAGAGTTAGAAATAAATTCCCTTTGACAGCAAAAGCAAGTTTGATCCAGTTGTGGTCAAAATACAGAGCGGAGGAGATTAGAAAATTGATGCATGCTTTCACCAGCTAATTATTTACAGATTGATAAGTAAACAATTCAGCGTACACAAAGTAGTAAATTTTGACAGCGCCATGATGGCTGTAACAAAGCGCTTGAAAATGATTTACTACATGTATGTTGTTGGAAGAGAGACTGAGACAGATCACAATGAAGACAAAGAACCCATCTTGGAATCTAAACCTCTTTTACACAGCACAATTATTTTGCAAATCGCTTGTTAGAATGATCTTTTTGCATGATAATTGTGTTGTGTGAACGCGTGCAGTGAAAGAATGATCAGCGATAAATCACTGATCGGATCTCTCATGCAGATCTAAAAATCATTGCTGGTCTGCTGCTGCAATAACGGTTTCAGGCACTGGGTTGGGACATCAGGTCTGATAGCCACAGGTCTGGAGAGTAGTCTGGGATGAGCCAGGAGTCGGCAATGGGAGGTCTTAGTCTGCAGTATAATAATAAATAATAATAAAATAATAAACTTTATTTGTATAGCGCCAACATATTCCGCAGCGCTTACATAGACAGGGGGGATACAGAAAGACAAAAGTACAAACATAACAGAACCACGGTTACAAAGTAATCAATTGATGGAAACAATAGGGGTGCAGGTCCTGCTCCAACGAGCTTACATACTACAAGTAATGGGGTGATACAGAAGGTAAAGGGCTGGAGATGTGCACTGTATGGCGAGGTGGAGAGTGAGGGGTGATATACGCATAGACAATGGGCAGACATTTAGCCGTGTGACGGCAGAAACAGTATGACTGCAGGAGCGGTTTATGATGGCTAGCAGGGATTGCAGTCAGTAGGTCAGGGAGCATGTTATCAGGCGGAGTACAGAGGGGTTTGTTTAGGGAATTCGGTATGCCTCCCTGAAGAGGTGCGTTTTTAGAGCACGCCTGAAGTTCTGCGAGTCCTGGATTGCTCGGGTAGCCTTTGGTAGTGCGTTCCAGAGGACCGGTGCTGCTCTGGAGAAGTCTTGGAGGCGGGAATGAGAAGTTCGAATTAAAGGGTATAGATGGTTAAGGCGGATAATGTAGTCAGAAGGGAAGCCAGGGGTCAGCAACAAGAGGTCTCGGTTTGCATTACAGATGGATGAGGCAAGAAATGTAGTCAGAAGGGAAGCCAGAAGTCGCTATCAGGAGGTCTCTGTATGCAGTACAGATGGATGAGGCAGGTGACATAGTCAGAAGGGAAGCCAGAAGTTGCTATCAGGAGGTCTTGTAGCAATAGCAGAAGAGCAGGATGAAGTAGAGCATGAACAATGAATGCTGTGGAGCAAAATAATCATGTGCTAGTGCAGTGGCAGGGTCAGGCTTTTATAATGAGCCCAATTAGGAACAAAGGCAGGGTCAGGACCAAGAAACAGGAACTAGATAACTAGATCATGGAAGAAGACTGAGAGTCATGAAGGCTGGATGGCTCAGTAGTGAGAGCTACCGACTGGATGCAGGTAGTCCCCGGTTTGATTCCTGACATCTGCATTCTTCTGTGTAAACTGTCCGTATAAACAATGGGCTGCCTGTTTACTGTGAATGGAGGCAGGCAGGCCGGAACAATACCCAGGCTATTCCACTTCCAGTCACTGAGCAATGATCGCTGCTGTGTAAAATCACAGACGCGATCATCGGTGCTCCACTCTGGCTCAAATATTGCTCTGCAAAGCTATGAGCAAATTGTTTTTGGTGGTACAAGCAAGATTGCTCCTACTGTGGTCAAAAGAAAGTCTTGAGCAGATTAGAAAATTGCTGAAAACCTTTCAGCAGCCAATTACTCACAAGGTGATAAGCAAAAAAATTCAACAGACACAAACTAGTAAATTTTAAATGTGGTTGGATCGAAATGCCTGAAAATTATTTACTATGCAAATTTTGTTGGTGGAGCGATTGAGACAGATCCTAGCAAACAGGAAGACAAATAATCCATCCCAGAATCTAATGAATCTATAGAAAGACAGACACTCTCTTATTGCAGACGCATCCTCCCATTGAGATCATTTGGGCTCTAAGAAGCCCTTATTGCCAGAGGTAACAGTAGCTGACACCCTGACAACTCCTCTCCTTTCAACATTGGATGTCTAACCACTCCACTACCCAAGCACCATATTACTACTCCCATTCCCCACTACAGAAGATTGAACTGTGTTTGCTCTTATTGAATTATGCAACATCTGGTCCCATCTCTGTACTTTATATTACAGCTAGCATTACTGTAACACGAATGGGACTAAAAAAGAGCTCAAGAAAGCAATGGAAGTGATATTTTCAAGGTCTCATCTGGTGCATCTGGTGTACAATACCGTATGTCACAACCCTATGCACTGAGACACTGACAGGAATGGCCGTGCTGTGAGGGGGAAGCCGTCTGCAGCATAGAACGGCTTCTCCTTTACACAACACCAGGGTACAGACCAGCAGAGACAGGCAATGAATTAAAGCAGCAGTGCTGGGGACAGATCCTGGAGGCGCAGATGAAGTATGTCTGAAAATCACTAAAATACTATATAAAGTAGGCTTTATAAATAAACTTTTATATGGAAACAGCTGTTCCTGCACTAGAGAAAGCAGTGCATGCACAGCTGGAGCTCCTTGTTCAGCTGTGCAGTTGGCTGAAGATGTATTGCTTAGCACTGTCTTCCAATATCTGCATAGCTGAAAAGAGGTTTTGTATGAAATATGTACAGGATAGGCTGATAAAACCTATTTCAAAAATACTTAGAATCCATTATTGTGTCCATTTTAGAAAAAAAATTAAGTGTGATTACTCTTTAGGAGTTGAAAAGACTACCTAGAGAATCCTACAAAGATAATTTTAGCCTTGGCTTCACAAAGATGGGAAAGATAATTAAGATTCCTGCTCTGATTGCCAGGTTCTGGCTTCAAGGCCACATAATTGTAGTCCCCTGGTGCCTCTGTCAGTTATTGAAGTACAAAATGGTGAAGAACACTGTACTTTGAGTAGAAAACTGAATGACCATGGCAAAAAATATGCAATTGTTGAGAAAGAGTACTGGAAGCACTTCAATATGACCTTCTTGACCATCACTTTAAATTGGTCACAGATCATGCCCCACTTAAATGGATATATGAAAATAAAGAGAAAAATTAAAAAAAGTCACAAAAAGCTGGTTATTAGCCTTCCAGAAATACACGTTTACTGTAAAACATAGGTTAAGGACCCAAATGGGAAATGCAGATGCTTTGTCCCATATTCACACTAGAGTTCACCGGGGTAATACTGACACTACGTCGCTGCAAGTGGGAGAACTGTATGGACTGTATGCTCCCTATGCATGACCAGCTTTCAAAGGAGTGACAGACAGCTAGCCAAGGCAAAGGGATATAGGGCCTTATTTATCAAAACTGTCTAAAAGAAAAACTGTCTTTATTGCCCATTGCATCCAATCAGAGCTCAGCTTTTATTTTACCACAGCAGTTTCAGAAATGAAAATTGTGCTGTGATTGCTTGTTGTGGGCAAGAAAGTCAGTTTTGATATGAGGACCTATAGAATTTGTACTGTGCGTGTGGGGGACAAGCAGTGCCATATAAGAGAAAGAAAAAAAAACTGAATACGCTATTCATGCCATTGCTCATCAACCGGATGGGAGAATAAGCTGGGCGGACAAAGAGGGCAGTAGTACTAATACCAGGGGGCGCCATTATGCATATCATAGGTGCATATATTTATACTTGGGCATGGTTATTTTATAGGTAATGATACAAAAATAATCTAATGCCTTCTGCTATAATTAATATAAATGATGTAGTGGCACAACCCCTTTAGGTGGTTTAACAGAGGGAGGGGACACCTTCTGTAACTCCTTTAGCACTAATGTGTTGCCATGTAGCCAGGAGATTAACAAAGACCCTTTGCTTCCCATGCCTATACAGTATGTCTAATGCTGCAATGATCGTCCTGATTGATCATCTCCCAACAATTTTCAAACTACAGGTTTTTCATGTAAAAGGACCTTTAAGGGGTTTCCAGGCAACCTTTATTGATGACCTACCCTCAGGATAGGTCATCAATAGTTGATCGCTGGGGTTCGCCACTCTGGACCCCAACTGATCAGCTGTTCCGCCGATCTCTGTCAGTGGCAAAACACAGAGTGGAAGCAGATTGCTATGACCCTTGTGTGATGACTGATGCTGGTAATTGGAGGCGCAGTTGTCAATGATTTTAATTAGAGCTGCGCCTGCAATTACCAGCACTGACCACTACACAGGGGTTAGAGGGATCTGCTTTGCTCGATACCCTGTGTGTTTTGCCGGCAACAGCAGGCAGCGGAAGAGTTGATTGGCGGGGTCCCAAGAATCAGACACCAACGATCGAATATTGATGACCGATCCTGAGGATAAGTCCTCAATAAAAATTGCCTGGAGAACCCCTTGAAGAGAGAATTCTGCTACCCATGCATCCTTCTCGTGGGTTGATCTCTAGTGACAGAGATCAGAATAGGAACAGGAAGTTACATGCAATGATGGATGATACAACTGTTAGTGAAATGAATATGACTCCATGTTGTATCCTATGCATAGCCATTTTGTGAGCAAGTAGCTATTTTCTTTGCGAATTATTTTGTACTTTTCCTTTAACAAGATTTGCTTAAAGTATTGAAGAATAAGAAGGGACCTCGATGATTAGAACATTTCCAAGGCCCTAGATTTATTGTCTCTGGTCATTGCACCTTGTTCTCCTGTCTCTCTCTAAAAAAATATTGTTTATAATTAAAGTATCTTTGTATTCTGAGAAGTTAATCATGTAGGATTCTACTGCATCTGTGCTGCTTTTCCTTCTGCAATTGAGATGTTAAATTCCTTATCTTGCATGTTTATGTTTCTTTGACCAATGGTAATAAATGGATTATAATAGATTTGAATTATTGTAATTAGATCATGTGCTTCTATAAAAGCTGCAGTCTGTCAATCAATAAACAGATAACTTTGATCACACTAAGAGTTGATGTGGTGATAGTTAGTCTCCTGAGCTCAGCTTACCTCTAACAATTGAATTTGGACCCCAATAGCATATCGTATAGCAAATATTGGTTTGCACTAACACAACTTCCTAGCTGCTGACAGTCGAGGAAGGAGTAGGTAGATACATAGATCATGCCTTCCACTATGAAGCTGGCATTATGGAAACTACAATGACTCTGGCATTGTGGCAATTGCACATTTTAATGGCATGAACATCTTCCTTCATGACCTGTTATCTAAGGATGAATGATTTCAGACAAGCAGTAATTGGAAAAGGCACAGACTACATTAGATCGCTCAGCGGCACTCATCACCTGTCCCAACCTCAGGCTTATTATATTGCAAAGTCAATAAACAAGGACATTATATACATATACCTTATAAGAGTGTCTCTGCCCACCCTCCACTATTCCCATACACAGATGTTTATGAATGGGTGAGTGCTTGTGTGTATATGTTGATGTGAAGCAGGAACAGATGGCGGTTTTGTCTGTTATCTCCACTAATAGTCCCGGTGGTTGTAAGTCTATCCTATTAATCAGCATGTTATGGCAGTACTAAGGTGTTTACCTGACATCGTATGTACATGCTAAGATCAGAGGTCAAGAAGGACAAACTGGGTGCATGACTGCACTAAGACTTATATGTTACATAGAAACATATTACATGCCAACAAGTTCTTCTCTTCGGTTCATTCACTTTGCACTTTGTTAAGCCCCGTTTATATGGAGCAATATCAATTCAGAAAATCGTTCAAACGAGCAAAGATGAACTGTAATCGTTCAGTTTAAATGCGGGCAAATGATTGAATGACGAACGAAATTTGTGAGGTTCTCGTTTTTCATTCAGTTTCAGCTGGCATAAAAACGCCAGCTCGTTCACTTCACTTGTGCAGCTCTCAGCTGTCATTCAATAGCTGAGAGCTGCCCCTGATTGGTCCCTGCGCTCAGCCAATCAGAGGCAGCACTCACTCACCTATTCAGGAATTCATGAATGGGTGAGTGAGAGCTGCCTCTGATTGGTGAGGGCTGTGACCAATCAGAGGCAGCCCATTCAGCAGGTGGGGATTTTAAATCCCCGCCTGCTGAATACTACACAGGAGAACTGCCAGTCGGCCGCGGCTGAACTCCGGCTGCAGGGAAAAGGTGAGTATAATTTTTTTTTTACACATTTCTGGATGCTTTTCAGGGAAGGGCTTATATTTTTAAGCCCCTCCCGAAAATTCCTCCAGCGCTCGCCGGCATCCCATTGCTTTCAATGGAGCCGGCTGTATTGCCAGCTCCATTGAATTCAATGGGCGAACAGCGGACAGCGCTCCTTTTGATCGAGCCCGTTTCGCTGAAAACGCTGCTAGGTGCAGATTTTTCAGCGAATCGTTGGCCCCGGTCACGCAATTTGCGGATGCGCATCCGTTATGCGATCCGCAAATCGCGGGAAAAAACGCCCGTGTGACCGAGGCCTAAGGGTGGTTTCCCATCTACATTGGGGTCTCTGTTTCCCTGCTCAGTTCGGGGAGCAGAAAAGGGTAATCCCTGTAGCAAAACTGTTCTGTCTCCAGACGGAACCAAACAATGCCAGACAAATCCAATTGACCATAATGGATCTGCCCGCTTTCCACCCAGCTGCCTGGCTTTTAGACGAAAGAAAAAAGCGATGCATGCAGCGCTTTTTCTTCCTGTATTTTCAACCAGATCTGTGACGGAGGTTCCTACACAGATGTGAAACCAGTCTAATAGTGCAACTTAGGTTAGATAGTTCTAAAATGTATCATGTACATTTGCCTAACTTTATACCACTTTACTTACTTAAAGTTTTAATAAAGCCCTCGAGAGTGTTGCAATCTGACAATATGGCCCTTGACCAAAAAATATTGTACCCCAGCTCCGGATGAATGGATGGAAGGACATTTTTACAAGTAGGATTTATCAGTTGAATGTGCAATAAATAAGTGTTATATACTACACCACCAGCAGAGGGAGTTATAGAGAGAAATTATTTCTTCTTGTACAGGAAAGACATTACGAATAATTAGATTCTAAATGATGTAGAAATTGTACTAAAGCACAGTAGAAAATATAAAAACCAAGGATTTACTACAATTTTGCTACGGAGTTGCTGTGTAGACAGAGAACAATCGATAATGACTCTGTGGTCAAACAACTTGGTTAATGGTTACAAGAAACACTCACAGTCGATTGCACCGGCAGCCTGCTCTTTACTGTAACTCTTAACAAGCCGCTAATAGGCCAAATATGATATCAGGCAGTATCAGCTCTATACCATAAGCAGGGTTGTTATGCTCAGTGCTTGCATAGTGCCTTTAGCAGTAGTCATGGCATCTGTATTATGCCCCTTGGATGTATATAAAAACAGAGCAGCTGGAGGAATATCAGGGTTAGGCCACCTGCAGACGGCCGGGTCGGATCCCGCTGTGAGAATTCGGACCCGTGCCGCTGCAGGGACCTGTGGGTCACCCGCTACTGGCGTCTTCTGTTACTTGCTGTGCGCCAGCTGCCGGCCAGCCGGCGCATGCACAGAGCGGAGCCGGCCTGTCGGCGCATGCGGGAAGCGGAGCCGGCCCGTCACCACTGAACATGCCTCGATTTGTTTTCACGTGGACAAATCGCGTCCGTCTGCCTAGGATTGCGTTTTGTAATGCAATCCTATGCAGACGGTCACGGGCAGAAATTCTGAGGGCAATCCCACCGCAGAATTCCCACCTGTGTGCAGGGGGCCTTACTTAAAGTTCTACATATAGACTGCCCTTTATGGATGTCTGTATTCTGCAATGTCACATAGACTATAGACTGTCATGAAGAACTTCTAAAGATCCTGTGTTTTCAGATGTTTTTAGTTTTAATGGGAACATTTTTCTTATCATTTTATTAAGGTAATTGCAGCTTTTGCATTTTCCTGATATTTTTTTTTCTGAAGCGCCTTCAAACCAAAGGTTCATATCTAATACATGCGGAAAGTCTTCAGGCCCTTCACTTTTTTTTACATTTTGTTATGTTGCGGCCTTGTGCAAATAAAAAAAAAAAAATCAAGTTTTCCCCCATCATTCTGCACTCAATACCCCATAATGACAAAGTGACAGCAGAATGTTAGAAATCTTTGTACATTAAAAAAAAATGAAAAACTAACATTTTGCATTGACATAAGTATTCCCACCCTGTACTCAGTACATAGTTGAAGCACCTTCGGCAGAGATTCCAGCCTCCAGTCTTCTTGGGTCTGATGCCACAAGGTTTGCACACCTGAATTTGGGGATTTTCTGCCATTCTTCTCTGTAGATCCTCTCAGGCTCTGTCAGGTTGGATGGAGGCCGTCTATGGAAAGTCAGTTTCAGGTCTCTCTAGAGATGTTCAGTTGGGTTCAATACAGGGCTCTGGCTGGGCCATTCAAGGACATTCACAGAGTTGTCCCTAAGCCCCTCCTGTGTTGTCTTGGCTTTGTGCTTAGGGTCATTGTCTTGTTGGAAGGCGAACCATCTGCCGAATTTGAGGTTCCTTGTGCTCTGGATCTGAATATCTCCGTACTTTGTTCCATTCAGCTTCCCATCAACCCTGACCGGCCTCCCTGTCCCAGTCACTGACAACCACCTCCATAGCATGATGCTGCCACCACCAGGCTTCACTGTAGGGATGGTATTGAGCAGGTGATGAGCGGCGCCTGGTTTCCTCCAGATGTAACACTTACAATTGAGGCCAAAAAGTACAATCTTGGCTTCATCAGACCAGAGAATCTTGTTTTTCACAGTCTGAGAGTCCTTTAGGTGCTTTTTGGCAAACTCCAGGCAGCTTTCATGTGTCTTTTACTGAGGAGAGGCTTCTTTTTTGGCCACTCTGCTATAAAGCCCAGATTGGTGGAGGCTCCAGTGATGGTTGACCTTCTAGAGATTTCTTCCATCTGCACACAGGATCTTTGGAGCTCAGCCAAAGACCATTGGGTTCCTGGTCACCTCTTTTGCCAAGGCCTCTTCTCCCCAGATTACTTAGTTTGGTGAGTCGGACAGCTATAAGAACAGTCCTGGTTGTTCCAAACTTCTTCCATTTAAGAATTATGGAGGCAGCTGTACTATTGTGAAATTTCAGTGCAGCAGAAATTTTTTTGTGCTTTCTCCAGATCCGTGCCTCCACACAATCCTGTCTCTGAGCTCTACAGGCAGTCCTTTCCCCCTTGTGGCTTGGTTTTGGATCTGATATGGATTGTGAGCTGTGAGACCTTATATAGACAAGGGGTTGTCTTTTATTATTATGTCCAATCAACTGAATTTACCACTGGTGACTCCAATCAAGATGTAGAAACATCTTAAAGATGAACAAGAGAAATGGGAGGCCCCAGAGCTAAATTTTAAGTGTCATACCAAAGGGTCTGAATACTTATGTCACACTGCACACTGGCGGGTTGGATCCTGCATGCAGGATTCCTGCATTCGAGTTTGACCCGCTGCCCGGCCAAAACGTAACTGTCCGGAGTCTTCTCTGCGGAGTTCACTGTGCTGCGGATCTGCATACCGACACTCTGTCACACATGCACAGTAGCCGCCGATGCTTTGCGATGATGCAGATCCCACGATATTTACCCAGTGCTCATCGTGGAAGTATCGTGGGACGGACGGCTTCCATTGACTTCGTGGGCAGGAAATCGCATTTTGCTATGGGCTGGATTTGCTGCAGAATCCCGCTCCGGATTTCACAATACAAATCCGCCCGTAGGCAAGAGGCCTTATGCAGCCTGGATACATTGACAGTTTTGTCTAGTGTCTGTGTGCTGTACGATGTGAGTTGCGCCCAGGCCTCTAAGGTACAACTTACATTCTTGGCTAGTGTGCACCTAACCTAAATTTGGGGACACTTAAAGCGACCCTCTAGTCCTGGATAAACAAAGAGGGCTATACCACTTTTCTGACACTTTGATCTGATCTGATTGACTCATGTGAACAGCGCCAGCCAGTTGGAGCTGCATGTGTTGTCATAGACTACCAATGCACAGTTTGCATTAGGTAGTCAGAGAAGGTGTGCAGCCTAGAACTGAAAAGCCAGTTCAATACACATTGGTGGCTCAGTGGTTAGCACTGTTGCCCTGAGCACAGGGGACCTGAGTTTGAAGCTGGACACATCTCCATCTAGTTTGTATATTCTCCCCGTTAGTGCAGGTTTTCACCCATGAAAGCGATTTTGCAAGACTGCCTTTGCTGAGGATAGTTCATCAATATCAGATCAGAGGGGGTGTGCCGCTTGAGACCCACGCCAATTAGCTGATTGAAGAGGCTGCAGCGCTTGTGCTAAAGCCTCTTCATAAGCATCATTCACATGGTCTGAGAGCAGCTTAGTCCCATTCAAGTGAATGGGGCTGAGATGCAATACCAGGCAAAGCCTCTATACAATGTATGGCACTGTGCCTGAGATGCACTTAAGTTGCTTCGGCGCTCAAACAGTGGTGTACCCCCACCAATCTGATTTTGATAACCTTTATCATATGACCAATATTGTAGTCTGAAAAGTATGCTTTAAAATAAGTTAATTGGCTTCCTTTGAAATCCCTAATCTGCATGTGACTGATAAAGAAAAAATAGACTGTGAGCCCTACTATTTGCATGGAGTGATGATAATCTCTATACAAGGCGTCTGAATATACTGCTGACATAATATTACACTGCTTGTAGAATCTAAAGCTGTAGAGGAGCAGTACATAGTACGGTATATTAGTAAGGGGCTCCAGGTATGGACTATTTAGCCATGTAACCAGTGAATAAGAATGCATGCTAACAATAAAAGAGTGCATGTAATACCCCAATATCTTACCTTCTGCATCTGGGTGACCTCCATTCTGCCCTTGGTATCCAGCATGAGGACCAGAGGGTACAGGTAGTTATCTAGCGCAGTACTTGAGGTCTCTGTCCCTGGTGCTGTTAGCTCTGCGCTCTTCTTCTGCAGGGATCCTAGTGCTCTGGGGTTGATGGAGGATGCTACGAAGTTTCTGCCCAATGCTTCCTTCCTAGGCTACCTGTTGCGTCCTGCTGCCTAAGCCCCACCTGACCATACAGCAGATGAAATCTTTCCCAACTCTTAGGAAATTATGGCAAAGAGGACACATTGAAAAGGCACAGAAGTAGTCCGAGCCCCTTTCCTTGTTCGTATAACCTGCAGGCCGGTGTGTTGCAAGCTCTCTATATATAGACACACAACGCATTGAACCGTTAAATGTGTTCTCCATCTTTTAACCCTTTCACCATACACTGCTACAGCTGTGACCTATAGGTACACAGTAGAGGTGAGAGAATCAATTTGCCAGGTTGGAGAAGCACAGACAATCAGGCCAATTTGCAGCCTGCAGACTAAGGCTGTAGTTGCCTGTACTGTACTTTTTAGATCTCCTTAGCGGGCACACTTTGCACCAACTGGCTCTTAAAGGGGTATTCCAAGAATCATCTTTTAGTGTCTACCTTTTTCCCCTCAAAATAAGACATACCCTTAAAATAAGACATGTCATGGTTTTCCAGAATTTTTGAGGATGCAAAATGATTTTTCAGGCTTTTTGAGGATGCTTGAATTATAAGCCCTACTCCAAAATTAAGCCCTGCTAACAGGTAATTAAAAAAGTCAATGTAAATAGTGTCCAGGCAGCTATACATGTAAAAAGTTAAACCTTTTGAAATTAATATAAGACACTGTCTTATTTTCGGGGAAACGGGGGTATCCATAGTGCAGAAGATTAAACTCTGATGGGGGTCTTATATCTCCCTCTTCTCACTACATCTCCCAGAAAGAGGAGGAACGTGAATGGAAAGACAGCCGAGCATGTGTGTCACCGCTCTATTCATTTTCATGGAGACTGCCAGAGACAGCTGCTCCTATGGGGTGCTGAAGTGCATGCACAGGAGGTGAAAGTACCTGTATCTGTGCCTATGCAAAAGTGGACAGAGCAGGGGAAAGAGGGGAACAGCCGAGGAAGTATGGTGTGTGGTTAAATCATGTGACCATCTCCAACGTCATTCATATGGATAGGAGAATGCCGCATTCATTGTTTTCACAGGCAGCAGGGGGCCTTGAGATAAGAGAGTGGTAACAACCAAGATTTTATAGAGTACCCCTGTAATGAAAATTTTTACCAAAGGGAAAGTGTCTGATTTAAAACTTCAGCTCGCCCCCCTTCCCAGCTCAGATACAGTCACTCAGCTCTATGTATGGTAGTATTTGGCACCTTTAAATAATGCAGTCACCATATAATAATCAAATTCTAGTCCTACACAGTGATACTTATTGCAGTTCAGTTACTCTCAGTGATCATAGGTAATGTTTTTTGCAATTGGAGTTATTTGCTTACCCTTTTCTTCTTTATCTGGGGCGAGACTGCCATGAGAACGTCTTCCAGCCATGACTCGTCTCTGGGCACTCTCCCTATCCTGCTATTATTTTTAATGCCCCTCTCAGTTCCCCCCATAGCACTAGTGCCCAAACGTTGCACCCAAAACAGTAATAGTGTCCCCTGCTGTATCCCACCACAATCTGCATCCCTTCAGCCCTCAAAACTCCAGCATGCACACCTACTAATGCCAGTGTCTCACAGGTTGCACAGCATGTATAGGGCACCTGACTCCCTCCTGGTACTCATACAGTATCCTGAGAGCCAGGAGACGGGGGAGGAATCGGGTACGCAATTCAGTCCCCGCTGAACAACCTGTCAGTGGCATGAATAGGTGTAAAAGTGTGGTTTTACTTTAGAGACAGTGTTTGGTATTGCAGCATTGGGAATGAGCTACAACATTCAACAAAGCCCATGGACAAGCGTGGCACCATTTGTAACAAAAAGGAGACTCTTTCTTCTAATGCTGGACCACCCCATCACAACTAGTTATTAGTGGGGGTCCAATCATTGGGACCCCCACCGATCCTGAGATTTCAGCCATGGCGTATCCTGAAGTTCTGGCAGTAGAAGCTGTGCATGCGCACCTCTACTCAGTTCACTTCAATGGACTGACGGAGATATCTGAGCACTTGAACTCAGTTATATTTAGCAGTCCCGGAACTTTGGGATGTGCTAAAACTGAAAACATGAGAATGATGGGGGTCCCCACCGATTAGGGATGAGGGAATTGAGGGGAAACTCATCAAATTTGCCAATGACACAAAGCTAGAAGAGATAGCTAACACTAGAGGACTAACAGAATGGTATTTACCAGGGATAAATGCAAAGTCCTACATCTGGGCAAGAAAAATGGAAAAAGCACATACAGAATGGGAGGAATTGGGCTAAGCAGCAGCACATGTGAAAAAGACTTGGGTATACTAATAGATCATAGACTGAACATGAGTCAACAATGTGATGCAGCAGCAGAAAAGGCAAACACAATTCTGGGATGTACTAAGAGAAGCATAGAGTCTAGATCACATGAAGTAATTATTGCCCTTTAGGCCGGGCTCACACAAGCGTAAGATTACCGAGCGATATCCGTATGTGTCATACATAATAATTTGCTGGCAATTAAATACATTGCCTTATGTTATTTTGCTCACATTTGCGTGTAAGAATTGTGTAATATACGAGCACAAAAAAGGACAAAGCATGTTCTATTTTGCCACGTACTAGGCGCAAGAGAGCCCATTGCATAGGGGCGGTGTATATACGCGTTGTTGCAAAGTGCTCAAATTTCCCTGAAAGTGGGAAATTTAAACAAAAAAAAAAAGTGAATTTGCGCATGACAGCATCTGTGAAATAATCTGTCATGTGTAGTACAATATCAATGCCATATGCGACGATGGGCCAGCTTACTCCCGCCTCCACAGAGGCAAAACACTGCATGACTCATGCAGGGTTTTACGCATACGGCCATGTGAGCCCGGCCTTAGGCCTCATGTCCACTAGAAAAATACAATCCGCGCAGAATCTGCTGCAGATCCCAGGCGGATTCCGCACGGATTTGCTTTAGATGGTATTTTTTTTGCATGCAGATATCCGCACATATTGCTATCAATGTGATAGCAATGTTGAAGATCCGCACGGAATCCGCGACAGAATGGAGCATGCCGCGTTTTTTCTTCCGCGCGTGAAAAACGCAACTCTTTTAAAAAGCCATCCGCGGGTGCAAAAATCAATTTAATGGACCGCGGATGGCCAATGATTCTCTATGGGCAAAATCTGCTGCGGAAATCCGCTGCTGAATCCACAATTCCATTAAGCTAGTGGACATGAGGCCTTAGGCCTCATGTCCACGGGGAAAATCAGATCCGCTGCGGATTTGGGCTGCGGATGCAGTGTAATTGTCTTTTATTTTTCATGCGGGAGATCAATTGAGCTATGTGCCCTATGAGCTCCCGCACGCGTGATCCGCACTAAAATCGAGCATGTCCATTTTTTTTCATGCTCCAGAAATTTTTTAATTCACTTTCAAATACCATCCGCAGGTATTTATCTACCCGCGGGTGGTCAATGCATTCCTTTGGGGTGCGGATCCGTGTGCAGGAAAAACGCTGTGGATTTTAATTCTTATTTTCCCCGTGGACATGAGGCCTTACTCTTCCTTAGTCAGACCTCATCTGGAATACTGTGTCCAGTTCTGGCCACCCCAACTTAAAAAAAGACAGAGAGAAACTGGAGCAAGTTCAGAGAAGAGTTACCAAGATGGTGAGCGGTCTGCAAATCATGTCCTATGAGGAACAGTTAAAGGATCTGGGAATGTTTAGCTTGCAAAAAAGAAGGCTGAGAGGAGACTTAATAGCGGTCTACAAATATCTGAAGAGCTGTCACAGTGCAGAGGGATCAGCCCTATTCTCATTTGTACAAGGAAAGACTAGAAGCAATGGGATGAAACTGAAAGGGAGGAGACACAGATTAAATATTAGACAGTGAGGGTGATCAATGAGTGGGACAGGTTACCACAGGAGGTGGTGAGTTCTCCTTCAATGAAAGTCTTCAAACAGAGTCTGGACAGACATCTGTCTGGGATGTTTTAGTGAATCCTGTATTGAGCAGGGGGGTTGAACCCAATAATCTTGCAGGTCCCTTCCAGCTCTACGATACTGTGGTAAGTTCAAGTCCCCTGTGGGGACTAAATAAAAGTGTAAACAAATGTAATAATTTTTTTAACAGTAAAAAAAATATTAAAACTTTAAAAAACCCTTATCTGATAAAAAACTAAGAGAATGAAAAAAAGACATTTTTGGTATCTCCATGTACATAAAAGTTCAAACTGTTTTTAAAAAATCAATATTTATCCTGCACAAAGAAAGCCGTTAAAAAAAAACAAAAGTCAATGCCAGAAGTGTGATTTTTTATTTTTTGATATCCTGGCTCCAAAAAATTGGAATAAAATATGATCAAAAACACGTAAGTGTTCCCAAAATGGGACTAATAAAAACTACAGCTATCACCACAAAAAACGAGCCACACGATGCCGAATTGACGAAAAAGTAAAAAAGAATGGCAAGGCAAAGCTATTTTTTTTAAAGAAAAATTATTTACTTTTTAAAAATAAAAGTGTTAAAAAAACTATAAATTTGGTATGATCATACAAGACCTACAGAAAAAAGTTAATGTCATTTTTACTGCATTGTGAACATTGTAAAAACTGGACCCATCAAAAATGACGCGATTGCATTTTTTTCATTTCTGTTCACTTAAAAAAATTGTTAAACGTTTTTCCGTACATTACATGTTACATTAAGGCTAACTTCACACGGGCGAGTGCGATTGTGAGCCAACATGCGATTTCCTCTCAGATGCAAGACGTTATTATATCAAAACTGCCTCGCATCAGTTCAGGGGAGTAGCGATCCTCTGGCCGCAGCTATGAGGATTGCGGAGTGTTCCCTATTGTTTTAAATGGAGAAACCTTGCATCGCACTCGTGTCCACCTAGCATTCAGTGTCGCCATCAGCCCCATTGAAATCAATGGGCGATCCGAAGGCACGCCCAAAGATAGAATGTGCTACGATTTCTTTAGCTCATTCATATGACCACACTCAAAGGAAAGGGGTTCATATTCGTGTGGCATTTGTGCGTCTCGCAATGTATAAATCTCACGCGATTTTCTCAGCCGGCCTAAATTGTACCATTAAAAAAATACAACTCGTCCCACAAAAAACAAGCCCTTGTATGGCTATGTGAATGAAAAACATTGAAAAGTTATGGCTCTTGGAAGGCAAAGAAGTAAGAACGAAAATAAAAAAAATGGAAAACCTTTGGTCCGAAAGGGGTTAAGATCCCTACAAAATTTTGATACTCTCACAGTAATCATTTCAATAGCTTGAGCAGTATTCTGGCGACTGAGGTCCCCCTTTTCATACCAGACCACAGAACTTTTTCTGATTGTTTAATTGACTTCTGGATGTTAGCCATAGCCAGGCTGAATTCTGTTACCTACCGGTATAACCCCTAATACTTCAAGTTCCCTTACATGCTTGATAAAGGGCATTTAAGCCCGAAACGTTGCTTTATGTGAACATTTGGATTGTCCAAATAAATTTTATGCGCATTCAAAAAACTACAGTGTGTGTTGTCCAAACCGTTTATTTTTGAGCAATATTCTGTAACATGAACAATATCTACCATTGTGCCGCCTGAATAACAGGTCATTAGATGAGTAATGACGCTTATTCTCTAGCATGCAGCAGCTGACTTCTCAGCAGGGGTGCGGCCTTTAATGTACTTTGGTACATAGTACAATATCTTCAGAAGTCCCTGCTCCATCAGAGTACATGTTATTTGCACTGTTAGCCTGGCAATGTGTTCAAACAGCAGCAGTATAATGCAATATAATGCCAATGTGCCATCTGTGGCTGCAGCAATCTTGTGGATTTTCCAGGATTGCCTCCATTTACACAATCAACAGACGACATGACAGCTAGAACACTCAAACTATACTAGGCGATAGTGTAATTACATAATATAATGTGATTAGCAGAAATGCTTCCTGAAAAGAGATGTATCACCTACATTTTTTTAGAAGTTAAAGTCTTAGAAACATTTTCCATTTTCTAATTAGTTTTTAATTTTCTGATATTTTATTCTACTTTCTGTACATGACTATGGAGGCAGCCATCTCGCCTGAGCTGCAATTAACAGCCTTTACATGTAAGCTTTACAGCAACCTCGTGGGCCGTAGACACAGAACACAGGAACTGACCCATTGACTTCTGCTGGAGAGTGTTGTGGGCATGCTCTGTGCAGAGGTCATTGTGCAGGGAGGAGGAGGGGTGAGCTGTAACCACTGTGAATGGTGAATTCTGTGTTATCTATACATAGGTGTCACCTTTCATTGTAATCCCAACTGTGATGATAATGAGATGTCTGCTGAGAAGTTTTCTCTACAGAACAGGAAGTATTAAAATATAATTAAGCTTGTGAAAAAAAACAAAATAGTGCTCCATAGTCCATAGGGCTTTCCACTGGTAGGTGAGGTGTCACAAATGGGAAAGTTAATCCCAGTATTAGTGTATCTTGAGACCACCAGGAAGTCCTGGTGGAGTCAAGATTGACAGGGGAGTGACGCCCCCTGTACCTGATTGGCAGAAGAGCTGGATGGGCTGTAGGTCCTTGCAACCCACTAATGCAAGCTGTGGAGGCAGAGAACTGCGTGGCGTGATTTCTCATTTATGTCTGGAATGGTGGGTTACGGTGATGGTGTCACAGTTAGGCTTATATTCAAAATGTAAGCCTAACTGTTACACTTACCCCTCACCCTAACCCACCATCCCAGACATAAATATTAAAAGATGGCACGCTGCTGTTCCCCACTCCCGCTGCCGCTACCCCTGCGGCCGAAGCAGCAGGGAACGCATTGAGTCATTGCTCCTGCATCATGTATTCTGCTTCAGCTTCCCCGCGCTGTCAGTGCCGTCCACAGCTAGTAGGTCCTTCCAGGACCTGTGCTTCTTGACCCTATCAGGAGCTGGGGGTGTGAGAGGGGCGTTCCTCCTGTCAAACCCCTAGCTTCCGGTGGCGTCAAGATACACTAATACCGTTGATGCCTTAGAAATTGCACAATGGCACAACATGTTAGAGAGCCTCCCTGAATTGATCTGTGGAAGCCTCTGTTATCAACAGCATAAGAGATGAATAGAGGATGTTGGTGCTGCTGACATAAGAGGACAGGACACCAGCGGAGAGTAAATCCTTTATTGGCAACACGTTTCAGTGTTGAACGAACACCTTCTTCGGGCCATTCACAAAAATGAATAGACAAGTTGGGACTGAAAAGTGACGGGAAATGGCGATATCTGACGTCATCCAATCACATGACAGTTCAAAAAACTGCTTTCATATCAATAAATCAAAAAATATACCCCTTGTTAAAAACACACATGCCTGAAACATGCGCCATTATCCTGGATCCAAAGTAAAAATGCCGAGGGGTAAGTATGTTAAAGGGGTTGTCTCGCAAAATCAAGTGGGGTCATACACTTCTGTATGACCATATTATTGCACTTTGTAATATACATCGTGCATTAAATATGAGCCATACAGAAGTTATTCACTTACCTGCTCCGTTGCTAGCGTCCCCGTCGCCATGGTTCCGTCTAAATTCGGTGTCTTCTTGCTTTTTTAGACGCGCTTGTGCAGATGGGTCTTCTCCCTTCGGCTCCGCTCGGCAGCATCGGCGTTTTGGCTCCGACCCCTTGTACGCATCATCGCGTAGCTCCGCCCCATGACGTGTGCCGGTTCCAGCCTCCTGATTGGCTGGAATCGGCACGTGACGAGGGAGTCGTTCATCTATGAATAAACTGTTTGTTTGCTGTGAATGGAAGTGGGCAGCCACAGGAGATCTGTAATGCACTCAAGTCCATTCAATGCGTGATCAGCACTCCTTTGTAGAAGCACAGGAGCAATAATCGCAGTTACAACAGTCAGGCGCTCAAGCACCCCACAGTTGTTCTGTGTAAAGGCATCCTAATGCATGGAAAGGCCGTACCTTCCAAATCGCGAGGCGCTCCCTGTGAGTGACTTTCCACTCATAGAGAGGAGTCTCAATCAGAAGACTACCCTCTATGACGTCAATATATCGTAGCTGTAATTTGCCCATGCCCTAAAATACTATTGCTTCCAGGATCAAAAAAAATCAAGCAACTCTGTACTCTTGATTAAAAAGTAGGAACAGAGTATACTGCTCTAGTGCAAACCAATATAGCTTCAGCCATACTGTCCTACATCTCATTGCCTGGTGGTACTTGGACTTATATCTCCGCAGGTCCTGGAAGTCTTTGGGTTATAGTTTAGCAGTTATATCACGATGCTTAGATCCACAAACCAGCAGTTCCATTAAAACCAATGGGCTGTTATTGGCAGGTCATGCAGAATCACGACACTCAGGTAATGAGCCATCATCTCCGGCAAACACTTCATCACCAGGATTACATAGCAACCTCCACTCCGCCACCCAGAATGAGGCTCTGACGTCAGGGTTGGGGGGGATGCTGTGCAGATAGTTATCGTTACAAATAAAACGCTGATGGTGCCAATATGCCATTTTGTCTTTCCTTACATAATCCTTAAAGTAATGGAGGCCAATTCTACAATATTATGCAGCTATCCATGCATCATACTGAAATAACTCAAAGCAGATACAGATACGGAAAAACACTGGGTATGGAAAGTTTGTGAACCCTTAAGAATTGTGAATCTTCCTAGATGGAAGGCTGCATTTTTTTTCCTGTATTAATGGTCTATGCAATGATCATATATTCCTCACCAAAACTGAAGCAGATCCATTCACAGGAAAGCAGAAAACATTTCTCATTCACACGGGGAAGGAAGGGGGGGAGGCATTGATTGGCACTGGGATAATCAGACATGCGTTTATCACGCACGTATTTGCGTGTGTAAAAAAAGAATGCGACATGTCCTATTTAGGGTGGTATGAAGCACTGAAGGAGGCCATTAAAGTCAAGGTGATCGCATAAACACGCATTGAACACACATGTATCACACTACACATAAAATAAATGGGGCCTTCTTGTATTTTTGTTGTGCATGTGAAAAATGCAATAAATACGAGAGCAACAACCCCCACAATCACCAGAGAATACGCACAGTTTTCGTCCATGACTATGCGGCATATTTCACAGACCGAAACTGGATGTGTCCACGTGAATGAGCCCTAACAAGAAGATATGGCTGTTTGTCTCTAATACGATCTGCTCCCGATTTGTGCCAAACTTATACAATGCTGTATAAATCAATGAGGGGCAATCCCCCCTAAACAGCTGCCTGTGTATGGTTTCTGGCTTTGGACTACAATTCCCAGTCATTGTTACAAGACTTGTTTAAAAGGTCTAACATTGAGAGGGGCATGGCCTAGCACCACAGCGGGATACACGCATGGAAGCTCAGCTCCTGGGGAGTAATACTAAAAAAAACCATATTACGGACCCGAGAGGGTAACGGATTATTTCCACTGGCTGATCCGAACACCGAGGAAAGAAAGGTATAAGCAGAGACCCTGTCAGCAGACAGTTAAGTGTTGCAGTGTACCTGCTGCTGGAGGCCGCAGGCTTTGGCAAAAAAGACTGATCGGCGGGGACCAGAATACCGGTGGAATGGTGCCAAGAGGCGCCGGAGAGAAGGTGAAAAACTCACTCTGCCGGACTAGAGAGGGATCCTTCAACCACCATAGTTAGACACCGGGAGTGTTGGGGATCCATGGAGTTCCTCTGCTTATCCTGCCCTGGATGTGCCGCGGCTGGTGTAGTGCCGCCGATCACATCTGCAACCCACTGAACGCCGCTTCATAACAGGAACAGCGGCGCCTGCCTTCCACCCATTGCAGTGTCCATAAAGTCACCAACCAAAAGGTTTTCTGACCCTTAGGTCAATATATTAAAGTGGACTTCCCAGCTAGGGAATATCCTCTACTGTAAAAGTAGGCAGACCCAGTCACCTCCAGAAAGGGTCACCCAGCCTAAAACCGCCATTTTGTGAGTTACATAGCAAGGCTGCCTCCTCAGAGTCACTTGACGTTTGCAGTTATATAATTAATACTGGAGTGTAGGCCTGAATAACTCTCTAATATCAATCTACTGGACACATAAACCTTATCTCCATCTGTCTCACTGTGATCTATATACAACTTGCAGAAAGGAGGAATAATACTTTCCATAGCCCCCTGAATTTGCAGAGTTTAACTTTGTCTTGACAGAAGAGGACTCCGCTGCCACAGAGTGGCAAAATCTATATTGCAGTATGCAATCCTATGAAGGGCTTCCCTTGACCCTTCATCCATTCAACAACCTGCCCTTTCTAAAAAGCCGTCAATAGTAGCGATTCTACCATATATCTGACCACTACCTTCTTCTGTTCTGCCGAGACTTACTAACAACTGAAAGAAAGGCAAAACGTAGAATCGGTTGCCATCCAGTGATAAAGCCTACAATATACTCACTGGCCTTTGTCTCACAGATACTTTGTAAATACCATTAATAATTGGTAATCTACCGCACATTCTGGTGATCTAGATCCTGTTCCCCACAGAAACGCAGCGGACGACATTTGGCCTCTTGGGTGACCGCATGGCCCCAATTGTAGCTAAACCTGAGCTAGGTGCCTAATAGAGGACATCAATTTGAGGAGATTCCTATTCCTGCCCCAACCTTCCTACCTACTTGCTTCATTAAACACTCATTGCAGCCATGCGCCCTACTCAAACGAAACTTGGTAGGAGTAACCTATCTCACTCTACGACCAAACAATCTTCAAAATCGACAGTCTTCGGTCGTCTCAGGCGAGTCCTCAAATTCGTCAATTGGAGAACCTATACTCGCCTAGGATTCCACTCCTACGCGCTCCAACGAAGCAGAGGCTATTACAACCTCCATCTCTGATCCACTTTTACCCCAAATTCAATCTATGCTAAAGAAAAAACTTTCACAAATCTCAGACGATATAACGTCCAAACTCACTAAAGAAATCCGTGACCTTGGCTACCGAACAGCAGCATTAGAAGATCGAATGGATAATGCAACAACGGTCCTCGAGTCTCATGAAAAGGAAGCGGAGCAGTTACACGAAGAAGTCTTGATCCTTCATGACAAGTGGGAGGATGCCGAAAACAGAGGCCGCAGGGACAACTTACAAATTTGTGGCCTCCCCGAATCATAGATCTCCAATCGACAACAACGCCCTTGTTTCAAGAACTGTGCCCTAACATCCCTATAGAGAGGTTGGAGATGGACAGGGTCCACAAAGCATTGTGAGCCCACAAGACAGTAAGTCCTCCGAGGGATATAATACTAAAAATGTATTTCCACCACTCCAAGGAACAACTGCTGCAAGTAGCCTGTTCTACTTCAAAACTAACTTTTCAGGGGCACGAATATCAATTGTTTTCTGACCTTGCTCCCTCAATGCCAGCGAAAAGAAGAGCCCTCAATCCCTATTTAGAGACCCTACAACAGAAATGAATACAATATAGGTAAGGGTTCCCATTCAGATTAACATTTACCTTCCACAACAAAACCCATGCCATCTTTTCTACGGTGGACGCTCGACACTGCTTCGGGGACCTGCAGTTTCAGCAACCATCCCAAGAAAAAGCTCCCCAACTGCATCACAGCCTCCTAGATCTTCCAGGAGATTAAATAGGTATAGCAAAGAGTCATAATTTCAACTAGCACCCTCCATTTGGGACACCTCATCCTCACCAGCTTCCTCCTTGAAATTTACTTTAAGAGAACTAAACTACTCCCGGCATCTAGACCTACCTCCTTCGACGTTCATGAAAAGTTTATTCATTTGATCCTATATGGGAACTTGGCAGTATTGTTTTTCACCCAATATAGAGGGGGTCACTTACTAGAAAGAATAGGCGCCAAACCAGTTGCAGTACATACCATCTTCTCTTTAGAAGGATTCTACCCTCTAGATCCTCTCAAAGTTCAACCAACGATGAGATGTTTTTATAGGAAAGTTGCCACTATTCTGGACATATTGACCCCCTTGGAACTACTCTAGAGCTGCACGAGAGCTTTATGGTATAGTTATTCCCCCTCTTTCTTCAGAACCAGAACAATCCCTGTTTCCATATTAGTTCTTAGTTCAGGTAGATGGGTCCCTCTGTAGGGTTACCCCCTCGTCTTCTAGTTCCATTTGAATGACTACTTTGCCCATTATCAGTTCAACAGTAGGACCTAAGTAATGTATGAATGGTCTTATGTTACAGTGGCAGGTTCACAATCCAGTTGAAAGCTAATAATTGACTGGTAATTGATCTGCCACATGTTTAATAGGGTGTTAAAAGTTGTACGTTCCCAACTTCCTCTTCCTTTTTTCTTTGTTGTTTTGTCCTCCCTACCAGTCTCTTCTCTGCTTGTCCTTTTCTCTTAGCCCCTCTGCTTTTTACCTTTATGTTCCCCCCAAAAGAGGGGGGTCTCCTCACTTTTTTTTAACTTTCACCTCCCATTATAACCATCAGTTCCTCTCTGGCACCACTGCAGTGAGTGTGCCGTTACCGTTAGCAGTTGTTGCTATGACTACCACAGCAGCTTTTACTAGACGTTATTTGTATTGTCTCCGATGTTACTTTTCTATATTGGCCATCCACCCCCCTCTTCCCTCTTCTCCCTCCCTTCTTCTCTCTCAGGGCTGGGGCAGGGGCCCCTGGATATTATCCATTTTTCGTAACTTCTTATACATCCTCCCATGGATTTAAAAATTATTTTGCATAATGTACAGGGTTTTAATTCCCCCAATAAACGATCCAAAGCTTTTCGTTATTATAAAAGCGTCCACGCTGACATGGTATGTCTACAGGAAACCCATTTTTTTAACCACTCCTCACCGCGCTCTCTCATTTCCCTACCTTCTTTTCAGCAACGGGGTCATCTACAACAAAAGGAGTGATGATATGTTTCGGCTGCTCTTTTCCTTTTACTCCAGAGAATACATTTATTGTGTTATTTATACCATATGTGGAACACCGTAAAAACATGACTCAAGAACAATGGTGAGATTTCTGGGGAGATTTTCCATCCCAGTCCCCTAAAAAAGACTTTTTATTACAGTATATGTACCCAAAGTGGTGCCATTAAAAATACAACTTATTCTACAAAAAACAAGCTATATTGACATAGTAACATAATCTATTAGGCTGAAAAAAAGACATCCATCCAGTTCAGTCTGTCGTCATGCAATGTTGGTCCAGCGGAAGAAAAAAAACAATGGGGTAGAAGCCAATTCTCTTCATTTAAGGGAAAAATATTCCATCCTTCCCGACTCCAATACGACAATCAGAACAATCCAGGATCACCGACCCTTCCGAAGTAATCAGTGATATAACATGTAATATTATTACACTCAGAGAAGCTGTCCAGGCCCCTATTGAACTGTATTAGTGATTTCGCCATCACCACGTCCTCAGGCAGAGAGTTCCACAGTCTCACTGCTCTTACAGTAAAGAACCCCCTTCTATGTCGGTGTAGAAACCTTCCTTCCTCTAGACATAGAGGGCTCCCCCTTGCTACAGTCACAGTCCTGGCATAAACAGATCATGGGAGAGATCTCTGTATTGCCCCCTCATATATCCATACATAGTTATTAGCCTTTTTTTTCTAAACTAAATAACCCCAATTTTGATAACTTCTCTGGGAATTGCAGAAAAATAAAAAAAGGTAATGATGAAAATAAAAAGTTGTCTTGGCATTAGGACCCAAAATACACCAGTTACTAAAGGGTTAGAATTAAGGATGAGCGAGTATACTCGCTAAAGCACTACTCGTCCGAGTAATGTGCGTTAGACGAGCATCTCTCTGCTCGTCCCTGAAGATTCGGGGGCCGGCGGGGGGCGGGGAGGAACGGAGGGGAGATCTCTCTCTCCCTCTCTCCCGCCCGCTCTCCCCGCTCCCCGCCGAGACTCACCTGTCAGCCGCAGCGGTCCCCGAATCTTCAGGGACGAGCAGAGAGATACTCGTCTAAGGCACATTACTCGAGCGAGTAGTGCTTTAGCGAGTATACTTGCTCATCCTTAGTTAGAATGTATGCAGTGGCGATTTTTTGGGTACTTGGCCGGTCATTAGAATTATTCATTTTGGCTTTCTAATTTGCTGATTAGAAAATATCAGGATTTTTGGATTGTAGGGAAAAAAAATCTGGTTGGCATCATTGTGGCACAGAGGTGGTTGTAGAGCAGAGGTATGTACAGGATGGAGGCTACAGTAGTTGCTGGATGGCATTGCCATCTATAAGTTGACAGGCACGGTTGTGGAAAGTTAGACGGCACAGCCATGGTTGGGCAGCGGGCACAACAGGTGGCTTTGGTTTTAGAATTCGCTGGTCAAATACGTTTGTCCGAGATGTTTGGGTAGATTTATGGAGGTAAAAAAGCAGACTTCAACCCCTGGGGGGCATAGAGGTGGGTGAAGAGCCCAGGCAGATACAGGCGGGTGGCCACTGTAATTGTCGGATGGCATCGCCATATACACGGCAGGGGTTCACATCTGCCCTAAAACCTCCATTCGGAGGTTCTGTCACAGATATGACACAAAATACCAGAAAAAAAGTCTTCCGGTAAAATGGCGGGCAGCTGAGCGGAAACCGAACGGACGCCATTATAGTCAACGGACGCTGTTAGTTCTGTCATAAGGCGTTTTGGCCAGCGGATTCTCCTTTTCTGCTTTCTGAACGGAGCAGAAAAACGGAACTCCCAATGCAGATCTGATAGTGGCGTTAGGACTCCGTTCAGGGGTTTTCGTCTTTGCTCAGTTTTTCCCCCCGATTTCAATGGGGTTTTTTTTTTAAAAAAAAAAGTTAAATGGAAAAGCTTGTTTGCCACCAATCAGATTTCTTTTTTTTTAACAGAAAAATATCGCAGTCTGGAGCGTTATTTTTCTGTAAAAAAAAAAAAAACGTGAAAAATTACAGAATGGAAGCAAATGGGATCAGTTATAGGGATCTCACACACTTGCGTTTTTTTAACGCGATTGTCAGTGGGCCTTTCTAATGTTAAAATCGCATCACAAGTCGGCGCTTTGCGTTTTTTGTGCGATGCGTTTTTAACATTAGAAAGTCCCACTGATATTTGCGTAAAAAAAACAAAAACACGTGTGCGGGAGCCTTTAGGCAGCTTTCACATCTGCGGCAGGGATTGCGTCTTCCTGCTCCATCCGGGGAATCCCGTCCATCTTATGGCAGAACCGAACAGTGCCGTACAGACTGCGTTGACTATAATGGAGTCCGTTCGTTTCCGCTGAGCCGTCCAGTATTTTTCCTGAAGACAAAGCGCGGCATGCAGAGCGATTTCCTGCGGTATTTTGTGTCGGATCGGTTATACCTCTGAGGCCGCTCTCAAGCAGCAGCGCGACAAAACGTCTCAATTTCAATCGTGGCGCCTTGCCGTGAATTTACTTTCGTTTTCGGTTGCAGCTCCCCGCGGCCGACAGCGAGGTGTAGCACACATTATTGATGAGGCGTACCAAACGTCAAAGATGGAGCAGACTCCATTCGAAAATTGTGGCGCTAAATAGTGTTGCAATCAGGCGCATGTCTGCGAGGCTCCCATGAAATTAATAATAGCATTATATTGCGGCGTTCAAAACACCGCGGTAAGTACGGAAAAAAGCGCCCGTGTGAGCCCGGGTTCCAACGCAGATGTGAACCCGGCCTTCAGTTTCTCTCCTCCAAAAATAGAGCAGAGACAGAAACCCTGACTAACGCAGGTGTGATGGCCGCCATAATGGCCGTGGTTGCTAGGAGACGCTCCGTGCCCTCAGGCTGGTGAGGCCCTGGCACCTCCTCTACCCGCCCGGTATGACTACCACACTCTATGTCAGCGGCGCCCTCTCTTGAGCTCAGTCCATAATGCCAGGGACCTCCCCTCCAGCAGTAAGTGGACGGCATCTTCTTCCGGGCGGAACCAGTTTAGCGACGGACGCGTTTCCGGTTTGTGACGTGTAACGGGAAGGGCCGCTTCCGAGGCCGGGAGCAGCGAGAAGTAGAGAGGAGGGAGGAGAGCGGAGCCCAGGTGAGGAGGTGCCGGCTGTGTGTAGTGGTGGCCATGTCTGTAGCTGACTAGTTATTGTGCCCCCTACAGGAGGAGGAACCATGAAGCTGTACAGCCTGAGTGTTTTGTATAAGGGAGACTACAAGGTCCATCTGCTGAAAAGTGCCTACGATGTGTCCTCCTTCAGCTTCTTCCAGAGATCCAGGTAAGGGAGACCGCAGATATTACACGGCCCCCATGGACAAGTCGCTGCGCCCTCTTCCGTCCGCCCCGCCGTTCCCACTCAGCTTTTCCAGTATCCTGAATGGCAGTGCCCGGGTGCTGGTGGCACTGTCAGGGAGTCACTTGATTCCAATGGGTACAACATGGGAGGCAATCTGACTGCTTTGGGTCCGCTGCCCGTACCAACTAGGCGATCGCTGCTGGGTGGTTTCATCCGCAGGGGGTGGATTTAACTAGACCGCGGTTTCGTACGTTGGTATTATGGCACCCTGCCACCAGCTTTCTTTTATACTTGAATGCCATGGGCGTGCTTTCTGCGCAATTGCTGCTTGCCGATAAACCCCATATGCTATCTTAGCGTGTATGCGATTGGTACGGCGTAATACGTGCGCAAAACCCGGGCGTGTAATATGCTTTAAATACGTTTGTGTGAGAGCGTCCTAGAGGTCCTGTTACTAAGGACAGTCGGCGGGCGCTCAAGTGCTCAACAGCCGCCCCAATGGTCCTCGCTCCAGCGCTTTCACACAGGAGTCCTAATTATTAAAGCTGCTTTCACACATGCATGAAAATCGCGTTGGGGCGCACGAATATGAACCCTATTCTTTTGAATAGGCCATATACATGAGCGATATATATATTTTTTTTTTAGTTCTTTATTTTTTTTCCCGTATCGCAGTGCTGCAAGAAAAAAAAGGGGGCGCCCTTTACGTCTAGAGGAAAGAAGGTTTCTGCACCGACTGAGGCCTCATGCCACAGCCGTGGCAGACTCCACTAGCGGACTATCGCAGTGGAGTCCGCCACGACGCCTCCCCCCAAAACCCCCATACTCACCTCCCGGATCCACCGCATCATTCCCGTCCCTAGAGCCGGAACGCATGCGCAGTACAGCGCATGACCCTCCGGCAGTGCGGGATTACGTGGTGGGCGCGTATTCACACGATACTTCTGCTGTGCTACAGCGGACGTATAGTGTAACAGACGGCTTCCATTGACTACAATATAAGCCGGACGCGTGTATTCCCGCGGCAATTAGAGCATGCCACCGGTTTCTTTTACGCTGCGGAATTCCGGAACATTGAGCTATTAGCTCGTTGTTTTCAGTCAACCGGCAAAAACTTTGCATGTGCGTGCGATACGAGTTTTCCCGCATCTGCGGGGACATCACACGTTATCGCACTCACCTGTGTGAATGGAGGCAGTGCGGAGAGCTCTAAAATATGCGCCTGTGAAAAACGTATGGAGGTGCCAGCCTGGTAATACGTCCGTCAGATGTGATGGCGCCTGCGTGCGCCACACAGAAGTGGGTGAGCTGGCGTGGGTTTCAGCCATGATAATATAGATCAGATTCTGGCAAAATGCAACGCCAAAACCCGCTCAGCGCATGGCTATGCTTCCCGCAAGGACAGGGGCCGCCGTGCACTGCAATACTCCGGCACTTCTGTGGAGTCCAGAATACAAACAGCGTTTCATACATACAAGTAGTTCGCAACATTGCGCCTGCGAGTTTCCCACAGAGTTGTTTCACGTTTCTGGCATAAGCTATAGTAACGCGGGGGCCACATGGCGAGCCGTCGCGTGACGTCATGTCTGATGGTTGTCAATGACGTCTTATTGTTAACTGGGTTTGCATTGCAGCCTGCGACCTAATGTGACAGTCGCAGAAAATCCACCGTACGCGTGAATGTAAGGCGCACATGACCACGACTTTTCTGAACTTTGCCAGTTTTGTTTTTCTAAATATCCAAATTCCAGCGGTGAAGCTGTGGTGGGACGTCAGGTCACGGGCGAATCAGGCGACTTTTACACAATTTGATATTGTGCGACATCTGTCGCTTTGTAGCCGTTTTTATTGAAAGGGTCGTTCAAGTATAAATAACCTTTTTGAAATGGTTAGGCATGTGATAAAATAACAAGAGGCCGAGCTTACCTCCTCCTGGGAAACAGCCAGGTGATGATCCCGCTGTCAGCACAGACTTGAAATCAGGTGACCGCTGCAGCCAATCAAAGGTCGCAGTGTCACATCCTGGACACCATTATGCCGGGACTTCAGAATGGTGACCCTGTAGCCTCTGATTGGCTGCAGCGGTCACCTGACTTCAAGTCTGTGCTGACAGCAAGATCTTCCCTGGAGCAGCTCCTGTGTTTCCCAGGAGGTAAGCACTGACCCTTTTGTTAATTTATCACATGCCTGGGCATTTAAAAAAAAATAAATTGTACTCTGCAAACTCCTGTACGTTTTTTGGCTGCTGTATCTTTTTTTTTTTTTTGCAAAAAAAGTAAACTGCTGCCAGATATTAGCTACAAGTCAATATGGAAATATTAAACACTACAAATTGTGTATTTTTAATTTTATTTTGTGACTTTTTAGTTTTTCCATTTGTCGTGCTTTATTTGTGTCAGTGTTTTTTTTTTAATTTGCCGTCTCAGCAGGCTATAGGTTTGTTGTATTTTTTTTTTCCGGTGTCTTTGCTTAGTCTTCTCCGTAGAACTTGAAAAATGCCAGAAAAAAATGACGCATGAATAATAAATAGCCACCCAAACACTGACTCGTAAAAAAAAATTCTAACTCTTTAAGGGTGGACGCTCACTGGCGATATTTTCTTTCTTTCTTTCTTGCGCTGCGAGAGCACGAGAAAACTCTCGCCTTGCAGCGCAAGAAAGATGCCGGAATAGAACCGGCATATCGCTAGTGCTTTCAATGGGGCCAGCTGCAGCAGCGCTAGCCCCATTGACAACATAGGGAGACCGCGGGGTTGAAGGAATCCTCTGCCGCGGACTTCTGCCACAGCTGTGGCATTCTATCCCATTGCTTTCAATGTGATCGGCACTGCTGCCGATTCTATTCAAAGCACTGCTTTCTGCCAAGCCCTGCAGTATGATTATCAGGGAAGGGCTTGAAATATAAGCCCTTCCCCGATAATCATCAATAAGTGTTTAAAAAAAAAAAAAAATTTACTCACCTCTCCAGCGCTCAGACGCGTTCTCCGGCTGGCTCCCCTGCACTGCTGTTAAGCTCTTTCAGCAGGTGGGGATTTAAAAATCCCTGCCTCCTGAAAGGGCTGTGCTGATTGGCTGAGGTGTTCCCAGGGGCCTATCACTCACTGAATGGAGGCAGAATGGGCTGGAGATCTCAGGAAAATCTAGGCCTGAGGTCTGAGAGAACAGGTGATGCTCTTACATAGTGACTCTCCTATCTGGGTAATAATTGGGGGTCCCAAGTGGGGGTAAACTTGCTCTGAAGTTCGCATATGAACAGTTCCCAATCGTTGCCCTGTATAATGTCCACAATCGGCCGTCAAACAATCATTTGTCAGCTGATCGCATCGACTAAGGCCAAGTGTCTCAATGGTAATACTTCTGTCGGGAAGACTGTAGAAGACTTCTGTAACTGCGGCCTGTAAAAACTCAAGACGATAATATGACTATGCAGGAAATAGTTCGCAGACTCTTTCTTGGTTTACATTTTATTCCACGTTTTCTGTGTAGACTAGAGGCCTTTAATAGTTTGATGGTCCTATTCTCTAAGGATTCTCTGCTTCTATTCTTTGTGACTCTTGTGGCGCCATTCCTTGTGCTATAATGATAAGCGTCATGTGCTAGTTTTATCAGGGGTCATGGTACGTTTTGATAATTAAGTCTATCCGCTGCTTGCAGTGTACAAGAGTTTATGACGTTCACCAGCCAGCTGATTGTGGAGCGATCAGACAAGGGGAGCCGCTCGTCAGTGAAGGAACAAGGTAGGCGTGTAGTAATCACTGGGGCTTGGAGGTTTGGTTTTATTAAACAGGTTGTCCCACCATATGAAGCCTACAAGATCGGGGACAGCTATCTGATTGGTGGGGATCCAGCCATTTTGATCCCTACTTATCCATAGAACGAGAGACCCGAGGGTCCCTGAATGGAGAAGTGGTTGAGTATGACCATTACCACTCTTCATTTTGATGGCACTGCCAGAGATGGAGTACAAGTGTTTATCTCCGGTGGTCCTTATGAAATGGTATTGTTCATGCTCAACCTTTGGGACTCCCATTCTCAGGATCTGTTGCATCCTAGCTGTCGGACCCCCACCGACCATATAGTGGCTGGGGGATAACTTCAATTGATGGGACAACCACTTTTGATTATCAGATGCTAAAACCGTAAGAGGAGGTCAATTCGCTCACAGAACCCTTTGATGTTCAAGGAAGGAGCGTCATGGAATCTGGTTTATAAGTCTGTGCATAGCAATGTTCTAGATGGCTGTAATGTATATTATGTTGTTTTGTATCCTTATACAGAGTACCTTTGCCACGTGTATGTGCGGAATGACTCCCTGGCAGGGGTAGTGATTGCTGATGCAGAGTACCCTCAGAGAGTCTGCTTTACCCTCCTGGAAAAGGTAAGATGGTTTTGGTAAGGATGATTATGCTGCAAGGGAGAACATGCTGTGATTTTTATATCTTCCGGTGTTCCCTTGGAACTCCTCACCAATTGTTTCCAATGGGACCTTGAAAGATATTGCATGGCACTCACATGCCATGCCATGTGATGTGATGTTTTACATTGAAATCAATGGGAAACACTTGCGATTCTCTGAAATATATGCCTGAGAATCACAATTTTGCAGAAGCGATGCGAGGCGTTTTTAAATCACCGCATGTTGGCAGGTGCTCGCCTATGTGTATGTAGCCTAATGGTGCATTCACATGTGAAAATCTGGATTTTCCCCAGAGGAAAGATCTGCATCAGAATCCATACCATTTGGGCCTGAAGGAATAACCTGGTGGACTGCGCAGTTCTTTCAGGCATAGAATGCCAGAAACTACCAGCAAAACATGCCGAAATGGAGACCTATCCCTTTCTTGGTATTTTAAACCGAAGCCCCAATGGGAATCCTGGACAGAGGTCATAGCAAAGTGCGAACGGGTCCTTAGATAGTAATTCTGGGTTTAAGAGCAGCTGTAATGATCGTACTCCTTAATATGCATTATGTTTAAAGCCTCTTTCTAACACCCAGATAAATCCATGGAGGAAAATACATTGATGTAGCAGACAGTATGTAATCTGACCGTACCATATAGGGCACCACAGACATTTATATAGTGGCATTCTGCTATTGGGACTGCATTGATTTGTAACTTATGATTCTCATCTCTTCCATATCTTCAGGTTCTTGAGGAGTTTGCCACCCAGGTGGATAGAATAGACTGGCCATCCGGTTCTCCGGCCACCATTCAGTACAATGCATTGGACTGTTACCTTGCTAAGTACCAAGTAAGAGAATTAGTCTTCTAATTGACATGAGCTCTTTAATGTCCATTGTACTATGAGTTTCATCTCCCTCTATTGGCAGCTTTGTTGTACCCTTTGAATGATAGCAGCACCTATTTATGTGATAGAGGCACATGCCCTTCTAATAATCATAAAGGGGTAGATGGCAAAGAAAAATCTGTAGAGGCTTTGTACCTTCAATGTAAGGCTTCTTTCCCACGAGCGTATATCGGCCTGCTGTTTTCACGGTCGGCCAATATACACTGTGATCGGATGCATTGGATTCCAATGCATCAGATCACGTGGCCGTATTCCTGAGACGTAAAAGCGCCCGGCCGGCCAATATAGCGCTGGACGTTTTTACAGTGGGCCCAAAAGATAGTCCTGGAACCATCTTTTGCGCCGGAATACGTCGGCCGCTGCATCTGCTCCTATGGGAGCCCATGACAGCGTCCGGAGGTGGGAGGGAGTTGAGCAGTGTGGCTGCTAAACTCCCTCTCTCTGCTCTCCTCCCCGTTCGCTCTTTGCAATGTGGGGAGGGGGGGGGGATTGGTAAAGGCTTATTATGGGCCGAAATGTAGCCTACCATTTTATAAAGATTATGGAGAAATAAAAAGGCTGCTGGCTGTGGACAAGCTTGGCTCCGCCCCCTTCCCTACCCTTGTCCGCAGCCAGCAATGGGAGGAAGCGGGACGGGGGACACTTGGCTCTGCCCCTGTCCCGCTCCTCCCATTGCAAAGAGCGAGCGGGGAGGAGAGCAAAGATGAGCTTGTGAGGGTGAGCGAGGGGAAAGGGGCGACGGCATGGTAGCCTCGGCGTATATGTTCCAGGGACCATGCCGTGTGAACGGGCGCACTATTGTTAGATTTGTGCGCCTGTTCAGGAGCTTTAATGCCACAGATGGTAGTGTCTATCGGCCGACTGTGAAAATGGCGTCCGCTATACGCTCGTGGGAAAGAAGCCTAAGGGTCTTTTTCTTTTTTTAACATCACCTGGATTCTTCAGCCCGATGTAATGAGTGGTCAATTTGTGTGTTTCATTTTCTTTGAAACGGGCCGAGAATCAGCTTATGGGGACAAATCATTGCCACACACACACACACACACACACACACACACACACACACACACGCTAGCTGTAAATCTCCCCGTTCACATGGGGACGTGTATAGACAATAAGTGAGTGTTTTTATGCTTGATGAAGATTACCTGTCGGCTGACAAGCAAGTGTTTGCTTGTTCATTGCACTTTTACAATGCCCAGAAAGTTTAGAGGAATGTTTGTGCCCAATAATTGGGCCATGTAAAAGGACCTTAAGCATCCGTGAAGGTCCTATTAATTAGGCAATCATGAGTCAGACATTAATGGCACATCATAACTACTATGAGGTAGCAAAATGTCTTTAGTTTCTACATACTCTTTAAAGTGGAATTTTCCTTCCATGGAAAACTTTCTCCAAGACAAGGCTTCTTAAATGGGGTCTTCTTCAAGATGGTCTTTAAACGGCAAACTAGTTGGCTCAGTTACAACCAATGAATGCCCCTCCTGTACAGCTTACAGGATTGTTGCTATGTAAAAAGTCGTGTACATCATTAGCCTCATAGGCTATAACAGGGCTGTGTGTTGTCTAAAGAGAAGTTTGGTACCGTGTTAGCCAGTAGAGCAAAGTGGGATTGTTCCCAGCAAGAGAAACCAAGGATTCTTGTAGATTATGATACCTTTTAATAGCTAACAAAAACACATGACGTTAATGCAAGCTTTTTGGACCTGCGCAGGGTTCTGCTTCAGGCTTTAAAAAAAAATGTTAAACTCTTCCAAATCTCATAACCTTGTAGCTTGGAACAGTAAAATAGAATAAAACCTGCTGAGCTTCATATAGCAGTAAGTTTTCTGATTGTTTTGGTACAACTGACTATCTCGGGGTGGCAGATGTTGGGTTCCCATTGCTTCCACGGAAGATAATCTGCTACCGGAGGCGTCTGGCTGTGGGTTATTACTAAGGATGAGCGAGTATACTCGCGAAGGCACTACTCGTCCGAGTAATGTGCCTTAGACGAGTATCTCCCTGCTCGTCCATAAAGATTCGGGGACCGCTGCGGCTGACAGGTGAGTTGCGGCATGGAGCAGGGGAGAGCGGGAGGGAGAGAGAGATCGATCTCCCCGCTCTCCCCCGCAGCTCCGCGGCGGCTCCCGAATCTTTAAGGACGAGCAGGGAGACTCGTCTAAGGCACATTACTCGGACGAGTAGTGCCTTAGCGAGTATACTCGCTCATCCCTAGTTATTACCCTTGCCCCTTGGAGATAACTGTGCATGCTCAGCCATGTGTGGATGTTTATGGTGAAGTCAGCAGACAGCTATTTGGCTAACAACATGGCTATGAACTATTAAGCTGACCTGTACTCTCCTTTTTAAGCGAGTTTTCCAGGGAAATCCTATTGATCACCTGTCCGCAGCATGCAGAGCTATTTTATCCTATAACATGCTGGATGGAAACTGACTCCATTATAGTCAATGGGGGCCATTTGGGGCCTTTTGGTTCCTTTATAAGAGGGGTGCAGTTCTTTTGTTCCTTAGTGCAGATGTGAACGGTCCCGTACACGCATGTGATCTGCTCTGACCTTACACATGTGAGTATAGTTCAGTTTAATATCTTGCAGTTTATACTAGCATACACAATAATAAAGCTCCCAGACAACCCCTTTAACTGTGTGTTTTGAGCTGCAACCTCTATAGAGAATTGTTAGGCTGGGGTCACACAGGGCGAATTTGCCGAGAAAATTCCATCCGGTATTTCGCCTCAGCAAATCCGCCTGCGGTCGCTAATCCCGAAATTTGGCCAGCCATGTGGACGAGATTTGTCAGAAATTTAATCCACACAGGATGGTGAATCCGTCACTTTGAAGCCTGTGTTGCGGCGCGGATACCCCGGCCGCAGCATGTCCCTTTTTTTTTTCCCCGTTGCGGACGCGCTTTCCTCTGTGGGAGCGCCAGCCACAACGGGAAAATGTGTGCGGCCAAGCCGCTCCAAAACTCACGGCTAAGTACTTTTACACGAGTGGACAGCTGCCCGAGTGATTGCATAAAAGGCAATTGCAGGACCCGCCAGGGCAGGTGAGCGAGAATTGCTCGTTTATTGTAGTTGCTTGGTTTTCAGCTCAACTAAAAACCAAACGACTGTCGGCCCGTGTAAAAGGGACTGGTTCATCTATAACTGACGCCCGTTTATTGCGCGTGGCTGTGGCCGCCGGAAGAGATCTCCGCCGCGCTCTGCCTCCATTATGCGAGCAATCATCTCTCCTGTGTGAAAGCACAGGGGTAATGATCGCTGGGACGACTATCTCGTGATGAAGCGCCCCATGTAAAAGTATCTTACCGGTATGATAGCGCTACCCAGGGAATCTGCCATTCTGTGCCGCGGTGTGTTTGTGTATACGGCCGAGTCCTGTCAGTGTTGGAGTATCCATCTTTAACCCGCTGGCATGGCCATCTTTAATGCCCGGTAAGGGTGTGTTTCTAGCCTGTGTTCTACACACCAAGAATGTGGGTGTGGAATGTGGATTTCTGGCCCATGTGATTATAATTATATTACTAAATGAGTAATGGTTAGTGCAGCTGGTTCTCCTTTCATGGGAAGAGCGGTCTGACCTCTTACCATCTCATGACTGGTATTTCAGATGTGTTAACGCTTACTGCCTGTCATTTCACTCTTTTACTCCTTAAGGACCACCCCTTTTATTAATTTCATTTTCATTCCCCCTCCCCCCCCCCCCCCCCCCCATTTTCAGAAAACCAATAACTCTTTTATTTATCCATCAGCGTAGATGTCTGAGGGCTTGTTTTTTGGGGGACGAGTTGTATTTTTCATTGGTATTATGTAATGTACCATACAATGTACGGAGTAAAAAAAATTAGTGTTAAATGGAAAATAAAAGTGCAATTCCTCCATCTTTGGGGGAGTTTTGTTTCTATGCTGAACCCACTGTAGCAAAAATGACACAACTTTAGGCTGGATTCAGACGACCGTATATTGGCTGGGTTTTTACGCTGAGCTGATATACGGTGTCCTTGTCTGCAGGGGGGGGGGGGGGATGGAAGAGCCAGGAGCAGGAACTGAGCTCCCGCCCCCTCTCTGCCTCCTCTCCACCCCCTTGCACTATTTTCAATGAGGAGAGGCGGGGATAATTCATGTTTAGCCCCGCCCCCATGCCGCCTCCTCTCATTGCAAATAGTGCAGAGGGGCGGAGAGGGGACAGGAGCTCAGAGCACTGCTCCCAGCTCTTCCAGCCTCCACCCCCTGCAGAGAGAGACGCCTTATATTGGCCGGTCGTTTGAATCCGCCCTTAGGCTGGATTCAGACGAACGTATATCGGCTGGGTTTCTACGCCGAGCCGATATATGGTGTCCTCATCTGCAGGGGGGGGGATGGAAGAGCCAGGAGCAGGAACTGAGCTCCCGCCCCCTCTGCACTATTTGCAATGGGGAGAGGCGGGGCAGGGGCGGGACTAATTCACAAAAAACCCTTAGGCCTCATGTCCACAGGCAAAAGAAGAATTAAAATCCGCAGCGGATTTTAACTCTTCTCCCGCCCGCGGATCCGCATTACCAAATATGTTTTGAACTTTTTTTATTTAGTAAAACCTGTTTTGTTTTGTTTTTTCCCCATTAGTCCCCATTGGGGACATGAACTTGCAGTTGTTTGATCGTACCTGCAGTATGCTGTAATACCATTGCCTGTCAGATCACGGTATCATGTAATTCTATCTATCAAGCCACATAATAGGCATGCCTTGATAGGCAATCTGCAATGGCAGCCCTGGAGACTCTCAGAAGGCCCCTGGCTGCCATGACAACCGAACAGTACCGTGTGATCTCATCCCCAGGGGCCATTTAGAACTACAGAACATTGATTGGGGCATTTAAATGCTGCTGTCAGAATTGACTGTGGCACTTAAAGGGATAGCAGCGGTGATCAGTTGAGGTGCTGCTTGCAGCTGTTTCTGACAGGTGTCAGCTGTAAGAAACAGCCGGAACCTGCATTGTATGGAGCCGGATCGACCCCCAATCCCTCACCATACAAACCACAAATGCACAGGACATAACTGCAAATCCTGTGGTGTTAAAATTTTTTTTTTTTAGGACTTTTACGATCAGTGACCTGTTCTCAGGTGGGAGTCCACCTCTTGGGTAGATCGCCGGACAGCACTGGAAGCAGATAGCACTGTTAACATTGCAACTGTCCAGTATGATACTGCAGGCACAGCTCTTGTTGAATTCAATAGAAGCTTTGCCTGCAGTACCGAACCTGGCCGCTGCAATATGAACAGCGCTGTCTGCTTCCAGTGCTATCTGTGCTGACAGTGGGCCCAGCGATCAGTTGATAGGCAGGCATCCCCACCCATCAGCTATTGAGGACCTATCCTAAGGATAGATCATTGAAGATAAAAGTCCTGGAGAACCACTTTTATCCCTTTACAGTCCAAGATGCATATGTACGTCCTGGGGCATGAGGTTTGTATGGAGCAGGTTCAGGAACCGAGCCTAGTCCGTACATGGCTGGTTTACGCTGTCTTTGACAGCTGACCTGTAGCTGCAATAGCCGCCATCAGTAGATTTGGCTGTTAACTCTTTAAATGCTGCTGTCAATTCTTAAAACGTCTTTTAAATTCCCTAATCGATGATTCCTAACGGCCCCCTTGCAATGAGATCGTGAAGTGTGTGGATGCGTGTCAATTATTTTCTATCATGGGGAACGTTTCTAGATGTCGACTATAAATCCTTGGTCGTGGCACTCGGCCCGTGGTCACATCCAGCTTGCGCTGTGCATTAGGTTGGGTTGTATGCAGTGCTGTGGTCGTGTCACTTGGCTTGTGGTCACTACCAGCTCGCGTTGTGCACTAGGTTGGGTTGTATGTAGTGCTGTGGTCGTGGCACTTGGACCGTGGTCACTTCCAGCTCGCGTTGTGTACTAGGTTGGGTTGTATGTAGTGCTGTGGTCGTGGCACTCGGCCTGCTTTCACTTCCAGCTTGCGCTGTGCATTAGACTGGGTTGTATGTAGTGCTGTGGTCGTGGCACTTGGCCCGTGGTCACTTCCAGCTCGCGTTGTGCACTAGGTTGGGTTGTATGTAGTGCTATGGTCGTGGCACTTGGCTTGTGGTCACTACCAGCTCGCGTTGTGCACTAGGTTGGGTTGTATGTAGTGCTGTGGTCGTGGCACTTGGACCGTGGTCACTTCCAGCTCGCGTTGTGTACTAGGTTGGGTTGTATGTAGTGCTGTGGTCGTGGCACTCGGCCTGCTTTCACTTCCAGCTTGCGCTGTGCATTAGACTGGGTTGTATGTAGTGCTGTGGTCGTGGCACTTGGCCCGTGGTCACTTCCAGCTCGCGTTGTGCACTAGGTTGGGTTGTATGTAGTGCTATGGTCGTGGCACTTGGCCCGCGGTCACTTCCAGCTCAGGCTATGCACTAGGTTGGGTTGTATGTGGTGCGGTGGTCGTGGCACTCGGCCTGTGGTCACTTCCAGCTCGCGCTGTGCACTAGGTTGGGTTGTATGTAGTGCTGTGGTCGTGGCACTCGGCCCGCGGTCACTTCCAGCTCGCGCTGTGCACTAGGTTGGGTTGTATGTGGTGTGGTGGTCGTGGCACTCGGCCCGCGGTCACTTCCAGCTCGCGCTGTGCACTAGGTTGGGTTGTATGTGGTGTGGTGGTCGTGGCACTCGGCCCGCGGTCACTTGCAGCTCTCGCTGTGCACTAGGTTGGGTTGTATGTAGTGCTGTGGTCGTGGCACTTGGCCCGTGGTCACTTCCAGCTCGCGCTGTGCACTAGGTTGGGTTGTGTGTGGTGGTCGTGGCACTCGGCCCGCGGTCACTTCCAGCTCGCGCTGTGCACTAGGTTGGGTTGTATGTAGTGCTGTGGTCGTGGCACTCGGCCCGCGGTCACTTCCAGCTCGCGCTGTGCATTAGGTTGGGTTGTATGTGGTGCGGTGGTCGTGGCACTCGGCCCGCAGTCACTTCCAGCTCGCGCTGTGCACTAGGTTGGGTTGTATGTGGTGCGGTGGTCGTGGCACTCGGCCCGCAGTCACTTCCAGCTCGCGCTGTACATTAGGTTGGGTTGTATGTGGTGCGGTGGTCGTGGCACTCGGCCCGCAGTCACTTCCAGCTCGCGCTGTGCACTAGGTTGGGTTGTATGGAGAGGAGCCGCTGCTCCTGTCTGCAGCAGCTGCTGACATGGATTCCCCTGAGCTTGTTGTTCTGTGCCTTACTGGGGCAGAGGATCAGAGCGGTTATTATATCGTTAGGAGGAGGATCCGGAGAGCTGTAAACATTCGCCTTCTGTGTAGGAAAATGGTAAAACGTTCCTATTTTTATCAATTACTGATGACCTGAAACACATTCAGTGACAGTCTGTGTTTGTTAAGGCCCGTTTACACGTAACGATTGCCGCTCAAATGAACGACCGTGCGCAATAATCGTTCCATCTAAACGCAAAGCCATCATGCACTTTTTGTTTATCGTTCAGTTTCAGCCAGCATAAAAAAAAACATTGCTGGTTCCCTCGCTTTTTCGTTACGTGTAAACGATCCCCGCTCAGTGTTTCACATAGGATGTTAAGCAGTGGCCGATTCTCAACGACGGTCTGCCTGTCTACACATTCTGCGCAAACAGCTTCCGATGACGACGTGCGCTCGTTCATATAAAATCCCCCCCCCCATGTAAAAGGGGCGTTACACAAGTGAGAAATGGTACGAGCTGTTAATGTGTTTTCATGTAACTTTAACTGTACTACTTACTAGTGCCGACAGGAACACCATGCAAAACTAAGCTAGTGAAGCTAAATGTGGGATATGCAGGGAGGGGTGGGGGGACATTTTTGTCAACCATAGACCAAAAATGGAGCCATAGTTTTTTTTTTTTCACCAACTGTCACAACCCTCATTCTCACTTAGAACATATGAATATTGGGCCGCCCTCCATGAGCAGGAACAGTGTAAGAGCACCCCGGTTCCGGTGGACTATGACCCATCCTTGTATTACAGGACGGCCGTTCATCTGAAAGGCTGCCTTGATAATATTGCATCTCCCCTGCGGCGGACGCTGTAAGGGAAACTCCCGTCTGAGGCTGCAGCTACCTCGATGAAATCACCTGGAGTGCTGGGAGGATCCAGAGAATATATTTTGCAAAGGGTTGTGGCTGATACCCTTTTAATTAGGTGCAACATGATGCCACCTAGCAAAGCAGTCACTGGTGGGTTAATTGATGGGCATAGTTAAGCCCCATTTATATGCAACGATTATTGTTCAAAATTCGCTCAAAAGCCATCATTTGAGCGATAATCGTGTGTAAACGCTCCCATCTTTCACTCTTTGACTGAACGATGATTTTTAGATGAGCCAAAAATCCATTGTTCAGCCGGAACATGCTGTGTTCTCCATGGGGAGCGCTGATTACATTTATATTCGGCTTGCAGCCCCTTGGCAGAACAAAGGAACTGTATACAGATAACGGACCACATGTTCTCTGCATACAGCTCATGGAGGCTCTTTTACATGCACATATAGATAATAAGCTACTAATGGACATTAGTGCCTATTAGCAGCTTATGCAAAATGATCGCTCAAAAGATAGGGAGAATGATAGTTTGAGATCATTTTTGCATGTAAATGAGCCTTAAGTTGTAGCAGTGTTCTCTATAGGATAATGCCTCCCTTGCAAGTAATTTAACTCTATCTCCTGTATCAGGTCTGTTGATGGAAAACATTGTGATGTGGTTGGTAAGTTTGGACTGTTCTGTCTTTCCAGAACCCTCGAGATGCTGATCCAATGAGTAAAGTACAAGCTGAGCTGGACGAAACCAAAATCATCCTGGTGAGTATAGAATTGTATATTATTCATACATGATTTGCATTGCTTTTGAGGATGGTGATATAGGAGAACCACTGACGGGGATTCCTCAGGCTCCACTGTCCGTCCATATAATTCAGCTGGATGGTGGAAGAATACCCAGAATTGAGCAGAGGTGTTAAAATGAAGAGATATTGAAGACTCACTTATCCAGTGGCTACCCGCCCAGCGCTGCAGCCCTGGTGCTCGCCCCCACAGAACCCAGAAGCAGCGGGTAGTGACATGCCATTCATTGTACATGTGACCACTCAGCCACTCACAGACTTCAGCAGCCATAGAAGAATGGCTGCTGGAGTCTATGAGTGGCTGAGCGGTCACATGCACAATGAATGGCATGTCACTACCCGCTGCTTCTGGGTTCCGTGCGGTGGGCACTGGGTATGTAACGTTGTAGAGGGAGCCCCCGGGATAAATGTGTAATCAATTTTTCTTTGTCTCAACCCTCCTTTTTTTTTTTAAATGTCCCGGAAAAGCCCTTTAATGCTTTACAGTATTGTAAGTGCGCCGGCCAAAATTAAAGATTTATTGTGCCCGAGGGTAAATCTGTTTAGATATTCCTAGCAAGTATCTAGTTTACACCACCCTACAGCATGAAGCAAATGCAGGACAACCAGTAGAGGGCAGCACATTGCAGGGATTGGTTATAATGCAATTTGCAGTTTTTGCTTTGCTTGTATGTAACGAGTTTGTCTTGTCATTATCAGCACAACACCATGGAGTCCTTACTGCAGCGCGGGGAGAAACTGGACGACTTGGTCAGTAAATCAGAAGTGCTAGGAACCCAGTCCAAGGCCTTCTATAAAACAGTGAGTAATGTCCACTCTGCCATAGAAGTCATGTGTTAATTAGGGGGATTGTGCAGTGTGGATAATGTGTATTTGTTAAGGCCCATTTACACGGAGCAATGATCGCTCAAATGAGTGAAAGCTTTGAGCGATCATTTTGCATAAATTTTTAAGTAGCTACTCAGCTACTTAAAGGCAATTAAGGTGCAAATGAAGCCTTTAGCTGAATGCAGTTAATAGCCAGAGGGCTCTTATCTGCTTTCAGTTCTTTTGTTCTCCTGCGGGAAACAACTACCCGTGGAGAACTCCTGATAAGTCCGAACGCCGTTTTTTTTTTTTTTTTTTTAGGTTGGACTGAATTTAACGATCAGCTAGCAGTGCATGATGGGCGCATGTATAGACGCAACGATTTATGCTCAAACGATCGCTTTTTTTTTTTGAGCGATCATCGCTCCGTGTAAATGGGCCTTTAGAAGGGTGCTTTGATGATATGCTCGTTAAAAAGGTTTCCGTAGGATGACTTTACATGGGGACAACAAGTGTCTAAATAGTCGCTCGATACAGCAAATATAAGTGAGTTTTGTGTAAACACGGTCAACAACTGGGTGATGAGTGAGAATTCGTTCACTAATCTGTTTGTTTTAACTTGCCTAAAAACAGTTGCTGGTTGATTTAAAGGGGTTTTGTATCTTACTTAAAATTGCTTCATAATCAATCTGTCCTTCCTGGTTACTGATGACCAGGACATGTGACTGCTGCAGCCAATCACTAGCGATTGAAGGTCATGAGATCACAGGGGGCTGTTCAATTGCCATGGTAGCTTTGTACACTTTGGGTCCAGCAACTATCATCAATAGTCGCTACAGTGATCAGCTTTAATCTGGCAAAACCTCACAGGGGGTCCCAAAGTTTAGACCCAAATGGATCATTGAGTATAGGTTGTATCCTAGTGATATGCCATCCTTATAAGGTGGAAATAATGCTTTAAAGATTACTATTTTTTTCAAACTTTTTGATATCACACCCATGCACTGTGCCCATTGGCTCCTCTAGGCAGCTGAAGACAGAAACGTAGAGGTCTATAGATGTCTATACATCTATATGTCTCTGCCCTCGGCTGCTAAGAGGATCCAACAAACAACAAAGGGGCTCAGCACTCAGGTGACTGCTGCAGCCCCCTTGTTTCGGCGATCAGTAGGGGTATCTGCAACAGGGCCCCACTGATCAAAACTTTTGACATGTCAAAAGTGTGAAAAAAAAGTTACTTTTTTACGGTTTTCGTTCGAATCAATGGGTTTTCTTTATGATACAGAACAGTCCTGAACACAGAAACTCTGAATTCCCTTATCGGGTATATAGAACGAGTTCTCTAAACTGGACAACCCCTATTAAGGCAATACTGAAAGTGAAATATCTTGAAATTGTTTTGCTTCTGTATGACTGACGTGATGACAATGTGGCCATAGAATGTGCTAACTTGTATTTGACACCATAACATATATTTTAATATTGTTATGACTTATAACTTCTGTCCTTTCTTTTTAAGGCACGGAAGCAAAATTCATGCTGCGGAATCATGTGATAGACGCACAGCGATGGAGAATGGATGAAAGACAATGAGCAAACCCTTCTAATATCAGGGCTGACACACCAAATCAGCTACCACTCAGCCCTACCTATCCCCAGCAGGGGGCAGTATAGGTGGTTACTGCCCTTAGGTCAATTTTTTTTCTTTTCCTTCAATTATCAGGGGGGGATCTTGTTAACATTATCTTTTAATGTGTTCACTTTTTACTGCAAGACCTAAGTTTCTCAAGTCTGTGGCCCACCTCCCCAGTATCAAGTGACACCCCCCCTATCCCCAGGGGATTGTGCTGACCATCTTCTGTTCCAATGCAAACATTCCTGTGATATCTAACGTGATACCAAGTATCACCATGCATTGTGTGTTCTACGCTGCCACCACGCTGCAGAGTGATGTTGAGTGACCTGGTAATTTGTAATGTAGTAACGCTGTACACTAACTGAGTCCTAATGTGTTCTTCCTGGGAGGCAATGGGTTAATTGTCAGTTTGCTTCTTCCTATTACACTTGTACACTTGCTTAGTGTAAGGTTCTTCTAACACCCCTCTCCTCCATTAACACGGACATGTCTTAACTGTGGTTAACCCTGTAGTATTTGCAAACTTTTTTTTTTTTTGTTGTCTTGGAGCGCCCATCATGAAATGAGTCGACTAATTCTGAGCATCCATAGCAAACAGAACGCTGCACTCCGCAAATAACTCCTTATGTCTTTGATGCCGAAGATCTTCTCGTTCTTTTTACCACCTTGTCTTATCCAAAAAATAACAAATCTTCAACAACCAATGGATCCCGTTCCACCGAGGAGCCCCTTCGTGTGGACAGTTGAATTCTCATGCTGTATAGATAAGTTATTGATGTTCCAGTGTTTTATTTTTGGGGTGTTTATTCTGATCTCCAGTGGATTGATTGTTTTGTTTTTTTTTCTTTTTTTTTTTTCACATATATTTCTGATAAACTTGTATTTTAATAAAGATTGGCCGAACCTTTCTGTACCAAATACTGACGTTGATAAAAACACATTTTTAGATGTTTGAAAGCATTCTGTTCATGTGTCATTCCAACTAGCCTAGCAGGGTTTTATTTCATGTTTTCATGCTTTTTAGTCATCTATGTCCAGCCAAAGTACCTCTGTACCTCCAGTACCTTTTTTATGGCCATTGTTACCCAATGAATGTTTGATCCTTTGATGCTTTTGGGCGTACATGTATTCCCTCCAGTGTCAGGGTTTGTATACAGTGAGACTGAGAGCCGATCCCACTACATGCAGGGCGGGTGAAAGCTGTTATTGACAGCTGACACCCGCTAGTAACAGCTGTGATCAGCACTTGCACTGATTGAGGCTGTTTACCCTTTTAGATGCACTGCGGCATTTAAATGCTCTGATCAGAGTTTGGATCAGAGATTGCAAGGTGCCATTTAGTTGCCACGGCAGCCCTGGGGCCTTCTGATGGCCTCCAGGGCTGCCATGTCTGATTGCCTATGAAGCTGTGGCGTTGCTTGATAGACTGCCTTTAAAAGTGCGGTATAATAGAATACTATGGTAATATATTATACTGCAGGAGCGATCAAATGGTACGAGTCCCCTATGGAGACTACAAAAAAAGTGTGTGTGGGGGGGGGTGTGGGGGGGGGGAAGTATTGAATATTAGAAAAAAATGAAAGGTAGCAAAAGCTTTGGTCACCCTGCCCCTTAGAAAAAAATTATAGAAAGTGAAAAAGTCATATTTACTCCAAAATGGTTAAAAAAATACGAACCCTCACACAACTATTTATTATCAAAGGAAAGATAAAAAGTTCTGGTGGGCAGAAGTTTTTATCTTTTAGCGATTTTAAATAATAGTACAGCAAAAAACCCTAAATAAATGTGCTATTGTAGTAATTGTACTGCCCCACCGAATAAAGTTATTTCTGCTGCAGTGTGTACGCTGTAAATACAATAGTCCTGCAAAGATGGTGAAATTGCATTTTTTTTCCGCTCATTTCATGCCACTTAGAAATGCTCTTGTGAGCTGAATCTGCGGCTGTAACTAATCTATGTATCCACTGGATGCAAGTATGAATGTCCTCATAATTAGAGGGCTAGTCCTCTCACTTGCAGGTACATAAGTAGTCCTTCGGATGCATACAGTGGCAGCTCTGAGTGGACAGCGGGGGAAGGGTGAAGAAGGATTCTGTGCTTCCGCTTCTATCAGTCCATAACTTTAAGCCCCATTTATACTGGATGACTGTTGTTCAAAGGATGCCCGACACGCGTCCCTGGATGTACTCGCTCCCGTGCTGTCACACAGGAGCGAGTATCGCTGACTCTCTGACAGATCAGCCAGGGTGGCAAGGAGAGATCTCTCTCCACAGCACGGGAGCGAATACATGCGGGGATGAGTGTCGGGCATTGTTTGCTGAGCTGGGTTTGAGTGCTAAGGCAAGGGGACACCCGACAATCATGTGATTGCTTGGTCAAAAAGCGGAAATGGCATTGCTGCTTCGTTTTATTCACTACATGGTGCTTATTAAAGGGGTTGTCCCGCGAAACAAAGTGGGGTTATACACTTCTGTATGGCCATATTAATGCACTTTGTAATATACATCGTGCATTAATTATGAGCCATACAGAAGTTATTCACTTACCTGTTCGGTTGCTAGCGTCCTCGTCTCCATGGTGCCGTCTAATTTTCAGCGTCTAATCGCCCGATTAGACGCGCTTGCGCAGTCCGGTCGTCTTCTTTTCTGAATGGGGCCACTCGTGCCGGAGAGCGGCTCCTTGTAGCTCCGCCCCGTCACGTGCCGATTCCAGCCAATCAGGAGGCTGGAATCGGCAATGGACCGCACAGAAGACCTGCGGTCCACCGAGGGTGAAGATCCCGGCGGCCATCTTCACAAGGTAAGTAAGAAGTCACCGGAGCGCGGGGATTCAGGTAAGCACTATCCGGTTTTCTTTTTTAACCCCTGCATCGGGTTTGTCTCGCGCCGAACGGGGGGGGCTATTGAAAGAAAAAAAACCCCGTTTCGGAGCGGGACAACCCCTTTAAGCAGTGTTTAGTCTGCAAAAGAGAAGCAGTTTAAAAAAAATAAAGCTTTTCTTCTCTGGGTCCTTGGCTGTTAGTGAAAGCTGAGGACCAAACCTGTTCCTGCTAGATTGCAGGAGCTTCAATCCTGTGCTGTATATTTACTGGAGTTAAAGCCCAGGACCATGTGCCATGTATTCACAACACTTAGTCCTTAGGCTAACTTTACACAGGCGAGTGCCATATGGGGCTGTGACTCCCACCCTCATATCGCGCTCCCCACCATGTGAATTCCCCAGGAATGCAAAGTGTTTTCATGGGAAAACAGCCTTGCATCACTTCAGGGAAGAAGCAGTCCTCCACCTTGGCTGTCACAGTCATGGAAGAGGATCGCAGAGCTTCTCCAATGGGCGCTGCGCTGTGAGATTACGCAGCAAGATAGGACACGCTGCGGTTTGTTTCTCGCATAGCATCACATCGTTGTGACATGCAAGGAAACATCGCTTGCTTGATTTTAGCATCCATGTGAAGGCAGCCTTATTGGGTTAACCACCAGTGACATGTAGTTCTTTGTACTTCCACTAGGGGCTACCACATGATAAAGCTCTATTGAAGGCAGTGTATGACGTTTTGTATCTGATTACCACAGACAACCATTTATTTCCACACTATGATTTTCCTAAAGACTCTATTAATCGCAGCAAAATCTGCAGCTTTTCATTAAAGGCGTTGGCTGAGATATAGCAGAATTTCACAGAGGGCAGGAAATGGAAAATGATAACAAACCAAGCACTACTCGAAGAGCCGATGCCCTGCTGGTCCAGTGATGTTGCTTCTGCCCTTACTGCTGGGCTTTGCTTATAAACTGCAGCAGTGATGCATCCGTATATGCACATGACTGCTGCAGCCAATCACAACACTGCTGAGGCCAGTGATCGGCTGCAGCAGTCAAGTGCATATGGAACGTACCTGCTGCAGCCATGTAAGCAAAGACTGGCAGGGAAGACCGGAGGGGTGAGTAGGGCTTAGTTTGTTATAGTTCACCATTTCCTGCCCTCTGAAAGTTTACTACATCTCCAACATTCCCTTTATGGCCAGTTTCACACAAGTGTATTATGGCCACATTTCTGTGTCCCCAATATGGATGCACAGTATGTACTGGCCCAACTGCAGGATTTACTGACCCAAACTGTCCTATGTCACCATCTTAGGAATCTTTCTTTGATGGTGACAATACGGGTCAGTAAACCCCACGATCGAGCCGGAACACACATCCGTATTAGAGTGGCTTTACATAAAACATATCTGCTGCAGGCTTTTGCACAGTGGAAAACTCATGGAGGAGTTCTAGTGCTACCACAGACTGTGATGGAGATATCAGATTTAGGTCATCGAGAGACGGCAGAAACTCCCCAAAAATTCTGTTTTACAGCGTTTCCCCGAAAATGCGTCCTACCCCGATGGTAAGATCCATCAGGTTTTTGGGGGAGGCTTAAAATATAAGGCCTTCCCTGAAAATAGGACCTAGCTATAGTGCCCCCCCCTCACCCCACCAAAAAAATCAAAATTCACCTGGTCCGCAGGGTCCCGATAGTCTCCATCGGCGCTGCTGTAAACTTCGTCTTTTTCTTCTCACAGTTGAGGTTCTGCAGGTGACTGGGCTTTGAATACCCCGCCTCCAGCAAAGTGAGTGCAGCCAATCACAGCCATTCAGTGAATGCCATCAGAATCATCATGACGCCGCGGACCAGGTGAGTATAAGGCTCCCCCAGAAAATAAGACGCTGTGCCCTTTTAGGGGCAAAAGTTAGTATAAGACAGTGTCTTACTTTCGGGGAAACAATGTAGACGGACAACATAGTGGTAGAAACAGTGAACAGATAATTATCACTGGCGGTTTGAAGAAGTAGGGGTGTAATGTCATGAGAAGAATTAAATAATTGGGTATCATCAGTATAAAGATGGTGTTGAAACCCAAATCTACTGATAGTTTGCCCAATAGGGGCCAAGTCCATGGAGGAGAGGACCAAGGTCCGAACCCTGAGAATCCCAACAGCAAGGGGAAGAGAAGTAGAGTCAGCAAATGATATACTGAACGAGCGGTCAAAGAGGTAGGAGAAAACCATGCAAGTGCAGTATCCTTCAGGGTGCATTCACACAAACATATATCGGCTCGGTTTTCACGCCGAGCCGATATACGTTGTCCTCGTGTGCAGAGGGGGGGGGATGGAAGAGCCAGGAGCAGGAACTGAGCTCCCGCCCCCTCTCTGCCTCCTCTCCGCCCCTCTGCACTATTTGCAATGGGAAGAGGTGGGATGGGGGCGGGGCTAATTCTCTTCCATCCCCCCCCCCCCTGCACACGAGGACAACGTATATCGGCTCGGCGTGAAAACCGAGCCGATATATGTTCGTGTGACTTCACCCTAGGGCCAATAGCATATGGAGAGCTTGGCAGTATTGAATGCTGTAGAGAGATCCAAGAGGATCAGTAGAGGGTGGTTGCCATTCGATTTGGCCATCAGAGGATTGCTTTACACTTTAGTAAGAGCTGTTTCTGTAGAATAGAGAGATTGAATACTAGAGTGCAAGCTGTCAATAAGAGTGTTAGCTGAGAGAGAGTTTATGAGATGAGAGTAGACCAGGAGTTTGAAGACGAAGGGAAGATTAGAGTTGGTAGAACTAGTTAAAGGGGTTGTCCTGCGCCGAAACGTTTTTTTTGTTTTTTTTAAACCACCCCCCCCCCCCCCCCCCCCCGTTCGGCGCGAGACAACCCCGATGCAGGGGTTAAAAAAACAACCCGCACAGCGCTTACCTGAATCCCGGCGGTCCGGCATCTTCATACTTACCTGCTGAAGATGGCCGCCGGGATCCTCTGTCTCCGTGGACCGCAGGGCTTCTGTGCGGTCCATTGCCGATTCCAGCCTCCTGATTGGCTGGAATCGGCACGTGACGGGGCGGAGCTACACGGAGCCGGCATTCTACACGAGCGGCCCCATAGAAGACTGCAGAAGACCCGGACTGCGCAAGCGCGGCTAATTTGGCCATCGGAGGGCGAAAATTAGTCGGCTCCATGGGAATGAGGACGCTAGCAACGGAGCAGGTAAGTAAAAAACTTTTTATAACTTCTGTATGGCTCATAATTAATGCACAATGTACATTACAAAGTGCATTAATATGGCCATACAGAAGTGTATAGACCCACTTGCTGCCGCGGGACAACCCCTTTAAGTCAAGAGACCGTTTTAGTAATGGGGACCTGACACCATGTTTAAAGGAGGAGGGAAAGATACCAGAAGAGACAGGTTGAATATTGTTGTGAGGTGACTTGTGTCAGTCGGGGAGAAACACTTAAGGAGATGAGAGAGAATAAGGTCACTAATGCAGGTAGCAGGGTGAGAAGAAGAGAGAAGAGCCTGGAGACTTCTGTTGTTGAGTCACTAACTGAGTGTGAACTAGAGGGGCTGAGGAGAGAGTGAAAAATGTCAGTCTTTTTGAGTTATTGGCTAGTGAGGAGATGAGAGGTTTGGCGTGGGGAAGGACAAAGCCGTATGTTCTGATCATGAAGTTGTAGTGGAGACTGCGATTTTCGTTCCACATGTGTTTGGCATATCTAGAGCAACGCTGAAGGAAGCTCATTCGAGGTGTGAGCTAGGGTTGCCACAATCTACATTTGGAGGGTCAGATCATGGGGGACGCCGCTTCATCTAATGCTCTTTTAAGAGTTTATTGTAATGTTCAGCAGCCAGATCGGGAGAAGAGAAGGAAGAGATCGGGGACAGCCATGACTGTAATAAGTCTGAGAATTATGGAGTGTAAACTGTCTGTAGACTTCTGCATATGTGGTAGGTAGGAGTGTCCTTAGAGAGACGAGAATACTTGATAATAAAGGAGAGGAAGTTATGATTGGAGAGGGGAGTTTGCAAAGTCAGAAACAGAACAAATTCTGATAAAAACCCAAATCAAGCATATTGCCAACTTTGTGTGTGGGAGAAGCTGTAAGTTGTGAGAGGCCTAGGGAGGAAGTTGGTGATAGCAGTTAAGAGGCAGACTGGGAGATCGGGCTGTCAATGGTTATGTTAAAGTCATCCAGGATGAGAGATGTCATTTCATAGGATAAGAATTGGGGGAGCCAGGCGGCAAAATGATTCAGAAATTAGCTTGGGGGCTCAGGGGGTGGTAGATGACTACCACTTGCATGGACAGAGAATGGAAGCGTCTAAGGTGTGGATCTCCAAGGAGAGTAATGTAAGTGAGAATACAGGGGGAAGGGGGTGACCACAAAGGTGTATTTCTGTGAAAGAAGAACAACTATTCCTCCACTGTGCCTGTTCTCACGCCTAGGGGTATGCGAGAAGTGTAGGCCATCAGAAGATTTTGCAGCGAGGGAAGCAGAGTCAGACTGTGGGATCCATGTCTATGTGAAGCCATCATGAATTGTAGGGAGTTTGTTGAAAACTTAAATAATAGAATCCCATTGTAAATGCAAACTTTATTGCTGTGGCTGATAATTCACAATTACTTATATAGACAACTTTAGACTTAGGGTGCCCACCCACTAGCGTTTTTTTACAGCGAAATTCGCAGCGTTTTTTTTTTTCTGCAGGGGTCTTTGGGCTATGGGACATGCAAAGCTAAAATCGCGATCGCGCAAAATCGCGATATCGCGGTAAATCGCGATTTTGCGCGATCGCGATTTTTACATTACAAGTCCCATAGACCCCCTGCAGAAAAAAAAAACCTGCGAATTTGGGTGCCTGCACACGAGCAGAATTTCAAGCGCGTGATTTTAGGCACATAATCCGCCCCAGACCGCAGCCAATATACTCCTATGAGGATCCGCAGTTGTCCCCAGACGGACGGATGTGTATCGCGTTTTTTCACGCGCGTGAAAAAATCTGCGACCTGTTCTAATTTTGGTCGGATCATGCGCGTGAAGCCTCCAATACAAGTGAATGGGTGCGTTTTTTCACGCAGTACATCCGCAGTGCAGCTGCGGATGGAGTCACTGGTTGCTATGACTACAGGAAGTAGGCATGGTAGGAGGTGTCCCAACACACAGCACAGAGCTTCACAGGCACATTTCAACTGCAGATCTGTCCTTTCAGTCCCCTCATCTACCAGAGAGCAGCCAGCAGACACCAGCCTGCCACAAGCCATAATGATCGACATGGGGAAACTGGTGGCAATGATGCAGGACTTCCCCAGCCTATGGGACAGTAACTCCCCAGAATACCTCGACAAGAACAGAAAGGAACAATCCTGGCGTCTACTGTCCGCGCAGGTTTATGGGGATGTGTGGACGAACGCAGTAGAAGCAGAACAGAAGAACTTGCGTGAGTATTATTCGCTATTGCGTCAAATGTACTTTTTTTTTTCATTTTAACCCCTTAGTGGCCAAGCAGTTTTACTTTTGTTTTTATTGTGCTTTTTTCCATCCCCACTTTTAACCCCTTAGTGACGGAGCTTTTTTACTTTTTTACTTTTTTTCCCCCTACTCCCTAAAAAAATCGTAGTTCCTTTATTTATCCATCGACGTCGCTGTATAAGGGCTTGTTATTTTTTTGCGGGACGAGGTGTATTTTGCAATGGCACTATTTATTGTACCATATAATTTACTGAAAAACCTTTAAAAATTGTAATCGGAGAGAAAAAAAAAGACTTTTCACCATCTTTCGGTGCGTCCTGTTTCTGCAGCGCGCAAAGTGCAACAAAAACGACCCGATATTTTTATTCTATGGGTCAGTACGATTACTACGTTACCACACTTATATAGTATTTTTATAGTACGTCCGAAAAAAGTTACAAGGATCAACCATGCCCACAAAGACATCTGCTCACCGGGTGAAAGCATGTTGCCAGAATAATTTAACGGTGCTCGCACAAGCAAGAGGGACAAAACGGAGTCTGGGTGTTGGTTTTTAAGCCGTTTTCCAGGGAATGGGCAGTTCTCTAGGGGTTGGGTTTACAATAAGGGTGTCTTCCGGATTTTTCTGCGCGTTTTTTTCCGCAACACATCCGCGTATATCCGCGCGTGATTTTTCACGCATCCGCACCTATCCGCAAGCACATTTAGGTACCATACACGCGTGAAAATCTGCTAGTGGAATCCGGAACGCTCGTGTGCAGGCGGCCTTTCGCAGTGAAAAAAAACGCCAGTGGGTGGGCACCCTTAACCAGTTATAATGTGAACACACAATTCTCTAATATTGGGTAGTGATGCATATCAAATACAAGGACGTCTAGGAGGTGCAGAAGTTGTAGTCACACTTGGGCCCTGGTACCTGAAGGGAGCCACAGTCTCTCTGCCACATTTGGGAACATTTGGGTTCCCTCTTCTACATTGGGCACAGAAACTTCACTTAGACCTCTGATCAAAGGCGTTGTGATATGAGACTTGTGAGGATCCTCATATTCCCATCCAATCTATACAAATGTATCAAGCCAAGCTGGCTGTTTTCTTAGTAATCTATTAAGCACATGTCAGGAGATGTTCTCAGAACTAATGACAGTGTGAGCCTGTGCAGGACAGGATACGACAAGGCAAACAGGCGAATATTAACAAATGACATCCGAGAAGTAGGCTGCAGATGATGTGACTGTGCCGGGGCAGGGCCATAAATAGAGATCACTCAGACTTCATTTCATAGACTTAAAGGGAATCCGCCATCGGGGTCATACTGCCCGAATGGCAGGAAGCATGAACCTGGGACAGGTATGCCCGTTGCCCCAGTGGGTGTTTTATTCTGAAACGCTGTGGTGTTTCAGCATTAATACACTTTGAAGTATTACTTGGCACTGAGCTCCGAGTCATGGGATGGGCCATGCCAGCCCCTTCGCGCCTGCTGCAAGCAGAGTGACAGCTCTCTATGCAGCGGTTGGGGAAAGGTTGGCGTGCCCCCACCCACCCCTTACCCCCACATGACCGGAAGCTCATCAAACTGCAAAGTGTATTGATTCTGAAATGCCGCAGTATTTCAGAATAAAACACCCACAGAGGCAATGGCTATCCCTATCCTGGGTCCATGCTGCCCGTCATTCAGACAACATGAACTTGATAACAGAATCTGTTTAAAGGGGTTGTCGCAACAAGACAATCTTTATTTATATGGATACAATAGGGCAGGTCATATCTGTAGATTTCGGCCTCTATTCAAGATAATAATTGTTTCATTATCAAGAAATCCCACGTTCCATTACAACTGGTTTACACTGCAAAATGATGCATGAGACTTCTTTTAAAGGGAACCTGTCACCTGGCTAAAAAGACTTTAATCTTACTTATGGCAGTGCTAGGACAGGTGACAGGGTGTCAGGTGGTACATTTTTTATACTCACCCGCTTCCTGGTTACCGCTATGCCCGCTGCTGAAGTCAGACTTTTCATTGACTTGCCTAGCAGAGTGCGCATACAGGACCCTAAAACAAGTTGTGTTTTTGTCTGTAGTGCGGACTTCAACAACGGGCACTGTGGGAACCAGGTAGAGGGTGAGTATAAAAAGTACAGCATCCGGCTCCCTGTCACCTGCCCTAACGGCACCATAAGTTAGTTCATGGTGTTTTCGCCAGGTGACACATTTCCTTTAAGTACAGCACTGCCTGGTGTTTAGTAGAAGGCTAGGGCCATTCAATTACTGAAACAAAGACAGTCCTAGCCTATAGACCCATGCCAATGAGATCTTCTAATATATCACTGTGACATCTCATAAGATGGTTTTAAGGTTTATTTCCTCTTTAAGCGAAAAAAACAGAAAGGAAGTCCAAGTTTTAAAGTTTTCTTCATTAGTAAACTACAGAGGGGAAAAGGCTTCATCAGAATGAGAAGGATTTGAGAAAAGTATATGCAAGTCACCTCTCCCATGTACAGATACACTTCCCGTGAACAGAGGAAAAGCAGAGGCAGAACTATAAATAGCCAGAATTCCCGTGTATGACGAGCTCGTTAACTATATGCATAACATCAATCCAACCAGCTGATGGACCAGAAATAGTCACTGTTCTGACCATCCACAGGATCTGTCACCTCCCCAGACACCTCTGTTTAAGGTGAGCTTGTTCCAGGTTGTCTTTTTTAAAGTGGGGTGCCCAGAACTGTACACAGTATTTCAGATGAGGTCTGACCAATGAAGAGTAAATCTAGACTCTATGCTTTTCCTAATACATTCCAACATTGTCTTTGCCTTTTTGCTACTGCATCACACTGTTGACGCATATTCAGTCTGTGATCTATTAGTATACTCAAGTCTTTTTCACATGTGCTGCTGCTTAGCTTAATTCCTCCCATTCTATATGTATTTTTTTCATTTTTCTTGCCCAGATGTAGTACTTGCCAAAATGCATGTTGAGCAACATTAGACCCAGGACAGAGTCTTGTGGTACCCCACTTGCTACATTCTTCCAATTGGATGTGCAACCATTTATGACCACTCTTTCAGTGTGATTGCATCTAACTGTTGCCTTGTCGATCCTATATTTGGTAATTTTTTCAATAAGGACGGTTTGAGATACTTTTTTCAAATGCTTTTATAAAGTCAAGCTATATTATATGTACTGCATTTTCCTGATCAACCCAGTCAGTGATTCTGTCATAGAAGGAAATTGGATTAGTCTGGCATGACTTGTTTGTAACAAACCCATGCTGGTTCTAGTTAATTACTCCATTCTCATCCAAGTACTTGCATACATGCTGTTTAATCATTTTTTTTGCAGATCTTTCCCCGGTATAGAAGTCAGGCTCACAGGCCTGTAGTTTCCTGGATCCACCTTATTCCCTTTTTTGAAGACAGGGACAACATTTACCAATCTCTGATCTTCTGAGACTTCTGTTCTCCAGGAATTTTCAAAGATTACAGCAAGTGGCTCAGCAATTACATCTGCTGCTTCCTTCAGTATCCTAGGATGTAATTCCTCTGGACCTTGAGACTTGAATTCATTAAAGTTATCTAAGTGTCCCTTCACCATCTCTCTGCTTACAGATAGCCTACATTCTTTTATTCCCCCAATAGCACAGAGAAGATCATTTGATATGCCATCTACTTTCTGAGAGAAAAGAAATACAAAATAGGAATTTAAAAGTTTGGCCTTCTCAACATCAGTCTTAACCAATTCACCATTTTCATTCTATAACCATCCTATGGCTTGCCAGCCTCAATTCATTATTAGCTTTAGCTTTTCTGACACTTGCCCTACAGTTTCTGCAGACCGCATTATATTCTTCTTTAGATATTCCCCCCTCTTTCCATTTGATAAACATATTTTTCTTCCTTTTTAACATGCGTGCAAGTTCTGTGTTTATCCATCCTGGTCTCTTTAAATGCTTCCCATTCTTCCTTCTTTTACGGATTGTTAACGATTGTGCTTTGAGAATCTCATTTCACATTATTTCCCAACCTTCTTGGACATTTCTGTCCTTAAGAACATCCAGCCATTAGATTTTTCCTACCCTCTTTCTGAGTCCAATAAAATCTGAAATCCCACCTTGAGTTCTGAGTTTCTCAGGTCTTCCTCCCCTTGTTATTTAAAATTCAAGGATAGCATGATCACTGCCTCCTAAGGTCCCAGCCACCCTTACTTCCTCAGCCATTTGCTCCCTGTGGGTAAGCATTAGGTCCAAGATAACAGATCCCCTTGTTTTCTCTTCTACTTTTTGGAAAATAAAGTAGTCAGCAAGAGCGGATAAGAATTTGTTGGATCCATTACTTTTACCTGAGAGAGATTCCCAACAAATGTCTGGATAGTTACAATCTCCCATGATCACCATGTAGCGCTTTCTTGAGAGCTTGGCCATCTGATGTAGAAAGAGTTCATCCATATCTTCTGCTTGTCCAGGCGGCCTAAAGTAAATGCTTACAATGGTCTCCTTCCTGTTGTTTTGATAACCTCACTGTTTATTGTAGTCTGCCCATTCCATTTGTTACCTAAGTTGGCCACCTTTGAACTCGCTCAAGCTCGATATATTCTTCTTGAGTGTCGGTGCCCAAAACTGTACACAATATTCCTTGTGTGGTCTGGCCAGTGACTTGTAAAGAGGAAAATAATGTTCTCATCATGTGCCCCTAGACCTCTTTTCTTTGAACGTTTTTTATTTTAAAGTAAAGGAAACACAGGAGTACAGTTACAATAATTTAGACATAAAGCATACATGGTCTTACAATAGAAACGTGTAAATCATATGAAAATCCTTGTCTTCTTCACTTAGAATTTTTTTTTATTTGAACATTTGCTTATCTTTATTTAGATTTCAAGTATCATTTGACTTTAAAAGGATAACAAATCAACAATAAACGTAAAATTTAACAATGAAATGGGGTGTTTTGCATGTCAGATGCTCCACGTCTCTAAATATTAATGGACGATGTTGGATCTTATTGCCATCAATTTGTCTATTGTAGCATGGGTTGTTAGAAGATTTTGTAGGTCTATTCCCCTAGCTATTTGTTGGATTCTCCAATTTTTGGCTATTTGGCTGTTTTTTTTTGCCTTCCCCTGTGTGTGTGTGTGTGGGGGGGGGGGGGCTGAAACTTTCTGACAATAAGGGTGATCAATAAGTGGAACAGGTTGCCACGGGAGGTGGTGAGTCCTCCTTCAATGGAAGTCTTCAAACAAAGGCTGGACGAATATCTGTCTGGGATGATTTAGTGAATCCTGCACTGAGCAGTGGGTTTGACCCGATGACCCTGGAGGTCCCTTCTAACTCTATGATTCTATGATTCTATGACATGTGAAAGTGCAGGTAATATTTAACTTAAATCTCCACGTCCTTTTTCATGTCAGTGTTACCCAGTGCTTTCCCATTTAGTGTGTAATGGTGACATTTCCCTGCCAATGTGCATAACTTTACATTTATCAGTGTTAAACCTCATTTGCCTTTTTTCTGCCCCCAATTTATCCAGATCCATTTACAACCACATCCTCTCCTCTTTTGTTAATTTCTTTACATAGTTTTGTATCATCTGCAAATATTGATATTTTACTGTGCCACCCCTCTACCAGGTCATTGATAAATATATTAAAAAGAATAGGGCCCAGTACTGCCCCCTGTGGTACCCTACTAGTTTACGGTGACCCAAACAGAGTCTGTATCATTAATAACAATCCTCGGTTTTCTATCACTGAGTCAGTTACCCACTTACACATATTCTCCCCCAGACCAAGCATTCTCATTTTATATACCATCCTTTTATGCAGCACAGTATCAAACACTTTGGAAAAGTCCAGATACACAAGATCCAGTGACTCTCCCCGATCCAGTCTAGAACTTACCTCCTTATAAAAGCTGATCAGGTTGGTTTGACAGAAGCGACCCCTCATAAACCCATGAAATGCATAATTTGGCAACTGGATGTTCCCATTCTCCTTCTGGAAGGGTTGTGCCCCTACACAGTCTGACTGTCAGCGTTGATTGGACAGAGTCATAATGTGCAAGGACCCACCCTTACTGGTAACACCCAGCTGTCACATTCTTCATACATTTCTAGGAGGAATAACAGGGGAATGGCACAAGTGGTAAGTCCTTGTTCATATTGCCATTATCACTTCTATTCTGCCCCGTGTAGGAGCAGAACAATGAAAGTCTCCACTGACTGACCACTGGTCTCCATTGACTATAAGTGGATACATCATGGTGTTTGACATTCTACTGTAAAAACAGAGCTGCATGCTGCGCTATTTTTTCAGGTAAATTTAGTGGAATCTGTGGCTGAAGCTCCTAATAGAACCTCCAACATAGCGGTAAGTGAGACTTTAGGAAAGATGCTCCAGAAGAAGCATGGATTTAAATTTTTTCAATTTTTTCTCTGCACGAGTGAGCATTGGGGCCTGGAATCTATTCAGTTGTGCCCTGAAATCCAATGGGTGTTCCCTCTATTATAGGTCTAGCCATTTGTCCTATGAGTAGATTGGGGATGCAGTGGGTATGTTTCTGAACACGGGACAAACGGGTATCCATTTTGTGGTGCAAATCCTCATTCGTAATTCGTAATTTTTTCCTTCTGCTTTGCTTAGATTCATTCAAATATTGTCAAATACGGTCAAAATACACAATACACCCCTAGATGAATTTGTAAAGGGGTCTAGTTTTCAAAATGGGGTCATTTGTGAGGGTTCTATATCGTTTTGGCCGCTCAAGGGTTCTACAAGTGTGCAATGGGGCCTAAATCACCTTCAAGCAAAATGTCTGTTCTGAAAGCCACCGGCTGCTCCTTTCAGTTTGGGCCCCGTTGTGCCTACAGACATAATATTAGGCCCACAATGGGTATTTTTCTGAACACAGGACAAACAGGGGGATCCATTTTGGGTTGTAAATCCTCATTTTCATGTGCACTATAGAAAAAAATCCTGTCTTTAAAATGACATATTTGCAAAAATATCACATTTTATTATTCTTGTCTAAATTGCATCAACTCCTGAAAAAAATCTGTGAGGTCAAAATACTCCTAACTCCCCTCAGTGAATACATTAAGGGGTGTAGTTTTTAAAAGGGGGTCATTTGTGGGGGTATCTATCGTTCTGACGCCTATGAGCCTTTGCAGACTTTGCTTGGTGTAAGAAAACAAAGTGTTCCTCAAAATGTTGATGATTATTGTTAAATTTGTACGTCTCCTAAATGGTTTAAAAAAAATGAAAGTTTTTCAAATGTGCTTCCAGAATAAAGTAAACAGATATAAATATATATCTCATTAATACTAGTACAATATGTTTGCACATATTAGATATATTACTATTGAAAATGTGAAAAAATGACAATTTTTAAAACATTTTCCTAATTTTGGCGCTTTTAATAAATATACACAAGTTCTATCGGACTATTTTACCCCCTAAATGAAGTACAATATGTGGCAAAAACAATGTCAGAATCACTTGGATATGCAAAACTTTTATGGAGTTATTCTATGTTAAAGAGACACATGTCAGATTTCCAAAATTTGGCCTGGTCATTAAGGCGCAAACAGGCTTGGTCACTAAGGGGTTAAGGTGAGCACCTAGAAGGTGAGTGAGGAGACTTAAAAGGCCATTTATGCTCCTCTGGGTAATATGCAAATAAGGGAGATGAAACAATACCTGGTCACTGTTGCAAGGCTTGCATAACGAGTCTAACATTGGCGTTAGGTATTGCTGCCTTCCAATAGGTGGCACTGTGGAGGTATTGTTTCATATCCTTTATTTGCATATGACGCATAGGAGTGTAAATGTCATTTAAGTCTCCTCACTCACCTATTTTTTTTATTCAGCTACCACAATTACTTTTGCTGGTTTTTTTCCCCTGTTAGATATAAGACTATTTTTATATCTTTTTTCACTGACTTTTTAAATTTTATTAGGGGTAAAAAGCTTTAAAAATATTTAGTTAAATTTATAGTTGTTTATTTTTAAAATTATCACATTTAACATAAAAGAAAGCATTTTGTTTCTGACATTTTGATATATAATTTGTACAGTCTCGGATTACAGGGTGCATATGGAGACGGTTTTCGTTGGCAGTGGGTCATTTTATTTTTTATATATGTATTTTTTGTTTATTCTGCAATTTTTTAAAACTTAGTTTTGTAACAATTTTTTTTAACATCTATGCCCCCCATGATTTCATATAAGATTTCTGTGGGTCATTCACATTGTCTTTTTTTTTCTTGATTTCACATTATTCCACTGTAGTTGGGACATCCATAGGAGCCCCAGTTTCAGGGGAAAACATCCCCCTGTAGTGACAGTAGTCACTAACAGAGCTGATCTGGGTCTGATAGGACCCTGCCCCCACATCAGAGTCCTCCCTCTGTGCCCGTGCTATCTAATAGTGCATTCACAGTGCTCCTGCCCCTCAAGTGACAGTATTCCTTCTGTGCCCATGGCATGTAATAGTAAGTCCTCTGTGCCCATGCCCCCAAGTGATAGTGCTCCCTCTGTGTTCTGGCCATGTAATAGCGCTCTCTCTGTGCCCATGCCATGTAATAGTGCCTTTGCCTCCTCAAGTCATATTGCTCATTTTGACCACTGCCCTCCTCAAAGGGTAGTGCTCCTTCTGTGCCCATGCAATGTAATAGTTCATCCACTGTGCCTCTGTCTCCCCAAGTGATAGTGCTCCCTCTGTGCCCCTCCCCCCCACCCCCACCCAAGAGATAGTACTCCCTCTGTGCCCTGGCCATGTAATAGCACTCTCTCTATGCCCATACCATATAATAGCGCATCCTCTGTACTCTTGTTTCTCCAAGTGATAGTGGTCCTTCTGTGTCCATGCCCCTCAGTAGTGGTCTTCTTGGATCCCCATTTGTCTGATAACTTCACATCTATATTCCGTTCCTCCTCTTGCAGTGCACCGCTGGTAGAACAGCGCTGTTGTGTGCAGTCCGGATCCTCCTATCATGATGCCTCGGATAATACTAGAGGAACCAAGAAGGAGAAGTCAAGGAAGCAGCATGCAGGCTGTACACAGTGTAATGCACCCCGAAGACTCTGTGAGAGGAGCATCAGAATAAAGATGTGAAGATACCACACCAGATAGCACTAGTGTGTTGAAGGGGGGCTCCATGCTCCCAGGCTTAGGGGTCTGGTATCAGTTGTGACCCCTGCAACTCCTATAGCTACTCCACTGTGTACAATACAATAATACCAGAAAAATTGACTAGTATTTTATCTTTTTCTGTTACATAATTGGAGGAGTCTCATAATTACTTTACTTTTCTGCTCAGTCTCCTACTTCTGGTGTTGCGAGTTTTCATTATGGTAACTGCAAATAATGGCAACATTGGCAATTAGAACATTATATTATCGAATTTCTACTTATGCAAATTCTTGTTTAAGAAGAAGTCGACTAACTTGGTATGAGAGCACTAATCTCATATTGATCAACTGGCATTATACAGAACTCCAGCTAAAAAAACTCTGTGACCAGCATGATAATTGCTGTGTTACTGGCTTGTGTACAAGCTGGCACTGTACCCTGCCATTCCCAGCGATGTCTCCAACTCTCCCTGTAGTGACCCAGTACATCATCCTGGTCCCCTCCATAAATGTCATACAAGTATGTCTTGTGTTGATGCACTGTGCAAAGCTGTCGTGATATTTCCAGTATGTATGTTGCACAGCTGCAGCAAGTGAAGGGTTAAGTGTTTGCAGAGTTTGGAGACTGCATGCAAATGTATCAGTTATATCATGTCATGTGGTATGAGAGGATGTTATAAAAGGGAGTGCTTGAAAGTGGAAAAGAAGTTGTTTTTCAAGCTTCCATCTTATGGAGTAGAGAGAGTCTCAAGTACAGAACCACATAGGGGCACCTTCAGCCTTCATGTGGTGAAGATGGAAGAGGAGGAAAGATTTCCTGTATTGCTTGTAAGCTGTATGCAAAGAGAGTGAGCCCCAGGATAGAGAGCCTTCTTAAATTCTAATCTGTGTTTCCTCAAGGCCAGTGCAGAGGTACTATCTATACCAGTGGTGGCGAACCTATGGCACGTGTGCCAGAGGCGGCACGCAGAGCCCTCCCTACTGGCACGCGCCGCCATCGGCCGCCCACCACTTGTAAATACCGGCAGGGCCCGCGGCTCCCCTGCCGGCATTCACTCAGCTGCTGTGCTAACTTCGACGATCCTGGGGCACACTGTGACGTCAGTGTGCAGCCAGGATTGGACGGCACTGGAGTATTATGAGCTACTGATTGGCTGGGGCAGAGCAGGGCCTGACCAGCGGCCCCGGCATGGAGGACAGCAGTGAGGCAGGGAGCGCTGGGACAGAGGACAGCGCCGACCCTGGGAGCTGCGGCACAGGCTGAGACGCAGGAGGAGAGCGCACCACAACTGAGGTGAGTGAGTGGGGGAGGGGAGGCCGCTATGAGATGTCACTATTGCACTGGGGGACACTATGGGATGTTACTATTAGGCTATGAGATGTCGCTTATACGCTGGGGGATGTCACTATTATGCTTGCAGGCCCCTGTGGGATGTCGCTTTTATGCTTGCAGGCCGCTGTGGGATGTCGCTGTTATGCTTTGGGCGCCGCTGTGGGGTGTCGCTTTTATGCGCTGGGGGCCGCTGTGGGATGTCGCTTTTATGCGCTGGGGGCCGCTGTGGGGTGTCGCTTTTATGCGCTGGGGGCCGCTGTGGGGTGTCGCTTTTATGCGCAGGGGGCCGCTGTGGGGTGTCACTTTTATGCTCTAGGGGCCGCTGTGGGGTGTCGCTTTTATGCGCTGGGGGCCGCTGTGGGGTGTCCCTTTTATGTGCTGGGGGCCGCTGTGGGATGTCGCTTTTATGCGCTGGGGGCCGCTGTGGGGTGTCGCTTTTATGCGCTGGGGGCCGCTGTGGGGTGTCGCTTTTATGCGCTGGGGGCCGCTGTGGGCTGTCCCTTTTATGCGCTGGGGGCCGCTGTGGGATGTCGCTTTTATGCTCTGGGGGCCGCTGTGGGATGTCGCTTTTATGCGCTGGGGGCCGCTGTGGGCTGTCCCTTTTATGCGCTGGGGGCCGCTGTGGGATGTCGCTTTTATGCGCTGGGGGCCGCTGTGGGATGTCGCTTTTATGCGCTGGGGGCCGCTGTGGGGTATTGCTTTTGTGCGCTGGGGGACGCTGTGGAGTGTCGCTTTTATGCGCTGGGAGCCACTGTGTGGTGTCGCTTTTATGCGCTGGGAGCCGCTGTGGGGTGTCGCTTTTATGCGTTGGGCGCCGCTGTGGGGTGTCGCTTTTATGCGCTGGGGGCCGCTGTGGGCTGTCCCTTTTATGCGCTGGGGGCCGCTGTGGGATGTCGCTTTTATGCGCTGGGAGCCGCTGTGGGGTGTCGCTTTTATGCGCTGGGAGCCGCTGTGGGGTGTCGCTTTTATGCGCTGGGAGCCGCTGTGGGGTGTCGCTTTTATGCGCTGAGAGCCGCTTTGGGGTGTCACTTTTATGCACTGGGGGCCGCTGTGGGGTGTCGCTTTTATGCGCTGGAGGCCGCTGTGGGGTGTCGCTTTTATGCGCTGGAGGCCGCTGTGGGGTGTCGCTTTTATGCGCTGGGCGCCGCTGTGGGGTATCGCTTTTATGGGCTGGCGGCCGCTGTGGGGTGTCGCTTTTATGCACTGGGGGCCGCTGTGGGGTGTCGCTTTTATGCGCTGGAGGCCGCTGTGGGGTGTCGCTTTTATGCGCTGGAGGCCGCTGTGGGGTGTCGCTTTTATGCGCTGGGCGCCGCTGTGGGGTATCGCTTTTATGGGCTGGCGGCCGCTGTGGGGTGTCGCTTTTATGCGCTGGGGGCCACTGTGGGGTGTTGCTTTTATGCGCTGGGAGCCGCTGTGGGGTGTCACTTTTATGCACTGGGGGCCGCTGTGGGGTGTCGCTTTTATGCACTGGAGGCCGCTGTGGGGTGTCACTTTTATGCGCTGGAGGCTGCTGTGGGGTGTCGCTTTTATGCGCTGGGGGCCGCTGTGGGGTGTCGCTGTTATGTGCTGGGGGCCGCTGTGGGGTGTCACTATTACGCTGGGGGGCCGCTGGAGTGGGAGTCACTATTATTGCTGGGGTCGGTGATGGGGGTCACTATTACCGCCGGGGTGTGTGTGTGGGGGGGGGGGGGGTTCACTATTACCACTGGCCTATGTTTACATTTGAAGGAAATGGGCAGGGCCGCTTCAAAATAGACCGGGTGCAGATTTTGACTGCTTTTTGTGTGCGGAAATGCTGCAGAATTTTGTGACAGAAATTTCTGTTGAGGACATTCTGTAGTATTTCCACATCCAAAAAGCAGTTAAAATCTGCACCCTGTCTATTTTGAAGCAGCAGGAGGTAAAATCATATGGCGTGATAAGCCCCGCCCCCTGGCATGTTGGCACTTTGCGATAAATATGTGGGTTTTGGGTTGCAGTTTGGGCACTCGGGCTCTAAAAGGTTCGCCATCACTGATCTATACTGTTAATTTTCCTACGCGGCCGTCTGAAGTCTGGATCACCGTGTAGAGGTACACCCTTTATTTGTCACACCCATGCGTCCCCAAGGCTGGGTGGAAGTACTGCAAGATTATAATCTCTGTTCACACACGCACGTCCACAAGACTGTGAGAGAGGGTGGAGGTACTAATCTCTAAAGTCTATTTATCTGCCTGCACTGTGAAGTCTATTATTGAACTGCCTTGTACTGTCTGTTATTTTTTCAAGTAAAGTTTAAGCCGGGCTCTGAGCATTCCCAGAGACCCGTGGTACTCAAGAACTGTCTGTGGCTGAATTACTTATCCGCCGAGGATCATACCAGTGTGTGTAGGAATGGTGGCATCACGTGTGACAAATGTTTCCCTGTTGTCTCCATTTATTGGGCATCCCTATCCTAGGGGTGTGCGGGGTAGGCTGCAGCTACCCTGGCCTTAGCTGCATGTGTCCCTCCGGGATGGAGCGTGGTAAGTGCCACTGTGACAAATCAGCACTCTACCCTCACAGGTCCCCACGTATTTTAGGAGTTCATGCATCCCCAATGATCATTACAAAGAAATACAGCCTATCTTCAAAGACTCTTTATATCGTACACAGTATTTTCTCTCAAAACCAGCAAAATCTTCAGTAATTCTGAGTCATTGAGTTATTCTCTATAGAGGCAGAGGTCTAACTTGGAAAATACTAAACTTCAATACAAAAATGGAGCAAGACCTCCACGTACAATATGCCATTTATATTACTGGTGCCTTCTATGTGGCAGAGATGCCATTGGGCTCCTAATGGTACCAAGGTTCAGATACAGCTGTAACCTCTGCATCACCTATACTAATGACCTCGGCTACAGGGGGTATAGAAGTTACAGTAGCACTCAGGTCCTGGTGCCCAGGTAGCTGTCATGGGGAGGCTGGTGGACCGCCAGGTGATTCACCGAGCCAGCTCATGCTCATTGTTATTCCCCGATGTGCACCTGGTTATTCTGTTTGTGTCCCGTCGGGTTGTGCCTTGTTTTCCTGGATCCAACATACTTGGTTTGCTTCTAGGATTTCTGTTCCTCTCCTATTCCGTCTAGGATATTTTAGAGGATCATCTGAAAGTAAACTTTAGCTTGACAAAAGAAGACAACATTATTTACGAGTGATTTTTTTTTTAATGGGGAAGGGGGGGGCAGTGATTTATTAGTACATAAAAGCAATTTTTCAAGATGGTTCATGTTAAGCAGGTGCTGCGGTATATTCAGCACTAAGAGACCTCATGCTTGTAAGACTTTGAAGTAAACCAGACTTGTATTTTAGGTCTGGGGGAAGTCTTGTAGGGACAGAAGAGTTATGTGCAGCTAATTGGGACTGTCTGGGTGTAGTACAAGTCATCATCTGCCAGCCGGGTCTTCTCTTGTGGTTGGGGATGTTTAGGCACTTGGACAGTGTAATGGAAAAACACATTTGTGCACGGTGCAGAATATGTCGGCAGCTCTTAAAAGATAGAAAGGACTTAAAGTGAGCCTGTCACCAGTCATTAGCACCATAAACTAAGTTATGGTGCTCATACGGCAAGTACCCTGCAGTCTGGAGAAGTGTTTCTTATATTTACCTGGCTCCCTGATCCAGCGCTGTCGCCCCTAAAGTCAGCGCGGACTGTGCAGCTGGACCACTGGCTGCACGCTGTGTGCATGCACTCCCATAGCAATCAGATAATTCCCGAATCACTGACCCTTCTGAAGTTATTAATGATACTAATATATAATATTGTAACACTCAAGAAAGGCGACCAGGCCCCTCTTGTACTCTTTTATCGAATTTGCCATCACCACGTCCTCAGGCAGAGAGCTCCATAGTCTCACTGCTCTCACAGTCAGTGTAGAAAACTTCTTTCCTCTAAACGTAGAGGGCGCCCCCTGGTTACAGTCCTGGGTAAAAATCATAGACAAGTGAGAGTTCACCGCCCAGGACCCTTGTTGATCAGCTGTTCTCTAGACCAGTGCAGACATCTCTGTTCCCCCTTGCAGTGAATTGTAACTTTGCTTGCAATACTAAGCTAGACCACTGCAGTGGGAACGAATCTGTCTGTTCCTGCAGAATCAGCTCCATGTACAAGCACGCTGGGCGAGAGAAAAGCTGATTGGCGGGGGTCCCTAAGGATAAGTTATGAGTAGTTTAAAGGCGTTTTCCGTGGAAATACTATTGATGACCTATCCTCAGGATAGGTCATCAGTAGTTGATCGGCCGGGGTCTGCCACTCGCCACCCTGACTAATCAGCTGTGCAGGCACATGCTCTCAGCACTGCAATAACAGAGGTCAAAGTAGAAGCCTCTGCACCGACCTTCATGTAGTGAAATCAATTTGCAATGTTTTCACGCCTGCGATGCTGCATGAAAAAAAAATTGCAGCATCTCCTTTCTTTCTGCGATATCGCCCATTGTTCTCAATGGGGTTAGTGGCAGCAGTGCTGGACCAATTGAAAGCAATGACTGAACATCGCGATCTACTGCTCTGCTGTGACAGCTGCAGCAGGGGATTCCTTCAGCCCTGCCGGGATGTGAGGCTGTCACACCCAGGGGTTTAACCCTGTTCTCAATGAGGCTGGTGGCAGCAGCAGTGTTGGCCCCATCGAAAACAAAGGGATAACATTGCGATCTCCTGCTACTACTGTGATAGCAGCAGTAGGGGATTCCTTCAAGCCCGCAGGATTCCCCTCATCACTGAACACTGTGAAAGCAATGTTCTCGCATTGCTTTTTGAATGGAGCCGGCACTGCTTCTGTCCCATTGAAAGCATTGGGATGAAGGGATTCCCCACAGTGATCTGAGGCTGTTTTTACATGAAAACGCCTCGCATCCAGGGGCTCCACATGCATTGCGAGGGTGATACCGTTCTTGCCAGTATGCAGGAGCCCTAACAGGCAGAAGGGCTGCAAAACCCTTCATGGCAGCCACTTCAAACTTGATTTATAGTGGTAGAACAACATTTTTAATAGAAGTGTATTAGAAGACGCATGAGACACACATGTGCTTTTACATGAACTTAAGTTGTCTGAAAAGTTAGTGACCCTTTAAAGCTCCATAATCCCTTTAATACTACCATCATACAATGACTAACACTACATTACAAAGCAATTCTATCACTATATAGTGAATAATGCCGTCATACAATCAATCATACCAACATGCAGGGACTGAATAATACCACCACACACTATAAATAGTACAACCATACAGTGACTAAATGTTACCACCATGCAGTGACCAAACCAGTAATACTGTGATACAGTGACCGAATAATATTACTACTTAGCTACATAATAGCATCATACAGAGACTGGATTATATATGACTGTATACTACCACCATCTAATCATCAAGATACACCATCAAGAACAGCATTTGCATGGTGGATTCAAAAGGAATGAGAAATACATAAGGAAGAACTTCTCCTTTCTGAGAGATCTACTTCTAGCTTTGGCTTAAAAACTGCATCAAAAGCACTGTGTGCTTCCAATCTACATTGACTAATTGTAATGAAGTGATAAGGGTAGTCATCTAGTGTCTCTGATATCAGCCATCTTTGATCTGGAAAACCAGGGTGGATTGGGGCATATGTTCAAGTGTTCATCCTGCCACAAGCAGAGTGTCCTCAATATTCATTAAACTTTCACACCCGTACAGGAAGGCCTTTGATCCCATCTGTTCCTTTTGGGACAAACCAGGGAAAAAGGTGAACCAATAGATTCCAGGATAACGAGGTTAGCAAGTGCCAGGAGATACTGTTGTCCTGCTCTCCCAATACACATTTTTCCCTGACTGGTGGACTGGGACATCCAGCTACTGAGATGAGACAAAGAAAAATTACTAACTGGGATTATAAGTAATTAGGCCTCATGTCCACGGGGAAAATAAGAATTAAAATCTGCAGCGTTTTTCCCGCACGTGGATCCGCGCCCCATAGGAATGCATTGACCACCCGCAGGTAGATAAATACCCGCGGATGGTAATTAAAAAATTTCTGGAGCATGAAAAAAAATGGACATGCTCCATTTAGCTGCGGATCACCCGTGCGGGAGCTCATAGAGCACATAGCTCAATTGATCTCCCGCATGAAAAATAAAAGACAATTACAGTGCATCCGCAGCCCAAATCCGCGTTACAAATCCGCAGCGGATCTGATTTTCCCCATGGACATGAGGCCTTATTAGGCCTCATGTCCACGGGGAAAATCAGGCCCGCTCCGGATTCTCCATGGGGAATCCATAGCGGGTCCCTCCTGCCCAGCGGACATGAAGCATAAAAATAAGAATAAACTTACCTCTCGCCCGCTCCGGATCTTCCATTCGCCGCGGCTTCATCTTCTCTCCGTCGCGGCCGGATCTTCTTTCTTCGGCCCGGCGGATGTGCATGGCACGTCGGTTGCGTGCCCCGCGCATGCGCCGGCCCGAAGAAAAAAGATCTGGCCGCAACGGAGAGAAGATGGAGCCGCGGCGAAGGGAAGATCCGGAGCAGGTGAGCAAATTCTGATTTTGGTCTCCCGTGGATCCGGACGGCTTCCATAGGCTTCAATAGAAGCCCGCGGGAGCCGTCCCCGCGGGAGACCCGCACGAAAATGGAGCGTGGTCCAGATTTTTCATGCTCCATTTAAAAAAAAAAATCACTTTTATTGACCATCCGCGGGTATTTATCTACCCCGCGGGTGGTCAATGCATCCCTATGGGATGCGGATCCGCGGGCAGGAGAAGAGTTAAAATCCGCTGCGGATTTTAATTCTTCTTTTGCCCGTGGACATGAGGCCTTAGAGTTCCAGACAGACACCAGTTATATTTTCAGAAACGCGAGTCTCCCGCGAAAATAATGCATTCACTGCCGTCATTGTGTGACCCCCAGACCACGTGGAATTATACATACACCGAACTAATAATCCTTCACATACATTGTTTGATGTCTAATTGGTAAAGTCATGCTATGAAATATGGTAGCCATAGTTTTCCAAAATATTAAATTTGGTTTCCATCCGGAAGTTCTGTGCATCTTCTTAGCTGGACTCTCGATGGGCAAGTCAGAGAAGGTGTGGGGGATACAGTGCAATAAAGGGATCAGGTTCTGAGAGGTAAATAGAGATTGGCTCTCCCTCGTCCTCGGCCACGGCGTCGGCCTCCCAGCAGCGCTGAAAACCTTGAGGGCTGTCCGGTTCTCAACCCGTTTCTGAGACTCACAGGTGCATTTGGGGCCAATGAGGTCAGAGACAAGGGTTGGGTGTTGTGGCACAGCAGCGCTGACATTGAATTGCTGGCCTGCAGGAACGGTGATGGCCAGGGGGGCGCCGCAAGTCTCATGAGCTCAGCAGTTTGTGGCAGATGGCTGGCGTGGGCGTGCAGGAGCAGGCAGCAATGGAGAGTGGTTGGGGGGGACGCCGTTTCATTAGGCAAGCACTTTGGCAGCACCGGCGGCGATGAACTGTATGTTTCCCCGGCTACAGGAATCCGACCCCAGCCTAAATGAAATGAACACACTGCTAGGACCTACAATAAAACAGCCAATCGGGAGCTAGGGGTATGACAGGGGCGTGTTCCCTGTCACACCCCTAGCTTTTGGTGGCGTCAAGATACACTAATACCGACATGAACAAGCAAGTCATTGAATATTGGGAATGAAGACATGATTGGAGTCTAATACCCCAAGATAGCAGGCGTGCTGCCTATAAAGTCTAATGAAATTGGTCTTGGTATGTGGCTGAGGTAGGGACAGTAGGGTGAGGAGCACATTGGGGACAGGGCTCACGTCAATAGTGACATTCTCTGTACAACACCATGGATTAAGTTGGAACTATGCAAAGTGTTACTCATAATAGATATTTGATTCATTAGGGACAGTGGTCAAAACAAATCCTTAAAAATGTGTTGTTTACCTAGTGCAGTGTACTTTCGATGGGTTTAGATGCTGTTTATGGGATGGAGTTGTTAGAGAACATTTGGAATTTAGTAAACTATGGGGCAATATTTACATCTTGTTGCATTTTATTTGTGGTTTTTCCACTTCCCTCCTTCTGCTCTGTATCTCCGGCCGCTGGCCACGGATTGTGCTCTGGCCCCCAGCTCCTCTTGTATATCCACCGCATCTATAGTTGAAAGGGAAACTATTAGTCATTTATGTTGGTTAAACAAATCTGGAGTAAGCCATTAATCACTTTTTATTGAATCGGAATCAGTAGTCAGGAAAAAAATCACAGCTGGCTTTGGATAATGGAAGAAAGTCTGCCGATTCACAGGCATCGAGCCAACCCAAAACGACCGACTCGGACTGCCACATAAGAGGATGCAACAATAGACCCATGATCTGACAGCCCCAACAGTCTAGCAAAACGCAACTCCAATCTCCATAGATCCATACCATCCTACCATAGCTCAGTGTTCCCAACTCCAGTCCTCAGGGACCCCAACAGGTCATGTTTTCAGGATCTCCTCAGTGATGTAATTATTGTCAGTGCCTCAGACATTGCCACAGGTGTTCTCACCATAGGATATCCTGAGAACATGACCAGTTGGTGGTCCCTGAGGACTGGAGTTGAGAAACACTGTCAGACTCAGACCCTAGTAACAGGGGGCACATCCATTGATGGCCTAAGCCCCTGTAGAAAGAACCTGGGCAGAACAAAGGAGGGAGTAAGGAATTGGCACTGAGGTCATAAAGAGGAATGGAAGGGGAATACAAAACTAGACCCTTCCTTCTTTCTAGGGAGGCAAAACCATCAATTGGAGGCACATTTTTTAAAATCTTGACCCTGCCTATTCTGCAGCATGTATAGCACTACTGGGATTCTTAGCATCCTTTTACACGGAGTGAGAAATCATTGCAGCGAGCGAACGATGGCCGTCAGTTGCTGGCAATTTATATGTCCAAATAATCATTTACATTTTTTCATCATTCTCATGCGAACAGAATTTGCACAAATATGAACTCCAGTTGTTTGAATTAACTTATTCACATGAGCGTTTTTTTTTCTGCGACACATTCTATCTTTTGGCGTTCCCTAGGACTGCGTCGTCCATTGCTTTCAATGGGACCTTAAAAGACATAGAATGGCACTCGCGATGTGCATGTGAGTACGATGTTTCCCGTAGAAGTCAATGAGTAACCTTTGCAATCATCTGACGTTCATGAAACATGCATCTGAGGATTGCGATTTCACAGAAGTGATGCAAGGCGCTTTGGAATGAAACATGCACGTTGGCAAGTTTTTCGGCCCCATATTGCACTCGCCTGTGTGAATTTCGCCTTGGGGCTCCTTTAGATGAGCGCTTGCGTATATACACTTGCGAGAAGATAACGTGATTGTGATGTGAATGGAGCGCTAGTGTAGTGGCCAGAAGTCTATGTTGCTGGCTCCTCCTTAAATGTCATACATGTCGCGCCTTTTGTAGATGTGCTGTGCAAAGTTGTCTAGTCATCTTGTTATGTGTATTGCACAGCTGCAGCAAGTGAGAGGTTAATGTTTGCATGAGACTGGGAGATGTCTGCAAATGTATGAATTTGTGTCCTGTCACGTGGTATGTGAAAGAGTATAAGTATGAGTGAGTGAGGAGTCTCTGGGTTCTGCTCTTCTGGGTTCCTGAGAGAGAGTGCCAGCCACATGGGGGTACCTTTAACCCTCATGTGGTGAAGAATGGAAGAAATGTTTTCTGAGGACCCCGATACCAAAAGCCAACAGTGAGTGAGGAGAAGTAAGAGAGAGAGATTGAGAGTGAGCGAGAAGAGACAGCCAAAACTACTGTGAGAGTGTCTGTGGAGTGACCCTATCCCTATCCTCCTCTGCAGAGAGTTCCCCATCCAGGAGCGGTTCCTAGCAGATAACTGTGACTGCAGGACCGGTGTCATCCTGCATTTCCTCCCTGACCTCTAATCTGCTGTTTACCTGCATTAGTGTATTCTTAAGTGTATCCTCATAAAGTTCCAAGTAAAGTTTTGCCAGGCCCTGACCGTTCCCAGGGACCTGAGGCTCAATACACAGTCTGCGGCTCCGCTGAGGGTCATTCCGGTGAGTAACGGAACGCTGGCGTCACCCGTGACAACCTATACTCCTGTTCTTATGTTTATTGGCCATCGCTCTCCTAGGGAAGAGACCCAGCACTGCTCTGGCCAAGGCTACGTGTCTCCCAGGGAGGGAGCCTGGTAAGGGCCACCATGACAAGTGACCACTCTACCCTCCCAGCTCCTCAACGTATGCCCTGTGTCCGGAGTCACCCTACGGGACGCTGCACTAGCACATGTTCTTACGAGCGTATCCGCTGCTTACTGTACATTTATGCGCTGCAGGGTCCGTTCACATCGATATCCCGCGCCATTTTTGAACTGGCTGAGCAGCGTTGAGTAGCAGCTACTCCTATGGTGCCTTGAGTATGCAAATGCTCACAAAATAGAGCATGTTGCGTATTTTTTTGCTCGACGAAAAATCTCACACAAAAACGCTGAATGTGAAGGAACCCGTTGAAATAAATGGGTTTTATTGTCAACAGTTTGCATAGGTGATTTTGCGAACTCAAAAACGCGCACATCATCGCCCGTATGGAGGATCCCTGAGTGCGGATTTGCTGCAGATTGTTTCCGCTGTAGAAATTCCACTACAATCCCGCCACGTGTGAACGCGCCTTATATAATCTGACCCAGAATAGCGTGTGAGTAACCCTAATCTGCATGCAGCAGGGAACACTCCATTGTCTCTTGTGACAGAAATACACAGTATATCCTGCTGTGTCAGATCTGTTTCATTCTCCGCTGCCTCGGGGCAAGATGGCGCAGCAGTGAGGGATGCGTGACGTCATGGCTGACATCAGGAAATCTGCCATCAGGGTTTACATGTGCACAGCAGGGATGGTCCTAGATAGCAGACGCCACTAGTACAAGCCATAGAAACCTTTAATACGGGACAGAATTTAATCCGCAGGACGCACCGCAAGCGTGCCAAAATCTACAGGTTACCTGCAAATCTTAATGTGGAATTAAAAATGTCATAAAACCTGCAGTTAGAACTCCAAATTTTGGTGTGAAATTTGGTGCCCCTTTCGGTTGGTGGGGTGAATAGGTCAGCAGACAATATATGTGGGTTTTGCTGCGGAAACTACGTGGCAGTAGGCAAAGAGAATCTCAAAAACTATTTGGGTTTATTCACACAGACGATTTTATCGAGTTCTGTCCGTGTTGGGAACGGACAGAACTCGGACCCATTAAAGTCATTCATATGCACATTTTCTTTTTCCTTGGACCAATGGTCAGAGCAAAAGCAAATCACAGCATGTCCTATTCTTGGACCACAATCGCCCATTCAGGTCAATGAGTGTGTTAAAAAACGGAATGCACTTGCATGGCATGTGAGTGTGTTCCGTTTTTTACATGCACCCATTGACTTGAATGGAAGTTTTAAATAATATCAATTGGTTCACTTTCCATGTATTTTCATGTGCGTGAAAAACGAATGAAACTTGCGTTAAAAATGCAAAAATGTAACTAAAACTGATGTAAAACACACATACATTCACAGTGAATCGTACCGTTTTTTAATGACCAAAATCGCATTCAAACATGTAAATAAGGCCCTAGGCCGGCTTTTCGCTGGCGAATTTGCACACACAAAACAATGGGTTTGTTCACATTTCTGTATTTTTCACATGTTCTATCTTGCTGCGTATTTGTGCATGAAAGGCTTCCATGGAAGTCAATGGAAGATGCGAGGAATACTGCGTAATTCCACTGGCAAAAATTCACATCTGGAACTAATTAGATGAGTTAGCCATGTCAATCAGTGTGTGTTTGTGTCCCGTGCTCAAAAAAAATGCCCTGTACGCAAAAAAGCCACGTTCAAAAAAATTGCGCTAAGGCGTGCAGAAATTGTACTTACGCTCGTGTGATGCCAGCATTCATCAAACAGTTCTGACATAGTTTTATGTTCTAATGACACCTTTCGAATCGGACATTAAATTGGTGACATCGTTGACCCATATTTGTACAGATGTAGCAGAGCTGAATTTGTCATTTGACTATGGAGCTGCATTTTTTATGCCCTTTGCAGTTATATATATATATATACTGTGATATCACAATGGGCAACTGACACATTCAGCTCTGCTACATCATCTGTGTATGGAAAGAGGTTACTCCCTTGTAGGAGGTAATGAGTCGGATTTGTGGGTGTTTCCAGGGTGTGAGAGATCCCAGGGGAGGGAGAATGGGGCAGACAGATACATTATAAAGGGAGGCTGAAAGAAACAAAGTGACACAGAAAGAAACTTTATACAGAGCAGTTTACAAATACAAAGAGAGGTCAGCTGGGTGGTCAGCCCACATAGGACTAACAAGGCAAGAATGCCCCAGGACCTACGGGCAAGCTGGTGAAAGGGGCTTTGGCCATGTCTGGGGATCACAGGTGGCGTTATCGCTCTGGATTCCAGGTGAGGAGATTGGGGGGAGGGTGGGGAAAAATCTAGAGCCCTCCCATCCCCCTCTATTCTCCCAGAATCCAGACTAATCCATCAGCTGCTGACTGAGCATCCCATAATGCAGACTCAGCTGTGCAATGCAGACCTGGCGAGATAATCTGCAGAGCAGTGACAAATTGGAGGTTAAAGGTCTGTGCAGAATTTGGGCATGGTTAATTATTCAGAATGTGTGCCAGCTTGTTCTGAACTTCATGTAGCACTTACTAATATTAAATCTGGGTGTTGCGGGGTGCCTCTGCCCTCATACCCATTGGGGTGTGCCATGCCTCATGCGTAATAAGAAATGTTCTTTACAATCTAGATTATATAATTGGCATGTGAGGTGCAAGATTTGTAGTGAATGAGGGGGAATCCCATTTGGGAAAGCAGAGGTGGGGAGGAATCCTAACGCTGAACCTCTACAGAAGAGGTAATATTGTGTTCTATCAATAAAGCCTATTTATTAGTGACCAGTTCTATAACGCACTTTGATTCAATTCCTCACCGTTTTCAAGATCTCTGCTTGCTGACTGTCAATGCAAACCTTTTTGCTTCTACTCTGAGGCTAAACATCAGAGTTTTCCAAATTCCAGAACCCACGACCTCCCAAAAGGTCATGATTTGAGTATATCCTATAGAGGGACCACCTGAGGCACTGACAATCATATCACTTGTGTAATAGTATGGAAAACCTGACCTGTTGGGGATTGTGAGAACTGGAATTTAGGAAACACTACTTGGGGTCGCAATTGTGTGTTTTTTTTTTTTGGTTTTTTTTTACCACGACCTTTCCAAAAATACAATGTGTGAATAAACCCTTAAAGGGGTTAGCCCATTACAAACCTTTATCCCACTACACAGGGTAGGGGGTAAATGAGCAGCTATCACAAGACCAGTACACCCTATGTAAATGGAGCAGAAATTGTGCATGCTTGACTGCCACTCCATTCACTTCGGGACGTACTGCAGGGAGATCCATGCGCTTTGCAATCTCCCTCCATCCCATAGAACTGATTGGTGCAGTGGTTGACGTGCGCACCACTACTCTGTTCACATGGGCAATTGGGGTATCCTGGAACCACTGGGAGTCCCAGCTGTAGTTAGTGTTAACAGTTCCGACAAGCGGCGCGGCTCGTCGGAACTGCTGCCGCCGGGTGTCCGCTGTAAGAACAGCCTGCACCCGACGTTGTATGGAGCGGGATCCACCCACGATCCCGCTCCATACAACCATTTGTTCGGACTTGCAAAGAAATGGACTTGCGAACAGGCTCCTGGAATGGAACCTGTCCGCAAGTAGGGGAGCATCTGTACTATTTTTGTCTGAGAACTGGATACGTGTACAACATGCTGCAATTTTACGTAGACTATTCGTCCGCGTACCAAAAAAAAAATCCATGTGATTACCCCCATTCAGATGAACAGGTGCTATTTTTGTCCGATTTTTCGGACCAAAAGTTGGACGGAAATAGCATTCGTGTGCACGTACCCTTAGGCCAGTTTCACTCGCCCAATATTCACATATTGTGCGAATATGAACCCCATTCCTTCGAATGGCATCATATACATATGCGATATGGAAAAAAGCGTGTCCTATCTTTCGCGTTCCTTGGAACATATCACCCTTGGTTTTCAATGCGACCGTAAAACACATCATGTGAGGCGAAGGTTTCCTTTTGAAAACCATGGGAAACCCTTACTAATCCTGTAGCACGGCTGAAAGCTGCGTCGGTGGATTGTTACTTCGCCGAAGTGATGGGAGGCATTTTTGCCAGAAAACCGCTTAGCATCGGTGTGAAAGTTCATGCTGGCAAGAGAGACGCCGGGCTTCTCAGCCCAATATCTCGCTTGTCCGTTTGTCGGTAGCCTAAAACTTACAAAACCACACAGATAAGTGATCATTCCAACACAGCAGATCTCCACAGTGGATTTTTGCATAGAAAACCGGCATTTAAGGTAGTTTCCCTAAACTCCAGTCCTCACAAACCTTTATCCCAGCTAAACTGAAGAAGAGGCTGTGGCCTCGAAACGTGTTATTTTTACCTGGTCCATTAAAAGATACTATTGCTTTTTAATAGTTACCTCATCGCTTGCAGAGTTGCGTCTAGAACCAGTTTTTTAGCCACTTCTCGTACTCCGCATAACCTGTTACTTACATGTTTCAACTGGCTGGCAGCACCTCCTTACATGCACAATAATTACAAATCTACCACAGACATCTTGTCCCAGGTGACCTACAAATGCCACCACAGGATTTCTCCACCTACCTTTTTTCTTCTTCTGTATTTACTCTCTATAGCATATACTCAAATCATGATGTGTTGTGGGGTCATGAGGACTTATAGGGAAGTCTGCTTCCAATAGGTGGCGCTGTGGAGGTACTTTCCCATCCTCTATCTGCATACTTTTTCCCAGGGAGCCTTGCATGACTTGTATAAAACTCCTCACACCAACTTGGCACTCTCCTCAATGTGAAATTTTATCCCCCCAGATGCTTTGTACTGCAAAGGCTGATATCCCCAGAAAGATTCACAAATTAGGTGTTAAGTTATTGTGCACGCTGTGTGACCACGCTCGGTAATTAGCTGTTGAAAACAGCGCTGCGACGGAATCCCCAGACGGAAACCTTCACTTCTATTGAGAAATGGACACCTCTTTGCTTTGCAGTTGAACATCTTTCTTTAAAGGGGTTTCCCAGGGAGAATACCATCGATGACCTATCCTCAGTTGATCGGTTGGGCTCCATCGCTCGAGGCCCATGACCGATCAGCTGATTGTACACCTGCTGACAAAACCGCAGTTACACAGAGGTTGGAGTGGAAATAGCGGAAGTCTCTGCTCCAACCTCTGAAATGGCCAGGCTTGTTGAAATCGGCGCAAGTCACGCCTTCAGTTCCAAGCGCCGGCCACTTCAGAAGTCTGAGCAGAGATTTCTGCTTCCACTCCAACCTCTTTGTGCGCCTGCTAACAGCAGCGCAAATAATCAGCTGATTGGTCGGGATCCCAAGTGACAGATCCCAACCGATCAACTATTGATGAACTAACTAGAGGATAGGTCATCAATAGTATTCTCCCTGGTAAAACCCCTTTAAAGCATTTGACCACAGAACATGTATATGTTAAACGTACAGCCATGTTTCATGAGTCTTCCATTGACTGTAGTGTTAATATATATAACTTTTTCATACTTTGCTTTTCTGTCCCACAAAAAAAAATAATGAAAAATAGTAGGATACACTTTTTTTTCCATCCCGCAAAAAAGCAAATATGGAAGAATATCTCTGCAGCACCACCTAATGGAAGGCAGCATTCCTGCAAGTCTTTATACAAGCCTTACAATAATGACTGGGAATTTGAAAAGCAAGTCAGAATTCATATACAGACAGTTGTTTTGGGGTTTTTGCCCCTCATCAGTGTGCAGTGGGTTTCTGGCTCAAGAGGCCTATGCTCTCAAGGAGAAACGATACCCTTCTTGACCCATGTCATAGCACTCTCATCGCAATCCATAGTTGGAAAAACTCCAGAATTGGGGATCAATCAGTCTTGCATGAATCAATAGTAGACCACCCATAGAAATCTATAGACTCCATACTGTTCTCCCTGTACAGCTCTGATTTCATAAGCAGGTTTTTCTCAAATTCATACAGAATTCATGAGAGAAATGGTTTCCATTGTATGCCGCAAAAGGGAGGTATTGCTTTTTGACAAGAATACCATGCTGCATAAAGGAAACGTGCAGAGGCGTAAAAACGGCATAGGGTCTCTAATATGGAAACCTAGAGACACACGTGCCATCATACCGGTGCTGTGCATGTGACACCAAAGATCAAAAGATGAACCTTTTCACCTCGGTAGTACTGGATGATTCACATTAATCTGCATACTGGATTACAGATGACTAAGAAACCTCTTCCTAAATGCCATTGATCAACTAGTTTTTCTAACAGTGACTGTAAAAGCAATGACAAGTCCTCGAAATACCATATATGGCACAGAGCAGCATTTCATACCCCCTCCGCTAACACCTTGGCACCTATGGGCATATCCAACTAAGCCATAGTGTGGGTTACATTCCGCACTGTCAGTGCCCCGTAGCCCTTGCAGACCTAATATTGGAATTACCCTTGTTTGTGAAGGGAACAATGCCAATGACAATCCAATTCCTTTTATGCAATGTTCATGCAGCTCCAAACTAGATGCTCACCTTCTCGTGGTTTGGATTTGCAGTGTGTTTCCTTATGTCCTGAGGATAGGAAGAGCTGGTTAAGACAAGCAGGAGATTCCGCCATCCCACCTCCCCTGAAATTCCTGCCGCCCTCAAACAAATATTCAAAGTTGGGAAACTAGAAAGGCAAAGTTATTTGGAAGGAAGTTACAGGCGGACTGCGCTGAGAGGAAGATCTGATTGCGGGATGGATACCTGCAGACGGTCGAACTCGTTAATAGTGCTTGCCTGTGGATGTTCTCCAATGGCTTTCAATAAGGGCTCCTTCACATGGGGAGATAGGCACTCAAAAATCATGCTAAAACACGCAGACATTAGAACCAATGGTTTTCTATGGGGATGTTCAGATTCCTTCACTTCAATATTCTCATAGGAAACCATTGGTTCTAATGGCTGCATGTTTTTTAAGAGTGATTTTTGCACGCCTAGCTCCCCTTGTGAAAGAGGCCTAATAAGGATTTAGCCATATGCAGCAAATATTCCATGTGGATCTAGCCTGAGGCCCATTTCACACGGCCGTAGGTGCTTTTACGTGCGCCCACCCACACTGTAAAAACGCGTGAACGGGCACACAAATCTAACGTTTGTGTCGCCATTCAGACAGCATGGACCCTGGCACATATACGCCAAGGCCACAATGACGCTGCCTCCTCTTTCCTCCCCCTTGCTGGCTCACTTCCTCTCTCCTTCCCGGTGGCTCTTTGCAATGACTGGGTGGCATGGAGGCGGAGCCAAGCAACCTCCCCAACCTCTTGTCCGCAGCCAACAACGGAGGGACGGAGCTTACCCCCCCCCCCCCTCCCATTGTAAACAGCCGGAGGAGAGAAGAGGGAGGAAGTTTAGCAGTCACGCTGCTAAACTCCCTCCCACCTCCTCTCTCCGGCCGCTGTCATTGGATCCCACAGGAGCCAATGCAGTGGCCAACTAGGTAGATCCAGGACTCCTCGGCCCAGCGCTATATTGGGCTGGGCACTTTTACACCGTGGCAATACGGCCATGTGCTCTGATGCATTGGAATCCAATGCATCAGATCGTATCGTATGTTTGAGGGCTCTTTCTCATGAGCGCATATCGTCTGCCGTGTTCACGGTCTCAAATGAAATGTCGTATATTGTCCAAATTACACCCTTAAAAAGTAAAGACTAAATACAGACATAAAATGTGCCCTAAGTGAGTTCTGACATCAGAGGAAATCCAAAATGTGTTTTTTACTGCGGAATTCACTGCATTGCAATGAGTAAATTCCACAGTGACAATCCGCTGCATTTCCATATCAAATAGAGCTTGCTGTGGATTTCAAAATCTGACTCTTCTGCTGCGGATTCCTTCCACTGTAGGTGAATCGGATTTGTGAAAACACCATTCACTTACATTGCAGTGGAATTTCAGCATGAGATCTGAAGCCAAAATTCCACAGCAAATCTGCAGTGTATTAGCTCATCCCAAAAATCCATTCCATTCACCTGAATGGGGTTATTTTGGTGGCAAGTACAAGGATTTCTGCCAGCCCCATTCAACTAAATGGGACAGTTGCAGAATATTCTGAAACTAACCTGCCAAGTGTGATTATACCCTTTTGGGAGGGGCAGAAATTAAATACCCTCCTGATATCACTCCTATTCACTGCTCTGGTAAAGCAACATGTAGAGTGTTAAGATGGCCGTAGACTGAGCACATCCAGAGGGTCTGCCTATTTTGGTCAGTTAAGTAAACAGTAGGTGCCTGGGAGTAGATGTATGAAGTGATTAGTACTGTATAGACGTAATGTACAGTGCTACATAATGCTACGCTCTTTGTTCAGTGCAGTTGTTGCTATTCACTTTGGCCAACCATGGTACTCAAATACCAAGACCTAGTACACTATCTGTCTAGCATGCCAACTCAATGTGTTAGTGCTGCTATATCTGTACCTCTATGATCCTCGGGATGAGAACGGTTGTACTGTATTGGTGTGAGTATGGACACTACCTTTTGTCTTACAAACCTTACTAGAGTACCGAATAACATTGTGGTACCATATGTAAGAACTTTGGTTGGGGTTATGGGAACATGGATGATGGTAGAACACAGCCTTATAGAGTGTGCCCCTATAGACTTCCATGGGTACTGGTTTTACAGTTCTGTACAGCCTGCAAATTTGTACATAGCGGTGATGCAGTTATGTGCATGAGGTTCTTGTTTCAAGCTACACCGTGATACTGCTGTCTGTTACAAAGGATCCAACTGCCACTTACTTTCAGCCCAGCAGCCAACTACTTACACATAGTGAACAGATCCACTACCACTTGGTTATGGAAGCCTTCAAGGTTTGTAAAATTCCTCTTAATTCCCGGTCATTGTTACAAGGCTTGTATAAAATGTCTGACTTTGGCTTGAAGGAATGCTGCCATCCAATAGGTGGGACTGTGGAGGTTTTATTCCATCACCCTTATTTGCATATTACCCAGAGGAGCGTGCATGGCTATTTGAGTCTCCTCACTCACCGTCTAGGTGCTTTCCCTGAGGAGAAAAGATAGTGTTTTAAACTTCCTCTCAATGACTGAATCTGAACAGATCTCTTGTAGTTTGGGTCATACAAGAAAACTCTAGTGGTCTTCAAATAATTCTTCAAATGTGGTATTGACCCAAAGTTCTTCCCGTTATCGCTGCACAGTCAACCATATCTACTAGATTAAGGATAAACTTACACGGGCCAACTATCAACTGAAAGAAAAATCGCTCAAATTAGCAGTTTTGACAGATCGGTGTCCCATGTAAACACGGGACCCAAACAGGGTGCTGAGCAAAAAATTGCTCACTAGTCTCAGTGTCCATTTACTGAAATGAGGGTACTACTTCTCGCTCCAGTATAAACAAGCAGTTGTTCCCTGTGAATGAAGGTGGGCGACGGGAAGAGATCTCTGGCTCGTTCGGCCTTCATTCACTATAAATAACTATCGCACAGGAATGAAGTCCCCCATCTAAAAGTACACTTAATAACTATCCACCTGCTATGTACACAGGATCAATAGTATAGTAAAAAGTTAAAAATGTGTGGACAGCTGGTTGACGATAGACATAACTGATCGCTGAAAGGTTTTCTAGTCAAGATGATCCTTCTTGTGAGAATGTTTAGGGACTGGTCACATACAAGATGTTCTATTCCTTCTCATAATGTCTTCTACAAGAGTAGACCAACAACAAGGTCACTTACGTTCTCTAATGTCTTGTGTTTCACAGGGAGATGTCCTAAATGGCACCGATCAAGAGAATGGACCTCCTTGGATACCTGAAACTTCAAGAAATTGGACTTGGGAATCTCCTCCTCATTTCACCAACAGTAGCTCAATTTTTCCAGGACCCGCAAGTGGACTTATTCCTGGTAAGCAAAACCTGGACAAATCCCAACCCTGAACTTTCTATGGTCCACCCATTAAGTATCTTCTGTTGGGAATGACATTCTCCTCCTTACTTATCTCCATTTTTTTTCTCAATACCTCCTTTATATTATCTCAATTTGTTTTCAGGCCTCATTGCTGCTGGAATCTTTATAATGTTCCTGCTCTGCCTGTATGCCATCCTCTGGAAATGTATGGTGTCACGCCCACAAAAGTAAGTACATTGCTTTAGTGTTTGCAGAAAATAGAATCCAACATAGTCACACCTCGTGTTTAATATATGCTTCCTATTAAATAGCCTTAACATATATATCTGAGCATTTCTCCATATAGAAATAACTTTTCTGCAGAACCGGCCATAACCAGTCAGTTGGAGATGGAAATGCAAATGCCAGTGCCAATATATCTTTAGCATTTGTACTGGGTGTGCCAGGTTGGCACCCTTGTTCTCAGGTGTAACTTGAAACTCCTGGGATCAAAGTAAAATCCATAGTAGATCCCCCTCATCTACTACCTGTCCACCCATAGGAGGCACTAGAACGGTTTGGATCTAGGCACTGGGTGTGCCCCGGATACATCTTGTTCCATGAGCTGAACATTCCTCCTGTTCTATATCAGAAATGGTAATAAACAGCAGAACACTGTAAATGCCATTGAGTCTTCGTAGAGGTCTGACTAAGGAGTCTAGCATTGGGGAATGCACAAATGTAGCAAAGATTTTAACTTTATTCACAGTGTTAAGATGAACTGCAACAAATTTGCCATTTTAATTGCTTTTTAACCCCTTGAAGACATGGTCATCTTTGGTTTTCTCTTCCCTGCTTTTAAAAAATCAAAACCTTTTTATTTCCTGGATGACATTGCCGTCTGTAGCCTTGTCTTTTGTGGCACGAGTTGTATTTTACAATGGTACCATATGATGTACTGAAACTTTTTAAAAAAACTTCCAAGTCAACGGCAAAACAGCAATTGCACCATTTTTATTCTCCCCCCCCCCCCCCCCCCCCCGTGATTAACCTATCATAATTGTAGGTTCATCGTGGAAAATCGCGGTGACTTTAAATGATCTCCTCTAGTGGAAATCCGCTCGCGAAAATCTGCAACACCCATGGACAGGCAGCCTTACTGTGAGATCATTTTATTAAAGAAGCTTAGAAGTCTAAATCTAACTCCAAAATGTGCATTATGGATGTGAATCTTATGTTGTGAGGGGCGCCTCAGTTGCTAATCTCACACCTGAGAAAAGACCACCGCTGCAGGTTTTCTCCAGAGCACAATCACTTTTTCTAAGCTGGGTCTATCAGATGGGAAGAAGTTAAACAATTTAAAGACCATCTGCTTCCGCCTCTATAGCGTGCTCCATGTATGTCTGGTTAACCAGACTTGAAAACCAACCTGTGGTATAAGGTGACCTTCCGGTTCGTCTGGTGCTTTTATCAAAAAATTGGACTTTAATAATCCGGGCAAAAAAAAATGCTTTGCATAAGGCATTGAATTCTGCCTTTTACCTAACCTCTACAAGAATGGAAAATTATAAGGGTCCGCTCTGTGTGCGCTTAATACCCAGGCCCAGGACCTGTATGCACTTTCCCTAAGGCTATTGGCCTTCTGTGTTTTGCCTTATAGCCCTTATGCTTTACTCTTATTCTAAAATGCCTTTGTTCTTGCTTTATGGCCTTTACGGCTTGTGACCCTTTTTGGCTTGGCTTCGTGGCCAAATAAGCTTTTTGAAGAAATTCCCAAGAGGGCATATTGTGGAATACGGAGGTGTAACTTGAATCTTCTGGGCCCCAGTGCAAAATCTGTAACCGGGTCCCCAAATGTTTTATTCATAATATTGGGCTCACTATATGGAGAAGAGAGGCCTTATGAGCCCCCTAAGGCCCAGGTGTAACAGCATCCCCTATAGCTACACCCCTGGTGGAATATATTCCTCTCCCAAAAATGGCTGTGGCATCCAAGCGTGTTTATGTGCGTACAATCGTGCGCACACAAGCATGCTCCTATTAAAACCATTAGTTCCTTATGGTGTGTTTACATGTCTGTGTTTTACAGGCGTACAAACGCATGTACCTACAAAACATAGGACATGCATGCACCATAAGTCCGTGGTGCACGTCAATATTACCCAGCGGGGAGTCCCCTTGTCACTGAACACTGACAGCACTGACCGTGTTCAATAACAAGGGAACTCCCCACGGGGGAGTAAAGAATCTCCTGCCACAGCTGTGGTGGAGGATCGCGATGTTCTCCTATTGTTTTCAATGGGACCAGCACTTCTGCAGTCCGATTGAAAGTAATAGGCTTCCGGCAAGCCCTACAGGGATTTTCAGGGAAGGGCTTTAAAAAAGCATCCTTAGAATGCTTTAAAAAAAAACAAAAAAAAAAACGTATGTATATAATTTCGCCTCTGCAGCTGCCGGTGCTCAGCGCGTCTAGCCTGTCTTCTCCCTGCACTGCTCTGACTGTTTCAGCAAGCGGGGATTTAAAATCCCTGCATGCTGAAAGTGCTGTATCTGATTGGCTTAGTGCTCAGCCAATCAGATACAGCCATTAGCCATTCATTGACTGGCAGCTAAGTACTGCCTGTGATTGGTCACAGCACTCAGCCAATCACAGGCAGCTCTTGGCCATTCATAGAATTCTGAAGTGCAAAGTTTAAGAGTGCCATATCGGTCCAACTGATATCACACTGCCCGTGTGAATGCACCCCAATACGGTTATGTACTACTTTTGTATTGGTAGCAGGAAATGCCATATTTGTTACTGCTGATTGTGATTTCGTCCAGTTTGGAAAGCCGCTTGTAGTAACCTTCACAATTTGTGAACAAAGCTTCAAAAGATTTCACCATTTTCTGGGGACAGTCTCCTAGCTTTTATTTTCTGAGTAAGGGTGTATGCACACAGGCGGACTTGAATTGCGGAATCCGAAGTGAGCGTCCATCTCCGGTTTTCACAGCAAATACTGCCTATAGCATACAATGCAAAAGTGATTCTTCATGCACAGGAGCGGAAAACAATTGTCGTATTCGCTCACAGATGAAAAATTGCAGCATGTTTCATTTTCCTGCGCATTCCGCACAAACTGCTTCCATTAAAGTCAATGGAAGCCGTCTGACCCACAGCGGATTCTGCAGGAAAACCAGGAGTTAAAAAAAAAAACAAAAAAAAAACTGTCCTGCGCATGTCCGCCAACCAGCTGTGCGGACCATCCGCAGTACAGAAAAGAAGAAAATACAGGTATGCTTGGATGCCAGCCAAGCACAGGGTCTGATTCCGCTGAAGGCTCCTGCATGTGGAATCTGACCCGCCCATGTGCATGCGGTCTAAGGATAGCCTCTGTGTGAGGCCATCGCGGGATGTATGTGTAGTGGCCCAGCAGGTCATACAGAACACTCACAGCATACTTTTCCTGTCACACCTGTCCATATGCCCTCCATGGATATTGAAGGTGTCGTCTGTAGGAGAGACCCTGTGGTTTCCCCCTTAAGAGCCTAGAGCTTAACACTACTGTCAGCTGGTTCCTCATTGGCTGACAGTCAGGTTCAATTTCACTGGTGCAAAGCACAAGGGTGGGGAAGAAGCTTCACTAGTCCCCATGCAGGAGGAGGATGAGCCCAAAAAGTGCAGGAACTGGGAGAGGTTATATAAGTAAATGGCAGTGAGCAGTTAGGAGACAGAGTAGTCAGAGGAGGTGGAGATAGGAGCAGTTCAGTTATGTCGGAGAGGAGGAAGTACCCATACAAGAGCAAGCCAGCAGCACAGCACGTCGTCTTCCACGGTAGAGCGTGGGGTAAACCCGCTTCCTTGGCACCCCACAGGAGGAGGAGGGAAGAACCTTTCTGAGGTCGACCTTCTACAAATAGTAAGTCCTAACTACCTGGTGAATTCAAAGCCAGGATTAGCCTTCCAGCCACTTGTCCCTCTGCTTCATATATGCTTCACTAAAATCTAAATCAATCCTTCATCTAAAGCAGCTAGTGGATAAATTGTCTTACAAATAAATCCACAGGAAAGGAAAAGGGGAAGCGTTTAAGTCAGGTCTTAATCAAATCAATATCACTGTATTTCTCATCGTGTCCAACTGCCTGCTTAGTGCTGCATCTTTGTGTACCTGTTAAATACTTTTACAGAGAACTGTGAATTCAATTTGTGTTTCAAATATCAAAGTTAGGAAATCTGTACACTCCCAGACTTCTAAACTATTGCTGGACTCAACTCTGTTATTTCTTTGGCATACCATCCTCGGGGTCCAATTGGAGTGTTGGCGTCACCGTGACAAAACTAGGCCTTCTGGCCATACGTGCTACAATAGATTCTTTGGGGCCATTACATATGCGCTATGCAGGTTGCACAATCGTGGGCTATAGTGCCCATATTGGCGCTTTTTACTGTACGTGTTTTGAGTAGGTGGGGCAACCTACTTAGTAAGTTGGGTCTCATTGTTTAAGCCTGTAAGCAAGTCGTGTGTGTGTGTGTTGTTTTTCCCAGCGTTCGACATGCTTAAGGAAAAAAACATGTGAGGGAACTCATTAAAATCAATGGGTCCTATTTGCTGCACATTTGACATACAGATTGTGCGGCTGCAAATACGCCAATGTGTCCACCCTAAGCGCTCCAGTTTGTAGACTTTGAGGAGAGTTGTGGATCTTTTAAAAAAAAATAAAAAAAATAATGGCTCAAGTGATGGGGTCCTGTAGTAGATCTTACCCAATGGTTCAAGTTACACCTATGTGCCCGTTACCCTAGCTACCGTATGGCATTTACAGTACTGAAGTCTTATGTGGTGGCAGAGAAGCTTTTGGGCCACTTATGCACTAGGGCTGGGGTTTGACTGCTACCTCTGCACTAATGTATTTTTGTGTTTTTGTTTTTTGTTTTTTTTGTTTTTGTTTTTTAACTTTCTTTAACCTGCCATTTTTTTCATCCCCCAGAAAGCAGAAGAAACGAAGTCTTGCCAGCTTGCACTCTCAGAAGCCACTTGATATAATCTGAATAAGCCGACATTGGACTATTGTGAATAAATGTTGTCTGCTGAGCTTCTCGATGTGTTCTTCTTTTAGATCTCTGCACCTTGCAGATTTCTGAGGACTATTCCTAGCTGCTCTCCCTTACAGAAGGCTGCAGAGCATCACTCATGAACGTTCTTTGCACACCGGTCTCTGTCTTACCGCCTGCAGTGCAGGTCTGTGTATATTTTTGCCCTGGTATTTATTCTCTGCATGTCTCTATGCCAAGTACCGCAGTCGGACCCCTTCTTACTGTGGTGTAAATACAGATGTGAGCTGCTCCTCTGCTGAGAGCTGAAGATTCCTTTTGAGGAGATGTGGCCTGAACAGCATCTTATCCCCAGCTGAGGAGGAAGAATGTGCCTGTCTCCTCACAAGAAGGATAGAAGAATGACACGAGGCATGGTGACATGGATGGAACATTAGAGAACTAATTTATTTTTATATGTGAACCTTCTGATTTACGCTTCTTGTATATAGGATGTCGGTGTATATACTATAACTTACAAGTGACGTTAATAAAAAATATATTAACAAAACCTCTGAAGTGATATGTATTTGTATTGGAGTCCTTGTATCATCAGCAAATAGCGCTGGCCTTAGATGGCACCTTGTATTGCATTTATTTCCCCCCCTTTTCCCCACAGTCCTTGTGAAAAAACAATATTTATTGCCCTGATTGACAGGCTACCTATATTCTGCTTCTGCTTGCCCAATCAGAAGGGCTTAAAATGTAAATACAGTTCCAGAACCTATCTTTGTGCATAGATACAATACCAGAATCAAACCCATAACAAATACAGTAGCAGAACTAAGCAATTGTTTCACAGGCACCGATGGGCTGAGAGTGGCGCCTTGGAACATCAGAGGGGAGGAGACCAAGCCAGGAGGAGAATGCGTGTAGCTCTGCAAGACACTACTGCACGATGGAAGATGATCTGGCCAGTTGGGCCTAAAGAGGGTGGCTGGTGCCCTGTAAAACTCCATTGGTCGCACGTAGCTAAGGTCGGCCATGTCAACAATGTGGTGAGTTCTAATGTGGCAATTTGTTCACATACAGCAGATCTTCTATACATGTGAATGGGGATGTTTACAAACCCCATTCAGTTGTATGGAACAGTAGCAGAAATCTGCTGCATGTGAACAAACCCTAATAGTGTCAGTGGCCACTGAGAATGCAGCGTCCGAGGAGTGGGGTCACAGCCAAGGAGATGGCGGGGTAGATAAAGGCCTTGTCACAGGGCTCTACCATCTCCTTCCCTGGGGATAGCTTGGGACCTGACCACATTACTGCTACAGACGGTCACAGGGAAAGTAACCCGAGGTTACCAGAAGTCCAAATGTCACACGTTACGCCACCGTTACGTCCTCTGTGGTGAATCTTGATGATAGAATTAAGTAGTTCACACATAGGAAAAAAAGTTCTGGACAAAACCGGGACCGGTCGGTATGTCAGTTTACTGTAACTTTAGCAAAGCCAAATTCACAACAGCAGCTTGGCACAAATTCAACAAGATTAGGGGGTGCAAAAGGGAGGATTCTCGGGGTATTCTGGATGATCCACAGTCCAAGTTATCTGTGTGATCCTGCTCCCGGCGACTCTTACTCTACCAGTCAACATTCGCGTTACTTGTGCTTTCTTCTTGCCATGCAGCGGTCCTTCTTTGACTCAGTGCATAGGGGTAGCATCGGCATATCCTGGGTAGGCTGGTCCCAGGCCAAGTATAAGGAAGTCGCTCAGCTTCCTCCATTCTTTTGACACGCAGACAGATCAGTGTCTGTGTGGCTCACTCACTGACTTCAACTAATTGACTAGACTACTACAGACTGATTTGCATCCCTCTTGCAAACACATATATAAAACATAATCACATGACGCACAAAGTGATACATTTTCTTGACTTAACCCAGACATTAACCCATTCAATCCTGCAGAGGTGCAATACACATAAACCAAATGCATACTACACATGACACTGACAAGACAATGGCACGAGACAGACCTATAACATGATGGAGGGGCCCCACTAACTCTGGGCCACTACAAGAGCATTCATGCTTGTAATCTTAGAGTATTTCCAGTGACCTGGATCATTCAGGATCTGTCATGGGATTTTTGAAGTTCTAATGCTCCATCTGAACACATGGTCCAAATTCCATAAACCGTTTTTGTTTTGTTTTTGGGGGTGGGTGTTTTTACCATACATGATCATGTTAATTTAATTCTATGTGTTGGTACTATTATGATATGTTTATAGATTTTATGCTTCACTACTTGAAAGGTTTAATTTTTTTTTTTTATACAAAAACTTTTTTCTTTCATAGCTAGAGGCCAATAACTATTTCCATAACCTCGCCCTTACCCACACTTCTATGGGGTCGTATGTTGGCACTTTTTTTGTGGGTGAGTTGCATTATAGATTTTTTATTTATTTTTTCCTCAGTTCCCTTAGGCTGCTTGAACCTGCGATCATTTGCTCTCCAAGAATTTACTGTCATACTGCAATACAGAAGTATATTGCACTTTTAACATTCGCCTGTTACATGGCAGCCCTGGGAGTGTTCACTAGTCCTAGGGCTACCGTGGCAGCCATCAGCACCCTGTGAACACATAATGGGGGCCAATAGTGAGTTGAAGGGTGACCTCTTCCCTGTCAGTTGACAGCTTACATGTCATGGTCAGGATTGACACGTATAAGGTGTCATACAGCTGCTGCTGGAGCTAGCACCAATCATGGCTGTTTGCAACAGTTGTCAAAAGTTTTAAATAGCTGGCACCTAGCAGGTATGCAGCATGTTTGACTTCTGAGCCCACTTAAAACATGCATGTCTGTAGCAGTTCAGGCACTAAGGTTGAGCCTCAGATGTAGCAGCCGCAGTACTGAAGAGTAGTCAGATGGAAAGCCAGGAGTCGGCAATGAATAATCACTGTATGCAGTACAAGGGATGAGGCGGGTAACGTAGGCAGGAGAGAAAGCCAGGAGTCATAACAGGTAATCGTGTAGCAATAACGGGCAGACGGGAAGATGGATCAAACACTGTGGAGTATAATAACCTTGCACTGAGGGAGTGGCAGTAACTGGTTTTTATGGGAAGTCCAATAAACAGGTACTGTGGAGCCAAAACGGGGACTAGATCAGGTTACATGAACAAAGCTGAGTTTCAGAAAGGGAACTGTCCAAGGGCAGTTGGAGATGGCTACTGACTGAAGTGCAGGAGGTCCTGGGTTCAAGCCCTGACAATGTCAGAGCCTGGAAAGTAGAAAGGGTATTCTAGCTGTGAGCATAAATGTAATGTATCAGTAAGGTCCATACCCTCACACCGCCATTGGTAGAATAGGGTGCATTTCTTTTCAGGGTGGCCACAGTAATGAGATGTAGGGAGCTGTGCTCATAAGTATGTATTGCTTTAGACAATGGCCACTTTGCTGTTCCTGTCCCTCATTTGAGTTGTATAGATCTATATACGATATGTCCCTGCTATAGGCACAGTAGTAATTCGATGTTCTAAAAGGATATGTGTCCCTTCGTTTTTGGAAGTTGCTATTGATTAGTCATGGGACAAAGGTCAGACATGCACCAATCTAGCGTCACATATGTGGCCAGCATCGGAGTGTCATCAATGTCCTCAGGGCCATTTTAAACGGTCCGATAAGTCGTTCAACGTAAATATATGCCCCGACTGAACGCTGAACAAGATTTTGTTCACTTTTTGTTCATTTGGTTTCTGCAGGCAGAAAACGGAATAAGGAATTGGCCCGTGTAAAGAGGTAATTGGTCACTTATGAAGGACTGCCTCATTACTATAAAGGGAAGTGGTCGGACCACAACGATTCCCTGACCTGCTCCATCTCCATTCACAGGTGCTGCTCGTTTATATGTAACAGCCCAGGAACAATTATTGCTGGGATGACCTATTGGACATCTGTACCCGGTAGGTTGTCCTGTGTAAAAGAATCCTTATCTAGAAGTGTTTCCTATCATTTCTTATGTTAGCAAGAGGTGTAGCTACAGCAGGTGCAGGGATAGCAATTGCACCCAGGCTCTGGTGCCTGCAAAGACCCAAATGTCCGTATGCCATTATAAGGAGACATCAGTATGGCAAATGGTAGGTTGGGGCCTGTTATGGACCCTACAAGGCACCCCTCTGAGTTTTTTTTTTACTTTTTTTTTTAAACCTTTTTTCATAATGATTTCAGTTATAGCTATATGTTCCTTTTTCAGTTAGATTCGCAGGGTGAAGGCAGCAGAGATTTGGAATGCTGTATGCATGGTCCTTGCCCAGTTTTAGAGGCAGAGTCAAAACTTTGCTAGGTTAAGAGTTGTGACTACCTGCACCCCTCCTCAGGACCACAGGCACAGACCGCAGCATGATAGCATTAGTATCTTGGAAATGGCCTCAATCTCTGCTTTTAGATATTATTAGAAAAAACTTTCTGACCGTGCGGGTGATCAGTGAGGGGAGCAGGTTACCACGGGAGGTGGTGAGTTCTCCTTCAATGGAAGTGTTCAAACAAAGGCTGGACAAGTATCTGTTTGGGATGATTTAGTGAACCCTGCACTGAGCAGGGGGTTGGACCCAGTGACCCTGGAGGTCCCTTCCAAGACTATAATTCTTTTAGCAACCCTGTGATCTATTTTAATATGGACGTATTCACAGCTGCTGACACACTGATAACATTTTCTCACTATGTGTAGAATCAGCAGAATGTTGCAATAGTGCAGACAGATTATCAGGGAAGTATGTGGGGATTAGGTTGTTAGTGGAAAATCTCGGTCAGACTCTAGCGATCAGCGGACTGCGCACCAGCCGGACTTACTGACTGTGAACTTTGATAGTAATTATGGGATGTGGAAATATAATTGAATGCTGCAGAAGTCTGTTCCTTCATTATAGGAAGTTGCTAGAAGTAAATGATACATGTGGGGCTGAGGATGCACACTGTGTATGAAAGAGGAAAGATGTAGAGTAAAGGCCAAAGACTTTATAGGTCACGGTTATCAAGCAGCTTTCTTGGTGTCTCTATGATTCTGCTCATGGTTTTGTGTTCGTCATCCTGAATTAGAAAATTCAGAGCACCATGTCGGGCTCACATGGACCACGCAATTCTATGGGCGAAGATGGCTGCCGTGACATGACCTGGGAGCAGGGTTTAGTCTTCATGCACAACCTCAGCACACAGAGCTACTCCTAGTGACTTTCAGGAACCTCGTAATATTACGATCATGTGACATCTGTTTTCGAAGGTCCTTCTACCCATGTATTGGGAGGCATATCAAAAAGGGATTTACCGCTTTATTAAAACTAGTATCTAAAGTAACAGAGGGGTATTTGTGCCCCCAGGAACCAAGCCGTGGTGCAACTGCTACTCTTGCATCCCTATGACTATTCCCTTGATAAGAAACCCGCTTTAGGGTCCATTAATGCTGGCATATGTGAGTTGGACCCAAGTTCTCAGGTCCAACTCAGATGGGGCAGCACATGGAATCATGTCTGTGTGCAGAGGCGTAACTTGAAGCTCCTGGGCCCTAATATAAAACCTGTAACAGGGCCCCCAACTATAATGCTTTAGTCATAGTACTCTTCTCCCTATATGTAGAAGAGGCCTTATGGGTCCCCTAAGGCTCCTGGGCCGGGGTGTAACTGCATCCCCTATAGCACAGGTGTCAAACACAAGGCCCACAGGCCGAATCTGGCCCGCCACCTTATTTTCTGTGGCCCGCTGGCTGTGCAGTAAGTTCCCTCACCTCCGTGCTGCTGTCAGTAGGCGATCTTTTCTCGGCTTGTTCTGTCTAGTGCAGACAGTAATAGAGGAGTGCCGATAGCAGACTGACAACGGCCGCGGAGGAGGGAAGAAAACGGCAGAGAACATGATCTGTGCAGCGAGGAGAGCGACGCTGAGGAGGAGCAGCTGCAGGATGAGAGCTTGGTCAGCGCGGACCTCGTCTCACCGGCCCTCCCTCTGATCATGGCTGCAGGCCTGGGGAGACATCAGGGGCCCAAGTATGCAGGAGGCCCACAAAGAAGAGAGCAGCCGGTATACTTGCCAGTGGGACCACATTGGATGCAGGTTAGTATAAAAATGTGTATACAGAAGTGTCCCTGTGTGCGTGTGTATGTATGCATGTGTATATGTATATATATGTGTGTGTGTGTGTGGGTATATATATATATATATTAAATGTGCACCTGTGTGTGTATGTGTATATGTATATATATATATATATATATATATATATATATAATAATGTGTCTGTTGGCATATGTGTATAATAGTGTGCGTCTTTGCATGTATGTGTATAATATTGTGCGTCTGTGCGTATATGTGTATAATAGTGTGCGCCTCTTTATATAAATAAAAATACTAGTGTGCGGCTGTGTATATATAATATATATATATATAGATATATTTATAGTAGTGTGTGCCACTGGCCGCTATGGGGGACCTTAAATCGGGCCAATTTTACTATACTGTCTTACAATTAACAATTAGAATCGGCCCTTTGAAGGCAACCATATGGCTGATGTGGCCCTCTGTGAAAATGAGTTTGACACCCCTGCCCTATAGTTACGCCCGTCTGTGTGCTTTCCGATACCGGCAGAACAATAGACGTTGCATGTCTGATTCTGGTTTCTGATATAGAACACATAGACTATTGGCCTGCATAAAAAAACCACCAGTGTGTATAGTCTAATTGGCTATAATGGGTCTGTGAGCTGTCCATGAAATACACAGACAGCACAGTGATGTGAAATACGCCCATGTGAATGGGCCCTAAGTCACTTCCTTCTGAGAGATTCTGAGTAACTGGAAATAATTAATGCTAAAGCCCTGTCTACCTGGAAATGCGCAGGATGAATAATTCTCAGAGACTGCTGCATATATCTAGTTCTCCCGCGATCATGTGGAAACACTCAGGATCTTGTTTCTTGCTGCATTAGACTAAATATCACTTTGATTCCTATCCTGGCTGTCACCAGTACCAACCATGACTTACTCACCACTTCCCATAGACATACTGTGGCTAACAATCACCAGTCGTGGAGCGTCACACCTTCCTGACTAATGGCTGACACATCCAGTACCTATATCTGTCATGATTTACAGTATGGGCCATCTGTCCTATACTTACTCTTATTTATAGCCTTGTACTCATACATTGGAAATAAGATTCTTAAAGTTTACTTTATCACAGTGAAATTATCTATATATACTGTATATTACCTTTACTGTATGTGTTTATCATACAGCATATGCATATATTGTAATGTAATTCCCATAATTTATGATGGGTGTAAATTATACACAAAATATCAATCTGACATGAAATAATTCAGAGTGCCTAATAGCTGCACTCAAGATTGATGGGGGTCCCAGCAGTCAGACTCCTCTGATTATAAAGTCATCCCCTAGTATGTGTATAGAATATAACTTTAGATCTTGGAACAACTCGTTCAAGACCCCTTCTCTAAAATAATACCCTCTGGCAGTCAGCTGACTGCCCAATTTCTAACTTCTGAAACTCTTTACAGTGGCTGCCTAGTAGAGGGGGGTCTCGTACAGGGGGAGAATAAAATAAAGAAGACTTTGGATTTTGGGCTGATATTTCATTTTGGATTCTATGCCAGTAGGTTCTTTTTTCGCTTTTACATAGGAGTTTTATATTGTTGATCTATGATCTTCCAGTAAATCAGGTAGTTCAAAATCTATCAGGGTAACATACGGCAACGGTTGAGCGGAGCACGCCAAAGTGGGGGAGACCACGGGGATTGCATGATGTTTGTCACGGGTGGCTGTGTAATCCCTCCCAACAGTGGCAATAATGGGGCTCTGCCCAGCTGTCGCACAGTGGCACAAATAACGTATGAGGACACGTTTGAAATAGGTGTTTTGTCACGGGTGACGCCAGTACTCCAACCTGAACTCCCAAGTGTAATGATGGCGGAATAACTTGAGACGAGACTAGTAGATTGAATTAGAAAACTGGGAGCACGGAGATTTTCTGAAGCTTAATTGTAATAACAGATAGACAGCCAACGTTACACAGGTATAGCAGAGTCCACAATAATGTAGTAAATTGACACGATGATAACAGTAGATCCACAATTTGATTTCCACTTATCTTCAACGCTGTCTCTCTCCAATTCTAGAGGATACTCAGTAATAATTTCCCCAGTTATTTCTAGTTGAGGCTTTACTGGAAGTTTAGTATGAAGGAATGAAATGAGAGTTGTAATGGCCGCTGAACTAATCCTGGCTTTGAATTGACTGGGTAGTTTGACTTACTGTTAGGTGGGAATGATGACCTCCAATTCTTTCCTCCTGCTACAGAAAAGACAAGGGAGTGGAAAGGGACCTCGCTACCCTTGCGGGACTGCTGGATCACTGAACACACGCTGAACTGCGGACACCTCCTTTCTCTGACCACGTCTCAGCTGCCTCTCCTCTCTTCCGCCTGCAACCAACTGACTAACTCCACCTTCACTTCCTCTCTCTTCCCGCACTTTCTCCAAACTCCACCCCTCTGCATAAGAACTCATGTTAGTGTTTTCCTGCTCTAGACTCTCCAACCAATCTGGTGAGGCTTGATATATAGCTAATAGGCAACCACCTATTGCCAGCACTAAGCTCTCAGCTTAGAAAGGGGGTGAAACAGGGTTTCTCTGACGCACGGCACCTTTTATGCTTAAGGGAAGCGCATAGACAGGTGTGACAGGACCAATTGTTATTGAGACTGTCCTATAGGACTACAATACCGTACATTAAGGGAATAGTCACATATACCAGTTTTACTGCATTTTAGCCACTATAATAATTTAGTGACCAAATGTTACAATGTTAAGAACACTATTTTTGGCATGAATCTCGTACAATATGGCAGAAATCTGTATTAAATTATGTCACAGCATGTCTGATCCATCATGGTTTTGTTCATATTGATCACAGTTCACAGACCATAATGCAAAAGTAGAGAAATACAAATGAAGTTTTCTATATGTATCCTAAAAGGCATGCAACTTGGCTCCATTCTTCATGTTCTTCAGTGTTAGTACATAGCTTAGGAGAGATGTAGGATTCTTTGTTTATTTGGAAGAATATTTGTTTTAGGACCTTGTAGAAAACAGGATTACCACCCAATGGCTCAGGTTGTTTTTGATGCGACTGTTGGACAAAGCTACACCTATCTGCATCCTCAACATTGTCAATGACCTGATAAGGTAATAGAAAGTTCAACAGCTATGATATACAGCCCTAGGATTACACACACAGATATATATTACAATCACTAGGTAATGTAGACAGATATGATTTCTACACAGTGATAGTGTTTATAGTGCAGTTACCTCCAGTGATAACAGATTGCATCTTCTTTAACTGGAGTCATCATATTTTCCCTTTCCTCCCTATCTGTGTGTAAATCACTGGCCAGGTGACAACCCTACTGTACCTGGACCCCAGGGCGAGATAGGTAACAGAGCCCCCCACCTATAAGGCACCAATTATGTTGTCTTATGTAGTAGAGGGGCTGTTGTGACTGCTACCGCTGCATTCTCTATAGCTAACCTCTGCAGGCTTTAACTAGGTTTCATGGTACATTACTGAGTGGGTAATGATTGTACGGGGGTATAAGCTTTGCTGCAATGGACATTTTCACTGTGCAGTTGGTCACTATTGAAAAATGTGAACTTTCTCCCATACTTGGGACCAGTGTTGGGCTAGGACATCAGAGACTGCTAAGAGGAAATATATGTCCACTGTATGCTATACTTAGCAGTTATCAGTGTGCACTCCGGTCATACTATCTTCAATTAGGGTTGTCTTCTGTTGAACCCCTGGATCCCACTTTGCATCCTACGTGGCCATTGGAGGATTGAATGGAACACTGGTGGGCTTGGCTAACACTGAAAGGTCAGTACCGATCTTGGAACTGAGATAATCATCCCTACTTAGGGTCAGTAAGCATTATAAACTTGAACATCCATTAGACTCAAAAAGTCCAAGCCTCAAACTCTAACCTATACTCCTCCTTAGGTGCCGTATAAGGTGAAATATCCGAGAATGGAGATGATTCATGTTTTGTTTCTTTATTATGCTCAATAAACATAACCCAAAATAGTTCTGCTGGAGACAGTCTTCAAGACGTTTAGATAGTTCATATTAACGTTTGTTCTGTAGCCCAGTGTAAACTGTTGTTCTACATTATCTGTCATTTTGAGCTGGGGCCAATAAATAATCCTTAGGAAGCCGGTTGTGCCGGAAAATAGATCTTCACCTTAATTAGTTTTAATCGTCTTCATAGTGCATCTCTTCAGAGAGGCAAGATGCACTATAAGGAGATGGAGCTCCCCGGAAAAGGGTCTGTCCCTACATACAGTACATTGGGTAGGTTAGCAATCAGTAAGTGACCAATGCAAGGGAGTATGACTACTGTAGGATCAGGCTACAAAAGCTGTGTATTCTGTAACAATCAGGATACAAAATGATATTTATTATTAAAGATTATTCGCAAAACAGCTTAATTTTTGTAATTTTAGGTTAACTGCAGCAATAAAAAAAGTGTCTAGAGATATATAGAGAGCCTTTTCGTCTGTATTGTCCACATATTAAATGCAATGATGGGAGATTTTTGAGAGATCTTCAAAGAAAAATGACCAGGGACCTTTTGGAGGCGTGACTAGGGTTGGACAAGGGTGGGGCTTAAAGAGGTTGTGTCTACTGGATAACTCCTCCTTAGAATAAAGCTGTCCCGGCAATCAGCTGGCCCAGGTTTTCTAACCTTGCACAGTTGGTACTGCCCAGGGACTTGCTGCAGTCTAGGAACAGTTTTACATAATAAATATTATTAGCCAAACCGCTTGATCCTGATCAACGACTTTAGCAATTTTTGATCATTTCTAGAGATGAGCGAACGTACTCGTCCGAGCTTGATACTCGTTCGAGTCTTAGCGTGTTCGAGATGCTCGTTACTCGTAACGAGTACCATGCGATGTTCGGGTTACTTTCACTTTCATCTCTGAGACGTTAGCGCGCTTTTCTGGCCAATTGAAAGACAGGGAAGGCATTACAACGTTCAAGCCCTATACCACCCCCCTGCAGTGAGTGGCTGGCGAGATCAGGTGTCACCCGAGTATAAAAATCGGCCCCTCCCGCGGCTTGCCACAGATGCGTTCTGACATAGAGGAGGGAAAGTGCTATCTTGTTGGAGCTGCTATAGGGAGAGCGTTAGGAGTATTTTAGGCTTCAAGAACCCCAACGGTCCTTCTTAGGGCCACATCTAACCGTGTGCAGTAGTGTGGAGGCAGCTTTTTGCAGTGTTGCACTTTTTTTTTTTTTTGGGTATATCGGCCGTGCAGAGCATTGCGCCCTGCAGTAATACTCCAGGGCCAGAAGCGCTTAGGCAGGGACAGAAGACATATTATTGATTGAATATAGGCAGTGGGCCTTTGCAAAAAAAATTTGTGGGAAAAAATCTATTTGGGCTGCCTGTGAGTGTCCTCAGTGTTCTGGGTCTGTGCTGGGTGTAGTAGTTCTCCAAATTCATACGCAGCCAGCTAAGTGTTACAGCAGGCTTGCGCAAAATTATTTCCTGGCTCTGTCTGGGCTCTGAAATCACCGCTGTATTGCAGTTCACAGTGCAACACTCTGCAGTTCTGTGACATACCCTAGGGCCAGAAGCGCTTAGGCAGGGACAGAAGACATATTGATTGAATATAGGCAGTGGGCCTTTGCAAAACAATTTGTGGGAAAAAATCTATTTGGCCTGCCTGTCACTGTGCTCAGTGTTCTGGGTCTGTCTGTGCTGGGTGTAGTAGTTCTCCAAATTCATACGCAGCCAGCTAAGTGTTACAGCAGGCTTGCGCAAAATTATTTCCTTGCGTTCCGTAAGCGAAGTCAGCCTCCAACCACAGGCCAATAAGCGGCACATTTAATTACAGCGTTCTGTTTCTGCACTACTGGTAATACACCATGCTGAGGGGTAGGGGTAGGCCTAGAGGATGTGGACGCGGGCGAGGACGCGGAGGCCCAAGTCAGGGTGTGGGCACAGACCGAGCCAGTGCGGTGGCCCGGGGTAGAGGCAGGGCCAGACGGAATAATCCACCAACTGTTTCCCAAAGCGCCCCCTCGCGCCATGCCACCCTGCAGAGGTCAAGGTGCTCTACGGTGTGGCAGTTTTTCACAGAGACGCCTGACGACCGACGAACAGTGGTGTGCAACCTTTGTCGCGCCAAGATCAGCTGGGGAGGCACCACCACCAGCATGCGCAGGCATATGATGGCCAAGCACCCCACAAGGTGGGACGAAGGCCGTTCACCGCCTCCGGTTTGCACCACTGCCTCTCCCCCTGTGCCCCAACCTGCCACTGAGATCCAACCCCCCTCTGAGGACACAGGCACTACCGTCTCCTGGCCTGCACCCACACCCTCACCTCCGCTGTCCTCGGCCCCATCCAGCAATGTCTCTCAGCGCAGCGTCCAGACGTCGCTAGCGCCTCTGTTTCAGCGCAAGCGCAAGTACGCCGCCACGCACCCGCGCGCTCAAGCGTTAAACGTGCACATTGCCAAATTGATCAGCCTGGAGATGCTGCCGTATAGGCTTGTGGAAACGGAGGCTTTCAAAAGCATGATGGCGGCGGCGGCCCCGCGCTACTCGGTTCCCAGTCGCCGCTACTTTTCCCGATGTGCCGTCCCAGGCCTGCACGACCACGTCTACCGCAACATTGTACGCGCCCTCACCAACGCGGTTACTGCCAAGGTCCACTTAACAACGGACACGTGGACAAGCACAGGCGGGCAGGGCCACTATATCTCCCTGACGGCACATTGGGTGAATTTAGTGGAGGCTGGGACAGAGTCAGAGCCTGGGACCGCTCACGTCCTACCCACCCCCCGAATTGCGTGCCCCAGCTCGGTGGTGGTATCTGCGGCGGTGTATGCTTCCTCCACTAAACCACCCTCCTCCTCCTCCTACGCAACCTCTGTCTCGCAATCAAGATGTGTCAGCAGCAGCACGTCGCCAGCAGTCGGTGTCGCGCGGCATGGCAGCACAGCGGTGGGCAAGCGTCAGCAGGCCGTGCTGAAACTACTCAGCTTAGGAGAGAAGAGGCACACGGCCCACGAACTGCTGCAGGGTCTGACAGAGCAGACCGACTGCTGGCTTGCGCCGCTGAGCCTCCAACCAGGGTTGGTCGTGTGTGACAACGGCCGTAACCTGGTGGCAGCTCGGCAGCCTCACGCACATGCCATGCCTGGCCCACATCTTTAATTTGGTGGTTCAGCGCTTTCTGAAAAGCTACCCACACTTGTCATACCTGCTCGGAAAGGTGCGCCGGGTCAGCGCACATTTCCGCAACTCCAAGACGGACGCTGCCACCCTGCGGACCCTGCAACATCGGTTTTATCTGCCAGTGCACCGATTGCTGTGCGACGTGCCCACACGGTGGAACTCTACGCATCACATGTTGGCCAGGCTCTATGAGCAGCGTAGAGCTATTGCGGAATACCAACTCCAACATGGGCGGCGTAGTGGGAGTCAGCCTCCTCAATTCTTTACAGAAGAGTGGGCCTGGTTGGCAGACATCTGCCAGGTCCTTGGAAACTTTGAGGAGTCCACCCAGATGCTGAGCTGGGATGCTGCAATCATTAGCGTCACCATTCCTCTGCTATGCCTCTTGAGAAGTTCCCTGCAAAGCATAAAGGCAGACGCTTTGCACTTGGAAACGGAGGTGGGGGAAGACAGTATGTCGCTGGATAGTCAGAGCACCCTCATGTCTATATCTCAGCGCGTTGAGGAGGAGGAGAAGGAGGAGGAGGAGCATGAGGAGGAGGGGGAAGAGACAGCTTGGCCCACTGCTGAGGGTACAGATGCTGCTTGCCTGTCATCCTTTCAGAGTGTATGGCCAGAGGAGGAGGAGGGGGAGGAGCATGAGGAGGAGGGGGAAGAGACAGCTTGGCCCACTGCTGAGGGTACAGATGCTGCTTGCCTGTCATCCTTTCAGCGTGTATGGCCAGAGGAGGAGGAGGATCCTGAAAGTGATCTTCCGAGTGAGGACAGCCATGTGTTGCGTACAGGTACCCTGGCACACATGGCTGACTTCATGTTAGGATGCCTTTCTCGTGACCCTCGCGTTACACGCATTCTGGCCACTACGGATTACTGGGTGTACACACTGCTCGACCCACGGTATAAGGAGAGCCTTTCCACTCTCATTCCCGAAGAGGAAAGGGGTTCGAGAATGATGCTATACCACAGGGCGCTGGTGGACAAACTGATGGTAAACTTCCCATCCGACAGCGCTAGTGGCCGAAGGCGCATTTCCGTGGCCCAGGTAGCAGGGGAGGCGCAGAGATCAGGCAGCATGTACAGCGCAGGCAGGGGACCATTATCCAAGGCCTTTGCCAGCTTTCTGGCTCCCCAGCAAGACTGTGTCACCGGTCCCCAGTCAAGGCTGAGTTGGCGGGAACACTGTAAAAGGATGGTGAGGGAGTACGTAGACGATCGCACGACCGTCCTCGGTGACGCCTCTGCCCCCTACAACTACTGGGTGTCGAAGCTGGACACGTGGCCTGAACTCGCGCTGTATGCCCTGGAGGTGCTTGCTTGTCCTGCGGCTAGCGTCTTGTCAGAGAGGGTGTTTAGTGTGGCTGGGGGAATCATCACGGATAAGCGTACCCACCTGTCAACCGACAGTGCCGACAGGCTTACACTCATCAAGATGAACAAAGCCTGGATTTCCCCAGACTTCTCTTCTCCACCAGTGGACAGCAGCGATACCTAAACAATACGTAGGCTGCACCCGCGGATGGAAGCATCGTTCTCTATCACCATCCAAAACGGGGACCTTTTTGCTTCATCAATCTGTGTATAATATTCCTCCTCCTCCTCCTGCTCCTCCTCCTGCAACCTTACATAATCACGCCGAACGGGCAATTTTTCTTAGGCCCACAAGGCTCAGTCATATAATTTTTCTAAACAATTTTTATACGTTTTAATGCTCATTAAAGCGTTGAAACTTTCACCTCAACCAATTTTTAGTTTTACTGGGCTGCCTCCAGGCCTAGTTACCAATTAAGCCACATTAACCAAAGCGATTAATGGGTTTCACCTGCCCTCTTGGTTGGGCATGGGCAATTTTTCAGAGGTACATTAGTACTGTTGATACACCAATTTTTGGGGGCCCTCGCCTACAGTGTAATCCAATTAATTTTTTGCCCACCTGCATTACAGCTGACGTTACATCAGCTGTGATGGGCAATGCAATGGGATATATTTATGTACCGCCGGTGGGTTCCTGGCACCCACCCATGCTGTGGGTCCACAGGGAGTTGTAACTGCATGTGTCCACTTCTAAAGAACCCCAGTCTGACTGGGGCATGCAGTGTGGGCCGAAGCCCACCTGCATTAAACATGACATTACCTCAGCTGTGTTGGGCAATGCAATGGGATATATTTATGTACCGCCGGTGGCTTCCTGGCACCCACCCATACTGTTGGTCCACAGGGAGTTGTAACTGCATGTGTCCACTTCTAAAGAACCCCAGTCTGACTGGGGCATGCAGTGTGGGCCGAAGCCCACCTGCATTAAACATGACATTACCTCAGCTGTGATGGGCAATGCAATGGGATATATTTATGTACCGCCGGTGGGTTCCAGGGAGCCACCCATACTGTCGGTCCACAGGGAGTTGTAACTGCATGTGTCCACTTCTAAAGAACCCCAGTCTGACTGGGGCATGCAGTGTGGGCCGAAGCCCACCTGCATTAAACATGACATTACCTCAGCTGTGATGGGCAATGCAATGGGATATATTTATGTACCGCCGGTGGCTTCCTGGCACCCACACATGCTGTCGGTCCACAGGGACTTCACAATAGGGAGTTGTACTTGCCTGTGTCTATGAATTAAAAACCCCAGTCAGGTTGGGGCATGCAGTGTGGGCCGAAGCCCACCTGCATTTAATCTGACGTTAGCTCTGCTGTCCAGGGCACTGCAATAGGATACATTTAGGTACAGCCGGTGGGTTCCAGGGAGCCACCCATGCTGTGGGTGCACACAGAATTCCCATTGCGGAGTTGTACCTGCCTGTGACTATTTATAGAAAACTGCGGTCTGACTGGGGCATGCAGACACCTTGACAGAATGAATAGTGTGTTGCACATAGGTTCCCCATTGCTATGCCCACGTGTGCAGCTCCAGATGGAGGTGGCACAGGATTGGATTTCTCATTGCTTCTGTACAGCATTGTGGACTATCGCCCCGCCCCTTTTAAAGAGGGTCGCTGCCTAGCCATGCCAACCCTCTGCAGTGTGTGCCTGCTTTTCCTCTGGCAGACGCACTTATAAATAGACATGAGGGTGGCGTGGCATGAGGGCAGCTGAAGGCTGGGCAGGGACAGTTTGGTGTGCGCTGTGGACACTGGATCGTGCGGGGGGGTTGGGCAGCATGTAACCCAGGAGAAGTGGCAGCGGAGTGTCATGCAGGCAGTGATTGTGCTTTGTTGGAGGTAGTGTGGTGCTTAGCTAAGGTATGCATTGCTAATGAGGGCTTTTCAGAAGTAAAAGTTGTTGGGAGGGGGGGGGGCCCACTCTTGCCGCTATTGTGGCTTAATAGTGGGACCTGGGAACTTGAGATGCAGCCCAACATGTAGCCCCTCGCCTGCCCTATCCGTTGCTGTGTCGTTCCCATCACTTTCTTGAATTGCCCAGATTTTCACAAACGAAAACCTTAGCGAGCATCGGCGATATACAAAAATGCTCGGGTCGCCCATTGACTTCAATGGGGTTCGTTACTCGAAACGAACCCTCGGGCATCGTGAAAAGTTCGTCTCGAGTAACGAGCACCCGAGCATTTTGGTGCTCGCTCATCTCTAATCATTTCTTGATGAAACAGACAAATAATAAAAATATTAATTTATTGTACAACATTTATCCATATATTACCGGAAACACAAAAAAAAAATCAAAGAAGCATAGTCCTGGTGTGTTTAATCAACAGTACTACTACTTGGGTGTAAATATAAGTGCTGCATAAGTTACTGTCACACACGGGCCCTGGAGGCACTAAAGGTCTCACTGCCTTATGTGAAGAGGCCAGTACTATATATGATGTGTGGTAGCTGAGGGGTCCTACTGCAGATTTTGCATTGGGACCCAGAAGATTACAGCTTTGAGTAGTTTACATAACGTCCAATGGATCCTTGCATTTCTATGTGAACAGAGTCACTTCACAATTTCACATTCTGCATCTCACTTATAGCAGAAGAGGCTGGATCTTGAAATAGTTCATGAGGTAATGCAAAGTGCTAGCAGAGATGAAGACAAAGTGTGTCTTTAAGATCTGTGTTTTCCTTTAAGAACTTCTCTTCTTCTTTGTATTTTTTTCTTCTCCCTGGAAGGCTTTGTTATCGTATACATGGGTGCCGTTTTCCTCCCCTTTGCTCTTCCCAGTGTCCTGGAGCGTGATCTCATGACATACGTTAATGTCAGTCTGCCCGCTGTTGTCCTTGGCTTTCTGTTCTTTCTCCTGATACTGCAGTAGTATGGCTCGGTTAATATCAGGACCTGTATATAAAGGATGGTGTCAGAACGTACAACAAAACCAGATGTATTTTCCTTTACTGAAGGCTCTGTTCACATATACAAGGACACTCTTAACATACATGGATCTATAATGGTCTGCAGACATGCCTGACAATAATCCCAACATATACTGTACCCCCTCCGTGCCTAAACTGTTATATAATAACTTCTACAACCTTCAAATATACTTGGTGATTTTTTTTCATTTTGCACCATTTTTAAGATCTCTGCTTGCTTTCAACATGCTCATCTACATCCTGATCTTATCAACTGACACAGGTGCACGGCTCAAAACAAGGAAGAGCTCTCTGGTGTACCTGGCACTACAAGGAAAATGCATAGAAGGGCTTGTTTTTTTGCGTGACGAGTTGTAGTTTTTATTGGTACCATTTTGGGGTACAAATAATACAAATAATGATTATGATGATACTAAAATTATATGTTTTTTTAGGGTTTTTTTTCCACTTTTGGACAATAATACTCCTATCTTTTGGAAACCTTTTTTTCTTGCTTCAGCGCATTCAAAGAACTGCAGATCCAGAACTGTTTTATCTTTCCATGGACGGAGCTCTGTGAGGGCTTGTTTTTTGTATGACAAGCTGTAGTCTTTATTGGTACCATTTTGGGGTATGTATGATTTTTTTAAATCACCTTTATTGTGTGTTTTTTTTTAATCAAGATACAATTAAAAAAAGATCACTAAGGCTGTGTTGGATCGCTGGGACATTTTCGCTGGGTGAGTAACGCTTATTTTTTTCCCACTATTCCCTGCCCTTAAAGAGCTTTTCCAGGACTTGCTGGAACAATTGCTAAGGCCGAAATCACACAGATGTATTTAGGCACAAAATTTGCACATGCAATACACAGTGAATAGAACCCATTGATTTCAATGAGTTTGTTCACATGCTCAGCAATTGCGTGGGCGCATTTCGGACACATAAAAAAGGATAGAACATGCATATGTGGGCATTAAAGGTCCCCATAGAAGTCAATAGGGGTGTGAAAATGTGCGTGCAAGGAGATGAAGCACTGCGGAATTCTGCTGAGAAAAGAACACATCTGGAACTCCGTAGGCGAATTAGCCATTTCAATTGGTGTGTCTGTGTCCCGCGCGCAAAATAGCATGCCCCGCGGGCAGAAAATGTGCGGTGAGATATAACGATATGCACGCAAAAACGTTGCGCTTAGGCATGCACATTTGCACTTACGCTCATGTTAAGTCTGCCTAAGTCCATAATGTCATGTAACATCATGACTATAGCATTCAATGGCTGCCAAGCAGCAACAATTAGTTCTAATCATATCAGCGACAGGGAAGAGGAAGAGAATTCAAGAAATTTACAAAATTTAGTATTTTTTATTTTGTTTACAGACTAGAAGGGTTTTTATCAAATGACTAAATCCCAGATAACCCTGTTAAAATATATGAATTCTAGAGGAAGGTAGTAGACGGGCTGGCCTTGGAGGTGTGCAACTCGCGTACCACTTTCTTGGGAAACCAGAGATTCTGTGTCTAATCCCACACTTGGTGATACATAATACAGCATACTAGTAGGCATTACTACTTTCATTGATGCCTATTAGATATGAGCGAGCATACTCGCTAAGGGCAATTACTCGATCGAGCATTGCCCTTAGCGAGTACCTGCCCGCTCGGAAGAAAAGATTCGGCTGCCGGCGGCGGGCGGGGAGCGGCGGGGGAGAGCGGGGAGGAACGGAGGGGAGATCTCTCTCTCCCTCTCTCCTCCCCGCTTCGCCCTGCTCACTGCCGCAACTCACCTCTCACCCGTGCCGGCAGCCGAACCTTTTCTTCCGAGCGGGCAGGTACTCGCTAAGGACAATGCTCAATCAAGTAATTGTCCTTAGCGAGTATGCTCGCTCATTTCTAATGCCTATGTGTTTTGCACAACTTCATCCAACTTACCAAAGTAGCTGAGTGCGACGGGGAGAAAGATGAGACCATGCACCAGTCCCAACAGAGTTATGGTCAGATTAAGGCGGAAGAAGAAGATCTGAATGAGCTGCGCTTTGGCGAATGCTAAAACAATAATTCCTGGAAGGTTTGTCATCGCTACTCCTGCGAATACCTGTATGGAAAACAATGAAATGGAATAAGATCCTGGGGGACTATCAATGATCGACTATTTATTAATGGGTTACTACTAAAATAAAATTAGTAAAATTTGTGAGGTTTTCATAATTTTCTGTATGCGCATGTGATACAGCTCTGATGACCATTCACAGCTTGAGCACAAGGTATCCAAATTACCTCAGTTTAAATGTACATTTATTTTGCCCCTATTTTTTTTCTGAGTTAGCGACAATCTTCCACCCTGCAACATCTTACTTACCTGGGGACCCACACTGTAAAATGTGCCCTTCTAACTAATACAGTTGCAATCAAAATTATTCAACCCCCGTTGCAAATTAGGCACACCTGATGCAACTAATGAAACTCTTGATTAGTTGTATCAGGTGTGCTTGAGACAAAATGTGATTTGCAAATGCATACACTTATGAGGGATTCTATTCAGGGGGTTGAATAATTCTGTGACTGCAGAAGCCAGTGGCGCTTTGTGGTGAATTTGAAGAAACCACTTGTTATATCAGCTGTGTTAAGCTATTTAAATTGTTGTTTGATAGTTTTTTGCAAACAGCTGAAAGTTTGTAAATTTGGCAAATAAACTTAATTTGCAGAGGGGGGTAGAATAATTTTGATTGCAACCTTACATGCTTTTTCTAGATATTATATGGAAGGTAGCTACCCTATGAGTCAATATCCGACCTTTTAAAAGGCCTTGCAACACGACTAGGGATGTAAACCAAAGCTGAGTACCTATGTACATACAGCTGTTTGGGGTTCTGGTTGGTGAGAGGCCATCAATGTGAGTCAATGTTTCTCCTTGTGGAAAGCTAAAAGAGTAGTTATGTAAACTGGGAGTCTATAGATCTAGAAAGCTAGATGCAGAAATATGTAGAAAAAAACTGAAAGGGCTCCGACCAAGGTCCAAGGGCCTCTTGTTCCTTTTCTGCTTTTCCTAAAAAGGTTGGACCCCAGCGAACAACTGTCATCTGTTACAGAACTTGGACTGCACTATACAGTCACCAATGAAATCAATAGGCTATAATGCACGGAGGTGGTGGGTCCTCCAGAGCGAGAAACACTCTTTGTACAGTAGTTGCTCTCTACTCTGGCTGTTAGATGAGGGTCCTAAATGCTCCCCCCTCTCCCTATATTTAGTGTATGAAACTAATCCCAACATAGAATACACGATGACATCCGTTCGTCTCTCCATAGTCTCAATCACGTCATGCGCCAAAGCCAAAAGGTTATGGAACCGCCCATTAGATGGTCCCATAGTCATTTGCATACTGTAAATTAAAGTTTTTGTGATTGAAGGTATGGAGGAAATTAAAAAGAGGTACTGGTGCTTTCATCTGTAGTTGGCACATTGTATGTTGGGATTAGTTCCATACACTAAATATAGGTGATAGACTCCGGCTATGTTCACACTAGCGGTTTTTGTTTCCATCTAGCTGTTCTGTGTTCCATTGCCAGCAATGTTTAAAAAATTGATGCATTTTAGTTCTATTTTTGAAATTGGAAGCAAATGTCTAGCAGTCTACTCTTTTGCGCCAATCTTAAAAACGGAATGACGATGGAAAATTGACAAACGCATTGAGGCTCCGATCACACGGGGCGAAATTGACAGGATTAAGCAGCAAAGTGGACCAGATTTTGCAAAAATCTCGTCCACACGCTGCGGCCACGCCGCACAAAAACCGAAATGCGGCATGGAATTGAATTCCGCAGCATGTCAATTCTTTTCTCTTTTACGCAGCGGCCTCTCTCCTCTCTATAGGGAGAGAAAGCTGCAGCGGAATGCTGATGGCGAAACCGCTTCAAAACCTGCGGCTAAAGGCCGCAGGTTTTGAAGCTGCGCTTTTCCAGCGGAATTCTCGCGTTTTTTCAGTGCAGCCATTCCGTGAGAATTCCGTTCCGTGTGACCCCAGCCTGAAGGTTTTCAGTTTCAATGCATGTCTAAGGGCACAAAATCTAAAGCATTTTCTAGTGTGAACTTCGCCTTCCTTAAATTCAAATACTTGCACTCTTGACCATAGATCTTTCAACTATGGTGTCTCCCTCTCGTTTCCGTCTCTTATACTCACAGCGCTGCCCATATAGATAGTAGCATCTTTCGCTCGAGCTACTTTGGTGAGTTTGTTGCTCATGGCGTAGGACCGTGTAAGATGAGAGACAAATTCCACTGAGATCCCAATGGCCTGTAGGGAACATGGAAGGAATTGAGTGAAAGGCAAATTAAATAATCTGGGCAATATAGTAGTGATAAAGTGCAAAATATCCAGACACCCCATCTCCTCTAAAGAGGGAAACAAACATCAATAAGCATTAAAAAAATTTTCTACCTGCAACCACCACTAGGGGGAGCTCCTCACATATGCGTTTATACAGCTAGTATTGAGTTCAGATATCATAGATATTAATTGATAATGAGTGTAAACATAAGGATACAGGCCCAGCATTGCAGGCGAACGATGCTTTGCCCACTTATGATTGCCAAAGGTTGGACAACTTTTCCTTGAAAGTGGGCAAGTCTTAGTCGCATATGTCCTTATCCTTAAGTGCCACCCTTAAACCCTATACAGTCATAAACTGCCTGAAATAATAATAATTATCCCCTAAACCATTTTAAACCACCAGGAATACTGTCACTAACCAATCACCATCCCATGTAAAATCATGTGACAAGATGTACTTGTAGACAATTGGTAAAGACAGTATAATTGGGTGATATTTTGCCAATTCTGCATGCCCTTGGCACTAACATATTTGGAAATCCCCTTTGCAAAATCCTGTGCTTTCCTGTGCACAATACAGAGATACTACAACACACAGGCGCAGCGGCTACAATCTTACAAGAGACGGATCGGCAATCAGTAATACAAGCTACAACACTTTGTTTCCTGCCGTGTGTTACAGTAAAATGTGGGGTGTTTTTGTCTGTGCTGTCCACGGCCGTGCTGTTACGTGCAGTGCACCCCAATTTAGGTCAGGGGACAGGAGAGCAGATCAACTCTTATTTACTTGTTTTAAAACTTGACAGTTTCCCCTCTGCTTCGCAGAGGCAACGCGCTTTGAGATTGTGTTCACATATTACAGAGTTTAATACAGATCCACGTCAAATTCTGTCGTGGACCCTCAGCAGTTTTCATCATTGAAGGGGTGAAGCCCGCTGCAGATCCCTGCAGAATTCGCACCAATGGGTTCACACGCAGAATTGAGCTTACATTCTCGAGACTAAGCAGCAAAGTGGACAAGATTTGTTGTAATCCTGTCCACACGCTGCGGACAAGCCGCGCGGAAAACTGACATGCAGCGCGGAATTCAAAATCCGTGATATTTCAATTGCATCACCGTTTCCGCTGCAGGCTCACTACTCTCCACGGCAAATGGCGCAGGTTTTGAAGCAGCCTTTCTGCTGCGGAAATCTCGCGGAATTTCCGCAAGACTTTCCGTGAGATGTTCACAGGATCTCCGTTCTATGGGAACCCAGCCTTACAGTTACTCCTGGTGGTGGCTGTAAACCGTCTCTCCCAATCTCAGTCAATTATACTGTTTTTTGGTCACTTGTGGTCATGGCTATTATGGTGTATTCACACAGGGAAGTTTCATCTGATAGCAAAGTGGACGAAACTCACATGTTTATAACAGATTGATGTGTTTATTCACATGAGCAATTTCTCGCTCGCAACAATGCTGCGAGACTGAAAGACCACATGTTCTATTTTTGGGTGATTCCTCATAAGGAATCCGGCATTATTTCCTATAGGTTTTTTTAAAAAATTGCATCCCATCACATGGTGTGCGAATTGCATGCGGGTGCGATATGATTTTTACCATTGAAAATAATTGGATACTCTTGCGAACTTTTCACATGTATGAAGATAGCAAGTACGTAGATGCGAAGTGATGCGTTTTTTAAGCATCGTGCTTGCATCTAGAATTGCAATTTTACAAGTATGATGTCCGTCCAAGTTCCTCGGACCGATATTACGTTCGCTCCTGTTCGCAGCATCACTCCTACTATATACAGTCAGGGGAGCCCCTATACAGCTAGTTTTGTGCTCCTGCTCTCACCCTTACTGTTGGACAGGTGGTGGTACATTCAGGCTGTTCTGCTGGGATTAATATCTAAGCTGCATCTTTCTTGCCTAGTCCATCTCAGGCGCAGTTCTGACTACTTTGCAAACTTGCTCTGCTGTAGGCCTTATATGCTGGGGTCTGAACTACATAATTTTACTCCTGCACCGTCTGCCCCATAGACTAGAGGGAATTCCCTAACACACCTTAGGGGAAAGAGAGCCCCCCCCTAATAAAATCTAAAGGACAGGTGAATCAGGATAAGACAGCACCATCTCGTGGCCATAAATAGCATTGCAGGTAAATGGAATCACATATTGAAGGGATTGTAGCACGATTACAAGTTAGAGAACCCACTCGAGTAGGGGGTCCCATGTTCCCCATTGTCGAGTTACTGCACCCCTCCCCAAAGTGAGAAGGAGGCTGAATGGAGCACTGGTCATGCAAGCGAGTTGGCGCTGCATTCACTTTGAATGATATTGCATTGATACCCGATTGGGATCTACTCGGGTATTTCTGTCAGCCCCACCGAAATGAATAGAGCGTTGACCACGCATGCTTGGCCGGTGCTCCCTTCATTCTGACATTACTGCAGGGGGAGAAGCGACCCCTGCAGTGATATGCAGAGCGGGATACAGGAGTCTTGTTCTCGAGATCGGCAGGGGTCTCAATGGTGAGACCCCCACTGTTTGGCAAGTTATCCCCTATCCTATGGATGGGGGGTAACTTGTAATCTTGCTACAACCCCTTTAACCCTTTACATGCCTCATGTCAAAACCAGATGTAGTCACTCACCGTTACCAGGTTGATGAGAGAGACAGCATTATAATCAATGCCCCACAGAGTCATGACGCCAACTGTGTCTACGATGATCATAATGATGGTGAGTAGATTAATTAAACCAGAGCGGAGGTCCATGCCCAGAAGGATGCAACACACAACAAAGGTTGGTAACAGACAGACGGCTAAAGTGAAAAGCCCCTCGTATACAATGGTGAGATACTGTTCATAGTAGACGTATGTAATCCTGTGTAAAGAAGTGTTACATACGGTGAGAACGATGCAGTGGGGTTTCATACGAAGGTTTTTCGTGAAAAATACACAGTTTTTGGTGTGATTTTTCGAGCCAAAGCTAGAAGTGGATTCAATGGGAATGGGAAATATACAGAAGGGACGTCTACTTCTCCTTCCTACTGAATCCACTTCTGTGTGTAAAATGGCCCTGAGCGTAATATTTGTGATAATATTACAAGGAAAAGGTAGAAGACTCACGTGTAAGGGAAGACGGTGAATTCTGGGTCGGTGCCTGGCACCTGCCTCAATGTCTTCGTTATATTAGCCGCCAGTTCTCGGGCATTTTTCAGTGCACCTGTATACTCCTGCGAGTTCTTTAAGGGTGTATGATAAGCCATGAAACGAGTTGCTGTACAAGATACCAAGCCAGGGTAAGTTTATGATTAGTGACATTGTACCAGTGATATGAAGGGTCACTCCATATGTACAACACATACAATGTTCCTTACCTATAATGTCTCCTGCATCGTTAAACTTAACAGCATTATCATAAGAGCCCAGTCCCCTGCAAAAAATAAATTAAAAAAAATTCACATTATATTTGGGAGCAATCCAACTAAGTACCATATTTGCAGTGATGCAATGATTTGGGGAAAATAATTCTGATGTAGAAATCTCCATATGTGCTGCAGATTATTACAATCAGTAGGAATTTCCTGCTGTTTTGTCATCTCCTCTCTACTAGTTTCTTCTTAGGGTAGTTGCTATGCAATTGCCCTACTGCGGATCCATTGGAGTGAGTCAACTGACCACATGGTTGCAACAGCAGTTTGCTTTGAGAGAAATTCTCGATTGGCTAACGTTTCTTTAAATATTCCTGGCTTCTGCAGTGTGTTGCTGGTTATGGTGTAAGTTATATGCATTTAAATCTAGTATTTCATATTTGCTTCTAGTATCGTGTTCCAAGTCTAACTTTGTTTCTTGATAGCAATTTTTGTCCCTGTAGTTATTTCTAGTGCTTCTTAGCCTTGTAGTTTATGGTATAGTTTTTTTCTGTTTGCATCTCCCTTTATCCTGCTTCTTAGTTCGGCTCTACTCAGTTTAGTTTTCTTGTTTCTGGGTCTTACTACTCTCTCTTTGTTTGTTAGGGTCAGTGTTTCAGATAGGGTTTTCCTTAGCCATATCATAGATATTTTTGGACAGTGTTGTCTGATGTAAGGGTCAGCTCTAGAGATGAGCGAGCACACTCGGATAATCCAGTTACTCGAGTGAGCTTCGCTCTTCTCGAGTAACTGCATTCTTGTCCGAGCGTGCTCGAGGGGGGCGGCGGGGGTGAGCGGGGTGTAGCGGGGGGGGGAGAGAGATCTTTCTGACTGGCTTATCCGAGCATGCTCGCTCATCTCTAGTCAGCTCCATGTATATATTAGGGGAGGCTAGAGTTAGGGCCAGTTATTGTCAGTTTGTTATTATTTGTTTGCCACCTCCATCTGCTCCATTATCTGATAACGGTTACCATCCTCTGTCTGTTTTATTATCTAACTACCATCACGATCATCTGTTTGGTGATCATCTGATTGCCATCACCATTCTGTTCCTGTCATCTATTAATTTCTATTGTATTTTTGTTGCCTACTAGTGTTAATAAGTGCTTCATATTATTCTGGTTGTCACATAATTTGTCACTACTGGAAGTCCTGGGGGTATCTGAGTACTGGAAGACACCATTAGTACCCAGAAAAGGTGGCTGCTATAAGTGAAGTTCAGTTCTGTTGTCTTATGATATGGAGAGCAGCATTGGGGTCATAGGGTTGAATCTGATCATGGAAAAATCTGCATGGAGTATATGTTCTTTTCAAGTTCATATGGCATTCCTCTGGTTTTCCTCCAACACCCCAAAACGTATTGACAGGTTAATTTACTTCCTATGTAATTGGCCCCGGCATATGCCTTTTAGGTAGGGAAATTAGGCTGTGTCTGCCAATGGTGACCAGGTCCGACATAAATGGTGATCAGGAGATTGCAGTGTATGACCAATGCCCTAGCAGTAGAAATGCTGGAATACTGACTTGGATGCATTGCCAGCTTAACTCACCCTTTTGGACATCTTAGATTTGGATAGTCTCCCAAGAAATCAGGCAAAAAATAATTAAATTCTTCCACTGAGGGTCTTAGAGGTTTATCTGATCCAAGTGGACTTTCTATACAACTCTGTCTGCATCCTTCTGCAGCTGTTAATAGAAGAATCATCATCAGTTTCTACATTCATAACCAGCACAATCAGCAGGAGTAATCTGTTGCAACAACATGCAATTGTTCTCAGTAAGATAAACCAAGTAATCTTGTAGATATGATACCTTTTAATAGCTAACAAAAATACATGATGTTACAGCAAGCTTTCGGACCTCTTCAGGGTCCTTCCTCAGGCATAATGGAACAAATCTACAAACATATTTAATAAAGGGAGGGCACAAACATGGTGAACTTAATTTGCACTAGATAAATACCAGAGACAGAGGGTAAGAGGGCACAGACATGTTTTGATTAGTAGCATTTAGATAAATAACAGGGAGGGATGACCATAACAGTAAATAATTAGTCCAGGGACAAGAAATGTGAAATCTCTCCTTCAGACCTGCAAACAAGGAAAATGGAACAATACCTCTGCAGTGACACAAATGTTAATCTATACCTGTTTTTATCATAATGTAAGGTCTGTTTCACATCTATGTGGGAACCTCTGGTCGGAGTTCCCATTGCAAATCCAGATATAAATACCAGATGAAAAATAGCTGCATGCAGCACTTTTTCTCTTATCCAAAAGCCCAGCAGCTGAGCGGAAGCCAAACGGACGCCATTATAGAACGGAGCCATTCAGCCGCAGGGATTCCTCTTTCCTGCTCCCCGAATGTAGCAGGAAAGTGGAAAGCGCAGATGTGAAAGCACCCTAAAATATATATTACCTTCAATGTAACTTCAAGCTTCTGGGCCCCAGTGCAAAATTTGTAACAGGCCTTTCACCTTGTGGCATTTATAATACAGGTGTCTTCTTATGGGCTTTTGGCACTAGGGCCACGATGTTATAGCTACACTGCTGATTACCATAGGCTCTGTTCACATATCTACTCCTTCTGTTGGTGGTATCTATCGAGACTATTCCCTGAAATACATATCTGATGGAAGGCAGCAACATTGTGCCGCTACAAAAAAAAAGGTATACCAATACACACCAGTCCGGCATATGCCAAATATTACATGCCGAACCTGTTCACAAATCACTATATGGACAAAGTCTTAGGATGCCTTCACACGGGCCATAAATGCTGCGGAATGCAAATATGCTTATGCTCATGTGAAAAGAGCCTAAGATGTGAATTTTGGTTGCTGCAGATTAGCTGCATATTCACTGCCGATTTTCTGGCTGTTGAAATTCTGCAGCAAATACGGCCTGTGTGAAGGCACTCTTGGGATATGTCCACACATGGCAGATTTGCCGTGGATCTTCTGTGTGCCCCTTCCACATGGAAAGCCCACTGCATTTACAGTAGCCGTAAAGTGAATGAGGTTTTAAAAATGCTGCTGAAAAAAAATTTGCTGTAGAAATAGACATGCGGTGCAGAATTTAAATCCGCAGCATGTCGATTGCAGCATTCGGTAATGAGTGGGTGAATTCTGTACCAAATTCCACCTTGAAAACCAGATTTGGTGTGGATCTGCTGCGGAATTTCCACTGCAGACATACCCTTTCGTATGGCTTCAATGGGAAACATCGCATGCACAACACAGGACATGCAAGTGCCATGCAATGGCTTTTTAAGGTCCCATTGAAAACATTGGGCAAGGCGTTACAAGGGGAACACCCAACGATAAAACATGCGGCAACCTCTTTTTATCACAACTATGCCCCAAAGAAAAAAAAAAAATCGCTCATGTGAATGAATCTATTCAAAAGAATGGATTTTATATTTGTGCGGACTTTGTGCCCATCACAAAACTCAGGCGAGAATTTTACTCATAAGCCCTTACTCTGAAGTGCTGCAGCATTTCAGAGGAAACAGGAATGGAGAGAAGAGTCATCAGGGTGGTTCCTGACTGGCTTCTCCCCGCCTAGCTTGGTAGATTGACAGGTTGCTCCCTATACACAAATCAAAAGAGACCTGTTAATCTAGTGAGCCAGGCGGGGAGAAGCTAGTGGGGTACAACCCCATGCCTCTTCTCCCTGCTCCCGGCTGCATTTTAAAATACCTTTTTTCAGAAACATTGCAGCATTTCAGAGCAAAATGCAAATGTCTGCAATGTGTGTGCCTGCCGGGTTTTACGCTACCCATGGTCCCGGCACCATAAAACTGCTGACAGGTTCCCTGTAAGGTTCCCAAGTGTATTTTATTGTCTGCTACGGTAGATTTGGTTGTAGTTGGGCGTAGGTGGTGGAGGGTAGCTAGCTGATACTTACTGCTGGTGGAGGAGCAGAACGTCACATTATCTTCTAATACTCTGCAGCAAAATGATGAGGGGTTTAGCCAGTCCACAAAATCATCAATAAAGGAGGATGCCGGGACTGCCAAGTACGATCTGGGAAGAGATAGACGGACAAGAAAATAATTATATTTTTACACAATAGGACACAGAAGGAAAATTGAATAGGAAGGTCATTAAAGGGGTATTCTGTCTGAAAACATTTGGCATATCCAAAGGATAAGTGTCTGATCAGTGCTGTTTTCTTACCCGAGTGGGTCCAATGCAGCCAACGTAGTCAATTGTCTGGTCTATGATGCTCTCTACTCCTTTGGAGCTAAAGCTTCAAAACTGCCCTCTACTTCTTCTTTCCCTTTCCCCCCTTTCCCAAAATCTTAGATCCTCGCCCCCTCCTCCCCATCTACCCTTCCCCTTTGCGTCCCCTTAGTTCCTTCTATATCTTTGAAAAAATAAAAAAAAATTATGTTTCATTCATTTGTAATGTTCATGCAAGTTGTTATTACAAACTTTTGTACTATGCGAATAAAGCTGTATTGCATCGGTTACTTAGATTTTCAATAAAAACTGAATTTGCAAAAAAAAAATGGGCGCCCCCTACACTGGGCGCTGCCACCTTTCACTGTCACGCCACCCTCTTCATTCCGAAACTTATTTTTTGGCAAAAAAAATGCTCATGTAACCCAGGCTCAGTATGATGGCTGCAGCCAATCGCTGGCCTCAAGAGGTACTGAGACCAGTGATTGGCCAGAGCAGTCATGTGCTTCAATAGGCATGTGACTCATGGACCCAGAAGTAAGTGGGAAACACATGGAATAGGTGACTATTACTTTTAACCTCCTCAACACTTTTCAACTGTATCCGTATCCTGAGGAAGCGGATACAGTTGAAATTGGTGCCGCTGCCAGAGGGGTTAGGACTATCCGGTGGCTTTTTGCAGATGTACTACTGGTATTTGCTTTATGGGTCCTACAAATGGTTGCACTACTCCCATAATCTTCATAGACTATTAAGGAGAGTGTGTCGCCCATTCCTGACCTGCTATCATCTGCCTGTGTTTTTTTGAATGACACAATGGGGTTTCACCCAGGGGCGTAACTATAGAGGATGCAGGGGATGTGGTTGCACCCGGGCCCAGGAGCCTTAGGGGGCCCATAAGGCCTCTCTTCTCCATATAAGTAACCCAGTACTATGAGTAAAGCATTATAGTTGGGGGTCCTGTTACAAGTTTTGCATCGGGGCCCGGGAGCTTCAAGTTACGCCTCTGGTTCCACCTTTTGGATTTATGTTGTATCCTATGATATGCTATAAATGTCTATAGTTGTGGTCTTCACAGTAATGACTGAAAGAGATATTTTTATTAGGGCATAGTTGGAAATGTTTGTAATGCTACTGGGCAATAGTACAGTCAGACTTCCAAATGTTTGTACTCCAATGGCTGATTTAAATCTGATGCCTATGATCAGTTTTTCAAGAGCAAACTTTGAGAACAATTTTTTTCCAAGGGCTGCAATACCCAGGTTCACCATGTGATGGCATTTCTTTCTGTTTTTGAAGGAGGCTAAAATGTTCTAAAATTACAGATATTCAGATAATTCAGCTAATATAAGCTAAAGAGGAGAGGCAGCCCTCCAATGTGGTGCCAATCCCAATGCTTTTAATGGCATAAGTGCAAATGCAGTGTTTCGGCTGAACATAGGCTTTTTCAAGCACCGAGCATATGCACTCATTTATACCTGCTCATTTCCCTGCTATACCAATAGGACTGCTCTCACACCTGCGTTAGGGTCAGTTCAGGGTTTCCATCTCGGTGTTCCATTTTTCTATTTTTGGAGGAGAGAAACTGAAATAAAACTGGAAAAAAACGGATCATTTTTTTCCCCCAATGATTTCCATGCGGTTTCCACAAAAAAAAAAAAAAAAAAAGCAAAACAGAATCTTGGCAGAGTGGAAGCAAGTGGAAGCCTTGCCATTTGCTTGCTGTTTTTTTGGAAACCCCATTGAAATCAATGGGGAAAAAAGCTGATGCATTTTTTTCAGTTTTATTTCAGTTTCTCTCCTCCAAAAATGAAACAGAGTTGAAAACCCTGAACTGACCCTAACGCATGTGTGAAAGGGCTTATTGAAACAAGCGTATATCGTCCGGTATTTTCAATATATGCTTCCATCTGAACAGCCCCCCACCCCTCCCTCGCCCTCACCGGCTCTTTGCCTTTCTCCTCCACTCCTGCGTTTGCAATGGTAGGGGTTGAGGTTGGGGGCAGAGTTAAGCTCTGCTCTATCCCGCCACTCCCATTGCTGGCTATGGAAAAGGGGAGCGGAGGGGTGGGAGCTTATCTCTGCCCCAACTCTGCCCACTCCCATTGCAAACCGCTTGGGGGGGTGGGGGGGGGAGAGACAGTGACGGGGAGGGAAGGGGGGGACTGCTCAGATGGATGCATATATTGGCCAGCCGTGGCCGATATACACTTGTGTAAATAAGCCCTAAGACGGATAGCAAACTTTTAACATCTTAGCATTTATGGTGACACATTGGTCGCTACTAGAGATGAGCGAGTATACTCGCTAAAGGCAATTGCTCGAGCGAGCATTGCCTTTAGCGAGTATCTCCCTGCTCGAGACTGCAGGTTCGGGTGCCGGCGCGGGTGAGCGATGAGTAGCGGCTGACAGCAGGAGGGAGCGGGGGGGAGAGAGGGGGAGAGAGATCTCCCCTCCGTTCTGCCCCGCTCTCCCCCGGAGCTCCATGCCCGCTGCCGGCACCCGAACCCTCTGTCTCGAGCGGGGGAGATACTCGCTAAAGGCAATGCTCGCTCGAGCAATTGCCTTTAGCGAGTATACTCGCTCATCTTTAGTCGCTACTTATTACAATCTGATCAGTCCGTTGGAAAATTTATAAGAGATTTTGGATGCTTTCTTTTACTAATGGAGTTTACACTTAACTTTCTATAATTCTCTATATGGTCGGTGACACTAGTACACTGGTCTGCATGACAAGTGCACTTTAAACAGAAACTTTTCAAGCAATTTGTTGTATGATAATCTGCAATAACCAGCTAAATTGAAAAATCACTCCAAAGTGCTGGCCAGTAGAGGTCTTCCTTCCTCCTAACTTGCTATCCACAGTTTGCTGCTTAATAATTAACAGGGGTTGTGGAAAGATTAGAAGATGATGTGGGGAATGGGGATGAGTCATCATGCTTATTGAAATGTATTCATAGCAGAGGGGAGGGGGGAGGAGGTGAGGAGAGAGCCACACAAATGCTGCTTGCAGATACTAGGGACTGTTTACTGTGTTTTAGTCACAAAAGAATTGGGAGGGGTATAGTTTCTCCTTAAGTAGAGCACCTAGAAGGCATGAGGAAACGTATCAGGCTATGCATGCTCCTCTTCGAAATATGCAAATGTGAGATGGAACAATGCCTCTACAGCGCCATCTATGAAAGGGGCAGCATTCCTGCAAGTCAATGTCAGACCTTTTAACAAGCCTTGTAACAATGGCTTGGAATATAAGACAAAGCCAGAGTCTTTTCCAGATGAAAAAGATAACCATGTCCAGGCAGGGTTTTTGCCCTTCATCAATGTAGGTAGGTTTCTGGCGTAGTGAGAGGCCTATGATGTGGGTCAGGAAGGGTATAGTTTCTACTTAGGGAGATAACCTAGAAGGTGTGAGGAGACTTATAAGGCCATCCATGCTCCTCTGGGAAATATGCATATGGGTGTTTTCTCCAGAAGGAAAAGAGCATGTACTCCTTCTGACATCACCCAGCAACCTACTGTACACTGATGCGGGGGGAAAACCTCAAAACAGCTGTCTGTACATGGCTATCTTTTCTTTCTGGAGAAGATTTGGGCTTTGACCTATATTCTCAGTCATTGTTACAAGACATGTTAAAAGGTCTGTCATTGACTTGCAAGAAAGCTGCCTTCTAATAGCTGTCACTGTAGAGGCTTAGGTACATCTTCACTTTAGCTACAGAAATCACATCTCCACTGCTCACTCTTGCTGTACACTGATGATTTTATATCTGTGCATGTTACAGACAATTAGAGAGCAGAATCTGTAGTTCTCTGCCCAGGCTATAGAACACAGCACAGCAGCAGGTTCCTTACACCAGTCATGAGAGAATTAAGAATCATAGGGGAAATAGGGAAAGATGCAGGATACAAGTCATATAATGGCCAGAAATAGTGCTATTCCTCATGTACACACATGACAGCATATTCTGAAAAGTTAGGTATCATACACAAGTGCGAAAACCTGAGAACCTGAGTATTTCCTCAAGTTCCAGGAACAATAATTAGGATCAATGTAATATTTAACAAAGTTCAAAGAGCTCCAAGACTACTCTATGTATTATAGAGAATCAAGTGGCATGATTAGATATGAGCAGGTGAGCTCAGAGGTAACTGGGTTGTCGTAGGAGATAACTGGTGACTCGGGGTGTGAACAGTGGAGAAGGAAGTTTTACGCATAGAACCATTCATTTTATTAATGATAATTGCTAAGCGTTCGTAACAAAATCTGCCTAAACACTTTAGATCAGTGTTCCCCAACTCCAGTCCTCAGGGACCGCCAACAGGTCATGTTTTCAGGATTTCCTCAGCATTGCACAGGTGATGTAATTCTTGTCGGTGCCTCAGACATTGCCACAGGTGTTCTTACCATAGGATGTCCTGAAAACATGACCTGTTGGGGGTCCCTGAGGACTGGAGTTGGGGACCCCTGCTTTAGATAACTGTTGGCCAAACACTACTCCTACCGCCTTCATCATTAGAGCCCATTTACACGGCTGCATATTTGGACTGTTTGCTGTTCATGTATTCCATGGATAGCACATGGTCTCATTGTAGTCAATGAGGCGCTTCAGGCAGCTGACTTTTCACATAGACTGATTGCCCCTGTGCAAAAAATGACTGCATGTCCAATTCCTGTCTATTTTCATGGACAAGAGTAGGACATGCGGTGCATGAATATTGCACAGCACACAGCCTCAGCTGTTGCCATATTTCTCTTCCAGCGGCTTATCTGTCCCGAGAACAAAGCATTAGATATGTTGAAATGCAACATACCTGTTGCAGCTTTTCCCCCCAAATCAGCTGTTGGTGGAGAGTTGGCACATCTATGTACGCATAAGATAGTCAGCAGGTCCTGCCTAATCAGCAGGTTTTAACTAATGTAATCTAATGTGCATGGGGAGCTTAAATGATAACTAGGGCTCAACAGCAAAATTTGGTCACCAGCGAGTTGCCTTCATGTTGTCACATCAACAGATGTCACAGTCAAAAGTCCCAGTAATGCCACAACTCGGAAGATTTTCCCATATATCAAATACATATAGTTTACAATCAGTGAAACATATTTCCACCTAGTAGAACCAAAGGTGCACCAATCAATTTGACCGACAGATTGGCCTTATTACCAGGGCATCTATGGGCGGGCTCAAGCTGGCCATAGACATGAGCTATTTATCCACAGATCATTCCAGAACTGCTGGAAATTGTCCTCTAAAGGGCAGCACAAAAAGTGGTTCATCCTATTTCATTACATTTTTGTACAGTGCCTATTATACTCTATAGCTGACCATGCAGTAAGATAAGCATTGGCACAAAATCCAGCCAGTCAATCATTCATCAGATCATTCATACAAAAACAATCCAACCATCAAGATGGCAACTAAACTGGCAGATCAGGAAGACCGTTTAAAAAAAAAAAACAGTGGGCTCAGACAAAGTGGCAAATGATTGACCATTGAAGCCCTGCCCTTGGAAAACTTTCCAGCTCCTTCACTTTCTTTTCTCTCAACCCCCCAGGAATGTTTTCTTGCGTCCTAAGACCACTCTGTCTAGGTACTGGTCCTCTGCGATATGCCTTATCCACGTCCTAGTCGTTATTACAGTCTCTTCTGGATCAGCCTCCTCCTGGGTTTCTGCTATGGTGGAAGGTTGATCTCAGCTTGTTTCTGACCCCAAAAGAGCAAATTCGGGCTTGTGTTCTGGTGCATAAGACGTCTATTTGTTTTCCATTCCAAAAGGCCAATTTTAAAGTCATGTCACGCTGGTATAGAGTTCTGACCCGTTTGCATACATCAGTAAGCCCAACATGTTGGCATTGTGGAGATGTGAACAGTTCATTTCTCCATATTCCTTCATCTTGTCCAGGATGGAGCCCTTTTAGGACAAGGCCCAAAAGGTAATCAATATAGTACCAGGGCACTTGTTCCACCTGGATCCATCCCTTCTCCTCCTTCATCATTGTGAGATTCCTTTGCCCCCATATAAACATTCTATACTTCACCTTCTGATGGTGACACCCCAGGGCCTGTATCAACCATATGAAACCGATCATGCCATATAAGTGTAGTTTCAGCTGTCATTGGCCAAAAAAATGCCAACCTGACAGATCACACTTTTGGCATACAGTAGTTGACTATTGTGTATAATTCTCAAACAATGAGGGGGCAAAATGGTCAAAAATGGGCATTTTGACCAACTTTTTTTCTTATGTGTACAGGCAGTTTAAGCATGCACTCACATGTGATTTTCTTGGTGCAGATTTTGTTACGGATTTTGGTGCAGATCTGCAGCAGATTTCACCCTTTCGATTGAATTCACATTAAAGGGATGAAATCTGCTGCAGATTTGCACCAAAATCCATAACAAAATCCACAGCAAATCAGCTACGTGTGAATGTACCCTAAACCTCCCAGAATGCAAATCACCCCAGCAAGCTCTGTGCTGACACTGAACAAGTAGGGGATGGGATGCTCTGGGATATAATACCAAGTCATATGTTTAAAAAGTTACTCCACTGCTAAGAGGTACGTAATAGAGATCAGATGAACAAGCTAAGCTATTCATTTCTAGGTTCAATGTCCCACTTATCTCAGCAGCATTTACCTGTCTGGATAATCCGTGGCATACTGTATCTTCTGTGTCATTGAGTTGGGATCACACCCAGCGCTGGAGCAGATACCATTTATTCCATCTAATGAGGTAAAATTATATCCAGCTGTGGTCACAAAGTACGTAGGGACGCCGACCTCAAAATACGTGTTGAGATCACTAAAATACTTAAGCACATAGGAATCCTGTGGAGAGATAAGTCATGGAGACATTAGATGTATATTGGAAATAACCGGAGACAACCTTTCCAGGCTACAAAAAACTATCAGTAAAAAACAGGATCTGGTGATAGCAGCCTGTATTCTGTCAAGGCGGAGCTTCTCTTAACAGGCTGCTACCGTATATACTTATACAGTATTCCCATTTTTCTCTTGTAAGGGACCATTCACAAGGGATGGAATATTTGGCAACAGTGTTGCAGATAGACTGTCTCTGAATTCCACCTCTAAATCCACACAGCTGACTGTGGACTTTGATACAAACTTGCCAGCAGGATTCTGCTATTTTCAATTCTGCACCAAAATCCATATGTTAGCAGTGTGGATTTTGGGGTTGAATATTCCGCTGGAGGGCATATTCTGCAATGCTGTTGTGGAATATCCTGACCCATCTTAAAGGTCCTTATAGAGGTGCTTCAATATTAACTAGCTATCATTCCTACCGTGTTTCCCCGAAAATAAGACAGTGTCTTATATTTATTTTTGTTCAAAAAGGTTAAACTTTTTTACATGTATAGCTGCCTGGACACTATTTAAATTGACTTTTTAAATTAACTGTTAGCAGGGCTTAATTTTGGAGTAGGGCTTATATTTCAAGCATCCTCAAAAAGCCTGAAAAATCATTTTGCATCCTCAAAAATTCTGGAAAAACATGCTATGTCTTATTTTCAGGGTATGTCTTATTTTCAGGGGAACAGGGTAGCTGCTCTTGGTCGTACAGCATGTTTTCTCCCACATTGTCGATGTTCTATATGTCACTGCCTCATTTCTATACTTATTGTATAATGGTTTGCACTTTGCATTTACACAACAGCTTGAGAAAGGTGACTGTACACCACTGAAACATGTTGCATCTGTTTGACTTTTATTCATATTTAAGAAATAAATCGTTTCATCCTTTACATTCCATTGGTCAAGCTGCCATTGGTGCGTTTAAGGAGGGGGTTTCTGTTCTCCTATAGATTCCCCTCCTCCCTTCGTAATTACTGCCTTTTTATCCATGGACTTATTTTATGAGCGCAGGTAATTTTATGTACTTCAACATTTTCTTTGCCTTCCGAAACCTGTAATTTTGGATTCTACCCTGACGCTCTCCTGTATTGGATGCCCGAGTGCATAAGAAGTGTATCCACCCACAGTGAATCGGGACTCAAGATGTGGTGGCAGCAGTTCTCCCCTGGGTAAGCAGTCCACACCGGGTGAGTCCTCATCTTTTCTTCATCTTTGTTGCTTTTTTTTACATTTCCCTTTCTACAATCCATTATCTGCACAAGGCACTATCCTATTGATGTGATATTTCTGTTTACACAGCAGGGGGAAAGTCAAATTCTTGTTAGATTTTGGCCAAGATGATAAAAAGAGCCTGATGTAATAAATACATTTCTGACAAAGCCAATAGTATTGTAGGTGAGAAGTGTAACAGTGAGCTATAACCCATTAAATTAAAATATACACTCATTGACAAAAGCACAATGGGCCCAGATAGAAATGTCGGATTCTTGCAAAACTCTTCCTGCAGGTCTGTCTCTTGCAGATATGTAAATGATTACAGTTGTGGTCTGATTAGCATTGGGGTCTTGCCTCCAGAAGCCATAAAACGGCTTCCCCCATTGCCCTATAAAAAGGCTCTCGGAGGCTACTTGTGTAGTGGACCTCTTGTTGAGAGATTGTTGACCACTAGACGCACTCAAAGATATTTTGCCCATGTAATAAGCTTTGAAATGGGGAAAATCATTGGAATGAGAGAAGCAGGATGGATGTGTCAACGAATTGCCCACCAACTACGCCATTCTGACCAGGCTATTAAGAGATGCTGGGTGCAGTACTTACATGAGGGCAGGCATATATGCCAATCAGTATTCGCTCAGGAGTAGTTCAGTGAATGGAAGCAGAATGTGATGGATATCTCTTTCGAGCACCTGCCTCCATTCACTGCAAACATTCAGTCATTCATAGATGAGCGTCTTCCTATTCATACTGAGTGCGAAGTAGCTCACTTAGTCGTTCCACTGAGACGGTAAAGCTAGCGACTACTAAGTGCCTTCTCGCTCAGTACCCTGTCAGGTGCCATGTCACACAAGTCAAAAGTTGCCCACATTCTCTTGTTTAGGCGATTATTTGGGCGACTATTGGTCCATGTAAAAGTGCCCTTAGAGACGGTCCTGAACGGGTTAATTCTCGTGTGAAGCCAAAAGACTAGGAGCAGCCCAAACGGTAAGGTGCAGGAGTAAGGGCTGAGAAGAGTTCTAAAGATAGTTAGCTATAGGGAGTATAACCCTGAAGCAAGGAGATGCTGAGGCAAAGTCGTGAGCTGAACTGGTGTAATAGATTAAGGTTATACCTCTCTTGCTAGAGAAGTGACAAATATACTGGGATCAGATTAGCGCTCCTACAGACATATATAGGTAGGAAACAAATAATGATGAGAAAGTTATGGACTTACCTGGTACTTAGTGAGGTCCCAATAATGGGCTCCCTCACTAGTACCTCCAAGTCCAGAAATGTCTGTAACGTGGATAGTCCTTCTTCCCAATCCTTAGTGGAGAGCTGCTCGGATCTTTGTGTCCACCCAGAGATAGGGGACCCAATGGTAAACGACTCCAAAGGTAGAAGAAAAATAACCCGAGCGCTACCCGGGAAAGATGGATCCACTATATGGGTAATTTTCCTTAATTTATTGCAACACGTTTCAGCCCACACAAAAGGGCCTTTTTCAAGCCTTCTACCTTTGGACTTGCTAGAGAAGTGCTACTGCAAAAAAGGGCTGTGTATATAGGCTACCCAGTTGAGGCAGAATGGCCATTGCTGAAACGTCAAGGTATGCTGCGCCCTACTATGGAGTGCTCTGCAACCTGCGCAGACATTCCAGTTTTGCAAGACCTGCATGGCATGCCATTATTTGTGATGAGGCCCCAACCCATTGCAAGACCTCCACTTCAGCCATGACTTTACTGTGTTATGAAGTTGATGTTAGCAGGTGACAAAAGACCTTAAGTGAAATGTTGTCATCTATTCTCCCTTAGCAGCGTTCAGCATCATTTTGGTGTAGTATTACGTTTATATAGATAATTTATTTACCAGAGGTAAAGACAACTCCTGATCTAGGCCCACACGGGAATGCATGGCAAAATATAGCCCACAGCAGAAGAGGAAAATGAACACCACCATCTGTAAAGGGAGGAGGACATAGCAGTCAGTACATAGTATACGGCATTTGGGTTTTGTGTACTGGTGTGTGGATTATAAAATGTGTCCAGTGGATTACTCACAATTAGCACTCGGCTGCATGGATTTAGAATAATGGGACAATAGACTTTCTTCATGAAGGTGACTAGCAGCCCCTTAGATTTCTTCTTGGGTTTTTCAATCTTGCTCTCGATACAGCAACAGAAATCAAATTTATTTGCCTAGTGGAAGAGAATATGGTGATCATTGAGATAGTAACACGTCATGTACAATGTGATTTACAATAAAATCGTAATCCCTATCCACCCATGATAGAAGGAGTGGGGGGGGGGCAAAAATATGGAAACACTGTATAAAATGCATGCCTTAAATTACATGGGATTATAAATTATATTTCAATAAAACAATAAAAATAGAGACCGATTTTAAGTGGGAGTAATATGACATAGATGCTGCCGGGCAGAAGTGAATATCTGCACTGAGCAACAAGGTTCCATTGGTCAGGAATTTGAGCCCCTTAGCTGCTGTTACCAGCTGGCTCCTGAAACCACGCAGAGCAGGGCAAGTGGTGAAATAATCACAAATTTGGTGGGAAAGCTCTCAGCCAAGCAGGGGTCAAAAGGGCAGCTCAGTTCTAATGATTAAATTCCCATGCATTTCGTATATTTTTGTCCACCCTCTGTATATTCTTCACCCCATTGCCCCAGGTTCTTCATCTTACTTCTTGACGCTTAGCATCCAAAGACACAAGAGCCACAAACATGGAGATCTGTAGGATAAAATCAAAGAGGATGGAAAGGGCTGCGTTCAAGGCGAAGGTCCGAACAGCAGGCATAGGTGAGAGGGCACCTGCAACAAATAAAATAATTCAAGCTGTGACATTTTAAAACAGGAAAGCATTCCCATATTGCTCCCTACTATAGACAGATCATATAAGGTTCCCCTAATGAATGTATTACCCAGAAAAAAGCACAGAGACTCCGACACGCTGCACAGTAACATGCTGGGGGCCACACCACCAAGGACTCTTCCAATTTGCTCCTCTCTTCGTTCACCCTCCCGCCGTTCATCTCTCTAAAACAAGAGTACAATTGCTTACTCTGATGATTTTAGACTAGACTTTAGCATTCAGTAATCAAAGTGATGATTGTACCTGAAGCTCCAAGACAAAGATAAAGATGTTGTCTGCTCCCACTGCTAGAACCAAGAAAGGCACAACTTCTACAATGATAAGCGAGGATGGTATACCGAGGTAGCAAAAGAAACCCATTGCTGACAAAACAGCGCCCAGAACAACCAGAATTCCGCCCAAACCAAGAGTCACTTTAGAGTCCACCTGAAAAAAAGTAACTGTGATTACTAAAGCATATAAAAGAATAAGAAATTGTAAGACGTAAACACATAAGAACACAAGTTTGGTTATGGGAAAATGTACGCTTTTACATTAGTTGGCTGTTCAGGGTAGTCTGGTACAGACAACTTATTCTTCTTTGCCAAGACAACTCATTTTTCTCTGCCCCTTCAGGGGTGTGCTGCTTGGGCCGCCATATGATTGAGGAAGTAGACAATAATTCCCCCTTTGACAACAGCTGCCTGCATAGGGTCCCAGCAATAGGACCATGGTCTTTGAAGAACCAGAGGTTATTCCTCCAGTCTTTCTTCAGTACTCTTATCCATGCAATGTATGTTTTTGCTGTAAGAAAGCTGGCTGCATTTGGCCAACTCACATTACTCTTTGGTTATCCATACAGTGTTTGGTAAGTGTCTGGTAAGTTGCTCATGTACATTTTAGATAAATATCGGTGGAGTTTTTGATAATGTGCAGACTGTCCCCCGAGGGCAGACGTTGGGTGAAATGAGCATCAGGCATGTTGGATTGCTCAATCCAATGTTCTTTAAGAAAATATGTTGCTGCCAAAAGTGTCTATCTCTCCATTATAAAATAAATGCGCCCACTTGGCCAAGCCAAACCTGCATTTTTATAGGAAGGTCAAGGAAGATAGTTTTTAGCCTACACAAAAGCTAGCAATACGAATAAGATGGTTAGCCGATGCCACCAAAATCAGGCCTCCTGACTGTCTTCTGGTGGCAAATATCAAGGGCAATAAGGATCGGTCAGTCCGATTTCAATTTGCCACATCCTTTTGTTCTCAGGCAGATAAGTCGTCTTTAAAGGAATCTAGTAGTGGCTTGTTTCTCTCTCTCTATTTATAATACAGCAGGTCCAACTAAGCCTATGGAGGGCTCTGGGGCTCATTCATCCAACAGTTAATTAATATGTATGGACAACCTTACACCGGAAAGTCAGGCAGCATTAAGGAAGGGTAATTTCCCAGGGTGGTATTGGGCCCCTTTACCAATTGGTCCCCTGCATAAATGATAAGTGCACCATTGGCTTTCGCTTATCTTGGAAGACACAATAAAAAAGGTACAAGAAAATGTTATTATTTTTCACATTCTCTTTACATCATACTCCATCTGCTAAACCCAGCAAGACATTAGCCTGTAAATGAATTTTGCAAAATTTGAAGAGATTTGCCAACAATTTTCTAATTTATAGGGCCAGTATAAAAAATATGATATGTCTCACCAAGACTCTCCGGCAGCTGCTGTATTCTCCCAGGGCAAAAGCAATGTACAAGAAGATCACCAGGTAACTGATGGCAAAGATGGGAATGTCTTCTGTGGTGGTCCGACTGATTTCATCCTCCAGAGATCTCTGTTGACAAGACAAAATTATAAATTACAAAAAAGCAAAAACTAAATAGGGAAAGATCATATAGAGAAAAAGGGATGACAAGCTAATGATAGAAATTTAGGTTGAGAAGAGGAAGGAGGAATCCACATGTGAGCCAAGACACTTACTTCTGCCATATATGAGAAGGTGAAGTTACTTTTTGGATTGTTCTGATATTCTTTCAGTATTTCAAGGTACTTCTGCTCCCATTCCATAACATAGTCAAACTTAGGATCAGAACGAGGGAAATTGTTCAGAGAGATAGTCAAAATCAATGCTTCTGATTCTGAGTAACGATTGTCTGAGAACACAGGATAAAAGAGTGTTACAGGTACATAGGTATCAGGAGTGAAAAGACAAAAGAAAGTTCAAGGATGTTGAATGGATGGAAACCTCAGGGACGCCCAAAGGTTGGCTAGATTTTATATTTTTCCTAGGCCGCTAGTTAGTTAATTGCCAAAATCCCAAGTTATTGGCAGTTCCAACCAAGGGAAGCTATAACTGGTCAGACATTTCCCCTCCAGTGCCCACTGCAAGAAAAATGTCAGCCATTCCAATGATTTGCCCAACCATGTAATTCAAGAATGGGTCTGGCTAGTGACTCTTCATGTTGGCTCACAAAAGGTGAAGCCAGGTGATTTCCAGATTTTCTTAGAGTGTCTTCTGGTAAGGCGTTGTTGAGATGAGATAGGCATCTTAAATTGCCCTCAATAGAATCATTTCCAGCTTTAATCAACTGGCAATTGTCCAACCTTCTACCTCAACTAGTTATTATATATGAGACCAAAATGACTATATATACATTGAGAGACTATTACCATCATAACCTCCTACAGCGAGGAAGGAGAATACTGGTGCACCATAGTCTGCCATACAGCTCAGTTCCAGGTCTGTAATGTCCTTAAATGACAATGGTGAGCTACAAGAAAAAAAGATTTTTGGTTTAATTGATTTATTATTTAGTAAATTTTAGTCCAACCACCGGGACCCCAAAAAAACCATGAATGAAAGGGTCAAGACTCTTCTATATTTTCTCTGTACAGTACCATATCTGACCAGTAACGAAGAGAATTGGGTGCACCTATGTGAAGGGGATAGGGGAAGAGTGAGACCTCTGCCCTCAGGCATTGGGCAGCAAACGAAAGTGTGTCCGTGAGCTGGCCGTTGTAGGTTGCATCTGGGAATCTCAGGCACAACTTGCATACACCTATGTGAATGGGAACCAATTAGAAATGAGCGAGCACCCAAATGCCCGGGTCTGCGTTATTCGAGTCGAGCTTTTCGTAAAATTCGAGAGCTCTACTCGAGTAATGAACCCCATTGACTACAATGGGAAACTCAAGCATTTTTGTATATGGGACGCCGGGTCCCGAGCTTTTTTTTTCTGTTTTGCTTTCTTGGTTACTCTCTCTCTCCCTTCCCCTTCCTGCCAGACCAAAAATTTTCGAATGACGCGCGCTGCGTCGCAGTAGGGAGGAGCCAAAAGCTGTGGCAGGGTCGAACACGATTTGATGCTCGTTCGAGTAACGAGCACCATTGAGTACGCTAATACTCGAACGAGCATCAAGCTCAACAGAGTACGTTCGCTCAACTCTAGAACCAATATAAAAGTTCTAGTAATCAACCTTATCTTTCACTATGAGTTGAACCTGATTCAGATACGAATGCTAGGCACCCCTGCCTTATGGTCTAAACTTACTTGACGCAGTACAGGAAATGATCCCTCCACCCAACTCGGCCTGTTTCGCCAGACACTGTTTGAGTCACCTCCATGTTGAACCTTGTTTTGTTGTTCTGGAAGTATTGCATTAGGCTATTCACAGCACAGTCTGTTGCTGAGGCGTTTTTAGGATTTAGGGGTGCAAAGCAAACATCCTTCAAGGTGACATTCCTTTTATGCTTCTCTGACCATACCTGGAGGGAGAAAAGGATTAAGTAGGTCATGAGTATCTGCTACATAAAGTAGATTCCATGATCCATCTGCATGCAGAGGCAAAAAAATTCTCAATGCAAATGCAAAATCTTTTAACTTTAGTTGAGGTATCCCCATATCAACTGGGTTGGACTGCTAAAAAATCAGTTGATATCGCCAAAAGAATCTATGGGTAGCAACACATTTCAAATGAATGGGCCACCACTAAACAGTCCCCAAAGTAGGAGCCACTCTTTGTAGCAGCCTTCTGCTCTAGCTGATAGAGGAATAAAGCCAGTTTAACACAAGCATATTACGGTCACATTTCTTCGCATCCAATATGGATGAGTATCGCGGTCCAACTGTGGATCTACTCAAAAAAACTCAGAGCATTGCAAGGATCCACAAGGCTTTGAGTTTAGGTCAGTAGACCTGTAGTTGGGCTTGGACACTAGACCGTATTAGAGTCATGTGAAATTGGTCTAAGAAACATACAGTATGTCCTAATAGGGAACAACCTTTTTAATGAGATTTAATTAAACATGGTACAATTGTAGCACTACAGATCATACAATATGCCATATAAACTCTTTCATTTACATTATTCGGGACACATCTTGGGAAGATTCACTTCTTAGGTAATATTAATGGAGAAACTAATGCAAAATAAAATAACTCAAAATATTGGTAAAAATAGAAGTATTTGCACAGTTAGGCTTTTTTCGTATCACATTTTTGAGGTTCAGCACCGGTTCCATCCCGGTTTCCACCCTCTATGCAAGCTGTATGGATGGCGGAATGCAGGATGGAAGGATCATAAACCCCTAAAAACTCAGTGTGAAAGAAGAAGTCCGACTTAAATTTCTATGTAACTTTTCAACTGAGCAGAATTACAATTTGACATCTTACAATATTGAAATCCAGTGTCTAGAATTAGTTCCTTTAAGATGGCATTTGCCATTTGGTTTGGCCTAGAGTAGCTGACAGATGGGCATCCTGTGATAATGCTCTACTCAAACATGCCTTTCCTACTTCTTGTGTACAGACACACAACCTGCTACGGCTGTGTTTCCTCCAGCATTCACTGAGGAAGAGGTTTTTGCCTCGAAACACGTTTGTTTTGTTGGCTAAATTCAAACAGAAGTCGTGTTATTTAGTTATCCTTTCTCTGAAGCTTTTTTTATTCGTGGAAGGTTGCTCTGCGTACTGGCTTGTATATACCTATAAGATAAGCGTTGTGACATCCACGGTTTCGCTGCTTTTAGATCATTTTTGTGCCAATCCATTATAATAGTATAGGGCAGAAATGTATTTATTTGTCATTATTAAATATTTTGTGTTTTTTGCATGTACACATGCATGTTTTTTTGTGGGTGTGTTCTCTGCTTGTTGGAATTTGGGATTGATTTAGCAATCAAAGCCCTACATTTGTTGTTTTGTTTTCATGATCATGTGACGGTATCTGGGGATTTTAAATACATTTCATTCGCTACGACTAAGAGGGCTGGATGGTGCCAGAAACGCGTTGGAGGGTTTAGCGCATTACTTTGTGTTTTATGTTCGTATTTTGGCACATATGACTTTCTTTTTAGAAAAATGTCAAAGTAAAATTGACATCTTTCTGTACATAGTGATATGGACGATGCTGGTATAAGCTAAGCATCTACTGTATTGGGTTGCAAACCCTTGTTTATTTATGTTATGCGTTCTTGGTTCTGATGCTGTATTTATGTTTTGAGCTTGGTTCTGCGCCTGTATTTATGTTATGTGTTCTTGGTTCTGATGCTGTATTCATATTATGAGCTGGATTCTGGGGCTGCATTTATGTTATGCGTTCTTGGTTCTGATGCTGTATTTATGTTTTGAGCTTGGTTCTAGTAATGTATTCATATTATGAGCTGGATTCTGTGCCTGCATTTAAGTGCTGTGATTAGTTCTGGGGCTTCATTTATGTACTGAGTTTGGCTCTAGCGCTGTGTTTATGGTATGAACGTTTGGTTCTGGTGCTGTATTTACGTACTGAGCTTGGTTCTGGCACAGTGTTTATTCCTTGAGCTATAATGGTGTGTGTATATTGCTGTCTTTCTGCCTTCTGCACCAGCTGAACATAAACAGCCTATCAGTAAAATATATATATATAATGTTCCTTTCTTACGAAAGGGGGTGGATTTCAGCATAGGGTGCCATCTAATTTATAAATCTATGTCTCTTGTCCTGGTACAAAAATTTAACCTGTCTTTGCATCACAAATGGTGTCTATTATGGGTAGTAAACTGGGGATTGCCTCCATGAAAGTCCCTACGACCAAAAGGTAAGGGTGGCAGGGACTTTAGCGGAAGGAATCCCTATGTCTAGCCTGTTCCAAATCTGTTAGCAACTCCATGTTCATTGCATTCTGTGACAGTATTTAGCTAACTGGGTGCATTGACTTCTACTGAGTTGCCTATGAATTAGTGAGCCTCATTTATCAGTAGGCTGTGAGTCAGTGAATGACACTAGCCTATAACCCTACAGCTAGATAATAGAGGAAAGCAACATATACTCCAGTATGCTCACTGCTCCTGAGTTAAGGAATCTTATTCGCCAATATTGAGTGACTCGGAAATTTTATGAATCATCTTAATTACTAATCCTACATTATTATTTACTCACTACTGAAACTCTGATACTTTCCAAGGACATACAGTACATAGAACAGACCTTAGCAGTTCCTCTGTGGCCCATGAAGGACGGGGCCCAAGAGGCTTGCCCCATCTTTTATTAAGATGGGTTGTGTGAATCTACAAAAGGCTTTCTCTCCATAAAACCCCCAACATTAGCAAATAAAGAATGGGATAGCATCCTAAAAACCATAAGTCTATGTTGTTCGGCATAATATAGGTAGAAGGATTATCAAGAACCACACAGGATGGCAATGATGTATGAACCACCACGGGAGGTGCCAGCTCCTCAATACATGCATCCTATGACACTAGTAAAATGATTCCTAGGCCCAGTTGTCATCAGATAGTAATATCAGTATATGTGTGACCAGCATTAAAAACTAAAACCGCATGTATTATCATTGGATTTAGATTCCAATATGAAAAAATATATCCATGCTTAACACTACAGTACGTAAGTTTATGTCCTGGCTGAGGGATACTTAACGCAACAGGACGTTTTGTGGATGGTGCAAGCTCAGAAGTGAGCACGCATCATCTCGCCGTGGGAGCCGACTGTGACTGACTGCCGTCCTCCTCTTGCAACAGCAAGTATCGGTAATAACGGTGATCCCCGCTGTTAACACCCTGCATGCTGCGATTAATGATCATCTCTGACGCTATCAGCCCTTGGTGATGTAACCACGGATGAGTTGCCTTGGCATCTGGATGTTAGACACTGATGCCCCTGCCTACCATGGCCTATGATCGCTATTGTAAGCAATAAGGCATTGCAGTGCAGAAGTACTGCAATGCATTATCATAGGGATCATAGAGTTTATGATTCAACATCCAACATATTTGGTGTCCTCATATATATAGTCACCTGTACCATAAGTTAAATACACTATTTATTCCACATGGCAATAAACATACCCCCCCCCCCCCCCCCCCCAAAAAAAAAATGGAGTCTGAATGCTTATTTTGTTCATTTTGCCTACCAAAAAAATGCAATAAAAGTGATCAAAAGAGCCTTACATACCCCAAAATGGTATTGATAAAAAGTCACACAAAAAACAAGATCTCACAAAGCTCTGTTCATGGAAAAATAAAAAACGTTATAGATTACGTTATATGCACCTAAAAATAATACCAATAAAAACTACAGTTTAGCACATAAAAAAACAAGTCCTCATACGGCCATATCGACGAAAACCAAAAAGTTATGGCTTTTGAAAAGTAGAGATGAAAATCCCCCCCAAAATCATTGCATCCCTTGGGCCAAAATAGAACATATCCTTAAGGGGTTAAAATACTTCCATTGAGCTGTAAGTCATGTGCGGTAAAGCCTACAAAAGACCACCTCTTTGTGAAGACCACCGCCTTGGAACCCTTTGACACAGGGCGATAAATCGTTCAACTTCCTGCATGCAGTGGGAATCTGAAGGATTATCGTTGCGTGTGAATGCATGCCCCGACTGAATGACAAACAAGAATTTGTTTGCTTCTCATTTGTCATTCAGTTTCTGCATGCAGAAATCTGTAAGACGGATTGGCCCATGTAAACAGTCCTTCATTTACATATGTATGACTGACTGTTTACTGTGAATGATCTCCAACCTGCTCCCCCTCATTGTTGGCACAACCTGTTGGGTATCTGCGCCCAACAAGTCATCCAATGTGAAAGGGCCCGTATTCAGACCAGATTTTCGGTGACACATTTTCAGTTCCACACTACAGGGTGTCCATAGAAGTACCTATCCAGGGGCAGACAAGAACTTTTCAGCACTGTCAGGAGGCGATGGGTGTGGAGCTGCTTATTTCAGCGCTAAAATACCCAAAGGGAATCCATTTAGTTAGCATAGGAAACAATTTCTGACTATAAAGGACAAAGACAAATGCAGGACTGGGACCAAAAGAGAGAGCTTTAGTACCTTACAGAAAATGTTCAAAATGGCCGTCATCACCAGCTATATGAAGATGTACACGATTGCGTGTGGCGGAATGTACAGCACTTAGCATTTCTGGGGTCACCGTTTCACAGGCCACGTCTATTTGTCTCTCCATTTCGCCAACATCATGAGGTGCTGCTGGGTGTCCGTTGTAGACAAAGGGGTCAAATCTGAGGAACATGGTGGCTAAGAAACTTGGCCATGTTGTCCAATCTAGCAGGTTCAAAACTGAACTACAAGTCACTGATGTAGTCTCTTCAGTAGAAATGTTGAGTGCCACCGTGCCATTACCAAAACCGTTAACGTTGTGAAACATTGACCCCAGAAATGCTACCGTGTACATCTTTATATAGCTGCTGACAGCAACTGATTCCCTTCAGTTATTCTAGCATTGGAACAAGTAGCTCCACACACATCCCCTCCTGCAATGCTGGAAAGAGCACTTCTGGATAGGCATTTCTGTGGGCACCCAGTATATTATACATATTAGCACTCGTTCTTGAGTAGACCGTTCTCCTAGAAGACCACTTTTTAATGCACTTAATGGTCGGAAACTCAAAGAGGTCCCAGAGTATTTGCAAAGCTATAAGGACAAATGTCTCATAAACCCGTTCTTCATCTCAAACCATAAAACACATCAACAAATACCCAAAATGAAATGACTATAATTTGGTCTAGGTTCAAAATAAGGAGATAGGAAGACATTCCTGTCCACGAGGTACTGACTGTAGTAGTACACTTACTTCAATGCTTTGCAGCTTGGTCTGTAGGTCCAGAAGTTCCAGTAGGATATCCGTGGAGAGAATTCCACTAAAATTCATATTTCCAAAGAAGACGGAATTGTAGGTGTATGAAGGGCGATTCTTAGCTGTGATGATGAGCTGGTTAGTTCTAAAGAATGGCCCAAAAGTTGCATCATAAAAGTCCTTTTCCTGTCTGCCTCTACTACTTGGTGACGACCACAATTCTACGGGATCTGTAGTTAATTGAATTAACGCCATGCCCGATGAGAGAACAGCGACTACAAGTAGAGAGATGCCAAAGACCGTTTTAGGGTAAGTCGCTATAAGAGTGCCCCACCATTGAAATGCTTTCTCCAAGGAGCGATTAGTTGCGTAGCTTACTTTCCCTGAGCAGTTCAGGTCAGCACGTTGAACACGTGGTAGCTCTTTGCTTTTTTGCTTGTCTTTCTTGCAATTATTTGCTGCACATCCCATAATCAAAAACACAAAAAAGAAAAACAACAAAGTACCACAAACTACAATGCTTATTATTAAGTATCCATCCATAGGTCCTATCAAAAAATCGTCTTTCACTGGTTCGGGTGCAGGGATTACTGGGCATGCTTCTTTACAGTCCTGGCAAGTGCAGGCAGCTTCTGTGTCTCCCCCTACTCCAACACTGCAACTCCACACTTTGCTGTTATGTGGCACAATATTGTCACCAACATAAGTGCCATTGTCTATAAGTCTGAAATCAATATCAAGTGGTGCCAACCCATTGCTGATGTCTCCTTGGAAGTCAAGCCAGCGTTGAGTGGTGCAAAGCTCTGCTCCATATTTTCCACACATCGTAGCAATAGCAAACCCACCGGTGGAGGGCAGGCGAACATTTTTGCAAGAGTCAAAGGATTTTTCAGCAAACTGTCGCTCATAAAAGCTCTGATACTCCAGTACGCCTGTTTTAATTATCCCACTGTTGTTGTAAGGTGTTGTGCGGGTGACATTGATGAATGTGCTCTGATTTGGGCTGCAGGTGTTCTGGCAATGAAGGTTGGCATGGTTTGTGGCACATGACGGGCATCGATTTAAGATGACCTTAGCTAGTGAAAGGCTGGTCCTGAGGCTTCGTAGTTGTGACAAGGAGCAGCAGGTATATGTATTGTTGTCTCCATTGTATAGCATTGGGCAAACGTTTTGCAGAAGAGTGAAATATTGTTGCTCAGTTACTTGCCTGCTTGGCGTGTTGGATACACAAGGAATTTTGGAGATAAGTAGACCGTTAGTCACCTCAGGATTGATGCCGCACTCATCGTACATAGAACAATATCCATCTTGCTTTATAGAGGAATCTCCTTTAACCTGGCAATAAAAAAAATGGTAAAATACAATAGCTGTAAGAATTACAATACAGTAACAAAGCCCAGTAGCAGGGGCGTAACTATAGAGGATGCAGGGGATGCGGTTGCACCCGGGCCCAGGAGCCTTGGGGGGGCCATAAGGCCTCTCTTCTCCATATAGGAAGCCCAGTACTATGAATAAAGCATTATAGCTGCGGGCCCCGTTCCAGGTTTTGCATTGGACCCCAGATGCTTCAAGTTACGCCTCTGCCCAGTAGGCTACTACATTAACACTAGCGCAGCACACAGAAGCTCAAAAAGAAGTGAACTTTGTATGAAGAGATAAAAACAGAGCAAAAAAATGGATAAAACATACTGTTTGCTAAAGATAACGGTGATTATACAAAATACAAAGAGAAGACCTATAAATGATGAAGTCTATGATGCCTGATTTTTCAAAATGATTTTAAAAGTTTTCTAAGAAGTTGGTCAACTACCTTGGAATTCTCAAACTATGGGAGACATCAGATGTTTCGTTCTGCCAACGTTTACAGCTATTATGAAGGACAATTCTATAATATTCTCTCCTCTATAGTTGTCAGATTGCTTACATTAGATGGAGAAAAGTTGATCCAAGTTGCCCTGTGGCATTTCCTTCAAAGGTATGTGAAAAGCCCTCCCTAAAATGCAGCAATACCGATGGACTGCAAAGCCTTGCTCGTGCGTGGACCCTACTGTATGTCTAATACAATGGCAATTAATCTAACTACACTTAATGGTTCTCCAGATGTATCAACATTACAGATTACCCCGTATATAAATGAATACCAACAAACTATGCAGTGTTAGCAGCTTTTGATATTGGATATACTCGAAGCAAGTAATGATGAGTCTAAGGGGCCGCGTGCAGAAGTCCATTGGCAATCTCTGCACATAAATGGAAAGAAAACAAGCTTGCTGGGTTGTCATTCCATGGCAACTATATATGGCACATATACCGCTGAAGTCCTATCTACTAAAAATACTTTCCCCTTTAATTGGCTACCAACCTGAATTGGGAACACGGCCCCCAGTATCACTACCATGAGAATCCTGGGCAGCATTTTTCTCCCCTTCCAACTAGAACAGGGGGTTGTTGTCAGGAAGGCCGAATTCAACTGTACAAGTAACTTACAATGTGATATCGATCTTTTTCTAGCTCAGGATTCTGCACAGGAGCCAATTGGGAGCGACAGACATGATAAATTCTGCTTCTTATTAACTAGGAGAGGAGGGGGTGGGGGGACGTGACTGTGTACAATATTGACTTACACAGTGAGTTCATTTATGTTGCTACATAAATGGAGACTAATTATTACTCCAGGTCACTTCATCCATTTATAGTAACTTAAAAAAGTATATTTCAAGGGATTGTCCAGTTGTAAAAAAAAAAAAATCTCAAGTGATAAAAATATTTGCATACAATCTGCTAGTGATGACGTGAAGTTCTGATGTGTGACCGCTGCAGCTAATCAATGGCCTCAGCGGTCATGCCCTGCATTTACTGGCATTGCCATGCCAGTAGTACTGCACATGACCACTGAGTTCACTGATTGGCTGTAGCGATCATGTGCCACTATGACATCACTAACAGCTTGTGAACAAAGATTGGTGAAGGACCACCCTAGAATCACCTATACATCAGAATCTTTCATGACATCCTCCTCTGACCCCTTTTGTCGACAGGTTGTTTAGGTCCACAGGATTCCCTTTTGCTGGATGTTTTATCTTGATCACGCCATTCTTGATTTCACAAAAAAGATCCCACAGTGCTGGCAGTGAAATCCTGGCCCCGGCTAGTCTAGCACTGATGACCAGGCCTCATTGGAAGTAGCTGAGATTGCTGCAGTTTCCCATCTAATGTGGACTAACAGTGATGCACTACTGGGTCACGAGTTTCATTTCCATACAGGAATATGCTTCAAATGCAAAAGGACTGTGGTCTCTAAAAAAAGAGGTTAATTTAGTGTATATTGATATAATTAAAGAGGCTTTCTGTGAATGCTTTTTTTTTTTTTATTGATAACCTCTTCTCAGGACAGGTCATCAATAGATGATCGGCAGATCTCCCATTGAATTCAATTGGAGTCGTGCCTGCAATACCAAACAGGACCACTGTGCTATGGTCAGCGCAATCAGCTTCCTGCATTTTCCACAGTGACAGTGGTGCTGGTAATCAGCTGATCAGTGGGGATCCAAGTGGTGGACCCCCACGATCATCTATTGATGACTTGTCCTGAGGATAGTTAAGGAATAGAGATGAGCGAACACCAAAATGTTCGGGTGTTCGTTATTCGGAACGAACTTCCCGCGATGCTCGAGGGTTCGTTTCGAACAACGAACCCCATTGAAGTCAATGGGCGACCAGAGCATTTTTGTATTTCGCCGATGCTCGCTAAGGTTTTCATGTGTGAAAATCTGGGCAATTCAAGAAAGTGATGGGAATGACACAGAAACGGATAGGGCAGGCGAGGGGCTACATGTTGGGCTGCATCTCAAGTTCACAGGTCCCACTATTAAGCCACAATACCGGCAAGAGTGGGCCCCCCACCCCTCCCAACAACTTTTACTTCTGAAAAGCCCTCATTAGCATGGCATACCTTTGCTAAGCACCACACTAGCTACAACAAAGCACAATCACTGCCTGGATGACACTCCGCTGCCACTTCTCCTGGGTTACATGCTGACCAACCGCCCCCCCTCCCCCCCACAGCGCACACCAAAGTGTCCCTGCGCAGCCTTCAGCTGCCCTCATGCCACGCCACACTCATGTCTATTTAGAAGTGCGTCTGCCATGAGGAGGAACCGCAGGCACACACTGCAGAGGGTTAGCATGGCTAGGCAGCGGCCCTCTTTAAAAGGGGCGGGGCGATAGCCCACAATGCTGTACAGAAGCAATGAGAAATATAATCCTGTGCCACCGCCATCAGGAGCTGCACACGTGGGCATAGCAATGGGGAACCTATGTGCCACACACTATTCATTCTGTCAAGGTGTCTGCATGCCCCAGTCAGACTGGTAATATGTACCTTAACAGTAACCGCGTTGGTGGTAATGTGGTGGTGACTGCGGACCTAGTAGCACGGTTGTATTTTGTTGGTTTTCGGAATGCGGCCAGGATTAAGTGGGCCGTGGCGGGGGGATGGTGTGGGGGCTCTCGTTGTGTCGGTAAAGGTGAAATTCTTGGACTGCCACCAGACGAACCAATGCAAAGACATTTGCCAAGAATGTTTTCCCTGTTGGAGGAGGAGGGGGATGTTTTTGAGGCACTACGTGTCCTCTCCACGTGTCCGTGGTTATATGCACCTTTACAGTAACCGCGTTGGTGGGAAATGGCCTCGCCGCCATCATGTCTTTGGGAAGCCTCTGTTTCCACACCCCAGAGACATACCATTAGCAGCGGTATAGGCAGAGGCCAGAATTCGTAACATTTCAGCCGTAGCATTAGGACAGGCCCCACTAACATATCACTAGCAGCAGTATAGCGGGAGCGCAGTCTTCGTTCCATGTCAGCAATAGTAGCACTCAAGACAGGCCCCAGTAACAATTCCGAAGCAGCAGTATAGCGGGAGCGCAGTCTTCGTTCCATGTCAGCAATAGTAGCACTCAAGACAGGCCCCAGTAACAATTCCGAAGCAGCAGTATAGCGGGAGCGCAGTCTTCGTTCCATGTCAGCAATAGTAGCACTCAAGACAGGCCCCAGTAACAATTCCGAAGCAGCAGTATAGCGGGAGCGCAGTCTTCGTTCCATGTCAGCAATAGTAGCACTCAAGACAGGCCCCAGTAACAATTCCGAAGCAGCAGTATAGCGGGAGCGCAGTCTTAGTTCCATTTCAGTAGCCTTAGTATAGCCAAGGCCCAAGTTACATTTATGTAGCTAAAGTGTAGGCCAACCCCACACACCTTTCTGTACCATGAGTGCAGGCGAAGAACATACAAATTGCTATGATTACACTGTAGGTGAGGGCCCCAAAAATTTGGTGTACCAACAGTACTAATGTACCTCAGTAAAAATTGGCCATGCCCAACCAAGATGGCAGGTGAATCGCTTTGGTTAATGTGGCTTAAGTGGTAACTAGGCCTGGAGGCAGCCCAGTGTAACGAAAAATTGGTTCAAGTTAAAGTTCCAACGCTTTTAAGCGCATTGAAACTTATAAAAATTGTTCAGAAAAATTATTTGAGTGAGCCTTGTGGCCCTAAGAAAAATTGCCCGTTCAGCGTGATTACGTGAGGTTTCAGGAGGAGGAGCAGGAGGAGGAGGAGGAATATTAGACACAGATTGATGAAGCAGAAATGTCCCCGTTTTGGATGGTGAGAGAGAACGTAGCTTCCATCCGCGGGTGCAGCCTACGTATTGCTTACGTATCGCTGCTGTCCGCTGGTGGAGAACAGAAGTCTGGGGAAATCCAGCCTTTGTTCATCTTGATGAGTGTTAGCCTGTCGGCACTGTCGGTTGACAAGCGGCTACGCTTATCTGTGATGATTCCCCCAGCCGCACTAAACACCCTCTCCGACAAGACGCTAGCCGCAGGACAAGCAAGCACCTCCAGGGCATACAGCGCTAGTTCAGGCCACGTGTCCAGCTTCGACACCCAGTAGTTGTAGGGGGCAGAGGCGTCACCAAGGATGGTCGTGCGATCCGCTACGTACTCCCTCACCATCCTTTTACAGTGCTCCCGCCGACTCAGCCGTGACTGGGGAGCGGTGACACAGTCTTGGTGGGGAGCCATAAAGCTGGCCAGGCCCTTAAAGACTGTTGCACTGCCTGGGATGTACATGCTGCTCGATCTACGCACATCCCCTGCTACCTTGCCCTCGGTACTGCGCCTTCTGCCACTAGCGCTGTCGGCTGGGAATTTTACCATCAGCTTGTCCGCAAGGGTCCTGTGGTATAGCAACACTCTCGAACCCCTTTCCTCTTCGGGAATCAGAGTGGGCAGGTTCTCCTTATACCGTGGATCGAGCAGTGTGTACACCCAGTAATCCGTCGTGGCCAGAATGCGTGCAACGCGAGGGTCACGAGAAAGGCATCCTAACATGAAGTCAGCCATGTGTGCCAGGGTACCTGTATGCAACACATGGCTGTCTTCACTAGGAAGATCACTTTCAGGATCCTCCTCCTCCTCCTCCTCCTCAGGCCATACACGCTGAAAGGATGACAGGCAATCAGCCGGTGTACCGTCAGCAGCGGCCCAAGCTGTCTCTTCCCCCTCCTCCTCATCCTCCTCATGCTCCTCCTCCTCCTCCTGTACGCGTTGAGAAATAGACAGGAGGGTGCCCTGACTATCCAGCGGCATACTGTCTTTCCCCGCCCCCGTTTCCGAGCGCAAAGCAGCTGCCTTTATGGTTTGCAGGGAATTTCTCAAGATGCATAGCAGAGGAATGGTGACGCTAATGATTGTAGCATCGCCGCTCACCACCTGGGTAGACTCCTCAAAATTACCAAGGACATGGCAGATGTCTGCCAACCAGGCCCACTCTTCTGAAAGGAATTGAGGAGGCTGACTCCCACTGCGCCGCCCATGTTGGAGTTGGTATTCGACTATAGCTCTACGTTGTTCATAGAGCCTGGCCAACATGTGGAGCGTAGAGTTCCACCGTGTGGGCACGTCGCACAGCAGTCGGTGCACTGGCAGCTTAAAGTGATGTTGCAGGGTGCGCAGGGTGGCAGCGTCCGTGTGGGACTTGCGAAAATGTGCGCAGAGCCGGCGCGCCTTTACGAGCAGGTCTGACAAGCGTGGGTAGCTTTTCAGAAACCGCTGAACCACCAAATTAAAGACGTGGGCCAGGCATGGCACGTGCGTGAGGCTGCCGAGCTGCAGAGCCGCCACCAGGTTACGGCCGTTGTCACACACGACCATGCCCGGTTGGAGGCTCAGCGGCGCAAGCCAGCGGTCGGTCTGCTGTGTCAGACCCTGCAGCAGTTCGTGGGCCGTGTGCCTCTTCTCTCCTAAGCTGAGTAGTTTCAGCACGGCCTGCTGACGCTTGCCCACCGCTGTGCTGCCACACCGCGCGACACCGACTGCTGGCGACATGCTGCTGCTAACACATCTTGATTGCGAGACAGAGGAGGAGGAGGAGGAGGGTGCTTTAGTGGAGGAAGCATATACCTCCGCAGATACCACCACAGAGCTGGGGCCCGCAATTCTGGGGGTGGGTAGGACGTGAGCGGTCCCGGGCTCTGACTCTGTCCCAGCCTCCACTAAATTCACCCAATGTGCCGTCAGGGAGATGTAGTGGCCCTGCCCGCCTGTGCTTGTCCACGTGTCCGTAGTTAAGTGGACCGTGGCAGTAACCGCATTGGTGAGGGCGCGTACAATGTTGCGGGAGACGTGGTCGTGCAGGGCTGGGACGGCACATCGGGAAAAGTAGTGGCGACTGGGAACTGAGTAGCGCGGGGCCGCCGCCTCCATGATACTTTTGAAGGACTCCGTTTCCACAACCCTATACGGCAGCATCTCAAGGCTGATGAATTTTGCTATGCGGACGGTTAACGTTTGAGCGTGCGGGTGCGTGGCGGCGTACTTGCGCTTGCGCTCCAACAGTTGCGCAAGCGACGGCTGGACGGTGCGCTGAGCTACACTGCTGGATGGGGCCGAAGACAGCGGAGGTGAGGGTGTGGGTGCAGGCCAGGAGACGGTAGTGCCTGTGTCCTGAGAGGGGGGTTGCATCTCAGTGGCAGGTTGGGGCACAGGGGGAGAGGCAGGGGTGCAAACCGGAGGCGCTGAACGGCCTTCGTCCCACCTTGCGGGGTGCTTGGCCATCATATGTCTGCGCATGGTGGTGGTGGTGAGGCTGTTGGTGTTGGCTCCCCGGCTGAGCTTTGCGCGACAAAGGTTGCACACCACTGTTCGTCGGTCGTCAGGCGTCTCTGTGAAAAACTGCCAGACCTTAGAGCACCTCGGCCTCTGCAGGGTGGCATGGCGCGAGGGGGCCCTTTGGGAAACAGTTGGTGGATTATTCGGTCTGGCCCTGCCTCTACCCCTGGCCACCGCACTGCCTCTTGCAACCTGCCCTGCTGATGCCCTTGACTCCCCCTCTGAAGACCTGTCCTCCTGAGTAAGCGTTGCACACCAGGTGGGGTCAGTCACCTCATTGTCCTGCTGCTCTTCCTCCGAATCCTCTGTGCGCTGCTCCCTCGGACTTACTGCCCTTACTACTACCTCACTGCAAGACAACTGTGTCTGATCGTCATCGTCCTCCTCACCCACAGAAAGTTGTTGAGACAGTTGGCGGAAGTCCCCAGCCTCTTCCCCCGGACCCCGGGAACTTTCGAATGGTTGGGCATCAGTGACGATAAACTCCTCTGGTGGGAGAGGAACCGCTGCTGCCCAATCTAAGCAGGGGCCCGAGAACAGTTCCTGGGAGTGCTCCCGCTCCTGAGCAGGTGTTATTGTAGTGGAGTGAGGAGGCTGGGAGGAAGGAGGAGCAGCAGACAGAGGATTCGGATTGGCAGCAGTGGACGGCGCAGAACTGCGGGTAGACGATAGGTTGCTCGAAGCACTTTCTGCCATCCAGGACAGGACCTGCTCACACTGCTCATTTTCTAATAACCGTCTCCCGCGTGGACCCATTAATTGGGCGATGAATGTGGGGACGCCAGAAACGTGCCTCTCTCCTAATCGCGCAGCAGTCGGCTGCGACACACCTGGATCAGGAGCTTGGCCTGTGCCCACACCCTGACTTGGCCCTCCGCGTCCTCGGCCGCGTCCACATCCTCTAGGCCTACCCCTACCCCTCAGCATGCTGTATTACCAGTGATTTGATTTCACAGGCAGGAAATAAATTGGCGCAAGACTGCAGGCCAAATATAATTTTTTCCCTTTTTTGAAAACGAAAGGCCCCACTGCCTCTAGTGAATGAATAATCTAAGTTTAATAACTGTGCTGTTTTCCTGCTAATGTGTCACAGAACGTGAGGGTAGCAGAGTTATTAACTCTGGCAGAGCAGGTATTTTTTTTCCCAATTAAGGAAAGCAAATGGCGAAGCCAGGAGTAAAACGTAGCTGGGTGCGTATGATTTTTAAAGGTGTCACACGCAGCCGATACGTGTCCACCGCCCTTAGGACGGACAGAGGCCGGACAAATAGAATTATTTTCCGTTTTTTGGCACCAAAAGGCAGCACTGCGTATATTCTATGAACATGAGAAGTTTAATAACTGTGCTGTGTCCCTGCTAATGTGTCACAGAACGTGAGGGTAGCAGAGTTATTAACTGTGGCAGAGCAGGTATTTTTTTTCCCAATTAAGGAAAGCAAATGGCGAAGCCAGGAGTAAAACGTAGCTTGGTGCGTATGATTTTTAAAGGTGTCACACGCAGCCGACACGTGTCCACCGCCCTTAGGACGGACAGAGGCCGGACAAATAGAATTATTTTCACTTGTTTTACAAGCAAAAGGCAGCACTGCATATATTCAATGAATAATAACTGTGTTGTGGCCCTGCCTATACAATTCTTTCCCTGCAGTATCAATGGAGGGTGCAATGCTCTGCAGAGGCGATTTTGAGAAGCAAAAAAAAATGCAGCACAGCTAACAGCAGCCTGGACAGTACTGCACACGGATAAATATGGCCCTAGAAAGGACCGTTGAGGTTCTTGAAGGCTACACTCACTCCTAACACTCTCCCTGCCTATGCAGCACTTCTGTCCCTAATGCCGGGTGCAACGGTCTGCAGAGGCGATTTTGAGAAAAAAAAAATTGCCACTGCTAACAGCAGCCAACACACAGCTATCAGTGGCCCTAATAAGGACCTTTGGGGGGTCTTGAAGCCTACACTAACTACCAATTCTTTCCCTACATTTCCCTAAAATGTTTGGAACCGATGAAACTGACACTCTGCTCCAAATTTACTATGAAAATGATACATTTTGTTTTTTATTGGAAGATTTTCCAATATTACAAACAACATACAAACCATTCAATCACATTCCCCCCCAAAACAAATAAAAAAGTTGCAGAATACTTCAAGATACCCCCTTGGTCTTATTATAAAGTAGACAGTAGATCTCCCTGTCCCCACCCAGAGCCCCAGCTATATTCAGCCCACATGAGGGGTCCCCACCAACCACAGCAATTCCCACAGATCATGTTGCTAATGTGCCCAGTGAAGATGATAAGGCATACTGATCCTTTCTTTATTTTTACATTCTAGGGACACGAATTCTATCATGCACAAGTGCAGGAGTTGCCATGCAGGAGACATCCAAATAAGGAGCCCACAATTCTTCAAATTCCTTACAGTTAACTTTCTTCCTTTAAACATATTTTTCCATTGTTATGAGCCAATTTAGTTTGTCAATAAATTCTCTACGTCTGGGCGGACAGTCTTGCTGCCATTTAGATGCGATAAGTTCAAGGGCCAGATATAGCATTTTGGCTACCACCACTCTATGTCTTTCAGGAATCAGTAGATCCTCAACATAGTCTAACATACACATGTAGGCCGAAGGGCTTAAGTTGGCTGCATAAATGTTGCTAAAAATACTTGTAATCCCATTCCAAAATCTTCCAAGCTGGGGGGAGATGGGTGGGTTGTTGGAGGCTTGTGTCATATACGGATTATAAGACAAGGAGGGGATGAAGTGGATATCAGGGTGCTGAATCATATCATGATCATTGGATACATCTCATTACTGCTTGTGGTCTTACGCTGCCTTCTTTTTATTTCCATATGTCTTTTTTTTTTTTTTTCCCCCTCTTTCTTTTTGTCTTTTTATTCTTTCCTCGTTTATTCTTGATTACACTTTCCAGGACATTTAGATGCCCCCTGCCTGGGGAATTTATAAAAGCTGTAATAATAATAATAATAATCTTTATTTGTATAGCGCCAACATATTCCGCAGCGCTTACATAGATAGGGGGATTACAGAAAGACAAAAGTACAAAAAATTACAGAACCACGGTTATATGTAGTAATCAGTTGGTGGAAACAATAGGGGTGAGGGTCCTGCTCCAACGAGCTTACATACTACAAGTAATGGGGTGATACAGAAGGTAAAGGGCTGGAGGTGTGCACAGTATCGCTCGGTGGAGAGTGAGGGATGCTATATACACAGACAATGGTCAGACATTTAGCTATGCGACGGCAGGATCAGTATGACTGCAGGAGCGGTTTATGAGGGCTAGCAGGGATTGCAGTCAGTAGGTCAGGAAGCATGTTATCAGGCGGAGTACAGAGGAGCTTGTTTAGAGAATGCAGTATGCCTCCCTGAAGAGGTGCGTTTTTAGAGCACGCCTGAAGTTCTGCGAGTCCTGGATTGCCCGGGTATCCTTTGGTAGTGCATTCCAGAGGACCGGTGCTGCTCTGGAGAAGTCTTGGAGGCGGGAGTGAGAAGTTCGAATTAGAGGGGTGTGCAGTCTAGTTTCGTTTGCCGAGCGGAGAGCCCGGGCTGGTTGATGGATTGAGATGAGGGAGGCGATATAGGTGGACGCTGCACTGTGGAGGGCTTTGTGGATGAAGGTAGTAAGTTTAAATTGAATTCTGTATTTAACTGGCAGCCAGTGCAGTGACCGGCACAGGACAGAGGCGTCCGAGTAGCGGCTGGACAGGAATATGAGCCGTATGAGCTGTACTTCATGATCTACTACAAACTCTTAATAAAATTCTTTGAAACAAAATCTTCCAAGCTTAGGGCAATATGGCTCAATTTGACCATTGTCCGTGTATATAACCTCCCACACTCTCCACCTCACCATACCGTGCACATCTCCAGCCCCTTTACCTTCTGTATCACCCCATTACTTGTAGTATGTAAGCTCGTTGGAGCAGGACCCGCACCCCTATTGTTTCCATCAACTGATTACCATGGTTTTTGTATTTTGCTTTTTGATTTTGTTCCCTCTATTTAGTAAGCACTGTGGAATATGTTGGTGCTATATAAATAAAGATTATTATTATTATATCCACCCGCTGCACCAGGGGTTAGAGAGATGTGTTTTTCGAGAACATATCTATTGTAGACATGGTATGAGTAACAGGTGAATGCTTAGTTGTTGGGATGTTTAATATTCCAAATATCAAAAATATTTGAGGTAAGCAAAGAGAGCTGTCCGCTCAAGTGCCATGATAAACTTTACATTTTCAGCCATTTATTCATTAATGTGAAGAAATTACCTATACAAAAACATAACATGCAAATAATAAAGCCCAGCATGAGATTGGAAAAGCAGCCCAAGGCAGGGATGAGAGACATCCCAGGGATGGAGGGTCAGGAAGTATTCCCAATGTACTCCGCATTAGCAGCCCCCTGTAAAACAAAAATAAAAGCACAAATACAAGCATAACAGCAAAGTTCTGGGGGTTTCTCCATGCCGTACGGCCCCCCAAAACAATATCTCTACCCGTTCCAAACTAGTGAAGTAGAGCAATAGTCCTGCTCAAAGGAAGGGAGGAAAAGGAATATACATGTTAAGTACAAGTGTATGAATCCCACACTATTGTTCTGGCACACTTAGTTTAAGTCCGTGGAGGACCGTATCACAGTCGGTTGTATATTAAATGAAACAGAGAAAGAACCCCACTCACATACTCTACAGGAAGTCCTACGGTGCAGCTCTCCACAGAGTCCCCTCCTGTGTCTCCAAAAATTGTGCAAAATTGCCTGGCGTTTTGAAGAAGTGAGTTGCACCCATTGCCACTACCCACAGCCTTGCTGGATATAGCATGGAGCCTGGTACCTGAAGATTACGTAGCCGCCTCTTAACCTACACAAATTTATAGCCTTTCTTCTGGATTTCCATGGAGTAGTCAGGAAAGAAGGTAATCTTGCTGGCATTAATGGCGAGCTTTGGTATATTTCTGGCCCTCTGTAACATTGTGTAACAGTCTTTATAATGAAAAAGTTTAACTAACACAGTCCATGGTGGGGCCCCCGGGAGGAGGGGTCGCGTAGGAACTCTATAGGCACATTCTATTGCGTAGAACGGAAATAAGTGATCTTCGCCAAAGTTGTTACATAGCCATTCTTCAAAATAGGCAAAGGCATGGGAGCCCTCTATCTTCTCCAGAACACATGGATATTGTTCCTCTGCAGCCAAGGTCATTGGTTTTAGAGATTAATTCTGCCAACGATTGAGGATGCTGCCGAACATCTCTTGAAACTGGGGTCAGTTAGTCTTCCAGGTCACTGATACTCTCCTCAGCCACAGTAGTATTCTCCAAGACCCTCTAAATATTTTGTTGTAGGATATTAATCTCCTCCTGTATAGTCAAGGAGGCTATAGCAGCACTGCATTTTGTAGCTGCTTGAAAGATGTCCCTTAGGGTAGGCTCAAGGGGTCCCTTTGCAGTATTGTTTTCCTCCTTGCATGGCTGGGAAGTTCTAGGTTGCGGCTCTTGCCTCCCACTCTCTCTTAAACGTACTATAACCTTCATGGCCACATCATTCTCACTGCACTCTTCCATGGGGTCGGGGCTGGTTAGGACAGTACTGCTACTCTTTCAGGGGAACTGCGCCTGATAAAATGCTGCAGATGGAAGCTATTCTGAACTAGTGCTCAATGGACCCGGAAGTGCATGCCAAGGAGCAAGGAGTACCAGTGTCATCTTGGGACTGTCAGTCCATGTAACTTCCCTTTCCTTTAGTCATGATGCTCCAGGGGCCCCTATCAGCTCTGGAAAGATGCGCCCTGCAGATGTATGAAACAGGCCGAGTGTGCAACTGTCAGGTATGGTCCTGGGACAGGAGAAATTGTGGAGTTTGGATCTTCTAGCACGAGAGCTCTTACACCCTACATCTACTTATATGTCACACTATGTCAAGCCCTATAAATGATACATTTTTGCAATGAAATTTCACATAATAACATTATAGCAATGTATACCGGTTAAAGTTAGATTAGGTTCATACTGTTATTTGTTTCCGTTGTTTGACTCCATCCTCAGAGCCATGTCTGGGACTACATGATTTGGCACCCAAGGCAGGTTGGGCAAGTTGCCCTCCTTCTTCACAAATCCCAAAATCTCAAAGAGATGTAAACACATTTTAAAATTAACATAAAAGCAGAGTAAATATTTAATCCGGTAACCTACTTTACTTTTTTTCTCCATTCGGCTCAGACCATCCTGGCAATTTCACTCAAAAATTGCAGGTTGCTGCCGAGACGTCTTTATCCAGGAGTATAGCTATAGAAGGTGCAGAAGTAGCACTTGCACCTTGGCCTTGGAGCCTTATCGGGCTCAAAGGCCCCTTTATCACAAAACAAGACACCAGCATTATAAATGACACATGGTAGCTTGGAGACCCTGTTGCAGATTTTATACTGGCTCCCAGATCAGACCCCATTATTAAAATAGACCCTTAAATCTGGCCCCATAATTAAAAGAGACCCTCATAACCAGAGGCGTAACTTGAAGCTCTTGGGCCCCAATGCAAAACCTGTAACAGGGCCCCCATAGTACTGGGCTCCCTATATGGAGAAGAGAGGTCTTATGGGCCCCCTAAGGCTCCTGGGCCCGGGTGCAACCGCATCCCCTGCATCCTCTATAGCTACGCCAGTGCTCATAACTGACTGTATAATTAAAACAGACCCCCAGATCTGATGTAAGTGCTCATTGTATAGAATGTTGAGTCAATTTTAATAATAAAACTGCTCCCTTCCTTCTCACCTGTGGTGAGGTAGCACCCTAGGTGGTTTGTTACCTACCTTTGCTTACTGCTCAGAACTGAACAGAAAAACTAGCTTTTCTTAATATTTACCTAGCACTGACCCTAACACCAGACACCACTGTCCCTGAGTATTCTTAAAGATATCTCTAATGGAAACACTATCTGAAACACTGACCCTGACAAATAATTAGAGGGCACTAAGATCCTGAAAACCAAAATGAGCACAACTGACTTAGTAAGTAATACAAATATAGATACAAATAGAGAAACAGCAAATGAACCTACAAGGCTAAGAAGCAATGATGACTACAAATAAGCAGAGGAACAAGTCTAGACTAGGAGCAGATAGTAGAAGCATGTAAGAAATTCAGGATTTAAACACACACAGTATACATTATAACCAGCCACACATTAAAGAAGCCAGGAATAATTAAAGTGAGGCTAGCTAATAGGAGCGCCTACTCAAACAAGCCAAAGCTACAGCAGTGGTCAATTGACCCACTCTAATGAACCAGCTGTGAAACAGTTGTATAGCAACTGCACCGAAACAAAGTAAATAGTTTATAATAAAAGAGCAGGAGAACTTGTAAGAGTGTCACCACATCACTGGCTAAGTCATGTGTTACCAAAGAGTGGAAGAAGGGAGCCAAAAAATCCATCTTTATCAGTGCCTCCCAGATGATCCCAACATACACCAATACCAATCTCCAATATCACTAGGCTACATGCATGATATTAGGGACAGGCATGTAGTCTTTCAGGATGACTGGGATCTGGGGGGGAAATTAAATTAGTAAATAGTGGCCTTTAGGTGATTTAAATGTTCACTTTCATTAAGCAAACTGTGTTTAAGCATCTATTTTCACATATTGGCCCTTAAGGATCCTATAAAGAACAGACATTGACTTCTTGTATCGTCTCTCTCTAGTGATATCATCAAATGTATTATCTCTCATTTCTTTTGCTGCATTCCGCTATGGATATTAGCTTTCCTCATTTCAGATTTATGATAACATCTTCTCAACTGCATCGTGTAAATATATGCCATGAAGTTGTGAAGGATGTATGGAGTGATCTTGGTAGCTGAGTCTTCTCTATACCCGGAGACTATTAGTTGTTTTTAACAGCTGACAGCTGCTAGTAACTGCTGCAATCGGAGCTAACTCAGATAGGAGCAGTTGACTTTTTAGATGCCGCAGTCAAAGCTGACTGCACGTCTAAAAAAGTCAGTCACCTATCGCACCAGTGCTGTAGTTATAGTGGTCGCAGGGGTTGCAATTGCGACCTGGCCTCTAAGCCAGAGGGGCCTAGGCTCCTCTTGCCACATTTCTGCAGCACCGCAAGTGCAAATGCACTGCCGTTTTAGAAGACATCTAAATATACAGTGACTCCAAACCCCCTTTTCTTATCTCTTGGCGCCCCCGCACTTCCGACCTGCAGAATTCAGTGTCAGCTCTCTAATTCTATCAGCCCAGCTCCTCCCAGCTCAGCCCAGCTCCTCCCACTGCCTCTGATCATAATGAGCAGGAGAAGCGGTGAGGGGGACCAGAGAGACAATATTAACCCCTTAATGATAAGCCTATTTTTTGCCTTAAAGAGGTCGTGTGTTTTGAATATAAAGAGGTTTACAGTCTGGGCATGCATTTAAAAAAACAACATATACTCACCTGTCCTTGGTCCCCCATGGCGTCACTAACCAGCTTGGCTGCTCCATCACTTCCACACAAAGTTAAGTGACTGCTATGACCAATCAGAGGCAGCAGAGAACTCCTGGCATCATAGCACCCAAGATGTGGGGGCTGATGCCAGGAGTTCAGAAGATGACGCTGCTGCATCTGATTGGCCATAGCTGTTGCCTGACTTACGTTAGCGAAGGACAGCAAGGGAGCAGCTAAGCTGGTTACTGGTGCCCTGGAGAACTGAGGACAGGTGAGTGTATGTTATTTTTTAATTTATGTTAACACATGCCCAAACCATGAATCTCTTTATATTAAAATTACACAACCCCTTTAAGAACCAAGTGATTTTCATTATGACTTTGCAAGAACCATAACTCTTTGCATGGCCATATGAGGGCTTGTTTTTTATGTTATTATATTTTGGGGAGGAGAGAAGGAAACCCCCTCCCAGAAATTCTACCATTGTTTTTAAGTTTTGTTTTTACGGCATTGACCATTTGGTAAAAATGGTGTGATAATTTTCTTATGGCTCAATTACACAGCCGAGATTTCACTGCGTATTACGCACGCGATGCACAGCTGTGTAGTATGTGTAGTACGCTGATTTTCAGTGATCCATTCACATTAGCATATAGACACTGCATGTAGATACACGTATGAAAAAGATCGCAGCATGCTGTATTTCACCCTTGGAAGACGCAAAAGCCTGTGTTTGATCAGAGAGGGGCACATGTAATAATATTTCAATATAGTGTGCACATGGCTCATAGAATATGCCTGATAAGAGACTTACACTAATACATTTGGATTTGTGTAGTAAAATACTGCGGCAGGTCAAGGAAGTTTGGCCTTAAAATATGACATTATTCCTTGTTTTAGCTGAGAACAACCTTGGTATTTGACCCCAATAACTGATGCCATCAGATTATCTCAGGGTGCAGAGCTCGGGAGCTGATAAGAGTAAATTCAAGGACTTCGGCATGGAACGGAGACAAGGTAATTCCTAGATCCTATGCTACTAATAGCTACACTACCTAGACTAAAGAATCAGATTAAGAGATTAACGACCGCACAAAGGAGCACATTTATTATCTGTCTCAAACCGTGTCATCAAAAAGTTACAATTTTGGGGTAAGTGCAAATAATTTCTTACAATTAAGGCCTCCTTCCCACGAGCGTGACGGGCTCCGCAGCGTAATATTCCGCTGTGAAGCCCGTCACGGCGCCCCCCAGAGCCCCTATACTTACCTGCGGGAGATAGCGTGAAATCGCTTCCCCGCCCACCACCGCCGCGTCACCGCTCGTCACCGCTCGTCACCGCCCACCGCTCTCGCGTCACCAGCCGTGTCACGTGACGCGGCCGGACCGCGTCATTTGGCGTCATATGACGCTCGGCGGTGGGCGGGAAAGCGTTTTTTCACGCTATCTCCCGCTGGTTACAGCGGGAGATAGCGTGAATGGACGGCTTCCATTGACTGCAATGGAAGCCGTCAGTGCGTACAGCCCGTCCTCACCCGCAGAAAATAGAGCATGCTGCGGGTGAGGACGGGAGAAATCGCGGTGCGTAATTCCGCGGTGGAATTACGCATCGTGAGCATGGAGCTATTAGGTTCAATAGAACCTAATAGCTGCGTGCAACGCAGCGGATTTTCGCCGCGAATTACGCGGCGGAAATCCGTTCGTGGGAAGGAGGCCTAAATGCGTCCTCAAAAAGTTGCAATTTTTCACAAACAAGACTTTGGAGTCGATCAGTGCCAATGCTGACCGCAACCAGTCAGATTTCTATTTTTATTTTCTAATCTATAGAATCATAGAATGGTATAGTAGGAAGGGACCTCCAGGGTCATCGGGTCCAACCCCCTGCTCAGTGCAGGATCACTAAATCATCCCAGACAGATATTGGTCCAGCCTTTGTTTGAACACTTCCATTGAAGGAGAACTCCCCACCTCCCGTGGTAACCTGTCCCACTCATTGATCACCCTCACTGTCTAATATCTAATTTGTGTCTCCTCCCTTTCAGTTTCATCCCATTGCTTCTAGTCTTTCCTTGTGCAAATGAGAATAGGGCTGATCCCTCTGCATTGTGACAGCCCTTCAGATATTTGTAGGCAGCTATTAAGTCTCATCTCAGCCTTCTTTTTTGCAAGGTAAACATTCCCAGATCCTTTAACCCAGGGGTCCCCAACTCCAGTCCTCAGGGACCACCAACAGGTCATGTTTTCAGTCTATCCTATGGTAAGAACACCTGTGGCAATGTCTGAGGCACAAGAATTACCTGGGCAATACTGAGGAAATCCTGAAAACATGACCTGTTGGCGGTCCCTGAGGACTGGAGTTGGGGAACCCTGCTTTAACCGTTAGGACATGATTTGCAGACCGCTCACCATCTTAGTAACTCTTCTCTGAACTTGCTCCAGTTTGTATATGTTTTCTTTAAAATGGGGTGCCCAGAACTGGACACAGTATTCCAGATGAGGTCTGACTCAGGAAAAGTAGAGGGGGATAATTACCTCACGTGATCTAGACTCTATTCTTATCTTAATACATCCCAGAATTGTGTTTGCCTTTTTGGCTGCTGCATCACATTGTTGACACATGTTCAGTCTATGAAATATTAGTATACCCAAGTCTTTTTCACATGTGCTGCTGCATAGCCCAATATCTCCTATTCCGTATGTGTTTGTTTTTTTCATTTTTATTGCCCAGATGTAGGACTTTGCATTTAAATACCATTCTGTTAGTCACCGCCCACTGTTCAAGCTTTTCTAGATCTTTTTGAATACTCTGTCTTTCTTCCCTAGTGTTAGCTATCCCTCCAAGCTTTGTGTTGTCGGCAGATTTGATCAGTTTCCCATCAATTTCCTTCTCTAGATCATTTATAAAAATGTTGAACAACACTGGGCCCAGGACAGAGCCTTGTGGTACCCCACGTGATACATTCTTCAACTTGGATGTGCAGCCATTCTCTTTGAGAACGATCACTGAGCCAGTTCTGAATCCACCTAACAGTTGCCTTGTCAATCCCATATTTGGTCATTTTTTCAATAAGGATGGTATGAGATACTTTGTCAAATGCTTTACTAAAGTCAAGATATACTATACCGCATTTCCCTGATAACCAAGTCGGTGATTCTGTCATAGAAAGAAATTAGATTCATCTGCCTTGACTTGTTTGTTACAAACCCATGCTGGCTCTGGGTAATTACTCCATTTTATCCAAGTACTTGCATACATGCTGCTTAATAATTAGTTCAAAGATCTTTCCTGGTATAGAAGTCAGGCTCACAGGCCTGTAGTTTCCTAGATCCACCTTCTTCCCTTTCTTTAAGGTAGGGACAACATTTGCCCTTTTCCAATCTTCTGAACCTTCTCCTGTTCTCCAGGAATTTTCAAAGATTATGGCAAGTGGTTCAGCAATTACCTCTGCTGCTTCCTTTAGTATCCTAGGATGTAATTCATCTGGACCTTGAGACTTGAATTCATTTAGGTTAGCTAAGTGTTCCCTCACCATCTCTCTGCTTATAGATACCCTGCATTCTTTTATTTCCCCAATAGCACAGGGAAGATCAGCTGATGTTCCATCTACTTTCTGAGAGAAAACATACAAAATAATAATTTAAAAGTTCAGCCTTCTCAACATCATTCTTAACCAGTTCACTATTTTCATCTTGTAGGCATCCAATAGCATCTTTAACCTAAGCTAAAGCACTTCTGTCTCCCCTATCCTCCTGCACACACAGGACCTCCGACACATACAAAACACCTTTGGAATTGTGTCACCCTCAGGCATCCTGTTGTCCTATCCAGCCGAATTGACGAAGGGGTTCATCCCCGAAACACGTATTCTATTGCTAGTTTTTAATTTGTGAAATAATAAAAAATAAGTACTTTCACCATCACATATTGGACCTTTATCTTCATCTTCCAGTAGCTTAGAGGGTTGCGCCTCCATACCAGTTTTTTTCACATCCTTTTCGCTACACTTACGCCCACACTGGTGGAGCATCATCTGGTTGGCAGCACCTCCACCATTCGAAATACTCCATCATTGGAAACACTTTGTACTCCAGAAATATTCCACCACCCTCACTGGGTCTTTGAGCTTATGAAAGCCGTGTAGAGGTACTACGATCTGAAGTCATTTGCCTGCTCTAAAGTCTTTAATTGAACTGCCTTGTGTAATCTGTTCAAGTTTTAAAGTAAAGTTTATGCTGTGCTCTAACAGTTCCTAGAGACCCGTGGCACTCAAGAACTGATTGTGGCTGTATTTATTCTCCGCTGAGGGTCATACCAGTGTGTGAAAGAATGGTGGTGTCAGGTGTGACAACTACAACCCCTGTTATCCTGTTTAATGGGCATTCCCTATGCTAGCGGTGTCCTAGGTGGCCTGCAGTGACACTCTGGCCTTGGCTGCGTGTCTCCGAAAAGGAGTCTGGTAAGTGCCACCGTGACACATCAGCACTACACCCTCCCAGCTTCCAACGTATGTCAGGTGTCCGGGGTCTCTCTAGGGGACTCTACACAGCCATTTCAATTATCCCACACCTGTCCCATATAGAACAACAGATCCCAGCGGCACAATCTGACAGTATGCCTTCACCAGGGATGCATGGCTGAAGCAGTGAACTGACACTCTAGCCCAGCCTAATTAAAACTGTCTTTTCCGTTTTCGGAACCATTGGCACCAAATGTTTATGATGTTTCTTTGAAAAAAGAGAAAGTTTGCATAGTTAGACCACTTTCAGGTGAGCGCATTTGAGCTCTGTATTTGGTCCGTGTTTTCTTGGCCGTAACACAAAGCGATTGTATCTAATCTTCGTGGATGTATTTTTCCCACCCCTTTTTTAAAAACGCAGTATGACCTATTTTTTGCGTATTTGCTGCATATTTGTATTCTTTTCTGCTGGGCCAATACAGATTAGTATTTGCCCAGTAAAAAATAAACTATAGGGTGGCAAATACTGATCGGACACTGATGATATGGTGATGACATACGGCTGTAATGTCATGTAAAACATGTCTGTAATATGCATCCGTGTTACAGACATGTTGCCATCCTTACCAGCAGATTTTCTGTTTTCCACAATTACTGAGGTCTTCTGATCTCAAGAACTGTTCCGCAGTTGGCCATACACAGTATGGTTACCGCACCATCCTAATGTTGCGTGGGAATACTGCACCATGTATGATGGGACTGACAGACAGTATTGGGAAACTAGAGTTAGTTATGCACATTATTCCAAAAATGTCATAATGATTGTTACAGACTTCTGGTATTTATATGTTTTGCATGAAAACAAAAGACTGATTTTATGGGTTTTAGGTATAAAAGCCACTAACTCCTGCGGTATAATTGACCACATAGACTATTGTCTGTACCATTGAGTACCAACGCATTCAGTTACGGAGCATCCTGTTTTGATACAGTAACTTAGTGATACTGTGTAACTGTGACATGTCAAGCTGAGGAGTGGCTTTTCTGATCCTCACCAATCTGTAGGCTGTGATTGGAGATCTGGTGACATGACGCTGGGTAATATTGGGTGACGTGGTGTGGGGTGACTCTTATCAGCTCCTGGAATTCTGTTATTGCTGATCTATAAGATAAGTGAATTTCCTTCTAATGAGTCCATGCACACAAACATATCTGCTTACATAGCAGCCCGTGTATTACTATCTCTCAGGAATTACTTATTTAAGGGAATGCGTGCAAAGGGCAGCAAAAGTGTAAGGCATTGTTATGCAGTGGAGAGTTGCAGAAAATATTCTGTATAAGATGTTCATCCATTCGAGAATCTGTGGTACTCTTTGGATATTACTTGGTACTAATTGAAGCAAATTTGCTAGGAAGAATGGTCTAGAACAGACTTGGACAACATAAAGCCCAGAGGCCACTAGCGGCCCGCCAAGGCATTTCAGGTGGGTTGTCTAATGTCACATGACTTTGATATCAGGGAAGCTCCTTGAGGCCAGCGGTGACTTCAACAGGGGTACAATTAGGGAGTGCAACTACAAGCGCAGCTGATGCCCGCTATCCTCTCCCTTGCTGTGTGGTAGCGGCCAAAATGACCGTGGTTGCATGACTAAGCTGTCAGGGAAGGTAGTTTAGGCCCTCAGACTCCGCAAGGAAGAGCAAAAGTTTTGAGCACTTGGGTGACTTGAATCTGGACAAAATGAGTGCAGTCATACATGCAGCTGACACTTGCTATCCGCTCCGACGCTGCATGGCCGCACCTAAATTGCATAAGTGTCTGGCGCTCTCTCCATGATAGGCTCTGGAACTTCAGTGCTCAACAGTTTATCAAAATAAACACAAAGGAACAGGCCTTGCAGACTTCTACCACAGTTTGGACAAGGGATAGTTTAAAAATCTGCAAGATGGCTTTACGGGTTTTCGGCGTAAGGCCTGGTTCACATGGGCACACACAGATTCTGAATCCCGCAGCCGAATCCATGTGTGCCAGCAGAAATAGACATAAAAGTCTTGGAAGATCTTTTGAAAGCATCGATTTCAAATATGATTCCGGAGTACAATAAACTGATTGCTGACAAGAGGTGTAATACGTCCTATTAAATACATGTTAATGGTAAGAAAACCTGTAAAATGTGCTAAAACAGGCACCACATAGCGCAGCAGGTTCCAGAATATTTTAACCATTAGCTTTAATTACAAAGTGAGCCGCTAAAAACTTATCTGTGGCCCAAAGACGTTTTAGCCAACTTTATTTTGGCCCCTACCTATTGCCAAGTTGTGCAGGTCTGGTGCAGAGTCTCTCCAGAACAGTCATCAGACAAACAAACAGTAAGGCCCCATTCACATCTGCATTTGAGATCTGTTAGGGCTTTCCATTTCTCTGTTCCTGAAGTTAAACTGATCCATTTTTTTGCAATTGAAATCAATAATAGAAAAAAACCCTGAAATGTTTCCATTTAAATCATTCTGTTTGATTTCAGTTTTTTTTTTACAGGACCAATAATGGGAAAAAAACGGAAGTCAAATGGAACTAATTCAAATGAAAACATTTTAGTTTTTTCTTTCTATCATTGATTTCAATGGGAAGAAAACGGATCAATTGAAAATCAGTGTAATTTCAGGAACAGAGCCCAATTTGAATGGGGCCTAATATGACAGATTTTTGCCCATTACCTCCCAAATACACATACCATATATACTTGAGTATTAGCCGACCCAAGTATAAGCCGAGTCAATAAGGTTTACCACAAAAAAATGGTAAAACTTATTGACTCGAGTATAAGCCTAGCTATACTCAAGTATATACTAGGTAAAGAAAAAATGCAATACTCACCTCCCTGCCTGCGTCTGTGTCCCCGGCACGATGGTCTCCCCGGCGGTGCGGCAAGCTGCTTGAGAATTCTCCCCGCTGTCATCTCCCTCCTAGGCTTTGAATTCCCCCCCCCCCCCGTCAGCACTGAAAGTAAGCGCTGTGATTGGTTTATCAAGCGCCGGCTGTAATTGGCTGGCGCTCAATCCAATTACAGCACTTACTTGCAGTGCTGATGGCGGGGGGAATTCAAAGCCCAGCAGGGAGATGACAGCGGGCAGAATTCTCAAGCAGCTTGCCACACCGCCAGGGAGACCATCGCGCCGGGGACACAGACGCAGGCTGGGAGGTATCGCGGGTTTATTGTTGTTGTTTTACCTGACTCGAGTATAAGCAGAGGGGGGCTTTTTCAGCATAAAAAAATGTGCTGAAAAACTAGGCGTATACTCGAGTATATATGGTATCTAGGAAATGCAGACAGAAAAAAAGTCTACTAATTTAAGGTGACAAAAGGCCCGTCTGGTAAGGCATTTAATTCACATTCTTTTCACATTCGGGCTTCAACAGTAGTGGTGTGATGCGAAGACTTGTAAAAACTTGCACATATACATAGCAGACCACGAAGCAGATGGGTATAGTTCGCTCAAAACTTTTTGGGCTCTGGCGGATCACGTGAAAACGATGCACAGTCGAAACTCTATAGGTAAATCAGCTACTGCGCAGGTCAGTTTTGTCTATCGCTAGAGCGCAAGAAGTTTTGCGTGAACTCTAACTAAACAATGAAATATCAAAGAGCTCCAGACCTTGAAGGACTGCGTATTAAAACGCTGCCCCTTCGCAATGCCTGCGAATGGACAGCATTTAATGTGCAAGCCTGCTCTGCACAAAGAAGGGAATAAAAAAAAAAAAAGTCACACTGCGCATGTCCGTGGCATCAGAATCCTGGGCATGTGCCGTGCCAATTGCAGCCTCTACGCAATCTCTGCCGTCTCTCTGCCGACAGAGTGAAAGGGCTGCAATGAGAACAACGCTGAGAGAATCGTACTCCCGTGTGAATAAGCCCTTAGGGTGTGTATATTTATGCAACCACATTGTTTTAGGGTTTTCTTTCACCCAAAAACCTAAAAACATCAGTTTGTCTTTCAATGGAATTGTACAGATAACGGGTTACATTGAAGGTGTAAATAAATTCAAAATGACTCATTTTAACAGGAATGTAAAGGCTTTTTTTATCCACAGTATATGTACATGTGGGTCATAAGGGGGACAGCCAAGGAAATTGGTGGTAATAGGGTACAGTATTCTTGATGGAGCCTTAAGGCCGGGCTCACACGACCGGGTCAGAATCCGCAAGCAGGAGGCCTGGCCGGTGATCCTGCAAACTGCAATTAAATGTATTGCGCATGACAACCGTAGACTCACACGTGGAAATGCGTAGTACAGTTTGGTTTTTTTTGTTTGTACTTCCCGCTCTGTAGCTTTGTGATGACACGGGTACCTGCAGCCCACACGCATCAATGAAGACTGTGGAATCCAGAAAGGGGGAGGGGTGTGTCTGTTTGTTAATGCTGAAGCTACGAGAAGATATAAGTTTAGGAGATGAACGCGTGGAATCCCTGTGGGTAGACATGAAGGGAGAAAAAAATAACAAAATCCTGATAGGGGTTTTTTATAAGCCACCAAAAATAACTGAAGAAACTAAAATCTTATTATTAAGACAAATAGAAGAGGTGTCAAACCGCAATTAAGTAATTATTATGGGGGACTTTAATTATCTGATATAATATGGAAGACAAAACCTGCAAATCTCACAAGGGTGATAAGTTCTTGAGAACAATTAAAGATAACAAACTTACCCAACTTGTGCGGGAGCCAACTAGAGGGAGGGCCACTCTGGACATATTATTAACTAACAAACCGGACAGAATCACGAGGGTGCAGGTTAATGGGCACTTGGGGAATAGTGACCACAATATAATTAATTTCCAGCTGTCATTCAATAAGAAGCCTTATCAGGGAGCAACAAATAAACTAAACTTTAGTAAAGCAAAATATGTTCAGCTCAGAACTACTACCTAACCGAAATCCATTAATTGGGACAACGTCCTCATAAATAACAGTACAGACGACAAATGGGAGACATTTAAAAACATCCTAATCACCTCATGTGAGCAGTTCATACCCTTTAAAAATAAAAGAAAACTACAAGTAGAAGGAAACCAATGTGGCTCGACAAGACGGTAAGGGGGGCAATAAACGAAAAAACGAAAGCGTTTAAACTGCTAAAACAAGAAGGCAGCGAAGAAGCACTAAAATCATACAGGGGAAAAAACAAATCATGTAAAAAAAAGATCAAAATTTGCTAAGGAAGCAGAAAGACTGATAGGCAAAGAGAGCAAAAAACAAACCTAAACTATTCTTCAATTATATTAACAGTAAAAGGATTTGCACATAGAGCACTGTCCCTTTAACAAATAATGCAGGAGAAAACGATGGGGGGGGGGGAAGGTGAATCTATTAAATAGGTTTTTTTTTCAAGTGTATTCACGAATGAAAAAGAAATGTCAAGCACGAGATGCAAAGGGGTTAAATTGAACTCCCTGCTAAATATTGCATGCCTAACACAGGAGGAAGTGCAGGGCTGGTTAAAGAGGATTAAAATCGATAAATCATCGGGCTCAGATGGAATACACCCAAGGGTTCTAAGGGAACTAAGTGACGTGATAGATAGACCGCTATTTCTTATATTTATGGACACTATTGAGACTGGGGTTGTACCACTGGATTGGCGCATTGCCAATGGGGTTCCAATATAAAAAAAAGGGGTCTAAAAGAGAGCCTGGTAACTACAGGCCGGTAAGTCTCACTTGAATAATTGGAAAAATATCCTAGGTGTTTCTGAGAGACGCCATCCTAGAATACCTCAAGGAAAACAATGGCATAACTCCTCGTCAGCAAGGGCTCATGAGGTGTCATTCATGTCAGACCAATTTGATCAGCTTCTACGATGATGTAAGTTCTAGGATGGACCTGGGAGAGTCTATTGATCTCGTATATCTGGATTTCTCTAAAGCATTTGACACCATGCATAATAGGCTGATATATAAAATGAAACAGCTCAGTCTGGGCCAAAAACTTGCGTATCTGAGTAAAGAACTGGTTCAGTGATAGGAAACAGAGGGTGGTAATAAATGGTTCGTACTCAGATTGGGCCACCGTTGCTAGTGGGGTGCCTCAGGGTTCAGTATTGGGCCCCATTCTGTTCAATATATTTATCAATGACCTGATAGAGGGGCTGCACAGTAAAATATCAATATTTACAGATGATACAAAATGATACAAGATAATTAATACAACAGAGGACAATGTGCAGCTACAAAAGGACCTAGATAAGCTGGGGGCTTGGGCAGAAAAATGGCAAATGAAGTTCAATATTGATAAATGTAAGGTTATGCACATGGGCAGGAGAAACGGATGTCACCAATATACACTAAACGGGGTACTGCTTTGTACCCAAGGCTGCAACGGTAACAAGAGGGCATTCTCTACATCTAGAGGAAAGCAGGTGTCATCACCAACATAGGAGTGGGTTCTTTACTGTAAAAGCAGGGAGACTCTGGAACTCTCTGCCTGAGGACGTGGTGATGGCAAAATCCATTGAGGAGTTTTAAGAGGGGACTAGATGTCTTTCTAGAGCGCTATGATATTACAGGATATAGACATTAGGTGACCAGCGTGGTTGTTGATCTCGAATGTTGACCCAAGGATGACACTGGCTGCCATTATGGAGTCAGGTAGCAATTTTTTTCCTCCAAATGAGCTAAATTGGCTCATTGGGTTTTTTATTGCCTTCCTCTGGACCAACAAGGGAGGAGAAGGGGTTGAAACACGTTGAACTAGATGGACATTGTCTTCATTCAGCCTAACTTGCTATGTAACTAAATGTCCGTGTGGAAACCGTGGTGAAATACTGCATGCTGTGATTTTTCTTCCGCTCCACCTATCAATGCCTGCTTTTACCGCAGATCGTCCACGCCAATCGCAGAATTCGTAATTCAAATCCGGTCATGTGAGACCGGCCTAAATCCCAGCAGTGATGAAACCTCAATACAGGGAAAGAAAGTCTGTATTGATGTGAAACAATATAAAAACATTTTCCTGGCTCGCAATGCCGGTTCCAAGGTTAGAAAGCTGATAACTGAATAAGGCTAATTGTGTCCACGCAGGAGATAAAGTATAATTGGTCACAATTTACTATAATCTCCAAGGACAGTGTACTGTTGGGCTGGCGCATCACATCAAGTCACGTATGTACTGTAAAATAGCGATACACAGACAGCAGGCTTGGCAGCCTCCATTAGGCCCCCAGTTGCCATAGAAACCCATTGGCACCCTGCAGTATGTAGTAAGGGTATAATGTGTGCTGGATAAAGAGCTAAGCCACCTCACTAGCCTGTATCCCTCCGCCGGACTTCCTCAACAGACTCTTCTACGGTGGGACTACGGTAGCTTCCTACATGCGTGAATACACTTTCAGAACAACTTTCTCGTTCCAGCGTCTAATAGTCTGTCCTTTCTGATTACTCTAAAAATAACAACGAGGTGAATAAGGAGATGGAACATTGGATATGTCAGTCGCCATTCTTGTTGACTGGCTAATACAGGGTGGGCAATTCGGTCGCGCAAAAGAATATGCAGCACGTTCTATTTTCCTGCCCTTTTCACAGGGAAAGAACACATCTTGAATTCATTAAAGGGGTTTTCCAGAGAGAATACTATTGGTGACCTATCCTTAGAATAGGTCATCAATAGTTGATCGGCTGGGGTCCAGCACTCGGGACCCTGACCGATCAGCTGAGCGGGCACATGCTGTCAGCGCCACAAATACACAGAGGTCGGAGCTAAAGCAGCAGAAGTCTCCGTGCCAACCTCCATGTAGTGGCCGGCGCTTGTAACTGCAGACATGGCTCGTGTTAAATTCAATGGGCCAGACTCCAGCCGATCAGATATGATGACCTATCCTGAGGATAGGTCATCAATAGCATTCTCACTTTTCCGTTGCGTAAAATCGTCCGTCTAGAAAAGATAGCACATATGGTGCGCATTCCGTCCGTCCACTTTTATACACGGCTGGAAAAGATAGGACTTGTCCTATCTTTTTGCCAGAATATGTAGCCGTTTCCCATGGGCTCCCATGGTAACCTATGAGAGCCGTCAGAAAAGGGAAGGTAGGGGGGAGGCTGTTTAGCAGCATCTCACATTTAAAGAGTCCCTCCCCCTCCCCTTGCCAGCAGCTCCCATAGGCTGAGGAGAGGGGGGAGGGAAATTAGCATGGCAAATGCTGCTAAAGTCCCTCCTTTTGCCGAAGCCCCCATAGGCTTCTATGGGAGCTTCTATTGCTGTGATCAGCAGGCAAAGGGAGGGGAAGAAACCTTAGCAGCGCTAAAGTCTCTCTCCCTGGCCAATAGAATTCCGGGCTGCTGCTTATGTACGCCACAGCTGTCTGAATGGGCAAGTAAACAGGAGATTTTGCCGCGACTTGATTGTTGCTTTCTCTCGTTCATGCGATTTTCGGCCGCTACGTGGGTGTCTGAAAATCGCAACGCCCGTTTGAAAGAGCCCTTAAACTTTGCTGTATTTTTTTTTCCTTTTACAATGTATAGCCTCTGCCAATAGGCTTGTAATTATTAATAAGAATAACTCATTTATCAAGAAGCCATTAGCACAGGCGAGGCCACGTGACAAGGACAGCCACGGTGTGTTTTATTTCACGTTATCAATGCTCTATCTGATTAATGCGACGATCATGGCAAAATGAATAAACACTGAAAGTAAAGTCCTGACAACGAAATGAAAGGATATTACAAGAGGACTTCGACGGAGACATGGAGTCCCCTACCCAACGTCTCCCATCAAGGGGCGCATCACAGGTAACATCTGACATCTATTATCATTCGCACCTCAATATCTTCATAAAGGAGTTCTGTACCTTTAATAGCACAATATGAATGTACGACTGTGAGATCTACTAATACATTTCCATAAATGCTTATTCTAAGTGCATAAAAAGAATGGAAATACAAGGGATTTTTTATAGAAAAAAAATAAAATTATTAAGAAATTGTTGGTTCATACAGAGAAATCATCCAGAAATTGTCAAAAAAAATGATTATATTCTGCTTCTTCATTTAACCACAAAGTCAGTCAAATCGGAGGTCCACATATACTTAGGTGAAGAAGTAGAGAAGGGTAGACAGTTGTGCCTATGCCTCCATCAACAGTTAGGACTCACACGGGCGTATTATCAGTGTGTATGACATGCGTATTTGCTGTGTATGTTAAATCCCCATAGCCTATAATGGTGAGTACTAGGGCTTCTTCACACCACCATATTGGCGCACGTTTTTGCGTGCATAATATATAAGATGCAAAACACAGAGAATAGATTCGCCTTCACAAACGTGTTTTGCGCGTGTATTTCATGCACGTGAAAAAAAATAGGATCTGCTCTATCTTTCTGTGTATTGTGCAGCAAAGGCCACCATAGAAGTCTATGGGAAGTTTGCAAATGTGTGAGAGAATGCATGAAATATTGCGCAAAACCGCTAGGAAAAGAACATATCTGGACCTCATTAAGCGAATTAGCCTTGTAATCCACAGATGGGGTGTGTCACTTGCACATGTGAACTGGCTCCCTGTGAGCAAAAAGTACAGTAAGATGCAGAGATATTGTGTTCATGCGCAAATATGTTGCGCTGAGGTGAGTATATTTGCGCCGACTCTCGTTGGAAGCCGCCCTTATGCTCGTAATACGCACCAAAATAGGACATGCTGAGTTTTATTACATGCATATGATACACTCATGAAAAAAACGTACGTGAGAGTCCCCAAAGAAGTCAATGGGCTTTTAGCACCACGTATAATACACAGTGGCAATGTGTCCATGTGAGTGAGCCCTTAGAAACAGGAAGACAGTAGTATATCTGCCTCCGTGATTAGCAGTTAGGCCGTCTCCTGATTCCGTAGCAAATACTGCCCATAGCATTCTATAGCAAAAAGAGTCTCCCTCTACATGAGCGGAAATCGATTGCGAGTTTCCGCTCGCAGAGGGAAAATCGGAGCATGCTCAATCTATTGAAGTCAATGGATGCCGACCGGTCCGCGGCCATTCCGCAACGACATCTGTGTGGACCATCTGCAATACAGATAAAAAGACTTCCGTGCTGACGCCGGCTGGGCACAGGATCGGACTCCGCTTGCAGAATCCAACCCCCCCATGTGCAGGCGGTCTTAGAGACAGAAAGACAGTGAAATCTGTGCCCACATTACTGCCTTTCCCAGCTGGCCATTTTTCGCTGTAATTTTTTCCTAAATTTCTCCCTCACAGATGCGTTTTTGTACAGCGTTTAGTGCTGCGTTTTCAGCACTGCGCCAAACACTGTACAACGCTCCCATTCATATCAATGGGGCTGTTCACACAAGCATCAAGCGTAGCGTCTTCTACAGCAATGCATGTTTTATCTTTGGCTGTGTTCAGCCATGCGTCGGCCATTGAGATAAATGGGTGGCGGTTTCAGCGCTGCTGAAAACCTGGCACAACACTCTACTAAGTTTTTGACAGCGTTAAACGCAAGCGCTAGCTGCACGAGCTAAAAAACAAAATTAACCCTTTCCAATCCAATTTGTATCCTTGTTTTCCTAGGGGGCTTACTCTTTTTCTCCCGTTATACAACAGCGCTATCTGCTGACTAAAGCCAGTACTGCATGAGGTAACATGTTGGATAGGCTCCAACAGCAGAGAGGCTGGCAATATACAGTAAGAGAGCCCCGACGGACGTCTTCCAACATCGGAGCTGTACAGACTTAAATCATAATGTCTTCAGACATCAAACAGTCGATTGGAAAGGGTTAATACTCACCTAGCTGCCGCCTTCGGGAACCCCTGGCACCTGTCATCCTACTGGTCTCCAGCACCATCGCATTGGTTATCGAACGCTGCACTAATTGGCTCAGCCGCAGCACTCCAAAACCAATCAGAGCCATTGTGTAGTGTAGCTAGGGCTTAGTTTTGGGGTAGAGCTTATATTTCAATCCCCCCCAACCTCTCTTGGAAAATCTGGGTAGGGCTTATTTTGGGAAGGCCTTATTTTCGGGAATGTATGTTTTGCGGGATGGTGAGGGGTTGTGTTTGTGATGCATATGATGAAGTAAAAACTATTTGTTGACCTTATTCTGTGGGTGAGAGCAATTACAACAATACCAAATTTGTATAGTTTTTTTTTTTAATGTTGGTTGTACTAATTTTAAAAGTGTAAAGACCTTTTTTATGTACCACATTCTGACAGTCATAGTTTTTTTTAATTTTCTGTCAAGGGGCTGTGTGCTGGCTTCTTTTTTGTGAGGTGAGCTCGAGCTTCTATTGGTACTATTTTATGGTACATTTGGCTTTCTGATTGCTTTTTATTCCGTTTTTTTTTTCAGTGATCAAAAAATGCAAGTCTGGCATTGTGTATTTTCTTATGACATCGTTCACTTTGCGTCATGAATAATGCGACATTTTAATAGATCAGACTTTACGGATAATAATTTTGTTTTCCTTGTTTTTTTATGTGAAATTTGGGAAGAGGGGACTTTGTTATTTTTTATAATATTTAGAGGCAACCAAACAACCCTCTGCTATCTCGTTGCAGAGCGTCAATCGGGAAACAGAGGGAGTCCCTTCTATAAAGGCCTTTAAAGGCTAAATGGTTAAATAGCTACTCAACATTTGCGGTACTTGTATTGCAGATATCAGGAAGGGGTTTACAGTTAAGCCGGGCTCACACTACCGTATGCTGATTGCATACAACCCTCGCGTATTTTGCATGTGTAATATGCAGTAGCAATCTGCTATACACTTATATAGCGCCGCTCGCATGCATTGAGCAAAATACGCGCATTAAAAAAAGACAGCATGTTCTATCTTGGAGCGTATTACATGTGCATACGCAGCAAGTACATAGCGTTATTTTGTACTTGCTGTATGGTGTGCGCGTGTCAAATTATTGTCCTGGAACAGGAGAGGGTGGGGGTATATTACCTGCAGTTGTTCTCTGCTGTCCCTCCAGTGTGCCAGTTTCAGGCCTTATGTTTGGGCATCCAATATGGCTGTGATTTTCTAACTACCTAATGCATACTTTAAACTGCTCTCTTATTGGCCAGTCCTGATCACGTGACCAAATCCGGCCAATCAGACAGCAGGCATAGTACATTGGTAGTCTAGAACGACCAATGTAATGTGAGGATTAAGTAGTCTGAAAATTATGTTGGTCATCTTGGGCAGCCAAAAACAGGACCCAGAATCAGTGGATTGGAGGAGTAGCAGAGAAAAACTACCGCAGGTAATATACCCCCTCAACCTTCGGTCACAGAACAGAATTTTGTCCCAAAATTGGAGGATCGCTTTAAACCCTCTTCTGCCAAATTGTTAGAAATATTATCAAGCTGAGCCGACCATGTTCATAGTGGAGGCGGGAGAAATAGTTACTTCATGTCTGACCACCTTCAATAATGTTCATGCAGATGCTCAGTATTTCCAAGAAATTTTAATCTAATCAGTATCAATTCTTCCACCTTATCTAAAGCCTTGACATGTAGTCTCAGTGCTATATAATGTTTATATCAGCACACATTCACTGATAAGGCTGATTAGTTAGTAAGGTGACTGCGGGTTCGGGATTGTACTATACTGAGGTCCCAAGATAAATTATAAGTTCCACGTAGAATCAGACAGTTATCAGGTCATCACAATGGTTCTGCTGAACCCGTTTTTATACTCCAGAGATGTCAACCTGGAAGAGTCCTTCATAGGGTGACTAGCTGATATACCCGGCTTTGCCCGAGTTAATTTAATACAGGTGTTTGCGTGTTGTTCGCACAGAAAATTTTATGAAGTCAAGCTTACTTTACAGGAACTGAGGAAAAAATTATGTATACATATAGAGGAGCGTTAGATTCTCCTCAGGCTGCATGTACCGATGTCCCTCTGCAGAATGTGCCACCCCTCCACTTCTCATTTAGGACCTAAAGAATGCTCTCGCCAAATTTCACACTTGTATGAAGTTACATTACATAGAGATGCACTTACTTTTGCAATTAACATTGAATGATCGAGTTGTGACCCTGTTACTTTTCTTATTTAGGACCTAAAGGATGCTGGTCTGAAATTTCACGCTTGTACAACACTGGGAAGATATATTACATAGTGGTGCACTTACTTTTGCAATTAGCATTAAATAATCAAGTTGTGATCCCTTTACTTTTCTTATTTAGGACCTAAAGAATGCTCATGCCAAACTTCACGGTTTGATGACACCGGGAAGTTACATTACATAGGGCTGCACTTACTTTTGCAATTAGCATTCAATAATCATGTTGTGACCCCCTTTACTTTTCCTATTTAGGACCTAAGGAATGGTTGTGCCAAATTTAATGTTTGTACAACACCGGGAAGTTAGAGAATTAGATTTGGTACATTACACGAGGGTGGCAATACTTTTGTACTTAGCACTGAATAATCAAGTTGTGACCCCTTTATTTTTCCTATTTAGGATCTAAAGAATGCTCCTGCCAAATTTCATGACCAGACCTCCTAAATATAATTAGAAACCCTATATTAGTTGCAGACTCCAGATCAGAATCCCTAAATATATTCGGACACCCTATATTAATTTCAGACCCTTAACTTTATTCAGACCCCATATCAGGCAAAAAATAATATTCAGTTCTCACACACGATGACATGCGGAGCTTACTGTCCTCACTTACTGCACTTGTTCAGTTCTGGGCATTGTTGCACTGAATCTTGACACCATCAGGATGTTGTCTGTATGTATACATACTACATCCTTGACACTAGATAACATCAAGTGCCAGTGCAGCGGAGTCCGAAGGTGAACAAGAACTGGGTAAGAGGAGGGTAATTATACAGACGTCTATTTATTAGGTTAGTGCAATGGATAATGGCTGGTTTTATATATTTTGCTCCGCCAGCACCCTAGTTGTAGTCTTCCTCCCCGGCAATAGGGTAAATATCATATATCACAGGAAGGCTCAAAATCGAGTGAGCTGACATATGCGGTACTCTATTTAATCTAGTCAACTTCCCCAATGTCACAATCACAAGAGACCAGAGAGCTGATTGGGGGTCCGCACACAATGGAGCTGCTTTAGCTGTTTGTTTGCTGCCTGTGACATAGAGGGAATAAAGGCCAATTTACACACAGTGATTATCAATCAAAATTCATTCAAACGACTACAAATGAGCGATAATTCTTCTGTGTAAATGCTACCATTGTGTGCTTTTTGTCTGAACGATGATTTTTAGGCGAGTCTAAAATCCATTCTTCAGACCACAGCTGAAGATTACATTGTATTCTTTCAGCAGTAGAGATGAGCGAGCACGCTCGGTTAAGGCTGCTACTCGAGTGAGCATCGCTCTTCTCAAGTAACTGAATACTCGTCTGAGCAAATGTGGGGGAAGGGGGGGGGAGCAGGCGGGAGAGAGAGAGATGTCTCTCACTCTCCCCCCCGTTCCTCCCTACCCCATTTCTGCATCATTAGAAGGAGGTTTTAGAAATTTCCTTCACATGGCCTTTACTGTAGATGCTGTAGAATTTCGGCAGCATTTACACTGAGCGAGAAGGTGGCCTCCGAGACATTCTACACAGCAGCCTCGTGGGCCATAGTCATCGTGAAGAGGTGGGGACCCATTGACTTCAATAGATGAGTGTTGTGGGCATGCCTTTACCGTAAGTATGTCTGGCCTTGAGCCTCTCGCTTCTATAGTGTGTGAGCTGTGTGTACTGCACATCAGCCACATTATCCACAAGGTATGGTCCCTTTAACACTGTGATAAGGACAGTAAAAGCTGAAAAAATATCCAGTGGCCATCACGATAAGGCCCTTATTCGGCCATAAACATGGTGTGATTTTATGCAACACGTAGTTATTAGACTGTGAGGACAAACAATAATGAGCCATAAAGCAGTCAAGGTCCATCACATGCAAGCGTACGGTCAGGCTGACACTAACAATAAAATATCTGTCTTGTCTTCTTATCTTGCTGAGCTGGAAGACTCGATGGAACTGCTACAGCCCCTGCTGCTTCACTGCTTTATGGCAGGTCTGTACCAGCGAAATATGTTACTACCCAGGGATATACCCTTGTGTTGCACGGCGCTATAAGCGCAGGGATTGGTTACTGAGACTTCGGCTTTCAAATACATAACAACTGATGTTACTGCGCCATTTTGCATTTTCAGCTGAAATGTTCATTAGCTGCTCCATAAGTGCCTTTAGCGGACACTGTTGGCAAAGTCGTGACATGCGAAAAGTTTGTTTTGGTGGTGTATCAGTATAAGAAATAGCAACCAATCACAGCACAGATTTCATTTTACCTCAGTAGTATAAGAAATGAAAGCTGAGCTGTGATTGGTTGCTATCGGCAACAAATAGTTACAGGGGAAGTTGGTGACTTTTCGATTTTTAATGACGCCAGTGTTCGCCATCTGGTGATGAAGAACGTTCAGGCAAATTTTCATTCGAATCGGAGCAGAACTGTGGATTTGTATACAACACAAACAAACAGATTTAGCATTTTATATGTGAGATAAATATGTGATGCACTAATACACAAGGCTTCCTAAAAGTATTGCTGGATATGGCGCAGGTGTGTCCTGTGCCGGTGTAAGCGGTCCTCGGCAGCGCGAAAAACACAGTAAAACGCGCAGAAGAATGTGCAAAAAAGTGTAGCTATCAGAAGCCCTTAAGCCACTCACACACACAACGCTTTTTACCGCGGTACAACGCTGCCATTGATTTCAATGGGGAATTGCAGACCAGCAATAGTTAGAAATGCAGCAATTTACAAGCGCTGTCTGCTCTATTTTGGCGCTTTCTAATGCACTTCATCACCCATCACAGTGATGGGGTGCATTAAAGAATCCTGTAACATGCGTTCGAAAATGCCATGTGAAATCACGCTAACATACAGTGTTTTCGTACTGCGTTTTCTGACCGCGTGTGTGAAAGTGGCCTAAGGCTATGTTCACATCAGCGTTTGGTTTCCTGTTCTTCTGTTCCGTCCTAAGAGCATAAAAGCTGCTAATAGGCTTCCTGTAAGATCCCCAGAGGGTCTTTTTTCTTCTTACCTCATCTCCGTTACGCTTGGTTTTGGTGAAAAAAAAAAGACTGACCTTCAGTTTGGTTTTTTTTTGCATGCAGGCAGCCAAAACTGCCAAATGAGGGAGCCACCTCACACCTGTGGAGGACACCGATGAGACAGCCACTCACACAGCCTCTTAATATAGACAGGGGTATAGTCCCACACAGAGTAGATACAAAGTGTCAGACCATTCTGGGATATGTGGTGCACCATGCAGTCTAACAGCCTATTAGTGACACCATAATACTTTGGTGGGCTGCGCTGCACTTCAAAGTAAACCACATTGGTACTGCCACCCTGGGCTCGCCCGGCGTTTAAAAGCCACACTGCGTGTGAATAATACATAATAAATGCGAGGTATTAGTTGGATTTTGGCCGCAAGCCAATCGTCAAGGCTCCTCGCGTTTTGTTAGTCCTTGCACTAATATAAATGTATCACAGAAAGGGGAAAATTAAAAAGAAAAAAAAACATTCACTGAAAACGGCCATATACTTACTGACACAGAAGGGCAAACATGTGCACCACCTCAACATGCAGGCAGCCGAAGGACGCCCAGGGTAACAGTACCAATATGGTTAACTTTGAAGTGCAGCGCAGTCCGCCAAACTATTATGGCGTCATTAATAGGTTGCTAATCTGCATGGTGCACTACATGTACCAGAATGGTCTGATAGTTTGTATCTACACTGTGCAGGAGTATACACCAAGCAGCCCCCCCCCCCCTCAATATTAAGAGGCTGTGTGAGTGGCTGTCTGATCGTGTCCTCCACAGGTGTGAGTTGGCTCCCTCATTTGGCAGTTTTGGCTGCCTGCATGTTGAGGTGGTGCACGTTTGCCCTCCTGTGTTAGTAAAGTATATGGCCGTTTTATGATGTGGGAGTGTCCTGCTATTGAAAGTTTCTGGGGGGAGGTCACAGGTTTCCTCTCTGAACTTGTGGAGGTCCCTGTTCCACCGAGCCCAGAGATTTGTCTATTTGGAATATTAGATGAAGAAAGCTGGCAACACCATAAAAAGATTTTTCTGCGGGAATCTTTGTTCCTTGCTAGAAAAACGATTGCATTGTGGTGGATGGATCGTAAGAACCCCTTACTCTCAATGTGGAGGAAGCTGGTCAATTCGGTGGTGCCATATAATTATATGGTATACAAGGTACGTAAGTGTCCTGAGAAATTTGATAAAGTGTGGGGTCTGTGGTGTGATTCCCCCCTCACGTTATATTCACCACAATTAATGACTTCATCTATTCTGGAGCTCATGCTTGCTCACTAGTGGATACATGTTCTGGAGCGGGACCTGTGGCCTCTGGGATTTGGTCTGCTTGTCTGATCTGACTTGAAAGCATTAAATCGTTATTTTTGATGTATCAGGGTAACTGAACCTCCCTACCAATCTAACTATAGAAGGTTATGTACTATTTATGTGCTGCACCTGTCTATGACTGTATGTTCCTTATGCTACTTAATTTTCAATAAAACGAGTTAAAAAAAAAAAGTATATGGCCGTTTTCAGTGAATGGTATAGAAGTCAGGCTCACAAGCCTGTAGTTTCCTGGGTCTACCTTTTTTTTTTGCAGATAAGGACAACATTTGCCCTTTTCCAATCTTCTGGGACTTTTCCTGTTCTCCAGGAATTTTCAAAGATTATGGCGAGTGGTTAAGTAAATACCTCCGCTGCTTCCTTTAGTATCTTAAGATGTAATTCATCTGGACCTTGAGACCTGAATTCATTTAAGTTAGCTAAGTGTTTCCTCACCATCTCTCTGCTTATAGATAGCCTGCATTCTTTTATTCCCCCAATCGCACAGTGAAGATCAGTTGATGTTTAGAGAGGAGTGAGTATCCAAATGCTCGGGCCCTCGTTATTCGCGTCGAGCTTTTCGTAAAATTCGAGAGCTCTATTTAAGTAACAAACCCCATTGACTTCAATGAGAGACTCGAGCATTTTTGTATGGGACCCGCCCATTGCCGAGTGAGTGAGTGAGTGAGTGAGTGAGTGAGTCAGTCAGTCAGTCAGTCAGTCAGTCAGTCAGTCAGTCAGTCAGTCAGTCACTCTCTCTCTCTCTCTTTTTTTTTTCTTATAACATTATAGGCAGTGGTGAACGGAACTGAACAGAACAATTTCGTTTGTGTTCCGTTTTTACAGTCCTTTTAACAGATCCGTGTTTTGTTTTTGTTTTTTTTAAATGAGCATGCGGAGAAGGTTAGAAAGAGAAAAGAATAAAAACAGATCTGTTGAAAAGGATAGAAACTGAAGCAAATGGAAACAAACTGATAGAAACTTACAGTCTACTGGATCCATGAAAACGGAAATGATGGTTTCCATTTGAATTCCCTTCTGCTATCTATTCCCTTTAAGAAAAAAACGGATCCATTCGGAAAGGAAATCAAAATGCTGATGTATCTATTTGTTTACAGATCGAGTTAAAAAAAAAAAGGGGAATTTGTCTTATTTTACATTAGCCCTCCAGTTTTTTTTGGGTAATAACAGATATAAGAACACCCAATGTATAGGCAGCAGCACTCACCGACAAATCCTACTCAGGAGGGTTTTTTTTCTTTTTTTACTCAATGTAGAAAGCACATAGGCGCAGGCTTCTCCAAAGGACTGGACCAACGTCCTCAATAAACCCAGACATGCAGTATATAAGAGAGCAGCACCAGGCGATGTTATATTGTAAAAATCACATGATAAGTCCAGCACAATCCATGTGTGTTCAGTAGAAAGAATCTTTATTCCCAAAACGACCAGATCTTGCTGTAATCTGGTCGTTTTGGGAATAAAGATTCTTTCTACTGAAGACACATGGATTGTGCTGGAGATATAAGAACACCGATGTGAACCCCGGATTACTATGTAATGCAGAAAAGCTTTCACTGCGCTACATTATTACGCATCGTCATTTTTTATTCTTCTTTCAGGTAAAATTCTCAAATAAAACATTACCTGCATTATGAAGAGAGGGTGTAAAAGTCACCCCAGTAAGTTCTGCTATGTCTGCCGGTCATTCCATCTGAGTTGCAGCAGCGCATCATCACCCCAGAACTATACAAGCTGTAATGGTTGTACTTTCGCTGTTGTTTGGGGAAGCAGGACAAGGATTGGGTGCCTCAGGCTATATCTACAGCTTGGTCAAGTGGACTGAAGTACTTACCATTGAATATCATGGATAGGAGAGGAGGTAGCAGGAGCTGAGTGAGAGGGAAGATGAGAGGCACACAGATGTGCTGCTGCAGCTAAAGGTCTGGAATCACATCTACACTGCTCAGTCTTTCTCTACAATGTCCTCCATGCTGCTGCTGTTTCTCTGTATATAAGATTGATAGTGAAGCAGCATCCCCTCTTCTTTATGTGCTGTGTATGGGAGACATCATAACAGCTAGGGTACACCCACCAGCTAAGGGAAAACTGAGAATTAGGCAGATTCACCCGGATGTATTTGTGCGCTCAATATGCAAAAAACAAAACCCATTGATTTCAATGGGTTTCGTTCACAAGCGCGTATTTGGCCTGCACATTTCGGTTGCGCAGAAAATATGTAGCATGCTCTATTTTTCAGTGCAAAATGTACATCTTGAACTCATTAAACTAAATGATCATTTTAATGGCTGATAGCATCAGTGCAGGTTTTCCTGCATACACAAAAATGACAGTAAAATACGCGAAAATGCAACGAACATCTGCAAGTATGCATACGCTTGTGCGAATCCGGCTTTAGTGATAAATCATACAGATGGAAAAACTAATAAAAATGTCGTACACAGGTCATATAATGGTTAGGTATACTGCTATTCCTCCAGTTCACATGGCAGCTTATTATGTAGAACCACCTGATATGACAAGTATGCTTTAAGGACATCTTGGCTTCTAATCAATAGACTATATTAGTGATTAGCACACCTTGGCTGTTGACTTTATCATGAAGGGATTTATGCATTTAGAACAGTAGGACAAGGACAGCGGAATATTATCTTATCTCTTGGAATCAACCTCCTTGCCAGCGGGTTAGAACAAGGTGAGAAAGCAAAACATGAAGCCAGGGGATGATCTAGGAAGATGGAGCAGATAACCAGACAGTAAGGTCCATCTTATCAACACTGCACAAAGGTGAACAAGGTGATAGAAAGGCTCCAGCCATAGAAAGGGGCAAAGTGTGTGAGATTATTGACTAGAAGCTTGTAGATATGCTGTAACTGCCAAGGAGGGAGTCATCTGAACAATCTCTTATAGTTCTACACATCAGTGTGATTTGCAAAGGCTCACCAAAGCATAGCCAGATTTCCTATATTTAACCCCTTGGTGACATCTGATGTACGTGTTCCATATGTAGTGGGTGTGGGCAGTCCAACAGCTGACATTTGGCCTCAGTGGCCAAGATCAGACAACACTCTGTTCCTGACTGCTAACCCCTTAAGGCCCATTTAGACAACGATTATCGCTCAAAATCCATCTTGGATTTACTGTCGGCGGAGCGCTGAGAAAGTGCTTCAAAGACCCCCACTTTCCTCCATCTGTAGCAGGATCAAGCCTGCCGGTCTCCCTCTGCACCATCCTGTCTGTTTGAAGGTTCTCTGATGTCATCTGCCAATGCAACGGAGCTTCAGTCAGGTGAGTGCAGCGGGAGCTCTCCAGAGCATGCTCTGTCCCGCCATACGCAAGCCTGACCACTGCATTTAAACAGTCAAACAGAGGCTAGGAGCTCACTGTCTCCTAACTGGCCCTGGATTTGCTTTTTCTCCCAGTTTAGCCATCAATCCGCTTCTTCTTGGGGCCCAACTTTATTTTTCCAACATGGCACTTCTGTCAGTTTTTGACGTACACTGTGCAGCTGTAGTCAGACACTACATATTGTCTTCTGATTGGCCAGCACTGCTCACATGAGCAGCACTGGCCAATCACAAGACAGCATGTACATGCCTTAGACTATTGACCTACCATCAGTGCTCAGTGTCCATCAGATATTATAAGGCTGGTCTCACACAACCGGATCCGAATTGCGGATTCCGCACTCGACTGGACGATCTGCGATAAAACTTAGGCATTGAAAAGCATGTATTTTTTATTTTTTCTTCATATTCGCAGATACGAAGTGTATTCCGCGAGCGAAAGAAAATTCACGGCATGCTCAATTTTACTGCAGAGTTCATGCAGATGGCCTCCATTGCAGTCAATAGAAGTGTCCGATCCACAGCCCACACGCAACGGGCTGCGGGTGCCCATGTCATCGCTAAGCAACTGCACAGGACATACAAAGAAAAAAAAAGGAGCCCGGCATAAGAATCACCATGGCTATCTTGGACGCATGGTGTCAGGAAGAAGCAGATCCGCAACTGAAATGGGAGAAAATTGAGACCCGGACCCCCAGTAAACGGTGGCCCCCACCATACACTACATCACCGCCGCACCCCGCAGCAACATTGCCCGGGGAGCAGGCAGCCAATTACTGGCTGCAGCTTCCGCCAGCACGCAGTCCTGCCTTCTACTGAGACACTAGTTGTGATTCGTCATATCTGCAGTCTGGCAGTGCACTGCTGGCCGCATGAATGGTCCGGCTGGCCATGACTAATAGCAGAGGAGGGGAGTGGACCATGCAGTGTAGTGAGGTAAGTACTGCATATAATCATAGCTAGTATAAATTATACCAGCTGTACATAAGAGGCTTTTTGTACTTACCGTAAAATCCCTTTCTTGACTCGTTCATTGGGGTACACAGCCAAGACCGTGGGTATAGCTACTGCCACTAGGAGGCGACACTAATCAAAAAAGTGTTAGCTCCTTCTGCTAGCTATAGCCCCTCCTGCCGCCACCCGGCTAATCAGTTTGTATGCCAGTAGTAGGAGTAGCCATGCAGGAATGAAGAAATAACATAAAAATTCAACAAGAGTTAACAGTTACAGCTGCAACTAAACACAGCACCATGTGCAACTTACAAGAACCATGTTTCCAACCAGGATGCAGATGTGGCATATACATATAATAAAGGTGGGTGCTGTCCCCCCCAGTAAACGAGATGAGAAAGGGATTTTACGGCAAGTACAAAAATCCTCTTTTCTCGATGGTGTCATTAGGGGACACAACCAAGACCGTGGGACATTCCAAAGCAGTGCCTCAGGGGCGGGAAAATTATGGGCACATGCGGGCAGTTTGTAGCAGTCTGTAAGACTCTGACAGAGAGGCGTCCGCCGATGCAAAGGTATGCACATGATAGAACTTAGAAAAAGTGTGTAGGGATGTCCAAGTAGCCGCCCAGCACACTTGTAAAGCAGAAGCACCATTGTGTACCACCCATGAAGCTCCCACTGCCCTAGCAGAGTGTGCAGTCACCCGAAATGGTGGCGTCTTGCCCTTGGCACGGTAGAACTCTACCACCGCTGAACAGATCCAGCAAGAGATGATCACCTTGGAGGCGGCCAGACTACGTCTCGGGATGTCAAAAATCACGAACAAGAAGTCAGAGTCAGAACAATGCCATCCGCTCCAGGTAAACCTGTTAGGCTCGCACCAGGTCTAGCCTGTGCAGTGCCGGTTCTCTAGGGTGGAGCACGGTAGGATAGAATGACGGCAGTACGATGTCCTCGTTGAGATGGAAAGCCGACACCACCTTTGGGAGGAAAAAAAGGATTGAGCGCAATACTACCTTATCCTGGTGGAACAGGGTGGCTTTGCCGATAGAGCTGCAATCTCGGAAACTCGAAGGATGAAGTAACTGCTACCAGGAGAGCCTCCTTCCAGGTCCATTGTCGCGCCAGAACGTCCCTCAGAGGCTCGAATGGATGAGCCTGCAAAGCGTCGAGGACCAGGTTTAGATCCCAAGGCGGTACCGGGGAACAGTATGGAGAACTGGCATGTGCGACTCCTTGTAGGAAAGTACGAACTGCCAACCTAGCCGCAAAGAACTCTGAAAAAGAATGGACAAGGCAGATATTTGGCCCTTGAGGGAAATAAGGCTGAGACCCATCTCCAGTACATCCTGCAGGAAAGACAGCAGGAGGCGAGACAATGAAAAACACATAGGGTGAAAATTCAGTTCGCATCATAGGACGAACCGCTTCCACACGCGATGGTACACCCTCGATGAAGACTGCTTTCTGGCCTTGTTCATTGTTTGGATCACTGGGTCCGAAAAACCCCAGGCTTTCAAGACCGTGGCTTCAACAGCCATGTAGTCAAAGGTAGCATGAATAAACTCAGGTGGAAGATGGGTCCCTTGTAAGAGTATATCCTCTCGCAGAGGAAGACGCCAAAGGAGCATCTGCCAGCAACTTGACAAGTTCCACGTACCAGGTTCGCCGAAGCCAATCCGGGGGGGGGGGTGATGAGAATTACCGGGAGCCGTTCCCTTCTGATCCTCTTGAACAGTCGGGGAATGAGTGGGAAGGGGGGTTAAAAAAAAACACATAAAAACTGGAATTCCATCCACGGAGTTGCCAGCGCATCCACGACTCATGCTCTGGGGTCCTTTGACCTGGCCACAAATATCGGGCACTTGTGATTGAATCTGGATGCCATTAGATTGACACCTGGCTGTCCCACCTCTTGCAAGCCTCTCAAAAGACTTCGGGTGCAACTCCCATTCGCCTGGATTAACTGTTTTCCTGCTGAGAAAATCGGCAGTTCTCTACCCCCGGAATGTGTACTGCCGACAGCAAGGGAAGATGGTCTTCGGCTTAGGTCAAGATCTTTTCCACTTCCTTCATGACACTTCTGCTGCGGTTTCCACTCTGATGATTTACATATGTGACGTGAGCCGTGTAGTCCATTTGCATGCGGACTGGGTAACCCGTAAGCTGATAGGTGAAGTGCTGTAGTGCTCGTAAGATGGCCCTGACGTTCCAACACGCTGATTGGGAGTACAGCTTTCTGTCTGGTCCAGGTTCCCTGTGCCAGCAGGTTCCGTAGAGTACCCCCCCCCCCCCCAGCCGGAAAGATTGGTGTCTGTGGGGAGAATCTGCCACCGGAGGGGCAGAAAAGATCAACCCAGTTAGACTGAAGGGGAGTCCAGCCACCAACGAAGGTAGTATTGGGTCTTCAGCGGCATCCTGATCCTCTGATCGAGGGAACTCACTGCTTTGTCCCACCTTGACAAAGACCTAACTGCAGGTCGAAACATTACTGTGAATTCTTGTTATAGGAGAATAAACACTTGAAGAAATTTGCACAATTTGATGCTGCCCCTTTCTCCCTTGTCCCTCCTTGACAGGATGGTCCACTGGAAGGGTCAAGTGTGGAACTGAGCGAACAGAATCGCCTTGAAGGCAGATACCATCAGTCCCAGTACTTTCGTACAGTGTCAGATAGTCACCGGGCGGTGGGTTCGCTAAGGGCGAACCCGACTCTGGAGATGGTGCTGCTTCGCTGTTGGGAGCAGTATCTGGTTCGGAGCTGTGTCGAAGCAGAGCCCTAGAAATTCCATGCGTTGCGATGGTGTGAGCGACGACTTCTGGCGGTTGATGATCCAGCAGAACCTGGTTAACGTGTCCATCGTGATGTGTAGACTCTCCAGGTTAGCCCGCCGAGACGGGGCCTTTATCATGATGTTGTCCAAATATGGGATGGCGACTATTCCCCTGGAATGGAAGAGAGCCATTACTGCGATCAGGATCTTTGTAAAGACTCTGGGGGCCGTCGTCAAGCTGAATGGCAGTGCCGTGAACTGGTAGTGCTCGGCTTGAAGTGAACCAAAGGAATAGTTTGTGCGCAGGGCGGATGGGGACGTAAAAGTACGTGTCCTTGATGTCTATTGACGAGAGGAACTTCCTCAGTTCCATGGACATGACTGCGCATAGAGATCCCATGCGGAAGCGATGCGCCTTCACGTAGAGATTTAACCTCTTTAGATCCAGAACTGGTCTGACAAATCCATCCTTCTTGGGGACAATGAACAGGTTGGAATAAAAACCCAAGAACCGCTGAGAAGAAGGAACCCACACTATGACTCAGCGAGTAGGTTGTGTACTGCCCGCAAAAAAATGCTGGCCTTTGATGGTGACCTTGGCATTCTGGAGCTGAAAAAGTGGGCGGGCGAACGGACTGCGAACTCTATTGCGTAGCCCTCCGATATGACCTCCCGGGCCCAAGCATCTGAGATTTGAGCTAGCCAAACATCGCTGAACAGGGAAAGTCGTCCCCACCCTGATCGAAGTGGGTGGGGGCTGCCCTTTAGGTGGACGACTTTCTTCAGGAAAAGGATACATGGTGTCTAGTCGCATCGGTTTTGCAAAGCGCTTGTTGGGAATATTCCATCCCTTGGTGAAGACCTCATCAAAATCTTCGTGGGGTGGAAACGTCTTCGGGGAACTTTTCGGCCGCCAAAAGGTAGGAGGCGGCGCTGAAGTGGGGGGCATCTGTTCAGGCAGCTGAAAGGTGTCCCTCACCGGTACTATCAGGCTGTCTACCATAGCAGAAAGTTTAGACGCCTGCTCCTCTTCCATGTCAGAGTCAGAAAGAGACGCTGACAGATCACCCCCAGCGCAGCTATTGCCTCTAGAGGAGAGCTGTGAAGCTGCTCCAAGCAAATCTGGTCGGGGAGGTGTCGGTGATCTGGAAGAATACTGTGAGCCCGACCGTCTAGCACGCTTCCGCGGTCTAGTGCGAGAGGAATCTGTCCTTACAGGGTCATCTCCGTCAGATACATCTGGAGCACGGGTAGACGTACGGTCCAGTCTGTCTAAAATAGCGCTAGATGCCAAGGCCCGCCTGTGCCAAGGAGCGGGCCCATTCTGGCTCTGTAGAGAGTGAGGGCTGGATGGGAGGGGTGCCTGTATTAGGTTGTACGGACGCTTGCCTCGAAGGAATACAGTCAGCACATCATGGCTTAACCATTCCACATGCAAATTTTGTCTAACAGCGAGAGCAAGTATAGTGCGTAGCTCTGGCTGATCCTTGTCCGGACTCTTGTCGGTCACAGTGCTGGGAATAGGAGGGTTGTAATCTGCAGTATACTGCAGGAGGGTTAGAGCAGCAGGGAAGCTAGTCGCCAAGCAGTGCTTACTCGATCTAGATGGTGTCTGGGGAGCCGAGGGCTGTGTCTCACCACTTGTCTGCTGGGGTGCAGCCTGTGGAACTACCGGCACCAGCCTGGTGTAAGATGGCCGCTCTGGAGAGGAAGAGGGCGGGCTTAATCACTGGACCACTGACAACGCTGGCCTGTTGGCGCGCGCTGAGGTCTGATTGGAGGAGAGTGCGCTCTTCCCTTCACTCCGCCTCCCTACACCAAATGCCGGTGAGCGTGGCTAAGTTTTGCCGGGGCCTAAATTTTTGGGGGCTCACTGTCCAGTGCCGGCCGGCAAAACACCACAGGGGAGCCTGCTAACACGCTTCGGGGAGCCCCAATACAAACCGCGGTTCCACATAACAAAACGCCATGGCGCCGCTGGAACGCAAGGCCCAACCGCCTTCCTAGGAAGCCTTACCTGAGCATGGGGCCCAGATCATCGAGAAACGCCAGAGCAGAGCAGCGCCCAGGCCCAGCAAAAGTGCAGAGTCGGGAGCAATAAAGTGAGGGCCAGTCCGCGACCCAGCATTACCAGGGGACAGGCCCAACTAGAGTCCATGCCTGCAAAAAAAAAAAAAAAGACAGGCCCAGCAACAACCCAGTACACCCTAAACCACTACCTGTCGCCCCACATTAAAATAGTTAGAATCCACTCGGTAGTAGAGGAATAAAATAAAACCATATACTTACCTCTTGACCGAGGTAGGAAAGCTCCCCAGTTCCAGCAGAGCTTTCTTCCCCCAGCATCACCAGCCTTTGAGAAGGGAAGGAATGCTGGGCCAAAAGAAAAAAGGGGAGCTCTATGGCTGGCGGGTCAGGTTTGGGCCTGAATGTGCCTCCTTGTCTTCTGAGGGACCGGGCAGACAACATAAGGTTCGCTCCATTCTCCTTGGCGGGTTAAGGATGAATGCATATGGCCAGAAATTCCTGGGCGAGATTTCCCGCAGAATTTCTGCCCGTGCCCGCTGCCATAGGATTGCATTAGTTTATGCAATCCTATGCAGACAGCCCCAATTTGACCTCGTAAAAACTTGCGTGGTAAACAAATTTCGGCATGATCTATTTCTGTGCAAGCCTCGCAGAGGCCAGCACAGAAACGTCACCACTGACGAGCTGGCTCTGTATTGCGCATGCGCAGCTGTGCGCCAGCCGGCACATCGCAGAGCAGAGAGAAGACACCGGAGGAGGTCACGGCTTGCATCCCGCTGTGAGAACTCTCGCAGCAGGATCCGACCCAGCCGTCTGCATTCACCCTAACAGGTAGAGTCCTGCCTCCCTATTATTCCCCGGTCTTTCAGAAAAAAAATAGTCTTTGAAGAGGAGACAGTCTGCCTCCTACGACACCAAGCGAAAAACTTTCCGGCAGGATGGGGTATAGCTAGCAGGAGGAGGAAACACTTTTTTGCTTAGTGTCACCTCTTAGTGGCAGTATCTATTAGAGATGAGCGAACGTACTCGTCCGAGCTTGATATTCGTGCGAATATTAGGGTGTTCGGGATGCTCGTTACTCTTAACGAGCACCACGCGGTGTTCCGGTTACTTTCAGTTTCCTCTCTGAGACGTTAGCGCGCTTTTCTGGCCAATTGAAAGACAGGGAAGGCATTACAACTTCCCCCTGTGACGTTCAAGCCCTATACCACCCCCCTGCTGTGAGTGGCTGGTGAGATCAGGTGTCACCCGAGTATAAAAATCGGCCCCTCCCGCGGCTCGCCACACATGCCTTGTGAGTTAGCTGAGGGAAAGTGCTGCTGAAGCCGGAGCTGCTGTAGGGAGAGTGTTAGTAGTGAGTGTAGGCTTCAAGAACCCCAACGGTCCTTCTCAGGGCCACATCTATCCGTGTGCAGTACTGTGGAGGGTGCTGTTAGCAGTGTTGCACAAATTTTTTTTTTCAAAAACGGCAGTCTGCAGAGCATTGCGCCTTGCAGTAATACTACAGGGACAGAAGTGGTGCTTAGGTACGGAGAGTGTTAGGAGTGAGTGTAGGCTTCAAGAACCCCAACGGTCCTTCTTAGGGCCACATCTATCCGTGTGCAGTACTGTGCAGGCTGCTGTTAGCAGTGTTGCATATTTTTTTCTTTTCAAAATCGGCTGTCTGCAGAGCATTGCGCCTTGCAGTAATACTACAGGGAGAGAATTGTGTAGGCAGGGCCAGAAGACATATATTATTGATTGAATATAGTCAGTGGGCCCTCCGTTTCCCAAAAAGGGAAACATTCTATTTGTCCTGCAGGCTTGCGCCAATTTATTTGCTGCCTGTGAAAAGTCTCCGCTGTGCTGCACTTCATATAACTGCATTTCTGTGCAACACATATCTTATCTGATTGAATATAGTCAGTGGGCCCTCCGTTTCCCAAAAAGGGAAACATTCTATTTGTCCTGCAGGCTTGCGCCAATTTATTTGCTGCCTGTGAAAAGTAACTGCTCTGCTGCACTTCATATAACTGCATTTCTGTGCAACACATATCTTATCTGATTGAATATAGTCAGTGGGCCCTCCGTTTCCCAAAAAGGGAAACATTCTATTTGTCCTGCAGGCTTGCGCCAATTTATTTGCTGCCTGTGAAAAGTAACCGCTCTGCTGCACTTCATATAACTGCATTTCTGTGCAACACATATCTTATCTGATTGAATATAGTCAGTGGGCCCTCTGTTTCCCAAAAAGGGAAACATTCTATTTGTCCTGCAGGCTTGCGCCAATTTATTTGCTGCCTGTGAAAAGTCTCCGCTCTGCTGCACTTCATATAACTGCATTTCTGTGCAACACATATCTTATCTGATTGAATATAGTCAGTGGGCCCTCCGTTTCCCAAAAAGGGAAACATTCTATTTGTCCTGCAGGCTTGCGCCAATTTATTTGCTGCCTGTGAAAAGTCTCCGCTCTGCTGCACTTCATATAACTGCATTTCTGTGCAACACATATCTTATCTGATTGAATATAGTCAGTGGGCCCTCCGTTTCCCAAAAAGGGAAACATTCAATTTGTCCTGCAGGCTTGCGCCAATTTATTTGCTGCCTGTGAAAAGTCTCCGCTCTGCTGCACTTCATATAACTGCATTTCTGTGCAACACATATCTTATCTGATTGAATATAGTCAGTGGGCCCTCCGTTTCCCAAAAAGGGAAAAATTGTATTTGTCCTGCAGTCTTGCGCCAATTTATTTCCTGCCTGGGAAAAGTAACCGCTGTGCTGCACTTCATATAACTGCATTTCTGTGCAACACATATCTTATCTGATTGAATATATAGTCAGTGGGCCCTCCGTTTCCCAAAAAGGGAAAAATTGTATTTGTCCTGCAGTCTTGCGCCAATTTATTTCCTGCCTGGGAAAAGTAACCGCTGTGCTGCACTTCATATAACTGCATTTCTGTGCAACACATATCTTATCTGATTGAATATATAGTCAGTGGGCCCTCCGTTTCCCAAAAAGGGAAACATTCTATTTCTCCTGCAGGCTTGCGCCAATTTATTTGCTGCCTGTGAAAAGTCTCCGCTGTGCTGCACTTCATATAACTGCATTTCTGTGCAACACATATCTTATCTGATTGAATATAGTCAGTGGGCCCTCCGTTTCCCAAAAAGAGAAACATTCTATTTGTCCTGCAGGCTTGCGCCAATTTATTTCCTGCCTGGGAAATCACTGGTAATACAGCATGCTGAGGGGTAGGGGTAAGCCTAGAGGACGTGGACGTGGCCGAGGACGCGTAGGCCCAAGTGAGGGTGTGGGCACAGGGCGAGCTCCTGATCAAGGTGTATCGCAGCCGACTGCTGCGCGATTAGGAGAGAGGCACGTTTCTGGCGTCCCCACATTCATCGCCCAATTAATGGGTCCAAGCGGGAGACCTTTATTAGAAATTGAGCAGTGTGAGCAGGTCCTGTCGTGGATGGCAGAAAGTGCTTCGAGCAAGCTATCATCCACCCACAGTTCTGCGCCGTCCAGTGCTGCAACTCTGAATCCTCTGGCTGCTACTCCTCCTTCCTCCCAGCCTCCTCACTCCACTACAATGACACATGCTCAGGAGCGGGCAGACTCCCAGGAACTGTTCTCGGGCCCCTGCTCAGATTGGGCAGCAGTGGTTCCTCTCCCACCAGAGGAGTTTATCGTCACTGATGCCCAACCATTGGAAAGTTCCCGGGGTCCGGGGGATGAGGCTGGGGACTTCCGGCAACTGTCTCAAGACCTTTCAGTGGGTGAGGAGGACGATGACGATGAGACAGTTGTCTTGCAGTGAGGTAGTAGTAAGGGCAGTAAGTCCGAGGGAGGAGCGCACAGAGGATTCGGAGGAAGAGCAGCAGGACGATGAGGTGACTGACCCCACCTGGTGTGCAACGCCTACACAGGACAGGTCTTCAGAGGGGGAGGCACGGGCAGCAGCAGGGCAGGTTGCAAGAGGCAGTGCGGTGTCCAGGGGTAGAGGCAGGGCCAGACCAAATAATCCACCAACTGTTTCCCAAAGCACACCCTCGCGCCATGCCACCCTGCAGAGGCCGAGGTGCTCTAAGGTCTGGCAGTTTTTCACAGAGACGACCGACGAACAGTGGTGTGCAACCTTTGTCGCGCCAAGATCAGCCGGGGAGCCACCACCAACAGCCTCACCACCACCAGCATGCGCAGACATATGATGGCCAAGCACCCCACAAGATGGGACGAAGGCCGTTCACCGCCTCCGGTTTGCACCGCTGCCTCTCCGCCTGTGCCCCAACCTGCCACTGAGATCCAACCCCGCTCTGAGGACACAGGCACTACCGTCTCCTGGCCTGCACCCACACCCTCACCTCCGCTGTCCTCGGCCCCATCCACCAATGTCTCGCACCGCACCGTCCAGCCGTCGCTAGCGCAAGTGTTTGAGCGCAAGCACAAGTACGCCGCCACGCACCCGCACGCTCAAGCGTTAACCGTCCACATAGCCAAATTTATCAGCCTTGAGATGCTGCCGTATAGGGTTGTGGAAACGGAGTCCTTCAAAAGTATGATGGAGGCGGCGGCCCCGCGCTACTCAGTTCCCAGTCGCCACTACTTTTCCCGATGTGCCGTCCCAGCCCTGCACGACCACGTCTCCCGCAACATTGTACGCGCCCTCACCAACGCGGTTACTGCCAAGGTCCACTTAACAACTGACACGTGGACAAGCACAGGCGGCCAGGGCCACTACATCTCCCTGACGGCACATTGGGTGAATTTAGTGGAGGCTGGGACAGAGTCAGAGCCTGGGACGGCTCACGTCCTACCCACCCCCCAGAATTGTGGGCCCCAGCTCGGTGGTGGTATGTTCGGCGGTGTATGCTTCCTCCACTAAACCACCCTCCTCCTCCTCCGCAACCTCTGTCTCGCAATCAAGATGTGTCAGCAGCAGCAGCAGCACGTCGCCAGCAGTCGGTGTCGTGCGGCGTGGCAGCACAGCAGTGGGCAAGCGTCAGCAGGCCGTGCTGAAACTACTCAGCTTAGAAGATAAGAGGCACACGAACTGCTGCAGGGTCTGACAGAGCAGACCGACCGCTGGCTTGCGCCGCTGAGCCTCCAACCGGGCATGGTCGTGTGTGACAACGGCCGTAACCTGGTGGCCGCTCTGCAGCTCGGCAGCCTCACGCACGTGCCATGCCTGGCCCACGTCTTTAATTTGGTGGTTCAGCGCTTTCTGAAAAGCTACCCACGCTTGTCAGACCTGCTCGTAAAGGTGCGCCGGCTCTGCGCACATTTCCGCAAGTCCCACACGGACGCTGCCACCCTGCGGACACTGCAACATCGGTTTAATCTGCCAGTGCACCGACTGCTGTGCGACGTGCCCACACGGTGGAACTCTACGCTCCACATGTTGGCCAGGCTCTATGAGCAGCGTAGAGCTATAGTGGAATACCAACTCCAACATGGGCGGCGCAGTGGGAGTCAGCCTCCTCAATTATTTTCAGAAGAGTGGGCCTGGTTGGCAGACATCTGCCAGGTCCTTCGAAACTTTGAGCAGTCTACCCAGGTGGTGAGCGGCGATGCTGCAATCATTAGCGTCACCATTCCTCTGCTATGCCTCTTGAGAAGTTCCCTGCAAACCATAAAGGCAGCCGCTTTGCGCTCGGAAACAGAGCCGGGGGAAGACAGTATGTCGCTGGATAGTCAGAGCACCCTCCTGTCTATATCTCAGCGCGTTCAGGAGGAGGAGGAGAAGCATGAGGAGGAGGGGGAAGAGACAGCTTGGCCCACTGCTGACGGTACCCATGCTGCTTGCCTGTCATCATTTCAGCGTGTATGGCCTGAGGAGGAGGAGGAGGAGGAGGAGGAGGATCCTGAAAGTGATCTTCCTAGTGCGGACAGCCATGTGTTGCGTACAGGTACCCTGGCACACATGGCTGACTTCATGTTAGGATGCCTTTCTCGTGACCCTCGCGTTACACGCATTCTGGCCACTACGGATTACTGGGTGTACACACTGCTCGACCCACGGTATAAGGAGAACCTTCCCACTCTCATTCCCGAAGAGGAAAGGGGTTCGAGAGTGTTGCTATACCACAGGACCCTGGCGGACAAGCTGATGGTAAAATTCCCATCCGACAGCGCTAGTGGCAGAAGGCGCAGTTCCGAGGGCCAGGTAGCAGGGGAGGTGCGGAGATCGAGCAGCATGTGCAGCCCAGGCAGTGCAACAGTCTTTAAGGGCCCGGACAGCTTTATGGCTCCCTAGCAAGACTGTGTCACCGCTCCCCAGTCAAGGCTGAGTCGGCGGGAGCACTGTAAAAGGATGGTGAGGGAGTACGTAGCCGATCGCACGACCGTCCTCCGTGACGCCTCTGCCCCCTACAACTACTGGGTGTCGAAGCTGGACACGTGGCCTGAACTAGCGCTGTATGCCCTGGAGGTGCTTGCTTGTCCTGCGGCTAGCGTCTTGTCGGAGAGGGTGTTTAGTGCGGCTGGGGGAATCATCACAGATAAGCGTACCCGCCTGTCAACCGACAGTGCCGACAGGCTAACACTCATCAAGATGAACAAAGCCTGGATTTCCCCAGACTTCTCTTCTCCACCAGCGGACAGCAGCGATACCCAAGCAATACGTAGGCTGCACCCGCGGATGGAAGCTACGTTCTCTCTCACCATCCAAAACGGGGACATTTCTGCTTCATCAATCTGTGTCTAATATTCCTCCTCCTCCTGCTCCTGCTCCTGCTCCTCCTCCTCCTCCTCCTGAAACCTCACGTAATCACGCTGAACGGGCAATTTTTCTTAGGGCCACAAGGCTCACTCATATAATTTTTCTAAAAATTTTTTATACGTTTCAATGCTCTTAAAAGCGTTGAAACTTTAACTTGAAACAATTTTTCGTTAAACTGGGCTGCCTCCAGGCCTAGTTACCACTTAAGCCACATTAACCAAAGCGATTAATGGGTTTCACCTGCCATCTTGGTTGGGCATGGCCAATTTTTACTGAGGTACATTAGTACTGTTGGTACACCAATTTTTTGGGGCCCTCACCTACAGTGTAATCATAGCAATTTCTATGTTCTTCGCCTGCACTCATGGTACAGAAAGGTGTGTGGGGTTGGCCTACACTTTAGCTACATAAATGTAACTTGGGCCTTGGCTATACTGCAGCTACTGAAATGGAACTAAGACTGCGCTCCCACTATACTGCTGCTTCGGAATTGTTCCTGGGGCCTGTGTAGGCTGCTACTATTACTTAAATGGAACTTAGACTATGCTCCTCCTATACTGCTGCTTCGGAATTGTTACTGGGGCCTGTCTTGAGTGCTACTATTACTGAAATGGAACGAAGACTGCGCTCCCACTATACTGCTGCTTCGGAATTGTTACTGGGGCCTGTCTTGAGTGCTACTATTACTGAAATGGAACTAATACTGTGCTCCCCCTATAATGCTGCTAGTGATATGTTAGTGGGGCCTGTCCTAATGCTACGGCTGAAATGTTACGAATTATGGGCTCTGCCTATACCGCTGCTAATGGTATGTCTCTGGGGTGTGGAAACAGAGGCTTCCCAAAGACATGATGGCGGCGAGGCCATTTCCCACCAATGCGGTTACTGTTAAGGTGCATATAACCACGGACACGTGGAGAGGACACGTAGTGCCTCAAAAACATCCCCCGCCACGGCCAACTTAATCCTGGCCACATTCCGAAAACCAACAAAATACAACCGCGCTACTAGGTCCGCAGTCACCACCACATTACCACCAACGCGGTTACTGTTAAGGTACATATTACCAGTCTGACTGGGGCATGCAGACACCTTGACAGAATGAATAGTGTGTGGCACATAGGTTCCCCATTGCTATGCCCACGTGTGCAGCTCCTGATGGCGGTGGCACAGGATTATATTTCTCATTGCTTCTGTACAGCATTGTGGGCTATCGCCCCACCACTTTTAAAGAGGGTCGCTGCCTAGCCGTGCCAACCCTCTGCAGTGCGTGCCTGCAGTTCCTCCTCATGGCAGACGCACTTATAAATAGACATGAGGGTGGTGTGGCATGAGGGCAGCTGAAGGCTGGGCAGGGACAATTTGGTGTGCGCTGTGGACACTGCGTCGTGCAGGGGGGAGGGGGGTTGGGCAGCATGTAACCCAGGAGAAGTGGCAGCAGAGTGTCATGCAGGCAGTGATTGTGCTTTGTTGTAGGTAGTGTGGTGCTTAGCTAAGGTATGCCATGCTAATGAGGGCTTTTCAGAAGTAAAAGTTGTTGGGAGGGGGGGGGGGGCCCACTCTTGCCGGTATTGTGGCTTAATAGTGGGACCTGTGAACTTGAGATGCAGCCCAACATGTAGCCCCTCGCCTGCCCTATCCGTTGCTGTTTCGTTCCCATCACTTTCTTGAATTGCCCAGATTTTCACACATGGAAACCTTAGCGAGCATCGGCGAAATACAAAAATGCTCGGGTCGCCCATTGACTTCAATGGGGTTCGTTACTCAAAACGAACCCTCGAGCATTGCGAAAATTTCGTCCCGAGTAACGAGCACCCGAGCATTTTGGTGCTCGCTCATCTCTAGTATCTATACCCAAGGTCTTTGCTGTGTCCCCCCAATGACACGAGTGAGAAATATAATTATATACAGGACATATCCAGGTTATACCAGCATACTCCACATTATATACAGGCAGGGGAGATGTACATCTCCCTGTACATAATGATATGGACCAGTTATAACTTGGGTATCTCCTGTATATAATTATATATGTACAGCTGGTATAACATACATCTCCTGTATACAGTGATATGAAACATGCTGGTATAACCTGGCTATTTCTTGTCTATGATTGCACACTTTAACCACATGCAGGTTTTTGATGCGTTTTTTTTAATTGTGTGTAAAGAAAACCCCCCCAAAAACCCGCACGTGTTGTTTAAATCCAGATTTTTTTATAGTGTATGCAGTTTTTTAACAACGTATGTAGCTATTAGATACTGTATGCAATTTTTTTAAAGACTTTTTTCAATTGCGGTTCAAAAATGAAACAAAAATCATGAACACCGCCTATGGGGCTAGGAATAAATTTTCACGTAGTCCAGGAAGTGAGTCGTGTTTGGAAAGCTTATGCCAAGGGGGTAGATCGTGTATGGAAATCCCCTTTGCAGCTGTAAGCAGCAGGGTTTAGGTATGGGTACAGGAGGGAGTCCTAGCTCAACTTTTGCACCCTGGACCCTGAGCCTTTAGCTGCGCCCCGATCAAGGGCACATTGACAGCACGCGGTTATAGTAGTGTGATGGGCTGCTGACCTCATTAACATATCTTCAGGGCATACCCAATACCATTTTCCAGGAAGATAACATCCCAGTCCACTGTGAACATCAGCAGGAATGTTTAGCAAGACGTCCAAGTGATTTCTTTTGGCCAGAATGATCCCCAATTGAGTATCTGTGCAACACAATCAGGCAATGAATGTGGACTATAGTCAATACCACATGGTCAGCACTATTCCAGGACGGTATTCCAGCATCTTGGTTATTGGCCCCCAAGGAATTTGTCATTGTTAGAAATCAACATACATTGTTCAGAACTTATTCTCTGTTGAGTTTTGTCTCATTTCGGGTATTTCTTATGTATGAGGTTGATATTACAAAGCCAAACACAATAAGGCTTTCTCCGCACATCACCCTTACCAGCGGCATTATAGTGTGAGGCTTACACATCAGATCCCAAACAAATAGATGATTTTATTTACAAAGACTTTGCATAAAAGTGATGTGTGAAATCTTCTCTGTCCAGAACGCAGGGGATACTCCTGCTAGTTCATTAAAGTCCATTATTACACCTCGTTATGGAATAGCACAGGGTCCCATTATAGGAAATTCAATACCAAGTCCTGTAAGGCACTTCCAGCCTATGTGGGACTGTGACGGAACGGCATTGCTCAGGATTCTGCTTTTTTCTTGGTGTCCGTTCTTTTTTTACCCTTCGCGTATTTGAAAGTCTTTAGCGGGTCCCGTGTCTTCCTCATCTGTAAAGGGAGAGGAGCGTGCACTTTATTTTCTAGATAACATAGAGATCATGGGATTTGGCAAAAAGAACCTTCTAATATGGTTTTTGAGAAAGTAACTGTCTGCATGATGCCTTTAGAGGGTAAGCCTTGCACACTGTGTGATGCCTAGTGTCTTAAGGAATCAATGAGACTCCTTCCCTTACACAGCTCCTCATCAACTCTTTAACTATATGGGGCACAGTGCTTCCAAATGTATTCCTTTGGCAAGACCTGCCATATAATTACTCTTTGGCCATACAATTACTGTGCTAGTGCCTTGTAGTTAAAGCTGTGTGTAAAAGGCAGGACCTATCAGCATCAGGCCAGCAGGCACAAAACACTGCAATAACTCTAATATTGCAGTTTCGCACTACATTAAGAGTAATCAAGTGATCGCATATTCAAGTAGTCTACCGGGACTTTAAAAAAAAAAAACAAACCTTGAATTGTTTTTTGTTTTTTTAAATTTTGGGAAAAATGTCCAAAAAACCCCACAAAATCATTTCACCTCTTCTCCCGAAAATGGAATAAAAGTAGTTAACAAAACGATGGAATATACCACAAAATGGCCCTATAAATACAAGCCCTCACAAAGCTTTGGATGAAGGAGTAAATGTAGGAAAACAAAACTAAATAAATTTGGTAAGGCAAAAATCATAATGATCCACAGAATAACGTTGAAGTCATCCCCCATCTACAGAATGGGAGATAAACTAGCTGATCGGTGGGGATATAACCGCTGGGACCCCCACAATCCTGAGGTTGGGGGGGCGTCTGGGTGGTCCTTGAATGAATGGTGCACAGGTCAAGCAGGTACACTGCCGCTCAATGCATTTAATTGAGAATGTCAGAGATTGCTGAGTGCAAGCGCTTGGCATATCCAGTTGAAATGAAAGGACCAGCAGTGCACTTGTCCAACCTGCGCTCCATTCATTCAGGAACTGACTGGCCCCTTGATTACAGCATTGGCACATGTCCCAGTGTTCAGCCCCCACAATCTCCTTTCCTGTGGAGGGGGAATAACTTGTTGAAGCTGGATTACGCCTTCAACATGTACTGCATGATGGACACTGTAATTCTCTCATATATAATATATATGAGAGAATTATATAAATAAAATCACACATATGTACCCCTGAGAAATACATTTCGTCCTGCAAAAACAAAGTGGAGATAAAAAAACAAAACAATATTCGCCTTTGATCAATCCCAAAACATCTGCTATACCAAAGTTTGAATTCAAGTTCCAAGGTTCAGATGAATTACATCCTAGGATACTAAAAGAAGCAGCGGAGGTAATTGCTGAACCACTCGCCAAATGTTGTCCCCATCTTCAAAAAAAGGGAAGAAGGTGGATCCAGGAAACTACAGGCCTGTGAGCCTGACTTTTATACCGGGAATGATCTTTGAACAAATTATTACACAGCATGTATGCAAGTACTTGGATAAAAATGGAGTAATTAACCAGAGCCAGCATGGGTTTGTAACAAACAAGTCATGCCAGACTAATCTAATTTCCTTCTATGATAGAATCACCGACTGGGTTGATCAGAAAAATGAGGTGGATATAGTATGTCTTGACCTTAGTAAAGCATTTGACAAAGAATTTTATACCATACTTATTGAAAAAAATGACCAAATATGGGATTGACAAGGCAACTGTTAGGTGGATTCACAACTGGCTGAGTGATCGTACTCAAAGAGTGGTCATAAATGGCTGCACATCCAAGTGGAAGAATGCATCAAGTGGGGTACTACAAGGCTCTGTCCTAGGCCCAGTGGTGTTCAACATTTTTATAAATGATCTGGAGGAGGGAATTGATGGGACTCTGATCAAATTTGCTGATGACACAAAGCTAGGAGGGATAGCTAACACTAGGGAAGAAAGAGAGTATTCAAAAAGATCTAGAAAAGCTTGCACAGTGGGCGGCGACTAACAGAATGGTATTTAACAAGAAATACAAAGTCCTACATCTGGGCAAGAAAAATGAAAATAGCACATACAGAATAGGAGGAACTGGGCTAAGCAGCAGCACACGTGAAAAAGACTTGGGTATACTAATAGATCATAGACTGAACATGAGTCAACAATGTGATGCAGCAGCCAAAAAGGCAAACACAATTCTGAAATGTATTTAGAAAAGCATAGAATCTAGATCACGTGAGGTAATTATTTACCTCTACTCTTCCTTAGTCAGACCTCATCTGGAATACTGTGTCCAGTTCTGGGCACACCACTTTAAAAAAGACAGACAAACTGGAGCAAGTTCAGAGAAGAGCGACCAAGATGGTGAGCAGTCTGCAAAGCATGTCCTATGAAGGACGGTTAAAGGATCTGGGAATGTTTAGCTTGCAGAAGAGAAGGCTGAGAGGAGACTTAATAGTGATCTACAAATATCTGAAGGGCTGTCACACTGCAGAGGGATCAGCCCTATTCTCATTTGCACAAGAAAGACTAGAAGCAATGGGATGAAACTGAAAGGGAGAAGACACAAATTAGATATTAGAAGGCACTTTTTGACAGTGAGGGTGATCAATGAGTAGAACAGGTTACCACGGGAGGTGGTGAGTTCTCCATCAATGGAAGTGTTCAAACAAAGGCTGGACAGACATCTGTCTGGGATGACTTAGTGATCCTACACAGAGCAGGGGGTTGGACCCAATGACCCTGGAGGTCCCTTCCAACTCTACCATTCTATGAAATTAAGAAGTGATATTGTTTCTCTATATTCATCCTCCTCCTTTTAGTCAAAAGAAGGAAATGTTCATTGGGCTCTCCCTTCCCTGCCGTTTTTATTTTACTCTATTCTACCGTCCTGCATAAAAAAGGGCAACACGACTCTAGAATAAAGGGGATTACTCTGTAGACGTCTTTTAAACAGTTCAAGCTTAACATATCTTTGTAAGGCAGGCACAGAGGCCAACTAGCTAAAGGTGCATGCAAATGTGACCACCATCTAGCAGATACCTTAATTTACAGTGGCCTGCCCTACAAAAAGAGGTGAGCTGTAAAGTACGGGATTGGTATGATAAATTGTACTGTACAGTAATAAAGTTTATAGTGCCACCTAGTGGTTGAACAATGACATTTAAAAGAAAAAAACAAAAGAAAGAAACCGCAGTCTCATTGATATGTGACTTAAACATTGAGTTGCTATAACATGCCCTTAATCTCCAATGCCCTGGGCACTGTCACCACTATCAATGTAGCAATTGTTAAAAACGGGGGGGGGGGGGGGGGGGGAAATCAGTGAAAAAGATATTAAAAAAGGAAAAATAAATAAATAGGGCAGTAAAACTACCGCATGGCTATAATCCCTAAAAAGTGCCTGGTCCTTAAGGGGTTAAGAAAACCCTCTTAAAAGAATAGCCATGATACAACTGGGTGTTGACCACAGCCACCACTCATGTTTCATGGATTCGGCGTTTCTCCTGACAAGCTCTCACCTTTTTGGATGGCGCTTTGGACGGACCGGGCTGCATCCTCTTCCTCTTCTTTTTCTTCAGTGAAGTATTTGCAACAGATCGCAGGGAAGAAGGAACTGCAAGGAGAGAGAAGAAGCCTGATGACATCTGCTGGGAGCGGTAATCATAGGAAGGGGGGGAGAACCCAGCCTTCCCAGAAACAGATAGAATGAGGAAAAGTCTGTAGAGTTTCAGGAAGACATGCATATTAGGGCTCATTCACACAGGCCTATGGGCAAAACGCAGTGTTGTACTCATCGCAGCCCCTACACTCTGCCAGCAGATATAACGTAAGGCTGCACTATGCAGTACGCAGGCCCTGGATTATGGCGTCATGCGCAGTGTGACTTTTTTCCTTCAAATCCCCCGCTCTGTGCAGATTCAGGGTGGGTGGGAGACAAGCTCTGTGCATGCTAAAAGTTGTAGGTAACAGTCTGTTGTTGGGCTTACTGCAGAAGTAATGTATGTAAACACAGCGGCAGATCAGCGGCTACACAGGTGAAGAAGAGGGTCCAGAGCGGCAGATTAAAGGTACAGGCAGCAGCTACTCCGCTGGACCTCCTAGATGTCAGCATTTTCAGAATTTCCATTTTGTTCCCAAAAAACCCTTTAACTACAGTAGAGATTCCGTTATGATCTGGGGATGGGTTACATGGCACGGTCTCAGTCCGGTGGTTGTAGTGAAAAGAACCATGAACACAGAGGTGTACCTTGTCATTCTAGACAATAATGTGCTGCTAACAATGTGGCAATACTCTGGGAATGGTCGGCTATACTTCCAACAAGACAACAGCCTTGTCACACATTCAACACTTGTGAACTTGTACCATACTGAACATCTTCAGGATTAACTGGAATGTCAGGTTAGCATACATGAACAATGTCCATCTTCTTTGAAAGATCTCACCAGGCGTTTGCAGGATGAATGAAGGGAAATACCAGCTGAAGTGTATCAGACGTTAGTAGAAAGTATGTCAGGGAGAGGATCCGATGTCATTAGGGCCAAAGGAGCCCCACTAAGTATTAACATATGGAAATAAGTACTTTTGATTCTTGCTCGGGGGTCCAGTTACTTTTGGTAGGGTAGTGTATACAGCACTGATGGGCTAGAAGATAAAATATTCACGTCTCTACTATTCCCCACAGGTTTTCACTTCGGATTGGAGCAGCGGGTATGGCCTTGTGAGTAATGTCACTAGCTGACCTCAGCTCAGTCTTGAACTACCACTTCCATCACACTACATGTAGGAGGAAGCAGCTCTGCGAGAGTCATAGTGACAATAACTACCATCACCGTAACCAGGACTGTGGTGGCGGCTTACAGCCCCTCTGCAGGAGAAGTGAAGTATTAGCGTAAACGCACACGGAATGGATTTGCCGCAGAAACTTTCTACAGCAAATATGCATAAAAATCCGCAGTTGCAGATCTGAACCAAATTGTGCGTATTTCAGTGCACATTTATTTCTGCAAATCCTGAAAAAGGGGGGAAAAAACCTGAGTGGGTTTGAAATCTGCAAATATACGCTGCGTTGCAGATTTTGACTTTCCCATTGTCAATGCTAATGTATACTGCTGCGAATTTTCCGTACGCCAATCCATTCCGTAAGCATTTACGTTTTCATAGTATCTGTGCTGTGTCATCCAGAGCAGGAGACACTGCTTGCTAATGCTCTCTGCTCTGGCTTATAGAGGACGGTGAGGAACAGGAAGACGTCTCTCTATATACTCGACAGTCCCTGTAAGACCACCGACCTACATGGAAAACAATACTTCATTTATTTCCCAGTTGGTAATGTAACCCGTACATACTCAGGTAATCAGGAACATTCTTCAGATGAGGCTTAACTATTGCAGGGTGGAGCGGTCTGTCATGACGGAGGAGATTGAAATCCCTCGGGTTATCTTCAAAATACGTCTGCGGGGAGCAAAAAGGTAATATAAATCACATAGAGTATAATATTATAATATACACACAGTATAAGGAGATCCGCTCCGTAAAACCTGCAAGAATTCACAGAGGGATCAATAAATCAGTGGTCAAAGGTTAAACCGTCAGACACTTGTAGGAGACACAGGCGGACTGTACTCTGCTGCGGGACAGGAGGGGGCACGGAGGGCAGGTTAATTGAGGCTGCAACCTGATGTGGTGTAAGGTCATGGGATGACTCAGGCGGGACACATGGCTGTGACTCACCAAGAAGCCTCAGATGCACCCGGCGAGAGACGTGCGAGGGCAGAAGTAATTCTCCAAGGAAACACATAAGGAAATTACAAAGAATAATCACTACTAAAAAAAAACACTTTCAGGCAGAAATGAAAATGGTTGAGGATGCGGTTAACAAAAAAAACAAAACAAAAACACACCATGCAAAATATGCCCAACCTCAAATTATCCAATCTAAAGGCCCATTTACACGCAAAAATGATCGCTCAAAAGATGGCTTTTGAGCAATCATTTTGCATAAACTACTAATTAGTACCAATGCCAATTAGTAGCTTATTAATGCATGTGAGCTGCTGAGAGCTATATTCAGAGAACAGCGAGTGGTCTGTTCTCTGAATACATTCCCTTTGTTCTGCCGCGGGGCTGACAGCTGAGACAATGTTATCAGAGCTCCCCACGGAGAACACAGCGTGCGGTCCCTGCCATCAGTTCTTCTTGATGGATTTTATGCCCCACATAAAATCATCGTTCGGCAGAAAAGTGAAAGATTGGCACATTTACATGCAACGATTATCACTCAAAAGATGGCTTTCGAGCGTATTTTGAGCGATATTCGTTGTATAAAAGGGGTTCATATTTGTGAGAGATCTGTATATCTTGCAACACATAAATCTTGTGCGATTTTCTCAGTCGGGTGGAAGCTGCCCTAGAAATTTGTTAAAATTTTTCAGTGCATTAAATTGTACTAATGAAAAAACACAAAGTTACACCTCATTCCACAAGAAAAAAAAAAGCCCTCAGACACTTCTCTTAACAGAAAAACAAGGAGTTATCATTTTTTTGAAAGTGTAGAGAAAAAAAAAAATGGGAAAAACACACCCTGCCCCATTAGTGGGTTAGTGTACGTGTTATATGGTTAGTCCTCCGGCACACTGCTCCTACCTGTTTATTGCCCTGGTTACAATCCGATTTTGTGTTTGCTGCCATGTTTAAATTGGCCCTCTATTGCCACCTAGTTGTGACTACTACAAATGCAGGTGAACGCACAATAACCTCATGTTATAGTCCTTCACTGAATGTTTATTTATATTAGTATTCGCTATTTATCCCATAACATTCTTGATATGGAGGATTTACCTAGTAATTATATCATTACAGTAATGTGTCCCCCAGCCGGCTGACCTGTACGCAATAGCGAGTCAGAAGCGGCAAGCAATAAGTGATAATCATTAAATTTAAGACTGATGCCTTGCAAACTATTGTAGGTGATGTGAACCATATTCTTCCAACATTCGACACGTTTCTGAGATGTAATCACATTTAGCCGTTATATCTGCACTTCATTGCTGACAATACAAATGTGAGAAATCTGAAGTGTAAAAGGCTGTATTACGGGTGTGAACTCCCACAGCTTGCTTCAAATCAGTGGATATTTATGAATGGAGGTTTTAGATAATGCCATTGACACTGCTGGAAATATACTATTTATTTATATGCTGCCTCTGTATACCCCTTGCTAAAGGGTATATAGAAGCAGCATATGCGCTGGGCGGGATAGATCAGAATGACAATCAGAAGGATCCCTGTTGCTGCTGCAGTCGGTTCTCACCTTTAATTTCTCAGAGTTGAGCAGCTCTTCCTTTATCTCCTTCAGACGAGCTTCTTTAATGGCTTGTTTAGTTACAGACCTCATTGCGTCCTAAGGGAGGAAGTCACATCACATTCGATGAAGGCAAACATGACAAACTCCTAAGCCTGGTCAAAAAATCATGTTCTTAAGGTACCTTGACACAGACCCAGTGTCGCCCAAAAAAAAAAAAACGCTCAAATTAGCAATTATGGGCAACTGTCTGTCCGTGTACACACAGCCCCCAAAAGGGCACCAAGTGAGAAGCTGCTCAGCTGACGCGAGTCTTACGTTTCCGTTCACTGGAGCAGAACTAATGCGGAGCGACTTCTTGCTCCGTGTAAACAGGAGCTGCTCAACCTATGGACAACTCCAATTTACTGTGAATGGAGGCGAGCGGCCAGAACGCTCCCCGGCCCGCTCCTCTGTGAATGGAGGCGAGCGGCCAGAACGAACCCCGGCCTGCTCCGCGCCCCCATTCATTTGAACGGCTATAGCTTCAGTGTAAAGTGCAGGCGCAATAGTCGTTAGCACGGATGTTAGTCTTACGGTACGACTATGTGAATGTGGAAACAGCAAATATATACCATCTTACCAAAAGTAATTGGACATTTGAACCAGAATCAAAAGTAGTCTTTATTGCCAAATGTTAAAGGGGTTGTCCCGCAAAAGCAAGTGAAGTTAAACACTTCTGTATGGCCATATAAATGCACTTTGTAATATACATTGTATATGCATGCGCAGACGACCTGTGCGGCGTGAGCACGCTGGAGCGGCCTCATTCAACGGGACAGAAGAGGCAGACTGCGCAAGCGCGTCTAATCGAGGCAGAAGGCTTCGGTCGGCGCCATGGAGACGGGGACGCCAACACCAGAGGGGGTAAGTGTATAACTTCTGTATGGCCAATATTTAATGCACGATGTATATTACAAAGTGCATTTATATGGCCATACAGAAGTGTTTAACTTCACTTGCTTTTGCGGGACAACCCCATTAATACTTCACACAGCCTTCTTTGGACCCAATGACATCAGGTTCTCTCTAAGGTATACTTTCTACTAAATGTCAGATACATCATATATCTCAGCCTTTCCTGTATAATTTTGAGAAGTATCTTTTTGGCATGCGGAACACTAAGTGTTAACATATGGAAATAAATACTACTTTTAATACTTGCTCAGGTGTCCACTTACTTTTGGTAGGATAGTATGCAACTGCAACGTAACACCAAAGTAGGTACATAGGTAAATATCCAAATCCCTAAAGATCAACATTGCACTTCAGTGCTTTTCTATACAACAGATACTAATATGTCCGTGTGACACAGACTCCATATTTCATATTCTGGTCAATGGTGCAATGGCCCATATCAAAATGACCTAAAAACAGGTTTACTTGTGTCTTCAGCTACATTCAACTTACCCTGCAACGGTAGCGAAATCCTTCCACCTCTTCCATTCGGAACCTGTAAGGGTGCAGCACGCAGGCCTCAGCGCTCCCTGGAAAAGACAGGATTAGTCAAAAAAAGGAATCTGGGTGCAAACGCAATTGTCACGTCATCAGTAGTTATGCCACTGTGCTGAGACACAGTTCTCAAGACATGGTATTTTAAGAAGGGCATGGGTCAGAGACTGGGGATTGTACCCACACATACACCCTACAGGATCCGGGGCAAACAGCTGATCGAGCTGAGACCCACTCCTAACACCCCCGCCAAACAGCTGACTGTGCTGGGGTAAGCCATGGCCTGCCATGCATTTCTCCTGCAGTGGCCAGCCAGTGCAGTGTGACAGGATAGCCATGTACGCACATGACTGTCCTGTAATACTAGGACTTTGGAAAAGAAATGATAAAGCTAGGAGTCAGACGCGATCTAGAATCGATATGGTCTTATAGAACTAATGAGTTGGTAAGCTCTATGGAATACAAATAAACGTATGGCGAGCTGAATAACGCTTTTGTAGATTTTAGTCAATGGTAAGGAATCTAAATAATGCTTTTATTTCATCAAATCGATCCAGTAATGTAACACGTTTCGAGCATATCCACCGGGCCGAAGAAAGAAGATCCGGCCGCGACGGAGGGCAGACCCGCAGCGTCCGGACAGGTAAGTTAATCTTTTTGGGCCTCATGTCCGCGGGAAAGGAGGGACCCGCTGCGGGATTCTGCATGGAGAATCCGCGGCGGGCCTGATTTTCCCTGTGGACATGAGGCCTTAGGCTATTATTTATTTACATGCACAGGTCTAATTGTGTGTATACTATATATATATTTAAATAATTGTACATGTTTTATATACACTATGAGCGGCATATCCTATGGTCATTTAAATGGATCTAAGCCATCTTTTAGAAGTCATCAGTTTTATTCATCTACTCCTCCCTGCCATTCCTATATACACTCCCTTAACCTTCTCCCCCAAGTCTCTGGATACGTTTAAATATATATTATTTTCTATTATCTGCAGATTCCATTTTTATATATATATTTTTTTAATTATAACATTTTTAGAATACACTTCATTATATTAATTGTTCTAGTACATCCCGTGTCCATCAAGCAGTTTCTATAACTGTTTACTGTTACCTTCCTATATAAAGTGCAACCCTCCCCAACACTTGGCCTCTAACCTTCAACATTTCAATTCTCTTATGTTCCAAAATCCCCATGACACCACGGTAAAATAAATAGAGCTGTCAGTAAGTATTCTCTCTGTTGCTCCTGGCTAGATGCAACTCTTGTGGACCAACGGTGAGTTAATATCTCCCCTTCACCCCCAGTGTCCCCTCCCCTGAAACCTGGTAGTTAAGCCATTTCTGTTCCTGACAAGGTGTCCAACATATTCTAATGTACCTCTGTCTTTGAACTTTCCCTGCCACTCCCGTCTCTTTTAGTTTACCATTATACTGACACCCGGCACCCTTTCCTCTCTTCCTTTTCTTCTAGTCCCACCCATCCAGCCAATCATACTTTTTGGGTAAAAACCCATTAGTTTCCAATTCTCCGGCCCATCATAACTTTACAAACATTTAGTGTACCATCATTTTATTCCTAATATTCCTTCCATTGCTCTCATTCTGCAACAAGCTGATTTAGCCTCAAATCAAGTGCCAATCATTTGATACATTTTGCCCACCAGAATTTATAGGTACCATTACCCCCCCCCCCCCTCCACTATTGAAATAAGACGTGCATGTATATGGATATATCCATGTCTATTTTTATTTCTTTATCCATTATCTGTGCATCTTTTACATATTCATTCTGTGGGAAGGGATTTTTATACGAAAACATTGATTTACACTTCATTTAGATCATCTTATACTATAACAAGTATGCTTTGTCATTCACAAATGGAACTCCTGACGAAATGTCTATCCTGACACCAGTCCGTTTATATTTGCCTCATATGTAACTATTTAACATGTTTACTCAATTTAGGTGTTATATAAAATGAATTTCTTGTTTTTCCCCGTATTTATCTTTTTTCATGGCTACTAGTTTTCTGTCTATCTGTATTCTAGTCCTCTGCTTTTCTCCATGTACCTATAATTCGCTATAAACACTTACCCAGTTGTTTGAGGAAGAGGTCTGCGTACCGTGAAATGCGTTGCTGGTTTGATTTTACAAAATAAAACCGTTATTTGGATTCTACACCACTGCCTCAAATCTATAAAACCATTATTTGGCTCTCTGTACATTTGCCCTTCAAACATGTTAGACCATACTAACCTATAGGTCGCCCCTAGCTTTTTTTTTATTTCTTTTCCATATTTCACAGACAGTGTTAAGACCATCGGTCCTCCAGCGTACGAGGTCGGCAGCACCTGCTACACCTTATATCCACACTTTGTCAGTTCACCACTACCCTATACTAATACACAAGCACAATAGCTCCTATTGGCCTCTCATCTGGGTGCTCTGCCCGTTGTATCTTCACTTCTACCTGTAATAGAAGGACAGCGCACAGTCCATCAAAACAGGAACCGCTCCCAGAGAGGCTCTTCCTTACAGTTCTAAGAGGTGGGTCCCAAGCCAGCAACATCGCTCTATGAAAGTCATACGCCTTAATAGGACATATGAGCAGGGGTTTCCTTCTTGGCAAGACCTCCTTAGTTGCAACATAATACCAAAGGCAAAATTTTGTCTATCGTCACACTTTTCCACTGTAAGTGGAGCATCCATAGGAGTCCCAGTTACAAAGGAAAACATTCCCATAGTATGACAGCCATCCTGTCAAAGCTGGTTAGGGGTCTGCTAAGACCCTGCTGTTCTGACACCCTAGGGGTCGCCGGCGATCACGTGATCAGCCAGGTCCCATGGAGGAAACTGCACTGCAGCTTCCTGCATTCTCTACATAGCACTCGCTGAGAACTATATAGCTTGTAAAGGAGAAAGCAGAAGCAGTTAAAAACTGCTATGTACAGTGCTTGGTCCTTCATGGGTTAATCCATGCAATACCATAATGCATTGCAGCCCTGCTTAGACTAAAGAAAGCTTTTACATATGTAAAGCCATAAACTGTGTCATAAAGCCCAATACCTCCACCGAGAGCCTCTTCAACATCTTTGAGTAGGGAAAGTTCTGTATGTGCCACAAATGTAAGGGCCACGCCTGGGTTATTGGCACGGGCCGTCCTGGAAAGACAAGAGTTAATAAAAACAGTCATTAAATCTGAAAGTAATGCAGAAGAACTACTATAATCATTATACAAAGCCCCATTATACATACCTTCCAGCACGGTGAATATAGGAGTCCACAGACAAGGGGAAATCAAAGTTTAACACTGTGGATACATTCTGGAAGTCTATTCCCCGAGACACTCCGTACTCACTGTCCTGGCCTCTGAAAAGACAAAAACTATGATAAGAAATGACTAACCCAATATACAGAAAGGTTATAAAGGAAATCTTGCATTCACATTGTTCCACCAGCAAAAAGTATTCATGGGATAATCAAAACTGCATACAACAAAGCCGAGTACACAGAATAATCTCCGTAACGTCCTAATGGAGAACAGGGGAATATAGTCCGTTATGTGCAGTTAGCTTGGTGCATTACAAGGTCATAGAAATCAAAGGATCTCTTGCATTAAAGCGACCTTATGGTTTCAGGACAAGACGCTGCCCCAGGATCAGCGGGGGTAGTTTACATGAAATACGTCTTCTCTGATGCCGGTTGGATCTGGGACCTATGTTCAGCCGACCAAGATAGTCTGAAGATTGTTGGCTACCTAATCCCCATAGGACATTGGTAGTCTAACACTATACATTATATCTGCTCTCTGATTGGCCAGCACTGCTCATGTGGTTAGTGCTGGCTTATCAGAGAAAAGTGCACAGTGCACATTGGCAAGCAAAAAAAAGACAAAAACCTATGGATTGGACAGACAGCAGAAAAGAAGAAGCAAATTATATATTCCAAACACAGTACAGTCCTGGGGAGAAAAAAAATTGTAATTATTTTCTAATCTGTTTAATTTTCTGATTGCTGATTCTTTTATTCCATTTCCTATGGGGACAGCCATCTTGCTTGAGCTGCTGTTAACAGCATCCAGAGACAGGATTTGCAGTAACCACACAACCATAGGAACACTGGCGATAACTCACTAACTTCTATGGAGAGTGTTGTGTGCAGGGAGGTGGAGGAGGTGAGCTGTAACGATCACCTTTTGTGAATGGTGAATCCTGTTTTATCTAGAGATATTGTTGTTACCTGTTATTATAATCCTGCCTGTGATAATGAAATGACTGATGAAAAGCTTTCTCTACAGAACATGAAGCATCAAGACTTTAACGAGAATCAGATGCCAGAGTGAAAACTGCAGGATTTCAGGATTTATAAAAAAAGATACAGATAATACATGGAAACAGGGATAACTGTGAGGAGGGTGATAATTTCAAACAGAAAGATGAATAGTTACTGCAGATGTGCAAAGATAACTGCATGATGTCTTACTTCTCTGCTTTTCCAACCTTTTTCTTGCCCGCTTGTTTCTTGCCTTTCACGCTTGAGTCAGATAACGCCTGTTCATCCGAAGCAATGATATAATCATAGAAGCCCTTGTTAAACTGTCCAATGATGTGACACCTGCAGAAGAACAAGACAATAGGATCTAATTGTATCACATATCCAGGTCAAAAGTGAGCAAATCATTTTCTATCCATGCAAGAGTGCTTTCACACCTACACCGGGGATTCCTGCTGATTTAGGGAGCAGGAAAGGGGAATCCCTGTGATGTAACTATACAGCAGCAGACAGACCCCTATTCACTATAATGATGTCCGCCCACTTTCCAGATTTGGACGGAAGAAAAAGCAGCGCTTTATCTTGTGGTAGTTTCAGCCGCTTCTGTGACGGCACCTCCAGCCAGAGACTCCGATGCAGATGTAAAACCACCAAGGAGAATATATATAGAAGTCTCTGGATGACTTTTTCTAGAAAGTCACCATATTCAAGCAGTATGGGGTTGCTTTTAAAGTTTTTTTGTAGGAAAACTTTTACAAACTCAAGAGTTGCCAAATTAAAATGATTGACAATCACTTACAGAGGACCTGTTGCCTATGACATGGCCTTACCGTGACTGCACCGGCAGCTCGGAGTTCAGCACACACGATGGGATACTGAACTGCTCTAGGAAGAGCTTGAGGCGATAACTCCGCTCCACGTCATTCACAAATAAGAGGGTCTTCCCACGGATGAGGGAGAGTTTCAGAAGTGTATAGAGCAGAAGGAACTTGTCTTCTTCCTCACACTGGATGTGATACTGTGTGAGCTGAGAGCTGTCCGGCAGCTGAGACTCCTCCAGCTTCAGGGTCACCTAAGGAAGAAGAAACACGTTTTATCATAGAGGTCACAAGACTGCTAGGACAAAAGCACCACGTGGTTCCCAAGTACACTAGAGAATGGCTCAATATTATACCATGAAAGGCAATAGTGTCAGCTTGGTTGTTGTGCAGCAGTGGCCACCGCAAATGTGGTGGAAAAATACCGCTGCACACTACGTTATTGTGTCTGTTGACATGCAGGGTGGCACGTCGGAAACCCGATGGATCAGATTTCAGTCAAGGGTCTCTCAGGCACCGTTTGTGCTTGTCATGTGCCAGATTTGGCACTTCTATTATTTTCTTTGTTTGACTACTATAACAGAGCTGAACGACTGAAATATTAGTGTAAGGCTGAGTTCTCACGGGACGGAAATTTTGCGGCTTGGCTGCACCGGAAAAACATGGGATTTCTGCGGAAGAGCCGCAGCTTCGAAACCCGTGAGTTTTGGAGTAGTTTGGCCGCCGGCATTCCGCTGCGGGTTTCTCTCCACATAGTAAGGAGTGAGGCTGCAGTGGAAAAAAAAAAATTGACATGCTGCAGCTGTCAATTCCGCACCGCATCTCCGGTTACGCCCGGCTTTGCCGCCACGTGCAAAAATCTTGTCCACGTTGCTGGCTAATTCCGGGATTAAGAGCTGCGGGCGGAATCGCCACACGGAAATTCTGCAGCAATTCCATTCCCTGTGAACCCAGAATAAGTATTGAAGGGGCCTTAACAGAAAGGCTCCATAAGCTAGAATGGCTACAAAGATCAGCTCTCACTATGGACCCGGCAAGCCCTTCCATGCAATATTAGGAAGAGTCTACTGATTTCTTTGGAACTATGTACTGCATTATTTTTTTTCAGGGGAATTAAGGGCGCTTTCACATAGGTAGAAGATTTCTAAAATAGGCAACAGAATCTGCTGCGCAGAAAATTTTGCATGACTACTATGGATTCTGATGTGGAAGTGTTGGCAGAATTAAGACAATTTCTGATTCCGCATCAAAATCTGCACGTCAGACAAGCAGATTTTGGTTCAGAATTTTCAGCACGGCAGCAAATTCTACCACAGAGTGTTGCAGAAATATTCTCCCCGTGTGAAAACACTCTAAAGGCGTCGAGAGAAAAAAAAAGGCCTTGAAAACAGCTCAAGATGGTTTTTAAAAAAAAGTTTTTTACAAGAAATTACAACCCTAACCCGATCCCTGCCATTCCTGTAGTGCCCGGTCTCCTGCTGCTCTCCACTTCTTGCTGCAGCGATAACAGAGATATGTAACTGTTGCAGCCAATTATCACTGATTACCTAGCAATTGTCACATGTCCCTGTGCCAGGGTGTTATTGCTGATGCAGTGGGATTTGGTGAGGCGAGCATTTTTGTGTTTTTTAAAAATATTTTGCCACCATTCAAATCCCTTATCTATCTCGATAATTACCTTTAAAAACTGTCCCATTCCCACACAGACTACAGCTGCTCACAGGGGGTCCAGCGGCTGGGTACCCTGTGACCACCTTATCTTTTAGGAGACTGCTTTAACAGTACAATGTATTTCTGAAGAGTCTCACCGGATTGTGCAGCACAAGCTCCTTTAAGGCCTTGACATCCTCGTTGAATGTGGCAGACATGAGGTACGACTGGTAGATATTTGGAAGTTTACTAAAAGTATAAAAGAAGTTAATAAAACAGAGAACACGCGGCGTACATATTAAACCCATTACATAATCACATACGGTCCCATCCTACTCACCATAGCAGGGTCTTCAGATCGTCTTCAAAGCCAAATGAAAAGATCAGATCGGCCTCATCGATCACCAAAGCTTGGAGGCTCTCCCGTAGGCACAGGGTCTTCTGGTTGATGTGAATCAATACTCGGGAGGGAGTACCAACCACAATGTCCGGCTTCTCCATCAGGATTGGCCTACAGAAGACGGAAACCGCTTAAGAAAAATGGATGACCAACTTTGTGGTATCAAAATGTTGTTCCAAGCCTAGGTCTTACCTCTGAGCAGAAATATCTGCTTGGCCAGAGATGTCCGCCACCCTGATATCTCGTGCGCAGTAGGCCGTCAGCTGTCGGACCATTTGTTGAACCTGGTGGCCAAGTTCCTTTGTAGGTACGAGGATCAGAACCCGGACGGCCTGCTCAGAGACGGTCTGAAGAAAGAAAATAGGGGGAGCTTAGCAGTGGAATATAATACCAGATTTAGGCCACATTCAGATGTCGGTATGCAAGCTGCGCCAGAGAATCTTAGGTGCAACTCGAATCAGACAGGTCCACAACACCTGTCCGTCTGAATGTGGTCTAAGGGAGCGGACTGTTGCTGGCGGAACACTGATATATATATACGCACCATTTTTGACTCCAGAAGGTTCTGTATTATGGGTATGGAGTACGCCGCAGTTTTACCCGACCCCGTCCTTGCCCGGGCCAGTAGGTCCTTGCCCTCTATGCCCAGCGGAATGGCCTTTTCTTGAATTAAAGTTGGTTTTTCCCATCCTAAATCGGCAACGGCCTTCAGAAAAACACAAAATGTAAGTAAACTCTACAGAGAACAGTAAAATTAGCTTACAGTGCAAGGCAGCATAAATTCACAGGCTGTAAACCGCACTTCACATATTAAAGAGGACTTGTCTGCTCTTCTAGAATACGCCTTAGTAAATTCTTGCTTCCCCTCTGAAATGAACTGTGCTGTTCCTCTGCTATTCCTCCTGGAAACATATGAATACACTGACACTGGGTGTTAACATTTCCCTAGTTAACAGTCTGACGTGTGCAACCATCGCTGACAGGAACTAGGTATGGGCACGATAAACAGGGACATGGGATCCCGGATAGTGGGGGTCCCAGGGGTCGGACACTTATCCTGTAGCCTGCGGATAGGGGATGAGGTGACCTCTCGGAATAACCTCTTGATAGGAGATGACGGTAAATAATCTTATGCTGCTGATACCACCGCCATTTCTTGATTCAATTCCTCACCATGTTCAGGACCTGTTTGCACGTAGCGTACTTGCAGGGCTGATACTGCTCAGTGGTATGGGGCCATGTCATGTCATTTATGTGATGCCACCACTAATAGAGGGGCGACTTAAAAAATGTCACTTACAATTTAGGGCTTGTTCACAGCGGAAAATTCTGCAGCAATTCTGCATCCAAAACAGAGTCAAAACCTGCTTTGTACACACAGCTAATTTAAGCTGATACATCGCTCCCTTCAGCCTTCGCTCTGTCAGCGCGCCCCGCCACCCTCTCGTGAGCACGATGCCGCTGGTCAGGTAATGCTACTTCCGCATCACCTGACCAACAGCTCAGCGCTCACTACACTTCTCTTATACACAGATATAGTATGCGCATCAATATACGTATGGTGCAGATACCTCACCAACGGAACCGGTATGATCTTCAGATTGTCGGACACCTGCCAGTATGTTCACTTGTTAGCCCAAAAAGTGGTGAAGGATTTCCTTCAAGACCACCGGCACAAGGGTGGATTTTTGCTGCGGAATCAGCAGCGGGCATCCACAGTGCGTATCCGCAGCAAATACCGTCCATAGCACGTTATGGAAAAAATGATTTTTCCTGCACACTTGGGGTTTCTGCAAGCAGAGGAAAAATCACAGCATGCTCCTTTTTTGCGCTGATTCCACATGGACAGCTTCCATTAAAGTCAATGGAAGCCTTTCCGACACACAGCTCGTCTGCGCATTAACATTGTTGACAGGTCGCAGATTCCGCGTAATTGTCTAGCGACAGCGCGGGGTGGGAAAATTGAAAAAAAAATAATTGTACTGTGAATGTCTGACAGCAAGCTGCTGGGTCAATCCGCAGTACATAAAAAGACGGGAAATGACAGGTACACGCAGACGCCGCTGCTGTCAGGGCCGGATTCTGCTGCGGGCTCCTGCATGCCGAATCCATCTCTGCAGTGTGCAGGCGGCCTTAAAGGGGTTTTCCGAGTCGTAGTATCTCAGTACAACCCATTCCCCATGCAGTAACATAAGGGCAGACTCACACAAGTGGAATTTAACAGCATATTACATGCGTGCATAATATGCGGCGAATGGAGTCAACGACAGTACATTGATCCATTCACCTTTGCGTACAATACGAGCGTAAAAAAAGAACGCAGCATCTTCTATTTCACCGCGTATTCTGTGCAATGGATCCCTATTATTCTCTATGGGATACGTAATAAACCCAGCATTTTACAACACGCCCGCGTGAGCCCGGCCTCAGTGACACACTTGCCTCTCCCGACTCCCGCTGTGTCGATCACCGACCTCCATTATTAGCTACAGCCCCGGTGACGTCCCATAAACCGGGCGAGACTACAGCTGTCAACAGAGACCAGAGCGGAGGAGCGAGCACTGGCGCAGGGAGAGGCGAGTATAGCGCTACTTATGCTACTGCATGGGGTTGTAGTGAGATATTACAACACCCCCCTATAACCCGGTCTGCAGCGCTCACACGATTCTTCCCGCACAGCAGGGAAGTCATCCCTGACATCCTATAAAGGCCGGGTTTCTACATGAGCATCCCATGTGACCCGTTTATAGGACGTCACTAGGATAGGAGACCCAGTACCATCACACGAGCGCCAAAACAGCGCTCCAGCGAAACGGGAAGCATTAGCACGGCGTTCGGAACACCGCGATACAACACTCCCATTAATGTTAATGGGCTTCACAGACCTACGCTCGAACGCTGTTAATTTTTGCGCGCAGACCGCGTTTTAACGCATCTCATCACCAATCATAATGACGGGGTGCATTAAAAAGCGCTGTCACACACTGTAACATGCGTCCAAAATCAGGGTAAAATGCCGCGGTTTTGCGCAGCGTTTTATTACCGCATGAGGTGAGAGCAGCTTAAGCCTGAGGGGTGAGGAGGTGAAATAAAACGCGCAAAAATAGAGCAAACAGTACTCGGAAGTCGGGGCGTTATAAACGCTGGTCTGCGAGGCCCCATTGAAATCAATGGCGGCATCTGGGACGCTGCGCTAATCACCGCGAGAGCTGCCTTAATGTATTAGCACATTATATGAGTGTTAGGGCTTCTAAGCGTGTGGTGACGGCGTATTACGTGTGCAGGTTTCGTGTAATTCGCTGTACCCATCCCCCATGTTACCGCTCACATATATCGCATGACATACGATCGCAGCATGTTCTATCTTAGCGTGTATAAAGCACGCATACACGCCAAGATAGTGCATGGCGGTTGGCGGCGCACTGCAAGTACCTAATATCATTGTATAGCTGCCACGCGACTGTCTCACGCGGGCGCACAGCGAATGCCGCTCATGTGAAGATGCTGTTATACCGTATGTATACTGTATATATTATGCTACTAATACACCACAAGTCCCAGCACACCTTGCCATGCAATAACTGGAGGTGGCATGATGGGAACAACTAGAGTGACTCTTCCAGGAAATCCTGGTATTAGTAGTCCCACTAGTAGGGTCGTATCTCCTCCGCCCATGCTCCTCCCACTACAGATACATTACGCTCACCTTTAACAGCCGGTTGTCCAGCCCGAGCTCGTGGAAGCGCAGCGCCTCCATCCCACGTGTGTAACCGGGGAGGACTGACGGCCACCAAAGAGCCGCGCAAGCTAGCTAGAGCGCCGCCTCACACCATAGAGACTGTGAGGCTTTCACAGTAAACCATAGAGTCATAGCAGTGAATAGACGAATGCACGGGTCAACAGTGCTGTACTGCAGCGGCGACGTGCGGTGGATGTGTGTAAGTACATGTACAACACTGGAAGCAAACATCAGAATGAACCAATGTAGATGTGTCTAACTTAGTACACGTGACAACGTGTAGAGCATGGCCTAATGTATCACCATGTCATAATGTAGCACACTATCCTAATGTTCTATTTCCATCTATTTAGTCGGGCCGACTCTCGAATCAGCCCTCTACACGCGGTTCTGTCAGTTCAGTCATCAGCATGTTGGTATCGGCTTTGTTAGGGTGACTTGACACCACCAAGAAAATTGGTCGAAATTTGTGTGTTACGAGAGGCACAAATCTCACACAAATATGAACCTCATTTTTTTTTTAATGGAGTCACATACATGAGCGATATTTTCCTGCACGGCACCGCGATGCGGGAAACATATCGTAGCGTGTTCTATCTGGTTGCGTGCTCTCACATCGCAGCGCCCAATATCATTGGGGCTGGCGGCAGCATTGCGAGCTCTCAAAACTAAAAAAATGGGAGAAACTCTGCGATCCTCCGCTGCGGTTGTCAGGATGGCGTCTTCCCCAAAGTGATGTGAGGTTGTTTTGACATGAAAACGCCTTGCATCTTCGGGGAATTCACAAGTCCAATTCCGCATGTGGGAGCCCGCAGCGGAATCCGACCCTGTGCCCCGCCGGCATCCACATGTACCTGTCATTTCTTCTCTTCTTCTGTACTGCAGATGGTCACGGCGAGCCACTATCGGACATGTACAGTACAGATTTTTTTTACCTCCTGCTGATCCCGCATCGTCACTAGGCGATGAAGCGGAATCTGGGACCTGTCCGCAATGGCAATTGCGGATAGCCCGCAGGTCGGACGGCTTCCATTGATTTCAATGGAAGCCGTCTGTGCAGACACTGGACGAAAATAGAGCATGCTGCGATATTTCCTATGCTCGAGGAAACTGCAATTGGTTTCCACGAGTGCAGGAAGAATCAATTTAATATAGCATGTTATAGACGGTATTTGGTGCAGACGCGGACCGCAGATTCCGCAATACAAATCTGTTCGTGTGCAGACGACCTTAGGAAAAACGCTACAAAGTAAGAATGCTTTCAGAAATAGAAGGGTTAATAGTTTATTTTTGTCAAATAACCAAGGGAATGAATAAAAGAGAAATCTATATTAAATCAATATTTGGCATGACCATGCTGCCTTCACTACAGCATCAGTTCTTCTAGGTACACTTGCACAAAGTTTTTGAAGGAACTCGTCAAAGAGATTGTTGCAAACATCTTGGACAACTAACCACAGCTCTTCTGTGGATGTCGGCTCACTCCAATCCTGTGTCTTCATGTAATCCCAGACAGACGGGATGATGATGAGATCAGGACTCTGTGGGGCTGTATCATCACTTCTAGGACTCCTTGTTCTTCTTTATAGCTCTTAAAGGGGTTGTCCCGCGGCAGCAAGTGGGGTTATGCACTTCTGTATGGCCATATTAATGCACTTTGTAATGTACATCGTGCATTAAATATGAGCCATACAGAAGTTATTCACTTACCTGCTCCGTTGCTAGCGTCCACGTCTCCATGGTTCCGTCTAAATTCGCTGGCGGCTTGCTTTTTTAGACGCGCTTGCGCAGTCCGTTCTTCTGCTCTGAGCACGAGCCGCTTCAGCTCTTCTGCGCATGCGCAGACGAGCTGTAACTTCTCGGGAGCGCGCTGGAGCGGCCATTCTGCTACCATCCTCTCTTAGAGGAAGGTGCAGAAACTTGAGCCGCCCAGCAGTGCCGAGAAGCCACCCAGCCGCCCAGGTAAGTGATGGGTCGGGGGTGACGAGTGACTAACTGGCTTGGGCCCCGGGGCCTACATCTGTCGCGAGGGGACTGCCGCTGGGCCCCGGGGCCTACCACTGTGGCCCGGGGCCTACAGCTGTCACGAGGGGACTGCTGCTGGGCCCCGGGGCCTACCGCTGTGGCCCGGGGCCTACATCTGTCGCGAGGGGACTGCCGCTGGGGCCAGGGGCCTAGCACAGGGGAGCCGGGGCCTAGCACGGGGGAGCCGGGGCCTAGTGCCGGTTACCTGCTGCCCGGCGGTGGGTGACTGTGGCCCAAGAGCGTGTGCCGTGGTCGGCCGCGTTCAATCCCGAGGCCCGGTCAGTGGCTGTGGGGTCTGGTCGGCGGCCACGGTGGGTCCGTTCGGCGGCTGCGGGGCGTCTGGTTGTCAGGGAGACACAGCTGGTAGCGTCTCGGGAGCGCGCACGTTGGGCTACAGCAAGCGCGGTGCACCATGGGAGAAACCCGCGGTGCACCTTGAGAAAAGAACAGCGGAGATTGCAGACAGCCGTCTAGATGGGGGTGTTGCTCCCCAAACTCTGCCCTATATTGTCTGCCCACAAACTCTTGCTTTCTTTATCCCATCTGTATCTGGTCTCCTAGCAACTTTCGTATGAATCCGCGTTCATATGCAACGTAATTGCGTATGTACAGCAGATCAAACACATCCATAGAAATCAATGGCGCTCATACACGCGGAATCCACGGTAAAAATAGAGCATACTGCAATTTTTCTTTCGCTCGCAGAATCCGCAATTCCTACCTGCAAGTGTGAGCGAATCGGCAAAAGTCAATGCATTTCAATGCCCACATATTTCTGCATATCATACACACACGTGGCGCCCGCAGAATCTGCAACTGAAATCTGTTCATGTAAGACCAGCCTTAATGACATTGGCTTTATGTTTGGTGTCGTTGTTTTGTTGCAGATTAAAGGGGTTGTCCCGCGGCAGCAAGTGGGTCTATACACTTCTGTATGGCCATATTAATGCACTTTGTAATGTACATCGTGCATTAATTATGAGCCATACAGAAGTTATCAAAAGTTTTATACTTACCTGCTCCGTTGCTGGCGTCCTCGTCTCCATGGTGCCGACTAATTTTCGGCCTCCGATGGCCAAATTAGCCGCGCTTGCGCAGTCCGGGTCTTCTGCTTTCTTCAATGGAGCCTCTCGTGCAGGATGCCGACTCCGTGTAGCTCCGCCCCGTCACGTGCCGATTCCAGCCAATCAGGAGGCTGGAATCGGCAGTGGACCGCACAGAAGAGCTGCGGTCCACGGAGGAAGAAGATCCCGGCGGCCATCTTCACCGGTAAGTATAGAAGTCACCGGAGCGCGGGGATTCAGGTAAGCGCTGTGCTGTTTTTTTTTTAAGTCCCTGCATCGGGGTTGTCTCGCGCCGAACGGGGGGGGGGGGGGTTCAAAAAAAAAAAAAAACGTTTCGGCGCGGGACAACCCCTTTAAATTTTGAGCCAATCAGACGCCTCCCTGGTACTGCATGATGGATAAGTATGTGCATGTATTTCTCAGCATTGTGGACCCTATTAATCCTGACCAAATCTCCACCTCAGTTCCTGAAATTCAGCCCCAAACTTGCAAGGAACCTCCACCATGCTTCACTGCTGCCTACAGACACTCAATGTACCGCTCTCCACCATGCTTCACTGCTGCTTGCAGACACTCATTATTGTACCGCTCTCCACCATGTTTCACTGCTGCCTGCAGACACTCATTATTGTACCGCTCTCCACCGTGCTTCACTGCTGTCTGCAGACACTCATTATTGTACCGCTCTCCACCGTGCTTCACTGCTGTCTGCAGACACTCATTATTGTACCGCTCTCCACCATGCTTCACTGCTGCCTGCAAACACTCATTATTGTACCGCTCTCCACCATGCTTCACTGCTGTCTGCAGACACTCATTATTGTACCGCTCTCCACCATGCTTCACTGCTGTCTGCAGGCACTCATTATTCTACCACTCTCCACCATTCTTCACTGCTGTCTGCAGACACTCATTATTGTACCGCTCTACACCATGCTTCACTCCTGCCTGCAGACACTCATTATTGTACCGCTCTCCACCATGCTTCACTGCTGCCTGCAGACACTCATTATTGTACCGCTCTCCACCATGCTTCACTGCTGTCTGCAGACACTCATTATTGTACCGCTCTCCACCGTGCTTCACTGCTGTCTGCAGACACTCATTATTGTACCGCTCTCCACCATGCTTCACTGCTGCCTGCAAACACTCATTATTGTACCACTCTCCACCATGCTTCACTGCTGTCTGCAGACACTCATTATTGTACTGCTCTCCACCATGCTTCACTCCTGCCTGCAGACACTCATTATTGTACCGCTCTCCACCATGCTTCACTGCTGCCTGCACACTCATTATTGTACCGCTATCCACCATGCTTCACTGCTGTCTGCAGACACTCATTATTCTACCACTCTCCACCATTCTTCACTGCTGTCTGCAGACACTCATTATTGTACCGCTCTACACCATGCTTCACTCCTGCCTGCAGACACTCATTATTGTACCGCTCTCCACCATGCTTCACTGCTGCCTGCAGACACTCATTATTGTACCGCTCTCCACCATGCTTCAATGCTGTCTGCAGACACTCATTATTATACCGCTCTCAACCATGCTTCACTGCTACCTGCAGACACTCATTATTGTACCCCTCTCAACCATGCTTCACTGCTACCTGCAGACACTCATTATTGTACCGCTCTCCACCATGCTTCACTCCTGCCTGCAGACACTCATTATTGTACCGCTCTCCACCATGCTTCACTGCTGCCTGCAGACACTCATTATTGTACCGCTCTCCACCATGCTTCACTGCTGCCTGCAGACACTCATTATTGTACCGCTCTCCACCATGCTTCACTGCTACCTGCAGACACTCATTATTGTACCGCTCTCCACCATGCTTCACTGCTGCCTGCAGACACTCATTATTGTACCGCTCTCCACCATGCTTCAATGTTGCCTGCAGACACTCATTATTGTACCGCTCTCCACCATGCTTCACTGCTGCCTGCAGACACTCATTATTGTACCGCTCTCCACCATGCTTCAATGCTGTCTGCAGACATTCATTATTGTACTGCTCTCCACCATGCTTCACTGCTGCCTGCAGACATTCATTATTATACCACTCTTCGGCAATCTGCCTTCTGTTCCAGTCAAATAGTTCACATTGCGACTCCTCAGTCCAGCTCACCTGCACCCCAGTTCCTATGTTTTTGTGCATAGTTAGGTCGCTTGGCTTTGTTTCTACGTCGAAGGTATGGCTTTTTGGTCACAATTCTTCCATCAAGACCACTTCCGGATGGACTTCCCTGAACAGTAGATGGATGTACCTGGGTCCCACTGGTTTCTGCCAATTCTGAGCTGTTGGCACTTCTGGACAGCTTCCAGTCTTGTAGGGAAGTACACTGCATCTTCAGTCCTCAGTGTTGCCCATTTCTTTATGCTGTTCAAGCTTTTTTGACTTGCACTAGTGACTGGCACAGAGTGGAGATATCGGTGTAGTGACTGGCACAGGGTGGAGGCATCGGTGTAGTGACTGGCACAGCGTGGAGGCATCGCTGTAGTGACTGGCACAGAGTGCAGGCATTAGTGTAGCAGTTGGACAAAAAGATGAGCCTGGCTGCTGCATTCAGGATGGATTGGAGAGTTTATTAAGTGGAGGAAGGATCAGTAGTGAATTGCAGTACTAAGGGCTCCCACCCACTTGCGTTTTTTTTAACGCGAATGTAAATGGAACTTTCTAATGTTAAAAACGCATTGCACAAAAATCGCAGATCACAAACTTGCGATGTGTTTTAACATTAGAAAGTCTAATTGGCATTTGCTCTAAGTTAATGCAGCGTTAAAAAACGCAAGTGGGTAGGAGCCCCAAAGCAGGGAATGGATCAGGCAACAATAAGAGTTTTTGATGTCTCCACAGTGAGAAAAGGACGGATTGTGGAGATGTTTTTGAGTCAGGTGACATAAGTGTGCAAGTGATTGAATATGGGGAACAGTGTAGATGCGAAGACCTAAAACTGAACCCTAAGAAACCCCGTTAGCAAGGGGAAAAGGAGAAATAGAGCTAGCAAATTATACACAGAACAAGCAGTCAGAGAAGTAGGAATAAAACCCTAGAGAGCAATATTCTTAAAACCAGAGTGGAGCACATTGAGATGAAATTGGAAATTTAGGGCTCCTGCACACTGGCAAGAGCGATATTGGGAGGTGATTGATGCCCTGATATCGCTCTCAATCCTTCTGAAGCCCAGGATGTGAGCCGTTGCCGCAGGGAAGCGGCCTCCCATCCCTGCAGAGCTGAAGGAATCTCCGGCCATGTCACAGCCAAGGCAGGAGATAGCTATCTTCTCCCATTGATGTTAATGCGGCTGGCGGCAGCAGCGCCAGTCCCACTGAAATCAATGGGAGATGCTCGCGATCCTCTACAACTGTTGTGACAGCAGTGGCAGGGGACTCTCTGCAACAAGGATTTTCAGGGGGGGGGGGGGGGGTCTTGAAACATAAGCTTCCCCTCCTGAAAATAATCAATAACTGTAAAAAAAAAAAGAATACATCACCTTAGTAGCACTGTCATCTGCGGCGAGTCTTCTTGCAGGTCTACGGCACTCTTCTTCTGCTTCTCTTCTGGCTGAGGCAGCGCTCAGCTGTCATTCAATGCTGAACACTGCCTCTGATTGGTCACAGTGCTCAGCCAATCAGAGGCAGCGCTTCATGAGGCGGGGATTTTTAATCCTCGGCCAGAAGAGAAGCAAAAGAAGAGTGCCGAAGCCTGCAATAAGACGTGCCGGAGGTGACAGCGCTACTAAGGTGACGTTTTGTTTTTTTTCCCTACAGTTATTTTCGGTGTAGGGCTTATATATATTTTTGTGTGATGCGTTTTTAACATTAGAAAGTCCCATTGACAATCGCAGCGATATCGCAGCGTTAAAAAACGCAAGTGGGTAAGAGCCCTTAAACAAGTCTTTAAAACAATGATTGGGAATAGAAACCAAGCTAAACAACATGCACAGACAGTCACACATAGGTTTCTCGCTTGGCTAGTGGGAGGTCTATGATGTGGGTTGGGAAGGGTGTCATCTCTCCTTAAGGGAGCACCTAGAAGGTGTGTGCAGACTCTGATCCAGAAGAGTCAGTAGAGAGTAGTCACAGTTACATTTGGCTGTCAGGAGATCGATTAAAGCTTTAATAAAGGCAATTCCTTTAGAATATAGAAGACTACCAGATTGTCAGGCCTTCCTCACACAGGGCGTTTTGTACATCGTTTAACGCTGCCTTTTCAGCCCAGCGCTAAACGCTGTACAACACTCCCATTCATTTCAATGGGGCTGCTCACACAGGGCAGAAAACGCAGCGCCTTCCAACGCTGCGCTATGACAGCGATGCATGTTCTATTTTGGGGCATTTTCAGCCCTGCGTCGCCCATTAAAATGAATGGGCAGCAGTTTCAGCACTGCTAAAAAACATGGCAACACTTGGTGCTGTGTTTTTGGCAGCGTTAACTGCTCGGGGGGTGAGAGCTTGTTATAGAAGCCCTACCCCGAAAATCAGTCCCAGCTAGGTAGAGAAAAAAAGAAAGTTACTCACCTAGCCGCTGCAGTCCGGGTCGCGGCCGCTGGTCTCTGCCGCTCATCCAGGCTTCTCCAACACTCCCAAGTCTATTGCCGTAGGCCAGGTTTGAGAACCCCACCTCCAGCAATAGTGTGCTGTGATTGGATGTCAGCGCGCTTGATGCCAAATCACAGCCCTAAATTGACTGTCTCAGCCAATCAGCGCCGGCAAGCTCTGATTGGCTGAGACAGTCAATGAAGGGCTGTGATTGGGCATCGAGCAAGCGCCGACAACCAATGACAGCACTCTATTGCTGGAGGCGGGGTTCTCAAACCTGGCCTACGGCAATAGACTTGGGAGTCCAGGGGAAGCCCGAATCAGCGGCAGAGACCAGCGGCCGCGACCCGGACTTCAGCGGCTAGAGGTGAGTATTGCTTTTTTTTTTTTTTCTTTTCAGCATCCTGCCAAAACGCTGGCATAAAGTATGCCAGCGCTGCTGAAACAGGGCAGGATCTACAGTAAACGCAGCGTTGAAAAACACTGCGTTTCTGCAAACGCCCTGTGTGAGGGAGGCCTAAGGGGTTAATAAGAGAGTCATCAGTGAGATAAGAGCCGAGTAGACCAATCTTTCCAAAATTTTGAAGATGAAGGGAGGTTGGACTGCTAGGGGGTCCCAGGAAATTAACATAGTACCATCTTCACTCCAATTTCATCACCAATTTATAGCATGATTGCTATTAATGGAGTCCCAGGAAAAAATGTAATTAAAAGCAAGTCAAAAAATGATACGTACTCCAATATGGTACCAATAGAAACTAACAGGACGTCCCGCAAAACATCAGCCCTCGCATAACTGGCTTGATGGTAAAAAAAAAAAAAAAAGCTATGGCTGTCAGAAGATGAGAGCAGAAAATATTGCAGGGGGGAGGGAGAGATCTCCCCCCCCCCCCCCCCCCCCACTCTCTCTCACCGCCCCCGAATCTTTTCGGGCAAGCAGGTATGTACTCGAAAATGGCGATACTCGCTCGAGTAATTTGCCTTAACGAGTACGCTTGCTCATCTCTAGTGCTGACCCATAGAATAAAGTTATCATGTCAATTTGCAGTGTGCACACCATAGAAACAATGCCCTAGTCTGAGCTGTTCAGATGCAGTAGGGTGATGGAAGATGCCCCAGCAGCAAGACTTCAGAAGAGAAAGATGCTTGGGAGAGGTGACTCTCCTGCTTCTAGCGTGACGCCTCTCTGATAACACCTCCAGCGAGAACAGGAAAACTAAGTAAGGGCACCGCCCTACTTTTTCAGGATCCTATCCAAGGGGGTCTGCTTTATTTCCATCTCCCCGTTCACGGAAGGAGATGTACCGCTTATCAGCGAGCCTTTTTATGCTAATCGAAACTGAATGATCAGCTGACAAAGGAGCATTGGCTTATTTGTGGACTGATCGTTGGTCCTGCCACGCAGGCTGATTGTTGGGTGACCAAATAATCGGCCCATGTAAAAAGGACCATTACAGAATGCTGTAAAAAACTGTGTGTTAGTAAGGACACGTCCGACTGACAAAGTCAATTGCAAAACAAAGTTGTCAATTTGCAGATTTTCAGGAGGAATAATAGAGGAATTGTACAATAATATTTTAAGAAAAAAAGCTTCAGAATTATTGTATGGGAAATATGACCATTTAATAAACAAGCATGTCAGGAGGGCAGTCAGGTTCTCTTTAAATAGGATGTAAAGTTACTTCAACCAACAGCTTCAAATGTGGTCTGCTGTAGGGCCTCTCTCTTTATGGCTTGGATAGAATCGTGGAGGTCCTCTACAAGAGGTTAGGGCCCTGTACGGTCGTCCTGTTATTATCCTTCGTATGCTAAAGTTAGGGAATGGCCCTAAAGAAAACTAATGGCAGAATAAGATCGTCTGGTCTGCCCTTCTATTATTTCTCTCTGATAGATCTAGGATTATCCCAGTGACACTTAGGGCTTATTTAGACAACCATATATCGGCTCAGTTGTCACGCCGAGCCGATATACGGTGTCCTTGTTTGCAGGGGAGGGGGGGGGGGGAGATGGAAGAGCCAGGAGCAGGAACTGAGCTCCCGCCCCTTCTCTGCCCCTCGCCCCTATTTGCAATAGGAGGGGGTGAGACAGGGGCGGAGCTAAGTCCCGGCACTTAGCCCCGTCCCCATCCCGCCCCTCCCATTGCAAATAGTGGCGAGGGGCAGAGAAGGGGCGGGAGCTCAGTTCCTGCTCCTGGCTCTTCCATCCTCCCCCCCCCCCGCAGACAAGGACACCGTATATCGGCTCAGCGTGAAAACCGAGCCGATATACGGTCATCTAAATAAGCCCTTACGATCATTTATTGTTGATTTCCCAATCACATCTACTAGAATTTTGTCCCAAGCCTCCCTTACTTTCAGTACAAAAATAATTTTCTGACATTACTTCTGGTCTTCTTCCGAACTCATCTTAGACCATGGGCTTATTATTGATGGCCTGTCCTCAGGATAGCCATCTAGCAGTCCCACCGATCAGCTATTTGCAGAACTAGCATAGCGCCATGCATTGTGCAGTGGCTCGAAATGGTACTGCATGTTCAGATCTACTCACTACAAAGAGGCCTGACCAAAGGCAAAACCTGTTTGTATATTCTCGCCGTGTTTGTGTGGGTTTTATCCCACATTTCACAAAAACTCACACTGATCGCATAATTAGCCCTGCTATAAACGGTGATAATATGTATTTCGCTATGGAATATGTTCCCACTATACAGGCAACGGATCACACACACCTATTTCCACTCTCCACTCAGCGCCGCATGCTACTTACAGAATGGGATCAGGACTAGAACAGCACACACAAGGCCCACAGACACATGGAAATATCTTTTATTACAATTCAAAATAGTCACAGAAAGAAAAACAGAAACATTCTTCTTCTTCGTAATCCCTAAATTATAAAATTAAATATTAGATATTTTGGAGGCTGAGACAAACAGGACAAGTATGGGGGGCGAAGAGTGTCGTCGTAATTATTATATGGTACAATCAGTGCACTGAAACTGCGGGAAGTGGCCGGTTTCATATCTGCGTTAGAACCACCAGTAGGAGTTTGTCGCAGATATGGCGCAGAATACCGGAAGAAAAAGTGCTGCATGCCGTGCTTTTTCTTGCAGCTGCCGGAAAGCAAACGGACCCCATTATGGTTCGGTTCCGTCCTAAACGCTGTCCTGCCACGGGGATTCCCCTTTCCTGCTCCCCGAACGGAGCAGGAAGGCGGAATCCGCAACGCAGATGTGGAACCACCCTAAGTTTGCCAGTTTGACACAAGCGTAATGTTACACATCCGTAATACGAACATATTACCGATGACCTTGCAACCATATGCCAAGAGTATTTCACCCGTATCTGCCTCCATATCTGCGGTCATTGATTTTATTGGCTACTGGGCAAATACTGATCCATATTTGCCAATAGAAAATACCAAAGAACGTAAATATGGAGGCAAAAAACAGACTAAATTATCGCATGCTGTGTTTTTAAAGCATGGCTGTGAAAAATACGGCCATGCAACCAAATACATAGGTTTATAATAGTTCTGTATTACGGCCTGCAGGACACAAACTAAATACGGAGCAAAAGAAAAATGACCTTAGGCTGTGATCACAGCCGGCAGATGGGCTGCAGAAACCTGTGGCGCTGAATACCCATTTCATATGTCTGAAGGGGGTTTTTGCAGCATCTGCTTAGATCTTTATAAACCCCATTCAGATTAAAAGAGATTTCTGCAAAAAAAAAAAAAAATCTGCCTGTGTATCATACGCATAGTGGTAAACCCCACAGGTCTCCCAGGTAGCTATTCCTCCCCCACTGTGAAATGCAAGCATACATATACCCTGTAGAATATTGTATTATCCCACAACTTTGTAGATTTGCTATCCAGTAGTAACATTTAGTATTCTTGGTAAACCCTCCTCTAGGGGGCAGCATGTGTGTGTTTTTTATTTTATTTATTTTTTTTATTTAAAAGAGCATTACTGTCATATGAGGTTATTCCCTATCCATAGGCTAGGCGATATTTAGTTAATTGGCGTGGTTCGACCACTAGGACCCCGACAGATCACCAGAATAGAGATCCAATGTCCCCCTGAGAGACTGGTAAACCAATGGAGTGTAAGGCTCCTTACTGGATCCTACTGACCAGGCAACTTACTTCACTGCCCAATACTGGTATCCTGTGACATAATCATCCGTCAGGGGCGAGTTAGGTGACCCAAATACACTTGCAAAGGCCAACTTATTCCATCAAAGTCCAGTCTAGACGACGCTTTCCTAGTGTATATAGGGGCCTTTAAAAGAAGCCTCCTGAAAAAAAAAAACGGAGCATGTCCTGGTACACCGGTACCTATTAATCATGGCTTCACCCTACAATTATATGTTGGACGAGGACTGCAGACATGAGTGCACACTTCATACACCAAGTAGAATAAGTCACATGACCCAAAGCCAACTTTTTAGCAGGCCAGTATAGAAAGACCAATCAAAGCGGGTTGTGTGCTGTAACAGTGCATCCCCTATAGCTACAGCCTGGTAAACTACACCCAGTGTCAAGACTTCAATGCAAAGCCTTACTAAATGCTGACTTTGCAAATCTATTCCAGTATTACATAGGATAGACTATTCACCACCCCTGAAGCCGAGCTACAACTCCCACTATCAGCTGCTGAGGAAGCCATATTGATTCACCCAGGTTTCCCCAATATTTAGTGTTTTTTTTTTTTTTTTTTTAACAGACTTGATAGGACGACCGTGGGCTATATACTTGTATTGGATTTTAGCGGGAAATGTTCTAGAATGACCGTTTCTCCATTCTAATAGGCTAAAGATCTAGAAGACTAAGTATGTACCTCCTTGGAAACAAACAAATTCAACATTTTGAACCTCTTAATTTTGGATCTCCGCTCACTTGTTGCAAGTACAGAGGAGATTAGAGTTTTGGTTATTAAAACATTTTTTTAGTACCCTCCCGAATTGTGTTGCTGGCCACAAACGACAGCAGTCAGGACCTGAGCGATTGCATCTTCATGTAGTTTAGGATTTTGTAGGTGCATACGTATAAAGGCAATTCTCTACTTGTGTTGAGCAGACAGGGATAACATGAAGTGACAACCATTTGTTTTCATGTCCATACAGAATGCAGAGTTGGGCATGGAGGTAGACATTTCACACTAGTTTCTTGGCCTCGAAGAAGCTCTTGAGGTGTCTCATTTGCCAGATGCCGGTGAGGATAAGGATGAGAGTCTGGGCAATAGACCACCATAGGACGCGCTGGTTTGTGCTCTCGCTGGTTAGTCGGAATCTCTCCTCGCGGTACTGCAAAATAAGAAAATCAATTAGTAGCTGTGTTAGTTGTAGGTTTGTTTTCTGCGCCTTATATATCATAAATTTCTGACTATAAGAAGCAGTTTTCAGGAAGATAAAATCTTACTGAAAAAAGTCTGCACCTTTTACAGAGGCAGGGGGGTCTGATAGACCCAGAGAGCCCTGACCGCTGTCTTAATGATCCATGAGTGTATTAATACAGTGCACTGAACGATCATCAGGAGAACTTTACAGCCATACATACTTCGGCTGCACAGTCCTTCCTCTCCCTGCCTGATCATTCCCTCCAGCAGATAACTCTGGAGAACACTCACATCTACACCCGGGGTGCAGGTCCTCCTCTATACAGACAGGGACAGACAATAGCAAAGATCAGAGGTCTTGCAGTAGCAGCAGGACCTCTGATGAGGTCATAACCATGTGAGCAGGGGCTTTGTGACCAGGAAGCAGCTAGGAGTTCATGTATTACTAACCTTGCACGTGTGAATTTTGGGTTAAAAAGGTCAGTGTTTAACCCCTTAAGGAGGTGACCCTTCCCCAGCCCCCCCCCCCCCCATTTCCAGTTTTTGCTTCCCCCTTTAACAAAAAATTATAACTTTTATTTCACCATATGTGCATGTAGCAGAGTTGTGCATGTGCAATGTGTGTGAAGCAGTGCTGTGTATAATGTGAACCTATGAGCTTGCGCCATTGTTTAAATGAACACACCAGGTTTAATAGGACCTGACTGTTTATGATTACCCTGCTTTTCTATACTAGAACACCAAAGTTAAAGACTGTAGCCCCTCTATTTTGTTAGACCTCCAGAGACACTTAAAGGGGTCGTCTCGCGAAAGCAAGTGGGGTTAAGCACTTCTGTATGGCCATATTAATGCACTTTGTAATATACATCGCGCATTAAATATTGGCCATACAGAAGTTATTCACTTACCCTCTCCGGTGTTGGCGTCCCCGTCTCCATGGCGCCGACCAAAGCCTTCTTCTGCCTGGATTAAACGCGCTTGCGCAGTCTGCCCTCTTCTGTCCGGCTCCGGCGTGCTCGCGCCGCAGAGGTCTTCTGCGGATGCGCAGAAGACCTGTGCGGCGCGAGCATGCCGGAGCGGCCCCTTCAGCGCAAGCGCGTCTAATCCAGGCAGAAGAAGGCTTCAATCGGCGCCATGGAGACGGGGACGCCAACACCGGAGGGGGTAAGTGAATAACTTCTGTATGGCTCATATTTAATGCACAATGTATATTACAAAGTGCGTTTATATGGCCATACAGAAGTTCTTAACCCCACTTGCTGCCGCGGGACAACCCCTTTAAATTAGTATAAAATATTTTATTCTGTTTAAACCTGGGGTGCATCTTGTAGTCCAAAATATACAGTAGTTTATGTAAATTATGCTACAGTTCTCTTATCTCATCTACCTTCTAAGCTTTCTCCTTATGGAAGAAAGCCCACAATCTCTACGTTTGGTGGCTCGTGTTAACTTTTTATATGTTTGTTCATGGAGCTTTTCTGTAGTATTTAGTAATATACTTGTAGTTCATATGCTGAAAACTGTCCGAATAGCCAGTAATGAGCAGGGCTTGTATGCGAGAGCGAGTGTCTTAACATTTGTCTCATATGGAACGCTACAGCCTATTGGGGTATATGGATGTCTTAAAGAGGGTTCCTCAATAAACACCCCCTCTGTGAGCTAGAACAGAGAGACACACTTTAAATCAGTATATAATGCTACAATTGCACGGTCACATGCGTCTTCCTAACAGTAAAAAGCCAAAGTTAGAGAAACTGTATTGAGTTAAAGGGGTATTATAGCCTAAAACATTTATCGCGTACCTGCTGGAAATGTTGGGGGGGGGGGGGGGTGCAGCCGCTGTTTCCATTAGCGCTTTAGACTTTAATTGAAGCAGCAGCATGCATGACTACCAATCCACTTAAACAATTGCCTTGTGTGGGCGCCAATGAGCGTACAAGAGCTCACCCTCCTTCTGTAAAACTGCTTAGATGCCAGCAGTGACCATGGCATCTGAGGGCTTAAAGGCACAGTAACCCACTTCATTTACTTCTGTGCAGATAGAGTTAAAAACCGCTGCAGTTGTGCATATTTATATATATATTTATATTTAGCAGTTCCAGCTCATCAATGCATCATAGACCAGCTTTCTGAATGGGTAAGAGGAGGGAGCTCTTGCAAGAGGTTTATCTTCTCCAATACACAGTGATGTAGAGAACGTTAAGCAGATTGGGAGGACTACAGATCCCAGAGCCTCCTCTTGGCTCCATTTTAGCAGCAATATCAGTGACAGCTATAAACTGTTGGAGATTCGGCTGTCAGAGAAAGCAAGCTACAGTCTGGTTCTAGGCATAAAGCGCTCCCAGGCCGGCTTCACACGGGCGGACCAAATTCTGTATGCAGAAGGTTCGCAGCGGATTCCGGGTGCGATCCCAGCCAGCGACCCTGCGTACCTGAATTTTTCTGTATTTCGGATGGCCTCGGTGGCTCGCCGGTCATGCGCAGTACAGTTTTCTGTTTAGAATGTTTGGATTTCCAGCGCCATCGCTTAGCGAGGATGTGAGTACCCGCAGCCCATACGCAATGTTAATTGCGTATGGTCTGTGGGTCAGACGGCCTCCATTGACTTGGGCTCAGATGAGTTAAACGTTACTAGGGACTTTCACTGCTTGTTGTTCCAGTGACTACTGCTCCTACATCAATGATCACAGTGAATGGTGGCAGAGTGCGCTGAGACCGCCATCACCCGCCAGCCTCCATTTACAGTAAACAGGCCAATCATAGTTTGATTTTTATGCCTATACAAACTGAATAATGAATGATAAGAGAACAAATTATCATTCGGCATTCAGTCGCTGTCAGAGTTTACACCGAACAATTATAGCTCATAGTCACATGATCTAGCGATAATCTGAACGATAATTGTTCCCTTAGCCAAAGCTTCAATCAACTTTATATATCCTTCCATCAATCTGAGCTGATGGGAAATTAGGCAGCTTATCCCCCCGCACGCACACAGCTACTTTGTCTTTTTACCAAAGCATCGTGGGATAAGCAGTCAGGGTTTTAAGGAAAACCAAGTAAAATGTGACAGATGCCAACATGTCTATAAATGTAAAGTGGCCCTTGGACAAGTACTATGTACAAAATACTGAGCCCGTGCTTGGGGTACACCACACGTTTCCATCTTACCCTCTGATAGTTCTGTTCCTTTTGGATTTGCTCCACCTGATCCAAGAGCTGTCTGACTCGGAGCTGTAATTCTGTTAGCTTATCCTTTGCTGCAATCTCTGGGTAATTGTTGGTGTGCTCCCCAATCTGGATGTCTAGATGAACTCTCTGAAAAAGAATAAAATAACCAAAAAGTTGAAACACCAGTTGACTGAGAAAAAAAAAAAAAAAAAAAATCACATTTCACTAAAACCAAAAAAGTTGTTCTCTCACATCCAAAAAGCTGAGAATGTGAAACATTGAACAAGTGCCCGAGGACTGTACGACTCTCAACAAGAATCATGCAGTCTAAACGGGCTGCCTGAGCTGGCGAGAAGTCATCAGCTCGTTCCGTCGGGGCAAACGAGAATCGTCAGAATCTCACCCCATATAGTTATTCAAGGAGGTCTCCAAATGATGACACTGTGTTAGATGAAAGCCACGACTATTTGCATGCACAGTAATAACCATATAGTCTGTGGTCTCACCAGTTTGCCTCCAGCAAAGAGAGACATCCTAGTAGAGTTGGAGTGCAGGCAGATCTGGTGCTCTCCAGGGGTGTGCGATGTAAAGGTAAATCGGCCTTCGGAGCCGTACTGCCTGGAGAGGATGACCTGTGGAGAAAGAAAGGGTTAATGTTAGCGCTGCATCTAAATATCTTACCATAGTATGTGATAAAGTAAGTGTGTCATCCATAATGCTTCTATAGCTGCTGATACCAGATTAGATGTGAGACAACCAGTAAGGGCAGGGTGCCTCTATGAGGGCTGTGAGGTCGGATCAGAGAAGAGCCTGGGAGTGCTAGTTTAGCTTGGATTTGGTCCGCTACAGGTGTGGTAGAATACGATGTGGCCAGTCTAGATACACTGGGTAACCGGTTGTTGCATTAGCATCGGTGGAGGTATGGTGAAGGTTAGCTAGAATAAGTTAGAATCCAGTGCAAGGTTTTGAAATCAATGCTTCTAGAGACACCGATAATGATCAAGGAGATCCTTACCAAGACCAGCAAAGTAACATCTTCTTGGGCAATATGTCTCTTCATAAGACAGATGGAAAGATGCAGGACAGTGACTATGGGAGATCCTTGCAGCCCCCATGTCCCATGAAGAGCCGCATTGCCTTGAAATGAAGTATGTGGCTAGTCTCAATAAAGCTCTCCTTTATCACCATCCGCTCTCTAAAAGCACTCATTTTAATAGCTTGCGACAGATCCTAGCCCCTTAGCGACCGGCCTATCGTGTTTCTACGTCCTGTAGCTGCAGGACGTGTATAAGCCGCGCGGCTTATCGGAGCTGTTAACCCTTAAAAGTGTCACTGTAAATTCTGACAGCGGCATTTAAATCCCCTGGAAGGAAAAAAAGATAATGGAAAAACAAAAAAAATCTTGGCCACTAAGGGGTTAGCTTGTTCTGGCTAACCTTCCCTATAGTCATCTATAGGGCCTGTGTCACACGAGCGTATGAACATTTACACTGCGTTTCAGAGCACCAGGCGATGCCTTTTTGCACACCCTTTTGCGTTTTTTACTGTACTTTTTGCACACACTAATTGTGTGCATTTGCGCACGCAAGAACACATGCGGCCACAGTCTCGTCCATTGACATGGCTAATTAGCCTTATTAGTTTTTTATGGCCCTGTGTATATGCGCAGGAAAATAGAGCGCTGCATTTTTTTTGCACAACGGAATTGCTCACACAGAATACACGAATGTGGAGGAACCCATTGAAATCAATGGGTTCTACTTTCTGCAATGCACATAAATACACCCATGTGACACAGGCCTAACTATGTGACCAAGCACCTCTGATTGGCAGGAGTGCTTCGGGTATGTTCACACATGCCATATTTTGTGCTCCGGAGTTGGGTGTGAATAACGACGTGGATCCTCAGCAGATTTCACCATTTCAGTTGAAAAGGTGCAGTTTGCTGCGAACCCGCGTCATTATCCATATCACTGGTGCAGATTTTGAAGTGGTATGCAGCGCAACGTGTGAACGTACCCTCAAAGCAGTTTGGCATTAAACACATTACTCGCCTATCCATTCAAGCTAAGGTGCGTGCAGTAAGCAGGACAGGGGGCCTGGGACCCCCACCAATCAGTACTTCTGGCATGTCAGAAGCCTTTAAAATACTTCTACACTTCAGCATGTGAAGGCGAATATAAAAGCTGTAACAGTCTGACGTTACCTTGCCATCAGGGTCTTTCACCTCCACATGCATGCCCAACCCTGGAGTAGATGGCAGGAACGTCTCCGCCTGCTTGTCCCACAGCTGAGTCTTGTAGTTCCCTGAGAGAAAACAGAAAGAAACATTAGTTAAGATCTTTCCCCACCTTGATGTGCAACACTAAGACTGCGTTAAATCATAAAACGGTTGGTACGGCGTTCGCCAGTAGAGCAAAGAGTAATTGTTCCCAGCAATCATGTAGATATGACTTTTAATGGCCAACAAAAACACATGATGTTACAGCAAGCTTTCCAACCTACGCAGGGTTCTTCCTCAGGCTTAATGAAACAGATCCGAAGAGACATGCATATATACACACATACATATGACAAGGCAGACATGGTGGGATTCATTCTGTTCTGGGATTGTGTTAGGTGCAAATTAATCCCCCCATGTCTCTGGGCTCCATTGCAAGTCAACCTTCAAAGTGTGTTTCCCCACCACCACGGGGATAATGGGCATATCTGTCCTGGGATCATGCTGCCTGTAGTTTGGGCACCATGAACCTGGTGACAGAATAACATTAAACTAAATGGAGCAAATCCGCAACACCAGGCTAGAGCCACAGGATAGCAAGTGGCATAACAATAGTGTGCTGCTGCGGCACAACTGTTTTGGAGGCACCACCACCCGACCCCCCTTTATTTTTTTTATTTTTTTTTTGTGGGCGTTTCTCCTTCCCACTTTCAGAAAACAATAACTCTATTTTCCCGTTGATGGTGCTGTGCGGCGACTCGGTTTTCCCGGGGCAGTGACCTCTGGTTTCTATTGCTATGATTTTTGGAATACGTACGACTTTTTGATTTTTCATTGCATTTGTTCTTACAGACAGGGGTGACCAAAATGTGTAATTCTGGCATTTGTGACAACATTCACAATGTGGTATGAATACCATGCTACTTTGATAGCTTGGACTTTTACGGATGCGGCGATACCAAATGTTTCTTTTTTGTTAAGATTTTTTTTTAAACTATAAATATTGAAAAAGTTTTTTTTCTCCCCTAACTTTTAGTAACCTTTATTTTTTACAATAGTAACAGTGATAAGTGATAAGTTTTACATTTCCTTTTTAGCCCCCATAGGGGGACTTGCACTTGAGTTCGATTGCCTATACCATACACTGCAATACTCCAGTATTGCAGTATATATCATTTCTGCAGGCATTTTATTAAGACAGGCCATAGGCTCATCTTAATAGGCAGGAATACACTGCAGCCCTGGGGGCCTTTAGAAGGCTCTAGGTTCCATGACAACCAAACGGCATCTCTTAAAATCTCATTGCGAACACCGATTGGGTGATTTAAATGCTAAAGTCAGACTTGACAGCAGCATTTAAAGGGGCAACAGACGTGATCAACACGAGCGCTGATCGCAGCTATTGCGGGCAGGTGTCAGTAGTCTAATAGTTGGCACCCGCTCCATGTAAAACCCACATCGGGGAGAGGGGGGGTACATTTACACCCTTTAAGGTGAAGGAGTTAAACAGCCAAACCGCAAAAAAGTTGTGGTCATCCAAGATTTAAAATTGACATGAGTTGTAACTCACAATCCAAATCCAACAGAGTTGCATCTTTGGCGGCGGCCGTGTCGCAACCATCGACAATCATTAGACGTGACGTCACGCGTGATGTCACCCTGACCATGGGCCAATTTACACTGCAAACTTTTTCCACAGCGTGTGGATAAGATTTCTTGAAGTCTATTGCTCTCTGTTATCAGCCATTAGTAGCTGGGACAGGGCAGGACCTCACGGTCACTCTTTCATCACCCCAGTAACTAGAAGCTTCCATCTTTGATGGAGATTTAGGGTTTCTGTCACTTTAAAATTTCAGCCCAAACAACTCTTTAAAGCCGTTTCCAAGGAAACCACATCCCAGAAAACGCGGAGTTGACAAGACTATGTACCGGTTGCCATAGTAACACTGAAGGCCTGCTGCTTTAACCCTTTCTGCCAGCAGCACCTGCCGCGCTCACCTATCACCATGGTCTCATCCGGGATCTCCTCTATGAAGCATCGCTTCTCCGTCTCCCCGATGTGGAAGTAGAGGCCCCGGGACAGGCCGACGTGCAGCAGCAGCACGAGCAGCGGGACAAGTCTGCATCTGGGGGAGCCGCAGCCCGGGGCGAGGGGAGACATGACTGACGGAGGAGACAGGACGGAGGTGAGCGCTCACGGCCGCCTCCTGCGGGTCACGCCTCCATCCGGAAAGCCAAGGCGCTCTCTGATTGGTTGTAGACTGCCTAGGGGCGGTGTTAGGACGAAGCCAAAACGAGGCTTGGCTTGGGAGGACTGCAACGTCACCACTAGGTGGAAGGGAACGTCACCCTAACGTGGCCATCTTACATTCTGGTGGGAGTGACGTCACTGCTCGGAGGGATTTTTTTTGCTTATTATTGAACATTTTGGTTATGTTTTTTTTTAATAATAATAATAGCATCCTTATTAGCCTAAATACTGGATAAATTAGCATTTTTATTGAAATAACCATTTTAGGTGCAGTTGGTTAACTTGGCTGCTCACATTGCAATATATACAGATGTAAGATTAAAGGGTATTTCAAGCTTTTTTAACCGATGACCTACCCCTGCATAGGTCATCACTGGGGATGCCTGTCCATCGTTCAGCCCACTGCACTGGCAGTGACATCATCATCAGCGGTCAGAGGAGGAGTGTCACACGTCTGCTCAGAACTGGACACGACGCCCTGACCGTGGTCCTGAGCAGGATGTGGAAGAACGGGAGCGCAGCCAGTGCTCCAATGTCCTCCCCTGACTACTGGTGAAGATGTCGCACCCCGTACAGTGAGATGGACAATCAGCTGATGGACGGGGGTCCCGAGCTGGGCACGCACGTCCATCCACTACTGATGACCTGTCTGGGGGATAAGTCATCGGTTAAAAAATACCCCTTTAAAACCACCTACCTAATACAGGGTTATTACAAATGATCCTCCAGATGTGAACTCTCATAAGTCGTTTAATGGCACTCAGATATCAATGTTTGGTATAAAGGGAAAGAGAAACTCAAAAAGTTTTATTGCAGAACATCAAAAATGTTCTCCCCATCAGAGGTGGTCAGTGCGGCCCCCTCCGTCACTGGACACACATGGAGCCTGCAGGTAGGTTCCTCCCATACATGTCGTAGGCATCACGACTGACTGATGCAATGGCTTCTGTGATGCCGCAGATCATACATGGCGGGTGGTGAGGGGGGCTTGTAGACTCTAACACTCCTCCCCCCACCCCCAAGAGAAAAACATCACAAGGCGTAAGGTCTGGAGAATATGGAGGCCAAGAAGGAAGGTCAGTATCACCACCACCGGCACGGCCAATCCATCTGTTTGGTGGTGCAATTTAAAGCATGTGGATGTGACTTTTTTCCTGGTGTGCAGATCGCATGCGCGGGAAGAAATTGCAGCATGCTCCGTTTTTCTGTGGATCCCGCGGGACAGCTTCTGTTGAAGTCAATGGAAGCCGTCCTATCCGCGGCACACCCGCAGCTGTTACTGCATCCATGCCACGTATCTGCAGGAAAGCAGGAGATTTAAAAATAAATTAAAAATGCACTGCGCATGCGTCCGGCACGTCGCTGGAGCGTACGGACGCATCCGCCATGCTGAAGAAGGGAGAGATAAGAAAATGTATTTTCCTGTCCGTCTCCGCAGGCGCAGCTGGATTCCACTGTGGGACTGCAAGTGGACATTGGGCCTTAAGACTCCATGAAACATTGCTTTCCATTACAGTTTGCATACTCTCAAAGGAAGAATGGCGCCGTGATTTGTTGTCCGGTTTCAGGGCCGGTAATAATTGCTGTTGGTGGGGATAACATTACAAACATTTGCGCAGAATCTACCGCACAGTCGGCTGCGGGACATCCAATTCTTGCTCACTTTGACGGTGGATATCGGAGGGCTTTGTGTGAAATGTACACGGACGCCTGCCGGGTGGAACTGTGTTCAAAGTTGATGTTGCACGCTAATAACAGACTGGTAGACGTGAAAATCAAGGACACAAAATTATCTTGTTACATGTGCTGCTGGGAAGTTTCCTAGCAGCACAGCCCTCACAGGGTTAATTGATTGAGCTGGCTGGGTGTGGTACTTCCTGCTAGCCAATCTCCTGGGTCTGTGCTTACATATAAACCCAGCTTCTGGTCAGTCTTTGTATGGTGGTCAGGGTGAGCAGTCATGAATCCTTGGCTGTTGAAGTTTGCTGTGTGACCTGCTATCTGTGTTTTGTTGCAGCTTGCTGTGTGATCTGTGCCTTGTGGTTCATGTCTGTTTGTATGTTTATTTTGTGTCAGTTTGGTCTGCTAAGTTTGTTTGCTATGTCTGTGCTTGGTTGGGCTCTAGGGCCCTCTAGTAGATGTGTCTTGCTAGTGTAGGGACTGCAGGATACGAGGGGCCTTGCCGGGGCTTGCAGCTTAAGTTCCTTGGCCAATGTATGAACTAACACCTCGCTTTTATATTCAGCTTATCATCTGTTACTAGTGTTTGCATTGTGGCTGCTGTATGCTGTGTATTCTGGCTCTGTGTGTCCTGTGGTTCAGTCTCTGTCATGTGGCATGTGAATGCATCCTGGTGCGTGGCTCCTAGGATCAGCTACGGCCCAAAGCCGAAGACCACTGGGCTGCCCTTATTGGCGCAATGTCCCCGCTCAGGTAGGGCCATGCCACCTCCTCGTGTAGAACAAGGTCAGTTGCTTGAAATCCGTGTGCATACTCAGTCCTCATTGGTCGTGATCGCGTGGGTCCCGCGCTTAGTTTGCCCACACGATCGTAACAGATCTCCTGTCTTTGTTGGCAGCCATTTTATCTCATATCCTCCTGGCAACGACTACAGCAGAATAAAACTATTTGGGCCTCAATTAGGAAAACTGACTACCAGTAAGATGTCCTTGTTGCCCGTAGCAGCCAATCATAGTGCAGCTTTCATTTTACCTCAGCAGTATGAGAAATGAAAGCTGCGCTGTGATTGGTTGCTCTGGGCAGCAAGGACCATCTTCCTGGTAGGCAGTTTTGCTAAATGAAAATGTTTTGAGTTTGTTTCCATTGATATCAAATTTTTGTATCTGAGGGTCATTAAACGAGTTATGAGGGTTTCCAATCGTGAAGATGATCTGTAATAACCCTGTATTATGTAGGTCACTTGTATGCAACTAAATCAGCTCTGACTATTGGAGTCATGAGCTCCACCAGATCTCGGAAGTTGTCCTATGGTGTCTGCCATTAGCAGCAGATCTATTAATCCCGTAAGGACTTGGCCTATTTTGGCCATAAGGATGGAACAATTTTGGTGGGATTTTCATCTCCACTTTTCAAAATCCATGACTTTTTTATTTTTCCGTCGACGCGGCCGTATGAGGGCTTGTTTCTTGTGTGGCGAGCTGTAGGTTTTATTAGTGCCATTTTTGGGTAGATAAGACTATATTGTAAAAGTTTCATTAATTTTTTTTATGATAGGGAGGCAAAATGAAAAAAATAGACATTTTGCCTGAGTTTTTTTTTTTAAAACACATTTTTTATACTAATAGGCATAAAAGAACAAAAGAGTTTTTCTTACAATTTGTTGACACTATATTTATCTTTTTTTTACACTTTTTATATCCCTGTAGGGACTTGTACCATAACAGCTATGATAAAGCATTGCAGGACTTCTGTCCTGCAATGCCTTATCGCTTGTAATAGCGATCATAGGCAATAGCAAAGTAGGAGACTTGTATATAGTGTCCTGTTGTCATAGCAACCCAATGGCCCGATCGCGGAGGCCCGATGACGTTTACATGCTGCATTCTGCATAGATCACAGCATGTAAGAGGTTAACAGTGGGCGTCGCTGCCCTTATGCACCCCTGCTGCTGCAGTGGGAGGCTGGCTATTGCGGGATTACTTCTGATCTTGCGCTATCCACAGGGCGTATGTTTACGCCCCGTTGCGTTAAGTGTCCCGCAGCCAGGATGTACACTTACGCCCTGTGGCGTTAAGAGGTTAACGGAGTTAAACAACCTTTAAGCCAAGTATGCTCCTTGGGCTGTGCTCTAGTAATAAAGAACAGCTAGAGAATGTGCTCAAGAGATGCTCCTGGCAGAGCCTGTTTCCTGTGCTCTGAGCATGCTCAAAATGTAAAAATGAACATGCATCTTGTCTGTAGCCAGGATCCTACCTGCAATCAGAACAGGTTCCTGTGTGTCCCAGGACGGGAATGAAACTACATACAGTATTTACAAAAAGTTTTGAAGGGGGATATTTAACAGGTTCTTCAAATTAATCCAGTAACAGCTAACTTTTATGACTCGCCCTGAAATATGTACTCTAGGATCAACCCAGCTTCTTGACAGCTGCAGTGAAATGCGGAGTCTAAGCTTCCGCTAAGAATGTTGTCTCATACTCATAAATCCTTTACTAGAAGACATGCCGTTACCAAGTATCACACAGAGGAGACATCTAGTGGTTAGAGAATAGTCTAAAAAAATATTACCGCATTGTGGAAGAATAAAAAATATGTTTCCATGGAGACTACCATTCTTGTTATTACGGTAGTATTGTTACTACTCTATTATGGTTAAATCAAACTTTAGTGTAGCACATACAAGGGGAAAGGGACTTGTTATTTGTATAGCGCCAACTTATTCCGCAGCGCTTTCAGTTAATTTATTTATTACCCTCTAGCAAGCTGGGCACTCATTTTACCGACCTCAGAAAGAGGTCAACCTTGAGCCGGCTACCTAAACCATGCGGGGATTGAACCTTCAGGTCGTGAGCCAGAGCTTAGGACTGCTGCCTTCACACTCTGCGCCACAAACACACAATAAATGATCAGCATTAGAGATGAGTGAACGTACTCGTTTAGGGCGATTTTGCAATTGATTAACTGACTACTCGGGCGAAAAGATTCGGGGGGCGCCGGGGGTGAGCGGGGGGTTGCAGAGGGGAGTGAGGGGGGAGGAGAGAGAGCCCCCACTGCTACCCCCTGCTCCATCACGCCACCCCCGGCGCCCCCCGAATCTTTTCGCCCGAGTAGTCAGTTACTCGAAAAAAGCAGTGCTCGATTGCGAAATCGCCCTAAACGAGTACGTTCGCTCATCTCTAATCAGCATGTCAGACCTTGATGGATATACCTAATCACATTTCGAGACATTGTATCAAATACTATGATAAATATAAGCGCCTATTTTGGTATATTGATAAATTGGTATAAACATCATATAGTATGAAAAATGACAAAATGAAAATAAAAATAAACTAATAGAAAACATGGGGAGAACATACACAGACAAGGACAGGTTTCATTTCTCCTTAAAGGGGTTGTCCCGCGGCAGCAAGTGGGTCTATACACTTCTGTATGGCCATATTAATGCACTTTGTAATGTACATTGTGCATTAATTATGAGCCATACAGAAGTTATAAAAAGTTTTATACTTACCTGCTCCGTTGCTGGCGTCCTCGTTCCCATGGAGCCGACTAATTTTCGCCCTCCGATGGCCAAATTAGCCGCGCTTGCGCAGTCCGGGTCTTCTTCTTTTCTGAATGGGGCTCCGTGTAGCTCCGCCCCGTCACGTGCCGATTCCAGCCAATCAGGAGGCTGGAATCGGCAATGGACCGCACAGAAGCCCTGCGGTCCATGGAGACAGAGGATCCCGGCGGCCATCTTCAGCAGGTGAGTATGAAGACGCCGGACCGCCGGGATTCAGGTAAGCGCTATGCGGGTTGTTTTTTTAACCCCTGCATCGGGGTTGTCTCGGGCCGAACGGGGGGGGGGGGGTTAAAAAAAAAAAAAAAACCCGTTTCGGCGCGGGACAACCCCTTTAAGGAGACCATGTAAAAGGTGTGTGAGGAGACTTATAAGGCTATCCATGCTCCTCTTGGAAATATGCAATGGATGAAATAGTACCTCTGCAATGCCACCTATTGGAAAGCAGCATTTCTGCAAGTCAATGTTAGAGGTTTTTTTTAAAGCCTTGTAACAATGACTGGGGATTGTGAGCCAAAAGCAGAATAACCATACACTAACAGCTGTATCAGGGTGATCACCCCTCATCAGTGTACAGCAGGTTTCTGGCTTGGTTAGTGAGAGGTCTATAGATATGTGTCAGGAAGGGTATCGTCTGTTCTAGCTTGGAAGAAATAGAAGGTGTCATTTGCCTGACCCTCCCTGAGAGGCTGGCTATAAGATGGGTCTATATGCAACCTCCAATTATTTAAATGTTGGGAACCAAAGATTTCACTTTATCACTGCCTATTGGCCTGTTCGAAATACATAGGCTTATTTTATAATTAAATAAATATATAATTCAAATATTAAGAACTCATGTTTTCATCACCTAACATCCAGTTCCTAGTACTGCCTCCAACGCTATACCGATATATAAAACATTATGATATCCCCAAGGAAACCCTCAGAATACTGCATGTTGTGGCGGCTGCAGCCTAAAAAGTTATTTTACAGGTTTGGAACTAACCGCTTCCACCCTCTCTTAAACTATTTTTAGACAAATTATCATTCATAATGAAGATGGATTGGGTGGAGGCAGCTCAACACAAGAAACAGGGTGAGGTGCTTCTTTTCAGTGTGGGGCAGGTCCATGGAGTTACTCCTGCTCACCTGTGTCACGGCTCACCTATCATGTTGAATCAGGACCAGAATGACATTAGGTCGTCAGCCCCTGCCCACGTAATCCACACACTGGAGTATGCTCGGTGGCATTCCAGCGTTGAACGCTGACATGAACACTTCTCTACTGGTGTATGGATAGATAGGCCGGCTGGGATACACACCTCCCAACCGACCAATCAAATTTATTCCGGCTCCTCCTCAGTGAGGACACTGGTTATACTTCTAGTCTGAAGGTATGCCTGGCCCTTTTTGCCTTCTTCTCTTGTTTGCACATGAAAGCTCGATTGGGGAGGGGGAATCCTCGTCAAAACCTGAAGGAAAAGGAGACCAGACGGCTTTTATTTATTTGAGTTTTGTTACATGTATCCTTAGTAATAAATGTTAACAAGACAATTTCTGGACACCCTCAGCACATCATAGCTTTGTCTACTCTCTAAATATACATATATTCCCTCTATACGTAAGTATTGACAAAAGCAATTTTTGGACATGATCATCGTGCTGATTGTATGCGTATTCTCTGAAGATGCTCATATTCCTTATTTTCACTGAACTACATGTTTCTGATAATTGTATTGCCTAGAAATTGTTGAAAATTCAACAAAAACAGTTTTAAAAATGTGTTTTCTTGGATTCAGCTTTAGTGAGATTTGGAACGCTCTATCCCAACATAATGTGGAATAAGAAGTGCTCGATTCCTTTTCCCAAGCTGATATGAATGAGGGGGAATGGTCGTCATTTCTTCCAACAACAGTCCATAAATCACAGAAAATAACTGAGAAGGAATGTTGGAAGCTACACTGAGATGCTCAACCGGTGTTAACTCCCAATGAACAGTATTCAAGGTTGCGATGAAATTAACAAAACTTTGAAGCTGATCATAATTGTACCACGCACCCCAGGAAGGACGATTGTTCCCACTCAAATCTACCAGAGATTTAAGGGAGGCTGTGAACAAAAGTTGAACTAGAGGGATTCCATTATTTCCCTCAAGTCCTAAAAACTACTGAGATCGGACATCTTGGTGGAAGTGAGGGGTCATAAAATGTGAAGCCATATGACCTATGGTTAGTTGTCACAGAATTTAAAGGGTTTTCACAGGCAAACACTATTGATGACCTATCCTCAGGATACGTCATCTGTAGTTAATTGCCAGGGACTTGCCACTCAATATCACCAGCAATCAGCTGATCACCTGGCCCACTGTGAGTGCAGCAGGGCCGGACGTTGTCATCGGTGTCGGAGACAGAAGCTCCAGAGAGAGCTTCACTTCCGTTGAAATCAATATGAGCTGAAGCGTTCCATTACATTTCCGGCACTTCTGCCTCCGACATTGAGGTTGTATACAGAAGGCAGCACTCCCAGCAGGACAAAATACATATAAACTGGCTCAGAAATGTTGACGGGGCCCCAGAGCCACTTGTTGCAAAGCTCTAGGGCCGTGTTCACGGGGCCCCTGAGCCACATTGCTGCAGAACTCTACACTAGATATATGTCACTAAATATATGCCACTTTATGACATTACATTGCTCAGTAAAGTACAAGGCACTAGATAATTATTATGACGTCATTTTATGATGTCATTATTAGACATGAGTAATACATTTTGCGTACTACAAGATTTGCAGTGAAAAGATGTTTTTTGCTGCATTTGGCTAATATAGAACATTTTAGATTCCAGAAACTGAACAGCCAAAAAGTAGTGTTGTATCATATCCGGTGATGCATGCTGTCTCGCTTCTTGGAAATTAAAGCTGCTAGCTCTGTTTTGACTGTGTTGACTTACTTAGGCAACATGACAAGCACAAACAATCCCTCATTCCCATACAAAATTTGGCATTCACCTACTGTAACCCTCCAACATTTTCTCCATCAAATCCAACATGTCTGAACGGGGTCGTAAGAGACGTATTTCCAAAATCGGCATTTATCACCAATCCACAAGATCAATGATGAACACTTGCTCACTGCAGGTACCACCAACCATGAGAACTGGAGTCCCTTGTCCATGTTTTCTCTCCCCACAGTGAGGACGTTGAATGGAACAGTGTTCAAGATGCATGTGGCTGCTTGATTCAATTTATATGGAATATAAGAAGATAAGTAGAACACTCAACTACCTCTGAAAGTCCCAAAGAGATTAATGAAGTGGCATCCTCACTACACGGGGGTTGCACTAAGGTGGAAAGGGGGACACAGGAGCTCACAACATCTAAGTAGGTTGTATGGACCATCATTAGAACATGCTGTTGTTTCCAGAAAAGTTACCTAGAAACTCAAACAGTGAAATGCTCCTCGACAGGGAAGACACTCCCCAGTACATGATGAGGCGCGCACGTCTCTCAAGAATCATAAATATACCAGGATGGAATCAATTGCGAATTCTCCTCTGTAGATCAAGACAGTTACAGAAAGTTACAGATGTGTGAGCACACTTCTAACTCCCTTCTTCCATTCTATACATAGTTAGTTGTGTTGTGTCGAACCAAAACAGTCAAACCCTGTTTCGGGTAATACTTTGCTAAAGGTTTGATGAGGACCAAACCCACTAAAATGTCTTCTCTTTCTTTCTATCTCTATTCTTACTTCCCTCCTTGTCTTACTTCTTACTCTTCTTCTTTCTCTTCTTCCGCTGTTATACAGGGTGTTTATGGCTCTTAGTGTTACATACCAGTTTTAGGAGTATTGGTGAAGTTGGGGTTCAGTTCAAACTAACTCAGACCAAACTGAACTTGTTGCTGAAATTCCTCAAACTGGCTGAACATTTGAAAACTTTGCTCATCACTAATACTGAATGGCTCTCTGCTCTGATTGATCAAGTTGGAGTCAGCCATTTAAGACATTATTATACCTTAATATGGACAGGGGTTGATTTACTTACAACCTTTTCAATGCTGTCTACACACATGTATACAAGGGATTATTCCTATATGTTCTTTGTTGCTGCTTCAGTTGGATTTCCGGATTATATAGCTCACATGCTCTTTGATCCTTTGTATGGCACTTAACGTGTTTATTGCACGATCTCAGCCTAGCTGTCCTTTGAACCCTTTGCTTTTCTGAATAGTTTCTTATCTACCGAGGTCACACGAATGTTACATGTGACAAATGTTCATCTAGGGGTCAGAAACACTCTTTTCTCCTTAGGGAGAGCAACTATATACTATAAATAAGTGAGGAGACTCAAATGGCCACGCACGCTCCTCTGGAGGAAATGTTCATCTAGGAATGCTAAATTAAAAATCCTACAGCAAAAGCCTATGGTAATGCAAACGTTCTCAGTATGTTACTACATGTACTGTCCAGATAGAACAATTCATCCTATGTTGATCAATAGCATTTCCAGGGTTACATGAGACACAGAGTACAAACTGTGGCAAAAGAGCAATAAATAAAATAAATCTTGTTAATTGTATAGCACCAACTTATTCCACAGTGTTTTCAGGTAATTTATTTATTACCACCCCCCCTCCCCACCAACAAACTGGGTACTCATTCTACCTACCTCAGAAGGATGGCAGCCTATGTCAACCTTGAGTCGGCTACCTGAACCATGCGGGGATTGAACTTGCAACCTTCAGGTCATGAGCAAGAGTTTAGGATTTCATTTTTGCTGCCTTAACACTCTGCACCACATAAAGCAATGGGGTCAGTTATATAACAACAAGGGTACAATTAGCAATTGCAACCAGCCCCCTACAGTATAAGGCTGCATTCCCACGAACGTATATCGGCTCGGTTTTTACGCCGAGCCGATATACATCGTCCTCATCTGCAGGGGGGGAGGATGGAAGAGCCAGGAGCAGGAACTGAGCTCCCGCCCCCTCTCTGCCTCCTCTCTGCCCCTCTGCACTATTTGCAATGAGGAGAGGCGGAACAAGGGTGGGGCTAATTCTCAGACCTTAGCCCCGCCCCCATCCCACCTCCTTTCATTGCAAATAGTGCAGAGGGGCAGAGAGGAGGCAGAGAGGGGGCGGGAGCTCAGTTCCTGCTCCTGGCTCTTCCATCCTACACCCCCCCCCTCCTGCAGATGTGGACGACGTATATCGGCTCGGCATGAAAACCGAGCCGATATACGCTCGTGGGAATGCAGACTAAGGGCTATTTCCCAACCAAGCTTCATCATCTCTTTCTAACCTGCAATTGACACATTTGCCATGCAACTGTTCCCAAAGCTGTCTATTCAAATGGGCCAGCTGACCTCACTGCTCAGCCAACCACATTTAGATAGTGTCATTAAAAAATACAATACAAGCTGTTGTATGGCGATATCAATGGAAAATTATAAAAAATGATGTCTCTTGTAACGTGAAAATGTAAAATTGAAAAGCAAAAAATTAAAATTGGTTGAATCTCCAAAAGGTTAATGTATAATGCTCCTTTTATACGGACGACAGTCGTCTAAACGACTGAATGAGTGCTGACGTCACTAAGGTCGTTAGCGTTCGTGCAGAGTGTTTAGACAGAAAGACTTATCACTGGATCGCGGGCTTATTGCTCGGCGCTTCATCTTTTATGTGAAGCACTGAGCGGTGAGCGTTTACACATAACTGGAAGCCAGCGATCCAGCGTTACTTTTTTTTTAACAACAAGGGAATGAATAGTGAAGGATTTTTTTGGCATTTTCACTGCACAAGTATCGCACAAATTTGTTTGTTTGAACGAATTTTGAATGATAATTGTTACGTGTAAATGGCCTATAAGCTGTATGCCATAAGCTTCCATTACTAGTAGATACAAATAGCTAATGTCGGAGGGGGCTGTCTAGAGGAATGGGTGCGGATAGACCCGAGACTCAGGGGAGCTTGCCGTGACGCTCAGATGACTCAAAACAGGTGATTTAACATATAAGGTGTGAAAACAAAGTAAGATTTTGGAGCTTAAGACTTGCTCATTTGTTTTGAACATAAGACATATCAGTAAAGCATCCAGCACATGGGAGGACACTGTGGTAATGGTTTAATACCCAAAAACGTGAGGACTAGAGATGCGTGAGCATACTCGTTAAGGCGATTTACTCGAGAGAGCATCGCCTTTTTCGAGTACCTGCTGGCTCGTCCCTGAAGATTCGGGGGGGGGGGGCACGGGAATGAGCGGGATCGGAAGGGAGAGGGAGATCTCTCTCTCTTCACCCCGCTCCCCTCTGCCGCCCCGCGCCGGCCCCCGCAGCCTCCCCGAATCTTCAGGGACGAGCCAGCAGGTAATTGAAAAAGACGAGTAAATTGCCTTAACGAGTATGCTCGCTCATCTCTAGTGAGGACCGATTTCCATCAAATGCTGGGACTTGGAGCTCGGTATCACAAAAACAGCTTCCACCACAATAACTATATTAAAACATGAATCCATACAGAATTTGCAGCCTATGAAAGAACAAGATGATGGTATAACGATGTAGGGGATTGGAGCTCTGTGACAAAAACCAGTGCTGCATAAACTCTTAGGCTTAAAACTAAGATGGTGCTAAAAGGTGCAGATTCACTTTAAAGTTTTCCTCAATGTTCTGTAATCCGCTGGCCCCGGTACTTTATAATACTTGCAGTCATCATGACGTTCACTGCTTGTCACCCATAGAGGGCGTATGCACAGACGTCCAATCATAAGACAATGTCGATGTCACTGCCGAGGGCTGAAGTCCCTGTTTGCCCAAGATATATGGGATCCTGCTGTAAGCAATGCATATCCGCTAGCAACAAAATATCAAATGTGGCACATCCTGAATTATTTGTCTCAGCATGATGTACTCCTCCATAAATGTTCTAATCTTGTATATGTAGGACGACGAAAGAAAAATAGGGGTGCACATACCGTAAACGATGCTGGAGGTGATGTAAATTTCACCCTGCCAAGGACACGTTTTAATAGGTATATCAAAAGTGGACAATACTTTTTTGCTCAAAGGGTTCCCCAATGATAAAATGATCACAGAGTTTTTCTATCCGCACCACCAGCGCTCAACTGTGATCTGTGGGGGATACCGGCAGCAAGTGTCCTGTTCTTCTGCAGCGCCCCCACAGGAAGAATCAGAATCTGTCTTCAAAGAATGTGAACTCCAGTGATCTTGTTGTAGGCTGTGCCCAGGCACTTGGGTTTATTTTTGGGGACATGTTTTGACTTTCAGGTTATGCAAGGATTCGCTCAGAGTGTGCTGAGCCAGGAGCAGTAGGCAGTGTGATAGACATGATGATTAGTCAGTGTAAAATGTCTATTGATTTGTACTAAACTAGATGTATTACGCAGCTGTAGTGACTTTAACTCTTAGAGGCTAATGACTGCATAATTTCATTATAGTAATTGCTGGACAATGGTGAAAAGATGTGTGTTTTGTGACTTCAGCCTAATGTGGAACTCTGCTGCATAAGGAAAGAGTTAAATCACAGTGTTATATGTTATTGCTTGTGTTCATCTTGAGTGTTTTCCCAGTCCTTCCCTATCCCCCCCCACAGAATCTTCTTCAACAAAGAGATATTTACTTTTAGTTTCAGGTTTGGCCACGTTGTTAAGACAAAGGCTCCTACTTGAGAGAGGTGGGGAGAGGGGGAGGCGGGGAATTCTATATAACCCAGCGAATAAGAATATATATATGTTACTGATGTAATCTGTTGCACGCCCATTAAAGGGCGGTTATCATGTGTTATAATAAAAGCCTGAGACTCTACACATTTGGGTAGAGACTCTCCCAGTTTTAGACCAGCATTTGTGTCTGATCTGTTCGATGATGTGTGCACACTATACAATTTGGAAGCTACAGAAATACCCCGAAGCCTGCTGGAGAAAATATGATCTAGCACAGGCAGCAGGGGTGTGCCCTACCATGAGGTGACCTGAGCCTGCCGTATGAGCTGGCAATCTGCAGGACCTCAGAGGGACAGTGCTAGGGTTGCCAGCTGGCTGGTAATTAAGGTCAATATATATTTTTTACTGGTCATATTAAAGGCCAGTAAAAAATAATTGCCAGCTATGTGGCGGCCGGGCAGCACCCTCAGTCATTTAACTTACTCTTTCCGTAGCACTAGTCTAGCAGCGCTGCTGTAATCAGTCTATGACCCCTGATCTCTCTCCCCGGCACCTGCGTTATACAGCATAGATTCCAGGGGGAGAGGTCAGGGGTTACAGCCTGATTACAGCAGTAGCCACCAGACTGGTATTACAGACGGAGTGAGTTAAATGACTGAAGTTGTCAGGTTGCCCTCCCCGAATGGAAGTCCATTACGGTAGAAACTGTAAATACAGGGTTAATATTCCTTCAGGGGCCACTAATGGGGTCACTATTACTACAGGGCTCACTATTACTACTGGACCCACTAACATAGGCACTATTACTATTGGGGCCACTAACAGGGTCAGTGTTATTATTGTGGGCACCAACAGGTTTACTATTACTACTGGGGCCAGTATGGGGGTCACTATTACTAATGGGACCTCTAACAGTGTCAGTATTACTATTGGGGCCACTAACAAGGTCAATATTAATTCTGGGGTCACTATTACTACTGGGGCCATTAAGGAGTCACTATTACTATTGGGACCACTAAGGGGGACACCTACTATTGGGGCCACTACTGGGAGAACTATTACCTTGTCACTTCTGACAAGTCTTAGTGATTCAAATATGCATTGGGTATCTTCTGTGTTGGCTCCTTCAATGCCTGTAAAATGAGTGGTGTGTTTTGCTGGGGTGGGGGGTATTTCACATTTCGCCTCAGGCAGCAGAAAGGGTTAAGGTATACCTGGTAGGCAGAGAGGCTCAACAGCGACACTGAGACCTGAGGAAGTAAAGTCAAGATACCGCCACTAATGAGCGCAGCAAAAACGCACAGTCAGAACAGAGGTGTGGCAAAGAATATGTGTGCAAGAAAGTCCAATACAAGGAAAACAGGAAACCACCACAGTCCATAAGTTGGCCATCTGTGTTTACCATACTGACGTGTTGTTGCAACCTTTAAGAATTGTACCCCCTTGTACGGACATTGAAAATTAAAATTTCTAATTTCTGAGAAGCTAGCATCAACCTTGCCGGAGTGAAAACAACAAACTGTTCCATTTTACATGTACAAATGTGACGAGATGATACATTTTTAGCAAAGTAGCAAAACATTAAATCATCTTTAATAGGTTGTTATGATTCATGACATTCACCTACCCCCGCTAAGGCCATGCTGCATTATCTGTATGCGGCAGACACCATGCACTGGCGTTCTGTCAGTCTCTCTCTGCTGCATAAAGGACATGCGTGAACACATGCCCGAGTGTCTTAAGGGCCAGCGTGCACCCTGTAATTCTGTTCCCCTCCAATCCTGAAGCACGTCTGGTCATATCTGTCATCTTTACCCTAGAAAACTTGCCTAAGCTGTTGGTCTTTTCGTCCAGTTGAAGGTGATTCTCGTTTGTACCGACTTCCTGGTTACTGATTCTGGGTGTACCCTGACTATACTGCATATACCACTCCTGACCTCGACTTATTCTCCTGTCTGCTGCCTGCCCCGATTCCTGACCTGTTTGTACTATGCTAAACCTACTTTGTGTGCCCTGATCTCTAGGATGTCTCTCCCCATGTTGAAGTTTACAATGCCTGCCTCAATCCTGGACTCCCCTGGCTATGTCTGTATTCACACGTTCCGGTACCGCACCTTGGACTGTTGTAACACCAGCTGCCACATAACTGGGATCACTTCTAATGTAACCGTCTGAGGACCCAGCAACGAAGCTCAGATCCTGACTGGTGTGGAGAAAGGGTATAGATCTGGGTTCCTCAGATGTCACCTCTAGATTTCGGGATCGGCAGTACCTTCACAAGGCATGATGACTGGTCAAAAGAATGTTCCAAGAGATGTTCTTCCCTGATCATAGACCTGTGTAAAAGGCCCTTTGGGAGTCTTTTTTATTGGTTCCATAGTAAACCCCTCTCCATGTTCTTTGCGGTGCCGTCAAGAAGGCCTTCAACACATACAGCTCTTTATCACAACTGTCTTATTCCTTTCTTTGGGACATGGTTTTGACCCCCTTTGAATGATTTTGCACAAGAGTAAGTACACTCCCTATAACCCCCTTTTATGCTATACTATTTCTTCAAACAACTGGAAACAATTACAAGCTACTGTCTCATTAGTATATGACACCATCAGCTCTATAGGGTCTGTATCCTGGATGCTCATAGATATGTTGGAGATGTAGGGAGGAGGAGGGCACTTTGTTCCCTATCTGCTGGAGAAGTGTTTTACACCTTTCTTGAAGGTTGTTAAAGACCTATACAATATTATCACTATGATGTTATCAGAAAGTATACGACTGACCACACCCTGACCTGATTGCCCTTTCTATGCATCATAATTGCTTTTCCTCTCTCAAAAAGGTCTCTTTAGGTTCTTTACGTGACTCATGAGGTCATATATAGAGAATGGAAATACATCTACACCTACTATTTCTCAATGGCATAGTCAATTTTCCTGGATATGTAGGATAGAGGAACTAGTTGCTGGCAATGCCGGTTTGGGTGATATGTATCTTATGGCTTCTATACAAGAAGTCCCCAGAATTTTTAATTTGGTTATCTGAGACTGTCACTTTAGGAGCATCATAGCATGTTGATCCAGACTCAGGCCATCCCTCTGTTTTTTATCTCACCCATCTTAACCTCCTTTTTCCATTATGTCCTTATCCTTGTCAATAAATCATTATAGCATTAGCGCCAATTTTCTTCAAATCGTTTAATAATTGCTTTGAAAGCTCAGCTACAGTACAGTGAGCTCATTTTCTATTCTCTCGAGTCATATAATGACATTACTGTGATTGTAGAGGGGGAAAGCCTCTTCTTCCCCAAGTGTTTTAAAGCTTTCTATTTCTGTGCCTGTGACTTTAAGAACATGTGATTGCAATGGGCGGTTCGATGAGGGTCGGAAGCATTTTCTGGTGCCAATGAGAGGTGCATTGTGGGTGGTCTCCAGCTACAGAATAGGCCTAAGTGCCAAAAAAGAAAGACATCATTGCCGGTATCCGAATCCTTCTTTGTCTTATTATTAAAGCCGTTCTGGCTTGGATATAAAAGATGCGGATACTTCGTGCAACTACCGCCTCACCCAGAATCGTCAACGCAACTTGTGTCAAACCAAGCAAAATGTCAAAATGTGATATTCACTCTTGCCTGCTGTTTTTATTGGAAGAAACAGTAAATAGTTGTACATTAAAATCTGGTTCTTAGCATTATTAGTTATTTGAATTTGCAGAGACCAAAAATGGTAAGTTTAGACTAGAGTTTCACACAGCAATAGTACCTAGTACTACAATGAGATGGGTAACACCATTCAATGCTTCCAATGCAGATAGCTTCTGCAAGATACTCAATCCGGACTAAGTGTTCCAAGACTCTCCCGATGGCAGGTGAGATTTCCGCCCAAACCCCCTCTATTAGCTTGAGCCCTGGAAATCCCTACTCTTTACTCCGGCCTCACTACATGATAAACATGGAATTCTCTTTGTTGTATTGAATGAACCATACAGAATGTATGAACTAACAGTGACATTCATACCTTTTTTGGCAATAATGGAGAGAATTTGATATCAATGATGCTCTGCAATAAGCATAACGTACTTCATTTATAGTGTGGGAAGTCTTTGAGGAGCAGCAAATGAGTTTGTAGCTGTTTTAGGCATTAGGTTGGAGTCTCAGGTGTAGCAGCCGCAGGTCTGGAGAGTAGTCAGGGAAGAGCGAGGGGGCAGCAATGAGAGGTTTCGTGATGCAGTACAAATGAAAAAGGCAGGTAGCGTTGTCAGAAGAGAAGCCAGAAGTCGGTATCAGGAGGTATCGTGTTGCGGTACAAATGGAGGAAGTGGCGGGTAGTATTATCAGAAGGGAAGACAGAAGTCGTTTTAGGAGGTCTTGTGTTACAATACAAATGGAAGAGGTGGGTAGTGTTGTCAGAAGGGAAACCAGAAATTGGTATCAGGCGGTCTCAGTTTAGATAGCAGAGGAGCAGGCAGCAGTGGAGCTTGATCAAGGCTTGCAGAGCACAATAATCACGCAAGAAAGGAGGGAACAGGACCAGGTTTATATAGGAGGCTTAATCAGGAACAGGGTGGAGCCAACACAGGGAAACGGAAGAGCATGGCTAGGTTTCAGCAGAGGAGCTGTCCAAGTCCTGGATGGCCTAGTGAGTGGGACAAATGTTGCCATAAGCAGACAGGGGAGGAAGTGATGGCGCCAGCTTCACTCACATTGAAATCAATGAGGGAGCTGGGCTACTACGGCACTTCCTGCTTCTCTGCTGGTCAGGATGTTACATCCATTCCAACCTTATAACAACCTTATGCCGTCACCACTAGTTGCCAGCTTTATGGAAATAGCCAAACTGGCTGTTCTACTCTATTTCTGTACCTCCCATAAAAGTGAATCGGAGTTATGTAAATGGCAAAGCTCACTGCACTGCCCTGTTTCTGTAACTCCCCTGCATTTCTATTTGGGTTATGAAAACAGTGAAGAATAACCAGATCTGCTGTTTCCATAATCTCAGGTACCTGGGCAGGAGGAAGTGAGCCCGGACGGAGTTGGGGGGAAGGTTACTTTTTTGACATAACTGTGATTAACTAGGGGTCGGACCTGCTGCTTCTATTAGACATTTATGGCATATCCTGTAGAAATGTTATAAGCATCCAAGATGGGAATACTGCTTTAATGCATTTTATTAAGAAGGTACATTTATGACTAGCAGTCATTGAAGCATCAAAGACTCAACCTGCTCAGCAGGTTTTAGATTATAGAGGAGAACACTGGAAAAACTATTGAAAGTAGACATGTAGCACAGCGTGCTTCCCTGAAAGACACTGGACCTTGTCATACGGTTTCCATTTATGTTTATCTATATATATATAAAAATGAATGTATGTCTGTCTGTTTGTCCTTTATGCGCTACTACACCATTCATCCGATCGCCATGAAACTTTGGGAAGTTGTTGAGTACACTTCTGGGGAGATTACTGGCATAGTAGATCTATTCTATGATAAATGGCGCGCGTGCGAGCGTCGTCGACAGTTACGCCCCCCACGTAGATCGTTCGATTTCCATCATTGCCACTAATTCTCTCACGTCCCGATGTCATAGAAACATGAAATTTGGCACGAGCATTGATTATGTCATAAATAGGAAAAGTTAATGGGTCCCAACTCGATTATTCAATTCTAAGCGCAAAAGAATTAGCGTCCAAATTTTATGTACGTAATCTAATTCTCTCACTTCCCGATGTCATAGAAACATGGAATTTGGCACGAGCATTGATTAATAATAATAATAATAATCTTTATTTGTATAGCGCCAACTTGTTTATGTCATAAATAGGAAAAGTTAATGGGTCCCAGCTCGATTATTCAATTCTAAGCGCAAAAGAATTAGCGTCCAAATTTTACGTACGGAATCTAATTCTCTCACTTCCAAATGTAATAGAAACTTAAAATTTGGCATGAGCATTGATTATGTCATAAATAGGAAAAGTAAATGGATCCCAACTCGATTATTCAATTCTAAGCGCAAAAGAATTAGCGTCCAAATTTTATGTATGTAATCTAATTCTCTCACTTCCCGATGTCATAGAAACATGGAATTTGGCACGAGCATTGATTATGTCATAAATAGGAAAAGTTAATGGGTCCCAACTCGATTATTCAATTCTAAGTGCAAAAGAATTAGCGTCCAAATTTTACGTACGGAATCTAATTCTCTCACTTCCTGATATATGTAAATGAATGTATGTCTGTCTGTCTCTCCTTTATGCATTACTACACCATTCATCCAATCGCCATGAAACTTTGGGAAGTTGTTGAGTACACTCCTGGGAAGATTACTGGCATAGTACATCTATCCTACTATAGGTGGCGCGTGTGCAAGCATCGTCGACAGTTATGCCCCCCAGACAAAGATCGTTTGATTTCCATCTCAAGCACGAAAGCAAAAGGCATTACAAGCAAGCGTGTTCAACTACAAAATGATGCATCCGCCGAACGTTTCGCAAGACAATTGCTGGATATTGAGAATGCTGAGGTAAAATGAAAGCTGTGCTGTGATTGGTTGCTATTCCTTATACTGCTGAGGTAACATGAAAGCTGCGCTGTGATTGGTTGCTACTTCTTATACTACTGAGGTTTCATGAAAGCTGTGCTGTGATTGGTTGCTTATATATTATACCGCTGAGGTAAAATGAATGCTGCGCTGTGATTGGTTGCTATTTTTTATATTGCTGAGGCAGAATAAAAGTTGCGCTGTGATTGGTTGTTATTTCTCTTACTGCTGAGGTAACATGAAAGCTGCGCTGTGATTGGGTGTTATATATTATAAAGCTGAGGTAACATGTAAGCTGCGCTGCGATTGGTTGTTATATATTATACCACTGAGGTAACATGAAAGCTGCGCTGTGATTGGTTGTTATTTATATATATAAAAACGAATGTATGTATGTCTGTCTTCCCATCAACGCGCGACGGGTAAGCTAGTTTATTATAAACTTTGATTTGACCTAGTACTGTGCAAACTTTGAGGAAACCCTTATAATGTTTCATTAAAAAAGGAATTTGTGTATCAAATGATCCTCTTGATTTGTATTTTTGCTGCTGTGAAAAACTTGTCAATAAAGTTTGCACAAAACGAATACAGTACTAGGTCGAATGTAAGTTAATAGCAAATACATTTAAATGGAAACCTTGTGACAAGGTCCAGTGTCTCTCAGGGAAGTACATTGTGCTACATGTCTACTTTAATACTTTTTCCATTTGTCACATTTGACAGCTGCTGAGCAGGTTAGGGTGGTATCATATCTGCGTTGGAACCTCTGATCGGAGGATGAACAAATGCAATGGCTGTGTTTGCACCTGGTCTCTAGAGAGGGGCTTAGTGCATCAGGTGTACACCACTATATGTCACAACCGAATGCACTGAGTCCCTGACAGTGCAATTGAATTCAACACGGAGTGAGTGCTGTGAGGGGAGAAGCCGTTTGCAGAATAGAACAGCTTCTTCTTCACAGCTTCCAGGGACGGAGGCACATGACTAGGACGAGAGAGCAGTAAAATACACGGGGAGTGGTAGGACAGATTGGCGGTACAGGGCTCTTGAAAATAAATTCTATATAATAGAGACACTTATTAATAAACTATTTTTATGGCAACAGAACAGTTTTGGCTGCAGCTGTTTAACAAAGGAGCGGTGCAAACACATCTGGAGCGACCTCTATTGTTATGCAGCTAGGTAAAGATGGATTTCACCAAAGCAGGTGAAATTGATTCACAATCACTTCTGCTTCCTAATTGAATTGATTGATATCCCTGAAGTTTTAAGTGATTTGGGGTTATACTGTGATGCTTAAATCGACCCTCCAGTTTCGGGACAAAATTCTGTCCCAGGACTGGGGTGTGGAGGGGGTACAGTATTTATAGTTGATTGTGACGGCCGTCCTTCATTTCTGCCAGTTCTTGGTGTTGTTTTTCGGGTGGCCAAGATGGCAGCCTCTCTTTTTTAATTATATTATGCTGTGCTCTCTGACTGATCACGTGATCAGTCTTTGTCAATCACAGAGCAGGTATGGTGCACTGGAAGTCCTAACATTACCAATACACTATGGACCTTTCACACATGCGGAATATTTCCGGAAGACGCACCTAAAGACACAGCTTAATCTGCTGCTACAGATTTCTACTCCATACCTCCCAGCTACACACAGACATTTTGGTGCAGAATTTTCTGTGTCTTTACGTGTGTTTTGTAGAAATACTCTGCACATGTGAAAGCTTCTTAAAGATGGAGGTGACCATCTTAGCCACCTGAAAACGGGACCCTGAAGCGGCGGAGCTGAATGATGGTCAACAAAATCAACCACAGGTAATGTGCCCCCTCCACCAGGGGCGTAAGGGGCCTGCGTGCAAAACTTCAGCTGGCTCCCCTCCATCTGTACCCATACCCAAAGGCCTAACTTGAAGATTTGGGGCCCCAAAACTTTATAAAAGTAATAACTGTGAAAACCCAATGCAAAACCTGTAACAGGGCCCTCCAACTATAAGGCTGGGTTCACACAGGGCAGCATTTCCGTGCAGACCTTCTGCATGGAAAATCCGCCTACGATTTTAATCCCGTGCGGATTAAGTAGCAAAGTGAATGATATTTGCAAAAATCTCATCCACACGCTGCGCCCGATCCGTTGCGGCCAAACTGCACTAAAACTGACACGCAGCGCAGAATTCAAAGCAACGGCATGTCAATTGTATCGCCGTTTCTGCTGCCGACTCTCTCCTCTCTATGGGGAGAGATGGCTGCAGCGGAATACAGGTGGCAGAGCCGCTTCAAAACCCGCGCTGGGTTGCAGAATTTCCGTGTGGTCCCGCTGCGGTCATTCTGCGAGATTTCCGCGGGAATGCCGTCCCCTGTAAACCCAGCCTTATGCTTTATTCCTAATACTGGGCTTACTATATGGAGAAGACAGGCCTTATGAGCCCCCTAAGGGCCCTGGTGCGACCACATCCCCTATAGTTACGCCCCTGCCTTCCACCCTCCAGTCCCAGGACAGAATGTTGGCCTGAACCTGGAGCGTCACTTGAAGGTTTTGCATGGGAGAATGCAGTTGAGAACCGTGAAAAATAAGACAGTTTTTCAAACGCTTTTGCTTTTTTCATGCCCGAGTGTCCTCCGAGCGACTTTCGCTTTTTGCAAAGGTGGCCCTTTTCTATGGTCTCCATAGTTACATTCATTAGAAACGGATTGCACTAGTATCACGCACCCATTGTCATCTGAGAATCGGTCCAAGATAGGACACGCTGCGTTTCCTTTTACTCGGACCATGTAAAAAAGCGCTCACGTAAGTAGAACAACTGAGATAAAAACGTTTCTGTGAATAAGCCCTAAGGGCTCATGTCCACGGGCAAAATGTGATTTAAAATCCGCAGCGGATCTCCCGCGCGCGGATCCGCACCCCATAGGGATGCATTGACCACCCGCGGGTACATAAATACCCGCGGATCGTCAATAAAAGTGATTTAAAAAAAAATGGAGCATGAAAAAATCTGGACCATGCTCCATTTTCATGCGGGTCTCCCGCGGGGACGGCTCTCGCGGGCTTCTATTGAAGCCTATGGAAGCCGTCCGGATCCGCGGGAGACCTAAAATAGGAATTTAAAGCATTTACTCACCCGCAGCGGGCCGCGAAGCTCTGCTCTTTCTCACGGCTGCATCTCCCTTGCTTCGGCTCGGCGGATGTGCCCGGCGCATGCGCGCGGCACGTCGACGACGTGCCGGCGATGTGCCGCCGGCGTCAGGAATTCATCCGCCGGCCGAAAATGAAGATCCGGCCGTGAGGAACAGCTGATCTTCGCCGTCCGCTACGGAAAGGTAAATGCTTTTAAATTGCTATTTTCAGCGCTCATGTCCGCGGGGCAGGAGGGACCCGCTGCAGATTCTCCATGTAGAATCTGCAGCGGATCTGATTTTCCCCGTGGACATGAGGCCTAAGGGCTCATGTCCACGGGCAAAATATGATTTAAGATCCGCAGCGGATCTCCCGCGCGCGGATCCGCACCCCATAGGGATGCATTGACCACCCGCGGGTAGATAAATACCCGCGGATCGTCAATAAAAGGGATTTTTAAAAAAATGGAGCATGAAAAAATCCGGACCATGCTCCATTTTCGTGCGGGTCTCCCGCGGGGACGGCTCCCGCGGGCTTCTATTGAAGCCTATGGAAGCCGTCCGGATCCGCGGGAGACCTAAAATAGGAATTTAAAGTATTTACCATCCGTAGCGGACCGGGAAGGTCTCCTCTTCCTCACGGCCGCATCTTCCTTGCTTCGGCTCGGCGGATGTGCCCGGCGCATGCGCGCGGCACGTCGACGTGCCGCCGGCGTCAGGAATTCATCCGCCGGCCGAAAATGAAGATCCGGCCGTGAGGAACAGCTGACCTTCGCCGCCCGCTACGGATAGGTAAATGCTTTTAAATTTCTATTTTCAGCGCTCATGTCCGCGGGGCAGGAGGGACCCGCTGCAGATTCTACATGTAGAATCTGCAGCGGATCTGATTTTCCCCGTGGACATGAGGCCTAAGGCCGGATTCACACAGGCATATTTGCGCACGCAAAACCTGTTGATTTCAATGAGTTCGTTCACATGGGTATCTTTCCTGCGTATTCCAGTCACAAAAGAAAAAGGCAGCACGCTGTATTTGCCTGCACATTTGCGCACCATAAGTCCCCCCAGAAGTCAATGGGGATGCACAGCTGCACGTTAAAAATGCGCTAGGAAATGTGTGAAACACTGCATAATTGCGCAGGAAAACGAACACATCTGGAACTCATTAATTAGCTATTTCAATCAGTGCGTATTTTTTACACAAATGCACATGCCCTGTGGTTGTAAAAAGTACAGTAAAATACGCTGATGCTTGCGCAAAAAAAGCATTGTTTGCTCCCCAAAAATGTTGTGCTCATGCGCGGGAGTTCAGTCTAAGCGGTTCCTTAATTTTTTTGTGCAGTACATGTTACATGTAGAAAAAGAAATGTTTTTTGACCAAGTGAGGGAAAATATGGACATTTTCAAGGACAAGAATAGCCAGAAACAAAACTTTACAACCCAGATAAATAAGTCCTCAAGCCTCTCCTCAGAAAAGTTAGTTGTTTGTCTGTCATTGTTAATAAAGCTTTCTTTTCTTGAATAAAAAACCCAAAGGCGTAAGGAGGCGTGGTCATGTACGTAACACTGCAGGGGCGGGGAAATAGACGTAATAGTCGTCAGGCCGTGTAGTTCTGCTCTCTGGCCGCGCCCTCCAGCTCTCCCTGCCATTCGTCGGGCGGGAGCCGGACGGAGCGGACGGCAGAGGCTGCATTCTGCAAGCCAAGGTAAGCTGGGCCTGCAATGCAGGGGTCATTAGTAGAGGCACCCATACAGGCAGGGAGCCCGAGACAACATGACGTCAGTGGCGGGGATTCGGGCGACCGCTTCATCAAACTCCCCGGCCGGTGTTATTCAGGTTTTGGAGCCAATGGAAAGAACCGTTACGGCCGGGGTGTAGTGACAGCGTCAGCCATTGGTTGGTAGAAAGGCCTGTGGGATGGGCTTGTACTGCAGAAGAGTAGAGATTGTGTGTCCAAGGCTGCAGCGAGGTCAAGTTAGGTGGGCCCGTGCAAGCATGCTTTTTAATAGGTCGTTACTTTATAGGCACTTTGTCCCTTAGTGAAGCTTCGGAAGTCGCTGGGCGTCTTGGAGGTGACTTCCTAGAAGGGCTTGCTTTTCTTGTAAGGCAAACTGGAACTTCCAGCCACTCGTGGTAGTTTCATAAGAAGCATCTACCCCTCCCAGATGGCTCTACTTTGGGTACATGGTGCCTTCTGATGGGCAGTGACATGTGACAGTGATGTCATGTGAGCGTTCCCTTATCATCAAATCTGGGGATGGTATAGCCTGGGTCTATAGGGGAGGACATGACACTATATGGATCCAACCTTAAAGGGGTTGTCTGGTTAGAACTAACTTTTTTGGAAATTGAAGCCAAAAGGGTTAAAAATAAAAATTTTAAAATTTCTCTGTGTATTTGCTGCGGTTTTACGTGATCCTATAGACTTCAGTGGGCAACTTTGGTCTGTAGATATAGACAAAAAGAGAACTGTTTTTTTGGGGGGGGGGGGGGCGGTCGGCAGGCGGAAGAAAATGGGAATACACCAATGCCAATCAATGAAAAACCTGTAAATACACCCGTGTGAATGGGCACTAATGACCTGTATTGGCTTCATGCCAAAAAGTCGTCCCATGAGTCCTTGAGGTCACATAAAGCCTATACACTAAGGGGATCCCCATACATTCGGGGAGTGCTTGGAGATGATGGGAACTACTTGACCACATGTAAAGGGGGGGGGGGGGTGTGACAAAAACTAGTGTGATGGAAGAGTAGATTGATTGTCCATACAGTCAGATTTAGGGCGTGTTCACACGTGGCGGGTTCTGACACTGGTCCGCAGCGGATTTCACACATTTAATGGAAGGAATGACGCATGGCGCGGGTTTTGGCGGTGGCAGTTCCGCCACGTGAGCACGCAGCCTTAAAGGGGTTTTCCCAGTTATTACTTTTATAAAGTTTTGGATACCCAAAACTATATAAAAGTAATACACCCCCACCATGGCACGGAGTGCAGCAGAATTTGCGAATCGACTGCATGGTGACGTCCCGTGGGCATCTAATGAGCAAGCCATGAGGTTGGTTTTGTCGTCCCTGCCTGCCTCCCATTGGCTGCAGTGGTCACCGCCGCAGCCGATGTGAACAGAAGGCTGGAGCAGCCGGAGGGGAGTATTTTTGAGTCTCACTAGAAAGGTTACGATGGCTTAGGTGACACACAAGGCCGGGCTCACACGACCATGCTGGTATAGCGTATTCCGCACGTGAAATATGCTGTACCAGACTCGTAGGTGGACATGTTGCCGCATTGCGCGAAGTGCGCGCACAAGTAAAATTGCAGCATGTCCTATCTGGACTCGCCTAAACGCTGGTATGTGGGGATTGCGGCACGCAGCAAGTATGCAATGTCAGGCGGCTATAATGGGCCTGTGTCCGGTGTTGAAATACACAGGCAGGATATACGCCTGAATGAATGAGCCTTAGGTCGCTTTCACACGGGTAATAAAATCACGTGACTTTTCTCGCGATGCAACATCGCTACAAATCACGTGTTTTTGTGCGATGCAACTTCTACAGTAGGAAGTCCTACAGTTTGTCCCTAAAATAAGCCCTAGCTGCATGAAAAAAAAATACATTACCTAACGGGCGCTATCGCCTCCGCTGCACTTCTCCTCCAGAAGCTCCACCACACTTGCCTGCAGTCTTCAGCCAGCGCTTCCTGGTCAGGGGGTTCAAAATTCCTGCCTCCGGGAAGTGCTTGCTCTGATTGGGTGAGCTGCGGCGCTCGAGAACCAATCACTGCAGCGCTTGATAAACCAATCACAGCCATTCAATGTGATGGCTGTGAGTGGTTCATCAAGCACTGCAATGATTGGTTCTTGAGCGCCACAGCTCAGCCAATCAGAGCCAGTGTTTCCTGAAAGCAGGATTTTTGAGCCTCCTGACCAGGAAGCGCCGGCTGAAGGCTGCAGACAAGTGCGGGGGAAATGCTGAGAAGTGTGGTGGAGCGGACAGTGTCTGTTAGGTAATGTATTGTTTTTTTTTTTATGTAGCTAGGGCTTATTTTCAGGGTAGGTGTAGATTTTGACACATTTTTTTAGTGTGCGGTTCACCTGCTCATTGAGAACAGGTGGATTTTGTCGTGTAAACGGCGATGGAAGTTACCTGCTGCAGACTTAAGTTCCGCGCCGCATGGGAATTTCCACACAGGTTTTGAACAGATTTTTTTTCCGCTGCATGCGGAGGAAATTTTGAAAATCGCATCCACTTTGCTGCTGCTGTAAATGCAGAGGATTTTCCGTGCGCAGGCTGCGCCCAGAGAATCTGCAGCAAGATGGAACCTTGAATGCAGAACCTGCAAGTGGAATCTATTGTTGCAGAATGTCACCGCTGCCACCAAAGTCCAGTCCCCTCCTCAGACGTGAGGCCATGTCACCGCTCGGCTGGTCCCCGTACAAATCCAATTAGAAGTTCTGTCCTTGGCTGGCACTACATGTGATATTCCCCTAATCCCTCCGCGTGCCAGTTCAGTAAGGACTACTGCCATAAAGGCAAAATCGTACAAAAGCGGCCATACTAAATATCCTGTGGACCGGAGGATGTTCCCTGGAGAGCGTTGCCTTAAGGCGCCTTCACACTGCAAGTGAAAACGCAGAATTATGAAATCAATGATTTTCAATGGTTTCCTGTACATTTGCAATGTTCTCACTAATTGTAGATATGCTGTAGCAGCAATAATGATGCAGAAGTTATGCCAAAATTGTCTTTATTCCTCTGTGCAACGTTTCGATCATTCAGTGATCTTTGTCAAGCTTGACAAAGATCACTGAATGATCGAAACGTTGCACAGAGGAATAAAGACAATTTTGGCATAACTTCTGCATCATTATTGCTGCTACAGCATATCTACAATTTGGATGACACTTTTGTGGAGTCTATTGATCCAGACTCCTGCTGTAGCTGGCAGCTCTGTATCTATGGGTCCTACCTTATTGGTTCTGTGGAGGAGTGCTGTTCCCATATTACTTGTATGCAATGTTCTCACTCATGCAATGTTGCGAGAGAGGAAAAAAACGTAGCATGCCTTATCTTTAAGCGTTTTGCACATAAGATCAGCGATCAGTTATCAGGAATTCACAGCGGGATACAGCTGATACTATTGTTTCAGCTGTATCCCGCTCCCTGATGGCAGCTGGGTATGAAGAACAGGGCGGTCCAGCTCTGTTCTCCATACCTGGCACGGAGCGCTCGGCTGTATAACAGCCAGGTGCTCGGAGCGGGGAACAGCAGGATGCAGAAGACAAGCGGGAATACCGTGCTTGTCATTTGCATCCTCCGTTCAAAGCGGCCAGCTGTATGATAGCCAGGCGCTCCGAGCAGCGAACTGCTGGATGCAGAGAACAAGCGGCCCCCTGCTTGTCTTCTGTGATCACCTTGCGCTGTAAGTGACACAATGATTGTCGCTCAAAAGACATCTTTGAGCGATAATCGTTGTTTCTAAGTGGACTTTAAGACGTTAGGCCACATGTAAAGTACTCTATTACTTCACCAGCTGACAGGATCCATATATCAGAATAGACCATACCAAAAAACTCTTTGCAGTAATAGAGTAAGGGCTGAGGGGTCTCAAGACATGCTGGAAGTTGTAGTTCCTCAGCAGTGCGCTGGATCTGGTGTAATGGTATTCCATGTACATATAGCATCATTGCTCCAAACTCTACGACTGAAGCGATTACTGTATCTCCTGCGTAGGTCCAACTGTGCAGCATATTGGCACAGCTGTCACTTTGTCTTTGGTGTCCTGCCATTGCGGAAGGTGGCAGCGCGCCCCTTGTAAGGTCTGGGTAGGGCAGGACGTGACCGGTTTGCACAGGCAGGTCTGGGATGTTCGGTTACAATGACTAATTGTTCTTCACCTTAGGATTTAGGTTTCTCATATGTATCATTAGACGTGTTACTTTATATAGATATAATGAATAGGGGCTGTGGTGTGTCAATATATGAGGATGGTGATAAGGGTGTGTTCACACGGGCGGGGGTGACGTAGGTCCCCTCACAGAGTAGACGTAGCTAAAACCTATATTTTCATTAATACAATTTAAAATTATTATGTAGATAGGGCTCAAGACACACAAGAAATCGTCACATTACCACAAAGATTGTTACTGGAGGTGTGGCGATAATTGGGAAAGAGAAGGGAATTACTGAGACTTCAAATGACCCCTGAGATGTGGGAGGTATGGTACCCCTACATTTAGTTTCCCAATGATTTTATAATAAGACTTTAGAATAAATGTAACGAGCACCACAATGAGCGCAAAAGAAGAAAGAATGCGTCTTCCTAATATTAGCTGTGTGTGTGATTTTTTTTATATATATATATATATATATATCTCCCCTTTACTAGGAGACTGATATTGATAATGGTACCCCGTAGAGATGGCTCAATTGGTATTTCAGTGCATGCAGAGAAGAGATGCTATAATCTGCTATGCAAAAAGCAACAGGAGAGCCAAAGTAGTTATCCCAAACAGAACTCTGACTCCTAACATAGGGAATCTCTATAACCACCTCTATGTAAAGTCAAAGGTACAAGACAAGATAATAAAGATAGTCTAGCTGTGTAACCTTGATGGTAGGTCACCAGCATTAAGGAGTCTGCAGTCAGAGCCCCCCTGACATAGTGGCTCAAATACTGCCCTAAGGGCGGTACTCTCTAATGCTGGTGACCTACCATCCAGGTTACACGGCTAGACTCTATCTTTATTATTTTGTTTATTATCTTGTCTTGTACTTTGGATAGGGAATCTCTATAGTCGCCTCTATCGAACCACGAACCAAGTATCCCCTAACTGTGACTCAAAAACACCATAGGAAGACGCATTCTTTCTTCTTTTGCGCTCATTGGGGTGCTTGTTAAAGTTATTCTAAAGTCTTTTTATTATAAAATCATTGGGAAACTAAATGTAGGGGTACCATACCTCCCACATCTTAGGGGCCATTTGAAGTCTCGGGGAGCACTGATTACATAGTCTCAGCTGTCAGCCCTGCGGCAGAACAAAGGAAACGTATTCAGAGAACAGCCGGTGGTGTGTTCCCTGAAAACAGCCCCTGGCGGCTCACACGCCACTAATTGGTACTAACAGGCATTAGTACCAAGTAGTAGTTTATGCTAAATGATCGCTCAAAAGCATCTTTTGATTGACCATTTTTGTGCCTAAATGCACCTTTAGGGTGCATTCAGATGACCGTATATCGGCCGGGTATTCACGCCGGCCGATATACTGCGTCTCTCTCTGCAGGGAGAGGAGGCTGGAAGAGCCAGGAGCAGTGCTCTGAGCTCCAGCGCCATCTCTGCCTCCTCTCACCCCTCTGCACTATTTGCAATGAGAGGAGGCAGGATGGGGGTGAAGCTCAGTGCCAGGAATTAGCAGTGAATCCTCCCACAATCCTCCTTAGGAGTCCTATAAAGGCATTCATTGGCTGCTGGTCTGCCTCTATATCCTCAGAGCAGACACCCCGCTGCAGCTCCACCAGTGCAGGTAAGTACAAACAAACATAATATATTTTACTCAGAACATTTGCCTTAGCTGTAGTATATGGTTCCCAGGAAAAGAAAGGGATAGATCAAGCATTAGGTGGCCAGCCGAATGAGAAGAGCAAAGAAGCATTCCCACCCATTCACACAAAAGTGTTGTATAAGTAAAGGAACGCATCCATCACAACTAAGGTTATATTGTACATGTAATGCTAATGACAAAACAAGGAAACCTTATACATCTTCACAAATAAGCTTTATTATAAAGTTATGTGTAAATAATGTTTTGAGAAATCCCGCGATTTCATAAGAGTTCTGGGTAGCACCTCAAGAGTTCTGAAGAAAGCTCTTAATGCTCGAAGCTCTAGAACCCATGTTTACAAAGTTCTCGCTGATTTAGTAATATCATTTTTGGAAGTTAGCACCCCAGTGATAAACTTATTTATTTTTTTTTTTTGCTTAATTCGCTATAACTATTTTTTAAAATTAATAGGGAACTCTAGAACTCTGTGGGGTGCATCCAGAACTTATGATAAAATTAACTTTTTCGAAAGATGGGGTGCTGACTTCACAGAGGTCGCTATACAAGTTACTGACCATTGATATGCACAGTGATCTGCAGTCACACAATGGGCCTCATACAATCTGCCCTAACAAAAAGTTTCTTTGTCGTCCATTGTAAACAATCAAAGACAGTAGGAGATGCCTCCATTGTGTGTGGATGAAGCTGAAGCACCACGGCACAGAAAACCCGCAGATCTCTATTCTTTACATGGAAGATGCAGAATGTCATAAGGATCCACTGTGGATTACACCCCATTAAAAAGGGCCAATTCCACTGTGAAAATCCACATTATAAACTGACATCTTACGGGTAGGGTCACACCGTGGAAAAATGCCACACGAATGCCACCTCTAACGTCTGTGTCTTTTTGATGCATGTCTTCACTTGGATCTGCGTGTGGAATATGCCCTGTTAATGGGCAGAATCTACCTGCGGAATTCTGATGTGGAAAATCTGCACCACAGGTCAATTTTGGGGCGGAATTGTAGATGACATTTCGTAAAACCTCTTCCACCATTGTAATTAATTGTAGATTTTACCTGTTCAAATCTGCATTGTTTGCGTCCCTTGTTGGCCGGCCTGAATGTTGTAGTGCCAAAGACTCATTGAGCATAGAGGGCGCCGCAGAAGGCTTGGACTACTGGCACATCTGAGTCAGTGGCTTCACAAAATTTACTGCGCTATTTCGTCTGAGGTGCCAAAAGCCAGACGGATCTCATTATAGTCAGTGGGGTGTTTTGTTTCCTCTACCCCCAAGAATGGAACCAAACAACAGTAATAGCCCGGAGGCCGTGGGTGCAGGTGTGAATGTGCCCTGACATAGCGGGCAGGTCTCTCACCTACCTTTATAAGGGATCTTTCACACTGGCGGACTTTGGCCACAGGACACACCGCAATATATGGAAAATTCTTCACACCGTTGTGCAGATCTTGATGTGAAATTGGACATGGCTTAATTCTGCAACAATATCCACATGTAGCCATGCGGATTGTTGGGGCAGATTTCCGCAGTGGCAGCTTTAGTTGCATGTCGTGGTGCATCCTGCAGCCGAATTCCGGCCCGTGTGACCTGTCCGGCGCCCGAGGACAGGACACGGACATGTTGTGGCTAGCACACCAGGAGAATGTTCATTATTACAGATTAGTAGGCCCCCTGTCCACGGGTGTTGCAGTATCCTGCAGCGGATCTCCGCCGTGGGAGCAGGAGCCGCAGACAAATCTCCGCCGGTCAGCCTATCTAATAGGCTGACCGGCCACATGCTGCAAATTGCCCACCGCAATGCTATGGGAAGCTTCAGACCGCGTGATTTGCCGGCGGTTTATCACTGGCGAAATCATGCCCGTGGACAGGCACCCGTAGGCTGCAGTGGTGGAGGTGACAGGAGCTCAGCAGTTTAGTGGCCACACTAGTGCCCAGGTGGAGGATAAATGTCATTGGGGCCTGGTCAGGTCACTAGAGGCAGGCGGCTGCACCGCGGCACCCAATGTCTCATCAGAACCTTGTATGCCGAGCTCTGATGTGGCAGGGGACCCGTGGACCTACTAGACTTTGGGGTCTGACACTGATGCAGGTCGTCCCACAAAAAGCTCCATCCCCACAAACTCCCTTTTACAGCCCACTTCACAGTTTTACTGTGTTTCGCTTGTGTCCTATATTACCATCACAACCAGACTGTAGTGAATACAACGTGGCACTACGGACACCAGCGTGTGAGCCGGGCCTTATACAGGAGGGCCACGGAAAAGTAGCCGGCACCACACTCTTATGAAAGCTGTGTAACAGAATAGCAACCAATCACAGCGCAGCTTTCATTTCTTATACTGTCGAGGTAATATGAAAGCTGCGCTGTGATTGGTTGCTATGGGCAACAAAGAGATTTTATTCTAACAGCTTCTATAAGTGTGGGGTTATCGCGCTGCGTTTTACGTCCGTCTGTCCTTCACCGTATTGAGGGCAGTCACTAAAACATCATCATGCCTGTTATGGTGTGCGCCACCCGCAACCCTTTATTTCTTGAAGCCTTGCATATGAGTTTTGAAGCAGCCATTGCCCCCCCCCCCCCCTTCCCCTCCCCCACGTCCCGCACACCTCCTATAGCAGGTATAGTTCCAGTTCCGGCCTGGTTTATGTCCTTCAGACTAATGTGTGTCCTTTCCTCAAGGTCGGACTATGTTCCTGTCCCAGCACAGTCCTGCCCAGCAAACAGGTTGTCGACTTGTTCAGCTTCCAGACACAATTACTGCTCATTAGGACGATGTTATAGAAATATATTAGGCAGCCTGGTGTAAACCTATTATGTACATGGGGGCCACAGAAAAGTATCCCGGGACCGCATGAGAGCTGTCTAAAAGACAATCTGCCTGTGTTGCCCATAGCAACCAATCACAGCGCAGCTTTCATTTTACCTCGGCAGGATAAGAAATGAAAGCTGCGCTGTGATTGGTTGCTATGGGCAACAGACAATTTCACTGTCCTCAAAGCAGTGGCATCCGCGTTGTTATTAAACCTGCCATTCATGATGGTAAAAACATACATATGGCCTAGGAGGAGCGCAACGTGACGACGGCGAGCGATAACTTAGGAATGTTCATTGGTTTGTTTTTTAAGGCAGTCGTAATTCGCAAAGAGCACAGATAAAATGTGCTGACGGAGGTCTGGGATGTGGCAAACCCAATGGAAATGAGACAGCAATCGTCCGGTCTCTCTCATTCACTTAGTCTGGGCTTACACGACCTGCGATCATTCACGGAAAGTAATTGCGAATGGTCGCAGAAGATGGCGGATGTGATTGTTTTTCTGCACGGATGTACGCAATGCACAGTGTATCGTGCAGAAGAAAGATCTCTCCTCACCTCCAACCGGCATTCCAACTTTTCGGTCTTATCTTCCTTTGAAGTTGCAAACTTGTCCGCCATTCATCCGCAATGTTAATTGCGTATGGGTTGCAGATCGCTCACATCCATAGACGTCTATTGAGGCTGTCCGCACGGAATCCGCACAAAAATACAACATGCGATTTTTATTTTTTTTTTTAAACTTTTTTGTCCTTTTAATTCCGTTCCCGCAAATCTCAATTCATATCCGCACGTGTGAGCGAAGCTGCGGAAGGTCATGCCTTCCAATGAGTGAGTACTACCGTGTATCATCTGCGCGGGTGACAATCGCAGATTCCGCACTTTAAATCCGCCTGTGTGAGACCGGCCTTATACAGGAACTGAACGAGCAACGATGCATTTGCCTGTCTAACCCGGCCGCACAAGTGCGAATGAGTTAGCGGTGACGTCACTCGCTCATTCAAACAAGCATTGGCTCGTCTAAAAGGACCCGCCATCCAACTTTTTTTCCCAATTGCAACAGGCATACTTGTTTATGGGGTGACATAAACATCCTGCGGCATATGCAAATTAGATTGAAATGCTCCAGACCATTCCAGCTATCCACAATATTCTGCTTGTCAATGATATGAATGACATTGGATATAGTCACGCTGCTAAACTCCCTCTGGCCATTCTCATGGGCTCCCAGAGGAGCCCATGCAGCGGCCGACGTATTCCGGCCCAAAAGATAGTTACAGAATTTTTTTGGGGCCCGTCGTAAAAACACCCGGTGCTATATATTGGCCGGCCGGGCGCTTTTACGTCACGAGAATACAGCCATGTGATCTGATGCATTGGAATCCAATGCATCAGATCACGGCGTATATCGGCCGGGCGTGAAAACAGCGGGTCGTTATACGCTCGTAGGAAAGCCTTAGGCTGCGTTTACGGGGGCGATGTGAGTTGCGACAGACATTCTCTGACATTCCGTCTGTGTGCGAGACGCCGTACATTACATTTCCCATTCTCTTGCAAGTCTTGGGTTAATAATTTCCAATGCTTCTGTCCGTGTCGCACACGGACAGAAGTCACGTGAGATTATCGCCCATGTGATATGGAGCATTAATCGCTCAATCATGTCAAGTTTGGTTGTAAAACACACCTTATAAACAGCATCGATCACACTGATTGGTTAGGTGAGCTGTGCCGGTCCGATGGATCTTATGGGCATGTGTGCAGAAAAGGACTACAGGTTTGACCTTCCACTAACATTTGTTGAGTTCATCACATCCTTAGTATAAAATGATGTATCCGCACAACACAGGATGTCTGATATCCTGCATCCTCAGGCCGTACCTCGCTGATATCCTCCTTCCTAAGGGCATTGCTATGGCCTTGTGATGGATAGTTCTCAGTACACGATTCGCTTACAATATGGTGACCATTGGTGCATAAATAGCAAATCCTTAATATGCTATAATTTGATTAGCAGAAAACTTTTATAATGAGATGTCTGGAAACGCCAAGTCTTCAAGTCGGTCCATTAACACTTCCTATTAGCTGATGATTTTGTGGACCGTCTGGGGTGTCTGTGATCATATAATACATGTGTATTAGGGAATTGCTGTTTGGGTCATTGCACAATAAGAGAAGAAGCAGCACTTGTGAATCTCTTCTTGGATGAATGCCGCCTCCTTGGGATTCAGAGATCTGCGGTTTATTACCTCTTATCTAGGGAAATGGTGATCTCTGTGGACTTACTGTTTGTTCAGCTCTAGTGCAAATTTCAGCGGGGTATAATATTACAGATGTGATGCTGCCTGTAGATAGACCCGGTACTTTGCATCGATGGCCGCCTTACAGTGACTTTACCTTGAATGGGGATCCTGTTCCTCTGTTACAGAAGATTAATTGATGCGTACAGAAGTTTCACAGCTGATGCAATTTGTACTCATTAGTGTTTCAGAAATGTTATTTAAATTTCTATACTTCATATACAATACGCAATGAAGTTTCATTTGATGTTTCTGTCAATTCAGGACCTTCATCAGATAATCTGTTAGTCAAGTGTGCTTATCTAACTGATATATGGGAGAATAGCAAATGAGCAATTATGGGCATCCCATGTAAACACAGGACCCAATAGGGCAAGTGAGTGAAAATGGCTCACTTGTTAGAATAGCTCGGTTTTCACCTAAAAACTGAGTGACTATTGAGCCATGTAAACAGGCAGTCGTTCATCTGTGATGACTGCCTGTTTACTCTGAATGGAGGAGGGCAGCCGAAAGAGATCTCTGCCATGCTCCACATCTGTTTAGTGAGCGATCATTGCTTCTACGTGAAAGCACAAGAGCGATAAATGCTGGGATGGCTGTCGGGCCCCTAAGCGTCCCACAGTCGTCCCGTGTAAAAGCACCCGAAGACTGATTAACTCTGGCTGTTTGGTTGGAGAAATATGCCATGTTGATGAATCTGCCAATCTTTGAGGTTCCATGGCGGTAGACTTTTACTGTGCTGAGTAAAAATGGTCAAGGATATGAAACTGAGGGTGGCCAACCCAACTTCAGTAGCTGTCGGTTGACTGCTATATTTCACAACTTAGCCAAACCGAGCAGTCATGTATATGGGGGAGTGTTCTCATTGGGCAGAGGAGGGTTAAGGCTGCTTTAGACACAACAATTATCCCTCAAAAAATCTTTTGAGCGAAAGTCATTGTGTTCTTTTTACAGCACAAGGCGATCACCTTGCACTCCGAGCGGAGGATGCAGAAGGTAAGTGGGGTGTCCCATGATGTCTTCAGCATCCAGCTGTTCTCCGCTCGGAGCGCCCGGCTCTTATACAGCCGAGCGCTCCGAGTTGGGTATGGAGAACACAGCTGGACCGCTGTGTTCTTCATACCCCGCCTGTTTTCAGGGAGCGGGATACAGCTGAAACAATAGTATCAGCTGTATCCTGCTGTGAATTCCTGATCGCTGATCTTTCAGCATGCTGAAAGATCAGCAATCAGCGACGCCGTAATGAAAACTACACAATGTCAGTGCAGTTAGAAACAACGATTATCGCTTAAAGGATGGCTTTCAGCGATTTTTGAGTGAAAAGGGCCTTAAACTGCTCTGGCAGGGCCTTATCTCCACAGAGAACAAAAGAATCTGATGTTAAATTCATTGTGCTCCATCCTCCCTTCACTGAACATTATCTGTTGGAGAAGCTCAGAAATAAGCAGGTTTGGGTGACTTTTCACTATAAATAAAGAGTATGGGAGGCCTAATTGCTATTGAGAGTTGCAATGAATAGCCTTATTCTCTAGAACAACGTTTCTCAACTCCAGACCTCAAGTAACTCATGTTTTATAGAGATAACATGTGAGGCAATTTATGAGGCACTGACAAATAATTATAATTACATTACCAGTGTTTTACTAAGGAAATCCTGAAAACGTTACCTGTTTGAGGTAGGTGCTTGCGGACTGGAGTTGAAAAAAGGGTGCCTTCACATGGGACTTAAATGCTGCAGGAAATCCGCAGCATTTACAGTATAAGCTATATGGATAGGATTTTTAAAAAATCTCAACCACATGGAATGGAAAAACTCAATGCGGAGTCCGCAGTGTATTCTAAATTCTAAGTCCCCCAGCATGTCAGTTTGTGCTGCACTTTTGAACCTTTGAAATGCAGGAGCCAGGTGGGACTTTCATAGACACCAGTAGAAGGCACCCCTGAAATATTAGTCACTGGCGTCCACCTGGAATGTATCCAGACTGGCATGTGATTCTTCTCTTACGTCCATATTGTTCTTCTCTGGCACCTTGTGGACTGCATTTCTATAATGTGGAGTGTAGCTACTGACCAATAGCAGTCCAGCTAGTCCGACATGTCGGAAGCTGAGCCCCTCATGAAGTAGGATCTTACTTTAGCACGACATATATATGATGTGTCAGCACGGACTTTCTTACATGTTCTATCCGTTGATGCTGAAGTTTTTCAGTTTCATCCAGTACTTTTAGCACCTTTTGTATCGTAAACCAGCAATCTAGTACATCCTGCTTTGTGGCCATTGTTCATACCCGGTTTCATTGCTTTTGTATAAAGTGCTGTGCACACTGTTGGCGAGCATCACGGCTTGAGAACAGCGAACATACAACGGTGCCCAGGATAACTTTACTGGTAAAGTAATTAGGATTTGTGATTTTAACCGTATGATACAACACTAACGCGTTTCTCCTCTTCTCCCAGGTTCTGGTCATCGGTCTCCCACAAGGACACAACCATGTATAGCTTAAGGACTTGTGCTGCTAAACTAAGGCCTTTGACGGCCTCTCAGACTGTTCGATCTCTGAAACACAGTCGGCCTGCGGCCCCAAGGACGTTTCAGCCATTAAGGTGCCTTAGTACACCTGGGGCCGCAGAGCCTTTTCTTAGTGGGACTAGTTCTAATTATGTGGAGGAAATGTACTATGCGTGGCTGGAGAACCCTAAGAGCGTCCACAAGGTAAGGACGGAGCCGGGTGGTCTTTGGATCGCTCCTCTGCATACGGCAATAACCTTGGGCTGCTGATGGAATATGTTCATAAGGAGTGACCAACCGGCAATAAGACGCCGGAGGAGGAGAATGTGTTTTCTGCACTGATGGGAGGTCATCGCCACTTGGAATATGGAATACCACCGCCTTTAATATCCTCATTCCTGGCATGTGATATGCATAATGAATTTATAGAAAGGTCTCCAAGGCTAGTCATCCCAGAGATTACATAAGAGGATGGCACTTCAAGGACGGAAGTCACAAGATGTAAAGTCTTCTCTGTACGTTACGTGTTTTTCTATGTCACCGTTGGTGACCGTAGGGATGTCTCCGTGGGACCATTGCTGATCATCAACCTTCTCCTGTTGTATCTCAAGTGAAAACAAATACTTAAACCAAATCCCTGTTGATATTGCTAAGACTGCTGCACACTGTACTTTGAGTTGCAAGAAAAAGTAAGTGAACCTCTTAGAATGATCTGGATTTTTGCATTGATTATTACTAATAAAATGTGGACTGGTTGTTTAATAAAAAACACAATCCAATAACACGCAGTTATACCGTTCGTGTCTTTTATTGGGCACATTGAGTAATCATCCACATTGTAGGATTGTAGGGAGAACTAGTAAGTGAACCCTTGAATTTAATAAGCTTTAGAGTCCCCTTTAACAGCAATCTTATCCACAAAATGTTTCCTGAACCTGCAAGTAAGATTTGGACCATTCCTCTCTGCAAATGTGTTTCAGTTCATTAATATTTCTAGGATGCCTTGCGTGCAAAGCTCTATTCTCATCATACCAAAGCTTTTCGATAGGGTTAAGGTCATTAATATGACTTGGACATTCCAAAACACAATCTTTTTCATCTATTGTTTAGTTGATTTACTTGTTTCTAGATAAGCAGGGATTCCAGGTGTCGGACCCCAACCAATTATTTTCTATCTTGGGGATGCGAGTAACTTGCTGTGGTGGGTATATGCCTTTAACAGGACGCCCACTACAAGTCAGAGTAGTAAAAGTACTGGATTTTTTTCTATTTGTAGATATGTCTAACTGTGGATTGATATACACCCAGGTCTTTAGTGATGCTTTTGCATCCTTTTCCACCTTCGTGTGTTCTTCTAGCGTCATGAGGCAGGGTTCATAAGTTCTTAGGACGTTGAGATGAACAGATTTGTCAGTGACCAGGCTTTGCATGCCTTTATTTAATGGGCAAAGCACATATGAAACATGCACTTTCATCTCATTTTCTTAAGTGCATCACCTTCTGCCAATTAGCTCTTGGAGAAATCATTAACACAGAGGTTCACTTACCTTTTTCTGCATTGTGGATGTTTACTGTAAGTGTTCGCAATGAAAGACATGAGTGGTACAACTGTTTGGGTGTAACAAGTTAGTTTATATTTGTCTATAACTGTGACTCCAGGCAACAATCTGACCACATTTTATTAGTAATTAATGCTGAAATTCGGGTAATTCCTAAGGGTTCATTTTTTTTTTTTTTTTTTGCAACTGTAGTATACAGCGGGTCTTGTCATCTCTGCTCTGCATTATTTTTCTGTAATCAGGTGGGCGGTCTTTGGAGATCATTGACCTCTATGTTCAGCATATGTCAATGAAAGGATCCGTTGAGTTGGACATCTAAGGTATGTTCACACGGCAGGATCTGTGCCGGATTTGTAATGCGTATTCCGCCTCTAAAACTGCGGCAGAAATCCGTGGCTAAAGCCGGATTTCCACTGGTGATCGCGATATTGGCCCGGGAAACTTGGCCTGATATTGTGCTTGCCAACGTGCGTTTTTCACGCCGGTGTGAGGTGTTTATCTTTCAAAAACGCCTGTTTAATGCTCGTCAGAGAATCAGAAGTGTTTCCTATTGATTTCAATGGGAAACATCACATCGCACTCGCATGTGCATCTCGTGGCATGCAACGTCTTTTAAGGTCCCATTGAAAATAATGGGCGAGGCGTTCTGAAGGAACGCCAAAAAATAGAACATGGTGCGTTTCGATCTTATTTTTTTCTCTCGTATCATCACTGTGAGGGTAAACTTTGCTCCTGTGAATAAGTCCATTTAAAAGAATGGAGTTCGTGCAAAACTTGCTTGAGATTTTCACTTGTGTGAATGTAATTTAGGTCGTGGATTTGTGCCACAGATTCACATTTTGCTTTTGTCTAGGGGCAAAATCAGAAATTTCTGTAGCAAATCCGTGTTAAGAAGGGACATGTCACTTTTTTTTTTCTGTGACGCATATTTTTCATCCGTGGTGTGAAGACGGCAACGAGGCATCTTATTCAAATGAATGGGAAGCCAATTGTAAGCGAATTGTCGCACAACTTCCGGGCCAAAATCTGCCGTGTGAACGCAGCCTTAGGCCCGATGTCCATGGGGAAAATAGATTTATTAAATTGCGAGTGCGATCCGCGCCCATAGGCAATCATTGGGTCCCGGTCCATGACATGGATGTCATTTTTCCCAGGCGTGTGGATGGCACGGGCTGGAAAACAACCACAGCATGCTCCAATTGTTGTGCGGTTTTCCCGCGTGGACGGCTCCCGCGTTTCCATTGAAGCCAATGGCATCCACCCGGGTCTGCGGCACAGGCACAGCTTTCCCTGCATCCGTGTCGTGGACGACGGGAAAGCATGAACTATTCGGCACAGTACATGCACCTGGCACACTGCCGGCGTCTCGAGTGCATTCGCCATGCAGAAGAAAGAAGATCTGGCCTGCACGGAGGAGAGCCCCGCAGCGTCCGGACAGGTGAGTATAATGTATTTTCTGGCCTCATGTCTGCGGGCCGGGTGGAGTCTGCTGAAGGATTCTACATGGGGAAGCCATGGATATGAGGCTTTAGGACAGAGTCCATCACGGAAACTTCCTCATGGAATCTGCCTGTAAAACCGTGGCAGAAATCTGCGACTATGCCACAAGTTTCTGCTGTGGATTTTTGCCACAAATTTAGCCCAGTCAGTTGGCAAAATCCACTGTGGAATTCCCATGGGGATCACATTCAAGAAGTCGGCTAAATTCGCATGCGGATCTACGGCAAGAACGGTGACAGAATAGCTCTGGATTTCTGGTGCCATATTGTCGGCGGGTTCTGTGCGGAACATTGCGCTGGGTGAACATGCCCTTACTGCTGCACATGCCTACATCACGTATATTCACGTCTAGTTGAGGTCACTTCTGGCGCCATGACCGGAGCCGACCCTTACCAGACTAACCCTTATTAGAGCAGTAATTGCTGGTTTTACAGGCACAGCTGGAGCAGATGCTTCATGGATGAATAACCCGGTGTGATATTATAAACTGGGAAGGGTTTCCTGCAGTTTTGTGCACGGATGGGATTTTCTGCATGAACTAGCACTCACTGCGCCCGATCGCCCTTCCTGGCCAGCAACCTTGGAACAAGTGTCAGTAACTAAAAACACAAATGCAGGAAAGGCGCCCCTCGCCGACCTCCTGGAAAAGGAAAGCTCCGTGTCTGCGCCGTAGCGTTCTGCGCATGGAGTCAGGTTGTCGCTCCTTGCTGGCAGCAGCTGGCATTCATTGGTTCCTGCTGATGCGCTAATGTATCCGTAAACGCCGTGGCGCTTTCTGATGTTAACCATTGGACAACAGAAGTGCGCTCCATCAGACAGCCCAGACGACATACTGTAGTGATATAGTTTTCAATTATTTATGCTATTTTAGCTTTTTTTGGGCAAAAATGCTTTTTATAATTCGCCAATACATTGTAATTAACATAGCAAATCCATTTGGTTGTTCTGACCTTACATTGGCATTATTTTGGTTTCCAAATGGCGCACAGGCTACTGCAGGAATGTCTCCATCGTTCTCTCCACTTTCTCTCATGCCATTCTTATGGAATTCCGTGAAGTGAATCTCGCTGCAAAGGGAAAAAATAACTCCAATATATACCTATATACTAATGTAAAGATATAGAAGCACTCCCCAGCAGAATGCAGACTGCTATATGGAGGAGCATTGCGCAAGTGCAAGATACTGATGAACAACCCGTCACACACCGACCACATATAGGGGGTAGCAGCTGCTTGGTATTATACTTGCATGTAGATCAGGCATACAAAGGGTGCCAGTCCCGCTGATACATGTAGTGCACCAGCTATTAGTGACGCCGTATACAATTTCAGCCAGGTGGGTTGCCCTGCATCTCAAAGTGAGCCACACAGGACCGACACCCCAGGTCCCCATATCATCTAACGCCAGACTGCTCACCGCACAAATCAATAAATACAAGGTATTAGTTAATGTTTTTGATATTATTCCTTGAAGGGAATCTGTCAGCTCCTATCAGCCTCATAAATATTGGCGTTCCTCCGCTGTCTGCTTGCAAAGCTGCAGCTGCATGTACGTATGCACGCACTACATAAGCACATGCTCAAAATGAAAGGACTAATTATTAGAGGACTACTTCTCTCATCATGTGTGCACGCACAAGTAGTCAACAGGATGCATGCAGCCGCAGCTTTGCAAGTGGGGGGTGGGGGTGATGGGAACGCCATGGAAGGCAAGTATGATAGTCACATCCGCTGATTCAGCTCCTATGAGAGCATCCTATATGAATAAGCCTCCATGCTTTTTCGTGCACCACACTTTGACCCCTTTGCTGTGACTTTGGTGGATGATGTTGGTGTCATTAGATGACACAGATGCTCACCGGTGCCGTAAAATCATCAAATGTGAGTTTAATACATTAAGGGACCTGTCAGACGGGTTTAAAGTTACAATGTTAAGTCTATGGGCGTGTGCTGCTGTGCTGGAATGAGTGAAGCGTTGCTAAGCAACACAGCATACACTGCCCAATCAAGAGCGATAGAGAGACAGAGAGAGAGAAACCGAGTCAGTGAGAGAAAGAGAGACAGAGTGAGAGGGATAGAGCGGACGGGAGAGAAAGCAATACAGAGACTGATAGCAATAGAGAGACACAGTGAGAGAGAGCAATAGACAGAGCGATAGACAGTGATAGACAGTGATAGAGAGAGTAATAGAGAGACAGAGCAATAGTGGGAGAAAGAGTGATAGAAAGAGAGAGATAGACAGACAGTGATAGAGAGACACAGAGCGCAATAGAGACAGACAAAAAGAGAGCAATAGAGACGGAGAACGATAGACAGAGATCACAATAGACAGAGCTAGTGATGGAGCGAAACAGAGCGAGCGATAGAGAGACAAAGGGAAGCAGAGAGAGAGAGAGTGATAGACAGACCGAGAGAGATAGAGACCCATAGAAAGCGATAGAGAGACAGAGAGCGAGCAAGAGACAGAGGGACAGAAAGAGAACCAGAGAGAGATAGACAGACAACAAAAGAGACAGACAAACAGAGAGAGACCTGTAGACTTTTCTATATTAGATATCTGCTCCAAATACAAAGTAACACTAAATAATCACCTAACCAAGTAGATGTAGGGGTTCACGACCACCACTTTCATGTTCGCATAGCGCACACCGGGTCAGTCTAGTAACTTTAATTTATGGAGATCTGCCTTTTTTCCGAGTCCTATATGTGTCCCATTCATGTCTATGGCGAGGGTGTGCATGGGACTCCGAAGAGTCAGATTTCTGTGCGGACCATAATTTTTGGTAGAAACTACGGAGCGGGCGAGTATTAAAAAAAAACCATCAGCCGTCTTCCTGTCAACTCCACTACTAGACAATAACTTATGGCGCGGTCGGGACGTGACGGGTTCCCTTATACCGTTATATGTCGCTGCTTCCCCAAGCATGTTTGTTAGATGTTGCGGTCGGCCATGTTGGTCGTTGCTAGAAGTTCCATCATTCTAACACTTCGTATTTTCTGGAGGTTGTTTTTCATATACCATGAGGCGACTTTGCCTTGTTTAGCTGAACATGTGACCCTATAGACCTTTGTCACTATATAGCGTGTTGGCGTGTGTATGGGTGACGGAGTTAGCAGTCATGAGGTAGGAGAGCAATTACTGATCAATAGTCCAAGGTTACACGTCGTCAGTGTGATATATGGAGTTAGAGCGCCTTGATCCGCAGTTGGTTCCTTAGGGGCGGATCTGCTGCGGGATCTCTTGTCGTGGACAATCCGCAGCTGAAAGTCTGAAACAAATGCTGCAGATTTTTACGGGGTTTTTAATGTGAATTTTGGTGCAGAACTCTCCCCCTCATTGAGAAGAGGTGGAAGCGGCGATAAAATTGACACGCTGTGGATATAAATGCGGCGCCGCGTGTCAGTTTCAACATGGATTTTGTGCAGGATTTTTTTTTCCGCAAGTGTGTGGACAAGATTTAGAAACTCTTGTACTCGGCTGCTACTGTAAATGACGCAGCTTTCTCATGTGGAAAATCTGCCCCGTGTGAACATGGTTTTATTGTTCTATGAATGTCCTTCTGTAGCGCTCTCTGGTGGAGAGGGATGAAGGTGTACATACTATCTGTCAGATGTGTTCACATTGAAATCTGTGTACTGTGAGTGATACCTCGGGATGCGAGTGCCTTGGATTGCGAGCAAGCTCTCTCCCGAATTTCTGCTCTGATTTAGGCCGCCTGCAGACGAGCGGGTCGGATCCGGCGGCGAGAATTCTCGCCGCGAGACCCGACCCGAGCGCCTGCAGAGACGAGCGCGTACTCACCCGCGCCCGGCGGCCCCGGCTCTTTCATGTGCCGGCTGCTGGGCAGCCGGCGCATGCGCATGCGCAGACCGGAGCCGGCGGCCGGGTGAGTGACGTTTCCGCACAAAAATAGGACATGCCGCGGTTTGTTTGCCGCGCGAGATTTCGCGCGGCCAAACCGCGGCCGTCTGCATAGGAGTGCGTATTGTAATGCACTCCTATGCAGGCTTTGAGCGGCGGAAATCCCGCCGCGGGATTTCCGCCCGTGTGCAGGCGGCCTTAGTAGGAATGTTTTCCCCATCGTGTGATGAGGTTTTAAAGGGAATCTTTCACCCTCCTACAGTTAGTGCTGTTAAGGGAGCTGGGTGTGAAGTATCTTATATACTCGCCCGCTGCCCACGGTGCCCACCCCTGAGTCCGTGTTTGGCACTGAACATGTATGGGAGAACACGCACATGAGCTGTAAACGGGGTTGGATGTTCAAATCTCATTCTCTTTGCCGTTAGTGCAAATGCTGGGTTTTTTGTTTTTTTGACATGGACCCCTGTGAACGTGGTCTAACAGCTTGCTAGTAACTACCGCATAAGGGCTCCTTCATGACTGCGTTTTTGCACGCGACTTCGATTAGCGCTGTGAGCGAGTTGTCTTTTGCGTGCATATTGGCATGTTTTACTGTACTTTTCTTGCACTTGTAGGGCATATTCATTTGCGCGCACAAGGCGATCACACCCCGATTTAAATGGGTATTTAGCCTGCTGGGTTCTAGATGCGTTCATTTTCCATCGGAATTGCGCTTCTCGTTGCCTATTTTGCGTGCGCATTCGCACACTCCCTGTAGAGTTCTATGGGGACCTTTGGTCCTCAGAAGTAGAATGTTCTGTTTGTGTATCAGCCTTTACTAGCGGGCTGAACTCTGGTACACACCAATATACTAACAAGAGACCCACGCTACTTTGTCATACATATACCGCCCAACCGTGCTGCGATCGGGGAACCAAACTATAAATTGACACCCAGTTTGGCAAAAGATCAGTTCTTCCTAGTAACCGGCACCAAGTGGTTGTATTGGCCCATCGCAACCCATGGCTGCAATCTTGCTTTTCACCAACACAAAGCTGCCGGCGGCACTTGTAATAAGGTCTAGTATGAAGTACACGGCGGCCCTACAGCTCCGGACGTTGTAGGCTCTCTACTGCTGTATTACACCTCTCTACGGCTATGGTGTAATACGCCATCCTATATTATCTACAGTTACATATGAATCAGTAAAGGCCTCTGTATGACAGTGAGACATTCCGTGATTTCCTCCACTAGTCCTCTTTACTAATGGCGGACATGCTGGACTCCGGACTTTGTTTTTGGGCCTTTTGTCCTCCGTACTATACATTAGCTTCATCTGTTGGTGCAGAGAGCTAGAAGTCACCCTGTTGCCGTGCAGGCCGGTTCTTGCCGGGATGAAGACCGCGTCATCCTCACTGGCGAGGCACCAGCATGCAGAGGGAACGCCACTTAAAAAGGGGTTGGGTCCGTTCATTGATATGCAGACGTTAACTCTTTGTTTTCCATGACTTCTGCTATGAGTTATTCCCCTCTTTATAGCTAATTTTCAGTGCTGTCACGTATCTCAGCGCCGGTCTCGGAGCTCCTAGTTGTTGTTTGATAAAGTTGATATTTTCAGCACTTAAGGTTTTTTTTTTTTTTATGTGGAGCAATTAATCATTTAATCGTTAATTTTGGCATGATGCAACCATTTACTCGCCCATGTGAAACCGGCCTTATACTTCCCTTTCCTCACGGTTCTCCCTCTGTTAGCTGTCAAACCCGCCGCTGCAGTGCCTGCTGTGGACTACATTGGCGCAGTGTGTAGTCAGTCCTCTCATTCTACGTACGCGACTGCGCAGCGTTCAACAGCGGGGTTGGCAGCTGACACCGAGGGAACGTTGGGTAAGGTAAGTATTACACTTACATCCCCGGACTCAGCATGTCGGCTACCGTGACCCCATAAACTTAGCTCATGGGGCCCAAAGTAGCTGGCAGATTTCTTTGGATGCCCACTTACACAGGACCATAATCTGCACCTAACTAGCCCCAAGTCGTTACAGCATGGCGATCGCTGCTCGTTAAACTCCCATTTGCATGTGGCACTGATCAGTACTATGATTGTTCGTCCCCATGTATTTTGCATAATGGGCGACAATAGAGGCGGGATGCGCTGCCCGCAAACAATGGTCCTCACGCTCGTATGAAAGATGGGATCTGGTAACAAACAAGAGTTTCCTGGTTTGCCGGCTGATCGCTGCATGCCTACAGGGGACAGGAATCGGGAATGGACGTTCATAGGGACATTTGTTTGACCGATCAACATCCCGGGTTAATTGGCCTTAACAGTGGCGCTTGTAAGATGTTAAGGTGTCCGTTTTTTTAATAGGAAAACATAGCACAGCACGATGCGCTATTTTCCTTGCCAAATATATGGAGGGTCACAGAGAAGTAGCCCAGCACCACACTCTTATGAAAGCAGTTTTAAAGAAAATCAGTCTTTGTTGCCCATAGCAACCAATCACAGCGCAGCTTTCATTTACCTCAGCAGTATAACAACAAATCACAGCGCAGCTTTTATTTACCTCAGCAGTATAAGACATGAAAGCTGCGCTGTGATTGGTTGCTATGGGCAACACAGCTTGGCTCTCATTCCTCATTGCGCTGAGGTAAAACAAAAGCTGCGCTGTGATTGGTTACTGTGGGCAACAGAGACAGATTTTCTTTTAGACAGCTTTCATAAGTGTGGTGCCGAGTCATTTTTCCGTGGCCCTTCATGTATTAGAGAGTTGGCCATTGAGCTTATGACACCGATATGAACGGAGCTTAAGGCTGGGTTCACACAGGGCGGATTTGCCGCGAAAATTCTGTCTGGAATTTCGCCGCGACAAATCTGCCTGCGGCCGCTAATCCCGTATTTGGCTAGCCAGCCAGTCGACAGATTCGCCCACATGGGACGGCAAATCCGTCGCGGCAAAGCCATTTTTCTTCCCCCCAGAAAAGTGTGCGGCCAAGCCGCTCCAAGACCTGAGGTTAAGTGCCGCGGGTTTTGAAGCAGTGCTTTCCCGGCGGAAATCTCGTGGTTTTTCGCTACGGCCAAACCGTGAGATTTCCGCGGGGAATACACCGTGTGGGATCCCAGCCTCAGAGTCCTGAACATGGGAAGCTTGTCGGCCGCAGCTGCGCCCAGCAGTCGTCCCATTGATGATCGCTCCGGTGCTTTTACACAGGAGCGCTCTTCGTTCAGTGAATAGAGACTAAGCGGGCCGGGGATTGATCCCTCCAATTCTTGGATAATCTTGCAGAAATGTCTCTCTATAAAGCTGCGTTCACACCTCGCTGGATTTCTGCTGTTCTTGTTACGGTTTTGGTGCAGATCTGCAAGTTATTTCACCCCTTCAGTTTTAATTCACAGGGCGAAATATGCTGCATATCTGCCCCAGAATCCATAGAGAATGGGCTAGGAGCGAACGCAGCCTAAGGAGTGCATCATGTAGCTTATTCTATAGTACCTTCAGGTTACTCCGGGTCATCAGTGACGTGAGGGAAAGTCAGTAACAAGGGTGGAGGAATTCACGCAGTAGGTGGAGGACACAATGTCCCCGAGACTTAACCCCTTAGAGGCTGCAGGACGCCTTTCTACTGACCTCACTAATGGGACTTAAAGCTGCACTTACATCTTTATAAGGGCTCCCACACATTTTAACGTGAATGTCAATGGGACTTTCTAATCTTTAAAACGCATCCCCAGTTTGTGCGATCCGTTTTTAGCATTAGAAAGTCCCATTGAGATTTGCGTTAAAAAAACGCAAGTGTGTGGGAACCCTAAGGGCTCCTTTCCACTGGCGATAGCGATATCGCTGCGAGGAAATCGCAATGTTAAAATCGCAACGCTGCAAAATCGCAAGGTTTTGTGTTGCGATGCGAGAATCTGTTTTGCCATCGCACTATATGGGCGACAGAAAAATGTAAAACGCTGAAACAATCCCCCTGCTGCGATTTTTAATCCTCGCATCGCAGCTTGCCCTTAAACATCGCAAGTGGAAAGGCTGTCATAGAACAACATGGGGGGGACTTTCCTGCGAGAGCTCGCACTCTTGCATCGCACTGAAAACGTGCGATTTCCTCGCCAGTGGAAAGGAGCCCTGAGGGTGCGCTCAAACAACAATTTTTGTGTTCAGTTTTTGTGAGCCAAAACCAGGAGTGGGTCCAAAATACGGAAGAACTGCGAATCTTTCCATTATACTTTCTCTCCACTCCTGGTTTTGGCTCACAAAAAACTGAACACAAAAACTGTCGCATGAAAGCGACAGCCAGGTTCCTGATCTAATAGTCATTAGTGAAGAAACATCAGATCATGGCAGTTTAACCTCTTACATGCCACAATCAATAGCAACTGAAGCATGTAAGCAGGAGGGGGGGGGGGGGGGGGGAGGGGCTCCTTTTGTCACCCATCGGCACCCCACAATGCAATCGCAAAGTGCCAGTGGGTTCTTATGGCAGATTCCTGACCATGTCTGCCATGTAACTTAGCCTATTAGGACCTGTCTTCTGCAGAGTTTAATAGGCTGCTGTCATAGGCCTAGTAAAATGCGCTACATAAGTAATGCAGTGTACTTATTGTAGCAATGACATCTTCAAGTCCCCTTTAGGGCTCCTGCACACTTGCGTTTTTCTTGCAGGTTTTTTCTCACGCAATTGTCAATGGCACTTTCTAGTGTTAAAAACGCTTTGCAATTTTTGTGCGATGCGTTTTTAACGTTAGCAAGTCCCATTGACAGTCTCGTGAAAAAAAAGTGCAAGAAAAAGGCAAGTGTGCAGGAGCCCTTAGGGACTAAAAAAAATGTGTCCAAAAATTCAATGAAGCTTCATTTAAAGAAAAAAATCCAGTTTAAAAAAAAAAAAATATATGCATTTTTTTTCCCACAAGAAAAAAACTTTAAATGGATAAAACACCCCCCAAAGTTTTAAAAAGCAACACCTAAGACTGCCTGTTCACAGGCCTAGCGATATTCCGCGGCTGGTCTCCGCCACAAGAGCCGCCCCTGGGGAGCAGGAGACAGCTGACGGTTCTCCGCACTGAGCCTATCTGACAGATGGGCTCACCGCAGAGAATCGTGGCAAATCGCAGCATGCTGCGATTTGAATCCCGCGAGCGAAGCATCACTATGATTCTCTGCTCGTGGAGATCGGGCTGAACCTTCCATAGGAACGCTATGGAAAGCTTCAGACAGCGTGATTCGCCGGCGGAATCATGCCGGTGGACATGCAGCCTAATAGGTATTACCGCGCTCGTAACGACCCAGACAATGAAAATATTTAGTTATTGATTGAGTTCCGGCATGTCTCTTGATGATGAAAATCACTCAGTCCCTATGGCACAAATTGGGCTTGTCTCTAAGGGGTTAATGCCACGGAATAGTTCCACAATACAAGCGGAAGTCTTTATTTAACCCTTGCTAGCTCACAGCCTAGGACAGCGTCCACATATCCAGCAGCACTTTGCTACATGGCATGTAGTAGAAGGATTTGCATGGGACTGCTTTGCATTGCAGTTTATACCTGTGAGTGAAGCGCTTTAATTACTCTCGCTGTATGTCTGCCTCGTCCAACGCTCAGCGCCGCCTCCTCCTCGCTTTCTCGTGACTTACCCAGAGTCTTAAAATAGTGCCAACAACGCAGGGTGGGGACGAGGGAATTCACCCTTTACTCGACCTCTGCTCTTGTGCCTGACTTTGTGTTCAGAGTTTAACTATTATTTATCGACCGTCCGTAATAAAACCTAACGATCCCCGTCCCACCGGAGACCCGTTTGTCTTTGTATTCGGCCAGGGTCACTCAACCGTACGGTAGGTAATACGCTGCATAAATATCGCAGCGTATTACCTGCGTATGTGATCTCGCCGGCACACAACATGCAGGCTGTCCTAAAACTGTTCTCTTCTGTATGGAAACTGACGGCTGGCTGAGGATTCCTATATACCGCTATATTAGTTTAGTTCCCTAATATACAACGCCGGGTTTACGTATAAATCGCCATATCGGAGCCCGAAGAGATGGCGGTAACAGGTATATACAAATGACATGAGGCAATATTTGCACACTAGACTAGTCCGTAGTAAAGAGCTGTTTTGGATTAGCTGGTACTTGGCGCTGGTTTCCCTTTAACCGGCTCCCCGGGGAGGTTACCTCATGGATGCACTAGGACATTTTGTTCCCAAAGAGCAGGAAATGGTATTTTGCTGACAGATTCGTCTGCAGACAAAGTCCTATCTTAAGGTCTCCGTGCTGAATGTACAGAAAACAAGGGAGTTGCTATTTATTACTGGCGGTAGTGCGGTGTATTATAGCCATGTGCAGCAGGTAGCCACGAAGAAGCACTGAGCTGTCATCAGTCCCTGGAAGGACTAGCGGCCCTTCTCGGCTACACGAGTTGTACGGGGAAACATCCGTCACTTTCCACTGAACCATAAAACGTGGTGATGATTCAGTAGGTCGCTATAAAACGGCCGAGTATTCCCTGCACTTTGATATCTGAATCCCATTTGTCATAAAACAATTAGTGAGGTTGCCGGTCACGTGAGGATGAAGGTCAACTCCAACTTGTAGCCACCTACAAAGATTAGATTAAAGGAGATGTCAAACTTAGAAAACACACTTTTTTTTATGTACCCCTATTAAATAGGGTTCTCCTAGGATTGACTTTTATTACCCGTCCATAGGCTGATCAGTGGGGTCTCACAATCCCAAGAATGAGGGTCCCATATGCCCCTCTTCTCCTCACTGCCACCTCCGTAGTGAGGAGGAGATGGAATAGAGCATTGTTTGATCACCGCATGGTGCCGCTCAGTTGGAGATAGCTGAGTGCTTGTTCTTGACTATTTCTGTCAGCCCTATTGAATCGAATGGCGCGGCACCCCATAAACTCAGCCACTGCTCTGTTCGATCTCCATGTCACTGCGAGGAGTGCAATAAGCCTGCAGTGAGGAGAAGAGGGGGACACTGGACCCTGAATCTCACGATTGGAGGGGATCTCAGCTGTAAGATTTTATCACTTCTCTTATGGATTGATGATAAAAGTCAACTTTGGGAATACCTCTTTAGGGAACGGTGAGGTAATAGAAGGAGAACCTCTATTGTTATTGGTCAAAGTGGAGAGGGGTTGCAAACAACCTCTCACTCTGGAGGACCCGTTCTGTATTACACAGACATCATATTAATTTAAATGGGCTCTGTGTAATACTTTATTTTCCCTGCGGAGGCGCTGCAAGGAAATTAAACACTTAACTAACCAGGTTTCCTCATGGATCACAGCTGAAGTCCGAGCAGGGGAACACTCTGTAATTACCTTATTGTAGAAGGACCTTGTAAAGGCCCATTTAGACAGAACGATTACCTCTCAAAATTCGCTTAAAAGCCATCATTTTGTGTCTAAATGTGCCCATCTTTCAGTTTTCTGCCAAACGACGGTTTTCAGTTCTGCTTGAAAACCATCGTTCAGCAGAACAGCTGATAAGTAGGACCGCACGCTGTGCTCTGCCCATGGAGAGCTGATTACAGCTGATAACTTTATCAGCTGTGCGCAGCTATCAGCCCCGCAGCAGAACAGCCGATAAGCAGGACTGCACACTGTGCTGTGCCCACTGAGAGCTGATTACAGCTGATAACATTGTATCATCTGCCAGCCCCACTGGCAGATCAAAGCAAAAGTAGTCAGGAAACAGCGGGAGGTCTGTTTCCTGAGTACAGCTTCCGGTGGCTCACACCCTACTAGTTGGTACTAATAGGCATTAATGCCAAATAGTAGTTTATGCAAAATGATCGCTCAAAAGCCATCTTTTGAGCGATCATCTTTGCAATGTTAATGCACCCTAACACTAGCGGATAATCCAAAGTGAATAACAATTACATGATGTGATATGTATGTGGGCTCAGTATATTACAGCCTGCGTATATGATCAGTGCAATGCGTCTGTTGTGACGTAATGGACATCAGGTGCCTTCGTTGCACAAACAGTAAGGCGAGGGCTAAACAGCAACTTTGGCGGTGTATTGTTGCAGTATCCTAATCGTACAGCGCAACCTAACAAGTGCGAATGTGGTTGAGCTGCGACGCAGCGGCTGCAAGAGGTCCAGCAGGTTTGGATATTCTTGTGACTGTCGCCATTATGGCAACTTGGAAGTCACCCCCCCCCCCCCACATGCTGTTTTATTAGGTTGTGATGTACCATCAGAATACTGCGATGTAATGTGACTAAAGTCGCCATGTAGCCTCAGATTTGGGCTCTGTTCACATCTATGTCACGGCTTTCATTTATAGCAAAAGTCTCAATGGCTAATAATGGGGTGTTTTGGGGTTCTGTCAAATTTCTGCTGTTTTTGCAGAAAAGTGAGAGTCGAGGACTTAACCCTTTCCAATCCACTGTCTAACCTGTGAAGCCATTATGATTTAAGGCTATACAGCTCTGATGTTGGAAGACGTCCGTCTGGGTTCTCTTATTGTATATTGCCAGCCTCTGCTGTCGGAGCCTATCCAACATGTCACTTCATGCAGTACTGGCTTTAGCCAGCAGATAGCGCCGTTGTATAACGGCAGAAAAAAAGTAAGCCCCCTAGGAAAACCAGGCTACAAATTGGATTGGAAAGGGTTAATGCCTCCTACCCCTCATGTCGAAAATGCAGTCCAATCTGCAGGTCACAAGGTTTAGAGCAAATGAGCTGAGTAGATTGATAGATATATTTGTGGGAAAATATCCAGTGGAATGAGTAATTTTATTTATTTAACCCTCTGCTCATTCTGAGCTTGGGAGTCCAGTGGGCGGTACTATCAGTGATTGACAGCTTTCCGTCTCGCAGTAGCATGGTATGTAAGGCTAAAAAAACACATATGTTCATCCAGTTCAGCCTATCATCCTGCAGCGTTGAGCGTACATACCGATATGACTGTCAATTACTGATGGGACCGCCCACTGGACTCCTAAGCTCAGAATGGGTAGAGGGCTAAATGAATAAATTACTCATTCTACTGGATATTTTCCCCCAAAGCTATATATCAATCTGCTCGGCTCCTTCTACTCTACCCCATGCTGCCCGCAGATTGGACCTCATTTTCAATGGCTGCAGTAATGTATATCTTCATCTCTGTTGGCACAGTGTGTTCACAATTTGTCCTTTCTCCTCTTTCTCCAGTCATGGGACATCTTCTTCCGGAATGCCAATGCGGGTGCAGTGCCCGGAACAGCTTACCAGAGCCCTCCGCCCCTAGGTAGCAGTCTGCCTGCCTTTACCCAAGCACAGTCACTAGTGCAGGCACAACCAAATATAGAAAAACTGGTGGAAGATCATCTTGCTGTGCAGTCCCTCATCCGGGCATATCAGGTATGTTCAATCCTGTCCTCACCTTCTTTTTAGGATTGTGTTCACATTTCCGTTAAGAACAGAAAATAAACCGACGGCGCCTGACAGAAACATTGACTATAATAATGAGTTAGATACCCTTTTCCTGCAGTTGATCTTGTAGGTATACAACACTATTATCTGATGACGCCTGCTAATATAGGGAGCTTTTCAACAAATAAATGTGCAAGAGAGTTATTTTAAATTCTGTTCCTTATTATACAGGTTTAGGTTCACCAAAGATGCATTAAGGAAGGCTTAAAGGGGATGTCCAATTGTAAACTACTGATGGCCCATCTTGCTGCTTCCGCCCAGAACCCTCACTGATCAGCTTTTTGTTGGGCCGGTGCGTTCATTCACTGAGCTGATTCCTGCAGGAAGCTGACAGCTCTGTTCCCACTGCAGTGGCCAGGCTTGGTATTACAAGTAACATTTTCATCTAAGTAAATGGCCTGTAATACCAAACCTGGCCACTGCAGTGGGAACAGAGCTGTTTGCAGAAATCAGCTCGGTACACAAGCTCAATGACCTGGCGAACACCTGATCAGTGGGGTGCTGGGTGGTGGAGCCCCACTAATCTCTAATTGGTGGCCTATGCTAAGTGTATACCGGCCGATCTTGGTTAGGTTTTTATGTATGCAGAAATTGAATGATGGACGGTAAGTGAACTAATTATCATTTGTCGTTCAGTTGCTGTGAGCATTTACACTGAACGATTATCATTCAGATTCATGCGATTCAGCGAGAATCTGAACAATTATCGTTACGTGTCAAAGGGCTATGGGTTTCATTGGTAAATATCATTGGAAAGAGAAATTGAACCTAAACCTGGTCAAAGACATGAGACTATACCACCTTCAGGAACTTGGGTGAACTGAGGTGCCGTGACCCCATTATGTAAAAGCCGCTAGGCGAAAGAGAAAACACGCCTCCCCATTCCAAGAAGATACAGAAATAGTGAAGCCTGCATGGCCAACTCTTTCCTGAATCTCCAACTTTATGACAATCAATGCTGTTCTGCATTACAGGACATGGCACCCAGTTCACACAAAGGTGGGAGCCCCAGAGGTTGAATGCCCCTTTAGTTACGTTGTCAGAATACCCTTATATGTGCCGTTTTAACCAAAATATCACCAGAAAACCCCACGGCTTCATCTTGGCTGTTAAAACAAAATGAAATAATAAAGGCATTGTAACCCAGCTTTCTCAGAACCCTGAATGTGATCTCTGCCTAGACATGCAGTCGTACCTGGGCAGAGCAGGCAAGTTTACCATTCAGGACCCTGCAGCTTAGCAGAGGAGGACACTTCAAGGACAGATTTACTGCTAAGTTCTCTTTCTCTTTGAGGAGGAAACGCTCTTTAACCACAGCATGAGACTTCCGACTTAACATGTTGCTGAGGCAGTCACTTCTATTAATTGCACAGTGGCCGCCCGTGGGGGTATACGAGGTGTCATTAACCAGTTTTGTCATTGCTTCTAGGTAAGGGGTCACCACATTGCAAAACTCGACCCCCTCGGAATTAGCACTGTTAATTTTGATGACGCTCCAGTATTTTTCGGTCAGCCGTTTGTCGGTGAGGATTATGTACTAAACTTATTATAACTGTTCTCTTTGCTTTTCCTCTTTTCCCTTTTGTTTTTTTTATTTTACGTGGTGCCTGTTCTACCCCACCCCCACCTTTTCCATTGTTCCCCAATTACCTTGTTCCCTGTCTCCTTTTCATCCACTCTGTTTTTCTTTACTGTTCTCTCCTACCCCGGCACCTTTCCTTTTATATAGATCCGTGGGCACCATGTTGCCCAGCTTGACCCACTGGGCATCCTGGATGCAGATCTGGATTCCTGTGTGCCAGCTGACATTGTCACATCCTCAGACAAACTCGGTGAGGGCCAATAGCTCTACTAGAATGGTCACCGCTTATCGCCCCCTCTCAAACCCCAAGATGTATGATTATCCCCTGCTCGCTATGATGTAGGTTCAGAGCTCACAACTAACAGCTTCTCTGTGGTGGGACCATTCTAGACATGGCAGCACGTCTGGCATCGCACGCTGTGGATACAGAAAGATGGAAGAGTATAAAGAATGGACAAATACTTCTCCTCTCTTCTACCAACTACCCGTTTGATGCCGGCCTCAGGGCTCCTTTACACATACAGATTTTGCAACCTTTTTTAAAGGTTTGCAGGAAAACATTGCTGTATACTTAAAGCGTTTTTCATAGCGTTTTTTGCAAGTGTTTTTGGTGGTGGTTTTTACTTTGTAACATTTGTAGCATGCCTTTAGTTTTCTTGCCTTATAGAGAAGCCTATGGGATGAATTGCTGGAAAAGCATAAAACATACCTAGAGCATGCTGCTTTAAGAAAAAAGTGACAAAAAAAAAACTAAAGAAAAAACGCCATGAGAAACACTGCAAAATGCTGTGTGTGAAAGCTGCCAAATGCTGGTACTTAAAGGGAACCTTCCACTGGGGACGGGTATTGCACTGTGCCGCAGCGTTTCAGAATAAACCCACTCGGAAGTGTGCTCTGAGCCCCGGAGGCCGCATCACGCTGGCCTCTCCCGGCTTGCATCCTCTAGAGTGACAGATCTTTCCCTATACACAAACTGGGAGAGAGCTGCCACTCTAGGGGATTGGGGTGGGGACAGGCAGCCGCTGCCAGCCCCTATGAGTATGTTTATTCTGCAAGTTTACATACCTGTCCCGGATTCATGCTGGCCGTGGTGGGCTGCATGAACCCAGTGACTGCTCCCCTTTAAACAGGTTATCTGGAATTCAGATATTGGTAACCTATCCTCAGGATACGCCATCAGATCAGTGGCTTTTTCTTCAGTCTTTGGCATCACGGTCATCGGTAACGTTGCCTTTCTGCAGCTTGTTCCCATTCAAGAGAATAGGATTGAGTTGCAACACCAAGCACTGCCACTAGACAATGTACAGCGCTGTGCCTGGTATATAATGAAGAGTCCGAAGCCTTTGTTTTGAGCAGTGCGGTACCATCAAACATCTGATTGGCGGGGTTTAAGATTCGCATCTGGATGGATCATCAATATTTAAAGGGGTTTTCCAGTCTGGAAACATTCTAAGGAACTCATAGAGGTGATACTCTCTTCTCCCTGCTCGTCTCCAGTCTCCACTGCTGGCGCCATCTTTGCAGACTGCAGTCAGATTGACCCGTCTCCAGACAAGCTGCTGCAGCCAATGACGGCGCTCGGTGATCGACGCTGAGCGCTGTCTTTGGCCGCAGCGGCAGGTTTACGGGACGTCACAGGCTGACTGCGACCTGTAAGCAAGCAAAGCAGCTGGCAGGACGGGAGCGGGGAAGCTCTCAATGTTTCCATACTTGGGGACCACTGTTTGTTTTCTTGGGTAACCCCTTTAAGTGCTGGATAATCCCTTTAATTCCATGAGCTTGCATACAGGGCCAACAAGACCAAACAAAGGCCATAGTGGGCACCAGAGATGACCTGAATGGTCTCCTCCTAAGAATCAGAAGCTGTTGGTTGGAGCTCTGAGTATAGACGGGTAATAGATTATTAGGCTACAAAGGCTTTTGCTGCTCTCACGCCGGAACCCACTAATATAGACTAGTGCAAGTAGTAAGTACTAACTAACCACACGGGGCATGAGCTGGGGATGTGCTTGGGATATGGAGCATGTGGTGGGCATGAGTACATGTTTGTTTGTGGACCGATCCGAGATCGAACATGTAAGTATTTTGTGATTTCTCTCTTTTCGGTAAATCTATTGTCTGAACTCTTCCATTGATTGTTTCTCTCTTTCTCTGCCAAGCGGGCGGCCCTAACCCCTTGGCCTGATCTGCTCTATGACGTTACTACAGTCTTGTATTCCCAACATGGTCAGATCTGTTTACTCTCCTGTGTTTTTAAGCATTTTCTCAAATTACTATTTAAAAGACATCTATTTAGAAGTTGCCAGAATCTTCTAGAAGTCAATGGAGTGAGATGTACTTTAAAGGAGCGTGTTGGAAAGATATTAAATGACCCTATGAATGTGATTTGTATGGAGATCTCCGTGATGAACGCTTGGGGACCAAGTTTTGGGAAATAGTTGACTGCTTTCCTTCAAAAACAGCGCCACAATCTGGCCGTGGTTTGTGTTGGGTGGTAGAGCTCTGTTCCATAGAAGTGGGTGGGTCTGAGCTGCAATGCCACACGCAACCTGTGGACAGGTGTGGTGCTGTTTTTGGAAGAAAGGAACCTTATTTTTCTAACCCCTTTACTCCAGGATAATGAGTCCAATGGTCCTAAATTACGACAATATCCCTGAAGCGCTCACCGAATAGCACAGGAAGTACATTTTAGGCAGTAAACTGGTTTCACTCCTTCAGATTACTTTGCTTTAGTAACTTTTCTTGAGTTTTGTCCAAGATCATGTGGACCCTTGAGGTGGTAGATGAAGGATTTAGATGCATTTTTAAGAGATGAGCTAAGTAGAACATGACTTTGGATCTAGGCTCCATCACAGGTGAGTCTCGCCTCCGTGGGTTTATCTTCCGAAACCGCTGGAGTAAAGCTTCACTGATGGGAAACAATGGATTGACCTCATGTATCTGAACCCTAAGCATTTATAGACTCCGCCATCATGTAGTTATAGCATAAAGAGTGTTACCTGTGATCAAGGAGATAAGCTGCTGTTTTCGGAGATTCGGTGACCCTGACATCTCAGACAACATAAAGTAGTAGCAGCTAAGTGACATTGATGTGAAATACTGAGGTGAATACACAGGCAAAGCCCGATGTATATCTCTTGCACTGAGGAACAATAGTTCTGTAATACATGTGATGGAACGTCGCGGATTCGATTTTTTTTATTTTTATTTTTTAACATATGCAATCAATGGGAAAAAATTCCTGTGTATGAAAGCAAAGCCACATGGCGGTACAATATAGACTCGTAGATTCCACAGCCGCTGTGGTACAGAACTGTGTAATGGCAAGTCGTTAGGATGGTGACATATGAGCGTATGGGCTACATTTATGTGTATGTAGCATGGATAAGTGTCCTGACTGCCAACTCTGAACGTCAGAGGAATGTATGCTGCTCGGAGTTCGGGTCAGGGGACCTGCAGTCGGGTCGGGACAGTTCTCTGTCTTATGGACACATGAATGCTGGTCTGTCACCAGCCTAAGGTTGCCGGCTCAGCTATCTGTGTGCTGTCCTGTTTATGCACTGGCAGCACATTGACAGGAATCAGCATGTTCTATTGTCTGTGATAAGGACAGGTATAAGACATGCAATGAGTCAGTCAGCGGTTCATGTCCTTGTAGCCCTATAATGGGGCCGTGTGGACAGCACACATCCCCAAATACGCTAGTGTGCCCTGGGCCTAAGTGAGCTAATATACTAAAGTCTACCTCCCGTTATACTGCTGAAAGTCAAAGTTTAAGGCCACAACAGAAACCTTGATTCCTCGCAGGTCTTGGCGTGTTTAGTACGTACATAACCGGTTCTCTCCAGATCTGTGGAGTCTCTGCCAAAATGTTCTCAGAAAACTGTGCAAGAAAGGGATTCCATACTTCAACTTTGTCTTTCAGCATCTCTTTATTTATCCTTTTTTTAGAGGAAGGGAGGGGGGAACAAACCGGATACACTGGGGCTTATTTACTAGTGAACATTTGGCAGTTTTCTGATTTTAAAAATTGCGCCAGAGAACTGTCAGATATACTCTGTGCCACACTTACTGTGTGTTTCAGACACGATTTTTGCTGTGTTCGACAAAGGGGCGTTCCTTTGGTAAAAAGGGGAATGTGGCCTAACTTGCAATTAATTGCACCAAAGTTTTTGCACAATTTTTGCTATAAACGAAGCCAACTAAAGTGTGGGTTAAATTTAGACTAGATCATTTTAACATTCACAGGATGTATCACTCATCATATCTGTTGGAAATGCTGCAAATTTTGTTTTGTGTTGCATTTTCTTGCTGAAATACAACTGATTTGCCCCAGATTTCACTCCTTTTTAACTCTGCGGTGAAAATCTGCAGCATAATGTTCAATTCTAGCCGAATTGACCAGTTTTGTAAGGGTGCCAAGCGGATCCCCTTGACTCTGATGGGGTTTGTTCGGTCTCCGTTCAGCTTTCCAGTTTTTTTTGGACAAAACATTCCTCCGTGCCGGACTTTTTCGTCTGGTATTTCGTGACAGATCTCTGAATGACTACTCTAAACGCAGATGTGAACAGCGCCGTAGTTGGTAATTTATGCTTCAGGTTTAATATCCGCACCACATATCCATTTCTGCTCAGATTTTGTGCGGATTTTTTTCTAAGCATGTAAATGAGATTTCTTTAAATCTCCATCACTTTGCTGCCATTCTTCTGCATGGAAAATCTCCAGAGACTCGCCCCGTGCGGCCGCACCCTAAAACTAGACCGTTTACTCATGTGTCCATACAACTGCAGAGCCCTTTTTGGCAAAGGGACTTTGCAAAAGACACATCCAGCCCTGTATGCCTGCTTAGGCATCTAGACCGCCTGCTTGACAGCTCGGGGCTCTCGTTTTTGAACTTTGACCTTTGTTGGCTAGATACGGGACAGCAGTGTATGGGGAGGTACCCTTCAAGCTACTGATCCTCTACTACTCTCTTTATACATGGTGGGCCATGGGAAAGTAGCCCGGCACCACACTGTTAAGAAAGCTCTCTAAAAGATGATCTGTCTCTGTTGCCCCTAACAACCAATCACAGCGCAGCTTTCATTTTACCTCGGCAGTATGAGCGTGGTGCCGGCCTACATTTCCGTGGCCCACCCTGTAGTTCTCCACATTATATTAAGATACGATTCATAATTAGGTCCATTGTTGCCATAAAGCCATACGCATTGCAACTACATATAGGGAGAAAGGAGTCGGCACAGAGCAGGTGCTTTACATATACGTGTGGCCACAACCAGTCAGGCCACGGGGAACCACTGATTCTTTGCTGTTATGTCTATATTCTCTATGACCATATGTGTAGGTGACTGGTGCATTATAACAATGGCGCAGTCCTGGATGACATTCACTTCTATTACTGTAGGCTTTTCCCCTCAGTGTTTCATATCTGTGTCATTTATTTTGGTAGGCAGAGCTGCGTCAGTCACTGTATGTCTGAATTATATCCAGATCCGTGCGCCTACAGGAATATCAGACTATATAATGGCCATGATCCTTAGTGGACCTACATTATAATGCTCTGCTCTGACAGACCTTGCTGTGTAAGATGGTTAACATGGATTTGTTTCTTGCTGGGCCGGCTGTGTTCCCATTTCAGTGCTATATCTCTGCATGTAAATACTGAACTCAGACCACCGGCCCCCTCACCTCTGTGTCATGAGGATAATGGGGACTTGTAAAGGTGCTTTCACACTGCACTTGTATAGGCATGCAGCCTTCCATCTAGCCTTCCATCTAGCCTTCCATCTAGCCTTCCATCTAGCCTTCCATCTAGCCTTCCATCTAGCCTTCCATCTAGCCTTCCATCTAGCCTTCCATCCAGCCTTCCATCCAGCCTTCCATCCAGCCTTCCATCCAGCCTTCCATCCAGCCTTCCATCCAGCCTTCCATCCAGCCTTCCATCCAGCCTTCCATCCAGCCTTCCATCCAGCCTTCCATCCAGCCTTCCATCCAGCCTTCCATCCAGCCTTCCATCCAGCCTCCCATCCAGCCTCCCATCCAGCCTCCCATCCTTCCATCTCATAGAGTATATGTAGATGCTTCTGTATGGAATAGTGTAGCAGACGTCTATATTCCATACAGCAGAAAATATATATATTATAATATATATGAACAAGCCTGACGGAGACCAGAAAGACACTCTTGGCCTCCATTGGGTTTTGATGTATGCACCATGATAGCTACCGAGACACGACAAGTGCAGTGTGAATCCATACTTACTGTATTATTTATGTGTGTGTGTAGTGCGAGTGTTTTGACTGAGGCTGTCTTACTATAACATAAGTACGGAGCTGGACACACAGACCTCTACGGATCCACGAGCGCCTGTGATTATTACACTGCAGTGTGCATGTTACACGCTGGAAGCTTGTTTTATTTTCTCTCCTAATTACGTTGCAGAGATGGCTTGCGACTTGTATGAGTCCGTGCGTGTGCCGTTGAGACGTTACATTTAAAGATTCCTCTCTTTTCCCCATGCTGCGCTCTTCCTCTCTCTAACCCCAACCCCCTTGTGCTGCACTCTCCTAACACACTCAGACCTGTCAGCATTCCTGGATCGGCTTCGAGTTCTCACAGTGGGAGGTACGGAATATATGGTTTATCTAACAGCCCTCCTCCCCTCTCCCCTTCATACCTTCTTCACACCCTCTTCTCCTCCCTAGTACGTCTGTGTTCTAGAACTCCCACCTGTAACGGCTTCAGGTAGGCAGGAATACTAATTAGATGTAGAGAGTTCATCGTAGGCAGTTTACCTAATATTTCATAATCTGGATCACTCCCTTTACAGGAAAATATGATAGCAGACGGGATAGGGAAATTGGTTCCTACTGTCCTAGCAGTGTTATTTACAGCAGCCTGTGGTCTGCAAACTCAGACAGGATCTTAAGGTCCTTTTACATGGGCCGATGATCAAGGACAGACTTCAGCAATCAGCTGACAAACGTGCAAATGTTCATTTGTTAAGGCCCATTTAGACCCAAAGATTCTCGCTCAAAAATCGCTGAAAGACGTCTTTTGAGCAAGAATCGTTGGGTCTAACTGCACCGACGTCGTGCAGTTTTCGTTAACGAGTCGTTCATCGTTCTCTTTCAGCAGGCTGAAAGAGAACGATGAGCCTTATCAGTGCAGTGGGTTGAGTTCACAGCAGGATGTAGCTGATACTATTGTTTCAGCTGGTTTCCTGCTCGGAAAACACAGCCGGAGTATGAAGAATACAGCGCTCCAGCTGTGTTCTGCATACTCCGCTCGGAGCGCTCAGCTGTATACCAGCTGAGCGCTCCGAGAAGACAACAGCTGTATGCAGAAGACAGCGGTCCCGCTTGCCTTCTGCATACAGCGTGAGCCTTCATTTACACACTTATGCAAATTGAATGCTCAAAACTGTCACTCAAACTACCTTTTGAGCGATCATCTTGCCGTGTCAATGCACACAATGATTATCGCTCAAAAGATGTCTTTTGAGCGACTTTTGAGCAAGAACCGTTGTGTCTAAAGCAGGCATTACCTGATCGCACCACTTATGCAAGCAAAAATGAAGGTTACTCATCTGCAGCACATTTCCCCATGTAAACAGGGATGTGCTGCCATCCAACTGTATGGGGATGAGCGATATGTGCGATCTGCTGCAAGTAAACAGCAGTAATGAGCGCCGATCGACTTGCTGTATTCTTGATCAGCACTCGTTAACGGGCATCAGCTGATCATTCTGTTTCAGCAAGCCTAAAAAAGGTCAATAATCGGTGATGCATCTTCCCGTGTGAAATGTGAGCTGTACAGCCGGCCTATGGGGATGAACGATCCTACAAGCCATTGTTCACCCCCATAAGCCCCTTCTCAGCCTGTGTAGAAATAAATGAAACAAGCACATCGGTCGGCGCTCATTGCATTGGGCCCAGAACGGACCTTTACACAAACCGATCATTGGGCAAATAATCTCATATTTTCGACTGCTCGTTCCAGATCAGTGTCCCGTGTAGAAGTGCCCAATGCTGGAACAACAAACATAAAATACTCATTATTTGTTTGTCGGATCTTTTATGTGGGCGCAAAAATGAGCGCTTGTCTGTGGTAATAGCGATTATCACTAAGATGACTCACGGGCGCTGAAGCGTGTATAAGGACCTGGATTGTTAAAACGATTACTCGTACGGGGCAAACAAATGGTCGTCAGTTTCATTCCATCTATAATTGACTCCATTTGTACAGAAGAGTCTACATGGGTGTGCGGTGTGGGCTGTGATGTGGTTCGCTGTATGAGAAGGCTTCTTGGTGAATGACCCGGACCTGGATAACTCTTCTATATACCATAAGCGAATGGCGTTGTAGTGTAATACTGAGCAGGTAACGTATGTGGACCCATGCCAAGCACTGGTTGTGTGCCCGCCGGTGTCTTGGGTGACTTCTCATTTACATTGTATTATGTGGGGTTCAATACAAAGTAAACTTTGCGGGCGGCAGAGACGAGGCGTTCCTATGTGAAATCTGTAGGAGGTTCTCTCCAGATCTGTGAAGTCTCTTCTATGCCAAAATGTTGTCAGAAAATAGTGCCAGAAAGGGATTCTATACTTCACCCTAGTCCTTGAGCATCGCTTTATTTTTATTTTTGGGGGGAGTAAGGTGGGGGCGGGGGGCGGGACAAAACAAATACCCTGGGGCTTATTTGCGAGTGAAAATGTTACCGTTTTCTGATTTTAAAAAAATTGCACCAGAGAACTGTCAAATATACTTTGTGCCACACTTACTATGTGTTTTAGACACTGTCGGACACTATTTTTGCTGTGTTCAACAAAGCGGTTTCCCTTTTATTAAAAAAGGGGGTATGGCCTAACTTGCATAGATAAGCCCAAAGTCTTGGTGCAGTATTTCTTATAAAGTGGGCTAAACTTAGAGTATATAATCTTAAGGTTCACAGGATGCATCATTCAGCAGATGGGTGGACATTCTGCGGCGGGATTTACTGCAAAATTTCCACCTGTGGCTGCCGCCATAGGATGCAAACAGCTGCAATTTGTCCGCATAAAATCGTGCGCGGAAAACAAATCACGGCATGCTCTATTTCTGTGCGGGGCTCGCAGAGGTCCGCACAGAAATCTCACTCCCTGGCCGACGGCTCCGCTCTCCGCATGTGCTGGCTAGCCGGCACATCAAAGAGCCAGAGCCGCAGGAGAGGTGAGTCTCGCGCAGGTCCCTGCAGGGGCTCGGGTCAGGTCCCGCTGCAAGAATTCTCGCAGCGGGATTCGACCCGGCCGTCTGCAGGCGGCCTTACTGTAATACATCTGGTGCATTTTAAGACTTTCTGGTAGAAATCTTTTTAGATACTTTTAGGCGGAAGGATTATTGTTCAAAAAAATCGTTCAAAGGAATGAAAGTGAACAATATAATCGCTCAGCCTAAACGCGAGCAACGACTGAATGAGGAACGAGAAGTGAATGATGAGTCGTTGACTTCTCATTCATTGTTCAGTTTCTGCAGGACTAGAAATCCTGGGGCAGCTCTCACAACAACGGGCAGAGAGAGCTTGACCGCCCATCAGACTGCTAACGGCTTGTTTACATATGCCGCGGGACAAACATAAGGAGCCATATCTGGGTAATGGAGACACACTGAAAACAAATAAGGGTAACAATGCATTCCACAAAACCTCTCCCATTTGATAGTATATTCTGTTTGTAGCCAAAAAAAAAAAGGTGACACACTTCCTTTAGAGGGGTTGTCCAGTTGTAAACTATTGATGGCCTATTGTCATGACATAGGTCATCAGTAGTAGATCAGTGGGGGGTCTGCTCAGGATCCCTGACGATCAGCTCTTCGCCTGGCCAATGCACTCATGCATGGAGCCGATTTCTGCAGGAGGCAGCCAGCGCCATTCCTACTGCAGTGGCCAGGCTTGGTAATACAGGCAAAGTTCTCATTAAAATGAACGGTAATTTAGCCTGCAATAACAAACCTGGCCACTGCAATGGCAGCTGAGCTGTCTGTTTCCTGCAGAAATCAGCTCAGTGCATGAGTGCAGCAGGCCTGCAAACAGCTGATCGGTGGGGGTCCTGGGAGACAGGACACAACCCATGGACACAGGTGGAACTGCTTTGGGAATAAAGCTGCTATGTCTTCCTTAATCCTGAACAACCCCTTTCATACTAGGGTTTGCACACTTGGTTATACAGTGTGCAGCTGATGAATTAGTTGACTGATTATCTTGCATTGTATGTTTAGCAGCACATGATAACTTTTGCGCTGCGGCAGTCGGTCAGTATGCGTGTGTATGAAGCTTGTGGTTATACCGATTCTGCTCTGAAATCTGCCTGTAATAGAGTTTGACATGATACGAGCGTGCTCTCAGGACACTTGTAGATTAACGTCTCTCTTCTACTCCCCACCTACCATTCTGCTTTCCCCCTCATCTGTCCACTGCCCAAACTATGTGCCATCATCTGTCCTGCAAACCTCTACCACATCTTATAAACGGCAATGACGCCATATTCATGGACCCTCCTGTGCACCTTTTACGGGTTATCTGTATCTCCTGGGTCTTTCCACATCCACCTGAATGTATCACACCACTGTTAACACCATCACACTCTTCCTCTAATGCTCATTGCACGGCTGGCTACATTGTGTTTCTCCTTCTGTAACGCTTCCTTCGTCTGTCTGTCTCTGACCACCGCCCTCCGCAGGGTTTTACGGACTAGTGGAATCCGACCTGGACAAAGTCTTCCACTTGCCAACCACTACGTTTATCGGAGGGAATGAGACCGCGTTGCCCCTTCGAGAGATCATTAAAAGACTGGAGGTGAGAGCTGACAACCCGCTGAGCGTGTTAGTGACCCCTCTGCAGTAAAACCGCACTATCGCTTGCTCCTCTGGTTGTTCCACCTGTCGTTTCTGTTTGCAGACCTCCTATTGCCAGCACATTGGAGTCGAGTTCATGTTTATCAATGACTTGGAACAATGTCAATGGATCCGGCAGAAGTTTGAGACTCCTGGAATTATGCAGTTCACCAATGAGGAGAAACGCACTCTGCTTGCAAGACTGGTTAGATCTACCAGGTACTGTGAGGTTCTCATACATCCGGGTCACGATATACGGGGTGATTAAAAAAAGAAGGGTGCAAAGGTAGAATACACGAGTGACATACAACAGCCAGAACGACATGAAAGGATAAATTCCTCTTCAAGTCCTTGATGCACCTTACAGATGTTCCATGTGGGCGCCATTGGTGACTCGGCAGATGCCAAGTCGATAGTCCACTTCTGCCCAGATATCCTGTGATATCATTTCCACTGCAGCAGAGATGTGGTGTTTGAGATCGTCTAGTGTCACCAACGGCGCCCACATTGAATGTCTTTAAGATGCATTAAAGACTTGAAGAGTTCTTCGATCTCTGATCACTTCCGCATCCCTTGAGCAGCGGCACTGCGCTCAGTACAGACCATGGGGTGAAGGAAGCACTGACAGCTGAAGACTTCAGAGGCGAGCGCTGTATCTTCTGAAATCAGCTGATGTTACGCAGTGTCAGAATCCGCAACAACTGAGCGGATTTTGACTGTTTTGGATGCGGAAATGCCGCAGCATTTCCGCTATATGTACACATTCCATTAAAATGTATACAGTAATTACTTATCCTAGATGATGAACATACAAATGGGGGGGGGGGGGGGCGTAGTACCAGAATTATGTTTTTTGTGCCACCCTTCTACTAAAAATGATCGAATGACAAGTGATCAAAAAGTTGTGTGTACCCCAAAATGGTACCAAGCTGCCCCGCAAAAAAAAACAAGCATTCGTACAGGCCCAGCGAAAGCAAGATAAAAAAAGAATTGTGGTCAGAATATGGCAACAGTTTTTTTAAAATCTTTTAAAGTTTTTTATAAGTAATAATTAGAGATGAGCGAGCCTACTCGGCCACGCCCCTTTTTCGCCCGAGTACCGCGATTTTCGAGTACTTCCGTACTCGGGTGAAAAGATTCGGGGGGCACCGTGGGTGAGTGGGGGGTTGCAGCGTGGAGTGGGGGGGAGAGGGAGAGAGAGAGGGCTCCCCCCTGTTCCCCGCTGCTACCCCCCGCTCCGCAACGCCTCCCCCTGGCGCCCCACGAATCTTTTCACCCGAGTACGGAAGTACTCGAAAATCGCGGTGCTCGATCGAGTAATTACTCGAAACGACTACATTCGCTCATCTCTAGTAATAATACATTTAAAAAAACCCTGTATAAACTTGGTATCACCTCGTTTGTACTGATCCGCAAAATAAATGGAATGTCATTTTTGCTACTGCGCCATGAACAAGACCGAAAAAACTATGGCGCTTTTTTTTATCTTTCACCCCACTTTTTTAAAGTTTTTCAATACATTATATGGTATATTAGATAGAGCTATTAAAAAATACAGAAAAAAAAATGAGCCCTCTTATGGCCATACAGAGAATGTAAAAAGTTATACCTCTCGAAAAGTGGGGATGAAGAGATGACATTTTAGGAATTTCTGCTTTTTAACCCTTTATGAAGGGTTGTTTCCATGAGAGAGTTCTTTCATAGCGTGCCTTGGATGGATGACAACCTGTTACCGACTGATGTGTCGTCTTTACTAGTTTTTCCCATGTGATGAAGGTTATTACAATTAACGTCCTCATGTACAGATTTGAAGAGTTCCTCCACCGTAAGTGGTCATCTGAGAAGCGCTTTGGATTGGAGGGATGTGAAGTGTTAATTCCCGCCCTGAAAACCATCATCGATAAATCCAGCGAGAATGGCGTGGATTATGCCATCTTGGGGATGCCACACAGGTACCCGCAGGAACGGTTTTCTCACTTGTTACCAGTGCTGTATAACTTGTGCGTCTCGTCACATTGAGGATATTTGACCGATATTTATTTTTTTCTTTTCATCACCTACTGGGTCGGCTCCGCAGAGGTCGCCTTAATGTTTTGGCCAATGTGATCAGGAAAGAGTTGGAGCAGATATTTTGTCAGTTCGACTCTAAGCTGGAAGCTGCAGATGAGGTGAGTTTAGTTATTTTCAGCTAGTTATCATGATACACAGTAAGGATACTTGATGATTCACGATTCCTCCTCCTTCAGGGTTCTGGAGACGTGAAGTACCACTTGGGAATGTATCACAGACGGATAAACAGGGTAACTGATAGGAACATCACCCTCTCGTTGGTCGCCAACCCTTCCCATCTTGAAGCCTGCGACCCTGTTGTCCAGGGCAAAACCAAAGCAGAGCAGTTCTATGGTGGGGATAGTGAAGGCAAGAAGGTAATGAGTAGGAGATGGGGGTGTCCGAGGCGAGATGCATTGTTGTTTATGGTTCTAACACCTTCTTCTCTCAGGTGATGTCCATCCTCATACACGGTGATGCTGCATTTGCTGGACAAGGCATCGTGTATGAGACTTTCCATTTGAGTGATCTTCCATCATACACTACACATGGCACCGTCCATGTAGTAGTCAACAACCAGGTATGTGGCTTGGCTTGATTTTGGACATGCGATGGATGCTCAGTGTTCTGTTTAACATCTTCACATCCCCAGGACATACATGTACATGTGATGTGTGTGGGGTTAATATGGCATGGGTTCACAAGCTGAGCCTGCTCCATACACTGCCGGTGTCGGCTGTCTCTTAAGAGCTGACACTCCGCTGCAATCGCAGTTCTCTCTGATCGTGGATGTTAACCCAATAAATGATGCTGTCAGTTCTGGCAGTAACATTTAAATGGTCCAATCCCAGAGCTATTGGGTTCTAGTGAACCTAATAGCTCAATATTCACACTGTGGAATTCCGTAGCGTGGAAGAAACCGAGACATGCTCTAATTGCCGCAGAAAAACGTACAGTTGGCTTCAACGGTAGTCAATGGAAGCTGGCTGTCACACTATACTTCCACTGTGAGCACAGCGGAAGTATCGCATGATTACGCGCCACTGCCGGTGCATCACGCGCTGTACTGCGCATGTGCGCCAGCTCGCCAGACAGGATGCCCACGCTGGATCTGGAGATGTGACTATGGGGTCTTTGGGGGTGCCGTGACTGACTGCGCTGCGATATTCCGCTGGCGGAGTCCGTCACAGCCATGGGTATGAGGCCTAAAAAGCAATCGCTGAGTTCACATTCACCAGCCCTGGACGACCAAAGATAGAGCGAAGGCCAAAAAAATGTAAACGATTATCTACAGGTGTAAACTGACAGCATTTTAGAGCAGACAACTCTGTCATCGGTCGCTCCTTCGAACGATGTTTGGTGCATGCAAAAGAACTCCACATAAAAAATGTTAAAAGTTTTTCCAATACATTATACGACACGTTAAATGGTAGCATTGACAAATACAATTCATCCCGCCAACATTAAGCCTTCAGGCGGCTCCGTCAGTGGGAAAATAAGAGTTAGGATTTTTCTAAAAGTGGGAAAGAGAAACCAGAAGTAAGGAAGCAAAAAATGTCCACTTCCTTTTAGGAGTTGATTGGTTCACAGAAGGAAGTAAAAGCACAATCCTATCAATCCCTAGAATGAATGAAACTTTTTTTCTTTTTATCCTTTTAAACTTTTTGTTAGTTTCTTAATTTTTCAGCAGTAAATGAGATGTCTTTAATAGTGTTAGCACTTCGGGCCCCTGTGCCATACGCTGTACGGTGCAAGCTGGGCTGCAGGTGTCGGCTGTTACTTACACTGACACCCGCTGAAACAGCCTGGATCTATGCTGGCTCTGGTCCCTGCCATTTCCCTAAGGGAGGTCATGGTCAATCGCTGGTTGTCAAAGGGTTTCCGTGGCCTACCGAAGGACTGCCGTTTCTGTACTCCTATTAGGCCCAGAGAAAATGGAGATTTGAGCTTTTCCTGTTCATGCGATGAGGAAAATTTTCAACTTTCATTTTTTTGGGGATAACTTGTAACGCAAACTTGATTTTTCTTCTTTCCACATCAGATTGGTTTCACCACTGATCCTCGTATGGCCCGCTCCTCCCCATACCCAACAGACGTGGCTAGAGTTGTCAACGCCCCAATCTTCCATGTCAACGCCGATGACCCCGAGGCTGTGATGTATGTGTGCAACGTGGCTGCAGAATGGAGGAGCACCTTCCACAAGGACGTGGTGGTGGATCTGGTAGGTGGTCTCTGCTACCTCCTATGCCTTACAGGCTCACTTCTTGCTAAACTGTAATGCGTTTTTCATTTTTTTGTCAGATTCCTATTTAACAGATCCGAGTTTGCTTTCAGTTTTTTCAGTTTCCCATCGACTATAATGTACAAAAAAAATGTGTTTTTGCTTTCTTTTTTTGAACTGGAAGCAAACAGGCAGCAGTCTTTACAGTGTAAAAACCACAATGGAGATGGAGAATTGAGGAACAGATTGAAAATTTACATCTTCAATTGAAATACATTTCTATGGGCAGGGAAACTGAAATGTTTTCTTTCCGTTTTGCTGCTCCCACAACGGATCAGCTAGTCGTAAAGCAGAGATGCGAGTGTAAAATGGCCCTAATTTGGTGTCATGGCAACTGGAGGTGTAATTCTGTATCTGAACGCACAGTGTGTTCTGTGAGGTGCTGCTCATTGACTTGCAGCTTTAGGTTACTAATGTCATTAATGTTAATGATTATGTATGTTCTTTTTTTAGTAATGTAAGTCATGTACTACTTGCTGTATCACATGTTCTTTAACCTTTCTGTTCTCGGAACAACAAGGAATGCATATCTAAGAAACCTGATGGCATTCCCACATTCTCCCGTCAGGGAAACCTGATGGCGTTCCCACATGCTCCCGGTCGGGGAAACCTGATGGCGTTCCCCCAGTGTCCCGGTCAGGGAAACCTGATGGCGTTCCCACACTCTCCCGGTCAGGGAAACCTGATGGCGGTCCCCCAGTGTCCCGGTCAGGGAAACCTGATGGCGTTCCCCCAGTGTCCCGGTCAGGGAAACCTGATGGCGGTCCCCCAGTGTCCCGGTCAGGGAAACCTGATGGCGTTCCCACAGTGTCCCGGTCAGGGAAACCTGATGGCGGTCCCCTAGTGTCCCGGTCAGGGAAACCTGATGGCGGTCCCCTAGTGTCCCGGTCAGGGAAACCTGATGGCGGTCCCCCAGTGTCCCGGTCAGGGAAACCTGATGGCGGTCCCCCAGTGTCCCGGTCAGGGAAACCTGATGGCGGTCCCCCAGTGTCCCGGTCAGGGAAACCTGATGGCGGTCCCCTAGTGTCCCGGTCAGGGAAACCTGATGGCGGTCCCCCAGTGTCCCGGTCAGGGAAACCTGATGGCGGTCCCCCAGTGTCCCGGTCAGGGAAACCTGATGGCGGTCCCCCAGTGTCCCGGTCAGGGAAACCTGATGGCGGTCCCCCAGTGTCCCGGTCAGGGAAACCTGATGGCGGTCCCCCAGTGTCCCGGTCAGGGAAACCTGATGGCGGTCCCCCAGTGTCCCGGTCAGGGAAACCTGATGGCGGTCCCCCAGTGTCCCGGTCAGGGAAACCTGATGGCGGTCCCCCAGTGTCCCGGTCAGGGAAACCTGATGGCGGTCCCCCAGTGTCCCGGTCAGGGAAACCTGATGGCGGTCCCCCAGTGTCCCGGTCAGGGAAACCTGATGGCGTTCCCACACTCTCCCGGTCTGGGAAACCTGATGGCGTTCCCACACTCTCCCGGTCTGGGAAACCTGATGGCGTTCCCACACTCTCCCGGTCTGGGAAACCTGATGGCGTTCCCACACTCTCCCGGTCAGGGAAACCTGATGGCGTTCCCACACTCTCCCGGTCACGGAAACCTGATGGCGTTCCCACAGTGTCCTGGTCACAACGATCATTAGTTGCTTACAGTGAAGCGGACTCGAAAGCTTCACTTAAGGGTGCTTTTAGACAGAACGATTATGTTTGAAAGATTATCGCTCACTTTTATGCCCTATGAATGATTTTTTTCAGTCTTTAAAACAAGCCAATGACTGAATGACTAACGAGAATTGTTTGCTTCTCGCTAGTCGTTCATTTTATGCAGGCATAAAAATCATTGTTGGCTCGTTCCCTTTAAACAGTAATCGTTCAGTGTTTCACACTAATGTGAGAGACTGAACACTTCTCATTGAACAGGTCAACAATGAATCTGCCTGTCTAAACAGGCTGCACGAGAATCGGCCCATCTAATAGGAGCCCAAGTCCTATAATGCAACTTTATGATGCGGTCACCGAGCTTTCATAGAGATTGCAACACCTAATGTGTCCTTTGACCCAGCACCCTTATCACTGTATAAGTAGTGATGCTTTCTATCCTCAGCACTAGGACAACTTGATCAGGATCCCTTTTAGGGACTGTAAAGCCAGTACTACTTTGTCCCACGACTCTCCAATATACAAGTATAAGAAATGTTCATATTCACATTTGCGGACTGGAAGGAGCTGTGAATACTTTTACTTGCCAATTACAGCCTGCCAGCTAAGCAGAACTCGATGCCCTCACCTCAGTAAAAAACATTTTACCTACTCTCCTGCCAACCGGAGAGTAACTGGAAACAAGAAAATGTAGGGCATATCTATGATAAGAAACTGATAATGATCTTGAGGTGGGGGAGAAGAAATAGATATAGTAATCAGCTTTAGTTAGATGGCATCCTGTGTGGAATTCCTCCAGTCATAAAAAGAAAATAATATACATTGCTCTGCTAGACAGTATGCCTGTATTCTACTTGTGCAGATAGCAGTAAGATAATAGCTCAGTGAGTAAATAATGTACCAGAACCGAGCTCATTACACAGAGCGTCAGAACCGAGCTCGTTACACAGAGCGCCAGAACCGAGCTCGTTACACAGAGCGCCAGAACCGGGCTCGTTACACAGAGCGCCAGAACCGGGCTCGTTACACAGAGCGCCAGAACCGGGCTCGTTACACAGAGCGCCAGAACCGGGCTCGTTACACAGAGCGCCAGAACCGGGCTCGTTACACAGAGCGCCAGAACCGGGCTCGTTACACAGAGCGCCAGAACCGGGCTCGTTACACAGAGCGCCAGAACCGGGCTCGTTACACAGAGCGCCAGAACCGGGCTCGTTACACAGAGCGCCAGAACCGGGCTCGTTACACAGAGCGCCAGAACCGGGCCCGTTACACAGAGCGCCAGAACCGGGCCCGTTACACAGAGCGCTAGAACCGGGCCCGTTACACAGAGCGCCAGAACCGGGCCCGTTACACAGAGCGCCAGAACCGGGCCCGTTACACAGAGCGCCAGAACCGGGCCCGTTACACAGAGCGCCAGAACCGGGCCCGTTACACAGAGCGCCAGAACCGGGCCCGTTACACAGAGCGCCAGAACCGGGCCCGTTACACAGAGCGCCAGAACCGGGCCCGTTACACAGAGCGCCAGAACCGGGCCCGTTACACAGAGCGCCTGAACCGGGCCCGTTACACAGAGAGCCTGAACCGGGCCCGTTACACAGAGCGCCTGAACCGGGCCCGTTACACAGAGCGCCTGAACCGGGCCCGTTACACAGAGCGCCTGAACCGGGCCCGTTACACAGAGCGCCTGAACCGGGCCCGTTACACAGAGCGCCTGAACCGGGCCCGTTACACAGAGCGCCTGAACCGGGCCCGTTACACAGAGCGCCTGAACCGGGCCCGTTACACAGAGCGCCTGAACCGGGCCCGTTACACAGAGGGCCAGAACCAATCTTCTTAGTACATAGATATAATACTAGAATCAAACTCGTAACAAATAGCAGAAACCAAAGTCAGTACATTGATACAATACCAGAACCAAGCTTGTAACCTAAATACAGCACAAACTAACCTCAGTACATAACTACAATACCAGAACTAAGCTTAGAACATAATTACAGCCCCAGAAAAACTTAAATATAGTAGCAGAACTGAAGGCTTGTGTGAACTTGGAACGTCAGGGGGAAGGATACAGAGGCAAGAGGGTGTTTCATGTAGCTTCACAAGACACTGCCGCACAGAGGAAGTGGATCATCCGGCCAGGGAGGCCCAAGAGATTGCCCCCAGCCTACATCTGCCAGGTGCGCCCTTTACAATGGCAATGTGTGTCCTATGTAGCCGTTGCCAAGTATCTAGTGACTAAATTAAGTGTTCACTAACTAAGTTGTTACTGATCGCACAATTTTAGTCAAACCGCGCGGCCATTAAGAACTTACAGCTAGAAAACACTTTAATTCATGTACGTACCTACATCACATGTGGGGGTGTTGGTTGTAGCGTACGGCGACTGCTATGTGGGACTGTAACCTGAAGGACTGTGGAGCTGTCATCTGTAAAATGTGTAGTCCTTGTGACTGCAGTGATTACGTCTCCCTTAGGTTTAAAGGGATCGTCCACTCCCATACACTTTAGCATTGTTTTAACTAGTGTTACTTGTCATGATCAGCCGGGAGATAAAATGGATCTGATTTTTATAAATTCGGATCGGGCCATCCCAACCCGATTTTTAGCACAAATCGACAAAAAATAATTTTACAAAGTAAGAACGTGTGTGTTTTTGTGTGTGCGTTCTATAGATACGGCTCAGTTTTTGGCACTGTCGCCATTCAGCACTGGGGTCCCAGGTTCAAATTCCATCAAGGATTACATCTGCATGGACTTCGATAAACTCCATCCAGATGTTGCGCTTGGTTAGATTTGGACCTACATCTCCAGCACTGCAAAGCAGCGGTGCTAACAGCTGAGTCACCACACTTGGCCTTTCTGCTCCAGAGGAGGAGAAGAACAAGAATAAACACAAAGCTTGAATAAAGTAAACATCCAGATGTTGCCCTGGGTCAGATGGAAACCTAGAATTGCAGCTCTGCAAAGCAGCGGTGCCTAAAACTGAGCCACAAGACTTCTTACTTCTTCTCCTGTGCAGAATAAGAATACTAAGCACAAAGAGAACATACAAGTTCCCTTATCACAGTTTATGGGACTCAAGAGTGACAGGTTCCATGTAAAGCAATGCAAAGCCATCAGCAAATACAAACTGATATATTGTAGTTGAGTACTGGGTGTATTTGTGTGCCTAGTTGTACTTTTTTTCATTGATGGCAAGTTTTCTGAATAAGCCCTTCTCCTCCGTAGGTGTGCTATCGCCGCAATGGGCACAATGAGATGGATGAACCCATGTTTACACAGCCCCTCATGTACAAGCAGATCCGCAAACAGAAGGCAGTACTCCAGAAATACGCGGAGACCCTTGTATCACAAGGAGTGGTCAACCAGCTGGAATACGAGGTATGGCGGGCACAAGAGGCAGCCAGGAGTGGTGCGCAACTAAGATTAGGCAGTACTTTGTCTTCTATTTCTTACATTAAGCTGTTTTGTGAATGTTCTCTTTAGGAGGAGATCGCTAAGTATGACAAAATCTGTGAGGAGGCGCTGACCCGCTCCAAAGATGAGAAAATCCTTCATATCAAACACTGGCTGGACTCCCCATGGCCCGGTATGTCATCACTTCAATGCGTGTCCATAGATGCAGTATGCATGGTTATTAAAGCCTTCGTCCAGACCACAGGGCACCCGTTTTGGGTAATATGTATTTAAAAAAAGGATTCTTAAGGACCTTTTACACCAGCCAATCATCAGGCGCAAATGCTTGCACCAGTGATCGATCCCTCTAAATTGTGCCATCAATCATGAGCAAGCACTCTTTCATCAAGTGATTGCATTTTTGATGTGCAACAAAAAATCATTATTGTTAGCAGCAAATTCCCCCATGTAAATAGGGAACACACTGCTGACAATGACTCTATGGTGATGAACCATCATTCATACCTTAATAGAGTCTGAATTAGCCTGTACAATGGCCAAGCATATGAGAGTCGATCTTATCGATCGATCAGCACTTGTCTACGAGAGCAAATTGCTCCATATGAAAAGACACTTCCCTAGAGTACTTGCGAGGTGTCTGTCATCACTACTGCAGCAGTCACACTGGGGATTTTTATGTTTAAGGGACTCCCCAACGGGACAGTCATTTTAATGGCATGGCCCAAGTTAGACAGCCCCTTTTCAAATGCAACTTTCAACCTATTCCATACTAAACTTTCCCTATATTGTATACTAGCTGATATACCCGGCTTCGCCCAAGTTAATTTGGTAGAGGTGTTTTCGTGTTCTTGGCACGGAAAATCTTATGAAGTCGTGGTTACTTCCAAGACACCGAGGAATAAAATATGTATACACATAGAGGAGCTTTAGATTCTCCTCAGACTGCATATTCTGATGTCCCTCTGCAGAATGTGCCTCCCTTGCCACTCTCCTCACTTAGGACCTAAAGAATGTTCACGCCAAATTTCACGCTTGTATGACATTGGGAAGCTACATTACATAGGGGTGCACTTACTTTTGAAATTCCCATTGAATAATAAAGTTGTAACCCCTTTCCTTTTCCTATTTAGGACCTAAAGAATGGTCGGGCCAAATTTCACGTTTGTACGGCATCGGGAAGTTAGTGAATTAAAAACGAGTCAGTCAGTGAGGGCTTTCACCTTTTTATATATATAGAGCGCCCATGTAGTAAATCGGTGTAATATTACATTTCTTTTTGAGTTGAATAGGTAATTTTTTCATCCACTGTCTTGCAGGTTTCTTTACTCTGGATGGACAGCCCCGCAGTATGTCTTGCCCTTCTACTGGCCTCAGTGAAGAAGACTTGAATTATATAGGAAATGCGGCCAGCTCCGTTCCTGTGGAGGACTTTACTATCCACGGAGGTAAAGTTTTTTTTTTTTCTGCTGTCTCTTCCGCTGCAGGGACATCTAACTCCTTGCATGTTCTTGGCCTTACACGTTAATCTTTTGCCTTCCCCAGGTCTTAGCCGCATACTGAAGGCCCGAGGGGAGATGGTGAAGAACAGGACTGTTGACTGGGCCCTGGCTGAGTATATGGCATTCGGGTCACTCCTAAAGGATGGCATCCATATTCGTCTGAGTGGACAAGATGTAGAGAGAGGCACATTCAGGTATTATCACAATGAGCTGGCCCTTAAACATAAACTATTGAGGACACACAGGCTTATGTCATGTACACTAAAGTGTCTTGTGTATAAAATTTTTTTTTTTTTTAATAAAAGCATTGAGAAACCTTAAAGTGGTCGTGCCAAGACTTATGTTTTATCTACAGGATAGGGGTAGGTATGTGATTGGTGGGATTCTGACCTCTGCAGCCCCCAGCAATCATAAGAACGAGGACCCCATGCCCCATTGTTTGAATGAAGCCACGGTCATGTATATCTGCTGCCGCTCCATTCATCTATATAGGACTGCCAAAGATTGGTAAACACTGTACCCGGAAATAAATGGACCAGCAGCAGACATGCAAGACCACATCTCCATTCATATGGATAAACATGGGATCCATCATCTCGTGATTGGCGGGAGTCCTACCATAGAATAAGTTAGAATATTGGCACAACCTCCTTCAATAAATAACATTATTTCACTATGACTGATCACTGTAAATAGAAGTATCCAGTATTAAAAGGGTTACTAAACCATAAAGACTTCATAGAGTGGGTCCTAGACTTGACACCCCATCTATGACCCACAGCGTTGCTCTTGCAGACTCGTTTCTGATTGGCCATCTAGTAGTTCTACGTCTTTACGACCGCGCCAGCTACAGGGCAAGTGTGCAAAGGGCAGATCTTCATAGTCTCCTCAGGTTGCCTGTGCTACATCTTGAGTCTCTAGTTGTCAGTGCTAAGAGAACATCATATATCTGGTAGTACTTGACGCCAGAGTCTGGTTATTCCAGTCATGTATTTGGTTGGATGGGTGCTGGTGATATTAGGTAAGCGCAGTGATACGGCGCTCTTCTAGTAACCCTGGATAGAACCGCTCCGCAGGATTGTTTAGATGCAATTAAAGGCGTTAATTCCCTTTCCCAAGAGGAATTCAAACATGTAGCTACATTTCACACTTTGTACAAGCTTGAAAGAGGACTGCTAAGTTCGAAACCTCGCTACAACATGTTGGCATTCATGATGCTGCTGCGAAACGGAATAATTGCATTTAATTGCATCTATCAAAATCCCGGGATGCCATTTTATCTGGAGTTAGTAGTTTTTTTTCAATAGCTGGGCAGTAGAGAGGAACACAGGCGGAAAAATAGCAGCAGATGGGTGCAATTAATGTGTTTTAGATTTGTATGCAGTGTTGGGCTACACATGTGGTTATATTACGATGTTCTTTCTCCATCAGCCACCGTCATCATGTGTTACATGACCAAAATGTGGACAAAAGAACTTGTATCCCCATGAACCATCTGTGGCCCAACCAAGCTCCATATACAGTGTGCAACAGCTCCCTCTCAGAGTATGGAGTATTGGGTAAGTCTGTGGTATAATACTGAGGGAATCCAAACTCTCAAGGTTGTAGGTTCTTAGTAGTGATGAGCGAGCATACTCTCTAAGGGCAATTGCTCGAGCGAGCATTGCCCTTAGCGAGTACCTGCCCGCTCGAGAGAAAAGGTTCGGCTGCCAGCGGCCGGCAGGGAGAGCAGGGAGGAACGGAGGGGAGATCTCTCTCTCCCCCCCGCTCCCCCATGCTGACTGCTGCAACTCACCTGTCACCCGTGCCAGCAGCCGAACCTTTGCTCCCGAGCGGGCAGGTATTCACTAAGGGCAATGCTCGCTCGAGCAATTTCCCTTAGCGAGTATGCTCGCTCATCTCTAGTTCTTAGTTCTTATAGGGTGGTCCACAGAAAAGTAGCCTATCTCTGATCCCAGCACCACACTCTTCGAATGTGTCCTCAGTATCTGGTTCCACACAGTGTCCTAGTAGTAGGGACTCTCGCAAAAAGATATATGCTGAGGGACATGCTGCAAGAACAGAGGTGTTTAGAACTGGACAGCCCTATAATAAACACATTAAGTATTGCGTTGCAGTGGGTAATGTTCATTTTTCCTCTCAGGTAAAATTACACTTTTTGTCTCTTCCAGGATTCGAACTCGGGTTTGCAATGGCCAGCCCCAATGCACTGGTCCTCTGGGAAGCCCAGTTCGGAGATTTTCACAACACCGCTCAGTGTATCATTGATCAGTTTATCTGCCCAGGGCAGGCTAAGTGGGTGCGACAGAATGGAATAGTCCTGTTACTACCCCATGGCATGGAGGGCATGGTAAGAGAGCAATAAGGTCCAGGTTTAGCTAAGTTAAGGAATGTGTGCTTTGTGAAAAACAGCTAGCAGCATAATAGCTGTGTATAGCGAGAATCGTGAATATAGGAACTCGCGGCTGCTGCTCTTCTCGGTCATTGTATGCAGCTATTCTGGTTCTGTAAGCTTAGATTTCATTAGATGCCAGAGGATAATCCTGATTACTAGACCGGACGCAGTAATATAGTTCTCATCTCTGGAACACTTACACACCACCTTATAGTTCTTTAATTATCTGTAGCATGTCTACATTTCTGACTGAGACCTCCAGCACCCTAATGCACATATAATTACAATTTTGGCCCAAGCAGTGCCCCTATGCAGCGTATATTTAACAGGGTCTTCCAGGAGCAAACTATTGATGACGTATCCTCAGGATGGGTCAACAGTAGTTGATCAGTAGGGGTCCGCTGCTCGAGATCCCTGACGATCAGCTGATTGAAGTGACAGTGGTGTTTGGGTGAGCACTGCTGTCAGTTCAGACCATACCAGGCACAGCGCCATACATTGCATAGTGGCTGTGCCTGCTATTGCAGCTTACTTCCATTCAGTTGAGTAGCACTGAGCTGTTCTCAGCCATGTGACCAATGAATGTGATGCCACAAGCTTGAGTAGAGGCCACAACGCTAACCTTAGCGCCGCATCCTCTTCAGTTGGACAAACGGCCAGGATCCAAATGGTAAAACCCCACTTATCATCCATTGATGACCTGTCCTGAGGATAGGGTTGTCAGTAGTTTAGTCTCCTAAAACCTCTTTAACTTATCCCCCTATCCACCAGATAAGTGAGAAATGTCTGTCGGAAATTACCAAGCGCTGTCCTCTGCTATCTTTGGCAGTCCTTTAGCGATGACGGCAGTATACTGTATCATCGCTACATTCATATAGGGTGAAACGGGATTCCTGTTCAGTGGGAGTCCCAATAGTCAGATCCCCGCTGATCATGTATGTGTAGGAAGCAGAGGTTGGTGCACAGGTAGGATCCACTCCTCATAACACTAGTAATAGAAAAACCCAACACTTCTAAGTTGTCGGCTCAAAAGAAATATGATTTATTGAAGACAATCCACAGAAAGTGTACATTTTGGTCGGCTCATGGACCTTTTTCAAACTATTGGATTGCAGGTATATCGCAGAAGCTGTGTAAATAGCACAAAGTATTGTGACCGCTGTCGCTGAGGAGGAGTATCTATTTCTCAGTGACAGTCGTCGCCATACTTTATGGTGTTTGCACAGCTTCTATGATACGTGTCCTTTTCTACCTCCAATCTGTTTGAAAAAGGTCCATTATAGAATGTGCAGTTTCTATGGAATTTCCTTCAATTAAATCCTATCCTTTTGAACAGAAAATTTGCAAGTGCCAGGTTACTTCTATTACTGCAACTACTCTGATAAGACACTAGGGGGGAGGGGGGGTAAGTTAATATCTTGGGATAGCCTCTTTACATGTTACATGTAGTTTGGATTAGTTTTGCTTGGTGTGCCCTATGGAGGTCATATTGTATATATCTGTTTGTACATTAGGGTCCTGAACATTCCTCTGCGAGACCCGAACGCTTCCTGCAGATGTGCAATGATGACCCAGATGTGTGGCCTGTAAGTCATCCTCTTATCTCGTTCACTTTTCTTTAGGTCTGATTTTCTGCATAGCTTTATTCCCATTACATTGATTCCCAGCAGGAAAGAGGGTTTTAAGGGAGCATTTCCTCACTGAATGGAGGAGATGTCCAGTTGGATTATCCCGTACGAGTTCTGTCCGATTGCGATATAGATGGAGCTCGTACGGGGAAATAACACATTGATCTAAATTCGTTAACTTACAGAGTGATTTTCTTCTGCTGCATCGTTAGTGCGAGGTCAACAAAATCACAGCATGTCCTATTTTTGGGTGATATCACATTGCACTCCAATGTAGATGCGATTTTCATGTGAATGCAATGTGATTTCCCCCCCCATTGAAACAACATGCAATTTTGTTAAGCAATTCGATGTGTTTTTTTCACAATACGCATCGCATTTGCAGGCAAAATCGCAGGTTTGCAAATACAATATTGAGTTTCTCGGACAGATTTTGTGCTCGCCCTTGTAAATACGGACTAAGTTCCTCTTTAATCAAAACCTCCCATTCCTATATCCCAAGTCTTTTCCCGAGCTGCACCAGTTCTCTGGAATGCGCTTCCCCAGACAATCGGGTTAATCCCCAATATCCACATTTTTAAGCGTGCCCTAAAAACACATCTCTTTCCGGAGGCCTATCACATTCCCTAATCTAAATCTTTCCCATTTACCCCTCTTGTATGTTTTCTTTCAGAACCTGATCACAGTATCCTCCATACACCCTAATGTGCTTCATAGTTGTACTCACCGATAGCAGCTCATACATCTTTATGTATGCTACCCTATCTATATAAAAGATGACCAGACCATTGCACAGAGCAAGCACTTGTACCTCCTGTGTCACCCCTCATAGATTGTAAGCTCTTGGAAGCAGGGCCCTCACTCCTATTGTTCCAACACTATTGTATGTAATGGAGGACTTTGTACATGTTTCTTCTGATGTGTAAAGTCCTGCAGAATATGTTGGCGCCATATAAATATAGATTATTAGTGCAATATAACAATTAGGTGGAAGTCATTTAACAAATTGACGTATACTGCTGTGCGGAGAAGCACCGGATCCTGTACCCATCATGAGGGGAGTGGGTAGAGCTGCTTTGCTGGAGTGATATGATCTTTTTTTCCTTTTCTTTTCTTAACAGAAAATTTCTGAAGACTTTGCTGTTCGCCAGCTCTATGACTGTAACTGGATCGTTGTCAATTGCTCCACTCCAGGCAACTTCTTCCATGTGCTCCGCAGACAGATCCTGCTACCCTTCCGCAAACCGGTATGTATACTTTTGGAAACATTTTTGCTACAATGAACTTTTAATGCATTTATTGAGTTGTCTCATCAAAGCAACCTGCACATATACCCTATGTACATCATATGGACATCAGAATGGGGGTGCCCTACTTGGGACCTTCCATTATAAGCAACAGCAGAGAGCTGCTAAGTAGTTCTGGCAAACTGTCACTTAGTCCTCTATTGATTTGAATAGGTGCCATATGATACTACAGCGTTTCATGGCGATTACACCGGGTTGCTGGTGGTTCCTTATGTCAGACCGACAGTGATCATCTGAACACTAAGCGTTTTGTTTTATAAAGGGGATGTTTTTTAGAAGTCCAAAATTTTGGACACACTTATTCTACGTCTTTAAAAGGGTTTTGTGACATTTAAAAATTTGACAGAGAACAGAAGAGTGTACAAAAGAAATAAAAATATTACTCGCCACTCCAGTGTCACCACTCCGGTCTCAGATGCTCCTGCAGCACTCATGGTGTTCATCATTCATGTGACCGCTGCAGCCAGTCACACATATCCACGAATGATCACGGACCCCACTGATTGGCTGCAGGAGCATCCAGGTTCGGAGCTGTGGGACATTTAAAAGATGAGTAATGTATATTTTTTTTCCTGTTACCCACTTGTTTGCTCTCTGGACATTTATGAAGTCTTAGAAAACCCCCTTAGTGCATGTTCACATTTTTCAGCAGTGCTGTGGATTTTCTGCATATTTCACCGCCTCATTTGAAGGGTTGAAATCCACTGTGAAAAACTTCAGCATAAACTGACATGTTGTAAATATAAAATCCACAGCACAGATTTTCTCCGCAGTATGTGGATGAGATGTCTTGAAATCAGATCTGCAATTCTTATAGTGTAAATACTGTGGATTTTCTTTTGCGTTTCTGACCAGCGTGAACATATCTTTAAGTGCAATGTAAATTAGTAAAATGTGGAGGTGACCTAAAAGTCCCGTGAAGAATAAAATCATAGCAAATTGTAGAGCTGGAAGGGACCTCCAGGGTCATCGGGTCCAACCCCCTGCTCACTGCAGGATTTACTAAATCATCCCAGACAGATGTCTGTCCAGCCTCTGTTTGAGCATTTCCATTGAAGGAGAACTCACCACCTCCCGTGGTAAACTGTTCCACTCATTGATCACCCTCACTGTCAGAAAGTTTTTCCTAATATCTAATTTGTTTCTTCTCCCTTTCAGTTTCATTCCATTTAGCGTTGCTCATCTTTATCAGACAGGCAATAAAATCGTCCCAATTTTTGCTAAATCGTATCTAGTTTGTCCGAACTGATTTTTGGCTTAAATTGCGGGAAAATAGAATTTTCTATAATGCTTTCCGCAGAGGTTAACATGCAGCCAATCAGCAGTCAGGGCGCCTCGCTGATGGCAGCAAACGTGTCCTCCATCTTGCATCTGGGCAGCAGCTTCATTAAACACCTGAATCACATGAGCTAGCCATATATAACATAGGCACAGTGTGATCAGCGACCATTTTACAGTTGAGCGCAGGACAGAGAAGCTGCATCACATTTACATGCCTAAATCATCCGTGCGGACCATCCGCAGTACAGAGGAGAGAAAAAGAAAGCAGGCACACACGGTTGCCGCTGCTGCCAGGGTCGGATTCCGCATGTGAAATCTAACCCGCAGACAGCCACAACCAAACAGGGAAACCACAAATACACGTAGTGTGTGTCAGCAGCCTCAGACGTCGTTCAAATTTGCCAGTCCGGCCACAACTTATTATTTGCAGGCCATGCACTGCTAGCAGTGGTTTTCTGCACATTACAAGATTAGCTGACAAGTTGCATAAAACTACACAAAAAAGTAAACAAACCAAAAACCCCCTAAAAATATAAATAAATAAAAATGAAACATGAAAGTAAGCAAGAGGTAAGGGACGTGTAATAGGTGGAGGTGGTAGAGGATGGGCCAAGTTGTCACTTCAAGCGGCTCCCACTGAAGCAACAGCTGCACGTTCTGCAAGTGGCCAGGCAAGCCAACTGCCATTCCTTACAATTTGGTCTGCCCATTAGTTAGATCCACTGCATGCAGAACAGATCATAGCGTGGATGACAAAGCATGCCTCAAGTGCCACCACCTTCTCTTCCTCCCAGTCGCAGGCACACGGCAGTCAGTATGTACCACTAACAGCTATTCTACATGGATGGTGGGACCATTCTTAGGCCATCACCCTTATGCACTTTGGGGCATATGAGGGCTTTTATGCTACAGTGTTTGCAGAAGGACCGTCTCATAGCCCACATTAAAATATCAGATCCTTACTTATTTCCTCATCTCATTTCATTATTGTTCACTATTGTGTTCTGATTTGCCTTTAATCTCTTCCTCACAGCTAATCATCTTCACTCCAAAGTCTCTTCTACGTCACCCTGAAGCCAGGTCAAGTTTCGATGACATGCTGTCAGGTAAGGGCGATTGCCATAGATTTTAAACTTTTTGTCTGATACACGCAGTTCCCAACTCTGCGACCCTTACCTATCAATAGAACAGGGGTCCGGTGTCTGCCATGCTCTCCATAGACTCCAGTGGACATGTGGCATGTGTGGTCCATTTAGGTCTATGGGAATTACAAGAAGTCACTAGATTGCCTTTCTTCTGATATTTGAGAGTCTCAAAGGTGGGACTCATACATATCAGGTAATTCTGAAATACCTTGTGGATACGCCATAAATGTTTATGCTGGGAATACCTAGTCAGATATAAATTTTCTTTACCCTCTGACATATTGTAGATACTATCTGATCATCGCTTTTTGTTATAATGGATACTAGTCACCCTTATGTTGTTCTAGGCACACACTTTAAAAGAATCATCCCAGATGCTGGGCCTGCGTCCGAGAACCCTGCTGGAGTGAAGCGCTTAATCTTCTGTACTGGAAAAGTGTACTATGACCTGACCAAAGAACGCAGCACCCGAGGAATGGAAGCTGATGTGGCAATCACTCGTGTGGAGCAGGTAGGAGGGGGACAATATAGTATAACTCCTGTGTATCTCAAGCATCCAGCATATCTTTGATGTTTATTTGAACGATGTGCAAAGCCTGACATGTTAGAGGCTAGAATGACTGTTCCCCTAAATCCAATATGGTTTTCTCTCATGTCTCTAGCTGTCTCCATTCCCATTTGACCTTCTGGAGAAAGAAGTGAATAAGTACCCCAACGCAGAGATTGCTTGGTGCCAAGAGGAACACAAAAACCAGGGTTATTACGATTATGTGAAGCCAAGATTACGCACCACAATATACCGCACTAAACCTGTCTGGTGAGTAGGAGCCACAAGTGGCTACATCCGTCATGGCTATTCACTTTCTTTACTGGAATTTGTTCTACTAGAACATTGTATTCACTAGTCCTCCTATCTAATATGTCCCATCTTTGTTAAAGGGGTTGTACCAAGATTGAAAGTTATGTCCTATCGATAGGATAGGGGATAACTTGCTGATTGGTGGAGGTGTTGCCACTGAGACCCACGCCGATCTCAAGATCGAATGTCCCGTGGTCGCCATCTTCCTCGCTGCAGGGTTACTGCATCCTCTGAAGTGAGGAGGAGACTGAATGGAGCGTTGGTCGTGCAATCGCACCAGCACCCACTCAGGTATTTCCATCCGCTCCGTTGAAATGAATGGAGTACGTACTGCACATGCTAGACCATTGCTCCCTTCATGCTGACAGCAGAATAGGACACGAGAGTCGCGTTCTGGAGATCGGTGGGTGTCTCGGCAAGTTAGCCCCTTTGTGTGGATAGGGTATAACTTGCAGTCTTGGTACAATCCCTTTAACTTTCCATACCACTGCTTTATTGTTCCACATCTAGTACTGTATGGTTATATAAGTAACACTCTATTCAGAATTTGTTTTACTCTACATTCAGTGTATATGGCAAGAAAATCCCTCATCAGCCAAGTCATATAGAATAGCATAGGCGCTAGCATAGCATCCTACAAATGCCCACTGATAGAAGGGCACATGACATCACCCTGTCCATTAGCACCACCTATGCCGTGTCAGTTTCCTTCCGGGATGTAGGTACGAATAAGCAGGAAACTGTTGCAGAGCATGGCAGGCGCTGAGGGACGGGATTGTGTGATGTGCCCCATCTTGTGTAGGACAGGGTGGCTGCACCGTTCTGCCAGCAGACTTTCATGGTGAAGGGGCTTAGGAAAGTTGGTGAAATATAGTGTCTTGTACTTATTGTATATAAGGTGGCCAACCCCTTTTAGAGGGGTTCTCATGAGCATAGGTCATCAACAGCTGATCGTCAGGCCCGCTGTCAGTGTGGAAGCCAGTAGTGCTGTTAACATTGCAGCAGCCAGGTTTGGTAATGCAGGCGGAGCTCCTATTGAATTTAGTGGGAGCTTTTCCTAAAGTGTTAAGCCAAGTCTCTGCAGCACAGACAGTGCTATCTGCTTCCAGCGCTGTCCTCACTAACAGCAGGCCCGCCGATCAGCTGATTGGTGAATAATAATAATAGTAATAATTTTTATATAGCGCCAAACATATTCTGAGCGGCAGACTCCCACTGATCAGCTATGGATGACCTATCCTGAGTATAGGTCATTGTTAGTAAAAGTCCCAGAGAACCCCTCTAATTCATTTTCTCAATTGGAAATATACTCCACCTTCAGACTCCCCATTGACTCCCTTTCGGTGTGGCAAGAGAGCGTTGCTTCCTGTCAGAGACTCTTATTCTAGTACAACTTTCCTTCCTGTCCCGCAGGTACGCCGGCCGAGAACCCGCAGCAGCCCCAGCCACCGGCAATAAGAAGACCCACATGACAGAACTGAAGCGATTCCTGGATACGGCTTTCAATCTGGATGCATACAAGGGCCTCTCCTAGAGCAGCACACATTTCCTCCCTCCTTCTGCACTCCCCATCTTCCATCCATACACTCACTGGGGGCTTCCTCTCCTCTGCGTGTTTTTGCTTTTTATCTAGCCAGAGAAACGTTACAGCCGGCAGCTCATTGCTGCCATGCAACCACTCACCATTAAATGGTCTTAATGGGGTAAAATGAACAGGAGTTTAGTTTCTTACAAAGGGAGAAAATATGGAGGTCTGGCTGAATATATATTGTGTATATGGATACGATGTGTACAGGGGGCGCTCATGCTATTATGTAAACATGAGAACGATGGAATAATTACTGTGTATTACTCGTTTAATCCTAACACATGAAGTCCCATACACCAGGGACGCGGTTTGGGCGGTCATGCAATATTTTTTAACGCCACATTTTATATAAGTAAATACGTTTTATCCCCCCTTCTATGGTAAACCCCTTGTAATCCGATATCAACGCAGCTTCTTCCTGTGTTTCACAACTGGCTGTTAAAGGGGTTGCACACTAACCCGCAATACCCAAACTGCTGCATATCACCTGCATATGAACATAATGGTGATGTGGGCGCTGCCTGAGAGACCTGCAATGGAGGTAAATGGGGAGCCCTATTAACGGTCTACAATGGAGGGTTTACACACATAAAACCAACACTGGAGTTTTTGAGCTAAAGCCAAAAGTGGATTCAAAGGGAATGGGAAATGTAAAGGACGTCCGCTTCCTGCTGCATCCACTGGTTTTGGCACAAAAAACTGCATCAAAAATGCTTTCTTTGAAACCACCTAAAGAGACAGGCAGTATATCTGTTAGAGGGGACTCGTCATCACCTGCATACTAAACAAAGCATGCTACTAGAATACATCAGTTGTCCACTTTCGAAAACTTAGTTTGTTATGGTCCCTCATAAAAGTATAACTGCACAAACAATGTTTATAAATTTCCTTTGCAGCATGCCGGACCATCTCTGCTGGCTGGAGGTTCTCCAATAAACCCGCCCCTCCATGGAGTGATATTATTAATTCATGATCAGTGCATGGACATGCTGAATCTGTCCACTAAAGGGACAGATGATCTGTTCTTGCAGCTCTTCATAACATCCAGTATACCATCCCCATCATAGCAGCAGAAAGGGGCGGGTTTATTGGAGAACCTCCAGCCAGCAGAGACGGTCCAGCTCCTCTGTATGCATCATTTGGGAAATTTATAAATGCGGTTTGTGCAGGTTTGATTTTGTGGGAACCATAACAAACTAAGGCTGCTTTCATACCTGAGTCAGGGTCAGTTCAGGGGTTGCATCTCTCAGATCCGTTTTTGGAGGAAACTGAAATAAAACGGGTCTGTTGTTTTCCCTATCGATTGCAGTAGAGTTTCAAAAAAATGGAAAGGCTTCCGATTATTTCCATCCCTCCTGTCAGGTTTCTGGATTTTTTTTTTACCCTTCGGAGTAATAATGCTGCAAATTGCGTAATTTTCCCGTCCAAAAACACCAGAAATCTAACCGAAGCGAACTGAAGCCTTTCTATTTTTTCAGTTCTTTTGAAACCCCATTGAAATCAGTAGAGACAAAGACTGTTTGATTTCACTTTCTTCTCTCCAGACATGGAGCAGAGAGACGGAAACCCCGAACAGAGTCCTACAAGTGTTGGAAACGGATGTGGGTCTAGTGCTGTGCTTGGTTTATTATGCAGGGAAGTCATGACTGGTTCCCTTTAATTAACAGAACCCAAAAATGGCGAGACGGTCCTGCCCGGCCCCCCGGACACCTGCTGCCCGCTCTGTTTATTGACTGGGAAGAGTCTGCAGATTTTTCTCTCTCTTGTTAAGAAAGAACACCTGGAGACACGTTGCAGACACGTTCTTCATGTCGTCGTAGGTGTTAGAGCGCTCTCTGGAGAGACGAACGTGACAGCTTGTATAGTGAGCTGCTCATTGTGTACAGCACTACACCGGGTATATGTTTAAGCAGACTGCTGCACATTACTCAGACGGCGTTTATCTTTTATTTAGGAAGAATCGGGGGGAATTATTATACTTCCTGCTGTCTTCTTAAAGGAAAACTCCTAATATCTATATTTAAAGCGACTCTGTGGGTCTGGATAAACAAAGATGGCCGCATCAGCTTCTCTTGACTGCCTGTTGCACCCTGTTCACTAGTAAGCATCATTAGTCTAAGAGACTGCATGTTGCTCTGATTGGCCAGTGCTCATGTGAGCAGCAGTAACCAATCAGAGCAGCATGTAGTGTCGTAGGGCGCTTTTACATTGATTCTCGCTGCCTGCGAATGAACGGCGAATGATGATTCATTCGCTTATCTTCAGTTTCTTCATGCATAAAAATCAATGACAATTTGCCCGTTTACCAGGCGGTTGTTCATTCATGAACGACTGCTTGTTCACTGTGAATGGGGATGAGCGGCTAGAGCGATCTCCGGACCGCTCTGCCTCCAATCCCTGAGTGACCCTCACTCCCATGTGAGAGAGCAGCAGCGACTATCGCCGTGTGAAAGGGTTCTTAGCCTACCGATGTATACTAATACAGAGTGCATCAGGTAGTCGCTGAGCCCGTGTGGCTGTCTGTTTGTCCAGAACTGGAGGGTTGCTTTTAAAGGGGGTTTGTGAGTAGGGAAAAAAAAATGAAAACTGCTCAAGAGTATTGCACAAACCTAAAAGACAATAACTCTTGCTGCTTCTGCATCAGCAGTGCCTACCCCCCCCCCCCCCCCCCCTGCTGCTGCAGCAATGACATCCCTATGCAGTCACAAGTGACTGCTGCAGCTAATCACCCCTCATGGAGTCTGCAATTGGCAGTAGCCCTCACATGTCCCTGGTGTTGGTGGTGTCATTGCTACAACAGGAGGTGGAGAGCAGTGGGGCACCATTGAAAAAGAGGTGGCTGGAGTTATGTTTATACAACATTCACAGCTATTCTACTATTCCTTTTTTCTGTGTGGATGATTCCTTTTAAGCCTTAAAGCGGTTGTTACACGTCTAGCTGTTTTGCTGAAGGAAGCAGACAGCGCTGTACATTGCCAAGTGGCCAGAGTCGGTACTGCAGGCTGACTCCTATTGAAGTGAATAGGACTAAGCCTGCAGTACTAACTTGGGCCACTTTTAAATGTACAGAGCTGTGTGCTAGAGGTGCAACAAACCCTTTTAAAGGGGTTGTCCCGAGTTTTTTTTCTAGCAACAGCGCCACACCTGTCAAAGGACCATTTCTGGTATTGCAGCTCTTCCTGATTCAACTGAATGGGGATAATTGCTATAGCAGACACAGGTAAGGGACAGGGTGCGGGGACTGTTTCTATGAGGGTACCCTTTTCCTAATCCTGTACGACCCCTTCTGATAAGGTTTTAAAATGCTTAATTATTTCTTACTGTGTAAAGTTAGCAGCATTTGGAGTTAAGAAAAACTTCTCTGCCTGCGGACCGGCATCTCAGGATGGGGGACCTCAAGTGGCTGCTTTAGGTTTCCTGAAAGATTCTGTTTGGTTAATATTCTGCCTAGGGTCCTCTTGACACTCAGGTACTGCTAGAACACACTGCCAGGAAGTGTTATCTTGGGGACGCAGGTAAAGAAGCTATCACAGCTGTCTTTCAAGTGATGATAACTTAGCACAAGAGTGAGAGGTTTAGGTCATTTGGGGATTTTAAATCAATAAAGGGGTGTTCCTACAGATTTTGGTAGTTCTCCTTTCTGGCTGTGGCATTAGTAACCTACTTTTAAGCTATGCGCATGATTGGCTGTTCTGCAGTAATCCCCCGTTACTCCTCCTGTCCAGAACCACAATAACATGTAAGCTTGTGTTTTGCAGAAACGAGTGAGCCTTTGTAATAAACATGAAAACACACAGATATTAAAAACACCCAGCATCCTTTGCAACATTTTACAGCTTCATTTTCCGCAATGAGGCAAAGATGTTCTTTCGGTTGGATTGAAACTATTAACACATTGTAGTTGCATGTGCCAAATTCTGACACACGGCGGAGAGAGAGGGCAGTGATTGTCGGAACCCAATGGGAGACTCCATCCTGAAGAGGCCACCGACACAAAGCAATCTTATTTATTTTGTTAAAATAAACAGAAATCTGTATACCGCCTGTGTTGTGGGACGTCTTTAAGGAGCGCCTATACGCTAGATTGTGGGAACGGACCAAAATGACTACTAGCCAACACCATGTTTCCTTTAGTCTAAAAGGGTCCAAAGTTCTTGCAGATTCATTTCAAACTATCTACAACTGTTGGGAGTTTAGTTTTTTTTTTTTGGGGGGGGGGGGGGGAACACGACACCCTACAGATATTGTAGAATGAAACAAAATTCTTGCTGCCCTCCGCCTCCACTAGAGGACGCTCACTACTTACTCCTATACATGCAACTCAGTCCAATATAATATAATTTACCTCTGCGGCTTAAGCTGCTTTCACTGCGTTTGGGTCGCGTCGGGGTTTTCGTTTACCTGCACTGTTTTTGGAGGAGAGAAACTAAAAATAAAATAAGGGGGAAAAAATGATCCATTTTTTTTCTCCATTGATTTTTAATGGGGTTTAAAGAAAGGTTTGTTTTTTTTTTTATAAATGAGGGTAAAAATGGAGTTTTTTTTTTTTGTAAATTTCAGTTTCCCTCCTCTAATAATGGAGCAGAGAAACTGACCCCAACGCAGCTTTAAAAGCAGCCTTAGGGCTTATTCACACGTCCGTATATCAGCCGGCTTTTCACGCCAAGCCGATATACAGTGTCCCTTTCTGCAGGGGGAGGCGGCGGGACAGGCTGGGAGCAGTGCACTGAGCTCCCACCCCTCGCCACTATTTGCAATGGGAGGGGGCGGGGTGGAACCTAGCTCTGCGCCCGTCCCAACCTCCCATTCCAAACAGTGGAGAGGGGGCAGGAGCTCAGTGCACTGCTCCCAGCCTGTCCCGCCGCCTCCCCCTGCAGAAAGGGACACCGTATATCGGCTGGGCGTGAAAACCCGACCAATATACGGATGTGTGAATAAGCCCTTATACAGGGGGTTTGGAACTGTTGTTGGCTCCAACCCCTATATTAAAAAATAGAAAAAAATTAATCGGAACAGAATTTTGAACCAAAAAACAAATGGCGTTAAAAGGTGGAGATTCACGTGGACTTTTGCTGTGTTGTTTTAACCCTGTCAGCTGCTTTTTAGCTTTGCTCTAGCACGGCCCAGTTATGGTCAGTGATGTCGTTGGAAATCCATCTCCTGTCTCTTCATAAGCTTGAGATGCATTATCCATCCCTTGTGCTTTACACTACAGTTCAGCTTCCTCAGATAAAACTGGTATTTACATAAGCTGGCAAACGGGTTACAGAAAGGACAGAATTAAAAGCTACAAGCAATAAACAAGTTGTGAGAAAAAGGAAAATTTTCAGGTAGCTAACTGCACCTGAACCTCAGGGGAGAGAGAGGGAGAGGGAGAGAGAGAACGAACACGGGGGAAAGAAAAAAAAGTTCGGCAACCGGCGGGTCCCATAAAAAAAATGCTTGAGTCTTCCATTGAAGTCAATGGGGTTCGTTACTCGAATAGAGCTCTCGAATATTACAAAAAGCTCGACTCGAATAGTGAGGACCCGAGCATTTTGGTGCTCACTCATCTCTATTAGAGACCCCTATCTACTGGGCCATTGGACCTTCTTCGTTCCTCACAACTGTAGCTATTAGTTGTGACATACATTACATTAGATGTTGAAATCGCTCTGTAGTAATATTGGCCCATGTGGACAAAAAGATTCTTGTAGTTGTCCCAAATTAGATGGATGTGCTCTGTACCGCTGACAGGAAGGGTTCATCGATTCAGGCTGCTTGTGCTAAATTCAAACCCTCCCATCAGCAAGAAATCTGGACTCTTCTGACTAGGTGATGCTTTTCCACTACTCAGTGATCCAATTTGTTCTCCCTTGCCCACTGGCGTCTTGTCTGTGTGTCTCCTAGACAACAATGGCGCTGGAACGCTGATGTTATAGTCCATCCATGCTAAGGAATGACAAGTTGTGTATTAGTGGCATAGTTGGGTGCAACACACTACCAATCTAGCATTTATCACCCATGCGGGGGGTGGGGGAGGGTAAGTGAACATTCTTCAGGCAGGAATACCACTTTAAAGATTAAAGACAGCAGGTGGTCAGGACCGTGCCTCTGTCGATGTAGATACAGATAAAGGAGGTGCTGGCGGTGGTGGACACCAGGTCCCAAGTGGACATCAAAGGAGAGCATGCAAGGAGAAATTCTGGGGTGTCGGAATACCCCAGAATGAAAGTAGTGCAGACAGTAAGAAAGCTGTAATAAGGCTCCTGCACTCGGTACCAAAGAACACCATCTACACCAAGTAATAGCAATATAGAGGAACTACGTTGTAGAGAGACCTCTTATGTAATCAATGAGATATTTAATGTGATTTGATCCTATTAGAGAGGTTTCCCCACTTCCTTGTGATGATCAATATCTCATTGATTACATAAGAGGTCTCTACAATGTAGTTTCTCTATATTGCTATTACTTGGTGCAGATGGGGTTCTTTGGTACCCCAAGCACAGGAGGCTTTTTATTTCTGACTTGAAAGATTGATTGTCACCTACTTTGAGCCCTATAAATTATGCTGATGGGCTCAAAGTAGCGGACCGGCTGAGTCTGGAGATGTAAGTTTTATACTTCCTTTCCCCACTGTTCCCTCGGTGTCAGCGGTGAAAGCCGCCGTTGAATATATTGAGCCGCAAGCAAAGTAGTCTTCCCATTCCAAGCTTAGAATCGGAGGACTACAGAGCACGCCATTCAGTGCACTGCATTGGCTGATTGGAGCATTGGGGGAACAGAGGAAAAGGTAAACATAAGGCCTGTTTCACATGGGCTACAAAATCGTACAATTTTGTAGCAATGCAACATCGCTACAAAGCGCATATATGTGAAGCCCATGCTTTCCTATGGGTTCTTTCAGGCTACAAAACATCTGATGTGAAGGACCCCTTTGGACACCCTGGGCTTCACATACATGCATTGCATTGCATCGTGTGAAAGAGGCCTAACACTTACACCCCCAGACTCAGCAGGTCGGCTACTTTCAGCATATAAACTCAATGATCAAAGTAGCTGACAGATTCCCTTTAAGGCAGTAGTCACACTACATTAACCCTTTCCAATCCACTGTCTGACCTCTGAAGACATTATGATTTAAGGCTGTACAGCCCCACTGTTGGAAGACGTCCGTCGGGGTTCTCTTACTGTATATTGCCAGCCTCTCTGCTGTTGAAACCTATCCAACGTGTCACCTCATGCAGTACTGGCTTTAACCAGCATATAGCGCCATTGTATAACAGCTGAAAAAGAGTAAGCCCCCTAGGAAAACCAGGATACAAATTGGATTGGAAAGGGTTAACAATCTCTGTGAGGAACATATTATACATACATGTCTACCACTCCTAAAAGTCGGTTCATGGGGATAGGACTTAAATTTATACATTTTGCCTTTGCAGATGTTGGCAGGTATGAGTGGAAATTGTCACAGATCTTAATAGGGAACAGGTAGAGTTGCGCCTTTGTCACAAAAAAAATACTGGCCAAGGTAAAAGGGGCTGTGGTTAGGGGGTATGACTAATTACAATATATGCTTTTACCTCCATTATTCTAGCGGCTGCAACTAGTAATTGTGCCCACCCCCCCCCCCCTAAGTGGCCCCAATAGTATTAAGTCCACTAGTTATGGCTCCAATAGTAATAGTGACTCACTTGGTGGCCTCAATAATAATAGGGCCCCCTCTTTGCCCTCCACATCCTGAACCTTAGGCTATGTAGCGACTGCACAGCAAGTAGTATGCCACTCACTCGCTCTGTCTGTTTAGCTCCCGTTTGGCTGCTGTAATCAGAGCTATGACCCCTGACCTCTCCTCCCGGCATATGCAATGCATACAATACCGGCAGGAACACAGACACCAGGAGGAGAAGTCAGGGGGTCACACCTTTAATTATGATGGCCAGACCGGGGATAGAGATATGAAATATGTGATGGTGTTGGGTTGCTGTCCGGCCGTCCTCTCAACTGATAATTACTTTTTACCGACCATTGATATAGCTGGTAAAAAAAATAAATATCGGCACCAGCCTTTGGACTTATCGGGGTTATCCAGGAAACAAGCGCTGGGATACTCCGGGGTTGGAGCGGAAGTCCTGCTCTGACTCCTGTGTAGTGAGTGGCCTGCGCTCATAATTGCAAGTGCAGCTGAGATCAATGAGCGTAACTGGAGACAGGGAAGCCTTCCGATTCTACTTCGTCCAGAAAACTATTACTTCATGTAGCTGGCCATTGTGGGAGTGAGGGAATTGACAAAACACCTTCTGCTTAGTGTCTGCTCCAGGCGAGGCCTAAACAATAGAGATCAAAAACATGTGCGGAGGAAAGGTCAGAAGACTTGCAAAACTGCACCAAGCTTTGATCATCCATGCAATATCCCATGGAAGTGGAAAGTCAAAAAGCCTGTAAGCAGCAGACATTCATTTTTAGTAGACGGTCTTTTTCAGGATCACATAAGTGTAATAGGAACTTAAAATGGCCCTGGAAAAAAAAAATCTGTAAAAGTGCCCATGTTGTAGGGGGTCCAAATAACTAGTAGAGGGGACAACAGAAGTATTACCTGATCCTCTGTGCTTTGACATGTCATTCGTTTGTGCTTGTTTCTCTGGGCCTGGATGGACTTACAGTAATATAATAATCTTTATTTATATAGCGCCAGCATATTCCGCAGCGTAGTGCACAATTGTACCAGCCCAACTCTTCATCACGCCAAAATTTAGCTGCAGTGGGGCCAGGTATAAGGCCTAGCTGCAGTCAACCAGACCGGCCCGTGACCTGACCGGCCTACCGGAATTTCTCCCTCTGACCAATCCACCTATCGGCTTACTTTGGCATCATTAAAGTCATAGTATCCATGCACAGTGTAGCTCATAAGTCAAAATCGTCATCAAATATGAACAGACGCAGTGAATCGGGACCGCTGGACTTTTTGGAAACTTTTTCCCCCTTCTTTTAAATAAAATCTTAAGCTTCGCACTGCAAACAGGAGAAAAATTCCAGATCCTTGGAGTTCGGCCAAGGCCTTTCCTAGTTGTGTCGTATCATTGTGTTTATTCGCTCTAGCATTGACTTACTTTGCCTGGATTATCTGACCACAAGGTGGCACTAACACATAACGAAGTGCATATGCTGTTGGTCAAAGCTCAGTTACCGCAGTGATGGCAGGAGGGGAGGGCAAGCGCTTTCTGAGGGCGCCGCAGACTATTTTATGCCAGTACTTAAAAGCATCGAGACCACACGCACTTTAAAGAGCAAACAACCTGAACTATTGCTAACTGCGTAGGGAAGGCGGTAGCAGTAATAACCTTTATATAGCGCCAACATATTCCATAACACTTTACAATTGCAGCAAACATCCGAAAAACGCTAAATCAAACAGAATTGATACTGAAAGCCCCAAGCCATGAGACGGCGAATCACGTGCCCACGTATTCTATTGCTGCGCAGTGAATCGTGAAGGAAAACAATAACTAGCGCTAGGTAATTGGGTACAAATGTAAGCGCTGTTTGAGAAGAGAGCTATTAGCGAATTACTGTATAATAAGTGGAAGTGACAGGCTGGATCAGAGTCGTGTCTGTTCTTTTCCTGTCCCACCCTCCGGGGAAATGCTCTGTATTAGGTCTCAGGTTAATTGTTTCTGTGCTCTGGTAGTAACTTGGGTAACGGAGCGTTACTTTGTAGACCCCATATAGGTGAAGCAGGAGGGGAAGGGTTAAAATGTACCCTGCTGACGGTTTCTATGGAAACAGCTGGCATTGTAGAACGCCAAAAGGAAGGGCAGGTGACGCAGTGTGTCTGGCACATGGTGCCCCTTCTTCTGTACCTATCAACGTTTTTCCTCCATTTCTCATTGTTCTTGAGCTCTGCTCTTCTCCTCCCTTCCCCTTCCTCGTTTCTCTCCCTCTCCACCCTTCCTCTCCATTCCAGGTTCTGCAACTCCCACCGCCCCATTGTTTGCACTTTTTCCTCCTGTCTCTTATTATCTTCTCCCCAAGTTTCGCCCCCTCCTTACCACCCTGCGAGTTACTCCGCCACCACCCTCGGCATCCTCCTCTGTCACTAACAGTCTCACCCTAGAATGGCGAAGGCTGGTTTTCGATTGGCAAGTTATCTCATTTATTAACCACTTTATTGCCACAAACTAGCAGGTCCATCAGGTTCAACCAATCCATGACTAATATGTGTGTGTATATATATATATATATATATATATATATATATATAACCTGATCAGCCTCTGCTATACACCTGATGCCCCTCGCGCACACTAGTTAACTCCTTCTATAACGGCGTTCTTCAATATACATTTACGCTAGTTAACTCCTTCTATAAGGGCGATCCTCAATCCACATTTATTAACCCCCTCCTAGACCCCACCCTTGTAATCGCCACCGTCCATTAATCCTTTCCCCTTCTACATAATTGGCATGTATCTGACTAGTGCCTCTCGGTAACGTTGCCAGCGCCCTTTATTTTCTTTCTACCCTTCCGTACATTAAGGAGGGCACGATGACATTAACATTGTGATTACACGGTGCGCGACATCACACTACGTTACATTTTAATTACTGATCCATTTGAGATGCCGGCAGGTAAACCAGTCATTACATTGTAAATCGGTGCAGGCAGACTCCATTACATGGTAATTATAAGATGCCCAGACAATGGGGCCCCTTAAACTGGCATCAGTCAGACTGCTCCTATTTAGCGGCTCCCTCCCATTAAGAAGCTGCATTACCGTCTGTATCCATGGCAACCCAAGTCTGTCAAGGCATTGGGGGGGGGGGGGGTGAGGGGGCGAGAGACAGAACTGGCAATGACTCTTCATTAGCTCTCTGTAATCCCATGCTTCTCTCATCTCCCTTCTCTCACCTCCCCAGCCATTTATCCGATATAGCGCCCGCATGCCGTACATCTTACCTCCTTCACTACGTCACCTAAAGCAAACATTGTAGCGAGAGGTTACGGCCGTACGATGATTACGGGCGTGCTTCAAAAATGTGGGCATCATGCCAAGGAAAGAGGGCGAACCTCTTTAAACGATAATCCTTATTTACAGAGCGCCAACATATTCCACATCGTTTTACAAATCAGACATAGTAACAGCCCAATTAACAACCCATATAAGAGGCGTGAAGAACCTGCCCACAAGAGCTTACAATCTAGGAGAAGCCCTATAATACAAAGCTAATTGCACCCACTAAATCCTCATTTCCCCCCAAAGCGGTGAGTGTAGAGCCGGCATGCACCTCGCCATAAATGCTAATGTTCTCTCAGCACTGGTTGTATTATATATGCGCTGGGAGAAGTTGGCGGAGGTAGCCCGAAGCGCACGTCTACAGAAAATCACAAGTCTACCATCAGGTTGTTAAATATTCTCTTCAGCTTGGATATATCAGTCTCTGACAAAGCGGGAGAAGAGCCAGGATAACATTACAGTTCACGTCGGCTTACACTCAGCTTTCCCAGACTCCTGAGTGGTCAGTGCTAGTTATGAGTTATACAGGAGCAGGGGCGCTGTTGGTACCATTGAGGGTTGGTCATGGCGGCCATGTGATTGTCACCAGCTTCTTCTGAAACTGACATAAGGGCTTATTAACATCAGCGTTTTCATTTTCTACCTGGCTGTTCCGTTGTGGGAGCAGCTAAACATAAAGAAAATGACCAGTTTTTGTGCCCATAGGGGTCAATTGAAACAGAAGACCTTCAATTTAAAACCATTTGCATGTTTTCTGGTTTTATTCCATCTTTTAAACTAGAAGATAAGCGTAGACGGCTGCACCTTTGTTTCCAGTTTAAAAAACGGAACCAGAATGGTTGCTTTCCGGTTTTCTTGTAACGTTATGGTCATTGGGGGACAGATACAAATGGAAAGGAGCCCGTTTGTTATGGTTTTTCCACTCTGTTTTTCTATCCATATGTGTTTCAGAGCATGCGCGGAGGCTGAATAATGGAATTCTCAAAAACGGATGTTTAAATGGATTAAAAACGGAAATCAAATAGAAACTAACAGAAGGCATTCCGTTCAGTTTTTTTGGCTGATCTTGTAGAATGATCCGGGAACAGTTCTTCAACCAGAATGTCCTCCCAATAAGAGTGCCCCATGCAGAAAGGTATCCCTTTAACAGTAACCCATCCAAAGTCCTCCTATTAACAGTGCCCCATCCAGAGAGCCATCCATCAACAGTGCCCAATCCAGAGAGCACATCCATCAACAGTGCCCCATCCAAAGAGTGCACATATTAACAGAGCCCTATCTATAGAGCCCATCCAGAGAGCCCATCCATCAACAGAGCCCCATCCAGAGAGTCCACAAATTAAGAGAGCCCATCCATCAACAGTGCCCCATCCAGAGAGTGCACATATTAACAGAGCCCCATCCATAGAGCCCATCCATCAACAGAGCCCCATCCAGAGAGCCTATCCATCAACAGAGCCCCATCCAGAGAGTCCACAAATTAAGAGACCCATCCAGAGAGCCCATCCATCAACAGTGCCCCATCCAGAGAGTGCACATATTAACAAAGCCCCATCCATAGAGCCCATCCATCAACAGAGCCTCATCCATAGAGCCCATCCATCAACAGAGCCCCATTCAGAGAGTTGACAAATTAACAGAGACCAATCCACAGAGCCCATCCATCAACAGAGCCCCATCCAGAGGGCCCATCCATCAACAGAGCCCCATCCACAGAGTCCACAAATTAACAGAGACCCATCCAGAGTGCCCATCCATCAACAGAGCCCCATCCAGAGAGTCCACACATTAACAGTGCCCTATCCAGAGAGCCCATCCATCAACAGTGCCCCACCCAGAGAGTCCATCCTTCAACAGTACACCATCCAGAGAGTGCACACATTAACACAGCCCCATCCATAGAGCCCATCTATCAACATAGCCCAATCCAGAGAGTCTACAAATTAACAGTGCCCCATCCAGAGAGCCCATCCATCAACAGTGCCCCATGCAGAGAGCCCATCCATCAACAGTACCTCATCCAGAGAGTGCAAACATTAACAGCCCCATCCATAGAGCCCATCCATCCAGAGAGCCCCATCCATAGAGCCCATCCATCAACAGAGCCCCATCCAGAGAGTCCACCCATCAACAGTGCCCCATTCAGATAGTCCACACATTAACATTGCCCCATCCAGAGAGTCCACCCATCAACAATGCCTCATCCAGAGTCCACACATTAACAGTGCCCCATTCAGAGAGCCCAACCATTAACAATTTCCCATTCAGAGAGCCCAACCATTAACAATTCCCCATTTAGAGAGTCCACACATTAACAGTGCCCCATCCAGAGAGTCCATCCATCAACAGTGCCCCATTCAGAGAGTCCACCCATCAACAGTGCCCCATTCAGAGAGTCCACACATTAACATCGCCCCATTCAGAGAGTCCACCCATCAACAGTGCCCCATCCAGAGAGTCCACCTATCAACAGTGCCCCATCCAGAGTCCACACATTAACAGTGCCCCATTCAGAGAGCCCAACCATTAACAATTCCCCATTCAGAGAGTCCACCCATAAACAGAGTCCCATCCAGAGAGACCACACGTTAACAGTGCCCCATCCAGAGAGTCCACTCATCAACAGTGCCCCATCCAGAGAGTCCACTCATCAACAGTGCCCCATCCAAAGAGTCCACCCATCAATAGTTCCCCATCTAGAGAGCCCAACCATTAACAATTCCTCATTCATGACTGAACAGCCAGTTCACCCATAAACAGAGCCCCATCTAGGGTATCTTCCTATTAGCTGTGCCCCATCCACACAGTCCTTCCATTAACAGTGCGCCTCTCAGAGAGTCCGCTCATTAACAGAACCGCACCCAGAGAATCCTCCCATTAACAGTACCCCATCCAGGGGGTCTTACCATTTACAGTGCTCCATCCAGAAATTCATGGCTGTGAATCCTGCACAAATTTGAACCCCATTATTTTGAATGGAGTCATATACACAAACAATGTGGAAAAATCGTGGCATGCTCTGTCTTATCACGTTCCTCGAAATGCTTCGCCCATTGATTTCAATGGGACCTTGAATACATTGCATAGCTCTCACATGCTGTGCGATGTGAAAGCGAGTGCAATGTGAGTTTTCCCATCGAAATCAATGGGTAACACTTCCAATCCTCTATCACACGTAAAACTTGTGCGAGGATCGGAAATTCACAGATGCGATGCGGTTTTGCCACATCCATCGGTAAATCGCATGTTCACGAGGGTGATATTGGGCCAAGTTTCACGACCTGATATCGCGCTCACCTCTGTGTAGGTGGCCTAACAGTAAGGTATTCTATTACACAGCTATTAGAGATGAGCGAGCGTACTCGGTTCGGGTGTTTTTGCACTCGAGCACAGCTTTTTCTGAGTAAATGACTACTCGGACGAAAAGATTCGGGGGGCGGCGTGGTGGAACGGGGGGTAGCAGATGAGCATGAAGAAAGTGAACTCTGACGCTCGTGTTGCAACGAAGCAGTTTATAGGATACCAACATCTCGTCGACTAAAATGGTGTAATTTGCAGCCTTCATGTTCCCCAAAATGTTTTGTAGCAAAATTCTGAATGCAGTCCGTGCTCGCAATTCGCACTCAATCATGATTTTCTTGAATATGTTGTCCGCCATTAATTTTCGCAGTGCTACATCCAGAGAATCCTCCCATTAACAGTGCCCATTCAGAAAAGCCTTTCATTAGTAATTCCTCGGCCTTAAGACTATACCCAGTCACAGTGCCCAAGCCAGAGAGATCATCTATTAACAAGGCTCCATTCAGGGAATCCTCCCATTAACAGTGCCCCATCCAGAGTCCACACATTATCAGTACCACAGCCAGAAAGTCCACCCATTTACAGTGCTCCATCCAGGGACTCTACACAACCACAGTGCCCCATCCAGAGAGTCCACCCATTAAGTGTGCCATCCAGAAAGACCTCCCATTAGTAGCACACCAGCTAGAGAATGCAAATTTTAGTGTATGCTAAGCCAACTAATAGGTGGTCTAAACTCTGACTAGACAGTCTTAAAATTTGACAGATTTATCATTCAGTGACGGTATTAGTAAATAAGCCCCATTATATGTAAATCCCGGAACCAGTTTTTCTAGAAGAGACTGTATTAAAGTGTTAACTCCGAAGGGGAAGCTGTGTTGCTGTACCATATATTCCATAGCCCCGACTTGTGTGAAATGCTGCTGATAGTAGTCGAGTTTTATTGATATTGTTCTTCCAGAATTATTTCACATTCTGCACGAACTATCATCCTTAGGCCTCCCTCACACATGCATTTCTGAAAGCATCGCACTAATCACAGTACAAAATGTTTGTGTGAGGGAGGCCTTAGGATCTAGTCAGGTGTAGTTAGCGACAGGTGATTCGAAGTAAAAAGGTTAAATTGAGTAACAATTATTACTATGCTATTATAATCTATTTCTAGATTTATCAATTAATATTGTGAACTTTAGTTACTCCATCTGCTGCATCGTATCCAGAATCCTGCTTCGCACCACCACCACCCTCGAGATTTCGACCCTTAGCTATCCAAGAGGAAATGTGATTGTCCACTTAGCAGGTTCTGTTATTATGCTGCCCCCCCTGAGGGAAAGCATGGGGCTGACCCAATGACAGATTGCTGCAGGCAAACAATGCCCCACACTCATCCCTGTGTGTACTCGCTCCCGTGCCGCTGCACAGGAGCGAGTATCACTGGCTCTCTGACAGAGAGGCTACCAGGGGGCCGGGACGGCTCTCGGAGATTTCAGTCCCCACTCTCCCCCGCCCCTCTCCATTCACTTTAGCAGAGGCCGTTTAGTACTGAATGGCTGCTGTTTACACAGAACGATCATCATTCAGGATTTTAAGCTGCATAAAATCCTGAACGGCCGCTGTGTTAAGTGAATGGAGAGGGGCGGGGGACTGAAATCTCCTCCAGCCACCCAGGCCCCCTGCTGGCCACTCTGTGAGTGTGCCAGCGATACTCGCTCCTGTGTGACAGCACGGGAGCGAGTACACACAGGGATGGGTGTCAGGCATCGTTTGCCCAACATTTGTCCAGTGTAAATGGGGTTTAAGGCAGCTTTCACATCGGAAGCAGGGGTTCCGTTTTCTTGCTCCATTTGGGGAGTTAGAAAGGGGAATTCCCTAGCCAAACAGATCATCTTAAGAAGAACCAAACAGCGCCAAATGGACCCCATTGACTATAATGAGGTAAGTTCGGTTTCCGCTAAGCTGACCGACACTGCATGCAGCGCCATTTCTTCCAGCATTTTGTGCCGAATTAGTGACTGAGGTTTCAACGCAGATGTGAACTCGGCCTTAGCCAGTGTTTTCCAACTCCAGTCCTCACGGACCCCAACAGGTCATGTTTTCAGGATTTCCTCCGTGTTGCACAGGTGATGTAATTATTGTCAGTGCCTCAGACATTGCCACAGGTGTTGTTACCATAGGAGATCCTGAAAACATGACCTGTTGGGGGTACAGAGGACTGGACTGAACTAAGGAAGTAGATGCAGCTGAAAGCACTGGTGGATGGCTAGCACAAACATATCTCTGGCTACAGGCATCTTGGTTTAGAGAGAGTGGCGGCCACAAATACAGGAAGGCACTGACATCTGCCGAGCAGGAGGCATCAGAATATGCAGAAGGGAGTAGAGTAGTAGATGCCCCGGGGGCGGTGGGGCAGAGGTATATATTGTTAGTGGATTACAGAATAGTAGTCTTATAAGTGTGCGAGGCTTAAGAGTCTCACAATGAAGGTTTTCTCATAAATGAAAATGTGCTGGATCGTTTGAGGAAAAAAAACAGCAGCACATTGGAAACTTTCCAGTGGGCGAGAGTCAGAGGGGACTGAAAATGTGCACGTAAATGGCAAATGGATGAGTCACTGCAATGATTCCTTCTACGCAGGTGGAGACACAGAGTGTAGATTACATCAGAAATCTCTGTGCCTGGAAGCCCACGTGATACTGGAAAAATGAAGGCGGCCATAGCCGCGAATGTAACTCTACTGATAACCTCAGTGCTCAGGCCGCTCCTTACTAACCATTTAATAATCTGCTTAACTCATTTAGACACTGCTTTATGTTCTGTATACGCAGAGCAATCAGAAAGTATTCACACCCCTTCACTTCTGTGACATTATAACCTTATTCTTGGATGGTGAGTATTCCTAATCAATCTTCTACCCTGTTTCCCCATAATAAGACCCTGTTTTATCTTTAGGGGATGTCTTATACTTACCTAGCAGCAATGTTATGTGTCCTGCCACTGGTCTCGCTCGCTTGCAGTCCTCAGCCGCCAACAGAAGATCGCTTCCTGTGATTGCTTCATCGAGCGCTGCATTAATTGGCTGAGCAACGCTTTAAGAACCAATTAACAGCCATCGCGTTGTGGAGGCGGGATTTTTGAATTGTCTGAGCCCCGGTCGTCTCAGCAGAGTCTCCGCATCTCCGATGGCGGCTTCTGCTCACTCCGCAGCAGACATCGTTATCATTACTGGAGATGCAGAGACAAGCTCCGCTCAGCCAATTCATAAATCCCGCCTTTATAACGCGATGGCTGTGATTGGTTCTTTATGCGCTGCTCAGCCAATCAATGCAGCACTCGATGAACCAATCACAGCCATCGCATTGTAACATCGAGCGTTGCATTGATTGGCTGGCAGCGCTCGAGAACCAATCAGAGCCAATGCTTCCTGGAGGTGGGATTTATGAATCCTGGAACCAGGAAGTGATCTTCTGTAGGTGGCCAAGGACTGCAAGCAAGCGCTGGAGCTCTGTAGATTAGTGGGAGGGCACAGACCGTGGCTGCTAGGTAATGTATTGTTTTTTGTTTTTTTTTATGTAATTCAGCTTGGGCTTATTTTCAGGGTATGGCTTATATTTCAAGCCCCCCTACCCCCTCAGGCTAGGTTTTTTTTGGGGGGGAAGCAGGGTAGGTTATGTCACTACAACCCTATATTTGGGGATTTCTGTTATTTTTTCTCTGCAGAGAAGTCCAACTTCACACGGGTTTATTTCTATGCAGCATGCTCTATTTTCCTGCGCATTTGTGCACCAAAAGACCCCATGGAAGTCAATGAGGTGCGCAAATGCATGCACAATACGCCAAGAGATGCATGAAACACTGTGTAATTGCATACGAAAAAGAACACATCTTGAACTCATTAGACTAATAAGCCATTTCAGTGGCTGGGAGCGCCGGTGCTTTTTTTTTTAGTGCATGCCTTGTGCGTGGAAAAAACTGCAAAATACATGCCGATGCGTGAGCAAAAAAAGTGTAATTCATTCCACAAATACACGGCGCTTGTGCGCACGCAAATACACTTACACTTGTGTGAAGCCGGCCTAAGTTCTATCAGGTTGGACGAGGAGGAGTGTTGAAGTGCAGCTATTTTCAGGTCCTGTTTGATCAAGTTCAAGTCCAGTCTCTAGCCGGCCACTTAAGGACATTTGTGATGGTGCTGGAAGGTCGCAGGAATCAGCCACAGGGCACAACTCTGTTTGAGGACAGCGTCTAATACTCATTCAGGAGGCGAAAACGTAGTCGTTCTCTGAAGAGGTATACGTCTTAAAGGGATAAAACGTATTGACCTGGTTGGACCTGGGAGGTCACTGGAGGTCTCTCTGCCTTGACCGTTTCCTGATTGCTTGAATTATACTCACAACTTCTGCCCATCCACAATACAGTATTCTACAAAAGTAATTGGACACCTGAGAAAGAATCAAGTAGTATTTTTTCCATATGTTAATACTTAGTGGGTCTCCTTTGATCCTAATGACATCGGATACTCTCCATAGCATACTTTCCACTAACATCTAGTACACTTCAACTGGTATTTCCCTTCATTCCTCCTGTAAACATCTGTCGAGTTCTCTAAAAGAAGATGCCCGTCTACAATGGTGGAAGACGTGTCATCATTGGACAGCTGAGCAATGGAAGAACATTCAACAGTGTCAGCACTATGTGTGATATACTTGGATGTGTGGGGTAGCCCGCTTTATCTAATACTATGGGGGAAACTAATCATGCTGCAAGCCTGCATGGTGCACTACATGTGCGCACACTCTCCTATAGACTTGTATGGGAGAGTGCATGCCCGCAATATCAGGAAAGAGACAGATTTTTGTGCGCTGCGTGGTCTTTAGAGGAGGATGCCGTGGGAACCAGGTAGTGGGTGAGTATAAAAAATACATCACCCGGCTCCCTGTCGCATCCCCTAAGAGCACCATAACTTAGTTTATGATGCCAGGTTTCCTTTAAGTTAGTCGTTCATAGCCTAATATTGTACACAGTGTCAATCTGATGAGAACAAGAGTATTTAGAAGGAAGACATTAAACACGTCCAAAGGTTGGAATTACTATTTGTCATACACAGCAACCTGCTGGAAATCTCTTTGCTATGTATGACCTCTTCCTTGGGATGACTAGGTGCTAAGTGTTGTCACCTAAGAAGTCGGCTTGGTTTAGTGGGAGTTAGACCTGGTCGTGGAACATGTACATTCATATGGACAAAGCTAAGGCTGCTTTCACATCTGCGTCTGGGATTCCGTTTTCTTGCTCCATTCGGAGAACATTGGTACATGCTGTGGGGGTCCCAACTGCTGGGAACCATCAATTATTATAATCATGTAGCAGCAGAGCTAGAACATTTGCTGCACTTCTTTTAGATCTGCTCAAATTCTTGGAGGACCTTTATAGTCAGTGGCACTTTCCTAACACCACTGCCACTGTGGTATACTAGCAACATACATGTAACTACCAGTAGCAGCTGTTATGGGGCCCAATAACTTAGGAGGCCCGTTTCCAGTTAGTGATGACTTTAGAAGGGCGCCGTGTAATTGAATGCACACCCATTCTAAGTAATACACTCTTTGTAAAAAAAAAAAATCCAGCCCCTAGATGAGTTATCATTTTGCTGCAAAAGTCGGCATGCAGTTCCATCTCAGGCAGCTATAAGAATGATTAGAGTTGTGGTGATTAGATGAACGGTCTTGCCACCTGAGGACCTAAAGTGGTTCCCCCTTGGCCTATAAAAAGGCTCTCGGAGGCTCCTTGTGTTTAGTGGATCTCTTCTTCTGCTTGTGTAGAGCTTGTCAACCAATCAAAGAGATTTCGAGTTTGAGAGGGGGCACATGATTGGATGTAAGAAGCTGAATGGTGGTATTAATGAATTGCCCGCCACCTGGGCCGTTCTGACCAGATTGTTAGGAGGTGTTGGGACCAGTGGATGTGTGAGGGCACACAAGGCAACCGGGCTCAGGACGTCCCCTACAGACCACCAGTAGGGAGGAGCTTCTGATTGTCCGACAAGCATGAGCAGCTCCAACTGTTTTGTTGTCTGCCATTCAGACAACGGCAGGAGTGCAGGGTTGCAGCGCTGGGGACGGGAATGTACCGCTGGTTTATTTTTAAATATGCGCACCTGCCATTAAAAGAAACATATTGTAACCAGACAACCCCTTTTAGGCCAGGCACACACTAGCCATGTGTGCAAATTGCCCCCAAGAGGTACGGACGCAACTCACTCAGACACCACACGGACACGTGTCTGATACATTCACATACATTTGCATGTCTTAATTCTCATCCGTGAAGATCTTTCATTGAAATAATGTTTTCAGAAAGATCTTTTGTTCGTCGTCCCGTCATTAAATATTTATGGCCAGTTTGAAGGACTATGATGGCCAATGAGGAGACAGGGGGTTTGTATCTCTGAACCAATGATGATTCAGGGAGTGTGTCTCAGACTACCTTACTCCCCTGCAGTTAGCCCACAGTAAGGAGGACACGGGTCCTCATTCTCGGGATTGGTGAGTGTTGCAGTGTGGGCCATCACCAATCAGACTTTTATCACCTATCCAATGAATAGGTGACAAAAGTTAATTCTGACTCAACCCCTTTAAGACTGAATATCTGCTTTAATACAGGATTTCTATATTTTTATATTGGAATCAATGAACAGCAACTAATAGCTGGTATAACTCCACCACTCCTATTTGGCTAAATGTGTTTGTGGTTTACTGTTGGCATATTTGCTGGGAAAATCTGACATAAATGCCCATAGAGTTTAGTGGGAAACCTATGCCAAAAATGTGCCCTTTTAGCAAACCTTTGCCTAGGAAACAGTTTGAAATGGTCCTGTTGGGTGTAAATACCAAATGTGATGAGAGTTTAGCTATACTGGAGGACCCCTCTTCTATGTGATTTCTATATAGCTCTCCCCCTCCCCCACTGCATAACATATGTTTTTGTACATTTATACATGGTTACTCACTGATAATTTAGGAGACATTTAAAAACACAAAAGATATGTCTGAACTGCCTGCAACTTTGTGATAATCTACCCCTCTGCGAATGTCTACACTCTTTAGACCTCCTTCACGCGGGCGACAAAGTCGTGCGATTTTGTAGCGTTGCTACAATGCCACAAATCGCATGTATGTGAAGCCCATGCTTTCCTATGGGTTAACTTACTTCACACATGCGATATTTTGGCGCATGCGACAACCCGACACAAAAACCTTGCAGGCTCGGCAATATGCACGCGACTCGTGACGTTTTGTAGTCCATGTTTCTCTATGGAGCCTTCCTCTCTTTTGCATCGCATCACATGAAAACGTGATTTTCGTGCTGTGTGATGCAACTTTGACAGTAGGAAATCCTACTGTCATGGCAATAACTAAAGTCCTAACTGCAGGCAAAAATTTTAAAAAATACGCATACATCACCCTAGACACGCTGTCAGCCCAGCCGCATCTTCTCCCCAGGTCCTTAGCACTGATCATCTTCTTCTCTTCTGACCAGGGATTCAAAAATCCCCGCCTCCTGGAAGCGCTGGCTGTGATTGGCTGACAGTTAGCCAACCACAGCCAGTAGTCGATGAATGTCTGTGATTGAAGCGCGACTTTGTAGCGAGAAGACGCAGCGATATCGCACGGACCAGTGATGCGATATCGCTGTGATTTTTTCCGCGCTGATTCAGTGTCGCCCGTGTGAAGGAGACATTAATGTTAAGATGTGACTGGCAAAAGACCGCTGTGACTACTTAGGGCGCTTTCACACACATTGGAGTGTTTTGCTGTCACAATCCGCACCAAAATTCACATCTAAGCATATGTTCACACGGCAGAATTCACCACAGAATTTTCAGCATGAGTTTCGCCTCAAAAAAAGGGGCAAAATCCGCGTCTTTTTGATGAGGTTCACATGCGGAATTCCGATGCAGAAAATCACGTTTCCACAAGTTTCCATGTCAGGAAGTGACATGTCCCATGTTGATGTGTAAATGCGATATTCCATGTCGGAATTCAGAACACTTTTTTATGCAGAAGTTGACACGGAATTCAGCAGCTCCATTGATGAAGTTTTTGGGGTTTTTTTATGAAGTGGGTCTTGAAGTGTTTTTGATGACCCCTCCCCTTGTTATTCGCAACTTGAAGCTAGAGAGAGAAAATACTACTATTTCTAAACATTAGGCATTTACTGGAGTTGTATCCACTGAGCACAACCCCACCAGGTGAGAGGTGTTAATATCTCTTGTAGCGCTCATGGTTTTTGGTTACTACATTTAGATATGCGTCCCTGTCTTCCCTTTTGTTCTTCCATTTTATGGAGTCCCAAGATACAAAGTAATTAGAGAAGGATGGAAGAGTGTATGCTTGTAAGATCAGACTACACAGGGTTTGTTTGTTGTCTGTTACCATGGAGACATATAAGACTGCATAAGAACTGCATGTACAAAACAACAAGAAATTTTTAAAAAAGACTTTGCAGTTTTTTACTATTTTAGATGCATTGAGATAAAAAAATAACCGGGAAGGCAGACATAGCTTTTGAAGGGGTTGTCCAGTGAAGCTAAATACTTACATGGAGCGGCCATGCTGAAATCACCAGTTCAGGCTCGCTTCTGACACCAGGTCATGTGTTATTGCCTTTGTACCCATTGTGTTATCAAGGGAGCTAGTTGTTCGGCTCATCTTAATATCCAAGCCAGGCCCTTCTCTGTTATGACTAATACAGAGACAGAGGAAGGGGGTTGGCTTGGTTATTAAAATAAACTGAATATGCCAGTTCCCCCTGATAAAATGACAGACAGAGAGGGAAAATCCATATCACATGACCCAGTGTCGGATCTAGGCCGGAAGTAGAGGTTCCATTACTGCAAGTTACTGTAAGTATTTAGCCTCCCTGGACAACCCCTTTATGTCTCAAATAACTTTATTGGGTTTTTAAGCATAACGAAATAGACTGCAGAGCCAATTCTTTCTCCTTGCAGGGGGTATATTATCATATAACAGAAAATGAACTTGACATGGAACATCCACACATTGTCAGGTAGTATTTTTGGAAAGAAGAGCATCATCCTTGATACTCATACCTGGATTGGGCCAATCTGGAGAGGCAATGTAAATTCTGGCTGCCATGAAAATGTACTGTGAAAGTTTGTGTTGCTGGTTGTTGTAACCAGGCAGCTGATCAGCCAAGAGGCAAGTCGATGGGGATAGGGTAAAGGTTTCACCAATGACTCTAGATATAAGATTAGCCACCTGCCTCCACAAGGACCTCATCTTTGTGCATGACCACCAAATATGTGATGTTCCAAGTGAAACACATCTTCTTAAGCAGTTTGGGGAGGAACCTGGGGAGAATTTGTGGATTATCGTGTGGACATAATAGGTTCTTTGTAAGATTTTAAATGATGTTTCAGCTAAAGTTACCAGATGGCTACCTTTTGATATAAAAGTGCAGTAATGTTGCCATTGAGACAGTGAGAAATCATGTCCTATGAGGAACGGTTAAAGGATCTGGGAATGTTTAGCTTGCAAAAAAGAAGGCTGAGAGGAGACTTAATAGCGGTCTACAAATATCTGAAGGGCAGTCACAGTGCAGAGGGATCAGCTCTATTCTCATTTGTACAAGGAAAGACTAGAAGCAATGGGATGAAACTGAAAGGGGGGAGACACAGATTAGATATTATAAGACACTTTCTGACAGTGAGGGTGTTCAATGAGTGGAACAGGTTACCACGGGAGGGGGTGAATTCTCCTTCAATGGAAGTGTTCAAACAGAGGCTGAACAGGGATGACTTAGTGAATCCTGCACTAAGCAGGGGGTTGGACCCGATGACCCTGGAGTTCCTATCCAACTCTACCATTCTATGTATATTTAGATCTAAATCCCATTGTTTCAACCTAACTCCCATGGCTGGTTAATTAATAGTAGCGTAGAGGAGGCAGAGTACTCCTGGATGGAGGGGTGACCATAACATTATTTTCTCAAAGGCAGTGGAGGAGTGATTAGGGGCTACCAGGGATCTAAGGAAACTACGTATCTGGGACAGTTCCATCCAGAGGTGTTCTGGGATGGAGTATTTTACTGTTTGTTGTTATAGGGAGAGGAGCTTATAATGATGCATAAAGTGGTATAATGAAGTCAAACCTCTGTTTCTCCACCAAAGGAACTCGTGTCATTGACAACTTGGAGAAAAAGCCTAGTTGGGGATAATAGGTAGTAAAGGGGAAGGAGTACATCAGTGTATATTTAAATCTATTTTTTTTCTCCAGATTAGGAAAAGGTGGTTGGTTAAAGGTGAGAGATGTTGTAGGGTTGTAGGCTTCAGGTTTTTGTCCCAAAAACGAGTATTACGTTAAACTGGGGCAAGGAGGGATGCTTTTAGTTTTACCCATTAATTACCCCTGAATCCTGCGCTGGACAACCCCTTAAGTGGGTTTTCTGGGCAAATACTATTGATGACCTATTCTCAATAGCTAATCGCTAGGAACCCATCCGTCAGTACTGCAGGGCCGGATGATCACCTGATTTCCAGGGGGTCCCGAGTCATTGGGCTTGGAGTCAGAAGAGTCATAGAGGGCTTCACTCCCACTGAAATCAATGGGAGCACTGCCTTCTATTACACTTCCAACACATTCATCTTCAACACCGATGTGGGACATGGAAGTGTAATAGAAAACCGTGCTCCATTGATTTCAGTGGGAGTGAAGCCGTCTATGACATTTCCACCTATGATCGCAATGATGACGTCTGGCCCCACTGTACTGCCAGCAGGTCAGACAATCAGCTGATCGCCGTGGATCCCGACTGGCGATTAACTATGGCTGATCTGAGGATAGGTCATCAATAGAATTTGCCTAGAATAACCCTTTAAGCTTTATTTTCATAAATCTAGAAAACCCCTTAGAGCTCCCAGGTATTAAACATTCTTTTAACACATTTCTTCTATCTGTTTCTGGTCAAAGTGGATGACAACGTATTTAGCCACTTGCACAGATCCCACAAGGACTGTCACCCAGCTTTTCCATACTCCTGAATGTGAAAACACTCCTGTGCCAATGCACAGATAGACATATTTCAGGGTCAGGATTCCAGAAAAGTGAGTGACAACTGCTGTAATGGTGACCCTATTGGTTTGCCATAGGAATCTACTAGCAGAAACCTACTCTATGTACAGGGTGTATAGACTGCAGGCAGTAATAGTTAACAATGTCACAGCTGAATTGATAATGCAGAAGTCTTGCAGGGAAGTGACGCCTTTGATTAGGTCAAGAAGGATTTTTTGTCTGTAGGAGGTTTTTGGCCGCTCCCCTCCCACGGCGAAGGACCAGACACAAAATGTGACATTCCTGGCTGGTGAACGGGTTCAGGGCAGGACACGACTGCCACTCGCATCCAGATCGAGTCTGGATCCACCCTTATAAAAGTGCAGCAAGCAGATCTCGGTATTGGAATGTTGTCTCATGTGTACGTGACCTTATTTATGACAGATGCAGCCGGGTCCGTATATGCAGGTCTCATCGTGCTTCATGGACATTCGCAATCTGATTGAATGCTACAGTACCATATAAAGAAGTGCAGTAGGGCCCCATAGACTTCTGTAAGTGCCATGTTATATCTCTGTGCAACTTAGAGGCTATAAGGCATCATAATACATCATAAGTCCGGCATCATACAAGCGTATTCGCCAACGCAAAAGTTGTGCACACAATACGCAGTGAATAGAACACGTTGGTTCAATGGGTTCATTCAAATATGCGTATTTTCCTGCGCATTTGCACACCCAAAATCCGTACAGGTCAATGAGATTACACATGGAATACGCTAGGAGATGCGTGAAGCACGACATAATTTCGCAGGAAAAAGAAGCCATCTGGAACTCATTAAGACTAATTAGCCACTTCAATCACTGCGTCTTTGTTTGCCGCGCATATACGCTGATGCACACGTAAATATGTATCCGCTCATGTTACGCCGGCCGAATACCATAGTGTACAAGAGGACATGGTCTGTTCTCATTCCTAGTTTAGGTTGGGTCTGTGCACTCACAACTCTTGCTTTTCTGCACACTGTAGTCAGAGCTGAGGTGGTGTGACTGTGTTCTAGCCCCAGGCCATAGGAATATATTAACTAGTGTTACTTCCCTAGGCACTTTGTATGCAGAGGTAGCTATAGCAATAGTGGCAGCAGATGTTGAAGACATATTCGGTATCATACACCTAGTATGCCCATTGGCTTCTGTATAACTGCACTAGAAATAGCCAGTGTGGACCTACTCAGGGCCTGAGTGCAACTGCTATCTCTGCTCCCCCTATAGCTAAGCCCCTGAATAGGGCTCAAGTGCCTAAAGCTATAGCTAGGGGTTCGTAGGAAATGAAGGATGGCAGAAGAGTAAAAAGGTCAGACACGGATGCTTTACCATATTGCTACACGCTACAAGCATCTCGTAAGAGGGAAGGCATGTAACAATTGGTGCAGTTCACCTTACTCGCAATCCTGCTTCCGCCTGCTTCCTAGCATTGGCCAATGGAGCTTGCGTCCCACCCATGCCAAAGCAGCTGGGCCTGTTCACGGGACTACTTAGCTTTCACTCTCTTCCTAGTCTTCAGTGGGTTGCCGAAGGTGCACCCAACACTATCCCCATCTGGAATCACACCAATTTGGCGGTATGTTAAATATATAGCCCTGGGTTTCTCTTGCCTTATGCACACGTTGCATCGTCACGCTACTCATGGGCTAAACTATACCCAATAATGTTGAGAACAGCATATACCACACCAAGTATTGAACACCATAACAAAGTTAAAGGAACATAACACAAAAGTTACATATTTCAGGACAGTTGGGTATGCTGGGTGTAACAACCGTCACCTAGGGACGATCCCCAACTGCTCTCTAGCACTAAGCATAAACCAAAATTGGCAGGAGAAGTAACAACACCTGCCTGCAAAGAATACATGCAAAGTGCAACACAATCCAACTTTAACCTGGTCTGTCGGCTTACTTCAGTGGCATATGATGGCTCTCCTCCACCTTCCAGGTACATGAAAAGACCCTCCGTTAGTCATCTCGTCCCCAATAGGCTTTAGCCCATTAGACTCTGTTCACTCAGGTTTATACATGTCCCAGATTTTATATATGTCCCTTCATGTCACAGCTGTGCATTAAATTCAAGCATGTGAGTTTGGTCCACAGTGACATCAGCCCTGAACCATGTGATGAACCAAGCTGTGCATGCATAGTGTTAGTTTTGCGCTAGACGTTAACGGAGTAACATTCCCCTCCAGTGCCAGTGCTGATAGGCTGGTTGAGTTGTCTTTCAGCCCAGTCAGCCTATCAGCTTCCATGTTTAGGTATTTGAACTGGCTCTATTGTGTACTGCCAGTAAGTTCTGAATGTCAGTCCTTAGAGGTCATGTATTCCGAGGTTATTCTAGTAAAAGCCAAGTACTTTATCTTCTGTAAGAGTCCATAGTTCAGGAGTTAATGTTAGGAGTTACAAGAGCACCTCAGTCTGGTTTCTAGTCTCTCTCTCAGTGGGGTTGTCCTTTTCGGGGCGGATACTCCACTTGGGATTCTGAAAGGATAGCTTGGTCAGCACTTCAATTTATCTCCCCGCTTTGCGAAAGTCCTCTAAGCAATTGGAGTGTGGATTTGGGTCTTGTCATATTCAGTTTTACTACTTGTACAACATGTAACACTTCATTAAAGTATCCATGATGGATCACTATTGTTATGGATCCTAGATCTTAGAGTTGTAATTGCTATTTGCTTTATTTTTTAAGGGGCATGATACCTGGGAAAAGTGCAGTTCACTTTATCTACAATGACATTTTTGTGCTGAAAAATCCCGGTGGCGTGCATGTTCACCACTGCTAATCCTTTGGGATACGCCAGGAATGAAATCTCAGGAGGTCCCAATGGTTGGACCCCTTATCAGTGAGCCAGTTATCCTGAAAGTGTATTACAAAAGATTCTAGAAAATAATTGGCATTAAACACTCAAGTGCCCACAGATTGTAGTAACTATGGTCCCGAGGGCACATCTGGTGGACCACCAATTTTGATTGCCTTTTGCCACATGAGGTTGCTTCCCCTTCTTCTGGATCAACGCAGGAGAATAGCTTGAACTTGATGGATTAATGTCTTTTCCCATCAATAATATATTATTATTATTATATGGGTGCAAAAGCAGAGGGCGAGGAATAATATTGTGTTTGAGGGGCTGCAGATATTTATGGAGGACTTTAAAGTCTCAGTTACATTCTGCAGAATCTTGCCTAGGTACTAGAAGCATCCAACACTCCTGGACTAATAGTCCTTTACTATTAATATATATCGCTGTGACTGCCTTAGATTCTTTCTCATGGGAAAGCATTTCATATGAGTTCTGCCTTCCTTTAATGGAAAATGCAGCGAGGTTGTTGTGATTTCCATTTTGTAGCTCCTGCCTTGTGTGTCCACGCCGCTTTCCTCCGTAGATGAGGGAAGGAGTTAATCTTTGCCTCCTCCTTTTAATATGCAGTTTGTGCCAGAAAGAAGTACGAGAACACAGTGTTCTGAGCTCTTACATTGACGCGGCCCCCCTATACTCACACACACACTGCTTCTAAACACACAGGGCCCCCTGCAAAACAAGCAGATCATGGAGGCACTTACTTCCTGACGGCAGGGTCTTACAGTGATGGAGTCTCCAAGGATATATTGCTTACAAGAAGGGGATAGAGTCCTAATCAAGTACCGTGTACACTAATGTTTCTATTTAGGGTGGTCTATAGCGTCCACTAGCCTCACAGATGAACCCCACTGTCACTAGATGGTTGGGGATTTTCACGTTCCTGGGTCATTTTCTGTCTGTATTATGTTAGATAGCATAGAACACCATTGATTTACCTCGGTGTTCAGTGTTTTTTTCACAGACCGATCGTTTGCATAAAAAAGCAGCATGTCCTATTTTTGTCCATATTTACAGACTGAAATTGCCTATTATAGTCCATGGGATAAAAACGTAGCAAATATGCAGTTGCGTACGTATTCACTGCTTTTTTATACATGCTGCCAGGAGACAGTAAAAAACAAAAGTGAGATCAATCGGGGCATTCTTGCGGAGGGTGGGGGGTGGTTTGAGCGCATGAAAAACGCAGTGAATATGAATGCAATACAGACGTTAAAAAAATGCACAATGTGATTGTTTTAGTAAGAGAATCCAAGTGATCTTGTAGATGTGATACCTTTTAATGGCTAACAAGATTACATGATGTTATAGAGAGCTCTCGAACCTACTTAGGTTCTTCCTCGGGTTAATGCAATAGATCTGAAGAGGTATATATATATATATATATATATATATATATATATATACACACATACATAATCGGTTTCTACAAAATAAGACCTACCCTGAAAATAAACCCTAGCCGAATTTTCAAGGAGGCTTAAAATATATGCCCTGCCCTGAAAATAAGCCCTAGTTACACTACATTAAAAAAAAGGAATACATTATCTAGCAGGCTCGGTCCAGGTACAGCGCACGCGTTTACGATAGTCCTCCGCGCTCATACAACATCACTTCCTGGTTACGGGATTCATAAATCCTGCCTCCAGGAAGCAATGGCTGTGATTGCTTCATCGACCACTGCTCAGCCAATCAATGCAGCGTTGGATGAACCAATGTGATGGCTGTAATTGGTTCATCCAACGCTGCTCAGCCAATCAATGCAGCACTGGATGAACCAATCTGATGGCTGTGATTGGTTCATCCAGCGCTGCATTGATTGGCTGAGCAGTGGTCGAAGAACCAATCATCAGTGATCTCATTGTGGAAGCAGAATTATGAATTGACTGGCCACAGCTCACAGCCAATTAATAAATACCGCCTCCACAATGTGATGGCTGTTAATTGGCTGAGCAGCGGTCAAAAAACCAATCAATGCAGCGCTCGATGAACCAATGTGATGATAGCCATCGATCGCGTTGTGGAGGTGGAATTTAGGAATCCTATAACCAGGAAGTGATGTTGTACGAGCACCAAGGACTGTAGGAAGCGTGCACTGGAGGGAAATGGACCTGGACCGAGCCTGCCAGGTAAGTATAATAAGACATCTCCTGAAAATAAGACACTGTGCCTCTTTTGGGGCAAAAAATAGTATAAGACGGGGTCTTATTTTTGGGGGAACACGGTGCATATATACATATGAAAAGGCATAGACATGGTGTGATTAATTTGCACTTAAAACAATACCAGAACAGGATGAGTAGAGGAGTAAATACTTAATTATTCCACTGATAAGGGATGTGCAAGTTTTATGGTCTCTAAATTGGTGTTAGGGGGTCACCAGGCCAGCATGTTATTTCAGCTCCAGATTTTCCATATTCTCCGCTGATGCAAAAAGCCCCCTCCACGGTTCATTCCAGTCTTGACATTGTCAAAGATTGCTGTAAACTTGTACAAAATCTTCTGTGACGCTGAGATTTGACATAGCCTTTTAGTATAGTAACTTTCATATGTTCCATGTTGTGTCCGTGACTAGAAAAATGCTCGGCCGCAGGGGATTCTGTCGTTCTTTGTTTAATTCTGTGGCAATGAGATCTCATCCTTTTGTCCTGTTTCAAACGCATGCAACATTTAGTAAAAATAATGCGCTTTTTAGGGACAAAAATTGCATACACCCATGTCAGTGAGCAATGAGGCTAATTTCACACAGGCGAGTTTCGCGGTTCGATATCGCGCTCGCCAACGTGAGATTTGCCTGCGCATATGAGGCCTTTTTTTGTGTCAAAAATGCTTCGCATCACCTTGGGTAAGTAGCAATCCTACCAGAGGATCGCATGCACCTCACACGCTGTACGGTGCTTTTGCTATCCCCATTGAAAACAATGGGCATAGCTGTGCCCACGGCAGTGTGTTTAAGCCCTACAATGCATTGCTAACATGAGAGTTACATGCAAATCACATAGCAAGTGATTGCAATGCATTTTTTAACAATTCCATAGAAAATAATGGGAGAATACGCAGAGAATAGAACCTATTGATTTCTTTGGGTTCTTTCACATTGTGTGATTTTAGGCGTGCAAAAAAATCGCAACATGCTGCATTTTAGTATGCATTTACGCACTGAAGATCCCCAAAGGAGTCTATAGGGGTGCGCAAAATGCTTCCCCCGCCCATGTGAACAAACGGTGCCTGCGCAAATACGCACAGTATTTGCACAGGCACATGCGCAAAATAAACTCCTTCATGGCGCAAAAATGTTGCACTTACGCCCGTATGAAGCCGCCCTCTGTTCAAGAGAAGAATCACTTGTGTGAATTAATCCATTGAAATGATGGGTTCTTTTTTCCATGCGAGTTCTATCTCAGAATTGAACAGAACTCGCTTAGGAAAGTTGTGTGAATGCCCCCTCAGGGCTGCCATACAGGAAGAGACGCTTTTTCATTTTTAATCGGGTGGGTTTATAACATGCAAAAAATATTCTGCATCGGTCTGATCTTTTAGTGGAGGATTTGGGATCTTGCGGCCCCCTTAATGCAGACCAATTGTTGTTGCGATGTCCCTGTTGGATAATGCTGGAAACAAAAATATCATTGATCTTAAGTAGAGATGAGTGAGCATACTCGCTAAGGGCAATTACTCGATCGAGCATTGCCATTAGCGAGTACCTGCCCGCTCGGAAGAAAAGAATCGGCTGCCGGCGGCGGGCGAGGAGCGGCGGGGGAGAGCGTGGAGGAACGGAGGGGAGATCTCTCTCTCTCTCTCTCCCCCCTGCTCACTGCCGCAACTCACCTCTCACCTGCGCTGGAAGCCGAACCTTTTCTCCTGAGCGGGGAGGTACTCGCTAAGGGCAATGCTCGCTCGAGTAATTGTCCTTAGCGAGTATGCTCGCTCATCTCTAATCTTAAGCAATTACACTGAAAACCCCCTTTAGTAATAACAGCTGTATGCAAAGATATCTATAATAATCTTTATTTATACTGGGGATACACATTATCAGGGACTGGCTAGCAAATTTCAGCCTGGGGGGCAAGAACCCAGCACTAGCCCATCAAGAGTGGCCCGTCTGTAACCTGTCTACCTCCACCTTCCATAACATAAATACAGCAACACAACTAACCTCAGTACATAAATACGGCACCAGAACCAAGCTAAGTACATAAATACAGCCACAAAACCAAGCTTAGTACATAAATACAACCATCAAGCTCGATATATAAATACAACAGCAGAACCAAGCTTATAGCATAAATAAGGCCCCAGTATCAAGCTGATAGCATAAATGCAGCACCAGAAACAAGCACAGTAAGGACAGCAATTGTAAGACCAGTTTAACTGCTGGCGTATACATTTGTACTATGTGAAACTCCCATTATAATACTAACAATGGCAAGGCTATACTGGGATTTATTTTTTTTGTGTTTTACTTCCACTTCCACAAAGAAATCATATATATATATCCTGAGGGATCAAGCTGCTGGCGCTCCTTCAAAAGTGCTCATTTTCCTTACTGCAACCATGCATTTCTTTTCCATCAGTGGGCACACTGGATGGGGCTATTAGCTCTAGCATCAGATTGTACAAAGCAGGGACCCTATTAAGGAATATGGGAAGGGGTTTGGAAACCGGACGCCCTCTTATGTTTAAGCCGCTAGTCCAAGTTTGAGCAGGTTTAGCCTGTGTCCAGATGGGCAGCTAAAGTAAAGTTTGCCAATACTACGGAGTGTATTAGCGCATGAACCAGGGTTTCTTTTTCAGACTATTCAAATTCCGCGCTACTGCGTGTGAGAATCCCGCTTGTGGAAATGAAACTATTGAAATCAGGGAGCAGGGGAGAGAGGGAGAGAGAGATCTCCCCTCCGTTCCTCCCAGCTCTCCCCCGCAGCTCCCCGCCTCCGCGGCGGCCCCCGAATCTTTAGGGACGAGCAGGGAGATAGTCGGCTAAGGCACATTACTCGAGCGAGTAGTGCCTTAGCGAGTATACTCGCTCATCACTGAATCACACCCATCTATTTAAGCCCTAAGTAGAGAAGAAAATCCACGCCCAAATACGCACCTTTATATGTGGATTTGGCCACTGCGCATTTACTGTGTAATTGCTGCAGGTATTCCATTGCGGAATACCTGCATAGATTATGGCAAGTGTGACGGTACTCTAAGGCAGCTTTCATACGGCCGAGAAAATCGCACGAGATTTGTGTGTTGTCAGATGAATGTAAACCCCATATTCTTTTGATTGGAGTCATACACATGAGCGCAAAAATCGCAGTGTGTCCTATTTTGGGGCGTTTCCTCGGAATGCCTCACCTATTGGTTTCAAAGGGGCCGGCAAAAACATTGCGCGGCGTGCAATGCGAGGTTTCCCATTTAAAACAATAGGAAACACCTGCAGATCCTCTGACACAGCGGAAAGCCATACTGGAGGATCGCTGCTGCCCTGAAGTAATGCAAAAAAAAACGCCTGGCATACGCGGGGGAAATCACACAGTCCTTACTTAGCACGATATCGGGTCGAGTGTCGGGGTACGATATCGCGCTCACCTGTGAGAAATTAGCCTTAGGCCTCTTTCACCCGGGCTACAAAATGGCACGATTTTGTAGCAATCCAACATCGCTACAAAACGCATGTGTGTGAAGCTCATGGTTTCCAATGGGTTCTTTCAGGCTACAATACATGTCTCATGGAAAGGAACCCATTGGACACCCTGGGCTTCACATACATGCGTTTTGCAGCAAAGTTTTGTAGCCCGTGTAGGCTCACTGGTCACATGTGGCTCCTGAGCCTGAGCCACTGGTGGAGGAGCACTTGGATTGTTCCATGTGTTCCATGTCCATATGTAGATGCCATTGGGGAAGTCTCCAACTTAGGGCCCCCTCTATAAGACAGAGGAGAAATCTGCTTGTTAGCAACTCTCGATTGCCATTCTCTTGCAGCCGCAGTAGGGGTGCCACGGGTGGTGGTATCACCAAGCAGATTCAGGATAGGATGCAACAGAAGGAATCCCAACAATATACAATGACAAATAAGTAATTTAACTTTCACTGTAGATGTACCTAACGCTAACTATGGCTAACTAGAATCAAGAAAAAAAACTTTCTGACAGTAATGTGAGGTGATGAATGAGTGGAACAGGTTGCCACAATAGGTGGTGAGTTGTCCTTCAATGAAAGTGTTCAAACAAAGGCTGGACAGACATCTGTCTGGGATGGTTTAGTGAATCCTGCATTGAGCAGGGGGTTGGACCCGATGATCCTGAAGGTCCCTTCCAACTCTACCATTCTATGATTCTAAATAATACTTTATATTTAGTACAACATACTAACAATGCCGACAAGGAAGTATCAATAATGCAGGGGACAGATCTGTCCCATTGATCTAAGATCAAACTCATGCAACAAAATGTAGTTTGTCGCTAAAAGATTAACACTTCGGTTTTTGTAATCAATACTCCACTGACTCTTAGGACAGCTAGTTCCCCTTTTCTCATAAAATGCTGTCTTTAAACCAGGTTCAAGTGCGCAAAATTTGAATAAAGTCCAGTATCCGTACTATTGGCCCTATCTACTATAGCAGGCCTGCTAATTAATGGACTGAGTCCTTTTCTGGTGTGCACACCTGTATGCTAGAGGCTGTATGCTAGAGGCCGGCCCTACTTAAGATTGTGTTGCGCAGGATTCGGCACCTCCACTGACCCAGGCTTCCTCAAGTCAAGAGTGCAGCTCCACCGTGTCGTTCCCATTGCTCCTGTTCGCAGTCCCGATGTATTCTGGTTGTGTTTGTAACGTGGATACTTTCTCCCATTTGGTAGCAAGCAGACTTTGGGTCCTTTGGTCAGTGCTCTCTGTGCTCTCACAACAGCCTCTCCCACATCCAGCGGTCCAGGCTCCAGCTGTCCATTTTCAGTTTTTCTACCCTTGACAAGGGAGCGGAGCTTATCATGGAGCGGCCAGAAGTCATTGTATTGGTAAGAGGGCAGCACGGTACCGCTTTCCCTCCCTTTACGGGGAAAATATCTGGTTGACTAATTTTTATTATTTTGTACACCTTATCCTTACAGTAAATATTATAGAATTTTCTATTGTCTTTTCATTATCCAGGATCTAGTGAAACCTCTTCAAGACAACCACTTGCATTGAAAAGTGGTCATCGAACGGGTGGTCTTCTCAAGAAGTAAAGCCAGCATGCATACTATATGGAGAACCTGAAAGTTTGGTCTGGATAAAGTGGTGGTCTTCTCAGAGAGGTGGCTTTTGGAGAAGTTTTACTGTATCTGATAAGTGAACATCTGTCAGGTCCTGTTAAAGGGGAAGTTCAAATCTAACACTTAAAGGGGTTGTCTCGAGGCAACAGTGATTTTTTTTTTATTGCCCAGTCCCCCTTCTTAAGCATACATTACTATGCAGCAGTGTAAACAGCTTTTAAAGCCGGTTTCTACTCACAGTTCTGGTGTTTCATCAACTTATAAAACGGTTCCCAAAGATGGCCGCCGGTTCTTTTCCCAAGGTGCACCGTGGTTTTCTCCCATGGTGCACCGCGCTTGCTGTAGCCCGACGTGCGCACTCCCGAGACGCTACCAGCTGTGTCTCCCTGACAACCAGACGCCCCGCAGCCGCCGACCGGACCCACCGCGGCCGCCGACCGGACCCCACAGCCACCGACCGGGCCTCGGGATTGAACGTGGCCGACCACGGCACACGCTCTTGGGCCACAGTCACCCACCGCCAGGCAGCAGGTAACTGGCGCTAGGCCCCGGCTCCCCCGGCGCTAGGCCCCTGGCCCCAGCGGTGGGCCCCGGGGCCCAGCGGTAGGCTCCGGGGCCACAGCGGTAGGCTCTGGGGCCCAGCGGTAGGCTCTGGGGCCCAGCGGTAGGCTCCGGGGCCACAGCGGTAGGCTCCGGGGCCCAGCGGTAGGCTCCGGGGCCCAGCGGTAGGCCCCTGGCACCAGCAGTAGGCTCCGGGGCCACAGCGGTAGGCTCCGGGGCCCAGCGGTAGGCTCCGGGGCCCAGCGGTAGGCCCCTGGCACCAGCAGTAGGCTCCGGGGCCCAGCGGTAGGCCCCGGGGCCCAGCAGCAGTCCCCTGACAACAGACGAAGGCTCCGGGGCCACAGCGGTAGGCTCCGGGGCCCAGCGGTAGGCCCCTGGCACCAGCAGTAGGCCCCGGGGCCCAGTGTTAGGACACCCGGAGTAAAGCAGGGGCCCACGCCAGTTAGTCAGGGACCTATACAGTCCCCCCTGCGCACACATCACCCCCGACCCCTCACTTACATGGGCGGCTGGGCGGCTTCACGGCTGGGCGGCTTCACGGCTGGGCTGCTGGGCTGGGCTGCTGGGCTGGGCTGCTCAAGTTTCTGCACCCCTCTCTAAGAGAGGATGGTAGCAGAATGGCCGCTCCAGCGCGCTCCCGAGCAGTGACAGCTCGTCTGCGCATGCGCAGAAGAGCTGTAGCGGCGAGCACGCTGAAGCGGCTCGTGCTCAGAGCAGAAGACCGGACTGCGCAAGCGCGTCTAAAAAAGCAAGAAGCCAGCGAAATTATGGAGATGTGGACGCCAGCAACGGAGCAGGTAAGTGAATAACTTCTGTATGGCTCATATTTAATGCACGATGTATATTACAAAGTGCATTGATATGGCCATACAGAAGTGTATAACCCCACTTGGTTTCGAGAGACAACCCCTTTAAGTCCAATCAGACTGGGCACTTGAAGTGTTAAACGCATTTCGTTGTAAGACGTCTAAACGCTGAGGACGAAGCTGCCGTGTTTGTTTTCTTAGCTGTGTCTGTGTATGCAGTTCTCAGGACGAGTTATGTACTTGATCTCTATGTACGCAGTTTGTCCCATGAGCTTTTAACACTTTCAAGTGCCGGGGTTCAATTGGCTCTATTTTCTAAAAGTAAACTTCCCCAAAGTACAGAAAACTAACTTAATAATAATATGATGGAAATCTGTTCCATCGATACCATGTGTAAAAGTTTTAGGTAGGTGTGGAAGAAATGCTGCAAAGTAAGAATGCTCACCGAAGGGACAAAAGGTTTCAATAACGACTTGTGAAAAACCCCATGTACCCTCCAAGTAGCTGGCAAATCAAGTTCATAAGCCAGTGGATTTACTACCCGCGTAATGACAAAGGGACCCACGTAACGTGGCACCAGTTTCAAGGACGGAACCTTCAATTTGAGATTTCTAGACGACAAATACCCCTTCTGTCCCATCCTGTAAGGTTCAGATACTGACAGACTCCTCCCACTACGCAACTGCATACGAGCCCCCATTGCTTCCAGGTTCTTCTGTACTTCTTTCCATACCCCCTGCAGTGCATCAGTGGCGACATCAGCTGCAGGACAGGCAGGCGGAGTAGAAATAGCTGTAAGGAAGCGAGGATGCTGACCATATACGCAAAGGAATGGAGATACCCCAGTAGAAGAACAAGTACGGTTGTTTAGCGCAAACTCTGCCAACGGCAGGAATGCTGCCCACTGATGAGACTTTTCGCCAGCAAACAACCGTAAATATTGCACTAAATCCTGGTTCTTCCGCTCAGTCTGACCATTAGTTTGCGGGTGGAATGCTGAGGAGAAGGAAAGCGACGTTCCCAGGTTTCTACAGAAGGCTCGCCAAAATTGTGCAACAAACCGAACCCCGCGATCAGATACAATTTTCTTGGGAACCCCATGTAGACGAATGATTTCTTTTACAAAAATCTTGGAAAATTCTATCATGGTAGGTAGCTTCTTTAGCGCCACAAAATTAGCCATTTTTGAGAAGCGGTCTACAACAACCAGGATCGTGGTGAACTTCTGAGACTCGGGTAGATCGGTAATAAAATCTACCGATAAATGCATCCACGGACGAGAAGGCACCGGTAACAGTGTTAAAGGCCCCTCCGGATGCCGACGATGACTTTTACCGCGTGTACAGACAGAGCATCCCTTAACAAAGTCGCGGATCTCCCGAGACATGCCTGGCCACCAGTAGTGTCTAGAACAAAGATCCAGAGTCCCCTGGACTCCCGGATGACATGCGAGCACAGATGAGTGAGACTCTTCAATGACCCTGAGACGCAAGGTCTCTGGCACAAACCATCTGCCCTCCGGCACGCCCGAGGGTGCGTCCTGCTGATAATTTTGTAGACGAGGGATGAGATCAGATTCTACCGCAGCCACCACCACCCCAGGTGACAAGATATTCTCGGGAGCCACTGTCTCAGTTTCCAGCGAATTGAAGCAGAAGCCTCCGCCCAGAGGCGGAGAGAGGGAGACAGTTGACTCCCCATAGCACATCAAAAGGGAGCTTGTGCAGGGCAGCTGCACTCCCAGGTGCATGTACGCACGGCGCCGCCAGGACTACCGAGTGCACGCACTGCGCCACGAGCCACTAGCACCACGCCAGCCCGGCACCCAGATCACAAGTCGGAGGGACGTGCCCCGACCGCAGGACCCAGCACACCGCCGCCTCAGGAGGAGCCGCAACCGTCACATTGTAACATAGTCTTCATGGAAGGATTACAGTCAAAAAGCTATACCTTTGACATAGAAACATGGGGTGCAGGAAAATGGTGGCAGGTGCTTTGGACTGATGAGTTAAAGTTTGAAATATTTTGCAGTAACAGAAGGCCGTTTGTTCACCAATGGGTGGAGAGTGGTACAATAATGAGTGTCTGCAGGTAGCAGTGAAGCATGGTGGAGAGCAGTACAATAATGAGTGTCTGCAGGTAGCAGTGAAGCATGGTACCTTGTAAGTTTGGGGCTACAGTTCAGCAAATAGAGTTGGGGATTTGGTCAGAATTAATGATGCCCTCAATGGTGAGAAATATAGGCAAATCCTTATCCATCATGCAGTACCATCAGGGAGATGTTTGGTTGGTTTCAAATTTATGCCCATGCACAATGTCATGGAATAAGTGATAGAAAGCTTTGCAAAGTTACCCCCAGAGATCTCAAAAATGACCCTGCTCCCATTCAACTACTGTTGACTTATCCTGAGAATTTAGGTCATCAAATAGTGAAACCCCTTTAAGCTGTACATGGGTTAAAACAACAAATACTAATTTACTCAGCTCTCCAACCCTCCTGTGCTCCCATACCAACAGTACAGTACTTGCAGTTTGATGCCTGCTGTAAAGTTCCAATGCATTTCCTTAGCTCTGTATAAAGAATGATACATTTTACGTTGGCCATGTTCTCAGTGGAGAATAAAGTCCTAATTTCTAAATCCTAAACTCAGGGTATATTTGAAAGGAAATTAAAAAAAATAACACGGGAAGAAACATGTGAGCATGGACAGAACTTGAAAGAGTTGCTTGATTCAGAATATCCATTTTCAAATACCCTATGGTACCTTTTGAGTCAATAGAGGGAAGTCCCTCGTTCAGCATCTCCATCAATTAGAAAAAGCTACAAAGAGCATCTCCAATCTGGAGGAACCATTATATGGCCAACCCTTTGATTTTTTTCAGTATTATGTAATGCCTCATTTTTCCTGTAGTGGCACTGCAAAGGAATTAGACACCAACATATTCGCCAACATCTTCCGCAGCGCTTACAAGACAGGGGAAATAGAAACAAGATCACAGTTACATGAAGTAATCAATTGATGGAAACAGTAGGGGTGAAGGTCCTGCTCCAACGAGCTTACATACTACAAGTAATGGGGTGATACAGAGGGTAAAGGGGCTGGAGATGTGCACGGTATGGCGAGATGGAGAGTGTGGGATGCTATACACAGACAATGGTCAAGCCGTTCAGTGGCTGAATCGGTATAACGACAGATGCTGGTTGATTATGGCTAGCAGGAACTGCAGTCGGTAGGACAGGGAGCATGTTATCAGGCGGAGTACAGAGGGGTTTGGTTTAGGGCAGGAGTCCCCAACCGCCAGTCCGCGGACCGGAGCCGGGCCGTTAGGTGTTTACTGCCGGTCCGCGGCACCGCCGGGAACTTTTGTTCTAAAAGGAACAATCCCGCGGCCCCTTCAGCAGCACTGAGTGTGAGTGCAGAGCACTGCTGAAGGGGCCGCTTCCACACATAGCAGGTTAGTGTGAGCGCAGAGCGCTGCTGAAGGGGCCGCATATATTGTATTTCAGCCGCACTTCAGTAGCGGTGAGCGATTCCAGCAACCTCATTGGTTGTTGGGTACACACCCCCCACACCTCAAACTGGGGTGTGTGTACCCAACAACCAATGAGGTTGCTGAAATCGCTCTCCGCTACTGAAGTGCGGCTAAAATACAATGGTCCTTGCTAGTGTGGAAGCAGCGCGCCGCAACCAATCACAAGGCGCCTTCTTGAAGCGCTGAGGACTGCAGCACCAAACAACAGAGCGTCCCACGAGTAGGAGGAAGAGCCGCCTCTGTGCAAGCAGCAGCAGCCTCCACGCCTGTACACCTCTTAGGACCTAGGTCAGTTTTCAAGGTAATCCTGCCGGGGAGGAGGGGGAGGTTGGGGGAGTAAATTATATGCTGTCCTATGTGTGTGCTGGGGGGTGGGGGGTGGGGGGGGGGTGGGGGGGTAGTAAATTATATGCTGCCCTATGTGTGTGCTGGGGGGGAGTAAATTAGTAAATTATATGCTGCCCTATGTGTGTGCTGGGGGTGGGGTGGGGGAGTGAGTTATATGCTGTCCTATGTGTGTGCTGGGGGGGGAGGGGGATGATAAATTATATGCTGCCCTATGTGTGTGCTGGGGGTGGGGAAGTGAGTTATATGCTGTCGTATGTGTGTGCTGGGGGGGGGGGGGAGAAGTAAATTATATCCTGCCCTATGTGTGTGCTGGGGGGGGGACATAAATTATATACTGCCCTATGTGTGTTCCGGGGGGGTGGAGATAAATTATATGCTGCCCTATGTGTGTGCTGCCCGGCGGGGGGTGGGACGAATATATTATACTGCCCTATGTGTGTGCTGCCCGGCGGGGGGAGGAATATACTATACTACCCTATGTGTGTACTGTCAGGACATTCTAAATGTCGTAATTAAATATGCACTAAACTGCAACCCCTTCATAACCCCGCCCCATATAACCAAAGCCCCGCCCATGTCCCGCCCAACCCTGCCGGGCCTCGTAAAAATGGTCTTGCTTGAAGCCGGTCCCTGGTGCCAAAAAGGTTGGGGACCACTGGTTTAAGGGATACGGTATGCCTCCCTGAAGAGGTGCGTTTTTAGAGCACGCCTGAAGTTTAGTGTGTCAGTGATTGCCCAGATAGCTTTTGGTAGTGCGTTCCAGAGGACTGGTGCTGCTCTGGAGAAGTCTTGGAGGCGGGAGAGAGAGGTTCGAATTAAAGGGGCACTTAATCTGATTTCATTAGCAGAGCGGAGGACGCGGGCTGGATGTTGGATTGAGCTAAGGGAAGCAATGTAGGGCAGCACGGTGCTGTGGAGAGCTTTATGGATGAAAGTAGTGAGTTTAAATTGTATTCTGTATTTCATAGGCAGCCAGTGCAGTGACCGGCACAGGGCAGAGGCATCCAAGTAGCGGCTGGACAGGGAGATGAGCCTGGCTGCCACATTCAGGGTGGATTGGAGAGGGTAGAGTCTGGTGCGGAGGAGGCCGATCAGCAGCAAGTTGCAATAATCGAGCTGAGAGTGGATGAGGGCATCAGTGAGCATCTTTCGCGTGTTCATGATGAGAAAAGGGCGAATTCTTGCGGTGTTCTTGAGGTGCAGCTGACATCTTCGGGCAAGAGATCAGATATAGGGGGTAAAGGAGAGATCGCTGTTGAATATGACCCCAAGGCAGCGGGCGTGCTGTCTGGCAGTTATTGTGGCGCCACACACTGAGATGGAGATGTCAGGATCAGGTTGGTTAGTAGAGGGTAGAAACACCAGTAAGTCAGTTTTTGAGAGGTTCAGGTTTAGGTAGAAAGAGGACATAGTGTTAGACAGCAGACAGTCGGTGGCATTCTGGAGGAATGTTGTTGTGATGTCACAGGAAGAGGTGTATAACTGGGTGTCGTCAGCATAGAGATGGTACTGAAAGCCAAATCTCCTGACGGTCTGTCCAATAGGGGCTGTGTAGATGGATAAGAGGAGGGGGCTGAGAACTGAGCCCAACAGCAAGGAGAAGAGGAGGTACAGCCTGCAAAGCAGACACTAAAGGAGCGGTCAGATAGGTAGGAGGAGAACCAGGAGAGAGCAGTGTCCTTTAGTCCATTGGAGTGAAGCATACTGAGGAGGAGTTTGGGGTCAACAATGTGAAATGCTGCAGAGAGATCGAGGAGGATCAGTAGGAAGTAGTCGCCCCTCAATATGGCCGTCAGGAGATCATTTGACACTTTAGTCAGGGTGGTTTCAGTTGAGTGTAGGGGACGGAAACCGGACTGTAGGGGGGTCAAGAAGAGAGTTTTCTGAGAGATAGCTTATAAGGCGGGAGTGAACTAGGCGTTCTAGTAGTTTGGAAATGAAGGGGAGGTTGGGGATGGGTCGGTAGGTGACAGCATCGGTCAAGTCAAGAGTCAGTTTCTTTAGTAGTGGGGATATGATAGCATGTTTGAATGAGGAGGGGAAGATGCCAGAGGTCAGAGAAAGATTGAATATAGTGTCGAAGTGGGAGATGACCACTGGGCAGAGGGATCGGAGGAGGTGTGAGGGAAGAGGGTCGCTAGTGCAGGTGATAGGGCGAGCAGAGGAAAGCAATCTGGAGACTTCTTCCTCTGTCTATAGTCTGAGTACAGAGAGTGGGCAGAAGTTAGATGCAGTACTGACCGAACTAGGGTCAGGGCTAGTCTGGGGTTGGGAGGTTATTTCCTGCCGGATGTCATCAATTTTCTTTTTGAAGTAGGCAGCCGGCTTTTCAGCACTGAGATCCGTCACTGGGGGCTGCAATTATGGGCTGAGAAGGGAGTGGAAAGTGTCAAAGAGTCGTTTAAGGTTGTTAGATAGTAGAGGAGAGAGATAGGGGACAAAGAAGACTGTAGGGACTCAGCAAAGTTTTGGGTGTAAACTACCTGAAGGTTCCCGTGTGCACGATAGTTAGGTGGGTCTGGAGAGATACTAGGAAGCTTAACAGAGAAAGAGAGGAGATTATGGTCTGATAGCGGGAGAGGGGAGTTAGTGAAGTTGGAAGCAGAGCAGAGACGGAGGAAGACCAGATCAAGAGTACTGACATCCCTGTGAGTGGGAGAGGCTGTGAGTTGTGAGAGACTAAGGGAGGAGGTGACCAATAGAAGCTGAAAGGCAGATGGGGTCATTAGTGGGGATGTTAAAGTCTCCTAAGATGAGGGTTGGGATTTCATAGGAGAGGAAGTGGGGGAGCCAGGTGGCAAAGTGGTCCAGAAACAGGCAAGGAGCACCTGGGGGCAGTAGATAACTGCTGTAAGGTTTCCCATGCAGATATTACCCTGGTTGGATTCAAACCTAAGAATCTAATATGTAAACTGTGCAACTACTTTGGACATGCCTCCGGAACTTGCTTTTCTCCACCCACCAAGTATTTAGAAGTCATGTGACTTATGTTCTGTAATTTTGAATGGTGAATGGTGACAAGCGCACACGCATATGAACTCATTCAGACATATTCCTTCTACAATACCACTAATTAATTCCTTAATTGAATATTATGCTAAAGCTCCCTATGGCATAAGTTGGTGATTCTCTAACATATTACTAGGGTGGAGTCTCTCAAAATTGCTATGATTATTAATTAAAAAAACAGCATATGGGGCAAGGAGGGTTGGAGGTCACAACAGTTTTTTTTTCCTCAACCAACTTTAATACAAATTAGAGTTTGGTTGTCTGTACCAGCTGATAATGGCAGGGATGGCTGAAACTCTTCTGTTTATGGGAGTGGCTCAACTTTCCCCAGACTGATGATATCAGGGGAAAGAAGGATCAAGGACTTTGGATTTAAACACTCAATTCTTTTGTTCCCTGAGAGATTAGCTGGAGCCAGAGCTTTCTGGCGGCCACTTAGCTCCCTAAATACATGAATGTTCGACCAAGCTGAATGTTTATGTGTGTGGGTCAGCTGGGGAAAACTGGTGTCCTGCTATGGGGCCACACACTGAGGGCTTTGGGTCAGCCTTGATAGCCAGGTCACTCATAATATAAGCCTTCCCTGGATGCAACATCTTCTTGGCAGGTGTTGGGAGATGGATTCTGACAAAGTTGTCAAACTAGTCCTAGTCCCCTTGTCCTCTTTCACTGCTATTGGTAGCATCAAGGACTTGTGACCAAGTTTCGGCTATACCGGCTCCAGTGAGGGTCGTGAGAGAAAGTGAGCCCGATTGTTTGGGTCTAGGTATAGATAGTAAATCCAGTGGGAGTCACTATTGCAGAAAAACAGAACAGTTTTATTTATAAGAGCAAATTAGTGAACAAAGGGAACATTGTTCACTTCTGTGGGATATATAAAACCTTCAACGCAGTGCAGTGAGCAGGAAGGTGCAGAGATAGACTGGATGTACTAACTTTAGCGTGGTCAACGGTGGTGGCTACTCCATCTAAGATGACTAGTTGTGCAGCAGAAGGATTGCAATAAACCTCTGTACAATTAAGGAGGATTGTCAGACCGTGACGCCAGTACCTTTAAGGGCGGATCTGTGTTTGCAGTATAGGAATAATGAGACAAGTCAATGTTGCTTGAGGGGTTAACCAAAGGTACACAGTTTACTTAACACTTAAAAATATTTGTTTGAACGATGCACAGTTTGTAGATTTTCAGCTCAGTATTTAGGTTAACAGTTTTTCTGGTGATAAGAATAGCATACATCAACTCCTAAATTCACTCTCTTTGTTCTGAGAAATGAACCCGCTAGTCTAAGTTACCTGTGGGGTATACTCCGGTAGGTGATTTGTAAAAATATGGAGGGACTAGTGCCAGGCCGACTGCACTTCCACTTTTTTCCTAGTCTCATAGGGGAAATTTACACTGACAGTTGAGAAGTCTTTTTCTTTCTGTTCTCTACTCCTCCCTATGGCATGTTCCGGGTAACTTTCCTTCACCTCCCGACCTCTTGTAACAACTTAGGTGCTGCAACTCCTCTCTCTGCTTCCTCTTTCCTCCATCTCCAACGACTCACTCTCCTTCACTTCCTGTAGTTTCCCGCACTTTTCTGTCTCCTCTGACTCACTTCCTTCTCCACCCTGCTCACTTTCCTGGGCTTGCCTCGTCGACTTCCACTGCACCAATCAGAATGAGCTATTGCCAGGTAGACTAGCTTCTAGCCCGAAGTACAGGGAAAACAGTGTTTTTCTCCAAGAGGATGCCTCCTATGTCTCCCTAGGAGAGCATGGCAAGGTTGTTATGTGTTTGACTACCCTTTAGGAGCCTTCGGATCACTACACCGGTAGTAGCTTTAGCCATTTACATGAGATGAGAGTCCGGCACCTGGTTGACTCAGTTCCCGGGTACCATTAGCATGGTTTACAGTGATTAGAGCAGAGGGAACGGAGGACCTAGTTTCTTCATTAGACCCTTCTACATCTCTTTGCCGTCACACGGCTAAATGTCTGACCATTGTCTATGTGTATATCACCTCTCACTCTCCACCTCACCATACCGGGCACATCTCCAGCCCCTTTACCTTCTGTATCACCCCATTACTTGTAGTATGTAAGCTCGTTGGAGCAGGACCCGCACCCCTATTGTTTCCATCAATTGATTACTTTGTAACCGTGGTTCTGTAATGTTTGTACTTTTGTCTTTCTGTATCCCCTGTCTATGTAAGCGCTGCGGAATATGTTGGCGCTATACAAATAAAGTTTACTACTTACTACTACATCCGGTCTTAATGGTCAATGATCAGTCACTATTCAGTGCTGTCCAATCAAGTGCTATCACCGGTAGGCTCATCGTCTGGAGGACATCTGCCGTAGTACTGCTACCGCATCTCAACGGAAACTCCTGCCACCGCACTCGTCAGAAGCTTAGCTTGCTCTCCCACTTCTTGTTCCAAACTTCCGTTCCTGCCCCCTCTTAAAGGCAAAGTGAAAAAACGGTAGACAACAATAAACTTTACACTCCTTACAGTTGGATGAACAATTGTTTATCTGATAGCTGTTGAAGGTATATGGGCAGCTTAATTCCATTCACGACATTCCCTATTTAATGTGTGAAAGAGGCCTTGTGAAAAGTTTCAAAAATGTGCTAATTTCTTTGTTAATAGAGGCGAATTCCCCTCACGTAACGACGTCCAAACCAGTCTTAATTGCAAGGGCTAATTATATGTGAAATTATACATCTTAATTGCATAACCTTCTACCTGAGGTGGCAACTTGTGTTCTATAAAAATATTAATGATGTATACTGGCCACTTTATCCCTCCGGTCTAGTTGGATGTTCTACTAATGATCTATGACTCAAGGATGATTGTGTTAATATTTTCCTAATTATTTTGCTTGCGGTGGTTTTTACACTGAGCGTGACCTGGACTGAACTAAACATCATATTTTATATCTTGGCTACAGTACATAACCTCTCCTTCGTTCGTGTGTCAGTTTGTATTGAAACAAGCCCAGTCTTAATGCTCTGCAAGTCTTTCTAATGGAACCAAAGAAAGCAAAAAAAAAGAAAGCGAACAAAGTGCGACAGCAGAATAACACTTACACAGCAGGAGAACAAATTGGTCCTTAAAATAAACTTCATCAGCCTGGCAGTATGACACGTCGGAGCAAAATCTTCCATGATCCTTCTGCAATATGCAGCGTCGTGCTACAACAAGCAGGGGCAACCTATTTAGCCAATACATGTAATTTATATGTAACCATATTGGCGCCACGTGTGCCAAATGGTGGGAATTGTTCATGTTGGGTGCGGGCTGTCTTTGTGGCGCCATTCTTTTTACTTTCTGATCCTTATTTGAATATTTTTACACAAGTGGTGAGAAGGGGCATAATGAACATGTAGAGCACGAAAAGGCATATACAGAACTGAAATATGCACTGTGACATGTCTATTAAATATAGCACCAAGATACCCTAAACTACCAAAAGTAAACTCTTTGTAAAAAAAAAAAGCCCTCCCCTAGAAGGAGTTGTCGGAATCGAATGAAACTTTCTATGTGTGATTGTAACATTGATATAAGTAGGTGATACAGGCGGGAATAGAAGAATACAGGTTCTGTATGGGATCTTGCGCCATAGCGCTCCACTTTTGCTGTAACTGATCCTCCAGATTGTGTAAACTTGTAGGCTGTTGAAGTTGGTGTCCCAGATGGTCCCATACATGTTCTGTTGGCGATAGATATGGCAACCAGGCAGACCACAGACGTATGACGATGTTGTGTAGACATTCCTGTGACTCCCTTGTGTGTGCGGCAGAGCATTATCCTGCTGGAGGCTGCCTTGAGAGGAACACATGTGGCTGCAGGATGTCCTGAACGTATCGCTGAGCTGTCATTGTCCCTCATACCACTACTAGGGGTGACCGACTGTCATATGCGACGGCCCCCCAGACCATCACACCAGCAGGGGGCAGCGTGCTGCTCTAGAGCAAAGGCAAGAGAACCTGGTTCTACTCTCTAGTAATCCAGATTCATCGTTCACAAAACCACTGCAAATGTAGGCGACGATGAGTGAGTGTCAAAAACAATACTTATAGGTGCCATCAAACCAAATGGTTCCGACAGACATAGGGATCTGTAACGATGGTGCCATCTGTCTCTGGATGGCAGATGATGAAACAGTTGGAGTGGCTCGTGCTTGTTAGACGATCACATGATCCTCTCTATTGGTGGTCTGTCGAGGGTGTCATGTGGCCAGTTGCCTTGTGTGCCCTCACGCAGTCACTTGTTCCGACACTTCCTAACAGTCAGAACAGCCCAGGTGGCGGCCAATTTGTCGATACGACTATCCAGCTTCTCACATTCTAATAATGCGCCCCCTCTAAAACTCTAACTGGGTGAAATCTCTTGGATTGCATCATAGAGGCGTCTAGTGGTCAACAAGCTCCACACAAGTGGAAAACAAGGTTCACTACACACAAGGAGCCTCCGAGAGCGCTTTTATAGGCCAAGGTGAAACCATTTTTAGGGCCTCAGGTGACGATACTGTTCATCCAATCACACCACAACTCTAATCATATGCATATCTGCCTGAGATGTAACTGCATGCCACATTTTGCAACAAAACAACAACTACAAGATGATTGATTTTTTTTGACAAAGTGTTATTGAACATTTGAGCCAAAATCAAAAGTAGCATTTATTTCCATATGTTAATACTTAGTGGGGCCTCTTTTGGCCCTAATGACATCGGATCCTCTCCATGGCATACTTTCCACTAACATCTGATACTTCAGCTGGTATTTCCCTCCATTCATCCTGCAAATGTCTGCCAACTTCTCTCAAAGAAGATGGACGATTTTCATATTTTCTGACCTGATGCCCCAGTTAATCCAAAATGTGACTGTCCTCAGCAAGAGAAACCACGTAATCTTGTAGATATAATACCTTTTAATGGCTAACAAAAATACATGACGTAATAGCGAGCTTGCGAACCTCTTGGGCTCTTCGTCAGGCTAAAAATGGAATAGATCTGAAGCGGGATGAATATTTATATACACTTATAACATACATACCTATGACAAGGCACAGACATGGATGTGATTGGTTTGCACTTAAAAGGAATACTGCAGTCAATCCAAAGATGTTCAGTAGGGTTCAGGTCGGAATTCTGTGCAGCCGGTCCAATCCTGGAACATCCATATCCTCAAAACAATGTAAAACAGCATTGGACTTGTGCCAAGATTCGTTGTCTTGTTGGAAATATTGCTCACCATTCCCAGAACATTACCACATTGTCGGCAGCAAATGAATGTCAGGGTACACCTCTGTGATCATGGTTCTTGCCACTACAACTACCGGATCCAGACCATGCCACGCAAAACATCCCCAGACCACAATGGAACTTCCGCCATATTTAATTACTGCCACCAGACACCCATATATGCCCATCTAATTTGAAGATGAAGAAGCATAATTCATCACTCCTTAGAACTGTCCAATGACAACACTCCCTGCACCATTGTAGACAGGCTGATGCATCTTCTTTGGGAGAACTCACCAGACGTTTGTCGTAAAAATGGAGGGAAATAGCAGCTTAAGGCCTCCTTCCCACGAACGGATTTCCGCCGCGTAATTCTATTGAACCTAATAGCTCAGGGCACACAGTGCGGAATTCCACCGCGGAATTCCGCACCGTGAAATCTCCTGTCCTCACCCGCGGCATGCTCTATTTGCCGCGGGTGTACGTGCTGACGGCTTCCATTGCAGTCAATGGAAGCCGTCTGTTCACGCTATCTCCCGCTGTAACACAGCGGAAGATAGCGTGAAAACGCTTTCCTGCCTACCGCCGCGTCATATGACGCGGCCGGCGCGTCACATGACACGGCCGGCCACATCATGTGACGCGGTGGGCGTGTCATGTGACGCGGCGGCGGTGGGCGGGGAAGCGTCATGCGGGAGCGAAAACGCCGGATCCGCTGGTAAGTATGGGGGCTCTGGGGGGCGCCGTGATGGGCTTCGCCGTGTGCAGCCGGCCTAAGTGTATCAGATATTAGTGGAAAGTATGCCACAGAGAGTGTCCGATGTCATTAGGGCCAAAGGAGCCCCACTAAGTATTAATATATGGAAGTAAATGTTTCTTGCTCATGTGTCCAAGACAGTGTATTCCGTAGTGAGATTCAGAGATTGCCATCACTCACAGCAGTTCCTTTTCACTATGGGGCTCACAATCTAATTTCTTATCACACACAAGGGTATGTCAGTATATGTGCCACCTATTGCAAACAAGGGAGATGGAACAATACCTCTGCAGCACCACCTATTAGAAGGCAGCATTCCTGCAAGTCAATGTTAGACTCTTTATACAAGCCTTGTGATAATGACTGAGAAATGAAAGCCAAGCCAGAATCCATACACAGACAGCTATTTCGGGGTGCTTGCCCCTCATAAGTGTGCAGTAGATTTCTGGCTTGGCTAGCAAGAGGCCTGTGATGTGGGTCAGGAACACTATCTTTACTACTTAGGGAGAGCACCTAGAAGGCCATTCATGCTCCTCTGGGTAATATATAAATAAGGGAGAGGGAAGAATACCTCTGCAGCGACCTATTGGAAGTCAGCATTCCTGAAAGTCAATGTTAGACTCTATTATACAAGCCTTGTAACAATGACTGGGAATTGAAAGCCTAGCCAGAATCCATACATGGACAGATATTTTGGGGTGTTTGCCACTCATCAGTGTGCACATTCCTGACCCACATCAGAGGCCTCTCGTTAGTCAAGCCAGAAACCTACTACACACTGATGAGGGGCAAAAACCCTGAAACAGCTGTCTGCGTATAGATTCTGGCTTGGCTTTTAATTCCCAGTCTTTGTTACAAGGCTTGTATAAAGAGTCTAATATTGACTTTCAGGAATGCTACCTTCCAATAGGTCGCGCTGCAGAGGTATTGTTCCATCTCTCTTATTTGCATATTACCCAGAGGAGCATGAATGGCCTTAGAAGTCTCCTCACTCACCTTCTAAGGGCTCATGTCCACAGGCAAAATTAGAATTAAAATCCGCAGCGGATTTTAACTCTTCTCCCGCCCGCGGATCCGCATCCCATAGGGATGCATTGACCACCCGCGGGGTAGATAAATACCCGCGGATCGTCAATAAAAGTGATTTTAAAAAAAATGGAGCATGAAAAAATCTGGACCATGCTCCATTTTCATGCGGCAGGAGGGACCCGCTGCTGATTCTACATGGAGAATCCGTAGCGGGCCTGATTTTCCCTGTGGACATGAGGCCTTAGTGTTCTCCCTAAGAAGAAAAAATAGCATTATTGCTAAAGCACTGCTACCTGTAAATGGCCAGTAGGCAAAATAATGTTTGCATTATGTTGCAACTCAACAAGGTGAAGTGGCCCATGATACTGAAAATAGCACAGGCCAGATTGAATTAATTTTCCAGCACTTTTAGTATTCATGACCTATTCTCAGGATAGGTCCTCAACAGTTGATCACCAGACTCACTATCAGTATGGCAGCACTGGAAGCAAATAGTGCTGTCCATATTGCAGTGACCTGGTTTGGTAATGCAGGCACAGCTTCTATTGAGTTCAATAAATGCTGTGCCTGTAGTACCAACCTGGTCCGCTGCAATGTTGACAGCACTATTTGCTTTAAGTGCTGCCACACTGACAGTGGGCCTTGTGATCAGCTAATTGTCCCAAGCAACACACTGCTGCCGATCAGCCCTTAATGATATGGTCTAAGGAGAGGTCATCAATAGTATAGGTCCCAGATCTGTTAGATCCAGTGGTTTGCATGATAACTGTGCAGTGTAATTGCATGCAGTTGAAGAATGATCAGCGAACGGGCCAGAATGATCCCCAGGGTACTCTGCCTCCATTCACTGAATGATGATTGCTCCTATGTGAAAGAGCAGAAGCTATCATGCTGGGAAGGCTGAAGCGCCTGACAGTCATCCCATGTAAAGGGGCTTTGGTCGAACGTCAGTCAAATTGGCCCATTATCACATTTAGTGGCCATATGTGAGTTGCGCCCAAAATTCTCAGCTGAAACTTGCATTGGACAGCACACGGATACCTTGTCCATGTGCTGACTGATGTGCATGACAGCGGTCATTACATGTCCTACTCTCGTCCGTGAAACAGACCAGAATAGGACATGCTGTGACCCTTTTTATATGGACCACTAGTCCGTGAAAAAAAATCGCTTCTCTGCATTGCCCCATTGATTTTAATGGGGTCAAGTTCTGTCCAAGTTTAATCAGTCACAAATTCAGACCGAACACAGACATAAAAATTGCCTGGGTGAATTAGGAGCCACCATGACTCCCAAACCATTCCCCTGCGGTCCACCTGGTCATGGTTAGTACATCATCACTTTTTATAGAGATATCCCCGGCTGGGGGTTACTGTTACAAATCCATCCCACGGTTTATATAATGCAGATTTTACTATTTGCTCATTTTGAAATCCACATCAAGGAAATGGACAGGTCAATTATTGACCCAATTTCCGTGCTGTAATCTGCATCGGGAAGCTGCATGGAGATTTGTCCCATTGGCTAGGTTTAAATCCGGGTGCAGATTTGAATACAAATCCGGGACAGATCTCTGAGGCTCAGCTTCGGACTTCTACAGGTTTGAGGATTAGATCCACGTTGGAAGAATTCAACCCGGATCTGACACATATAATGTACATGTAAACTTCCCACTAGGGTAGTTTTTGTGCCTTACTTTTTTGCAGTTTTGGGGTCTGTGGCGCTTTTTGCAAATGCAGCACAGGGGGTTTGGCCTTTTTTTCCTATTATTTCACAAAGGCTTCTCTATAAGATATAAAAGAGCGAGAAAAAAAGTCAAGTAAAAGTGTATAAAAGAAAGACATCTGGAAAGAAAACACAAAAAAACCTCACTAGCATTATTTGTTGTGTTTTTGGGGGATGGGGGGATTTAAAAAAAACATGCGTAAAGCAAGCATTAAGGGGTTGTCTAGTAACTTTTTGAAAATTTAATAACAATTGCAGATGTATGAAAATAGCAAATACGGCAGTATTTACTCTTGGCTCTGATGATCCAGCATTGCAGCCCTGCAGTTGTCCCAGTAAAAGTCAGGTGACTGCTGCCTGCCAATCAGAGGCTGAAGTATCACCGTCTGTTCCCCTGGCTTCAGAGCTCATATTCTGAGTGCCATGATGCCAGGAGTTCCGAATGGTACTGCTATGGCCTCTGATTGGCAGGCAGCAGTCACCTGACTTCCACTCTAAACAGAGACCAGGACAACCGCTGAACTGCAACGCTGGATCTCCATGGCCAAGGACAGGTAAATACTGCTGTATTTGCTATTTTCACATACCTGCACCCGCCACTAAATTTTTAAAAAGTAACCGGACAACCCCTTTAAATAGATCATTGAAACAAACCCAATTCAATTATGATGTATGTCTGAGTTGAACATTTGTGTGTTTAAGTAGGTAAGCCACAGCCAGACACCTCTAACGCTAGCTTATCTCCCATGAAATTCAACATCCCCAATCCTTCTTTCCCCAACATCATCTGTCGGGGAAAGTTAATCTGCCCCCATACACATATCGAGTCACCTGGCACCACCGTTATCGGTGAGTTCAGACAATACTAATGTGTATGGGGGCCTCCAGGCTCTGCTCACGTAACACTTTTAAACTACTTTTGGTGAACTGAAAAGACTGTAATTTTTATCATCCGCTGAGCATTATTTTTTTACTGTATAGGAAAGCTTTGTCTACTGCTCTTTCGTGTACGGGGGCATCCAAGAAAAAAAAAAGTATACTAGGTGGTACAATTCTCTCTCTTATCGTGGGCATTGGTGGGCAGGATATGCCACTGTATGCCTATACAGTAGCAAATGCTGAAGGCTTCCGCTGCAGAGGAACCTCAAACAAGTGAACAGAGCCTTACCTGGATCCTGAGAGTTAAATTAATATCTTTTTTATATGGTATATTGCGGCGGCGGCGGATTGGGTCCGCTTCTATCCCTGTAGAGCTTTTATCTATGGAATGTACTGTAAGCCGGTGGAATTTCCATTCACAGCTGCTTTCTTCCTGATTGGAAGGAAAGGCTGTTCCTCTGCAACTAGTTCAACACATCCGAATTTATCACTAATACCGTCCCATATACATAGCTGTATATATGTGCACTTATGGCCATGGCATCACAGGTTTTTTTTGCACCCTTTATACGTCGTTGAGGGGGAAGTTGTGAGTTGCTGGAAGGTGCAAATACGTTTTTTTGTTGATAAATGCATATATATCTATATATATTTAAAAAAATATATATATATATCTATATATATATATCTATAAATATATATATATATATATTGCCTTCGAGGCATAGAGAGGTCAGTGTCAGCATGAGGACATGGGGCCCGATGCAGTCAGGAGAAGGTTGGATTCTTCCGTTATAACAGGCATAGAATAAAGGTCGCACAAGGTCGGAGCTCACATGGGCAGGAGAAGTCAATATATTTATTGTGCGTCTGCATGAAGGATATAGTGACACCACGGCCTGACGACGAGTATAAAGAGGATGATGGACTAAGCATGAGTAGCACATTTTTCTGCGAGGTCACATATCTGGGACACAGCAGAGAAGGGATCATACACTTGATCTCATGAACTCGTGTCACCTCCAGCCGATCCTAGTTTAGCTGGATTTGCCCTTTCATCACAAGGAGAGGAACATTCCCTGCACTTTCTTTATCACTTGCAGCTCACTTGCAAATTACATTTTTGTATTGAAGTTTGCTGACTGATCAAAAGCAAAATTGTAAAAGTCAATGGGGCCGATCTCCCCGCAGTTACGCTCAGCTGGCAGCCGTGTAACATAGCCTGGATTAATCCTTAAAGAGACATAGTGGAGATGTAATATATTCCGAGCGCATATTTCAATATTCACAAGTCAGGTACATTTACCCCCTAAGGCAAGGGCCGCTTTAACCATAGGGCAAACATCTGCCCCCTGGCAGCTGCGCCAATTTCAACTGTGTTCACGTCCTTGAAAAGTATTGAGGAGGTAAAAAAATAATAAAAAGTTATATTCACCTTTTACGTGTTTTTACTGCCGCTACAGTCTTGTGTTGAAGCACATAACCACAGCGGCCAATCACCGGGCTCAGTTTCCATTGAGGCCGGTGCTTAGATGGGCACATGACTGCTGGACCCGGAGGTAAGCGGAGAGCAAGAAAGGCCTGCTGGGCTGGGTTAGAGGAGTATGAGTGGGGGTTTTTGCACACAAAAAAGTCAGGGGACAGAAGGGAGTGGGGCAACAGTAGAGGGGGTTCCATTGTAATGCCAAGGCACTGGTATTAAAATGGCCCTGCTCCAAGGGGCACAAGGATACCACAGTGATCCACTAACAGTTACAACCGGAAAGCTTTCAAAAACCCAACCACAATGACCCCATAAGTTCCTACAGTGCCCCAATACAGTGCCCCCATAAGAAATCCTGCAAAGAGATGTGGATATGTCATGCAGGTGGCACACAGATCTCTACAGGTCCATATAACAGACCCATAGGCACTCTATAAGCCAAAGTATGAGCCTGACTTCAGGCTCACCAAACGAGAGGGAGAATGGAACTGGCTGTGGTTGTCATGTCCAGCCCACGCACATGATCTGCAGAAGACCTGGAGTCATACCGCTCATATATTGTGTCTCGCGGGGTGAGACTGGATAGCGGTGGAGCGAACAGATAATGGCACATCTTTATGCTTTAAAAGATCTTTACTGAAGAGACTTTTAAGCAACAGGTGGTCCCTTTCTGGTGGAAACAGCATGTAGCAATGGCATTTGATACTGCTTGGCTGTAATCAGTCCCTAGCAATCATGCTCCTCTGGTATTACTCATCCAGGGGAGCTCATGCCCTCTCATTGGCAACAACTCGGCACTCAGCAGGGAAAATACCAGTGTGCCGGCTGCATCTGCACATACTCCGGCTCTCTCAGCAATATCTTTCTTAGCAACATTCTTCTCCACAGCAAGACACTCGTGAGAGCACCAGCTCAGCTTCTCCGTATCTCACAACACACTGGAGTCACGTGCCCTACTCTGCTTAAGCTCCATTACAACTTTGTCAAGTCATTTTTTTTAGTAACATGACATTGTAAGCTTAACTTTAGAAAACTTTGAGAAATTTGCAATAAACTTCACGCAATAGCCAAAATTTAAGGTGATAGAGACCAAGAATCAATAGGGAGACAATCTGCTGTGCAAATAGTGGTGTAGCTATAGTGGTCGCAGGGGTTGCAGTTACGACCGGGCCCGCTAGTCACACTAGTAAATGTGACGCGTGCTTTTACTTTAATATTTGGCTCACATCTTCTACAATCACTTCACACTGCCCGCTTGGTTATAGCAGCTCCTTGAGCGAGATGTGACATGGGAGCGTCTCAATGAATCCTTCTGCCAGCCCTGCCTCGACCAATCCGGTGTCTCAGAGCATCAGGGAGGCGGAGACCAGGCCGCAGAGAATTTGTTGAGACTCTTTGACTATCAGGAAACTGCTGCAGCCGCATGGTCAGCGTGCAGTGGTCGTGGAGGATGTGAGATAAATAATCAATTAAAAACCAGCTCTAGGTATGGTCTTGTGGGAGGGAACCATTACTTTGTGAAGGGGAACTATTGAGCTCACCCATACTGTCCGAGGGGCACTAATTAATTTGTGAAGGGCTTTATTAGTGTTAACATTACTTTGTGAGGAGCACCACTGTGGCATCATTACTTTATGAGGGGCACTGTTATTTTGTTGGTGCATTAAGGGGGCACCATTATTTTGTGAGGGCATTATTACTTTATGAGAGACACTAAGGCGGCACTATTACTTTCTGAGGGGCACAAAGAAGGGTGCTATAACTGTGAGGCACTAAGGGGGTTTTGGTTACTTTGCAGAGGGCACAATGAAGGGCACTATAACTGTGGGGCACTAAGGCAGCATTATTATTTTGTGGGAGATACTAATGTAGCATTATTACTTTGTGGGGGCACTCTAAATTTAAGGGACTAAGGGGGCATATTACTTTGCATGGGCCCAAAGGGAACATTTTTACTTTAAGGCAGCACAAAGGAGGCCTTATTATTTTGTGGTGGGTACAATAGTAAATTTTTAAGTGTGAGGGCACTATACTATGCAGGGCACAAAAAAGGTGCACTGACAGTGGCAGAGATAGCAGCAGGCTGTAGAGTTTGTATGGAGAGACTAGCTGGAATATAGCTGCGTAGAGCTGCTATATGACTATTACATGTTGACTGCACTATTTAGAGGAACTCTAGAGCTGAGCTGCTGTATGTAAGCTATTGTGTTATAAAAGTTGTATTATTCTGTCTCCGATATGTATAATTTTATGTTTGAGGAGGGGAGACATATGTTTGGGACTTGTTTTGCTGATCTTTTAAGAGTCTATGGAATCAATGGCCATAAAGAGAAGTTGTACGTGTATGTAGGAGCCGGGTGGGGTGAGGGCCTAGGCTGCCCTTTTGTACCCGGGTTCCCTAGAAAAAAATAAGGCTATGCTGTATGTCACATTTTTTTCTAAAGGATTCCATATCTGGCCTCTTTATATCGCTACTGGCACCGAATTATAGATCTGTGCAACATGGATAAGTAGTAAGGCCATGTGTGAGCCTAACAGTGTCAGACACAATTGGCCAAAAGTACCAGTCACAACAGACCCTTTAGTAGAATCAGGCCAGCAGTAGAGTCCTCCTTGCGCCCATGCTATTGGACTCTCTAAGCCAATTACTACAAAAGTTTACTATGAATGACTTTTAAAACTTTTTCTCTTATCTGTTGATGTGGTGTCCTCGACATAAGTAATCTATGACTGGCTAGAATGCAAAAAAAACCAGTAAAAGATCTTTTACTTGATTTGGGCGGTACAGACCCAACGTCAGCCAGTGATTGGTTGCAGCTCTCAGATGTCCCTGGTGTCGGTGACATCATTACTGCGGCAGGAAGTGGGGAGCTGTGGAGGGCTGATACAATGGGAGCGGTATGGAGTTGGATCATTATGAGCTTTTTATAATTTTCCATCACCCTGAGCAAGTTACAAGAATTCTTTGGACCTGGATAACCTCTTTAATGCTCTACAGTATAGAAATGGAAGATCATTGGGACTATTTCTATACCATGTATTTTATGTGTATGCAGCAACCTCCCTACAAAGAACAGACCTAAGGAACCCCTTGTTCTCAGTATCACTGTACAGTTGCAAGAAAAAGTAAGTGAACCCTTTAGGCCTCAAGCCCACTTGCACGCATGGCTTCCATCTGCTGAGTCCTGCAGCGGAATCCACAGACATGGACAATAAAATACATTTTCTTACCTGTGCAGATCCAGTGTGGGTCTCCTCCGTGACGGACAGATCTTCTTTTTTCAGCACGGTGGACGCATCCAGAAGCGCCGGCTAACTTTCCGGACGAATGTGCAGTGCAATTTAAAAAAATCTCCTGCTTTTCCGTGGATCCGCAGAAAAACGATGCATGTGTGATCCGCATGCTTGGAAAAAATTACATCCGCATGCTTCTAACTGTTTTGCGGATGCTAAGGCATCCCTATGGGCGGCTTGATTTGCGGATCTCCAAATCAAATCCACCCGTGGACATTGGGCCTTGGAATTACCTGAATTTCTACATTGATTACTAATAAAATGTCGTCTGATTGTTATCTAAGGCCCAATGCCCACAGGCAGATTATCGCTGCGGAAATCACGGCCAGGCACCCTCCGCGAATTCCGCAGCAATATCTGTCCATAGACATGCCATATTAAATGATTCTCCACTGCCCACAAGCGGAAATCAACTGCGATTTTCTGCTCACGGGGGAGAATCGCAGCATGTTCTATTGTGTGCAGAAAAACGCACGGGCGCCTTTCATTGTAGTCAGTGGAAACCGTCCGTCCCGCGATACTTCCGCACTGTGAGCACAGAGGAAGTATCGCGGGAATCCGTGTGACAGCCCGCGCTGGCGCGTCATGTCCTGCACTGCGCATGCGCGCCGGCTCGCCAGACGAGACACTCGCGGCGCATCCGGAGAGGTGAGTATGGTGTCTCTGGGGATATTTCGCAGGCGGAATCCGACCAGGCTGTGGGCATGAGGCCTAAGTCACAATTATAGACAATCACAATCTATATCTAAACTAGAGATGAGCGAGTATACTCGCTAAGGCACTTTACTCGAGCGAGTAGTGCCTTAGCCGAGTATCTCCCCGCTCGTCTCTAAAGATTCAGGGGCCGCCGCGGGTGACAGGTGAGTTGCGGCGGGAGCAGGGGGGAGCGGGGGGGGAGAGAGGGAGAGATAGATCTCCCCTCCGTTCCTCCCCGCTCTCCCCCGCCGCTCCCCGCCGGCCCCGAATCTTTAGAGACAAGCGGGAAGAGACTCGGCTAAGGCACTACTCGCTCGAGTAATGTGCCTTAGCGAGTATACTCACTCATCTCTAATCTAAATACAAAGAATTTTACGGTTTATGTATTTAATTGAGCACATTGAGTAAATATCCACAGTGCGAAGAGAAAAAGGGAATTAATTAGCCTGTAGATAAAATTTGCACAATGTTGAGATGGAATTTAGCATCATTCCACCCAACAAATGTGTTTTAGTTCATCAGTTCTTCCGGGAGGCCTTGCATTCACAGTCCTCTTCAGGTCATGCCAGTAGGGTTAAGGTCAGGACTCTTGACTCGGCCATTCCAAAACACAAATGATCTTCTTTTTCAACCAATCTTTAGTTGATTTACTGGTATGCTTTGGGGTCATTATCTTGTTGCATCAGCCAAAGCCTCTTCAGCTTGAGGTCATGGGTGGCTGCCCTTACAATCTTCTGTAAAATGTCTTTGATACAGTTTAGAATTGTTTCCTAAATGATTGCAAGGCGTCTGGGTCCAGAGGTAGCAAAGCAGCCCCCAACCCTGATGCTTCCCTCACCAGGATTTACAGTTGGAATGAAGTTTTGATGTTCGTAATTCTTTTTCTTTTTAAGCTTAGCATTGAATTAGTGTTAGAAAAGTTCCACTTTTGTCTTATATGTCCATAGAACATTTCCCCAGAAACACTGTGGAACATCCAAGAGGCCTTGGGCAAACGTGAGACAGCAGTGGCTTCCTTCGTAGTGGTCTTCCACGCACACCATTCTTGTCAGTGTTTTTATAATGGGACAAGGGAACTGAGTTTTTTACAGTTCGTGGGTTCTTCTGTAGGCCTTTGGCTGTTACCCTTGGCTTTTTTCTCACCTCTTTCAGGCTTGTCCATTATGCTCTTATAATGATCATTAGCGTCCGCTCCTAGGGTAAGTAGTAACAGTCGAACCATGACTTGACATACAGTCAGGTCTTTAGCAATGCTTTTGTAGCCTCTTCCAGATTCATGCTTCTCTATAACACATATGAAAATTGTTTGCATTGAGGCATGGCTCACACTGACCAATCTTTCTTGAGAAGTAACCAGACTTTATGTGCCTTTATTTAATGAACACAACACCTATGTGACCCACACTTCCATCTTATTTTAGTAACTAAAAACACCTTTTGCCAATTAGCTCTTGGACAAATCATAAACAGCTTTACTTTTTCTCCTTGCACTGTAGGGTTGGGTTCACATGGGGCGGATTTGCTGCGGAATTTCTGTGCGGAAAATTGCTGCGGCAAATCCGCCTGCAGCCGCTTATCCCGGGATTAGCCGGCCATGTGGATGAGATTCCCGGGACGCAGAATGTCCTTTTTTTTTCCTGCTGCGGCCGCGCTCTCCATTATTGGAGAGCCGGCCACAACAGAAAAGCATGCGGCAAAGCCGCTCTAAAACCCTGCTTTTGGAAGCTGCACTTTTCGGGCGAAAATCTTGTGGTTTTTCGCTGCGGCAAATCCGCGAGATCTCGGCTGAGAATACAACCTGTGTGACCCCAGTCTAGATGTTTGATCAATGTGTTAAATAAAATACATGAACAGTACATCTCTGTGTTCTTAGGGTTCTTTTAGACTCGTTTGTTTTCGTGCAACCTGTTTGACAGGCAAATGCTTCGTTGGCTGATTCAAATGAGAATTGTTCAGTCTTTCACTCAGACGGCCTTTAAACCCAACGATAAGCAAACAAGCCAACAATGATTTTTATGACTATATGAAATGAACGACGGACAAAAAGTGAATGATTATCGTGAATGTTTATCATTCATTTTCAAGCTTGTTTGAAAGCACCTTTAGGCCTTATGTCCACTGGGAAAATCAGGCCCACCGCAGATTCTCCATGCAGAATCCCGCAGCAGGTCCCTCCTTTCCCGCGGACATGAGGCTAAAAAGTAAGCATTACTTACCTGTCCGGACGCTGCGGATCTTCCTTCCGTCGCGGTCGGATCTTCTGTCTTCGGGCCAGCGGATGTGCTCGGCACGCCAGCAGCGTGCCGCGCGCATGCGCCGTGCACTTCATTTTTTTTTAAACTCCTGCTCTCCCGCGCCGGAGAGCGGGAATTCAGCTGCGGGTGTGCCGCAGATCCGGACGGCTTCCATAGGCTTCAATAGAAGCCTGCGGGAGACCCGCACTAAAATGGAGCATGCTGCGGGTGTTTTCCCGCATACGCAATCTGCGCCTCAGGGGAAAATGACATCCGCAGGTATTTACTTACCTGCGGGTGTCCAATGCAACCCTACGGGGTGCGGATCACGCTGCGGGCGATCTGCTGCGGATCTGTCCCCATGGACATGAGGCCTTAGTCTAACTGGATTGTGTTTGTCTATGATTGTGACTTAGATAACAATCAGACCACATTTTATTAGTAATTACTGCAGAAATCCAGGTAATTTTCAAGCGGTCATTTACTTTTTTTGCAACTATAGGTGCCAATGGTTACACGCTACCAATTACACTTATTTAGCACATCTAATGGAGTGGAAAACCAAATTAAATGGCTATTCACCAACCTGGTTATTTATCGACAATTCTGACCACTACACCGATAAAGTTTGTTAACATATTGCAATGCAATTGAAACAATAGTTTCGCTGGGGCTCCAAATTTCTTTCTTTTGAGAACATAGTTCAACTTAAAGACATGAAGCGTATGACAGAAAGGAATCCCACAAACAATGGCTGGAATGATATTGTAAGATCCATCATCCTGGGTGAGACATCTTTTCATTGTGCTGCACCACCTTCTTGTAACCTGCAGATGTCACTGTTGATACTGCTGTATATGCAGAGTACAAGTTAATGACCAAATTCTTATTTTATTAATTGGACTAAAATTATAACTCGAGTACAACCCTAATTTTATCTTTAAGACAACCTGTGGGATTGAAGCTTCCGTTATAAGAATACATACATATGGGGTTGGATTGCTACATTTTTTTCAGTCAAAATAGGTTTTTGCGAAACGCAATCACAGACATATTTTTTTGTATAGTAGTGGCATGCTCCATCAATACACTGCCATAAAGGCTCTGTATCGGTATGCATCAGATGTGAGGCTCATAGCTCTGACCTACACTAATACATTGCAACTCACCCTCCGCTGTTTACGTTGGAGAAGGTTAGGATAGGTTTTTAGCCCATGATAACCAAGAATGATCCCATTCACTGACAACAAGCAGAGATATTGAAAACTGTGTGCAACTGAAGCACAAATTATATCAAGTGCATGCTTTTTTGTTAACTGATGATTAAAGGGGTTGTCAAACTTTGAAGACTGATGATCCATCCTAAACATAGATCATCAGTAGTTGATTGGTGGAGGTCTGCTACTCAGGACCCATGCTGACTGGCTGTATTGCAGGCCACTGTGTCAGTATATGGATCTGGGATCACACAGCCATGCATACTTTGCAGGGGCCCTGCATGATATTGCAGGCATAGCTCTCATTCATTTCAATGGGAGCTGATTGGCAGGGGTCCCAGGCGGTGGACTCCTGCTGATCAGTTATTGGTAAACCATCCTGATGATAGGTGATCAATCATTAAGGGCTAAGTATAACCTTGCACTCTATTGTTTTTGTTTTAACCAATGTGCTTTTGGAAATGAAGGCTTTTTGTAATTGGTTTTTACAAAAAATTTCTGATTATTTGATTTCTATGGTTGTGTTGTTTTCCAATGCACTGGAGACTGGAGGACTAAAATCTTGGCAAATTGTGTCAGTCAGAGTAAACAGCTACTCCCCCCAGCCTGCTACCTTGCTGTGAATATAAATTCACTGCAGTTCCATTGAGCTATTACAGAGGGCTGTATGACAGTGCTGTAGAATGGTGGAAACGATCAGGAGGACAGAGAGTAGAGCAGAGAAAGCTACTATTACAGAGGGCTGTGTGATAGTGCTAGAGGATGGTGGAGGAGATCAGGAGGACAGAGAGCAGAGAAAGCTACTATTACAGAGGGCTATGTGATAATGCTAGAGGATGGTGGAGGAGATCAGGAGGACAGAGAGTAGAGCAGAGACAGCTACTATTACAGAGGACTGTAATTCACTCCAGGAAAAGTTTCTGCTTTCATCAGCAGTGAGGAGAAATGGACCAGCAGCTACTTAGAGAGAGAATGAGAGATAGCTGTGTTGTATTGAGTGGGCGTGGTTATGCTACACAGCCTTGGAAAGAAGAGAAAGGAGGAAGAAGCGAGCTTGTGTGCATTCACAAGAGAAACCAGCTGATCAGTGCTGGGAACGTTCCCAGCCAGAAACTTGAATACTGCAAAACAAGTATTAGGCTTTCTAAATGCATGAGTACCAAAACTCAATGCAAAAAAAAGGTAAGTGCTGGGACCTTATAAGATATGCATGTATTGATTTTCATGCACGAAAGTTTCCACAACCTTTAAGGCAGTTTCAGACGATCGTGGTTTTTCCCCCCTTATGCGGCTGTGATAATCCCGGCTGCATAAGGGGACAAAAGAAAACCACTGATTTCAATAGGATTTCAGTGGTTATGTTCACACCAGTGCTTTTCTCAGCCATTAATTATATGGCTGAGAAAAGTTAGGACCTGCCCTATCTTTCCCACATGAAGTGAATACTACGTACGGGAAAGATCGGGTGGCACCTACCTTCCCGCGGTTATTTTCAAACTCCTGCGCTCTGGCGCGGAGCTTGATAGGTTGGCAAAGGGGATGAAATTCTAGTTCAGGTGCAACTACGCTCTGTATTGCCGAGTGTATATGCGCCCACATCTGAATCCGCCCTAAAGGTCTTATGTCACACTTGACAACAAAATTTGATAATACAGATTCACTACTAGTAACCACCAGGGGGTGGTAAAAAGCCTTACATAAGTATAATGTGTAATTTGTTCATTATCCTGGGAAGGAATCACATATACTGTACTTTATGATGTTGTTGTAGAACTGTTGCAATCAGCACAGTAATTGGCTTTGCTATCCATCAGCATTAGAGATGAGCGAGTATACTCGCTAAAGGCAATTACTCGAGCGAGCATTGCCTTTAGCGAGTACCTGCCCGCTCGAGACGAAAGGCTCGGGTGCCGGCGGCGGGCAGGGAGCTGCGGGGGAGAGCGGGGCGGAACGGAGGGGAGATCTCTCTCTCCCTCTCTTTCCCCCCTCTCCCTCCTACTGACTACCACTACTCACCGCTCCCCCGCGCTGGCACCCGAACCTTTCGTCTTGAGCGGGCAGGTACTCGATAAAGGCAATGCTCACTCGAGCAATTGCCTTTAGCGAGCATACTCGCGCATCTCTAATCAGCATGAAATCTAAAGATAGATGAGCGTATGTTGCAGGTGATGGACTGTGACACGGGTTACAGAGAACGATGCAGAGGATGGAGTTACAAACATAAAAAGTTTGCAACAGCCTTGGAATCCCCCATAGCGAGGAGAGAGAGGGGGCAAAACTACAGGTGATCTCTTACATATCTCTCCATATTTGGAGATATAGGGGGCTAGGCTAGAGGGCTTTTCCAGGGCTGCCCCAAGAACGGGAGTGAGGGGGCGTGGCTAAAGAGGACAGAGCTAGAGGGATTCTCATAGTGATTCAATCTCTGGCCAAGAAAGGGGGCGGGGCTAGCGGGCTAGAAAACCTATCGCCAGTGTATAGGAGCCCTAACTGTCACAGTACTGTGACAAAAGCTTAACAATGTCTAAGGCCTACAACTGTTATGCTATACATACCCCGGAATAACAATGTTGCACACTTTTTATGCTTTGACCATTGCCTATTTCTTCACACTTTCTATTAGGTAATTAATAATGTTAGCAAAAGACAACAAGACAAACTGAACTCCCATAAAATCCTTCAGAACAGTAAGAGCGATTAAATACACACAGTCCGTAAGTAATGAGATTACTCTCCGTGGCCTGCAGATTTGCAAACACTAATACTAGGGTCCAGGAGTTCTGGGCTCATTCTTGATATAATTCACTATTGCAAAACTTGGACAAATAGTCAAACTTTTTTGGTGTATTAACCAGCATCCCAAAGAATCACGTTTGCATGATTTACTCTAATAGCAGGCCTGCTTAGTTTCTAAAGAGTTGCTATAAGTGTGCATACTGTCAGCTTTTTAATTAGGCTAGCCTCACTTACAACTTGATGCTTATCGAATCCTCTAAGTCCTCCTGTAAGGCTCGATCCACTGGTCACATAGCGCAGTCTGTACTCTGTTTCTCTCTCCACTGATCGTCGTTGTTGGCAGTTCTTCAGCAACTTTGTGCCCCGCTGCTTCGGCCAAATGATAGATCCAGGCAGTTTCCAGTGGCTCAATGCTGGACCCCAGCGCCTCTGAAGTAGCTCCTGCTGCTCTGTGGGCTGTCACACTTAACTGTCTGCCATACAGCACCTCTGTCCTCCATGCACTAACTGCGGCTTCTTCTGTGGCGCAGCTCGAAACGCCTTTAATATGGAACCAGTAGCGTCAAGAACTATTCGGAACTTGTTGAGGCGGGGCTTCACCTTAAGGCCTTATTCACAAGGCCGTATATAAGCAGCTATTTAGCTGCATCCAAAAATCACGACCATCTGAAGCATTAGATACCAATGTATTCACTCAGATGAGCGATTTTTAGCAGCGTGAAAAAATTGCGCTGGCAAAATTAGAACACCCACGGTAGTTTTCGGTCGCCGATTTTATACGCTGAGTCTAAAGATAGGTCTTGCTCTATCTTTGGTCGAGACACGCTGGAAGCTCCCATAGACTCCTATGGGAGCTGAAAAAAAGGGAGGGGGAGGAAGTGCAGTTGCATCCAACGCTGGGAAAAGAAGACAGCTGCCTCTGTTTAAACATTAGCAGTCATTCTGAGGATTTCAGAAGCTTCAGACTTGCACCTAAATATTTGCCTTTGTGTTTGCAAGGGTCTCGTCTTGCGTGAGGAGAGACAGCTCATTTCCTGGGTGGACATTCCAATGTTCCTGTGTGTTCCATGTTATTATTGCCAGGCAGGGGCATAACTATAGGGGATGCGGTTGCACCCGGGCCTAGGAGCCTTAGGGGGCCCATAGGGCCTCTCTTGTCCATATAGGGAGCCCAGTACTATGTATAAAGCATTATAGTTTGGGGCCCTGTTACAAGTTTTGCATTGGGGCCCGGAAGCTATAACTTATGCCTTTGTTGCCAGGTAAATATACACGTCCCCTAATAAGCATGTGGAGTAGTGTATAAGGTAATGTTTGGAGATTGGCCTGTGGTCATCTGGAGAAGATGGAAGAAACAAGGATCCAGGAGTACGAATTTCATACTTTCTAATCCCATTGCTTTCTCAACGCCACACTAAAGATCGTCTAAGGCCGGCTTCACACGGGTGTAAGTGTATGTACGCTCGCATTTGCGCTCCGTTTTGCACAAGTTTGTATGTATTTTACTGTATTTTTGCATGCGCATAAAAACATGCACGCACGATACCTCAGATTTCAATGGCCAGTTAAGTTTCATATGGGCCAATTAGTGCAGTAATACGCACCAAAATGGGCCATGCTGCACATGGGACGAAAACCATTGAAATCAATGGGTTCTACTCACTGTGTACTGAGCAGGCAAACTCCGCACGTGTAATATGCAGTGCTAAAGTTTTTGTGTGAATTACACAAAATAATAATCGTTCTAAAAATCATTGAATCGAGCAAATTTAACGATAATCGTTCAGTGGAAGCATGGCCATTGGCCAACCTTTGGAAAATGAACGAGAATTAGTTCGCTTCTCGTTCATTTTATGCAGGCATAAAAGTAATGGTTCGCAACATGTTGTTGCTTGTGAACTGCGTTTATTCTGAACTGATTTATTACTCCATGTATAAGGAGTCTTGACTGTCAGGCCCTTAAAGGGGTTTACCAGAATTGCATGTTATCCCCTATCAATAGGCAGACCGGAACACGGGAGTCCCGATCTCCAGGTCGGTGGAGATCTTAAGCAGTGAGACCCCCATGATCAGCAAGTTATCCCATATCCTGTGGATACAGGATAAGGGCTTATTCACAGGAGCGTATATCGGCCGACATTTTCACGGCCGGCCGATAAACGCTACCATCTGAGCTGTCTTTCCCCTTCCCTTCCCCTCACCGGTTCTCTGCCTCTCTCCTCCCCTCCGGCTGTTTGCAATGGGAGGGACGGGGGCGGAGTTTGCATTGCTGGCTGCAGACAATAGGCAGGAAGGGGGTGGGAGCTTAGATCTGCCTCCTCCCATTGCAAACAGCCAGAGGGGAGGAGAGAGGCAGAGAGCTGGTGAGGCAGAGGGAAGGGAAAAGACAGCTCAGATTGAAGCATATATCCGCCGGCCATGAAAATGGCAGCCGATATACGCTCCTTGAACAGTTCTAGTACAACCCCTTTAAGCGCCCCAACAGGAATTCCCAACAATTATCGCTCCTGTGCTTTTGCAAATGCTCAGTGAATGGAGGTGGAGTGCGCCAGAGATCTCTTCCAGCTACCCGCCTCCATTCAGAGTAAACATGAAGTCGTTCTAAGATGAACAATTGCCTGTTGAAACAGGCTAAAAGTTGCTTGGTTTTTAAGTGAGGTAAAAACCTAGGGACTCCGAAAAGTGAGAGATTCTTGCTGTCTCTTCATGTGTTTACGTGCGACGGCAATTGTCCATAATCGCTCTTCGGAGTGACCACTTGAGCGACTATTGGCCCGTGTAAAAGTACCCTTACATAGGCAGATAATCTGTCCATACTAACGACCATCGAGCAGGTCGGTCAGCGCTCGTTCCTTCCAGATTTCCGGATTTTTCTTACTATAAGTGCCTCTTATCTTGTGAAGGTCCCTGTAAACTTTTTGTCCTTTTTCAGGGAGGTGGGGCGTGCAGGCGAGGTTTTATGGCTGATCATCTTCTGAGAACCTTCTTATCTCTCTCTGTGTATCCTGTAGGTCAGCTGTGGAGTGTGGAGGCTGGGAGGGGGTGTTCATCAGGACACGGCCCTCTGTGCTATGATTTAGGCTAATTTCACATGGGCTGGTGCAATATTGGGCCTAGAACTTGGCCTGATATCGCGCTCGGGAACATTTGATTTTGTGTAGGGAAGTAGCGATCCTCCAGCGTGGCTGTCAGCCGTCTCCGAGGATCAGCAAGTGTTTCAAATTGTTTTTGATGGGAAACCTCACGTGTCGTGCGATGTTTTTCCCAGCCCCGTTGAAAACTATGGGCGAGGCACGGGGCAATGCGGAAAAAAACCAAATCGCTCATGTATATGACCCCATTCATGCGAGGTCTGTGCGTCTTGCAACACACAAATCTAGTGCGATTTTCTCGGCTGTGTGAAAACGGCCTAAGGGTGCTCTTTCCCCACAGAATTTGTCAGGCGACAGATGCCTGACAGGTCGAGTATCGCTGAGGGAGGCGGAGTGGCAGAGGATTGTTCCGGCCCGTCCGCCTCCATTCACAGTAAGCAAGCCGTCATTCATAAGTGAACGACTGCCTATTTACACAGTACGATGCGTCGTTCAGTTTACACTGAAGGATAATCGTTCAGATTCTTGCTGGATCGCGGGAATGGGGACAACAAATAATAATCGTTCCATGTAAAAGAACCTTAAGGCCTCCTTCCCACGAGCGTGACGGGCTCCGCCGCGTAATATTACGCAGTGAAGCCCGTCACGGCGCCCCCCAGAGCCCCTATACTTACCTGCGGGAGATAGCGTGAAAACGCTTCCCCGCCCACCGCCGCCGCGTCACCGGCCGTGTCACATGCGCGGCCGGCCGCGTCATACGGCGTCATATGACGCGCGGCGGTGGGCGGGAAAGCGTTTTTCACGCTATCTCCCGCTGGTTACAGCGGGAGATAGCGTGAACGGACGGCTTCCATTGACTGCAATGGAAGCCGTCAGTGCGTACAGCCCGTCCTCACCCGCAGAAAATAGAGCATGCTGCGGGTGAGGACGGGAGAAATCGCGGTGCGTAATTCCGCGGTGGAATTACGCATCGTGAGCATGGAGCTATTAGGTTCAAAAGAACCTAATAGCAGGGGGCAACGCAGCGGATTTTTGCCGCGAATTTACGCGGCGTAAATCCGTTCGTGGGAAGGAGGCCTATGCCTAATTCACATCTGCGCCTGGGATTTAGTTTTCCTGCTTTGTTATGGCAGAAGGAAAACAGAATCCCCAGGACGAACGGATCCATCTGATAACGGAACCAAACTGTGCCGAACGGACCCCCCATCATGTTCCTGCACCTATCTGACATTTTTGTCCGACATTTCATGCCAGATCTGAGCTAAAGGCCCTGAAAGTAGTCCCTGATGTAGATGTGAATAGAGCCTAGTTGGAGTCTTCAGAGAGAGTTTTGTTGCCTTGTTGCTGTCAGTTTGATGGCCGAGGATGGAGAGATCTGCCACTTCATCTCTCTGTCCCGGCTTCCAGCAACTAACATCAACCTTCAATCCCACTTCTCATATTTCCAGCACCACGCGGTTTCAGGGGGTTGGCGTGTAATACACGTAGGGGGAGGGAATAGGGTCTCTGTCACTCTACAGTCAGTCCCACACCCTACAACATTCCCTGTCTGGCCAACCTGCCTATGTACATAATAGGAAGCAGCCGTCACAGTACAAGTCCTCAGAAACGCTCTTTTCTCCTTAGGGAGAGCAACTATATACTATAAACTAAGTGAGGAGACTCAAATGGCCACGCACGCTCCTCTGGGTAATATGCAAATAAGGGAGATGGAATAAATCCTCCACAGTGCCACCTATTGAAAGGCAGCATTCCTTCGAGTCAAAGTGAGACTTTTTATACAAGTCTTCTTACAATGACTGGGAATCAAAAGCAAAGCCAGACCCCATGTACATACAGCTGTTTCCGGGTTATTGCCCATCATCAGTGTACAGTAAGTCCTCCTGACAGTATACTGCCGCTCCATGTTGTTGATAGACAGGCAAATTATATAGGTACAATTCTGCACAATAGTAAAGACCACCATGTCCCTATATCAGTGTCGGCCGCAGATATCCACATAGCAGCGTGTCAGCCGCAGATATCCAAAGAACAGCGTGCCGGCCGCAGATATCCACATAGCAGGGTGCCGGCCGCAGATATCCACATAGCAGGGTGCCGGCCGCAGATATCCACATATCAGGGTGCCGGCCGCAGATATCCACATAGCAGGGTGTCGGTCGCAGATATCCACATAGCAGGGTGCCGGCCGCAGATATCCACATAGCAGGGTGCCGGCCGCAGATATCCACATAGCAGGGTGCCGGCCGCAGATATCCACATAGCAGGGTGCCGGCCGCAGATATCCACATAGCAGGGTGCCGGCCGCAGATATCCACATAGCAGGGTGCCAGCCGCAGATATCCACATAGCAGGGTGCCGGCCGCAGATGTCCACATAGCAGGGTGCCGGCCGCAGATGTCCACATAGCAGGGTGCCGGCCGCAGATGTTTACTCTCTTAAACATTTTGCACACCATTTGGTTTGAAATATTTTTTCTTCCTTCCAACTAAAACTTAGGTGCGTCTTATGGATCAGTGCATCTAATAGTCCGAATAATATGGTATCGGCTCTCTGGGGACAACTGATTGTTAACACGATTGTTCGCCCCATATAGCTGTCATTGATTGGCTGCACATCTCCTCGTTTACACAGCAAGTATTTTTGTGTTACCCTAAGGCTTCTTTCACACGAGCGCATATTGGCCAGCCTTTAACACAGCCGGCCGCTATACGCTACGTTGTTATTGAAAGATTTGGTGAATGGGCGCACAAATCAAACGTTTGTGCGCCCATTCATATGGTCGCGTTCTGTGCAATGGGAGGGGCAGGGGAGGTGGGGAGCTAAGTGCCGGTCCACCCCGCCTCCTCCAATTGATGGCTTTGGACAAGGGGCGGGGAGAGGGTAGCTCCACCCCTATCTTGGCCCTTGTCCATAGAATCAATAGGAGGAGGCAGGGCGGACCAGCGCTTAGCACCGCCCACCACCCGCTGCACAGAACGAGAGAGGAGGAAGAGAGGTGAGCCTGCACGGGGGAAGGGAGGGATGAACAGGGGTAGGGAGTTTAGCAGCCACGCAGCCCATGCAGCACTGGATGTATTTTGGCCAAAACATTGTTCCAGAACTATGTTTTGGTCCGACGTAAAAACACCCGGCGCTATATTGGCTTGGACGGGCGTTTTTACGTCTCACAAATACGCCCATGTGATCTGATGTATTGGAATCCAATGTATCAGATCACAGTGCATATCAGCCGGCCGTGCAAACGCCGGCCGATATGCGCTCATGTGAAAGAAGCCTAAGGCATCATTTATACGACAGTATTCATTTTTACATCCGCCCATATGCTCCGTATTATCGTATGAGTGAAAAACTGCCGCGATCGAGCCCCAACTTTATTCGCAAATTTTCAGCCATTCATACGGGTTGCAAACAAATACGCTGCAGCGTGGAAATCCCTTGATCGGCAGAAATCCTCAGAATGACTGCTAATGCTTAAATAGGGCCAGCTGTCTGCTTTTCCCAGTTGTGCACTCCAAGTAACTCCCTCCCCTTTTCCCCCCCCACTTCCATAGAAGTCTATGGGAGCTTCCTGCTTATCTCAGCAAAAGATAGGGCAAGACCTATCTTTTGACACAGCGTATTAAATTGGCGCCTGAAAATAGTTGCCGATGTGCTATTTTTCCCGATGCGATTTTTTTACGCGCCAAAAATTGTTCATCTGAATGAATACATTAGAATCCAATGCTTCAGATGGTCGCAATTTTGGGGCGATTTTTTTGACGCCGCTAAATAGAGCGTTTATACAGTCATGCGAATAAGGCCCATGGGTATGTTCACACATAGCGGAAATGCTGCGGATTTGCCACACTGGAAAATTCTGTAGCATTTCCACAAAAGAAAGAGAATCAAAATGTGCATAATCGGTACAGATTTTGACTCAAAATCAGCTGTGTAGCCCCAGCTGATATCAGCAGCTACAACGATCCCCCACACCTGAACCCTTCTGAACATCTTTCGGACAAGCTGCAGCGTCGGTTAAGGAAATATAAACAGGATCCATCTTCTTTGAGAGAACTCGTCGGACATTTGCAGGATGATTGGAGGGAAATACCAGCTGAAGTGTATCAGACGTTAGTAGAAAGTATGCCATGAAAAGTATCCGATGTCATGAGGGCCAAAGGAGCCCCACTAAGTATTAACATATGGAAATGAATACTACTTTTAATTCTTGCTCAGGTATCCAATTACTTTTGGTAGGATAGTGTATCAATGAAGCAGCGCTAATGCATACTACGTTAGTGAGCTACTGAGTTAATGGGTCACACTGAGCTTTGACTTGGCAAAACTACATTAATTGCATAGCAGAGCCAGCGTGCAAAGTGAATGTGAATGGCTGTGTTACGCACAGGTGCCGCTGCGAATGTAGCACGCCATCCTATACATCTGTATAGGGACTCAGCGCTACATCCACCCTATACCAGGGAAGTTTTCAATCCAATTCCTCTCGCTGGCACTGCCACGCACTGACCTTTATTTTATGACAAGCTAATAGCCTGGACAGGAAGATCAGACTATATATATATAAATTATACCAACTTCGTTTAGACAGTGCCCAGAGCAGATGATGCCCCAGTTTAACAAATGAAGTTCCTAGTGCTGCAAGGCAGCAATACAAATCACTGATTATAATATGTAAGAATGGCTGCCAGGTAGTCGCAGAAGACAAATGAGTCTGGTCTGTCAGTGGAGTGTGCCCACCAGATGCCAGTCCATCATCGCCAGCTTCATTGCAGATCCGCTCACTGTACTACTCAAGCAGAAATATTGCATTATCCCACTCACGGAGTAAATGAATGAAGGCACATTACCATAACTCACATGACGTTGTACAGTCCCCGACACATTGTAGGAATTAATGATATAGATGTGGCTCATCACAGCCAATAAAAAACCTAAAATCTCACGCTAAGTGGTAGTGACAGTCCTAGGAACAGCGACACCTGCAGGAAAAGTCGGGTACTAAATCATTTACGGATGACAGACTGCGGATATTGATTTCTATACTGAAGCCAACCACAGACGTACGATAGCCGCTCCGGAACAATTTAAATGTCCGATTTGCCCCTTTACACCCAGTCTGCTTGGAAACAAGGTGCCCAGATAGTCATGGGGCCATATTTGCCCACTGCATCGGGATGAAATCGCATGGTAGGGAGTCAAAGGCTTCCTTGTACCCGCTAGACTGCCAGCTATCTTGATCCAATTTTAAGAATTGGATTGGATGAACTAGGGGTTGTACTAGAATTACAATTATCCCCAATCAGCAGGATCACTTGCTGATCACTGGGGGTCTCACCGGTGAGCCCCCCCACCGATCCTGAGAATGGTAATTTCATGTCCCCTTCTTCTTGGGGATGTTTGATGCTTCATTCATTAATTGATTGGACTAGACCTCATTTAGGGTGCACTTACACAGGGTGATATGGCTCACCGGCCGCAAGTGAGGATTGGGACTTCGGTGACGTCATGGGCTAGTCCCAATTCACATGATCCTCACGCCGGCACATGATCACTGCGATTTCAGCTCTGGATGGTGACAAACTTTTCTGCTGATTTATGGACTGTTTAATTGGCTGAGAGGTGGGCATCCCTGCCAGTCAATCAACCTAAGGGTGCGTTCACACGAGCGTAGGCGTATTTACGTTCGCACGTGCGCAGCGTATAATCGCCAGAAAGAACGTTTTTCGGCGATCACGACCAGAGCTAGAAAGCGTATTTTCGTTTGTTCCTACTCTTTAAACGGTCTTTTCGGCCATCGAATATTCGCCGGCACGTATTTCGGTCGCGTATGTCCGTTTTTCCGCGGGTTGACGTTTTTACGCGCCGTAAAATCGCCCATGTGAACGAATACATTCGAAACCATTGCCTCAGATGGTCACGTATATACGTTTGGTCGCAAAAACGCGCCGTTTATGCGCTCGTGTGAACGCACCCTTAGGCCTCTTCCACACATGTTTTCGCTGGCCGCATCATGGACGAAGAACACGTATAAAGGAAAAAGCCAAGTCGCGGCCAAAATTTGCATCTTTTCGCCCATTCACATGATTGTGTCAGAAAACCCTCGGTTGGCGTACATCCTTGGAATTACTTCTAATGGTTAGAGCCGGCTGTCATGTTTTGGCAGAGTTGGACGCTGCTAAACTTTCTCTTCCTTCCTTTTTTGACAGCTCCTAAAGAAACCTATGTGAGACGCCAGTGTATATCGGCCGAAAGATAGGGCAAGACCTATTTTTTCTGGCTGTGTATAAAATCGGCCACCGATGTTCTATCTTTTCCGATGCGAGGTTTTTACTAAAAATCGCCCATCTGTATGAGTGCACTGGAATCCAAGACTTCAGATGGTCGCAATGTTTTTGCGCGGCTACATTAGCAGCGTAAAAACGCTGGTATGAATAGGGCCTTCGTTTGTGGATGTTTATTGCAGCTCCTCCTCACAGAGGGCGCCGGTTATACTCTTTGTCTGCAGGTGCTTCTGGACATGTCACCAGCTCCTGATCCTGTCCTGCATCTTAATTAAGATAAGTCTGTTAGTGATTCACTCCTTAACCTGGCATGTTTGTACATTGTGTTCCCTGCACTTATGTTGTTTATTGTACTTTGTGTGTCATCTAACCTTTCTTACATTCCCTATAACCATCTAGGAAAAGTCAGAGCCACCCCAGGTTCCTGACTTGGGGTCGCCATCATCAGGGCAGGTGCTCCGCTGGTAGGTAGGGTCTTCTCATATCTTAGGGCTAGTTTACCTGTATTGTGTTTCCTTTTTACATTTTTTGTGTTATCTGTGTTTATACTGTGTGTGTATATTGGTCCTTTTAGGACACAACCAATATGTCAGGGTCGGATATAACAAGACCGTGTTGGGAAACTGTGTGTGGTTGGTTTTGCGGATGTAGTTTTTGCTGTGGTTTTTACTGCCCCGTGTGAATACATCCTTAGCGGTTTCCTAGCAAAGGGGGTGGATACATATGCACTCACATCAGCTTTTACTTACTTATTAGACATAATATTCTTTCGTTCCCCTGTAGCACGTTGGACTATTTTATCGGGTACATTACATAAAATCGAAATGAAAATCCATTTTAATTCCAGGTTGTAATGCAACAAAACAGGAAAAACACCAAGGAAGTGAATACTTTTGCAAAGCACTGTAAGTATGTCCGATGGCTTTTTGGAACAGATTGCTCAGATATTGTGTAACAAAATGTATAGCTGTGTGAGCGGGACTAGGACAGGACATGTGTTCAGCCTCTGGATGTAAACAATGGATGTTTTCTTCACTGACAGCAAACACAGATATTGATGCGGAGGATTTTTGAATGCAGGATTATATTAGAGAAGAGGTATATCCTCTGCATGGGTCATCAGTAGTTGATGGACAAGTGTCCACAGTTTGGGACTCCCGTCCATCAGCTGAGACGTCAGTGCAGGAGGTCAGAGGTCGTCAAAGGTGCCCATCGCAAGAAGTGGGAGTGCCAGCTTTACTCCCATTGAAGTCAATAAGAGTGTTGCGCTGCTCTTTCACTTCCTGCTTCTCTCATGGTCAGGACGTCACATTGAGTCCTGACCATGAGAGAAGCAGGAAGTGGAATTGCCACATGGTGGCGATGGGAGTGAAGTCAGTGCTCCCACTTCTAGCCTGGGTTCACACACAGCGGAATCCCAGCGGAAATCTCGCAGTTTGGCGGCAGCGAAAAAACGCAAGATTTCCACCGGGAGAAGCGCTGCTTCAAAACCCGCAGCACTTAGCTGTGGGTTTTGAAGCGGCCTGGCCGCTCGCTCTTCCGCTGCGGCCGGCGCTTCCATAGAGGAGAGCGGAGCCGCAGTGGAAGAAGAAAAAAAATAAGCATGCTGCGGCCGGCGAATCCGCGCCGCAGCGCCGGCTTCTGCCGGCTTTGCCGCGGCAGATTTGCCGTCCCGTGTGGATGAGTTTTCTGAGAAAGCTCGTTCACACGGCTGGCTAAGCACGCGATTAGCGGCCGCAGGCGGATTTGCCGCGGCGAAATTCCGGACGGAATTTCCGTGGCTAGATAGCAGCAAAGCTTACTGGCGAAGATGCTGAGGACTGGAGGGGAGGGGTCAGGAAGAAAGGAAGTGACCAGGGGTTAGGGGTGGAGTTAGCAGGGTTAGAGGAAGAAGAAGGAAGAGGAAGATCATTCTGGACCGGGAGAAGAAGAGTGAAGACGGACCCAGAACAGCTGAAGAATGGAGGAGCTAATGCGGATGATCAAGGACGTGGTGGCCAGCCAGGGCACAAGCTGGCTCGTGAAGATGGCTGAAGACCTTTCGGGGACGACAGCGGCGGAAGAAGGAGCGAGCACCAGCCAGCCGGTTTTGCCCAGCAGCGAGGAGCCACGTGGAAGACCAACCCGGAGAAGAAACCCGCCAGCGCGTCTGAGCCCCAGCCCGGTGGCGAAGAGAGGCGGACGTAACAGCAGCCCAAGACCGGAGCGACTCGGAGGGAACAGCGCCGTGCGGTCTCAGCGCGGTAGGGAGGAGGCGGAACCAGCAGAACGCATGGGAGTCGGTGAGCCAGAGGTAGCGGAGAGGACAACACTTACCCGTGGAGGTACGGCAGCGTCCAGGTCGGGTAAGTCCAGCACGGGAGGAGGTATGCCCGCGGCTGACGGCAGTACAAGGAGCGAGGTCCCAAGGAGCGAGGTCCCGGAGCGCTCGCCACGTGCAGCAGCAGGCGCGCGTAGGGTTCCGCGCACAGGATATAGATCCGGCCGCGGAGATGCAGCGACCGTTAGGAGGGAGATGCCAGAGAGTGCATCTCCCTCATCGTGCGCCGCGAGTAGCGGGGGGGAGAGTGGGGGGGGAGGGAGGGGAACCGAAAAAGGCCAGTCAAACAGAGGGCAGAATATTCGCCACCAGCACTTAGGGGGGGATAGGGGGGGGGCAGCGACCAGAATAGAGGAGGTGGACGATTTTCGCGCTACTGCGCGGAAGGGGCGATCATTTCATCGCTCAAAAGCAGCGACAGTTCGCACCACAGCGCGGTATGGGGCGGGCGCCGGGAGCGGAAAATCAGCGTATTTTCGCCCACCAGCGCGGAGCAGGCCGGCAGACAGCGAAGAAGAGGCGGCGAATTTTCGCGCCATAGCGCGGGGGGGCCGGGGGCCTCCAACTGTGTCTTCAGCCAGGCGCAGGGAGTTCAGGGTTTCATCCAGCAGCAGTGTAGAGAGGGACTCCCCGGAGCATTGCGCAGCGCGCAATAGCTTAAGCCGCCCCCATCATAGCAGCGGTAGAGTTATAGGGCAGGATAGGTGCAGGCAGTTAGAGGGGGCAAGGAGCAGGCGCACAGCTAGGGCGCGCGAGGAGCGCAGCTGCTCATCATCTTCAGCAGAACGAGAGGAGACGAGGAGGAGCAGATTCGTACGGGGTGATCAGGCAGAAGCGGTGACTTGGAGGGAAGGGCAGAGCAACCGAGAGGTGGAGATGCAGGTCATGAGGAATTTGTTTTCACGGTCACCGGCTTCTTCTGCAGATATCAGACAAGGAGAGCGCGGGAGCAGACCGGGTAACAGGATGTCAGCCTGCGGGGCTACAATGTCAAGGAGCCCGAGGAGCCGGCGTGTCCCCCAAGAAAGTGGCACGGCACGATACGCACGGGAGTACCAACCAACATCACTGCCCGCCCCTAACGTTCCCTTGGCTATGCCGGAGGTCAACGAGGCGGGTGAGTCGTTTCAGTTAAATAAAGTTTGGGACAATGTGTCCGGCACGAGCCGGAAGGATGAATTTATGGTGGCTCTCAGAGCCTTGGTGGATAAATATGATATGGATAAAGGGCTTCTAGTGTCCTATGATAAACCGGGGAGGGCGGCCTCGCCCGAGGTTGGTGGTCCAGCACAAGGACAAAGGTGCCTGCCCTCGGTGGCAGGGGTGAGCGAGGGTCTGAAATTAGCAGACTCGCTGTTTTGTGGAGTAGCCCCGTTGGATGCGGGGCTGGAGAACGAAGTGGTATCAAAAATTATAAATGGTAACTATGTGGATATATGGTCGCTGTTATCAGTCGAACACGTGTCAGTTGACAGGGAAAGGTTCACTGAACGTGGGAGCGAGAAAAAACCCAAAGTAGCCAAAACATTTGGGAATTGGCTACAGGCCTTTTTGATTTTGGCACATGTAGTGTGCAAGCAGCAGCCGCAGAAGGGCCCGGAATTGCTCGTGTACATCAACACGATCCACAGTGCATATAAGTTGCACGGGGGATCGGCTTGGTGGCGATACGACGAAGATTTTCGTCGCAGAATTTCGGGTTCACAGCAGATCAGTTGGGCGTCAAAGGCGACAGACGTTTGGATCCAGTTGATCCTGGCGCAGAAACCCGTAAAACATAGCTTTCAAGGATCGGCCGCAGGAGCCAGCGGACAGCAGGCTGCTGCGGCCCCAAAACCGTCCGGTTCTTGCTGGGCCTTCAACGAAGGCCACTGCCGTTTTTACGCATCGTGCAAATTTCGGCACGAATGCTCGGTCTGCGGAGGTTCGCACACGGCGTTGCGTTGTTTCCGACGCCAACGAGCGACGGGAGTTCCCGGCACAGGGGCGAACGCCGGTGAGCGTCCAGTACCTGGAGCCGTGGCTCGACCGGTACCCACGGAGACTGGAAGCAAACCTGCTTAGAGCGGGGTTTGCTGAAGGTTTCTTTATCCCGCATTCCCCAGTTTCGTCGGCGTCTTTTTGCCAGAATTTAAAGTCCGCTCGCGATAATAAGCAGTTGGTGATGGAGAAGTTGCTGAAGGAGGTAGAATTGGGTCGAATGGCGGGCCCATTTCGGGAACCGCCTTTCGTGAACTTGCGGGTTTCCCCTTTGGGACTGGTACCGAAGAAGGAAGCTGGCAAGTTCAGACTTATCCATCACCTATCCTATCCGTCGGGTGAATCAGTCAACGACGGAATATCAAAAGAGCAAGCGGCGGTGTCATATGCGTCTTTCGACTGCGCGGTTGCATTAGTTAGACAGGCAGGTAAAGGCGCTTGGTTGGCAAAGGCCGATATTGAATCGGCCTTCCGGCTCCTGCCGGTGCATCCGCAGTGTTTTCATCTGCTGGGATGCAGCATCGAGGACCAGTTTTTTGTGGACATGTGCCTACCGATGGGTTGCTCTATCTCCTGTTATTATTTTGAGGTTTTTAGTTCATTCTTGGAATGGATGTTAAGAGTGGAGACGGGCATCTCATCGGTATCGCATTATTTGGATGATTTTCTTTTTGTTGGTCAGGCAAATTCGACGGCCTGCGAGTTTTTACTTTCGTCGTTTCGTAGTTTGATGAAAAAAGCCGGGGTCCCCTTGTCGGATGAGAAGACGGTTGGCCCCGCATCGAGGCTCGGTTTTTTAGGCATAGAAATCGACACGGAGGAAATGACTTTCCACTTGCCGGATGAAAAAGTGGCGCGTTTGCGCCAAGTCGTGGAGTTGGTGGGCAGTTCTCGGAAGGTTACACTGCACCAACTTCAAGTATTGTTAGGGTTGTTGAATTTCGCGTGCAGGGTCATTCCGATGGGGCGAGCCTTTTCCCGGCGGTTGTCACTAGCAACGAAAGGGGTAAAGGAACCCCATCATTTTGTCAGGGTGACAAAAGGGATGAGATCAGACCTGCACATATGGAGAGTTTTTCTGAGTTCATTTAACGGTCAAGTAATATGTCTGGAGGAGGAGAAGCAGAATGAAGAGATCGGCTTGGTATCGGATGCAGCTGGTTCATACGGATTCGGAGTAATATTGGGTGATCAATGGTGTTGTGCTGCATGGCCGGATACATGGATTGAAAGAAAATGGATAAAGAACACAGCGTTATTGGAGATTTTCCCTTTGGTGGTGGCAATGGAAATATGGGGCCAGAGGTTGGCCAACGGTAATATTTGCTTTTGGTCAGATAATCAATCGGTGGTGCAAATGGTCAACAAGCAATCGTCATCCTCAACGTTGGTGCTGGCAGCATTACGCCATTTGATCTTACGGTGTTTACAGCACAATGTTAAGTTTAAAGCGAGACATGTACCAGGATATTTGAATGCTACTGCTGATGCTCTTTCTCGTTTTCAGATGTCACATTTCAGGGAGCTGCACCCGACGGCGGAGGTCGAGGGGGTATGTTGCCCTGCTTTCTTGTGGGAAGTGATAGAGGAGAGCTGTTAGCTCTCGTTAAAGCGTCAGTAACAAGTACCACATGGAACCGATATAACAAAGTATGGAAAGAATGGTTAGCAGCGGCGGGTGGAATTTTTCCAACAGAAGAAAGAGCAAGGGCGGTGACATTAGATGTCCTGTCCGCGATGCGTAAAAGCGGGTCTTCAGCGGATGCGGCGAAAAAACGACTATCGGCCATAGCATTTTTGTTGCGCTTACACGGGACAAGAGACGTGACGAAGGACTTCGTTTTTGGGCAAATAATAAAAGGGTGGAAGAAGGACAGGGTGACCAAGGACGGCAGGCGCCCTATCACGTTCGAGTTATTAAACGCTATTCTCAACGTGGTGGAGTCGGTCTGCACAGATGCTTCCGAAGCAGAGCTTTTTCGCGCGGCTTTTTCCATCGCCTTTTTTGCCGCATTACGCATCGGGGAGTTAGTATCGGCGTGCAAGTCAAAGCCCGGGGGGCTGTTTTTCTCAGACGTGGTAATTGACAAAGACTGTATTAAGATAGGTGTCAGAAGATCAAAGACAGACATATACGGGATGGGAGAATGGATTAGAGTGGGAAAATTGGGGACAAAGTGGTGCCCGGTGTTACTGGTAAAGGAGTTCGCCAAGAGACACTGTGGGACTGGTCCGTTTTTGTGCCATGCGTCGGGTTTTCCCCTAACTAAATACCAATTTACGGCGGTCATGCGGAATAGCATTAGAATGCTAGGCCTTAACCCCTTGGAATTCGGATCACATTCGTTTAGGATCGGAGCTGCGACGTCCGCTTTTGCGTGTGGCATGGGTATCGAGGGGGTTAAGAAGGTGGGTCGTTGGAAATCAGATGCTTATCGGTCATATGTTCGGCCAAATCTGAGAGTTTTATAATATTGTTTATGGTGTTGCGATTTCTGCTTTGGTTTTGTTCTTTTATTTTATCCACAGTGTCGGATTGGACAGTATGGGTGGTGGGCCACTCCTATGTATACTGGGCGGAAAAGAGAGCCAGAAATAGGCCCATTGGCGTGAATTTAGGCCTTAATGTGCCAGTGCGTTGGCTTGGTATTAGAGGATTACAATGGCCCAGGCTGCTCCAGGAGGTTTTAAAAATCAGCAGCTGGAAGAATGACAGAGTGATATTAGTTATTCACGCTGGTGGAAATGACCTTGGGAAGATAAAGGTGGCGGAGTTGATAGCATTGATGAAAGCGGACATTTTTCGTTTCAAGGAATTTTTTAAGAAGGTCGTAATTGTTTGGTCAGATATCGTGGCCAGAAGAATTTGGAGAGAGGCAAGAGATAATGAAGCCATCGAGAGAGTGAGGAAGACTGTCAATTTTAGGATATCAAAGCATGTGCGAGCGTTAGGTGGGATAGCAATACGTCATTGGGAGCTGGAGAGAAGAGAGCGCGGGATGATGCGAGGTGACGGAGTGCATCTTAGCGACATAGGGCTAGATACCTTTTTATCTAGGTTGCAGGATGGGGTAGAGTCGGCTCTTTTGCTGGCATGTGGGGGGCGGAGTGCAGCATAGTAATATGCTGCATCCTTCGTGGCGGAATTTGAGGACTTCCATGCCAGCAAGAAATGGAAGGGCTTTTTCAGGCCGAGAGGGGCCTTCTTACGCCTCAGTTTTACGACGTTAGAATCGGACATTTTTATTTTTTGGCATGGAAGGAGAAAAATAGAGGATTCGTTAAAAGGTTTTATACAGTTTAATAAAGGCTGTGGCCTACCCACAATATGCCAGCATATAGTCGTATGGTGTCTTTGTTTAATGGGGAACGGGGGTTAATGGGTAAGTCCCTCCAGTCTAGATAGCAGCAAAGCTTACTGGCGAAGATGCTGAGGACTGGAGGGGAGGGGTCAGGAAGAAAGGAAGTGACCAGGGGTTAGGGGTGGAGTTAGCAGGGTTAGAGGAAGAAGAAGGAAGAGGAAGATCATTCTGGACCGGGAGAAGAAGAGTGAAGACGCCCGCCCACCCGCCCTCTGAGCTGAGGGGGGGGGATGAAGAGAATTATTAGAGGGGTGATGGGATTAATGTTACAGGAAGTTGTCACAGCCGGTAGGCGGAATTTGAGGACTTCCATGCCAGCAAGAAATGGAAGGGCTTTTTCAGGCCGAGAGGGGCCTTCTTACGCCTCAGTTTTACGACGTTAGAATCGGACATTTTTATTTTTTGGCATGGAAGGAGAAAAATAGAGGATTCGTTAAAAGGTTTTATACAGTTTAATAAAGGCTGTGGCCTACCCACAATATGCCAGCATATAGTCGTATGGTGTCTTTGTTTAATGGGGAACGGGGGTTAATGGGTAAGTCCCTCCAGTCAAATCCGCCCCGTGTGTACCCAGCCCTACTGAATCTTTTCCTCTAAAACTATATATCCATCTGCTCAGCTCCTCCTGCTCTAGAACATCAGGCCGGCAGTTTGGACGGCATTTTCGGTCTGACAGACTCCCTTTATAGGGAACATATGTCAGCTCCTATGAGCCCAAGAAAATAAAGTTATGCCCTCATAGTGGAGAGAGTGCTGAATCCAGGGGTGTGATTTTTTTTTTTACTTACCCTCCTTCTCGTTCTCTTGCTATCCGCCTGCAAAGCCGCCACTTGATGAATGCATCGGAGTCCATGAGTGCGTTGATCGACCCGCTAACATCATCGATTGGCGCTCGTTATGGTTGAAAAGTCTGCTAGTGTAAAAAGAGTCATTAATTACATTAGGCCTGTGCCAGACAAGTGTATTCTAGCAGTTTTTACGTATTCGTAATACGGACAGGTGTCCTGTCCTGACGCAGGTCTCCTCCCCCAAACTGTGAGCATAATACCTTCCAATGCCGCTCGGAGTTTGGGTCAGGAGACCCGCAGTCAGGCCGGGACACTCGTCCATATTAGGGGCGGAATATTACCGCAGGACGCAGTGGAGTTTGCGGTCCTAAAAAACTTTCTGCACCAAAATCCATATGGCTAACGTGCAGATTTTGATGCAGAATTGAAAATGACATCATTCTGCCGGCAATTACGCATCATAATCCGCATTGAGATCTGCAGATTTTGGTTCGGTTTTCGGCGACAATTTTTTTCAGAGAGCACCCTGGCTGGCAAGATCGCACTCCCATTGGAGGCCATGGCGGAGTGGAATCGCATGTGCAAGCCGGTACACCGCATTTTAGACACCGGATTTAGTTGTGTATTTCAATAGCACGATTTTTGAGTGGTGCGAGAAAACCAGAATTTTCAAACCTGTGATTTTTCAACTACTTCATTCCCATCTGTGATATTTCCTGTCCTGCGATGTACGCGATTTGTAAATCGCAGCATGTCCTATCTTTCTGCATTTTGCTATTTATTCTTGACCATGGTTCCTTATGGAGCCTCCGATTTATTGTATCGCAACGCACGAACTTGCGACGTATGTGTGATGCGTTTTTAATATCTGCAACTCCTGTTGTAGTCTATCGCACGAGAAAAATGCACGAGAAAATCGCAGTCTGCAGCGATGCGATGCAAGATAATTCTCCGGGAAAAAGCATCGCTGACGCTCAAACATCGCATGAGCAAATATGCCATATCCCCCCGAGTTTCTCGCAGCAAAATCACGCTCGCCAGCTGATTTCAAATCAAAATCTACCCCAACCGTGCGGATTTTATCTTTGCTTCTTTTGCATAAAGGCTGCGGATTTTGCTGCACAATTTTCCGAGGCGGAGAATCTGCAGCCTTATCCGCCATATCTGCATACATCCTATCGTTGTAATTAGAGATGAGCGAACGTGCTCGTTTAGGACAATTACTCGATCGAGCATCGCTTTTTTTCGAGAAACTGCCTACCCGAGCGAAAAGATTAGGGGGGCGGCGGGGTGGAGCAGGGGTAGCAGGCGGGAACAGGGGGGGAGCTCTCTCTTCCCCCCCCCCCCCACTACCCACCGCAACCCCCCGCTCACCCCCGTTCCCCCCCTGAATCTTTTTGCCCGATTAGGCAGTTACTGAAAAAGGCAATACTCGATCGAGTAATTGCTCTAAACGAGCACGTTCGCTCATCTCTAGTTGTAATCACACGGGTCAGTGCGATGGAATTAGTGAAAAATGGACTGTTTTTACCTGTGATTTCACAGCGATTTCCATGTACGCACGACGTGTTTTTGCGATAAAAATACGTGATTTGAATGAATCAGATGTATATCGTTTTTTCACACGCCTGAAAAAAAAAATCGCATGTGGGTCGAATCGTAACATTCTATAAAAAGGTATCCCACTTGCATACAAATTGCATGGCGTATGAATGCGACGCGTTTTTTTATTGCTTTCATAGAAAATAATGCGCAATTCTTGAACACGAATCACCCAAAAAATAGGACCTGCAGCGTTTTTTAAAATTTTTGTGAATTTTATCGGGTCGAGTGAAAAATTGTTGGTGTGAATTAACCCATTCAAATGAAAGCGTTCTTCTGCCACGTGAGCCTTCTCCATCTTGGAATCGGACAGAACTTGAGTGGGAAATTTGCCTGTGCAGCCGAAGGGTCCTTTTACACGGAGCAATTAATCGTTGGAACGACCTTTCAAATGAGGCCCATTTACACGCGCAGAATAATCGTCTCACTTTATTCGTTATTTTTTCATTATAGCTCGTTGTTGGTCTGTCAGAGGAGTCTGGAAATGTTTGTGAAAACGGTCGCCCATGTGCTATTTTTCCCGGCGCAATTTTTTTACGTGCCCTAAAAATCAGCATGTGAATGAATACATGGTCGCGATACGCAGCTGAATATACGGTCGTATGAATAGGGCCTTTGGACGGAATCAGACGAATAATCATGGCTGTATAATGGGACAAAACGAAACCACTGATTTCACTTCCTCGTTAATACATCGTTCGGGGAAAATCGGGCTGCATCAGTCTTTCCGCGTTTTTTTTCAAACTCCTGCACCCTGCGCAGAGTCTCAAAAGCGGACAAAGGGGAAGAAATTCCCCTCATTCATGCGCAACTACACTCCGTGCCAGTGAGCGTAATTACGGCTAACAGTGGTTTCAGACGGCCATATGCACAACTACGCTGAGTTTTTTTTTTCTCTCTTTAACGGAAGTTCAAACTTTGCGCCATTGTGCAGGAGTTGGAAAAAAAAGCCAGAAGACTGATGCTGCCGTATCGTTCCCGCACGCAGTATTAACGGATGAGAACCCCGATGGTGAAAACGGAACCACTGAAATCAATGGCTTCATCTTGTCCCGCTATACCGCGGCGATTATCACGGCAGCATAAGGGGAGAAAAACGCGCTCATCCGAATCCGGCCTCAGGGCTTATTCAGGCCGCCGTATTTGAGCAGACATTTCCGCACGTTATAAAGTCGCACATATAACGCGACTGTGCGATGTATCGGATTTCAATGGCTTCGTGCAGATAAACGTGTTTTTTTTTCAGGCAAAACATTTGCGCAAGAAAAAATAGGACCGCCCCTATATAACTATATTTCTAAACCGTCTCTTTTATACGGCGTGTGAAAAGATGGGTCCTGAATAGAGATGAGCGAACGTACTCGGTAAGGGCGATTTCGCAATCGAGCACCGCGATTTTCGAGTACTTTACTACTCGGGTGAAAAGTACTCGGGTACGCCGGGGGGCGGGGAGAGGCGTGGCGGCGTGGGGGGTAGCAGCAGGGAACAGGGGGGAGCCCTCTCTCTCCCCCCCCCCCCCACTCCCCGCTGCAACCCCCCGCGCCGCCACGGCGACCCCCCAATTTTTTCGCCCGAGTACGGAAGTACTCGAAAATCGCGGTATTCGGGCGAAAAAGGGGCGTGGCCGAGCACGTTCGCTCATCTCTAGTCCTGAACAATCTTTTGCCGTGTTACGCAGAAAGCTCCTATAGACTTCTATGGCAGCTGGAAAAAAGGGAGGGACTCACCCTGCGCACAACTTTTCCCACGCGCGGGACACAACCACGCCGTGATTTAAACGGCCATGTTGCTATTAAGCGCCAGATTTGTGTTCTTTTTTCCACGGAATTGCGCATCTTATTACATGGGTATTTGCGCTCCCATGTGAACTTCTATGGAGAGCTCTGGTGCGCAAATGTGCAGAAATGAAGAGCCTGCTGCGTTTTTTTCACGCCCAATGAAAGGACATTAGAATGAATCCGTAGAAATCAATGCGTTCTATTCTCGGCGTATTACGCACGCAAAAACGCTGCGTAAAGGAGTCCTAAGACGGGGTTCACATCTGCGCTGTTTCGTAAATTCTGCCACAAAATACCGGAAGAAATAACGCCGCATGAAGCGCTTTTCCTTCCGGTAAAATGCCGGGTTGCTGAGCAGAAACCACACAGACCCCATTATAGCGCTCAGCGCTGTTCGCTTCTGTCATAGGACGGATCCGTTCAACCGCGGAAATTTCCCTTTCCTGCGAAATTTGGTCACGTAAAGAAAAATACGAGGCGCGTCCAATTTTGCTGCGAAATACGCCATTCGCGCATAAAAACGATAGGCCCTTCCGCGTTTGTTTTTGTTTACGTAGATACGCACGGAAACAAGCAGAAGGGCCGAAATACGCAAGAAATGGGCCCCAATCACTGGTCTCCTCTGACAGAAGCGCCGGGTTTGACTCCCCAGTGAGGTAAATATAAAGAACGTTTTTTGTGTTGGAGCCTAATATTATATGTCAGGGTCTTCCCGTGTTGTGGACCATATAATACACATCCTTTAATAATCTCTTTTCACTCATGAAGGGGGGGAAATCTGCAATATGACAATAGTTCCCGGGCGCGAACGGGTTAAAAAGCCTTCCGTCCAGTGACACAATGCACCACCCATCCCCCCTCTCACGCACGTTAGCTGTTCGATGGCATCGGCGCTTTTCTGCTTTAGCCTGGCGCGCTGTGTAGGGGCTGGGAGAGAAGTGGGTGGTGCCAAGTGCGGAGGTGGGCGTGGCCTGGAGCTGTAGAAGAAGAAGGAAGCTCGTGAATATTAATGAGCAGCATTGTGCAATTGGAGATGAGACGGTGAAGCTGGAGAAGAGACGGAGGAGAGAGGAGGTGGGTGATCGGAGCGCAGCATGGGGCGCAGGAGCTGAGCCGCCTGCCAAGGGGGTCTCAGGAGCAGCTCCTTTTAGTGTCAACTTGATTGCTCTGTCTATCTATACATCTGGCTGGCACTTCCCTCTGCCCCTCCCCCACTCATCCTCCCTACACTGCACCCTCTCACTGCATGCACTGCACCTTCCTCACTTCTCTGTGCACTGCATGCTCTGCACCTTCTCACCTTCCTCCTTTGTGCCCTTCCTTTTGGTGCCAGGACTTACCCCCTTGGGCAAGAACCCACCTCCCCATCTCAGAAGACTAGGTGGCATGGGGAGGTGAGAGGTAGCACAGCCTGGTACAGCTTCCTGGGCAAGGTAAGTGTTCGGTGGTGCCAGTCATGTTCTGCTGAGACGTTGGTGATGATGCACTTGATGGTATGGAGTTGGCACAGGTGCCAGGCGCGAAGACTAATGGGAAATGTATGATCAGATGGGAGATCTTGTATGACCGTGCCGGTCTTCTGATTGTTCTTGGCATGCTAGATCTTAATGTATGACCTACTGTACCCAGCAACTTGAAGGTCCCGGTGGTGTCTTGGTCAGCCGAGGGATTATGGCATGGTCACTACCACCGAGCATGCTTGGGGCAACCACTCGTGGTCTTCGGTCAGCAGAAGGATACGTACGATTGACCACTTGGCAGGTGTGTGACTAGATAACTTTGGGTATGACCGAGGGCAACGCGTTTTGGTGTAAGATCAGTTGAAGGATATTTTTAGTCGTTCGCAATATAAGCTGAAGGACTTGGTCAGTCTGCTGGCTAATACAGGGCACGGTCAGGTGAAGGGTAGGTTTGGGATGCTTGATTTTGGTATGTGGTTGTATGATGGATAGATTTGGGGTGCTTGGCTACAATAGGTGGTGAGATAATGGGTGGGTTTTGGGATGTTTGGCTATGATACCTGAGCAATGATGGGTAGGTTTAGGATGTCTGGCTACAACATATGCTCAGATGGTTAGATTTGGGGTGTTTGGCTGCGATCCATGGTCAGATGATTGGTGAGTTTGGGGTATTTGGCTATGATACCTGAGCAAATGATGGGAAGATTTGGAGTGCTTGGCTATGATAGGTGGTTGGATGATGGGTGGTGGAATGACGGATAGGTTTGGGGGGCTTGGCTATGATGGGTGGTGGGACGACGGATAGGTTTGGGGGGCTTGGCTATGATGGGTGGTGGGACGACGGATAGGTTTGGGGGGCTTGGCTATGATGGGTGGTGGGACGACGGATAGGTTTGGGGGGCTTGGCTATGATGGGTGGTGGGACGACGGATAGGTTTGGGGGGCTTGGCTATGATGGGTGGTGGGACGACGGATCGGTTTGGGGGGCTTGGCTATGATGGGTGGTGGGACGACGGATCGGTTTGGGGGGCTTGGCTATGATGGGTGGTGGGACGACGGATCGGTTTGGGGGGCTTGGCTATGATGGGTGATCGGATGATGGGTATGGAGCAGCTCCTGTGGTTTATGGTCAGCTGAAGGATACGGTTCGTTCTCATGGTTACTACAGTGCATGGCCGTGATGGGGCATTTGGTTTTGGGACATTGCCAGCTACAATTTGCGCTAAATAATAAGGTTGGGTCAATTTATATAAATGCAATGATACATTGAAGGATCTGATTGGGTCACTTGGTTTCTACAGTCTATTGTCAGCAGAAGAAACCCATTTGGGTTGACTACCTATGGCCATCAGGTTGTGTTTCTCGGAGTTGGTGAATGGGCATCAGGTGGTCACAGTTATTGTGTATTATAGTTGAGTCTTGAAATGCGTAACTTTGAGAGCTGGTTATTACTCCAGTAGTGAGAAGATGTGAAATGTCATCCGGTGGTCATGTGAGTTATTGTACCTGGGATGCCATTGATTTATTTGGGTATCAGTAATGGAGTGTTCTATGTCCGTCTGATGTACGTGCTGGGAAACTTTCCTTGAAACGCATCCATGAGGTCTCATTCACCCAATGAATGCCTAGAGAGTGCCCTCTTGGTATCTGTCGGGCTGGTATAAGATCTTAAATTCCCCCCCCCCCCCCCCCCCCCCTCCCATCTATACAAAGAAATTGACCTTTTTTTATACCAGCTGAAATATTATACAGTAGTATGGAATAGTATAGTCAACTACAGTATTCCATGCAGAGGCGGCCAGTAACGAACCTACCGGGCGGTACACGTCTTGCTTTAGTATGGTCAATGGATGCCACAATATGGCTATTCGATATCTGCTTTGGAAATATGACAAACGTCTGATTCCTTATTTCAGAACTTGACGATTGCCGTGGGGATGGCTACTCTTAGAGGCCACACAATGATTGGACAACTGTGTAAACCACAGTCTTCCAGGGGGAGCTACTGTCTCCTACAGTTCCTTGCTCCGGTGCAGTAGAGGTCTCAAGTTGGGGCACCCATTTATGCCATCTTCGTGCTCTCAGAGGGCAAAGGCTGTGCTAATACGATAAGGAGCTGTTCTTATTCGATTGACTTGCTCAACTACTTGGGTGGTTATCGACACTGGCTCTTGTAGGTGAGACCTCAGTCTTGGATAACATCTAATGGATCTGCTGATTCAGTTGGGTTGAGAACACTGGCCATACACGTATGATGGCTGTAGGGTCCAAGTATCATTCAGTTCACCTCTATATTCACTGACTTCCCAATGTTTTTTTTTTTTTTGTCTGAGGGAGATGAGCAGCGGCCCGACACTTTTTGCACCACTTGTCTCAAAATGGAACAAAGAATTGACCTGGAAGAAACCCAGAATACCCATGCCCCTTACACTAACCATATCATCTGTTGACTTCCCCGTTAACATGTCCATACATGTATCTACCGTGGCTCCCCCTCCAGACACCTGTGGCAGTGGGGGGAGAAAAGTTTTGAAGTAGGACAGAAGTTGGAGGACTGTTGTGCTGTTCTGACATGTATCTCATTGCTCGTATGACTTTTAATCTAATATCTCTGGATATGTGGAATGTCTCTTGCGGTATGCTCAGCCCTGCTGTACATGGCAGAGGTAGACACTCCGTGTATGGAGAACTTCTTCCCTAGGAGCAATGCTTCAGGTGGAGGATATTGTCCATAACTCGGCATCCGTATCAATGCAACAATTCTTATTTTCTGGTAATCTTTCAGAAAATCGCCCATTTGCAGTCGGAGGTGTACAGTATAGCTCTACACACTGCTATGGGTGCCATGCCACGACTCTGTACCACGCGGAGGTTATTACAAGCCTGTGATGAATTCTTAGATTTAATGGTGGAAACGACGTAGGGATTCCGGTTTCCTGTTCCGTCATGGGGGCAGAAAAAAACGGAATCTCTGCCAAGAAGTGTTACGGAATCGAACAAAGCCCAATGGAACCCCGTTGGCTGTAATGGAGTCCGTCTGTCGTGGCCTACAGCATATTCGTGGCCAAAATGGCTTTTTTGTCTGAGCTTTTGGGATGGACTTATCCTGGAGGCCTCAGAGTCTGATTGGTTTTGCAGTCCGTATTCTATCATTGAAGAATATGACGTTTCTTGTGCAAAGCTGCAACGCTTTATCTATCGCGTCTTTTATATGTGTGTAGAGGCGCTCGAGATGTTCGGTTAATACTTTTTCTACTGATATGAATATATGGATTGAGCTTAGGTATACTTATGCCGTTTTATGTAGGATGGCACATCAGTATATTGGCTGTGCCCCAGCAGGCTTGGACTAGCTTATTGGCTTTTTTTGTACCCCCCCTTTATAGTCCCACTTTACAGTAGTGCCACCCTATGTCACCCGCAGCTATAATTACTCACTCCTGTAAACTCTGCGCTCTCTATGTACAACCTGACTCCTCCCCCCCCCTCCAGCTCCTGCGCTCAGAGTACAGGGTAGCGGAAGCAGGGGAGCAGTCAGGTTGTACACAGAGTGCGCTGTCTGACAGCGGGAGTAAGTATCTATGTTTCTACGGCGGGCCATGGTGTGGGGGTTAGGCAAGTGTGGAGCGGGGCTGTTTGGCTCACTGCCCCCTAGTGGCAGACCTTGCACTTGCTATTGCGGCATTCTATGGAGTTTATGTATCTCATGTCTTTTGACCACCATTGAAACTGTCTTTCGTGATTGACTTGCAAGGTGTCCACTTGCTTCTTGACTTGAATATGTGGTATTTAGAAGTAGGACGTATAATGTCTGGCACGGGAGCATGGCGCAAAGCAGATTTGTTTCTATGCTTGAAACCTCCTACATCTGAATGGGGTTGGTTCTATGACATGTACATGGACTTCTGCAAACCCCATTTGTGTGCATGGGACAGTTGCAGTAATCTGCTGTGTGAATTTTCACCTGAAGAAGGTTCTCAGCCCCATCAGAGCTGCAGAACACATGGACTTGGTTGCTGTAGGTTACATCACTTTTTTTCCATAACTTCCTTCCCCTATGGTGGTAGGGGGGGGGGGAGTGGCTGCGGAGGGTCTTACTTCCCTATATTACTACTAAATGGAGCTCCTGCACTTGTGTCTGTCTGTGGCCTTTTGTGATTCTTGCATTTCCTTGTTATGATGTTTTTAAGTAGCTAAGGAACAGGTCTTGACAACGCTGAGACCAAACTGTCACCGCAGGCTCTCCTGAAGTCTGGCAGATCCGCTTTTCGGTTTAGCACTGACCATAGACATTGCATGGAAATCTGCCTTTGCACATCACAGCCAATCGAATTTAAGCTCTCATAATACTTTTTTTTTATGAGACCTCAAAGCAGGGAAACGATTTGCTGTTATGATCAACTTGTTCCACTTTACTTTTGCACTAGGTTTGATAAATCTATATTAATGAACTGATCAGGTTATAAGGAAAAAAGCCCAAGATGGGCAAATGGAGAAGTTAGATTTAAGGGACGTGATCGACCGTTCTAGAGTGATGGTTTTATAAAACTGGATATTTGGAATTAACCTGCTTATCTGGGGTAGCGTATTCCAGAGAACTGGTGCAGCTTGAGAAAAGCCTTGGAGCTGGGAGTGGTTAGGTTTGGATTATGGTGGATGTTAGGGTTTTTTGACTCTGGGCAACTGTCGGAGCTTCAGCATGGGCACCATAAGGAGAGAACAGATCTGCACAGCACCACAATGTGTTATTCTGAAACGCTGCAGGGGTTTTTGGAACAAATACACTTTCAAGTTTGCTTGTTTGACTTCGGAACGGAGCTCTCAAGTCAGAGACAGGCCGCTCGACTTCTCCCCGCCTGCAGCATGTTGACAGGTTTCTCACTATACATAAGCAGGGAGAGGAGCTCTCAGTCAACATGCTGCGGGCAGAGAGAGCCTGGTGCGGCCTGCCTCCTTGACTCAAGAGCGCCAGTTCCCAAGTCGAACAGGCAAACTTCATAGTAAGTTTATTATGAAACTCCATAGTGTTTCAGAATAACGCCTACACGGGGACACAGTGCATGTGTATTCTGGGTTCATACTGCCCGTGGTTTGGGCAGCTGAACTTTATGTTGGGTTCCCTTTAAAGTCTATAGTGGATGGGCAATCGTTGTAGTGATTGGCACACAGTGGAGGCATCGGTGTAGTCCCTGGACAAAAAAGATAAGCCTGGCTGCTGCATTCAGGATGGATTGGAGAGGGGGGAGTTTAGTGAGGGGAAGACTGATCAGTAGCGAGTTGCAGTAGTCAAATGAGAATGGATCAGGGCAACTGCAAGAGATTTTGCTATCCACAGTAAGACAAGGGTGGGTTCTGGAGACCTTTTTTGCGTACGTAAGCATGAAAGTAATTCAACATAGGTAGTGAAGGAAAGATCGGAGTCAAATGTGGCCCCAAGACAGGAAGCGTGCTACCTACAAGTTATTGTATCACCACATTCTTTGATGGGAATATCAGGATTATGTAGGTTAATAGATGGTGGAAATACAAGAAGTTTCATCTTTGAAAGATTCAGCTTCAGCTAGAGGGAGAACATCATGTTGGAGACACCAGACAGAACATCACTAGTGTTGAGTTGTAGTGCTGCTGTGGCGTCCCGAGAAGAGGTGTTTAATTGGGTGTTGTCAGCGTAGAGATGGTACTGAAAGCCAAATCTTCCGATAGTTTGTGTGGATAGAAAAGAGGACCTGGAACCAGACCCTGAGGAACCTCAACAGCTAAAGGAGAAGTAGTAGTAGAGCTGGCCAATGATGAACTGAACAAGATATAGTCAATAAGATGTCCTTATGACCAATAGAGTGGACCGTCCTGAGGTGGTGATCTGTTGTGTGAAATGTTGCAAAGGGATCCAGAAGGACGAGTAGAATAGTAGCTGCTAGGGCGGACACCCACTGGCTATTTTTTCTTCATTGCGCTGCGAGAGCAAGTGAAAACACCCGCCTCGCAGTGCGAGGGGGGGGGGGGGGGAAACGGGATGATGCCAGGATATCGCCAGTCTTTTCAATGGGGCCAGCTGCAGCAGCGCTAACCCCATTGAAAAGATATGGAGAATAGCACGGACTTCTGCCACAGCTGTGGCAGAAGTGCAGCATGCTATCCCATTGCTTTCAATGGCATCAGCGCTGCTGCCGGTTCCATTGAAAGCAGTGGTTTTTGGCAAACCCTGCAGTATGATTTTCGGGGAAGGGCTTGAAATATAAGCCCTTCCCTGAAAATCATCAAGTGGTTAAAAAAGTACTCGCCTCTCCACCGCTCACATGCGTCCTCCGGCTGGCGGCCCAACACTGCTTTTCAGCAGGCGGGGATTTAAAAATCCCTGCCTCCTGAAATGGCTGTGCTGATTGGCTGAGCACTCAGCCAATAGCAGCTAGTGCTTAGCTATTGGCTGAGCGCTCAGCCAATTGCAGCTATTGAATGATTAGCTAAGCACTATCTGTAATTGGCTGAGCGCTCAGCCAATAGCTAAGCATTAGCTGCTATTGGCTGAGCGCTCAGCCAATTAGCACAGTCCTTTCAGGTGGCAGGGATTTTTAAATCCCCGCCTGCTGAAAGTGCTGGACAGCAGTGTCGGGGAGCCAGCCGGAGGACGCGTCTGAATGGCGGAGAGGTGAGTACTTCCTGTTTTGTTTTGTTTTTTTTTTACTTTTTTTTACCCACTTAATGATGATTTTCAGGGAAGTGTTTATATTTCAAGCCCTTCCCCGAAAATCATACTGCAGGGATTGCCAAAAACCACTGCTTTCAATGGGACCGGCAGCAGCGCTGATGCCATTGAAAGCAATGGGATAGCATGCTGCACTTCTGCGACAGCTGTCACCGCGAATTCCTTCATCCCCGCGGGGATGAAGGAAACTCTTATCACAGTTGTGGCAGATGTCCGCGGTATTTTCCATATCTTTTCCATGGGGCTAACGCTGCTGCCGCTGCCCCCATTGAGGAGATTGGCGATATCCCAGTCTCATTCCGGCGTCTCTCTTGCGCTGTGAGGCGGGTGTTTTCACTTGCTCTCGCAGCGCGAGATAGAAAATATCGCCAGTGGGTGTCCGCCCTTACATTTAGCTGTCCGGATAGAAACCCTGTTGCGTTGGTGGGAGTTTGGACCCGACCTTCTTGCATGGCAGGGGAGAATCCTACCACTGAACCACCCAAGATAAAAAAATATTATAAGTTTGCAATTGGAAACATTTTTTTTTTTACATTTTTCTTTTGAAAACTCACCTGATGTGTTTAATGAAGAGTGAAAAAGCCTCTTCTGTTGTGATTCTCAGATTCTCATTGTCCTGTCTGTACAATCGCAGGAATCACTCCGCCAGCTCTGGATCCAGGAAGTGGTACTGAGCATGTGTGACCACTGGACTCATTAGGTAGATGGGAATCAAAAGAACAGCCATAACAAATATGTGACCATAATGCATCGACAGAGGAGCATTTTTAAAAAAATGATTTCAACTGAAAAGCATGTTTGGCCCAATTCTAATATTTGTGCGACAACGGCTTTAATTATAGATAGTAGAGCGCCCTTCTGCTCTGTATACTGAACCGTCTTCTGTTACCTCATAAACCTTGCACAATCCATTCTGTGTGCCAAGCTAGTTGCCTGGGCCATGTGAGGACATTTATGACAGTCTGCTGACGTGACCTACTTTACAGAACCACAATTAATTATACACTCATTGTCAATAACATCAAGCACCTAGAAGGAGTTCTCAGAGTCGAATGAAACTTTCTATATGTGATTGTAACGTTGATATAAGTGATTACAATATCAGAGCAAAAGGATAAATTATTGTGGAAAACTGAAGATTTGAATAGAGGCTCTAGTACCCTGTTCTACCTCCTCTAGCTTGGATGTAAGATGTGATATGGGCAGGCATGGAGGCTCTAGTACCCTCTTGGGCCGCCTCTAACTTGGATACAAGATGTGATACGGGTGGGTATGGAGGCTCTAATACCCTGTTGGGCCACCTCGAGCTTGGATGTAAGATGTGATACGGACGGTCATGGAGGCTTTAGTACCCTGTTGGGCCTCCTTGAGCTTGGATGTAAGATGTGATGTGGGCATGGAGGCTTTAGTACCCTGTTGGGCCACCTCGAGCTTGGATGCAAGATGTGATATGAACAGGTATGGAGGCTCTATTACCCTGTTGGGCCACCTCGAGCTTGGATGCAAGATGTGATATGGACAGTCATGGAGGCTCTAGCACCCTGTTGGGCCACCTTTAAGCTTGGATGTAAGATGTGATATGAGCGGGCATGCAGGCCCTATTACCCCGTTGGGCCACCTTTAAGCTTGGATGTAAGATGTGATATGAGCGGGCATGCAGGCCCTATTACCCCGTTGGGCCACCTTTAGCTTGGATGTAAGATGCGATATGAGCGGGCATGAAGGCTCTATTACCCTGTTGGGCTGCCTCTAGCTTGGATACAGGATGTGATATGGACAGTCATGGAGGTTCTAGTACTCTGTTGGGCTACCTCTAGCTTGGATGAAGGATGTGATACGAGCGGGTGTGGAGGCTCTGTGGGGGTCCATGAGGACTGGAGTTTGGGAAACTTTGCTCTAGATCTTGTAAACTGTTAAAGTTGGCGCCCCAGATGGGTCCTATTCATGTCCTGTTGGCAATAGATGTGGCGACCCAGCAGGCCACGAAAGTATGGAAATGTTGTGGAATCATTCCTGTGACACCCTTGTTTGTGTAGCAACCAATTAAAGCACAGCTTTCATTTTACCAGGGCAAGTTAAGAAATGAAAGCTGAGCTCTGATTGGCTACTATTGGAAACAAGGACAGTCTTACTGTTAGGTCACATTTACACATGCAAGATCTGCTTCAGAGTTTCCTCTAGCAGAATCGTTGTTGAAATTCTGCAGCTTTTATAGTACAAGCCATGCGGATGGGATTTTTAAAAATCCCCTTCACATGGTGCGGATTTTTTTTCCCGCTACGAATCAACAGCATTTTTAAACCCTGCGGATTCTTAATCCGGAGCATATCTATTTACGATATTTAGGTATCTGTTGCAGAATGCGCACAGCGATTCCACCACATGAGAAGGTGGCCTTGGTTTTGATAAACGAGGCCCTTAGTTATCCAAACTGTGTTCATCACCAATGTGATGCAGGTAAGGACTTGTATAGATCTTAGAGGGAACCTGTCGTCACATTTGACCTTGATAAACTACACTATGGAGCTCTAAAGGTGAGAGAACAGGGAGTGCGGTCAGCCTCATCGGGTGCTCCATTCCTGCGCTGTATCTCTGCCGGGCCGGTATGTGCACACAGTGTGACTGTCTTCGGATGGCTCTGTGCACGTGCTCTACCATTTATCTATATGTGAGAGCGTGCAGACACTGCAATCTTAAGAGTTAGGCCTCGGTCACACGACCGTTTTTTGGTCCGATCTGCAGACGCGCTGTGTTCTATATATGCGCTCAATGGGGCCGGCGGCAGCAGCGCCGACCCCATTGAGAACATATACTTAAAGATCATTCTCCTCTGCCACAGCTGTTACAGCTGTGGCAGAGAAGAACGATGTTCGCCCATTGAATTCAATGGAGCCGGCAATACAGCCGGATCCATTGAAAGCAATGGGCTGCCGGCGAGCGCAGGATGAATTTTCGGGAAGGGCTTAAAAATATAAGCCCTTCCCTGAAAAACATCCTAAAATGTGTTTAAAAAAAACTATATCTATACTCACCTTTTCCCTGCAGACTGAGTTCAGCCGCAGCCGGCCGGCAGTTCCCCTGAACTGCTCTGTGTAGTATTCAGCAGGTGGGGATTTAAAATCCCCGCCTGCTGAATGGGCTGCTTCTGATTGGTGAGGGCTGTGACCAATCAGAGGCAGCTCTGGTAAGTGAGTGCTGCCTCTGATTGGCTGAGCGCAGGGACCAATCAGAGGCAGCTCTCACCGCCCTTCAATAGCTGATTGATCCTCAACAACTGCATGTGCAAAACCGTGACTCGGCCTCTGTTTCCTGAATGAGATTATGAGATGGATTCCACCATGTGAATGAGGTCTTGCAGATCAAGTCAGTGCTGGCCACCGTTAACCCCAATGTCCTACTTCCTCAGTAACACACTGGCTTCTAGGAAGCTGAGATACAGGGTTTTGGATGGTGGGATCCTCACACAATAGAGCATCCGTCTCGGGGTCCTTTTAGACATCATCGTTGGCTCGTTCGCTCTTGTGTAGCTCGTTTTGGACAGGCAGATACATCATTGGCTCGTTCAAACAAGAATTGTTCAGTTTTTCACATTCGCAGTTTAAACGATTTCAATCTAAAAGCCCCTTTAGGAACTGTGAGCGACATAGAAGAGTCCCCTGTGAGTGTGATTAGGGGCTTGTGTAATATTGGGGCGAAGAGCTCTAATGCGAATATTAAATTGGCAGGCTACTGACCGTTTTTTAGATACATTCGCCATGTTATGGATCTCTGCTGTCGTCCTCAGTTACTCCGCACATGTTTTGCTGTTTTGCATTTGGAAATTGGAGTCCGCGCTGCCTTTTTTTTTTTTTTTCTTCTCTCCCCCTGACGAGAGCATAGCACTGAGCATCTGACCAGAGCGGTCATCATGATTTAGCATTTTCCAATTCTGTAATATATTATCCTTACTGCTTTAATTTTTGAGGCACTCAAGCTATGACATGGCCCTCAAGCACAAAAATTGATCTGATTGGTTAAATTGGGCAACATGGGCACTGGATGATGCCCACTGTCACTTCCGCTGCACCCCCATCCTGCACCTATACTGAATGCATGCTGATGCGTATATCTGTATGTGCCTGCAGCAATATACTGATTGCACTGTCATATTTTCACAGGAACATGGGAATCTGCTCTTGTCACCCCCTAGTGGCAGTGGCTATTACTAGACATGCAGACAGCGCTTGGAGAAATTGTTCATTATGGAGTCTGGAGGCATCTTTAGTGGACAGTTACAATGGTAAAGTCCAGTTGTAATGGAGTCTTTCCGTTAGGGATTGTTGCAGGTGTTCCCTGCTTCAATGAACACCCTGTTAGTTGGCCTTGAGGGAGTGTAAAGCCAATAAAGGAGGTGTCCACTGATTGCAACCCCCACGTTTCAGTTAGGGCTACACACCGTGTCCATTGAGGACCTCTGTTCTGAACCGTTCAGACTTCCATTGAAAGAAAAAAATGGATTCTTCTGAAACGAGCCAGTGTACAATTGTCCAGGTATCCAGACGATCTGATTGGTGAGAAGTTGGTTGCCTATGGCCTGGCTGACCAAGGCTCCGAAGACAGCTGGCCAATGTGCCTACAAACGTGCCGTATATGGGTTACTTTAGATTAGCCTCTGAAAAGACCCCTTGCAGACAGCTCTAAAATGGTCATGTGTTGGGGTCCTTATGATAGTTGTGCTTGAGTATGATGTCCACAACATGCGTGTAATGCACCATTTTGGTAGCTTGGATAGTGACGAACCCTTAGTTATAGGATATGTTGCCCATTTCATGAAAAAGTAGTTTAGAGAATGGTATGTCTTTATAATGTGTAGGCCTGAGACTTGAAGGGGTTGGTCACTTTTAGGGGAGTCTTTAGAAATGTATGGAAGGGGTGAATTTGTTACTGGCCGTCTTCATTGAAGCACATTGCACTCGTTCCCGACGTTGGGAAGCGACATAAAGCCATTTTCCGTTGGCTGCAATAGATGGTTGCGCTGTCCAGCGAGGTCAGGAATAGCGTTTTTTAACCGCCAAGAAATTCCTTGACAGTCCGTAATACTAGGGTACTTTTTTTTTTTCAATATATTATATATCAGTGATTTTTTTTAATTTTTTCTTTTTTTTTTTCTTTTTTGAGGCTGGTAGTAAACTCTGATAATTGAGTCCACACCAGTATCTGACCTAATAGAAGTGTGTTCCTTATTATCATTCGGTAAGGCTTTCCAGTGTGTTGGCTACCCAGGAAAATGAAAAATTCAGGTTTGCAACACTGGACAGGAGATTGGCTGGACAGGGAATTATGGCTTGAAAACTAAGGACCATCGGGACACATTTATAATAAGGACTCAATACTTGTTACTATAGTAAGTAACAAGCTCAACTTTCTAAACACTTCCCATAAAGTTGGCCATATACTTCCGATGGCTGAAAGTTCATTTAGCCGATGGCTATTCCTCCTGATTTCCCCACGTATACATCCATGGGGAGAGTGGAGTAAACCTCTGCCAAACACCTCTGGCTTAAGGCCCTTGTAGACATGGACGAGTGTCGGGCAAACGATGCCCGACACTCGTCCCCGCACATACTAGCTTTTGTGCACCTGCACATGACCTAGTATTGTTAGCTCTCAGCGGGGAGGCTGCAGGAGATTTTTTTTCCTCTCGCTCCCCCGCCCTTCTCTATTGACATAACACAGTGGTTGTTCAGTACTGAACCGCCTCTATGTAAACTGAACGAGAAGCGATCAGCTGATCGTCCATCGTTTATGCTGCATAAATGATGAGCTGATCACTCATCATTCAGTGTAACTTGCGGCCGTTCAGTAATGAATAGCTGCTGCGTTTTGTCAATGGAGAGGGGCAGAGGAACAAGAGGAGAGAAATCTCCTGCTGCTGCCCCGCCCCCCTGCTGGCCGCTCCGTGATCGAGCCAGCGATAGTAGCTCTCATGCAGGAGCACGGGAGCGAGGACTCACAGGGTCGAGTGTCGGGCATCGTTTGCCCGGCATTCGTCCCGTGTAAACACAGCATTACCTCCCCCGAGTACAAAAGGCTTGGGCATATTGAAATCCAACTGCCCAATCCTTTTCCCCTGGCAACTACTGTTGGTTAATATTCGGAAGCGCCCCATACAGATGGCTGGTCAGTTCCACTGAAATGGGCAGGATCAGCCAACAATTATCTAATGTGCATGGCCCTGTGCATATGACCATATTATATACGGTAAAGGGTCGTCATAGAGGTGCATAAGGTCTTTACTTGACCTCTAAATGCCTACAGTTTAATACGAAGCAGATTTCATTTTTTTTCTGTTCCGCATATGTCCAACTTAAAAACCTATCATGGCAGGTTCCATCGGATGTTGTATGGATGGGGCTGTTCTTCCATAGACTGCCTGATGGTGCCTGCCACAATGTGTTCGCTGCTGTACCGGACTCCGCCGTGTGCATGGGGCCAAATTCTCTGTGATTCAGTTGCAGGTAATGACAGGCTAGTTATAGCTTACAATTAGAACATTACATCCACTGTCAGACTACGACCTGACTTACTTCCTGTGGGATTTGTCATACGTTACATAGTGTTCACAGTTTGACTGGTTTGGGTGTTGGTTGTCACTATATTTTTTTGAAGATCCTTCCACCTTCAGATTAGAGAAGACGCGTCTCGATGTACTCTCCAGTGTGCTACCTGTAATCAGTGAGAACTCTCTGTACTCGCAGAGCCCAGTAGATTAGTCTATTGATATCACCTTGGACGTTACAAAAGATTGCCTACTTATTTTTTTGCCCTCAAGCAAAGAGGATTTGCATGAAGAACATCTTCAGATCCTTACTGTATTGTCTTATTGACCTCCTTTTTTAGATCAGCGCTACAGAAATTTCCAGAGCCATTAGCACATAGAAATGTGTTTTAGTGCCTGTGTAGGTTGCTTTCTAGTTATGGACAACCAGAGAAGGTAGATTGGCTCCTGGATGGGTTGTACCTGGCTGATGAGGGTGCATCTAAACGGAACGATTATCACCCCAAGATTTTTCAATCGAGCAAAAGTGAACAATAATTGTTTGGTCTGAACGCTGGTCAACGACTGACAAATGAGAATTGTCCGCTTTTTGTTTGTCCATTTTATGCAGGCGTAAAAACCATCGTTGGCTCGTTCACTAGTCGTTCGGTTTAAACAGCGCTCGTTCAGTCCTTCTCATACAGCAAAAGTTAAAGACTGAACGATTGTCGTTTCAACGCGCCAATGATGCCTTTGCCTGTCTAAACAGGCTGTACGAGACCGGGCAAGTTGGCGGTTACGTCGCTCGGCTTGTTTAAAAGGACGCTACGGTCTTTGTGTTTATCCATCGCTGTCTTAGGAGGACCATGCCTTAGTTGGCCATATGTTAGTAGAGCTGTCCATAATCCTGATGGAAACGACCATTGGATCTTCATTGTATGGCTTGTTAAACCACCATTGGAGGTGTGAAAAGTCGTCCCATGACTATGGACCTTTTTCTAGTGATTCTTTATTCCTATCACCCTCCTAATCTAGATGCCCTAGGTTAGAAGTTTTTGTGGTCCTGCTTCTACCATATCAATAGACCTTTGGAGGCAGATACTCGAGATTTCATTGTGTATGTCGATCATGCATACTTTTGGTAGTACTTGAGGGAAGATACTGGAGAAGTCTTCTAGTGCTGGGGTCCCCAACTCCAGTCCTCAGGGACCACCAACAGGTCATGTTTTCAGGATATCCTATGGTAAGAACACCTGTGGGAATGTCTGAGGCACTGACAATAATTACATCATCTGTGTAACACTAAGGAAATCCTGAAAACATGATCTGTTGGCCCCTGAGGACTGGAGTTGAGGAACACTGTTCTAGTGGACCTCTGGCACTACTTCATATGGAAATGACAAGAATATTAAACGGAGAAATTCTATTTCTTTTTTTTTTTTGTTTGTAGAGCTCACAAAATTCCTCTTGTTTGGTGATAGATTGAGTAATATCGGTCAAGCTCAATAGTAGCTACTGAGAAGTACTGTACACACTGTGTCTGGTATAAGCCTAGTTTCACATGGGTGGTTCAAAAGTTGCTCCCAAGATTCGCAGGCGCAACTCATCGGACAGCACATCGAACATCCCGTCCATATGCCGTCCGATGTTCTGAAACGCTGATCATGAACAATTACTTCCTGATACTTTATGTATGATAAAGCAACTGATGAATCCCGGCTAAGTAAAGTTTAGGAAGGATCATTTTTCCATTGGGCTTCCATCGTGAATTCTAAGTCTTGGCAAGAAACCAACAAGTTATTTTTCCAGCACCTGGAGTATCGCTCCACCCAACAGAATCTTGCTGACCATGTTGAGATCTCTGAACCTTCTCTTGGCCACCTTCCTCCCAGTAGGACAGGAGGCCTACTTTAGTTGTCCAAAAGTGATGTATAGTTGATGCAATATTAATACAGAAGGTAGAACAGACCTCGAGACTACTCAGTGCAACTTTTTGAGTTTTCATCATTTAGGAGGGATGTAGGCTTTAGTTATCTGAAGAATCTTGGGTAACTAAGTTTTTGTGGGGTTGGGGGAGAGAGCATCGCCTGGAGATAAAAAGGGACAAGTGTTTTCTTTACGTGTATCACAAGACTGTTCAACGATGGGAATATGCAGTGTTCATTAGCCTCAAACACCGTGTCTACATTGCCTTTTGGCTATTTGCGTAGTCTTAAGTCGCTGAGTAATGAACGCTAGTTACCTTTTTGTTTACTTGATCTACAGTAATGTTAATTACTGCTTGTTTGCTGCTGGTAGAAGGCTTTATTAGAACATGACAGATTATATTACAGACGACTAATTTGTTCTCGATGTCAGCTTCTTCTAGAAGTCCAGAGCTCTACTACTTATGGTGGTACGGATTATGTTCTTGTTTAATGTAGCATCTTCAAATTTTTTATTTATTTTTTGCCAACATAACCCATTTGTAAATGTTTACCAGGTGCCTTCATGCATCTCTAAATATTTATCAGGAGCTACTGGCATGTATACAGGTTACTACCTCATGGGGAGGTGACATGTTTGCCTAATACCTCCTTCCAAGAACCCCCGATGTTTATTAATGATTACCAGGTAGGTTAACGTTTACCGACTCCCTGTAATGTCTGTACTTTTCCATGCTTACCACGGCAGTGCCAGGGATCGGCTAAGTTTATCTTGTGTATAGTCTTTTATGGAATATGCTCCGTAAACTAAATTTACTTCGGTCCCTTTTAGTACTTGGGGGTTTAGCAGATTTGCTTCAGGATTGCAGGAAATGTGGGTGACGAGCCCCTAGGCTAGAAATACTTGCTGCTTTTAAATTTTTTTTTTTTTTTTTGAGCCAAGGCCAAAAGTGGATCTTGTAAGAAGGGGAAATATAAAGGCTCTTTTACATGGGCCAGTTTTTTGGTCCGGAGTAAACCAATGCTTTTGCTTTTATGTTGCATGAGCCAGGAAGTGCTGCCATGGGGACGAATGATCGTTCCTTCCCATAGGCCAACTGGACTTTTTTTTTTTTTTTTGCTCACATGTAGAGATGTACAACTATTCAATGAGCACAAAAATGTTCGCTTGTTCATCGGCTGATCGCTGTTTACTTAGCCCATTTTGTGGGGCGAACGAACTTATGGAGGAACATTCGTGCCTGCTGTGTAAAAGGGCCTTAGTTGTTCCTTTTATGGTTAAAACAAGGCCAAAAAAAAAGAAGAAAAAAAATCTACTTCTGCACCTCTAAAGTGCACTAGAAACCGTATAAAGGGCGGTTTCACTTGCAGCGGTTTTTGTGCAGCTAGATGTTTTATCAGTCTGCGTGGAAATAAAACAACACGTAACAAAAAAGTTACAATTATAGCAAATTAAAAAAAAAAAAAAAACAATGAAAGAAATGCTCCGTTTATAGCATTTTACAAGTTTAAAAAAACAAAAAAAAAATGAAATGTGTCAAAAAGGCCTAAGGGAGCTGTAATGGCACAATGTTGGTAGTCGCTTAGCTTTATGTACCGTTTTTAAGAAAGCACCGTTGGATAGCACTACTTAAAGGGGTAGTGCCAAGATAAAGCTGTTCCCTGTCTTTCTGACTGATGGGACCCCACTGTCTCCATGTGAATGGAGCGGTGGTCCATTCATTTCAGTGGCTTCATAGGAGATGGTTGAGTTCAAGCACTTTGTAATCTTCAGCACTTCGACTGAAATTAAAGTGATCCCCCTGCCCTGGAAAACGTTAGTATGCATTGTTAGTCCAAGACACTACACCTGCTTTGATTAACCAGTGCTGTCTACATAAGCCGTGCTGGCCTGTCAAATCAGCATATAGTGTCTTACTAATGGATACTATGCATAGTGACCATCGGGTAGTCAGAGAAGCGGTCCGGCCATCTTTGTTTCTCCAGGCGTGGGGGTTGCTTGAATGGCATGGCAGTATGTGTGGGCGATCGCTGCTCCATTCATGCAGGACCATTGGCATTCGTAGTCTCAAGATATGTGGGAGGCCCAGCGGTCGGACAGGCATCGGTCATAAAGTTATACTCTATCCGGTGCGTAGGGAATAATGTTTTATATCCTCAGTCTGATGGGGAATAAATGTCCTTAGTCAGAAAACCACTTTTAGGTATGATGGACTCCCTGAAAAGCCCCTCTGTAAACCTTACTAGAAGGGATTGTCCAGAGAGACTCTGTCGCCTACTTTTAGCCCTGTGAGCTAAGCTTATGGGCTGAAAGTAGATGACCCGCTGAGTCTGAGGATGTAAGTGTACTTACCTCCCCTGTCGTTCTACTGGTGTGAGCGCTGAAAGTTGAGGCTGCAGTGCATTGAACGGTGCTGGTAAATAGTCTGACGTTCTAATGGGAGGACAACGGGGGGGGGGGGGGGGGTAAGTATAGCACTTACATCCTTGGACCCGGTGGATCAGGGCTAAAGGTAGATGACAGAATCCCTTTAACGTTGCTTGACAAGTAGACATGGTGGAGGTGGGATCCTTCTGCCCCTGCCTGACCTTTTTAAATGAAGAGATTCCAATATTCTATATAGGGCAAGCTTGCTTTTCCAAAAATAGGACCAGACAACTGTGGATGCCCACTCCCTTTTTAGGGCGGGTGGTCCAGCCCCGGGAAACCTTTTATCAAAAGTTTAGAAGACTGTAAAATAACAAATGCAGTAACCCTCGCCCTTACCAATCCTCCTTTCACTTCCAGTGTTTTTTTTCACTGGCCTCTTCTCACATCGGCTCCCGCAATGATGTGCCAACAAAATATGGGACCACTTCAGCCGATCAGTGGTGACCTCCTAGGGGTTTCCTACATCAATCACATATCAACAGATCATTGTTGGAGCTGGGTGAACAGAGATGTGTGGAGGACCTGGATAACGATGGCAGGGGATTGGAAACTTGAGTATTACTCCATTTATTACTTTATAGCATCCTAAACTTCTGGTAAAACCTTTTTATGGGACTTCACAATCCCTTTATTAAAGTTATAAAGCCACTTTGTTTTAGGATAAAAGAACTGGTATACTCGAGGTACAATTTTGACCGGTGGGGTTGTTTTTTTTACTTCTCTCTGCCCCCTCCAACCAAATGGAAATAGAGCGGAAGGAAGTTTTCCTGGTCCAGATGGATATACCAAACCGTACAGTGCAAGGTAACATTTATAGTCCTCTCCCTGTAAACTGCGACCTGGCCTGTACAATAGGATTTAAGCGACCCTCTGGTTTCGGGAAAAAATTCTGCCCCAAGACCGGAATGGCAGGGGAGTTTAATAACTTCAGTTTTTCTTCTGTCGTCACTCTGATCTGCTCGTTCTGGGCCCTGTTTTTGGCTGTCCAATATGTCCGACACTATTTTCAGACTACCTAATTCCCCACAGTTCATTGGTAATTGGTTAAAGTACTATTACACTATACCTGCTCTCTGATTGGTCAGTGCTGATCACATGAACACCTCTAGCCAATCAGAGAGTGTGCACCAGGTAGTAAAGAAATTGCTGAAGGCATCTTGGACGGGCGAAAACAGGCCCAGAGCGGCGGCAGAGAAGTATCCCTGTAGGTAGTATACTCCCCTGCACCTCCTGTCGTGGGACGGAGTTTTGTCCCAAATCCAGACGGTCGCTATTGGTGGTTGATATATTTTACTATTGTGTTTTTATGTATTTTTTATTCTCTTTATTAATATTACATAAATATGTATGGCTAGCTTTAGGTGAGCAGGCATGTTATATTTGTGGTACTAACATACAGCTTTATAAAAGACACATAGTTCAGACCTTAAAAGGGAAACACGGCTGCTAGGAATAAAAATAACCTACACTTACAGCCCCATCATATCGGGGGGTGGGGGGGGGCGGACTCGGTGGGTTTTTGTTGTCTTTAGGGAAATCTTGTGGGCAGTCATCGTGCTCCAATAACTATAGACTCTCAGATAAAAATGGTCCTTTCATGTGAATTCAGCGGTCATAGATGCCATAGCTGCTCTTTTTTTTTTTTACCTTTTTTCTTATGGATTGACTTTTTATATTGCACCAGCAATGCTCTTCCCATAGTTGTGGAATGTAGCCATTTTTCATGTACCTTTTTTTATTTTTTTAAATTAAAAAAAAAACAACTTTTACAACATATTTCGACCCATCAGAATAAATTGTATCAGAGGGTTAAATCTGAAAAAAATTTTTTTTTTACTTTTTAGACATATTTCTGAAATTGCCTTTCCGCCCATAGAATGATGATACATAGATGAAATCAGTGTCTGTTTATAGTAGCGACACCAATTTTTGCAAAAAAAACTGCGTTGTGATGCATATTTTACGTTCCCAAAGGATGAGGCTGTGCAGCTGGCATGGCATTCCTAATTCTTCTGGGAAGGGCTAGGACGACTCTGATGCTCCACCAGTAACCATTTTGAAACTTTTTTTTGGCTCTGATCAGTAAACATAGAGTTAAAGCAATGATGTGCTAGAAGCGCGATCACAGTGAACTTCCACATTTGTTACAAGAAAAGTCCTGTGAGCTCATTGCTTGAAATAAAAGGGATTTCCAGCTTGAGGAAGGGGGGGGGGTGGGGGGTGGAGCTGGTAATGCAAATTGCCGGTGAGACCTCCAAAGTTGGTGTCAGTCTAATATGGTGGTGCCAGACTCTCGCCCATTGGCTAATGGTTGGAATGACTGTCGAATTTATTTTTTTTCGATTTGGCATGTAAGGTGGGGTTTATTTACAATTTGAGAGTAGGAAAACTCAACCCCTGGGTCAAACAGATCCAACTTATGTCGGAACCGAATGGCACTCATTGACTCTAGTGGAATCCGTTCGCTTTCCATTTAGAACTTGCTCCAAAATTGGTGACTGAGGTTCCGAAAAGAACCTCTGATGCTGACTTGAGCACAACCTTAGGACTATTGTACAGGCTGTACTGTACCCAAGACACCTGGCAACACCACAGGCAGCCTTTTTTTTGGAGTTATTCTCTGAGTCACATGACCCATTTAGTTCAATAGTCGCCAAACACTACTTATAAACTAGTGGCTGCATGTTTTCAGTCAGTGATAGCTTTCTAAACATGTATACATCCTATCCTATTATCCCATCTGGGCTTTGGGTATGAACTTTTTAAAACCTCCTGCAGCATATGCAAATTACGTTTGAATGGTCCAGTGGGCGTACCTGGACTGTTCCAGCCACCCACAGTCTTCAGTGTTCCCAAGCTCCCTGCCTCTGAGTGATGTGGATGATCTTCTGGAGGTCAGAGCCGAATGGGCGCACGCGCAGAGTAACCGGATCTTTAGCGGGCAGACTCGTTACTCTCCTCATTGCGAGCACTGGTCCTGCTTTATCATCCACCTCAGAAGTTGCATGCACAAAACCATTCATTCGAATGGGTTCGTTCAGACTTGCATTTTTTTTCTTTCAGAGTTTGAAAAATTGCTGTATGTCCTATTCTGGCTCAATATTCGAATGCGAATAGGACATGCAAATGGCTTGGTGTCCATGTGCTGCACCCTAGAATCTTGAGCGTTACTCCCTCTTGGGAACATAGCCTAAATTTTTAAGCCGTTGATAAGGATTTCCATGTTTAAGTCAGCCTTTTTGCTGGTGCAGTCCTAATCTTTAACTCACGACCTGAAGGTTGCTGATTCAATCCCCATGTGGTTCAGGTAGCCGTCTCAAGGTTGACTCAGCCTTCCATGCCTCCGAGGTCCGTAAAATGAGTACCCAGCTTGTTGAGGGGTACAGATGACTGCGGAAGGCAATGGCAAACCACCGCACAAAAAAAGGTCTGCCAAGAAAACGTCACGATGTGGCGTCACCCTAGGAGTCAGTCATGACTCTGTGCTTGCACCAGGGGGGACTTTACCTTTACCATCCTCTTCTGCCACAAGGGTTACACTCTACAGGGGTTCGGAACAGCACTTCTTGTCTTTAGAACATCTTCTCTAAATAACTGCATAAAATGGTGATTAGCTGGATGCCAGGCATGGTGCGACTAATGAGCAACAAACCGATTAGTTTTTTTCCCCAGTAACTTGACAGAAGAGGAAAACTTTTGAATTTCTTATATTGGTGACTCTAGTAAGAGTGCACAGAACCTGCAGAGCACTTTATGGGGGGTTTACTAAAGGAAAAGGAAACCACATCTTCAGACGAGGGAAGGTGTACCATCTGTGATGTTAGTCTCTTCCTCGCTTTATTCACTATTTTGCACCATTCGGAGATTGTTGTGCCTGTAAATCAAATGAAATGGCCTCATTTCTGCTGCAGTCCCTATGCTACTATATTGTCATACATAAACAGGTTTGCATGCAGATTTTGGCACTTCCAGTCACACCAGTATCCTTATCTGGATGGTTGCTCAGAGCTGGACATTTGCCAGTATCGGGCCCTGTTTTCGGCAATTCAGTATGGCCATAGTACTTTTCTGACTACCTACTGCACACTGTGCACTGCTCTCTGATTGGCCAGTGCTGCTCACGTGAGCAGCTCTGGCCAATCAAAGTAGACATATTGTATTGGTAGTTTTAACCAATGCATTGTAGGGATTAGGTAGTCTGAAGATTATCTTAGACTGTCTGAAACAGGACCCAAAACAGGCGGATCAGAGGGGCGGTGAAGAATTACTGCAAGTAACACCCCCTACTACTGCTGTCCAGTCCCAAACAGAACTTTGTCCCGACACTGGAGAGTCCCTTTAAGAGGATGCCTTTTTTATGAATTCCGTCAACGGGCGGTTGGACCTCCTATGATTTGGCGCTGTGTGTATTTCAATAGCAATTCAGGCATCTGGGATTGTGAAAAGATGAATACCGGATCTTTCTTCTCCCTCCTCTGCCGCAATATTGTCATCCTCTAGGGCCTTCAGTCAGGCATTGATTTCATTATTATGGTACATGGGTACAGAGTGAAAATGTTCGCCCCCGCACTGTGCGTCGTACTCTCAGGATGTTGACGCACTCAGCGTTTCATACAATATGTCTTGAGACGTTCTGCTGCTCGGAGCCACGAGCTATGGCTTCCTCCTGTGCCCATGTCGCCATGCTATGATGACTACCTCCGTCTCATTCCACCCACTGATAGTCCATGCTTGCCCTGTGGCATTGACTGGCCATAAAGCTCATCCTCTTGCTTCTGTAGTGCCTGCCTGGGCGACACAGATAGGGTTGAGACGGGGGGAGGTGTGACAGTCCTCCGGCATAGGCTTCGCACAGCAGGTTGGACTGGGAGGGGGCAGGGAGAGAGTTGGCAGAAATCTTGCGGATTTAAATAATTGGGAGAATTCCAAGTATCTTGTGTGACGAGCAGGAGAATTGTTCAAGGAGGGCTAGACAGGGGGACAAAGGGGAGAAACTGGACTGGAAGGAGACTGGAGTGTAGTCAGGACTGAGAATTCACTACTGGAGGGGAGATAAGATTTGTGCTTAGCAGAGGGGCGTTATGGGACGGAGGGGAGGTTGGAGGTTACCTTCTGTCAGGACAGGCATCGATGTGGGGCTGCAATCAAACTTTTTGACTTTAGCTTCAATATTTGTAGCAAATCCGTCTTAAGATTTCAGGTTCATTTATAAGGAAATGCTACCCGGAATACCGGGTTCTTATTGGGTTCCGTACATGCTGCATTACACTTAAAACTCTCCGCAAGTGATTTTTGTTCTGTCAGCAGACTACAGGCTAGTTTATGGTCTTTGGCCTAGTGTAGGACTATGCAATTTGTTTTAGTGAAGGTCTGCTTACTTGAGTGTGGCTTCAGGTGAGGGTCCAAACTGAACAGTAAAGACATGTTGTTAAGTTTCACAAACTTTGTAGGACTATCTACGTCAAGACCTTTTATTAGTTAGTGGAGAAATCCATATCGGACCCCAAATTAAGATGCCAAATTCTCTAAACTCAGATTGGACCCCTAAAATTAATTCAGATCGCAGAACAGGCAATAAATATATATACACTTTCTGCACCTGGATCCTCTGGTGTGCCAGGTCCCTTAGGGGGAGAGCACCTAGACGGCGAGTGAGGAGACTAAAAAGGCCACTTGTGCTCCTCTGGGTAATATGCAAATAAGGGAGATGGAATAATACCTCCACAGTGCCACCTATTGAGGGGAAATACCCTGAAACAGCTGTCTGTACATGAAGTCTGGCTTTGCTTTTAATTCCCAGTCATTGTTACAAGGCTTGTATAAAGAGTCAGACTTTGGCTTGAGGGAATGCTGCCTTTCAATAGGTGGCACTGGGGAGGTGGTATTCCATCTCCCTTATTTGCTTTAGACTTTTAGTAGCATGGAAATCTCCTTTAAGGGTTCTTGTAGATGGGAACTTAAAGGGGTTGTCCCGCGCCGAAACGGGTTTTTTTTTTTTTCAACCCCCCCCCCCCCCGTTCGGCGCGAGACAACCCCGATGCAGGGGTTAAAAAAGAACACCGGAGAGTGCTTACCTGAATCCCCGCGCTCCGGTGACTTCTTACTTACCTGCTGAAGATGGCCGCCGGGATCTTCACCCTCGGTGGACCGCAGGGCTTCTGTGCGGTCCATTGCCGATTCCAGCCTTCTGATTGACTGGAATCGGCACGTGACGGGGCGGAGCTACACGGAGCCCCATTGAGAAAAGAAGACCCGGACTGCGCAAGCGCAGCTAATTTGGCCATTAGACGGCGAAAATTAGTCGGCTCCATGGAAACGAGGACGCCAGCAACGGAGCAGGTAAGTGAAAAACTTCTTATAACTTCTGTATGGCTCATAATTAATGCACAATGTACATTACAAAGTGCATTAATATGGCCATGCAGAAGTGTATAGACCCACTTGCTGCTTCGGGACAACCCCTTTAAGTTAGAAAAATGAGTTCAGATCAACAGTATAGCAAGTCTTTAAAGTGGTTGTCTCGCCATAGTAACTGGTGAAAAGTGTCTGAATGCTGGGGCTACCACCTCTGGGACACCCACCAATTAGGAAAATGCGTTCCGAACCCCCTTTATGTATGAATGGAGCTCCAATCACACATATACACTACTGCTCCATTCATATCTATGGAGCTGTTTGCGTCAATGACTTTTTGAGTGACCTGAGCGATAGTTGCTCAAGTACTTCTAGACTGTTGGTTTTAATTGGCTTCTGCCTAAATTGTCTTTAGTGTTTTGAGTAGTTTGTGTTGGTGCGCATGTATGTTGGAGTTGGTTGTCGGCAACAGTATGGCAGGAACTGACAAGAACAAATTATAATATTTACAAAGCATGAAGGTGTCAGATCTGTCTGTGCAATTAAAGTTAATGTGTTCTCGGAGAACATATGATCACAAAGCAGACTTGTGGGCTGCTGTGTGGCACGTGGATCTAAAGGTGCGAACAAATATTAGGTCAATGGAGGCACTAGATGTACTGTCCGAAATGGCTGCATCAATGCTGCACTAAGTAGTCAACAAGCTTAATTCAGTGGGCTGCCAGGGTCTATGGTGGACTAAAACAACCACCTTGGGAGCAGGAAAGGAATTCCCTGGCCGAAAGGGTCCACCTTATGATGGAGCTGAATGGACCCCATTGACTATATAATGGGGGTCCGTTCAGTTTTTGCTTAGCTGCCCAGCATTTTACTGGAAGATAAAGCGTTGAGCGCAAACCTATTTCTTCGGTATATTGTGCCGAATCTGCGTGCGGAACCTCCAAACAGGGATTTCAACGCCACCACAATGTTAATTGTGCCATATAGTGTTCACTTTGAGACACAGTAATTAGTATATTTGGTGCAGGGAATGTACTAGACCTGCTGATTGGATGTTTTGGAGATTCCCAAATACAGAGTGGCCACGGGAAAGTAGCCTGACACCACACTCTTATGAAAGGGTGCGTTCACACATTGCCGAAATGTTGCAGAAAATTTGCAGCAATTTTTTTTTTTTTTTATCCTCCTACATGTGAACAGGATGGGCTTAATCCTATTCATTTAAATAGTAAATCCTGTGGTTTTTACGCAGTGTTTCTGCGACGTATGAACACACCCTAAAGGCAACCAATCACAGCACAGTTTTCATTTCACCTCAGCAGTATAAGACGTGAAAGCTGCTCTGTGATTGGTGGCTATGGGCAACAGACAGATCTTCTTTTAGGCAGCTGCCATAAGAATGGGAAGGTGGGCTAGCTTTCTGTGGTCACCCAGGCCAGTTTTTGGGAACGTGGTGGTCCCCGGAGATGCCAGGATAGGTGGGGATTCCTTTTTTTTTTCTCTTTAACCAAAATCTGTGACCACCTCTACAAGGCATCATCATGAGTGCATATACTTATAGGCTAAGTTTGTGACTTGACATTAACTGTATTAAACTACATACCATCGGGATCTGTGCACATGGGGGTAAGGCTGGCAAAGACTATGCCATAGGTCGTTCACGTAAAGCCCAAAGCTTGGCTTTATCTAGGTCCTTCAAATAACTGTTTTTTTGGTTTTTTTTTCCCCCAAAAGTGACCTAAAAATAATCTAAATGCATACATTTAAATGTTAATGGGCCACGTGGCTTGCCTAAACCATATGGCCATTAACAACTGAGACCTAGGGAACTACTGGCTGGGTTCACACGGGGCAGATTCCCAACGGAAATGTCAGTTTGGCCGCAGCAAAACCCACGACATTTACGCCGGGAGAACCGCCACAGAAATAGCCGCGGCGGCTTTGAAGCGGCCCGGCCACTCGCTCCTCTGCTGCGGCCGGCGCTCCCAAGGAAGAGAGTGCGGCCACAGTGGAGGGGAAAAAAAAGGCATTCGGCAAATCCGCGCTGCAGCGGCGACTTCTGCCGGCTTAGCCGCAGCGGATTTGCCGTCCCGTGTGGGCGAGATTTCTGAGAAATCTCATCCACGTGGCTGGCTAATCCCGGGATTAGCGGCCGCATGCAGATTTGCTGCGGCGAAATTCCGCACGGAATTTCCGCGGCAAATCCGCCCCATGTGAACCCAGCCAAATCATAAGAAGCTGCATCACCTGCAGGATTGTTGGCCACAACCTAACTGTTCCTTGGAGCCGTACCCCTACATGGCCCAGTAATGAACCCAACGTATTCACCTGGGTCTATCGACGGTCTTGCATAAGACTTGTACTGGACAGGGAGGGAGCAGCAAGTCCCGCTTCACATACAAAGATGGATATGGAATGTCGAGTAGATGGAATGTACTTTCTAAACGTTTTGGAGAACCCTTCTTTCATGATGTAGCAACTATATATAATGCAAGGACCAGATTGCACTTCGCTACACAGCGCATATAGCTATAATATATATATTCTAGACATTGTCTCTCTTGGGTTGTGCATGCAATTCAGGGAAGCGTTTTGTACATTCTAGGCTGACACCCACACGAGAGCGAGTCCTGACATCACACCGGGGTCATATGTCCATGAGTCACATGAACTTCAGAGCGTGTTGATGAGTGGTGTGACACTGCACAACCCCAGTAGTGTCACACTGTACCGAGTGCACTCATACATTGTACTGCAATCCCAGCATGGACGATCAGGGAAGTGAAGTAAAAAGAAAAGTAGCTGTGTGTTCAAAGTTCGTCTGACGGGTCGTTAGAAATTGTGTTACTTTGTTTCTGGGAAAGCTGGGTAGTTCATGTGACTCATTACAACTTTCAAAGTTCATCAAGCTTTCCTAAAGTTCTGAATGGCACAGATACGAAGTATGATTCTAATATGCGTAGCCCCGTGTGGTGCAGAGTGTTAAGCCAACAGAAATGCAGTACTAAGCTCTCGCTCACGACCTGAAGGTTGGGAGTTCAATCTCCGCTTGGTTCAGGTAGCCGGTTGACTCAGCCTTCCATCCTTCCGTGATCAGTAAAATGAGTACCCAGCTTGCTGCGGGGGTAATAAATAAATTACCTGAAAGCTCTGCGGAATAAGTTGGCGCTATACAAATAAGATTTCTTTTAGTAGCCATATTTGTCATCTAGGTTTCCCAACAATAAAGCTGACCATACACAACCCTAGCTAGCATAATATTTCCTTGGGAAGAAGGAGACAAGCGGCTGCAATCAGCGGCTTCTTTCCTGCCACAAAGAAAAACGGATATGTTAAAATCCAACATGGTCAGTGCCATAGACATTGAAGTGACCCTCCGGTCCTAGACAAAGGTGTCTACCCCAGCTTCTCTGACTACCTGACTCGTTTGCACTCGTTCAGCCTGTTTGATCAGGCCCATCATCGTTCAGAATCCGTCACTTCTTGCTTATGTCTCGTTCAGTGTTTCACATCCCTATGCAGAACACTGAGCTGGGAGCGGATGTCATTGCTCGTTAGTCGCTTCATTTCACTTCCCTGAAATAAACCAATGAGTGACTTCTCAATGGGCGTCAACAGGCAGTCATTCATCTGAGTGACTGCCTGTTCACTGTGACTAGAGGCAGGTGTTCGACTTGTTCTGTCTCCATTCACTTAACGATTATGCCTCCTCCACAGTGTGCATCAGGTAGTCAGAGGTAATGCGGCCATCTTTGTTCAGAACCGGAGGGTCGCTTTAAATCGTCAGTTTGCAGATAAAGGATATCTATTGTATGCAGATAACAGCACTGCAATCACACTGGGGCTACTAAATCTACAAATCCCCCATTCTCCTTTAAACCACAACCTTGACATGTGCATTGCCAACGTCTGGCAGCCATTTGTATTCCCTCCTCTTCCGTAGTATTCCCAAATTACTGTGAATGGGGAAGAGTTGTTACGCTTGTAATGTTTATGGTGATGTCCTCGTTGGCAGTTGGGTGTATTTTGTTACGTAAGAGCCCAAGATGCCTCTGGGCAGATGGACAGGAGGAGGTGGTAGATTTCGGTTTATTATAGCATTGCGGTGTATGATGCTGCTCTGGATGCTGCGGCACTGAATACATTGCAGCATTCTGGAAGCATTTTGGTTTGTTACGTGTGAAGTGCAGGGAGGGGTTGTGAGGGATGGAGGGGGCACTGTGCTTTGAAGGAGGGGGGCTCATACATTTTTGTGTTTGGGTTGGACAGAGAGATCCTGGTGAGAAAGAACAAGACAGAACCCGATGTTCCAGGGACATGACGGGAGGAGAGGAGGAGGAGGAGGAGGAGGAGGGCGGGGGGAGCATCATGAGGATTTGTGTAGAGATGCCAGCCGTACATACTGCAATACAGCCATTAACTCTGTCTTGTGTTTACAGACGTCTTCACGACTCGTCTAACTGGTCTCTGGACCAAACTTCAAGACTCTTCTTAGAATTCTTAATTTCTTCGTCGGTCCGATCGTTTCCTGGAAATGGAGACAATGATTTCCAACAAGCCATCCAAAATCTGTTGTTATATCATTTGCTCTGAAAATGGCACAACTCTGATATAATCCATCTCTGGAACAGACTTGTTACCACGGGGCCCAGGGGGATCCTTACCCATCATAATCGATTCATCATGTTCCGCTTGTAGGAATGGTGAGAACTATCCGCAGGGGTTTATGTAGGTTGCGGCAAGAATAATGCTGATTGACAACCAATCTAGCTTTCCTTGAGGCCCGTTTACACGTAACGGTTGTTGTTTAAATGAACAAAAGTGCGCGATAATCCTTACGTATAAACGCGGGACATTCTGTCTAGATAAGCGTGAATAACTGCGAACGAATTAGCGGTGGCGTCACGCGCTCGTTTAAACGAGAATCGGCTTGAGTAAAAGGGGCATAATGGTGGATAATTGTGCCACAGAGAAATATGCCACAAAATTCGCATGTCTTGCCTGCGGATTTCACCCTTTATAATGCGCAGTGGTAAATCTACATAGAAATTTTCAAGTTTAGCCCCTTTTACATGAGACGACTGGGCGCTAAAGCACCAGGCGGCCGCCCCAGCATTGATTGCTCTTGTGCTTCACACAGGAGCAAGCATTGCTCAGTGAATGCAGGCGGAGCAGGGTGGGGATCATTGTCATCCGGCCACCTCCATTCACAGTAAACAGGCAGTTCATTAATGAACGACTGCCTGTTCTATGCAGCAGCAGAACAAAAATTTGTAGCCCTGCGTGAAAGATCCAATCAGCGATTTATCACTGATCCTTCTTTAACTGCGTGCGTTTACACCTAACAGTTACCATGCCGTATAGAAGGCCTTTCAGGGCCCTTTTACACGGAAGGCTCATTATTGCGCTAATCGTTGGTTGTGTTCGTTCAGTTTTGCACGTGCCAGCGATTGAACAATAATGGCTGCAATCAGCTCATGTGAACAGGCAGTCGTTGATCTGCGAGCTACTGCCTGTTCACTCTGAATGGAGGTGTGCGGCCAGCAGAGATCTCCAGCCCCCTCTGTAGCGTTTCGGTGAGCTTGTGTGGAAGCACAGGAGCAATAATCTTTGGGATGACTGTCAGGCGTTTAAGCGCTCGACAGTCGTCCCGTGTAAAAGGACCCCGCGACGTGCGGATTTTGCTGTGGATTTGTTTGTAGCGTAAAAAGGCCATGAAATGATGCTAATCCTCTTGTGGATTTCCACGAACTGCCAGATTTAATTTAAAAAACTATGTAATTAAATGTGGATTTAAAGTGGTAGTACAGGATTAAAGTACAGTTACCTTCTAAGGCTGTATTCGGACAGCCATATGCGAGTTGTGCCTGAGAAAGTTGAGCGCAGTTTGCATTGGACCGTACATGGACACTAGTCTCTGTGCTGTCTACACGACCCGCACCTTGCATACGCTATTGTCTCTGTGATGACGGATGAGAATAGACCAAGCAGTCGTTTCACAGGGAACACTGATCTGTTTGATTGGTCTAACTAGCTATAATGGGTCCATGTACTGTCTGTGGAATATATAGACCGCACACGGCTGTGTGAATGGACCCTTACAGAAATGGCGCAGGTTTTCTTCATGGACTATGCCATGTATTGCAGTGTAACCTTATTTAAAGGGGTATTTCGAAATTTTTATACATTTTATTTTTGTAAAGGTGTGTTCTGAATGCAGTAAAACAAGAAATGGGCATATACTCCCCTCTCCCACTATGTCCTCACCACCACTCTGTACTCCGCTACCCAGTTTATGGGACTTCTGGCTTTACAGCCAATAACAATGCTGCAGCACCTATGACGTCCCATAAACAGGCTGGGGAAACCAGTAAGCATGATGTCAGAGGGAACACCCAGAGCTGCAGCGGGGGACATAGCGAGAGCGGGGAGAGGTGAGTATATGCCCATTTGTCATTTTACTGCATTCAGAACAGTAGAATTCTAGCAAGTGTGGTGCTGTCTGGAGGACAGCAGTTGCGTTTCGAATCTCCTACATCCCCCTTTAATATCTCCCTTTGTTGGGCTGTTACTATTTAAATAATAGTATAGGCATGCAGAATAAGTGTCAGCCAACGGCTATTTCTTCTGACTCGCCCATACACATGAACACTTGTTTCGACCACACTTGTTTTTCTGATGGGCAGAGTAGAGAAAAAAAATGTAGCCAAAACCCCGTGTCGGTGTCTTAATTCCATTGGGTACATCATCTAACATGAGGCACCACATGCATGATAGTTTTCTGGTCCCACTGAATGCGACAAGTTCTGCCTAATGTTTGAGCGCCTTAAGCAATTCAATAAGTCGCATATGCCAAATCATATCCCATATCATAATAATCGCTGCATGTAGATTTCTACTGATTGTATTCAACAGTGATGGTCACTGATGTGTCTATAGCTGCATAGGTCAAGAGGGGTGTCGTTTTTTTTCTTAAGGAGAGCACCCAAAAAGTGTGTGGAGACACCTAGGGGGTGAGTGAGTCAGGGGATGGCATAGTCTCTCCCCAAGGAGAGCACCCTTGAAAGGTGAGGTAGGAGACTTATAAGGCCATACATGCTCCTCTGGGTAATTTATGCAAATAAGGAAGATGGAACAATACGTCTGCAGCGCCACCTATTGGATGGCAGCAGTCCTTCAAATCAATGTTCGACTTTTTAACAAGTCTGTAAAACAATGATCGGGAATAGGAAATCAATATGAACAGTTGCGTACTACTTCTGCGTAGAAATGAATGGCTTCAAATTGCCAAAAGTCAATCGCATAAAAAAAAAAGGCAAGAATTGTATGTATGTATGAAGTCCTAATCAGATCGGAGGGCGTAAACTTAACTTTAGCTACATCAGCGTCGTGTCCTACAAGGGCTTTACCCAAGTGTATGCCTAGACTTACCGCACAGCTGTCAATATTGACCATGGCGGATCTATAAACAAGTGGTTTTCTAAGACGTATCCCTTAGATATTCTCTCTCTAGCAGACGCACCCTTGTGTTTTTCTCACTGGACAGTGCTCTGTTTTATGAGGCAGCAGCGGTGGCAGACCGGAGGATGATCTTTGCTGATCCAATCGGGTTTCTCGGCGTCGGAAAATATCCCTACAGACGGACATGTCTGTGCCTAAGTTGATACCCAACGCACATCGTAAAGGGGAAACGGTGATGAAAAGGCAATCCATAAGAAGTGATTGATCTCGAAGTAGCAGAGCGCTTGTGCAGACTAACCCTAAGGAAGATGGATCTTGGCGGAAGACTGGGGATAAGTGGATCATGTCACGCTTCTCCTGAGAGTGATTGGTGCTCAATCTATTCCCCTTATCAAAAACGCATTGGAGGAGGGAGTTGGGAGTCCATGTATGTACAAGGCCTAAAAAGACTTACCTTTCCTCAGCTGACTTGTTGCTTGTTATCAGCGATTTCAGGTTGGGGAATTGGTGGATCGTGACGTTCTTCAATGGGATGACTGGCTGGAACGCCCCCCAAAATGTCTGCTGCTTTGAAGGCTCAATCTTGTGTCTTCAGTTTTGAGAAACTTGCTTGCATAGGAATATGAGAATCTCTTTAGTCCTACTTGAAGTTGTTCTGCTTTTGGTCGTACGTGTTCACATCATGTTTCTGAAGTCCATTTAACGTGCATGCCCAGAAAGTTCTTGATTAGAGATGAGCGAGCGTACTCGGAAAAGCACTACTCGCTCGAGTAATGTGCTTTATCCGAGTATCGCTGTGCTCGGGTCTGAAGATTCGGGTGCCGCTGCAGCTGACAGGTGAGTCTCAGCGGGGAGCAGGGGAGAGCGGGCGGGAGAGAGGGAGAGAAAGATCTCCCCTCCGTTCCTCCCCGCTCTCCCCTGCAGCTCCCCGCTCCGTGCCAGCACCCGAATCTTCAGGGACGAGCACAGCGATACTCGGATAAAGCAAATTACTCGAGCGAGTAGTGCTTTTCCGAGTACGCTCGCTCATCTCTATTCTTGATCTACATGCTAAGCCTAACCGTAGGACTAAATGTAGTCCAAAAGTTTTGTCTACCAGCTATTCACTCCTCTAAGTAGAATGTAGACTTGATGTATACGCTTTTCTTACATTTTAGTTATTGGGTGATTTATGCGAATGTAATGCCTTTTTTTGTATACGTTGAATGTTTTTACTTTTTTTTTTTTTATAAAGTTGAAAAAAGTTCTAAACTTTTTTAATGTATGCATTGAACAAAGATATTGCAGATGCAGTACTTTGTAGTGTATAAGTTAAATATATATGTTAGAAATGGACTCTAAACATGGTGTGAACATGGCTTATAGTCTAGATAGAGGCTCATCGTTTTCTTTTTTGTTTGTTTCTCTGTCTTTGATGTGTGGAGTGGTTTAGTGCCCAACATTTGTCCTTAGCCATCCTGGTCTCTGATATAGCACTGCTCATAGTAGGGGGGAAAACCCTTTAAATAGAAATCTATGACCTCTATCCAGTGGATTGCTTGGGGGCTCAACAGCCGGGATCCTCAAGAGCTTGCATTCACCTCTATAGGACGGAGGAAGATTGCTGAGCGTGTCGATCTCTTCATGATAGATTCGGGGTGCACACATCTGGGGGTCCTAGCGGTTGGACCTACAGCAATTTGATATTTATCCAATGGATAGGAGATAAGTGTCTTTAGTGATATAACACCTTAAAATCTGAGATTCTTTTCAATCCGCCATATACATTTCCTGGTTTTTGAACCCTTTGCCAGATTTCCAGTAACCGAAAGCTCGGAGCAGTACCAAAGGAGTTTAGGGTGCTCTATAGGGTTTAGGGTGCTTGTAGGGTGCTTTTTCTTATGTTTATCTAAAGATATTTTTGATATCCCTTTAACCCTTTCCAATCCACTGTCTGACCTCTAAAGACATTATGATTTAAAGCTGTACAGCTCTGATTTTTGGAAGACGTCCGTCGGGGTTCTCTTACTGTATATTGCCAGCCTCTCTGATGTCAGAGCCTATCCAACATGTCACCTCATGCAGTACTGGCTTTAGCCAGTATATAGCGCTGTTATATAACGGCAGAAAAAGAGTAAGCCCCCTAGGAAAACCAGGATACAAATTGGATTGGAAAGGGTTAATGAATACTATAATTACCTGAGTACTGATACTCCTTTACTGCACATTTTTATGCTTAGACTGCTAGTGGTGACAACCCTCAGCCTCCATGTGTTGGCGGAGTTGCAGAAGTGTTACCCGCTATCAGTAATCTATACCAGCCCTTTTATAAACTCTTGAGGTTTTTCTGTACTTTACATGTGGGTAACTAAAACTTTTGTTATTACTTTTGTGCCTTTTTGAATCTATTCAACTGTGGTATAAAAGGACAGATTAATATGGCCATTCCCCTGGTGCACTGCGGCTGATAAGTGATATCTCTTGCGCCATTCACTGGATTAGCCTGGCTGAAACTACCTAGTCCGTAGATAATAATATCAGGTGGTGGCTGATAATGCCAGAAGAGAAAGTGACAAAGTTATGAGAAACGTTCCAGGAATTTTCACTATTGTATCCGTCAATATAGTAATATATGCCTGAGCTTATTGCATATGCTATACATAAAGGGGGTTTCTTTGTCCTCTGGTGCGAGTTGCAAGTAAAGGCCCTTTTACACAGAATGATTATCGTTCAAATGAGCGGAAGTGAACCATAATCATTCAGTCTAAACGCAGCCAACGACCAAACGTTACTCCTGGGTTCCCACACAGCGGAATTCCGCCGGAAATCTCGTGGTTTGGCCGCAGCGAAAAACCACAAGATATCTGCCAGGAGAAGCGCGGCTTCAAAACGAGCGGCACTTGGCCGCGGGTTTTGAAGCGGCCCGGCCACACGCTCCTCCGCTGCGGCCGGTGCTGCCATAGAGGAGAGCGCGGCCACACCGGAGGAAGAAAAAGAATGAGCATGCTGCGGCCGGCTAATCCGCGCCGTAGCGCCGGCTTTGCCATGGCAGATTTGCCGTCCCGTGTGGACAAGATTTCTGAGAAATCTCGTCCACATGGCTGGCTAACCCTGGGATTAGCGGCCGCAGGCGGATCTGCCGCGGCGAAATTCTGGACGGAATTTCCGCGCCAAATCCGCCCCGTGTGAACCCAGCCTCGTGTGAATGACTGAATGAATGATTTCAAGTCTGAATGAGCCAACAATGTATCTGCTTTCATAAACGGGCTGCACGTGCGAATTAATGAACTCTGACCTCATTCGCTCATTCAAACGACAACCGTTTGGTGTAGACGGTCCGTTACCTCGACCCCATTGACTTCAGTGAGATTGCAAGGTAACAGGGTTACACACAGATCAATGGTCACGCAACCCAAGTTACTATGTAGCCCGTGCCTAAGGCCAGGGTCAAACGTTGGCAGCGTATGGCATCGATTTTTGGACTGCGCATGACAAGATATGTCACGCACACCGTCATGCAGTCTCTCTCGTTTGTTTTTAAGTTTCCCGCTCTGTCTCTTAGCGATATTGCATATAATCGCCGCAGATAAGCGTTGTAACTGCATATATATAAGTGTGACTGGAGCTATGAAAATCAATGTACTCTTATTGACCCCATTCACCCCATATTACGCGTGGGCCCGCCCTAAGCCCTAGTCTCCTACACTGGTTCCATCACGGAGATGACCTCCTGAGTCACGGATGACACCGATGTCTAGTGAATTACTATTTCCATGAACTTTCTGCCTACAAGATGGCTGCGATGATGAGTTCACTGAAACCACAAACTGTTATCGCCTCTACTACTCGAAGCCTGACCTCCGCTGGTAACGATCAGTGGAGATTACTCTTCTCCTTTTTCTTAAGGGCGGATACATAGTCCTCAGAAGTGACCCTCGTTGGTGGCCACTTGCTGAAGACGAGGACACCTGTCACCTCAAGTTTAGCCTCGACTTCCAACTCTGCACTTTTCTGCCTCCCACCTTCTATGCGTTGTTTTCCGTTCCCTCCTCTGCTGGCTTCCTTCCTGTCCCCCCTCGTGTAAACTCCCTGCCCTGCGCCCCCTCTTCCTGAGCACGCCCTGCACTGTCACCCTCAACTAGTCTAAGGGGCTGGAGATACCCCACATTTATTATGTCAGCTGTGTTCACCCTCCTCCATCGCCCGGAATTTCCTTTTTGCGGTCGTCTCCATTCTATACCACCTGCACCACGCCGGCTCAACTCATTTATGTCTTGTCTAATACATGAATCTTAAAATTTTGTTACTGACGAGGATCCAGTTGCTAATAATGTGTCTTTTTTTTTTTTTTTTGTGGTCTCCCATCTGTCATACTTAGATGGAGACACCATTGTAGACCGGTGTCCATCTGGTGAGGTCATGTCTTTTTCTTTTTTTTTTTCTGTGCCCATGGTCAATTGATTGGTTGCCCATGGAAGCACTGGGGTTAATCAAGGGTTCTCTACATAACGAGTGCCAAGTGCGGGCATGGTGCCAGCTTCCACGTCCTGTGTACAGAATGCATGATCATGTGACCAGAGGGAAGGCCGGGGGTAGATGAGCAGAACATTAACCCTTGCCGTCGGAGAATGCTTAGCAATGCAACATCTAGATTACATGCTGCATAGAGATCTTAGAAAGGAAACGCCATGAGTCTTGCAGGGCATTTTAAAGGTGCACGCTGACAAGCCTCTGGGGAATAGACCATAATAGATGACTGAGGTTTTCTTTCTTTCTTCTCTCTCTCTCTCTGCAGCCACTGACAAAACAGTCGCCTGCAAATGAATTCAATGAACCCCATGAAACCATCTCATCCAGGCACAGGACACAGGTAAGTGCCACGATGTAAGATCCGAGGCAATTGTGTGCCGCCGTGTTCATCTGGAATGGCTTTTAGACAGTTGAGCGTGCACCTGTGGTTTTAATGATGTCCCCTTTCAGCCTATCGCACCAGGAAGAATTAACTAAAATATATATAGGCGCTACATAGATGATTTTTTTTTTTTTTCTCATCTTGCCCAATTGGGAGTATACAGTATTTTTTTTTTTTTTTTTTTTTTGCATATGCATCTTTTTATACTTCATGTTGTAATATTTTTAGGTTGTTCTTTGTTTTTTGTTTTTTTTAAACTAGTTTGCAAATATTATATAATATATATAATATATTTTTATATATATATATATATATATATATATATATAATAAATATATTTATATATTTTTTTTCTAGCGAGATTGCCTTTTAAAAAAAAAAAAAATTTTCTTGCAATTTTATGATTTCGCTTGTGCAATTGGTCGGTGTCCGCCCCCCCAACTGATCGGTGCGGAGACTTTCCCCGTCCCCCGTATGTGTAAATGATATCTGCATAATCGCTCGTTTCTGTGTCTTCTGTATCCGATGTATTTAAACATTCTCATATGGTTCCTGCACACACCAATAACTCCCGCCTCTCCCCCCCCCTTAAACAGTGATGGTTCATTTGCATACGACTCTGTTCCCTGGCAACCAAACTCCAATCAGCCTGCAGGATCGCTCTCCGTAGTAACCACCGTCTGGGGTTTGAGCAACACATCTCAGAGCCAGGTAACACGTGACGTCACCTTCGTCACTCCCCTGTTATAGATCTGTCCAGCGATGCTTCGCTTAACCCTTTTCTGCATCCGCTCCTTGTATTCTTCTAGTTACTATTGTCTTCCGTAGTCACATGATCACCTTTTTATTAGTGTTGTTAAATACCCAAATAATACTTGAAATATTGCTTTTCTTGCATCTTTCCTTAGGAGGTTCTTGGTAATCCCATGGTGCCCAGCGGGGGCCCCACAGGAGGCGGAGTCATGCCAGGTTTGGCTGGCAACGGTGGGGGAATGGGAAGTCCTCAATTCATTGGTCAGCAAGGATTTCCAGAAAGTGGAGCCGGGAAGGGTTATCTGCCACAAAACATGTATGGACGTGGGGGATATCCAGGAGGGTCTGCTTATACTAACAGGTAACACTTATGGGTTTTTTTTGCTATGTAGTGTTGGGTTGCTGGGAGTTGTAGTTTTTTGCACTAGCTGAAACCGCCACATAATGAATGTAGGAACAAACCAGACTTTGATTCCTCCCATTTTACAGCTATTGTCTTGACTACAAGGATTGTTTAGCAACAGGTACCCTCAAAGGAGTCCTACAGTAGGCTAGAAGCTGGCCATACATATTAATGTCGGCCAAACCCACCAATTTGTGGCAGGATAGACCGACCATCTAATGTGTATGGTAGCCTCCCGACTCTTCCTCAATGGCAGGTGTAATCCATTAGGAATTCAGTATGCCCAGTCCTCTTGTTCTCAGGGAGATAAACCACCAGCAGAGATGTCTGACAGTGGCTTACCTCCGTTTTTCTATGTGGAACACATGTAAGCTTGGCCAAGTCAATCACTTGTGAGTGATCAGAGCTGTTAGCTGAACAACTTACGACCCGAGTCAAGGCGGATGTCATAGTAGTGAGTGTATTTTCCATATAGTCCTGTGTGAGTTTGCTCATGGCTGTGGTCATTTGTAGTTTACACTAGTTTACCGAAAGTAAGTGGACAAGAATCAAAAATAGTATTTATTTCCATATGTTAATACTTAGTGGGGCTGCTTCTTGGCCCTAATAACATCTACTAACATCTGATACACTTCAGCTGGTATTTCCCTTCAGTCATCCTGCAAACCTCTAGTGAGTTCTCAACATTTCTCTCATATCTCCTGACGAGACAAGACATTCCAGTTCATCCCAATGACGTTCAGTAGGGTTCAAGTCGGGAATATGTACAGGCCAATCCAATCGTAGAGCATCCATATCCTCAAACCAATGTAAAACCGTGTTGGATGTGTGACAAGGCTGTTGTCTTGATGGAAGTATTGCTGACCATTCCCAGAGTATTGTCACATTGTCAGCAGCACATTGTCTGGAGTGTCATGGAACAACTTCATCTTCATGTTGCTACAACCAACAGACTTAGACCATGCCACGTAAACCATCCCCAAACCGTAACCTAACCTCTGCCATACTTAACTGTTGGCACAACACACTCAGGCAGAAAGTGTTCATCAGGCTTCTTCACACCCAGGTACGTCCATCTGATTTGGTGGAGTAGCGAGATTGGTCACTCCATTGAAGGTTCTTCTATCCGATGACTATGCTTCTTGCACCACTGTAGATAGACTTATGCATTGAGCTTCAACATGGGCGGCTTGTGTGCAGCAGCATAACCTGTATATCCAATAGCCTGCAGTCTCCGTCACAAACTATGGCTGGGCTGATGCCTCTAAGGGTCGGCATCTTCTGTAGCTTGGTTCAGGACATGTGACCTGCTAATAAGACATGAGCAATTCTACTGATAGTGGTGTGCAAATACCTTTGGTAGGATAGTGTATGTGGAAACCTGTATCTGTAGTGTCCCCATTTTGTGGCCGTTTCAGTGAAACCGGTTAAGGCTGGAGTTTTCAATAATGGAGCTATAGGATGACTGTTGCAAGTATTGTGATCTGTAATTTAGAGTATACAAGAGCTATGTTAGGCAACAAAAAAAAAACTTAAGTTAAAGTGAAGTTCTATGACGCTGATTACTGACCAGTACATTTTCGTGGATTCTCATAGAAAAAAAAATCTCCAAGAGTTGCCCTTTTAAATTACAGAATAACCATGTCGAGTTGACCTGTCAGTAACTGCTTATGTCAGCAAGTTTACCTGATTGAAAGATTTCTTTTTCTTCCAACTTGAAGTTACCCTGGCGGCCCGACAGCCGGAGGTGGAATGGGCATGTCTCAGCACACGGGACGCGGTCCCACAGACTTCACACAGGCGGCAGCCGCAGCAGCAGTGGCTGCTGCCACGGCCACAGCAACTGCGACAGCAACAGTGGCTGCACTGCAGGAAAAACAGACCCAGGAGATGAGTCAGTATGGCGGGGTGAGTAGTGGCAGTGAGTCAAATCCCATGGAAAATGCTGAAACACAAGTGTCTTGCAATCCCAGATACTTGTCAGTGATGCTTAAAGGGCAAATTCAGTCAAATAATCGTATGTGTCATCCTTCTGGAAATTGGGGGTGATCATTTTGCCCCAATTTCTCCTTTTAATCTGTGCTTATTACTCTCCTTTTTCATAAAGAACATTGTAAGGTGTTGCCATTCAGCATTCACAACATAATATGATATATTTCCTTTTATACACAGGTGGGGCCCACTCACAATTTTGGTGGCCAATTCTTGCCTCACTCTGGTCCCCGAGGACCCTCCATCCAGGGTGGAATGACCTCTGGCGGTATGGGATCAGTCATGGGGCCTGCAGGAATGGCTCAAATGAGTATGAACTCTGCCAGAGCACCAAGTATGAACCAAGTCTATACTGGGCAAAGGATACCACCCCATGGCTACCCTGCACAGCTTCAGGGCCAACAGATACCACGTCAGGGTGTAAAAAGGAGCTACTCCAGTGAGGTGAGTGGCTTTAATGTGTCTCCGGCCTGCAAGTTAGAATGGGCACAGAATCGCTGTTGGGATTCTAGTTGGAAGCTGCCCATATTAGTAGGTGATCTGAAATTCCCAAGATGCCCGTAGTGATGACCTCCAGAGTCTAAAGCTGAAATACATTAGGATGGACTCTTTGCTTTAGCGAATATGAGTATTTATAAGGGGTCCTCCCTCAATAAGCTGGACTTGACCTATTATAAGGCCACTTATCTAAGGCTACTTTACGTGTTTAGTACAAAATGTTAGTAAATCACTGCAGCCGATCTGCAATTGTTTCTTACCTGTCCATAATTTTAGGTTTCACAGGAAATTGATGCATCTGTTATTGTGCACCTTTTGTACCATCAGAAGATGTATTAACGTAATTTTTTCTTTCTTTCTAGGGCTACGCACCTCAACAGTACATTCAAAGTAGCCAGTATCCACCCCATGGGGGTCAATATACCTCATCTGCTCCTCAGCAATCTGCCCCATCGCCTTCCTATCCTGGGCATCGTGTACAGCAGAATATGACGCAGTACATGCCCCAGGCAGGTCCTGCTGGCCATTTTTATAAGGTACATTATATTCTGGATTTCAGTTGCTTTCCTTTTTTCCTTCCCTGTAAAGGTTGTGTTTTTTTTTTTTGTTTTTTTTTTTTAAGTTAACAATTTTGACCATCTCTAAATTCATGCATGTTTAATGGGGTCTGCAGCGTTAAAGTGAATGTTATTAGCGCAAGTTAGAACCTTACATTTCTTAACCTCTGTAGCCTATTGGATAGGATATGACCAACCTGTGAGCCACATAAAGGATTGACCTGTCGATAATTTTCATTGATGAGGGTCTGTGTGCTGGAACCCCCAATATCTAGAAATGCAGATATTTCCCTGCTGAAATACAAAGGTCTTCAAACTGCAGTTGATGGGACAATATAATGGGACTGCTGTGTAGGGGCACTACAGTCCAATCACAGCCAGTAGGACACATTAATATTAGTTTGGAGATTCTTGGAAAGGTTTTTCAGCTTCCCCCCCACCCCCCCTCAGATTACCACCAATGAAGACTTAGAGGGGGTCTAGGCAGTGCCCGCCGGGATACCCTTGAGACTGAGTGGAAGCGTTGCTCCGACCCCTGTGTAGTGACCGGTGTTTGTAATTATAAGCACAGCTTCCACTAAAATCATTGGGACCCCAGTCTGCAATTACCAGCACAGCAGCTTCTATTGATTTCGGTGAGCGCCGCGCCTGCAATAGCAAGCGCCGGCCACTACACGGGTCGGAGCAGTGGCTTCCACTCCGACCCAGGCACATCCTGGCAGGCGCTGCCTGGTTAATCCCTTTTTAAGATGTCTTTATGGCTTGTCCAATATTTTAAAAGTCTATGCAAAGAAGAAAAGTAAAGTGTTTTTTTTAATTTTTTTTTTTTTAAATCCATAAAACTCTGCAACTATAAAACTTGTACGCAGCACAAATTAACACATAAGTGCTTATATGTCAGACAGCAGCCTCAGTCCGTGACGTATTCCTGTGGCACTTCTAGCAGTCCTCTCCAGGATAACTTGAGTCAGTGATAAGTTGTTTTTCCCTTACCTCGCCTTGAGGCGATATTGCCTCTGTTATATAACTCTAGCATAACTGACTAATAAACTGGTTGTACACGAGGTGCCTTTTATAATGGGGGGGATTGTATAACGGTGCCGTGAGGGTTTGGCACATTTTTCCTCCCCTCCATTTGCTAGTAAATATACTCTTCTGCCTGTTCTATTCTTGTGTGATCTTCGATTAGACTGTGTGGGGCGTGAGGGGATTAGTTTGGGATTGCCTTTGCTGGGATCAAAGCAAAGATGGAATTAGATGTAGGTTAAAAACTGACATGCGGCCAGCTTTATTAGAACGGTTGCAATATAAAGGAGATGCAAACATTCAGCGGGAACAAAAGGGTAAAAAAACGTTGCCTGTCGGGCACTAACTAATAATACGGAGTATAACCCCCTCTATAAGCTTGGAGAGCTTTCTGCCAGCTTTAAAAAAACAAACAAAAAACAAAAAAAACCCTCTTTTAGAAACCGTACTCACAGATCACATTAGTATCTCACACAGACCAGCTTTCTGTGTTCCCCATGTAGAGCAGCTTGGTGTTTCCCTGGCTGTTTTCAAATATCCACCCACTGGATTAAGTACCTGGCAGGTGAGACCCTCTCTGCTACTCCACATGTGACAGAAACCTAGGTGATACCTGCCTTCTATAACCACACCTTCATGACTGTCACAAGGGTTTCCCAATCAATATCTTTATGATCTGTTGGGGGTCTCTCTGCTGAGACCCCTACCAATCCCAAGGATGAGGGTCCAGTGTCCCATCCTCCTCATCATAGTGGCTTACTGCACCTCCCGCAGTGAGCAGCAAACTGAATGAAGGAGTGGTCGCTCATGCACCATGCTGCTCCATACACTTTTAATGGGACTGCCAGAGATTGGCTGAGCGCAGGCACTCGGCAACTTTCATCAACCCTATTGAAAGTTTTTGTGTGGACAGTGGATAACGTTTTAGATTTTGGGATAACCTTTTTAAAGTATTGACCGCTGCACTCGGATGTCTATGGTATGGTAATTTACCCTGATTGACCTTCATAACCTTGTCTTGCCCCAGGGCATTGTCTGTTGCCGGTGGTAACCAATCAGATTTCAACTTTGTGCTTATACTTGCCTTTCTCCTTATCAGTTCCTTCAAGGACAGCTAAGTCCTCATAGTGCGTTATAAGTACGGCCCTCGCAACAGACTTCTACATTTATTATTAAGAGCCTTTTACACAGTCTGGTCAGACACGAACATTTGTAAGAACATTTGCCTGATTATTTTATGGTGTGAATATGCCCGGATTTGCTGACAAATGAGCAAATGTTGGTTTGTCGGCCCGTTCGCCCCGCGGTAAATATCATCCTTGCCAGTAGCGCATCTCCCCATGTAAGGGTTGTTGACCGCAATGACAATTTCTGAGGGACGAACGATCCTTCATCCCACCATGCAGTATGAATCGGCCCTCGTGAAGGCCAATCTTATTGATCGGCACTTGTCTGGTGGCTGTTATCACGCCGGCTGTGTAAAAGAGGCCTCAGTCTTGGTGCTTACTATAGTGGAAAGAGTTTACATGTAGCTTCTCGCAGAAGTTGTTCGTTTTGGGTTTTTTTTTAGTGCTGGGGTCTTACAAGGCCTAAACAGGAGTTGCTAAATGTATGATGTTCTACATAAAGAGCAACATACTCCTACCCCATACATCATTCTGTTTTCGGACTCCCAAAGTGCTACTGGCCCTTTAAATATAAGATGGGAATCAAATTTGGTTAAGTCTGAAGATATTTTTCATTGTCACAAATTGTTTGCATCAGTCTCACCACTAAGGTCTAACTTTTTTTTTTTTCCCTTCTGTTTTATTCTGCAGCTCTCAGAACAATACAATGGACAGGGCAATAACTTCAATGGTGGAAACTTTGCATATAGTCAGACTATGAGTGGGGTAAGCATGAAGCATCCTTAAGAGTGCAAAAATTATAGCTGAAACCACTGCAGGGGGAATGGATGGAGTGCATGTAGATATCCTGCCCGTATGGAGGAGCCCGAAGTACAAGTATATGGATCCCTAGGGATGTATCCCATGTCTAATAGCCCATTTACACCTAATGATGATTGCTCAAAATTCATTCAAACTAAAGAATTGACTAGGACTAATGGGGCTGCCCGCAAGTCGCAGTAATGATCATGGTATCGCTGTGACTCGTGACCTCAGTATTTCCCCAATGTGGCCAATCTGCCTGTGGTCCTTGTATGAGATGGTATGTCTGTGACTCAGAATGAGTCTGAGGAATAGATAAGTCAAGTGGAAGTGATGGAGCATCAGGGATCCTCATTAACAGCAACATTTATATATAAACGAAGTGTAAGCAAGTGCCTTGTTTTACAGCCAGGGCGCCCCATGCCTGGATATCCCAGCTCGCCCTTACCTGGAAATCCTACACCACCTATGACTCCTGGAAGCAGCGCTCCACCCTATATGTCACCAGGTCAAGATGTCAAGTCACCGTTTCTACCCGATGTTAAACCTCCACACAACTCTTTGCACCAGTCTCCCACAGGTGAGTCTTAAGCACGCTCTGAAGAAATATTGCCACTTGTATGGACATATATAAGATGGGGAATGATGTAGTAATGCAACACATTTGTGCCCTTAGGTGCCTCCAATGATGAGCTGAGACTAACATTCCCAGTACGGGATGGAATTGTTCTTGAACCATTCAGATTGCAGCACAACTTGGCTGTCAGTAACCATGTATATCACCTGCGGGAATCCGTGTATAAGACCCTTATGATGAGGTATGCTCTTAGTAAGTTTTTTTTTAGGATGTGGATGTGGGATGTTGTATGTTTTCAGTGGACCTTGGCCAGATCCACATGCCGTTTAAATGTATAGGTAGATTTCAGTGTGGGGAAAAAAGTTTACGACGTGGACGAGATTTGTAAAATCTCATCCGCATGCCTGCTACTCCAATCCAAGGTTGATGCGGCAGGTAAATTCTGCAGCAAATCTGTGGACTGAATGCACCACTTGTACTATTCACACCCCTTCTCTCACTGCCAGGCCTGATCTGGAGTTGCAGTTTAAATGTTACCACCATGAGGATCGACAGATGAACACAAACTGGCCGTGTTCTGTACAAGTCACTGTGAACTCCACACCACTGAGCATTGAACGAGGGGACAACAAAACTTCTCATAAACCCCTCTACCTGAAGCAGGTGTGCCAGCCTGGCCGGAACAGCATCCAGATCACCGTCAGTGCCTGCTGCTGTGTAAGTACAGTGCGTATTGCGGTAGGGAGAGAGAACAGAATAAAGAGGGCCATCCTCTGCCTAAATAAATAACCCCGCTAATTCTAAAATGACACCTGAAGTGATAGTATTCGGCGGGAAACCTCTAACTAGTCACCTAATGGCTCAGTACCTGAACATCTTGTCCAATGGAAGTGGGTTTATTTTACCATAATGATGATGATTTCTGCACGGATAGGCCTATGCAGACAAGTACAGGGTGGCCAGAAAAAAAAAAATTTTATATATATATATATATATATATATATATATATAATCAACATGGAAAATGATCCAGCAGGCCATCCATGTTCAAATCTGAATGCATAGCCTTTTTTGTTTTTTTCCAACCCCGCAGACGTCCCTGTCCCATACAGTCTTGTATAGTGGTCGTCTTGGGCCCATATAGTTATGAAAGTTAATGAGCTGTTTTGCTGGATTTGCGTACACGTGTCGATATGATAAACGCCCTGGACACGTTCTTCAGACTCTTAACAAGGTGATGTCTCACCAGCCCACTCCCATTATTAAAGGATTAGACTCCGAACTGAAAATCGGTAAGAGTTCAAGAGGTTTTACAACAATGCGAATGCTGTTTACTCTGCGAGTACAGTTGTCATCGCTCACACAGCGTTGTGCCTGTTTCAACCTGTCGCCACTGGTTTTCTTTCTCTGAAAAAAAAAGTTGGCTCTGGAGTGTCAAAGAATGATATGCTGATTTTAGAAGAGCAAACCTCTAATATATTTATATTTTAAACTTTTTTTTTTTTTTTTTTTGCAGTCTCATCTATTTGTGCTACAACTGGTCCACCGGCCGTCTGTAAGATCTGTCCTCCAAGGTCTAATAAAGAAGAGGCTGCTCCCTGCTGAACATTGCATCACAAAAAGTAATGTCATGGCTCCAGATCTGGCTTTTACCATTACCCTTCACTTCTCTGTCTCACCCTCTATTTAACTCTTTCATAGTCAAAAGAAACTTCAGCAACGGCAGTATCCCCGGGACTCCTGGCCCCAACGGTGAGGACGGCGTGGAGCAGACGGCTATCAAGGTGTCCCTAAAATGTCCAATCACCTTCCGAAGAATTCAGCTTCCTGCTAGGGGCCACGATTGCCGACACATCCAGGTAATGAGGCGTTGACGACTTATAACTCTTTATTGTTTGATTGCCTGTAGCTGGTTATTAGCTGAGCTCTTACTACACTCCGAATTCTTCTCCCATTTGTATCATTGTAATGTATTCTCACATGCCTCCTTTTTTTTTCTCACTGTAGTGCTTTGATCTGGAATCGTATCTGCAGCTCAACTGCGAGCGTGGGACCTGGAGATGCCCTGTGTGCAAGTAAGTGTTACTAACTTGGCTCCCCCCACCATATTGCCTTTCAGAAAGCCATCTTTTAATTCTGTATGACTGTTTCCAAAGGCCCCTTTTCACGTAACAACTTTTTAGACCACCAATGGCTGATTAGTAGCTTGAAATGCCATTTGCAGGGATCTGGTGGACATTTCCATCAGGAGGCTTCCCCGCAGCTAGCAGGTCAGACTTTCCCCCGACCTGGTAAAATGGCATAGTTTCATAGCAAGAAATTTCGTAAATTTTATATCCCCTGACATTTTACCAATCGTGCTACCAATAAGGTTGTGGCATAATAGTTTGGGATCCATAAGCTATAATTGTATCTTTTTATCTTCTGTCAGTATTCCACTAGACGATTGTTAGAATTGTCGCTCACAAATACATAGTTGGTGATAATTGACCGTGTGAGACTTGCCATGGAAGTCTGATAGATGCGAGTTCCATCTCGGAGACCTGCACCTATCTCTAGTTCTGCCCCCCACAGTCGCCTGGCCTGCTAAATGTGGTGGCCACTTGTAGTTGGGAGTTACTGAAAGAGCCAAGGTGGTTGTTTTAACTTTAGGTCCCATAGAAGTGAATGGGAGTTCCACAAATTGCGTAGCGCAGCTTGACTTCACATAATTCCTGATCATGGTACTCAAGTGGACCAGCGGCTGTGTAGGGAAGAACTAGAGATGGATGTGGGTCCTACCATCAGACTTCACGGCATAACCTGTGGATGTGTAATGCAAGTCTCAGATGGGACTAGCTCGTTAGGGGATGTTCACACATTGTAGAAATGCCTCAACTGAGTTTGATGTGGAAATGCTGCGGATTTGCCGCAGACCCCCTCTTTGGATTGCATTGCAAAAAGAGGAATCTGCACTGAAAACCTGCAGCATAAATTGACGTGGTGGATTTATAATCAGTTTGCGCACAGATTTAGTGCAGATTTTTTCCACAGTGTCCGATTTAGAAAATGTCAACCACTTTGCTGTTACTGCAAATCTGCTTCCATTTAATGTGTTCCAGAGGGTGCTACACCTGTAAAAGTCTCACTGCGCCAGGAGGTCCACCAGTTGCGGCCTTAGTTCTTGTGGTCCTCAAATAGTTGCAAACATCTTGGACATGCTCCTCGTTAATAGCGTCAGTCTAATGAGCGCTTCCTTTTAAAACTGTGATAAGGAATATGGTATATAGTTTTGGGCACCGGTACTCAAGAAGGACATATCAGAGCTTGAGCGGGTACAAAGGCGGGCAACTAAAGTAATAAAGGGAATGGGTGGACTACAATACCCAGAGAGGTTATCAACTCTGGGGTTATTTAGTTTAGAAAAAGACGGCTGAGGGGCGACCTAATAACTATGTATGGATATATGATGGAACAATACATCATCTATTTATACCCAGGACTGTGACTGTAACAAGGGGGCGCCCTCTACGTCTAGAGGAAAGAAGGTTTCTACACCGACATAGAAGGGGGTTCTTTACTGTAAGAGCAGTGAGACTATGGAACTCTCTGCCTGAAGGCGTGCTGATGGGGGCGGGGAGGGGGGACTCTATAAAAGAGTACAAGAGAGGCCTGGATGCCTTTCTTAAGCGTATTACATGTTATAATCGGTCTGTGATCCGGAAATTATTCAGATTGCAGTCGGAAAGGACTTTTTCTTTATTTTCCCTAAAGTGGGGGAAATTGTCTTCTACCTCATGGGGTTTTTTGCCTTCCTTCTTCTGGATCAACATTGGCGAGTAATAGGCTGAAGTAGATAGTTCTATGTTCAGGTAGGATTGTTCGGTGATTGAGAACAGCATATATTTGTAATACCTTCTGACAGACAGTAGGTGGCGCTAGATATCCATAAGTGACATTTCAGACAGTGAATGGCGTTTATTGCTGGTTACAAGTCATTGTTGCTATCTCGCTGTAAAGCAATACCATAAAATCCAGAGCCCGCGCCATTACTTATATCGCTGGTAAATGCTTGTGAATGATGGGATTTATCTCTTTGTTTTGCAGTAAAACGGCCCTGTTGGAGGGGTTAGAAGTTGATCAGTACATGCTGGGAACATTGCTGTATATCCAGAAGTGAGTGCTGCCCGGGTGTAATATGTGTTCATGATCCGCCTAAAGTTAGAGAATCTCCTGTTTCTGTATCAAACAAAACTTTCTGGCCTTTTCCTGAAATGTTGTGTTTTGTGCTCCAGCTCTGATTACGAAGAGATTACTATTGATCCCCTCTGTTGCTGGAAGCCGGTCCCGGTGAAGCCGGATACCCATGTGAAGGAAGAGTCCGATGGACCAGTACTCAAACGTTGTCGAAGTCTAAGCCCGGCACACATGGTTATGCCAAATGTTATGGAAATGATTGCTGCTCTGGGACCAAATTCTTCTCCCTTCAACAGTATGCAGTCCGGGGGTGTGCGAGCGGACTACGGTGGCCAGCAAGGTGGGTGATAAGAGCTCTCCATGCAGTATTGGGGTTTTGTCCCTTGCTGTGAGTTCTCCGCAGTGCTATGCAGGAAAACATCGCAAATGTGTATGACCCCCATTCAAAAGAATGGGCTTCATATCTGTACGAGATTTGTGCGACTCGCACGATTTCTCGCCAGTGTGAAGCCGGTCTAAGAGTAGCAGGAAGAAAACTTACAAACCAGAAAAGGGGAGGGGAGGAAGTAATATTGGATAGTTGCCGGTCTAGTAACCAAAAGTGGCCCCAGCAGCTGCCAAGATGGCTGAATATAGTGGTAGAAGCTTCCTGTCCTTGGTAGGAAGAGCAGCTCTGAAGCCCATACTGCTGCTCTGACAAGTATGGGCACACTGAAAGCAATATTCTCTGACCTGCTTTTTCAGCAAAGTTATAAAGTGCTTTAAAAGGGGTATTCTGGGGGTTCAGTTTTTTTTTTTGTTTTTTTTTCCCCTCCAAGTTTTCACCCATCTGCTTAATGAGTGAAAACTGATATCAGGGGGGGAACAGAAGACCCATGTTCCAACCTATTTCTCAATGCAGGATTGCTTATGCCTACTTGCCTAACGCTGCAGTGAATGGGGCCGCTGGTTGTGCATGCGTGCTTTTGTAGCTCCATTCACTTTTATGGGGCTGACAGATAGCGGAGCGCTATGATTGGCTGTTTTCGGCAGCCCCTTTGAAGTTAATGCAGTGGCTGTCTCCCCAGCTATTCCCCCCCCCCCCCCCTTAAGGAAATGGGTATAAATGATCGTGCACTGAGAATTAGGGGGATACAGGTCTTCTGTTCTCGGGATTGGTGGGGGTCTCAATGGCCGGCCTCCTGCTGCTCTATTAATTTTCACCCGTCCAGCAGAATACCCCTGTGACTAGGCTTTCCAATACAAGTCGCCCCACAGGTAGTCTATGGTTGCTGCATGAAACTTATAGCATGCGGATGTATATGTCCGGGCTCCAACCAGACATCCATTTATCGATTCCTAATGGTGGGGAGGTAATTTGGCAAAAGCGGTTATTTTATTAAAGTTATTACTTCACTAAAGATGGCTGCCTCAGTCGCTCTTCGCAGAGATCTCCGATAAGCGATGCAACTGTGGCCAGCCAACCACATAAATGATGGAGTCTCCAGAGCAAGCGTCGCTCTTAGGAGCGTTCCCACAGCCTTATTTACTACCCTGTGCAGTTACGTCAGCCATCACGGCTGCCTAAAACCACATGATGACAGAACGCCACCAAACTGTTCCATGTGTTTCCATTCGGGATCCGTCGCAGTGTGGTTTAAAGCCGCCGTCATGGATCCCCCTGACGTCCTGGCACAGTGTGGTAAATAACGTTGTGTGAACACTTCCTGATCTAGGGGTTCCCCGCCCGGACTCGTTAAGGCTGATCTGGCCTGGGTGCAGCCATAGCTGCTGTTTGCTCTTTACTGAAATTCATTGTTGCCATCGAACCATGAAGGGGAGGAGGACTCTGCATAGAAATGGTAGTATTCTGTTGGCCTCTATTTATGGGACAGATCAGAGCACACTCAATGTTAATTACTTATTCTGCAAAGGAAAAGGCTGATTATCCTGTTTTTTACCAGGTTTCTGTTCTTGGTGCCCAGAATATCGGCCATCTACGCTGTTTTAACCAACGGGGGGGGGGGGGGGGGGGACAAAAACAAACCTGAAACCTTAATAAAATAAAAATGGCTTCTAATGCCCATATAATTGTGTTCTGCCCAGGCTTAGAACGGGTGTGGAGAGTTGTACGGAGTGGGCTATATGATGCCTGAAGAGTTTTGTGCATGGGTCCTATTCTAGTTGATAGGACTTTTGCATGAGACTGTACAAGCATCAAGTGATGGCCTTAGTAACCACTGCATAGTGTATCTGTCAATGATCTATGTGAGATCAGGTAGGAGAATCGCATTAGAGTATTTTGGCACAGGCTGATTCAAAAAGAATAGTCTATTTTATGGGAGAGTGTTCTGATCTGTGCAGAGAGGTGGAGGAGGTAAGCTGTGGCCATCTCCTATTGTGAGTGGTGAATCCTGTGTTCTCTATACAGTGGGGGGAAAAAGTATTTAGTCAGATACCAATTGTACAAGTTCTCCCACTTAAAAAGATGAGAGGCCTGTAATTGACATCATACCTCAACTATGAGAGACAACATGAGAAAACACATCCAGAAAATCACATTGTCGGATTTTTTATGAATTTATTAGCAAATTATGGTGGAAAATAAGTATTTGGTCACCTACAAACAAGCAAGATTTCTGGGTCTTACAGACCTGTAACTTCTTCTGTAAGAGGCTCCTCTGTCCTCCACTCATTACCTGTAGTAATGGCATCTGTTTGAACTTGTTATCAGTATAAAAGACACCTGCCCACAACCTCAAGCAGTCACACTCCAAACTCCACTATGGTGAAGACCAAAGAGTAGTCGGAGGACACCAGAAACAAAATTGTAGCCCTGCACCAGACTGGGAAGACTGAATCTGCATTAGGCAAGCAGCTTGGTGTGAAGAAATCAACTGTGGGAGCAATAATTAGAGAATGGAAGAGATACAAGACCACTGATCATCTCCCTCGATCTGGGGCTCCACACAAGATCTCACCCCGTGGGGTCAAAATGATCACAAGAACAGTGAGCAAAAATCCCAGAACCACACGGGGGAACCTAGTGAATGGCCTGCAGAGAGCTGGGACCAACGTAACAAAGGCGACCATCAGTAACACTACGCCGCCAGGGACTCAGATCCTGCAGTGCCAGACGTGGCCCCCTGCTTAAGCCAGTACATGTCCAGGGCCGACTGAAGTTTGCTAGAGAGCATTTTGATGATCCAGAAAAGTATTGGGAGAATGTCATATGGTCAGATGAAACCAAAGTAGAACTGTTTTTCCTCCAAACACGACAAGTTGTGTTTCTGCCAAAGAATGCTGAGTTGCATTCAAAGAACACCATACCTACTGTGAAGCATGGGGGTGCCAACATCATGCTTTGGGGCTGTTTCTCTGCAAAGGGACCAGGATGACTGATCCGTATACATGAAAGGATGAACGGGGCCATGTATAGTGAGATTTTGAGTGCAAACCTCCTTCCATCAGCAAGGGCACTGAAGATGAAACGTGGCTGGGTCTTCCAGCATGACAATGATCCCAAGCACACCACCAGGGCAATGAAGGAGTGGCTTCGTAAGAAGCATTTCAAGATCCTGGAGTGGCCTAGCCAGTCTCCAGATCTCAACCCTATAGAAAACCTTTGGAGGGATTTGAAAGTCCGTGTTGCCCAGCGACAGCCCCAAAACATCACTGCTCTTGAGAAGATCTGCATGGAGGAATGGGCCAACATACCAGCAACAGTGTGTGCCAACCTTGTGAGGACTTACAGAAAACATTTGGCCTCTGTCATTGCCAATAAAGGATTTATAACAAAGTATTGAGATGAACTTTTGTTATTGACCAAATACTTATTTTCCACCATAATTTGCAAATAAATTCGTTAAAAATCAGACCATGTGATTTTTCTCTTATATCTGTTTTCAGACTTTGATTCAGCTAAGAACTCTGTCCTCATGCAACCATTTATCCCTTCTAGGCCCAGCTTTCCAGAACCAAGGGGGATTTCCTGAAGGCGGCTTCCCATCCTCCAACCCCAGCACACCCACGATGAATGACTTCACCGCTAATGGTCCGCCACCCATCTCCTATCAGTCTGACATTCCAAACTCCATGATGAGCCAGGAAAAGAGTGGAGGTCCAAACTTAACTGGGCAGGTGGGGAAAAACATTGTGCAAGTTTTTTTTCTTCTCTTTAAATGTTGCCAAAGCTGCAAAAATTGGATGTATAAAGGCCTCATGTCGACGGGATAATTTTTATTTTAAATCCGCAGCGTTTTTCCTGCACGCGGATCTGCGCCCCATAGGGATGCATTGGAGTTAAATACCTGCGGATGTCATTTTCTCCGTCAGGCGCGGATCCGCGTGCGGGGAAAAAAAATGGACATGCTCCATTTTCATGCGGGTCTCCCGCGGGGATGGCTCCGCAGGTTTCTATTGAAGCCTATGGAAGCCGTCTGGATCCGCGGGAGACCCATACTAGAATTAAACTCGCCTGCTCCGGACGATGCAGATCTTCCTTCCTTCCTTCGCGGCCGGATCTTCTTTCTTTGGCCCGGTGGATGTGCTCGGCGCATGCGTGCGGCACGCTGCCGGCGTGCCGAGCACATTCGCCGGGCCGAAGAAAAAAGATCTGGCCGCGAAGGAAGGAAGATCCGCATCATCCAGAGAAGGTGAGTTTATTCTGATTTTTAGGCCTCATGTCCGCGGGGCAGGAGGGGATTCTACATGGAGAATCCGCGGCGGGCCTAATTTTCCTTGTGGACATGAGGCCTAAAAGTGGATGAACAGGAATACGTTGTGTCCCATACAAGACATTACGTATGCTAGAATGCAGGAGCAGGTTGTGGCTATTGCAGTCATCCTGGGTGCCAGTGCCTGACTACCCCTCTGTTCTCCCTTGGACTCCTCGTAAACCCTTTATGCCACATGTACTCCCTCCGGTGGCAAAGTGATATATGGGGCAGGCCTGGGTGCTGAGCCTGCTACAAAAGTGGCAGGTATCCTCTGTCTGACCGCTGACATCGGCTGCATCAGTGCCATCAGATAGCTCCGATTGTGGCTTTTAACCATTTTAGATACTGCAGTCAATTCTGACATTTAAATGGCTCACTTACTTCCAAATGTGCCCCCACCACCCCTACCCGAGTGCCATTGGAAAATACAGGTTCTCCTGCAAAAAAGCAATCCTTCTCACCACCCCATTAATGGAAAGGTAACAATGTTTATGTGGGTCAGAACGTGGCAATATTTTTTTTCTCTTTTTAGGCCCAATGTCCACGTGTGGATTTGATTTATTAAATCTGCGCGGATCTCCTGTGCGGGACATCCGCAGCTGTAGCCGCCCATAGGAAACAATGGGACGTCTGCAACTGAATTAAGCCGTGCGGATTTGATTTTGAGGTGCTTAGCGGTTGTCCCCGCGCGGATCTAAAATCGCAGCATGCTCCATTATATTGCAGATGTGGCTCCATTCATTTCTATGGGAGATGAAAACGCACAATCTGCGAACACCCGCAAGGCATTAAAAAATCATTTTGAAGATGATCCGCAGTGCAAATCTGCGTGTGCCGTGGACATTGGGGCTTAAAGATATATATTTTTTTTAAGTAGTACCACAAAAAACACTTTATAAACTTGGTATTGCTGTAACCTTACTGACTCACAGAATACAGTTAACATGTCCTTTTTAGCTGCACCATACACACAGTAAAAAAAAACAAGTAAAACAAAGCACACCCACCCCAATAGCCAAATTATGTGTTTTTTTTGTTTTTTTTTCTTTGTTCCCATGTTATCCCACTTGGCCATATAAAGGCTTTATTTTTCATTAGCATAGCTATAATAAAGTTAAAACCTTTTTGAAAGTGGGGAGAGAAAAAAAAAGGTTTGACCCTTTTAAGGGCTAATGCCCACGGCCGGATTTCTGCCAGCCGGAAATCCGCGGCGTTATGCCGCAGATATTCGGTTGTATTGAACCTAATGGCTCAATGCTTACGTTGCAGAATTCCAAAACGGAATTCCGCAGTGTGAAGTAAACCTTGGCATGTTCTAAATGCTGTGGGAATGCACGCGGCCGGCTTCCATTGTAGTCCATAGAAGCTGTTCGTCACGCTATACTTCCGCTATAGCACAGCGGACGTATAGTGTGAGTACGCTTCACCGCCAGGCGCGTCATGCTGGAGTCGCACAGCGGATCTGGGAGGTGAGTATGGGGTCTTTGGGGGGTACGCCGTGACTGACTCCGCTGCGGTATTCTGCTGGCAGAGTCCGTCATGGCTGTGGGCATGAGGTCTAAGGGGTTAAAGGAACTGTCTCATGAAAACCGTTTTTTTTTTTTTTTTGTTTTTTTTTAAATAGGAACCGATCTGGTGATCAGCTGATCACTGCTGATCTGGCTTCTGTTAGAGCCCCGTTACACAGCATGACTGTCAAGCGGCTAAGCGCTTAAAACAGGAGCGATGATCGCTAAGTGAATGGAGGCAGAGTGTGCCAGAAATCTCTTCCAGCCGCCTGCATCCATTCAGGCAATGGTCCATAGATGAAGACTGCGGGGAAGATCTATGAAAGCCCATGCACCTAGACCGAAAAATGTCACATCATAGACCAAAATCTAGGTGCCGTGTGCCAGATCTACGAGGACTGAGAGGCGGGCTTTGGTTTTTTTTCTTATTTATGCCTGGTCACATCCTTTTAACTTTTAGTCAAAGTTTGTGGTCGTGCGTTGGGTGGCGCAATGGTTTAGACTTTTTATTTATAATGTGGGACCGTTCTAAAAATACAGTCCCTCCTCCCGTGCTGATGTGTATTCTCAGCACAAACTTTCACGTCGCAGACAAAGAAGGTATTTGCTTCTAACGCGTCAAAAAGTCACAAGCCATATATTAAATTTGTCTTCTAACAGATCGCTATTTGGACCAAAAGTAGCACATAAGTTGTATTTGCATGAGCCAATTTTTTTTTTTTTAATATCATCTGGTTTTTATGCATCCATAAAATGGACGGTGAACGATGAGCAAATGAATTGTCCAATTGTTGCCCGTGTTTACACTGAATGGTAATTGTTCTATGTAAAAGGACCGTTGCTTATGCAGATCGGCTATGGCAGGATGCACTATTACATTGCGATTATTCCAATGAATGGCCAACCATCTAATGCATGGACTGTCAAGTCTGCCAAAGTGGTTGTCTATTGGGGCTAGTAGGTCCAGAATGGGGGGTCTTGCCTCTGTGACATCCATATGCCCTTTGAAAGGACATATAGAAATGAGTTGTCATAATAGAGACCATCCCTTTTTATATTATTAATGGGAGACTTTGCATGGATTTTTATGCACGCTCACCTGAAACCATTCTAGATGAAAGCAGTGCAGTTTTTTCTTGCCTTCTTTTATAAGGTATTCAGCATTAGTGATAGTTGCGCTCACAGCCTAACCTAAATCTGTGTACCCCTTGTATTGTAGTGTCATTATGTAAAGGGCCCGTCTATAGGGGAACATGCTTGTTTCTTCACTGGCACCTTCACATGGGCCAATGATCAGGTGATCAGCTGACAAACGAGCAAAGACTCCATTTAATGGGTATCGCGTCCATTTAATGGGTATCGCGTCTTCTACGTGGCACCAAAAATCCTCTTGCAGCTGGAATTGTCTGAACGATCGTACCAACTTGTAAAAACCTCATCAATCAGGGCTGTTTCCTGGCAAACAATAGAAGTATCAACCTACCCGAATTGTACAGGTACTCATTATTTTTGCATTTGGTGTATTTACAGGTTCCTCCGCCAGGGCGGCTAGAAGCATCACACAATCCTTCCCAGTCTCTTCATACCTCCAATCTCAACAATCAATCACCACAGCAGCAGCTTCACCATCGGAATCAGCAGCGGCAAGCATTGGCGCAGGCTGGGAGCGATCTGGCATTTAACCCATCTGTGGGGATCCCAGCTCCAGGCGATGTGACAGAAGCCTCTCTTGATGTAAGATTTATTTTTTTATTTTTCCTCCCTAATTTAAAGGGCCCATGTCATCACCATTGAGCCCCATAAACTACATTGTGGGGCTTAAGGGTGAGGGAACAGGAAGTGTGGGAGATGCATTTGATACTCACCAGGTGCCCTGTTTCCACGAATTTCGTGCATGCACGTAGCGTGACTCTTCAGACGGCTCTCAGCACCCACGCTCTTCCGTACAGAAGAATGGCAGAGCAATGTGCACAGAGCTGACTGAAAAAAGTCACGCTGCATGCCTGCCAAGTTTGTGGGAAAACTGCAGAGGAATGGGGCGCCTGGTGAGTATCAAACAGACAGGGTCTTATATTAATATTTGCGCCAAAAGAGGCAGTAGGTCTTCATTTCTGGAAATGTCTTATTTTACTTACTTAGCAGGCTTTGTCTAGCTCCTTCCTGCTGCTTTACAGAGCCCGGGGTGATTCCTGCAGTCTTTGGCCACCCGCACAGGATTACTTCCTGATTGCAGGATTTATAACTCCCACCTCCGATGCATGGTTGTGATTGGTTCTTCGAGCGACGCGGCTCAGCCAATCGCAGCCATCACTTAATAAATCCCGCCTTCGCTAATTGGCTGAGGCCCCACTTAGTCAATAAACCCCACTTCCACAATGCGATGGCAGCGATTGGTTTTTCGAGCACCACCTATCAATGCAGCTCTCGGAAGAACCAATCACAGCCATCGCTTTGTGGAGGCAGGATTTATGTATCCCACAACCAGGAACTGATCCTGTGTGGGTGGCTGAAGATTGTGAGACCTGCATTGGGGCAATGGAGAGCAGCAGGAAGGACCTGGATTGAGCCTGCTGAGTAATCTCCCCCTTTTTTTTTTTTTAATGTAACCCCTAACAAGACCTGAAGGTCTGCAAAGCAGACACGGTCGCCATAGGCACGATCGTCATAAGGCAGGCACAATCGCCGTAGGGCAGGCGCAATGGCCGTAAGCCCTGGAGATATGCAGTCAGCCAGACAATAAAGTGGAGGAGCAGATTGTTCTTGGCAGGCTAATATGCAGTCACCCACTCAACCCAGCCCAAATTGGGGAGGAGTGACTGCATATACTAATAGCCTGCACATGTGAACGATACCAAAGATGTCAGCCATAGATGGGTGGTGACCCACCATACAGGATATCAGCCCTGGCTGATATAACAGCGGGTTGCCCTGTATCTCTAAAGTGGGCCACACTGGCTGACATCTTGGGCTCCCCCACCAACTAGCAAACTACATACAAAAGTACTAATGCATACTAATAAAATGCGGGTGTTGGTACTGCATTTTGGCCAAAACGCATAGGCTGACGGGCCGCGCCGAGGCCACACCGCTTCCGTCAGTACCTACGCTAACTCACGATAAATTACATAAAATCACAGAGGTGAGGAAAAAAAAAAACATTATTCACAGAAAAAAACAAAAATACAATACCTAAAGGTCTGCAAAGCAGACACGGTCGCCATAGGCACGATCGCCATAAGGCAGGCACAATCGCCGTAGGGCAGGCGCAATGGCCGTAAGCCCTGAAGATATGCAGTCAGCCAGACAATAATGTGGAGGAGCACATCTGCGATCGCTCCTATGGCGACAGTGTCTGCTTTGCAGACCTTCAGGTATTGTATTTTTGGCTTTTTCTGTGAATGTCTGTTTTTTCCCTCACCTCTGTGATTTTAATCCCTAACAAGGGCTTATTTTCGGGGGGTAGCAAACCTCCCCGCAAATCCTGAAAAATCACGCATGGGCTTATTTTCAGAAAAGCTTTATTTCTCCCTGTCCCATGTTCTAATATCCTCCTCCTCTCTTATTTTTCAGCTTCTCCCTGAACTGACAAATCCGGACGAGTTGCTCTCCTACCTTGGTCCCCCGGACCTTCCAAGCAGCGGAAACGATGACCTTCTGTCCTTGTTCGAGAATAACTGATTCAAGATTTTAAATGTGTTTTTTTTTGTTTTTATTCTTCATGCGCAAGTTTTAACAAAAAAAAAAACCCACGGATGACGGGAGCAGCGCTGAGCACAAGACTTGATCTGAACCCGGACAATTCACTTCCGCAGGCGAATATAGACTCTTCAGATCATTGCACTATTGTAAACCCGCAGCGCTGCTCCGGAAGCTTTAGAGAGACTCTCTGCAGATTAGAATTTGTTACTTTGTGAATAGAGAATTATATCTGCAGATCTCCATTTCAAAGAAACCAGCAATGTTCCTCATGTTAATACCTCCGCTACCAGGCAAAGGTGCCACGTGTACGTCAGCCTTTTCTGCTGACTTATGTATATGCCTGTCTTTTTTTTTTTTTTTTTTAACCCCTTCTTTGATTTTCCACAAAGCACCAGCCTGAGAAGTTAAAATGAGTGTTGTTGCAGGGCTGGTCACCTATTTGGGGACCCCAGTCCATGATAGACAGAAGCTAAGAGCACAACGCAGTTGTGTGTACAAGTTACACACCATTTTCTTTTTTTTTTTTTGTAATGTAAAGAATACATACATTGTGTGTGTATACCTGTATAATATTGCTGGTCCATTAGTCAGAACTCATTCCTTTTGTGGGGTGGGAGGGTGGTTTGGTTATTACGGACACTGCAAGATCCTGGTGCCACACTTCATTCTATTTCCTACGATCTCAGCCGTTGTCTGAGGTGACGACTTTGCTACATATATCTATATAATTATACAGGAAATTTACCCCTGTAGTAACGTGTCCTTGTCGTTGTATGTTATTTCCCATTTATTGACGCTTCACTAGCCCGGGCCACCCACTGTACATGCAATAAACAAGGGCCTGCAGCCTTGCCACACCTGCATTATTCGCTCTGCAGCAGAGCGGGAATCTGTACAGTATATAAATATATATTTATATATATGTTTTGAGTGATGATATCACATGACCGCGGGAAGGGTGCAGCATGTACACAAACTTCGGGCGCAGTGAGGGCAGTGGCAGCCCCTTGGAGATGTGACATCATTGAGGCACAATGTATCTGATGCCTCCTTTTTAGCGATTTTTCTTTAAAGGGATGAGTTTTGATGCAACCTGAATAGCGGATGACACGGCTGCCCTCCTCTAACTGCGTATCGGGCCACGAGTGCGCTGCAGGACATCTACAACGCTGCAGAGACCCACGCCGATCAGCCATAGTTATGTTTTATTTATTGTTTTGGTTTTTTATTTCTGGACTTTTTTTTTTTTGTTTGTTTTCTCTTTTTTTTTTAAATCCAAAAAACAAACAAAAAGTCTTGCAAATTGTTTTTAAATAAGCCATGAAGGAGTCTGAGCGAAGTGCGGCGACAAAACAAAAAGGGACCACCGGTTTTTCCATGAAGTTCACAGCCTTGCTCCTCAGCATCTGAAGTACAGATTTATTGCAAAGCCAAAAATAAAGATGACTCTTTCCAGACACAGGCGACCAGGCCAGGGGTATATCATGCTGGTGAGTGTGGTTAAATGTCGGGTTTCTATTTAAATATCTAGGGTTTGTGCTACGTGCTGGAAAAAAAATTGTGCATTTTGCATAAATAAAAAAAAAAAATTATATATCTCTATATATTCAAACGATGGTCGTGTGGTTGTTCTGTGTGCAGCGGGAGGGTGTATATATATATATATATATGATATGTAGAAGGAATATTTACACTGAATGCCACTTTATGAGAGACGGTGGACCTTTCAGGATTGGAGCTTCTCTGTATTGAAATTAGACCCGTGCAAATCAGTTTCAGTGTGGATCCACATTAGATGGGAAAATCCAGTAATCTGAGCAACTTCCAACACGGCCTGATCATCAGGGCTGGACTAGCTGGCGCCAGGATTTCATGCGGCACAGTCTGATCATCGGGGCTAGGCTACCCGGGGCCAGGATTTTATGGGGCATGGCCTGATCATCGGAGCTAGGCTAGCTGGGGCCAGGATTTCTGAAGCACGGCCTGATCATTGAGGCTAGGCTAGCTGGGGCCAGGATTTCTGGAGGATGGCTTGATCATCGGGGCTAGGCTAGCTGGAGCCAGGATTTCGTGCGGCATGGCCTGATCATCGAGGCTGGATGAGCTGGGGATGGGATTTTATGTGGCACGGCCTGATCATCAGGGCTGGACTAACTGGGGCCAGGATTTCATGCAGCATGGCCTGATCATCGGTGCTGGACTAGCCGGGGCCAGGATTCAATGCACTGCCAACCGTTTTTTTTTTTTTGTGTGTGACTTTGCAGATAGTATTCTGAGAATGTTGTGATCAAGGAGAAATATTCAACAAGGGTTAATCTGGTGGACGTAAGACTCTTGTTCATCACTACGATTCTTGACATTCTCCTGACGCCTTCACCGACAAGTGGTGTCTACACCCACGCAAACTGCAGCTGAACACAACACGGGTACACAAAGTCTGAACACACAACTTCTTGTTCCTTAACACAGAGGGGCTATAACATCCGATGACCTATTACTAATGAAGCTGCAGGCAAACTCTTCTGATATACCATAAAGCTGTGATCACTATAGCCTTGAACTAAAGTAACCGGTTTCACGACCCATTACTGGTAAAGGAGGTTGGCCAACTTTTACATTAAAAATAAAAACCCGGATTCCTTCTTTTTCAAAGGCTTGGTGGGCTTTCCATTGCTGACTTGACCATAGGTAGTAAGGTATATCACACATTCTATAATGGACGGTGCAGAAATAACAAGGAAATACAAATTGCTTGCCTACACATGGGCAGTTGTGAGCTGGAGCATTTCCCCTGCATGCGAGAGACACGGCTAGAAACTCTTCTCTTCTCCAGAAAGTGATGTGTTATGCATTATGATAAAGATGAGTGTGGAATATGGAAAATTCCCTTAAAAAATGTGTTTTAGGAGGCTGATTAAATTTGAAGAGAACAGGTGCAGACTTACAGGAATGTGATGAATTTCAAATTACCCGACTTTACTTTGCAAATTTTGTTATTGTGACCCTTTATCAACCCAAAGCTACACAAGCCTGAATCTCACGCAAGTTCTGACATTTGCGAGATGCACAAAGCTCGCAGGAATATAGTCGTGGCTGGATAAAAAGTGGCAGCATGCTCTATTTTGCTGTGAATGGCCTCCATTGAAGTCAATGGAGGCTGTCCAACCCGCAGCCCATCCGTAATTGACATTGTAGATAGGCTACGAGTACCTGTGTCATCGCGGGAAATATTTAACAAAAAAGAATTCTACTGCGCCTGACCGACGCGGAGGGTCTGCGATGATTCACAGGACGTGAAAAGAAGGGATGTGGGGTCACTGGCCGCAGTCAGAGCCAGATTTCGCTGCAGGCTCCCACATGCGGAATCCGACTCATTCGCGTGAGACCGGCCTTACTTGAGGTTCCAGCACCTACCTATTACATTTGGCAAGCAAATGAAGAATAGTGCAAGCCTGTAATAAACTGTAATTGAGTCTGTCTGCTGTAGTACAGTAACTCCTATGTGGTGCTTCATAGCTAAGATTGTAGCACTATTACAAATAGACTTTCAGATGACGGAGGCCTCCTTGGTGCATCCAAGTCTATATAGGGTCAAGGCGCAGACCGTTTTTTTTTTCTTTTATGTTTACATAGATCTGGCACAGATTAAAAAAATGGGAATCCACTAAGTGCCAGCACTTCTGCTGTTACTGGTCACAGTTCCTACAGTAAATGCTGCTGAATGTAGTAGGTACTAATATGCTCTGTTAGACAAGCGCTACTAACTTCTGACCATAAAGTTTACAGTTCACTCTTTTTATTGCAGACCTCACAGAAGAATATGTTCATTATTTTACTTTTAGTTCCCCACAACTAACTGACCCGCCATCTTTAAGAGGGTTATCCGGAGAGGGATAAACGGACGCTTTTTACAGCGACTAACGCAGCATTTTGCGCTACACATTAATCCCGGTATGACACTCCCATTGAAATCAATGAGGCCCGGCAGACATGCATTCAACTGCGGCGCTGGATGGCAATTTTCGAGCGCTGTCTGCTCTATATTTGTCCATTTAGCGCACATCATCACCCATCACAATGATGGAGTGCACTAAAGCACGCTGTCCGCCACAGGGGGCTGCAGCCGAAAGTGAAATTGCGCCACGTTGTCGCATCCATATGTGAGAGCGGCCTTACTGTCAGTAACATCATCGCAGGGGCCTGATTGATTAGTTCATTTAAAAAAAAAACTTGCCCCCTTCTTTGTCACAGCCAATGCAAAGCCAGAGAAGGGAACTAGTTTAACCCCTTAGTGACCACCCTATCTCCCTCCATACATCGTGGGTGGCAGCTGTTTATTACAGCTGACACCTGCGGGCAACAGCCCTGTTCGGCCGCTCGGGGCTGTTAGCTCTTTAAATGCCGCGGTCAAATCTCCCGTACGGCCGCCCCGCTGTGAGATCGGGGGAGCCGTGTGGGTGTCATGGCAGCTGGGGTGGCTTGATAGGCTGCCTGTCAGAATGCAGTATGATGTAATGCTATAGCATTACATCATACTGCAGGAGCAATCAGAGCATCACATGTTGTAGCGCCCCATGGGAGATAAAATAAAATGTTAAAGTTATAAAAGTTTAAAAAAAAAACCTTTTGCCATATTTACAAGAAAAAAATTGAAATAATAAAACATAGATACATGTTTTAGTAAAAGTCCGATCTCTCAAAAGTAATGCATTTATTACCGCACACGGTGAACAATGCCTGAAAAAAAAAACCCCGCCAGAAATGCACTTTTTTGGTCACTCGGTTTCCAAGCAAAAATCTAATAAAAACGATCAAAAAATTGTATCTACATAATTGTATCTATGTAGTTTGTGCGCTGTAGAAACGAGACGCACCAAAAGATGGCAGAATGTTGTTTTTTTTTTTTCCATTTCTCTCCACTTAGAATATTTTTGAAGTTTTTCAGTATATTATTTGGTACATTAAATAGCACCATTGGAAAATACAACTCGTCCCGCATAAAACAAGCCCTCATACAGCGACGTCGATGGATAAATAATGGAGTTACGATTCTTTAAAAGGATGGAGGAAAAAAACGAAAATAGAAAAAAGCAAAAAAGTGTGGTCACTAAGGGGTTAATTATTGAAATGAGCCAGTCATTTTCAGCTCCATTTAGACGGGACGAATGTTGGGCAAACGATGCCCGACACTCGTCCCCGCACATACTAGCTCCCGTGTGCCCTTGTATTGCTGGCTCACAGCGGGCCGGCAGGAGCAGATTTCACTTCTCACTCCCCCCTCCCCGCCCCTCTCCATTCGGTTAACATAGTGATAGTGGCCTTTCAATAAACGATGGAAGATGAGTTTAACTATGACAGTGCAGTGTAAATAGCAGCTGTTCAGCATTGAACAGCCGCTATGTTAACTGAATGGTAGAGAAGTCGGTGTAGAAACCTTTTTTCCTCTAGACGTAGAAGGCGCCGCCTTGTTACAGTCACAGTCCAGGGTGTGGACTGTGACTGTAGATGATGGGAGATCTCTGTGTTGTCCCGATATATCTATACATAGTTATTACAGAGCCTCCTGGTTACAGTCCTGGGTACAAGTAGGTGATGAGAGAGGTCTCTGTGTTGTCCCCTGATATATTTATACACTCTTAGGCCAGCTGCACACGACCGGGTTGGATTCCACATGCGGGAGCCTGCAGCGGAATCTGACCCTGTGCCCAGCCGCGTACCTGTCTTTTCTTGAATTCTCCTATACTGCCGATGGGCGGCTGGCGAGGGGTCGGACATGCGCAGTACAGATTTTTCCGCACCGCCGCTAGGCAGTGATGTGGGTCCTGCAACCTTTCTGCAATGTTGGGACGGCTTCAATGGAAGCCGTGTGTACGGAGCCCGCACAAAAATAGAGCATGATGCTATTTTTCCTCCGCGAGTGTAATTGATTTCTGTGTGTTCGCAGAAAAAAAATGCTTTTCCATTGCATGCTATGGGCAGTAGTTGCTGCCGAATCCGGAGGCGGACACCTGCTCCGGATTCCGCAATGCAAATATGCCTGTGTGCAGCGGGCCTTATTAGATTGCTCCTCAGCCTTTTTTTTCTAAACGAAATAACCCCAATTTCACTAAGGAACGCGATTTTTGTGTCTAAGAAAAGTTTATTTGTTCATTTTAGCTTATTGTAAAATATAATGGAAAATAACTTTAATTTCGAAAAAAGTTTGCTTTTGTGGTCAGGACATCGATAATGTACTTCTGTGAGCATGTTGGGAAATTTCGGACATTCTACGATCCTCTTGATTTGTGGTCCCACAAAGATGCCAGCTTTTACCTCGGCCTCAGTCAGCTTCGGGAAGAAGTTTAGTAGATGTTTCATCGCTGTAGATTCTTTATCTAGAGGTGTGACAAACTGTTTCATAAGCCTGAGTTTTATGTGAAGAGGTGGTATCAGAATCATCTTAGGATCTACTAGGGGTTCCCACTTGACGTGGCTTCATCCAACAGTGAAGTCAATACGTTCAGGCCAGTCTCATCGATGGTAGCATTCAGTTTTGGCTCTGCTACCCCAAAGACAAAGATAGCAAAGAAACCTTGTGAAACCAGCTTGAAAACCCATTAGGAAAGAATCCATCTTGAAGTCTCCAGTTACCTCCCAAACATACTCATCATACTTCAGAACTTGCAACAGGAATTTGCCACTACTGTACTCCTCCTTGAGATGGGCAGAGAGAGCCACTGGGATGGATGGAAGTTGATTTCCATTGTAGAGCAGAACTACTTTCAGGCTCTGCACGATATTTACAACCTCTTGATGCCATACTTGATTCAATTACCAATTTATCTACAGATGTAAAGAAAAAAAAAATAACAGCATTATATTAGCATACAAAATAATTACTGAACATGTATAATCATGAACCTGCACTGTACATATGATCTTAGTCAGCAATGTGACTAAGTTTGGGCTTAATAACTCTTAATAACCATTTGTTTGTTATCCAAATAATTTGTAAATACCACTGATTTTACGGACACAAAAAAATATTTTTTTTTGTTGCCTAGTGTTTTTATAACCTCTCTGGGTATTGTAGTCCGCTCATTGCATTTATTTACCCGCTCAAGCTATGATAGGTCCTTCTGAAGTATCAGTGTCCCAAACTGTCCACAATATTCCACGTGTGGTCTGACCAGTGACTTGTAAAGAGGAAGAACAATGCTCTCATCATGTACCCCTAGACCTCTTTTGATGCACCCCATGATCCTATTTGCCTTGGCAGCAGCTGCCAGACACTGGTTGCACCAGTTAAGCTTACACTTAACTAAGACCCCCAAGTCATTTTCCATGTCAGGTTTTCCCAGTGGTTTTCCATTTAGTGTAAATAAGGAAGATGGAACAATACCTCTGCAGCGCCACCTATTGGATGGCAGCATTCCTTCAAGTCAATGTACGACTTTTTAACAAGTCGGTAAAACAATGATTGGGAATAGGAAACCAAGCCGGGAAACCATACACAGACAGTTGTTTCGGGGTGTTTGTGTAGTCACCCATAGTTAACGGGGCCCCTTCATAAGTATGACTGTATTTGTCTTGTGCCTATGTGTTTTCAGTGTCTTCTATGTGCATGAATTTGATGTGTATTGCACATGAGGGGCGAACGCTCTGAAGCAGCTGTCTGAGTATGGTTTTCTGGTTTGGTTTCCTATTCCCAATCATTGTTTTACTGACTTGTTATAAAGTTGTACATTGATTTGAAGGAATGCTGCCATCCATTAGGTGGCACTGCAGAGGTATTGTTCCATCTTCCTTATTTGCATAAATTACCCAGGGGAGCATGCATGGCCTTAAAAGTCAACTCACTCACTTTTCAGGTGTCTTCTCACACCCCTTCTGGGTGCTCTCCTTACATTTATCAGTGTTAAACCTCATTTGCTACTTTTCTACCCAAGTCCGCAACTTTGGGAGGGTATAACCATTAGGCTATTACTTGCCTTACGTAATTTCCTTAGTAACAAATCCCCAAATTATCCAGATCCATTTAAAACTGTGTTCTGTCTACTCTTGATTTAATGTTTCTATCATTTGCAAATATTTAAATTTCAAAGCGGCAAATAGGTTGGAGGAATTTGCTTACATAACTCCTCCTGCAGCAGCAGTAAGAAATGCTTATAAAAAAAATCTACAGTTGTATTTTCCCCCTTTGATGGGACTTTTAATACATTCTCACTCTTCTGAGGAGGGTAAGCATGGCCCTGTTTTATATGCTTCACCTACCTGCCTCTGTGAATACTATTATGCAGGCCATTTCAGCAGAAGCTAGTGGTGTGCTTATGCAAAATGATACAGAAAATGGACCTTCTCTATGCAATTTTTTTCTACCTGTGACTAAAAGCAGTACTGTTTTTGCTTCCCTCTCTGCTCAGATTGGTAGCCTGAAAGAAGATATTGAATTTATAAGACATGGTTTGCAGAGAGATACTGATATAAAGCAGATGATCTGAAAAGTAGACTAAGGAGAAATAGTTTGCGACTTGCAGGTTTTCCAGAAGAGGTGGAAGGATTGGATCTGGGAGAATTTTTGAGGGATGGCTGAAATCAACTGCTGGAGAAGATACATTGTCAGCTTTCTTTACTGTGGAAAGGGCTCAAGGTGTTCCTGCTAAGCTTCCTCCACCTGGTGCCACACCGAGAACTGTTTCGAACTCCTGCATTATAAAAACCAGTACATTATTTTAAAGAGAGAAAGAGAAATGAAAGAGTTAATTATGGACGATCAACATACAGATGTTTTTCCAGATTATTCATTGGACATGCAAAAAAAAACAGATGCAGTTTCAAGATGTTAAGAGAAGGTTACGGGGTTTGCAGCTGCCTTATGCTATTCTGTATCTGGCACGGCTGAGGGTTGTGATGTAGGGGGAGAGTTTTTTCTCTGATAGTTCTAGGGATGCCGCCTCCTGGATTGAGAAACGTGAACAATATTTATATAACAGCAATAAGGAGTCCTTTTAATTAGTGGATTATTGGTACAGCATTCGACTGCCTGAAATGACATTATTTGTTAAGTAGGTGGGAGGTTCCTGGGTACTACCCCTTAGTATTAGTGATCTTACTGTGATATTGGGATTTGTTTTTTGACCACTATCACTTCGCCTAGTGCAGCGTTCGAGGAGCAGGCCCTCAGCCGAGGAGACATCAGGAGTAGAGAGATAACCTTGTCATGGGCTCTACCTTCTTCTCACTTAGGGTGACTCGTAGCCCAATCTCGTTACCGCTGGAGGAGTCTACCAATTAGTAACCCAGGTTACCTTAAGTCCTTTTTTGTCACTCGTGACGCCAACGTCCTGTCCTCTGCGGCGGATCTCCAGATGAATAAAGTAGTCCACACATAGGGTATTTTCTGAACAAGAACCAGGAATGTTCGGTCTTGTCCATTTACTTAAACTCTTAGTATGAAAGTCAATAAAACAGTCTTTGTACAGAAATAACTTGTAACAGGGAGGATTCTCTGGTGATTTGTGTAATCCACAGTCTCAGTTATCTGTCAGATCTCTCTCTTCCGGCAAAACACTCTCTCCACTGTCATACACTAATTTCTCTTCTCGCTAACTGCCATTCATCCGGACGCATGCGGTACCTGCACTATACACTCACTCGTTTCCACCATGTCCAGGCTTTCACTCTCCTCAGGGTCAGCAGGGTTCTTGGTAGGGCTGGGCCCAAGCAAGAGTGGCAGACCATCGCTCAACATCTTCCATTTCCCCACTCCTTGCTACTCACTCCAAGTCTCTACTTCTGACACATAATCACACTTTTCTAACACACTGGTAAAAATGATATAATTTCCGGACAACACAATACATGACCAGACATTAACCCTTGCACGCCTGTAAGTGCCAATACACATATCTCTGATGCATTCCACAAACAAGATGATGACACAAGACAAACATAAAACATGTGTCCTGAGGTGCTGGAGGGGACCCCTAACTCTGGGCCACTACACTAGGTGATTAGAGCAAATGGGGATATAGGTATGTGTGTATGGGGTTGGGTGCAGCAGGGTGTTTTTAATTCTTCTCCACTACTCTCTCTTTCTCCTCTGTAATGCAGCCGGCCTCTTAGATTATCTGTGTTAAACATGAATAATGAATATCCTTTACCATGGTTCAAGAGGTTATTATAATTTTGTGGAAAGAATCTGCGAGGTATGGTGGACAAAACTAAAAGATATGCTGTTTTTTCATTTATTCAACAATTTCAACCAGCTGTTATTTGATTATTAGAAGCACAGTTAACATTAGATACTGTACACTTGCTTCACCATTGTGTATAGGCACGTTCTTTTGATTCTGTGTACTCGAGTTATTCGCATAGCGTAAGTTCTATAGGGTGATTTGTTTGTCTTAAATGTATTATTACCAAAATAAATATTTTTTGGTGGCAATATATCCCCCCCATCTGTATTCCATTGCATTTATTAAGAAGGTGATGGAATTTTCGGCTATATTGCCTGCTGTTGCTACATTAATGGTCAGTGATTTTACTAAATTGTCTGGATCCCTGTTTGGATAGATTTAATAAAGGCCCTATAGTGGCTTCTCCTTCCTCAACTGCTCGCTTATTAATGGAATTAGATTTATGTGATGTGTGGAGGTTGTTATTCCAGTTCACTTTCTAGAATAGATCTCCCGATAGGTACTCCATCTATGCTTCCTAATGTTCGAAGAGTGGAATATTGACCACAAGCTCTGTCTAATTACTCTCCACTTGTTGTTGATTATGAATGGTGGAGGACTTGGTTTGGATAGAGTTTGAAAGTTAAAACCCTTTTGGTTGAACCTGCTTAATGGTAATGCTAGAATGGAGGGGGCTGTATTGGAATCTTATTTAGCAGCATTGAGAAGGCCTAATAAATACTTTGGTTATAAAGGAGGATGACATTTTGGAGACATTTTTTCTCAATTTTAAAAACCAGTATGCTTCTAAGATAAGTGTGGATTGTAAAGATCTTTATTAGAGATGAGCGAACGTACTCGTCCGAGCTTGATACTCATTTCGAGTATTAGCGTGTTCGGGATGCTCGTTACTAGAGACGAGTACCACGCGATGTTCGAGTTACTTTCACTTTCATCTCTGAGACGTTAGCGCGCTTTTCTGGCCAATAGAAAGACAGGGAAGGCATTACAACTTCCCCCTGCGACGTTCAAGCCCTATACCACCCCCTGCAGTGAGTGGCTGGCGAGATCAGGTGTCACCCGAGTATATAAATCGGCCCCTCCCGCGGCTCGCCACAGATGCATTCTGACAGAGATCAGGGAAAGTGCTGCTGATGCCGGAGCTGCTATAGGGAGAGCGTTAGGAGTGATTTTAGGCTTCAAGAACCCCAACGGTCCTTCTTAGGGCCACATCTGACCATGTGCAGTACTGTTGAGGCTGCTTTTAGCAGTGTTCCACAATTTTTTTTTTGTATATCGGGCGTGCAGAGCATTGCGTCCTCAGTCTGCAGTCATTGTACAGAGTATAGGGCCAGTACTGGTGAGGCAGGGTAAGAGATATATAGGCAGTGGGCTTTTTCAAAAAAATTGGGGAAAAATACTATATTTGGGCTGCCTGTGACCGTCTTCAGTTTACTGCGTGTCTGCTGGGGGTAGTAGTCCTAATTAATACGCAGCTAAGCGTTACAGCAGGCTTGCACAAAATTGTTTCCTGGCTCTGCTGTCTCCGTTACATCACCGCCGTCATCCCGCCAGAGGGAAACAGTATACATAATATTATACGCTGCCTACAGTATCTGGCTGCTGGGGGTAGTAGTCCTAATTAATACGCAGCTAAGCGTTACAGCAAGCTTGTGCAAAATTGTTTCCTGGCTCTGCTGTCTCTGTTACATCACCGCCGTCATCCCGCCAGAGGGAAACAGTATACATAATATTATACGCTGCCTACAGTATCTGTCTGCTGTATCAGCTCAGCATTTTAAAAAAATAGAAGCAAAATACTTAAGGCCTACTACTGGCCTTTGGCCACTTGACTGCTTCTGCGCTGTGAATTCCACTAGCTCAGTCATACGCACCTACGTCTCACTACAGGCGTGCGAAAAATTGTTTCCTGGCTCTGCTGTGCGTTCCGTAAGGGAAGTCAGCCTCCAACCACAGGCCAATAAGCGGCACATTTAATTACAGCGTTCTGTTTCTGCACTACTGGTAATACAGCATGCTGAGGGGTAGGGGTAGGCCTAGAGGACGTGGACGTGGGCGAGGACGAGGACGCGGAGGCCCAAGTCAGGGTGTGGGCACAGGCCGAGCTCCTGATCCAGGTGTATCGCAGCCGACTGCTCCGGGATTAGGAGAGAGGCACGTTTCTGGCGTCCCCACATTCATCTCACAATTAATGGGTCCACGTGGTAGACCTTTATTAGAAAATGAGCAGTGTGAGCAGGTCCTGTCGTGGATGGCAGAAAGTGCATCCAGCAATCTATCGACCAGCCAGAATTCTGCGCCGTCCACTGCTGCAACTCTGAATCTTCTGGCTGCTGCTCCTCCTTCCTCCCAGCCTCCTCACTCCATTACAATGACACATTCTGAGGAGCAGGCAGACTCCCAGGAACTGTTCCCCGGCCCCTGCCCAGAATGGCCAGTAATGGTTCCTCTCCCACTGGAGGAGTTTGTCGTGACCGATGCCCAACCTTTGGAAAGTTCCCGGGGTCCGGGGGATGAGGCTGGGGACTTCCGGCAACTGTCTCAAGAGCTTTCAGTGGGTGAGGAGGACGATGACGATGAGACACAGTTGTCTATCACTCAGGTAGTAGTAATTGGAGTAAGTCCGAGGGAGGAGCGCACAGAGGATTCGGAGGAAGAGCAGCAGGACGATGAGGTGACTGACCCCACCTGATTTGCTAAGCCTACTGAGGACAGGTCTTCAGAGGGAGAGGCAAGTGCAGCAGCAGGGCAGGTTGGAAGAGGCAGTGCGGTGGCCAGGGGTAGAGGCAGGGTCAGACCGAATAATCCAACAACTGTTTCCCAAAGCGCCCCCTCGCGCCATGCCACCCTGCAGAGGCTGAGGTGCTCAAAGGTCTGGCAGTTTTTCACTGAGAGTGCAGACGACCGACGAACAGTGGTGTGCAACCTTTGTCGCGCCAAGATCAGCCGGGGAACCACCACCACCAGCCTCACCACCACCAGCATGCGCAGACATATGATGGCCAAGCACCCCACAAGGTGGGATGAAGGCCGTTCACCGCCTCTGGTTTGCACCGTTGCCTCTCCCCCTGTGCCCCAACCTGCCACTGACATCCAACCCCCCTCTCAGGACACAGGCACTACCGTCTCCTGGCCTGCACCCACACCCTCACCTCCGCTGTCCTCGGCCCCATCCACCAATGTCTCTCAGCGCACCGTCCAGCCGTCGCTAGCGCAAGTGTTGGAGCGCAAGCGCAAGTACGCCGCCACGCACCCGCACGCTCAAGCGTTAAACGTGCACATAGCCAAATTGATCAGCCTGGAGATGCTGCCGTATAGGGTTGTGGAAACTGAGGCTTTCAAAGGTATGATGGCGGCCTCGGCCCCGCACTACTCAGTTCCCAGTCGCCACTACTTTTCCCGATGTGCCGTCCCAGCCCTGCACGACCACGTCTCCCGCAACATTGTACGCACCCTCACCAACGCGGTTACTGCCAAGGTCCACTTAACAACGGACACGTGGACAAGCACAGGCGGGCAGGGCCACTATATCTCCCTGACGGCACATTGGGTGAATTTAGTGGAGGCTGGGACAGAGTCAGAGCCTGGGACCGCTCACGTCCTACCCACCCCCAGAATTGCGGGCCCCAGCTCGGTGGTGGTATCTACGGCGGTGTATGCTTCCTCCACTAAACCACCCTCCTTCTCCTTCTACGCAACCTCTGTCTCGCAATCAAGATGTGTCAGCAGCAGCACATTGCCAGCAGTCGGTGTCGCGCGTCACGGCAGCACAGCGGTGGGCAAGCATCAGCAGGCTGTGCTGAAACTACTCAGCTTAGGAGAGAAGAGGCACACGGCCCACGAACTGCTGCAGGGTCTGACAGAGCAGACCGACCGCTGGCTTGCACCGCTGAGCCTCCAACCGGGCATGGTCATGTGTGACAACGGCCGTAACCTGGTGGCGGCTCTGCAGCTCGGCAGCTTCACGCACGTGCCATGCCTGGCCCACGTCTTTAATTTGGTGGTTCAGCGCTTTCTGAAAAGCTACCCACGCTTGTTAGACCTGCTCGGAAAGGTGCGCCGACTCTGCGCACATTTCCGCAAGTCCCACACGGACGCTGCCACCCTGCGCACCCTGCAACATCGGTTTCATCTGCCAGTGCACCGACTGCTGTGCGACATGCCCACACGGTGGAACTCTACGCTCCACATGTTGGCCAGGCTCTATGAGCAGCGTAGAGCTATAGTGGAATACTAACTCCAACATGGGCGGCGCAGTGGGAGTCAGCCTCCTCAATTCTTTACAGAAGAGTGGGCCTGGTTGGCAGACATCTGCCAGGTCCTTGGAAACTTTGAGGAGTCTACCCAGATGGTGAGCGGCGATGCTGCAATCATTAGCGTCACCATTCCTCTGCTATGCCTCTTGAGAAGTTCCCTGCAAACCATAAAGGCAGACGCTTTGCGCTCAGAAACAGAGGCGGGGGAAGACAGTATTTCGCTGGATAGTCAGAGCACCCTCCTGTCTATATCTCAGCGCATTGAGGAGGAGAAGGAGGAGGGGGAGGAGGATGAGGAGGAGGGGGAAGAGACAGCTTGGCCCAATGCTGAGGGTACCCATGCTGCTTGCCTGTCATCCTTTCAGCGTGTATGGCCTGAGGAGGAGGAGGAGGAGGATCCTGAAAGTGATCTTCCTAGTGAGGACAGCCATGTGTTGCGTACAGGTACCCTGGCACACATGGCTGACTTCATGTTAGGATGCCTTTCTCGTGACCCTCGCGTTACACGCATTCTGGCCACTACAGATTACTGGGTGTACACACTGCTCGACCCACGGTATAAGGAGAACCTTTCCACTCTCATACCCGAAGAGGAAAGGGGTTCGAGAGTGATGCTATACCACAGGACCCTGCCGGACAAACTGATGGTAAAATTCCCATCCGACAGCGCTAGTGGCCGAAGGCGCAGTTCCGAGGGCCAGGTAGCAGGGGAGGCGCGGAGATCAGGCAGCATGTACAGCACAGGCAGGGGCACACTCTCTAAGGCCTTTGACAGCTTTCTGGCTCCCCAGCAAGACTGTGTCACCGCTCCCCAGTCAAGGCTGAGTCGGCGGGAGCACTGTAAAAGGATGGTGAGGGAGTACGTAGCCGATCACACGACCGTCCTCCGTGACGCCCCTGCGCCCTACAACTACTGGGTGTCGAAGCTGGACACGTGGCCTGAACTCGCGCTGTATGCCCTGGAGGTGCTTGCTTGTCCTGCGGCTAGCGTCTTGTCAGAGAGGGTGTTTAGTGCGGCTGGGGGAATCATCACGGATAAGCGTACCCGCCTGTCAACCGACAGTGCCGACAGGCTTACAGTCATCAAGATGAACAAAGCCTGGATTTCCCCAGACTTCTCTTCTCCACCAGCGGACAGCAGCGTTACCTAAACAATACGTCGGCTGCACCCGCGGATGGAAGCATTGTTCTCTATCACCATCAAAAACGTGGACCTTTTAGCTTCATCAATCTGTGTATAATATTCATCCTCCTCCTCCTGCTCCTCCTCCTTTTTTGGGGCCCTCGCCTACAGTGTAATCCAATTAATTTTTTGCCCACCTGCATTAAAGCTGACGTTACCTCAGCTGTGCTGGGCACTGTAATGGGATATATTTATGTACCGCCGGTGGCTTCCTGGCACCCACCCATGCTGTCGGTCCACACGGAGTTGTAACTGCATGTGTCCACTTCTAAAGAACCCCAGTCTGACTGGGGCATGCAGTGTGGGCCAAAGCCCACCTGCATTAAACATGACATTACCTCAGCTGTGCTGGGCACTGCAATGGGATATATTTATGTACCGTCGGTGGGTTCCAGGGAGCCACCCATGCTGTCGGTCCACACGGAGTTGTAACTGCATGTGTCCACTTCTAAAGAACCCCAGTCTGACTGGGGCATGCAGTGTGGGCCGAAGCCCACCTGCATTAAACATGACATTACCTCAGCTGTGATGGGCAATGCAATGGAATATATTTATGTACCGCCGGTGGCTTCCTGGCACCCACCCATGCTGTCGGTTCACACGGAGTTGTAACTGCATGTATCCACTTCTAAAGAACCCCAGTCTGACTGGGGCATGCAGTGTGGGCCGAAGCCCACCTGCATTAAACATGACATTACCTCAGCTGTGCTGGGCACTGCAATGGGATATATTTATGTACCGTCGGTGGGTTCCAGGGAGCCACCCATGCTGTCGGTCCACACAGAGTTGTAACTGCATGTGTCCACTTCTAAAGAACCCCAGTCTGACTGGGGCATGCAGTGTGGGCCGAATCCCACCTGCATTAAACATGACATTACCTCAGCTGTGATGGGCAATGCAAGGGGATATATTTATGTACCGCCGGTGGCTTCCTGGCACCCACCCATGCTGTCGGTCCACAGGGACTTCACAATAGGGAGTTGTACCTGCCTGTGTCTATGAATTAAAATCCCCGGTCAGGTTGGGGCATGCAGTGTGGGCCGAAGCCCACCTGCATTTAATCTGACGTTAGCTCTGCTGTCCAGGGCATTGCAATGGGATACATTTATGTACAGCCGGTGGGTTCCAGGCAGCCACCCATGCTGTGGGTGCACACGGAATTTCCATTGCGGAGTTGTACCTGCCTGTGACTATTTATAAAAAACCGCGGTCTGACTGGGGCATGCAGACACCTTGACAGAATGAATAGTGTGTGGCACATAGGTTCCCCATTGCTATGCCCACGTGTGCAGCTCCTGATGGCGGTGGCACAGGATTATATTTCTCATTGCTTCTGTACAGCATTGTGGGCTATCGCCCTGCCCCTTTTAAAGAGGGTCGCTGCCTAGCCGTGCCAACCCTCTGCAGTGTGTGCCTGCGGTTCCTCCTCATGGCAGACGCACTTATAAATAGACATGAGGGTGGTGTGGCATGAGGGCAATTGAAGGCTGCGCAGGGACACTTTGGTGTGTGCTGTGGACACTGGGTCGTGCGGGGGGTTGGGCAGCATGTAACCCAGGAGAAGTGGCAGCGGAGTGTCATGCAGGCAGTGATTGTGGTTTGTTGGAGGTAGTGTGGTGCTTAGCTAAGGTATGCATTGCTAATGAGGGCTTTTCAGAAGTAAAAATTGTTGGGGGGGGGGCACTCTTGCCGCTATTGTGGCTTAATAGTGGGACCTGGGAACTTGAGATGCAGCCCAACATGTAGCCCCTCGCCTGCCCTATCCGTTGCTGTGTCGTTCCCATCACTTTCTTGAATTGCCCAGATTTTCACAAATGGAAACCTTAGCGAGCATTGGCGATATACAAAAATGCTCGGGTCACCCATTGACTTCAATGGGGTTCGTTACTCGAAACGAACCCTCGAGCATCGCGAAAATTTCGTCCTGAGTAACGAGCACCCGAGCATTTTGGTGCTCGCTCATCTCTAATCTTTATGGATATTCGGCTCAGGTGCAATTGCCAACTTTGATGAGAGTGATATTAGAAGCTACTTTGACACTGAATGAGTTACCAGATGCAGTAGCAAAACTTTCCGATTAAAAAACACTTGGGTTGGATAGTCTTCCGAATACATCTTTTAACCGTTACCAAGACATTGTTCTGCCACATTTATTGAGGGTGTTTAATGAATCATTGCATGAAGGCATACTTCCACAATCAATGAGAGATGCTATGGTTGTCTTAAAGGAGATGTCTCGAGGAAGCAGTGAATTTTTTTTTTTGCCCAGTCCCCCTAATTAAGCAAACATTACTAATTACCCCTGTAAATGACTTTTCTAGCTGGTTTCTACTTACAGTTCCAGCGTTTCAGCAACTTATAAAAATTTTGCCAAGATGGCCGCCGGCTCTTTTCCCTTCGCTCGCTGCAGCCCGACGTTCACGCTCCCGAGACGCTACCAGCTGTGTCTCCATGGCAACCAGACGCCCCGCAGCCGCCGACCGGACCCCTGGAGTGAACACGGCCGACCAGTCACCCACCGCCAGGCAGAAGGTAACCGGCGCAGCGCCCCCCCCCCCATCACAGCGGCAGCCCCCCCGACCCAGCGACAGCCCCCCCCCCCCCGGCCCAGCGCTAGTTCCCCCGGCCTAGCGACAGCCCCCCCCCGGCCTAGCGACAGTTCCCCCGGCCTAGCTACAGCCTCCCCCGACCCAGCGCTAGTTCCCTCGGCCTAGCGACAGCCCCCCCCCGGCCCAGCGCTAGTTTCCCCGGCCTAGCGACAGCCCCCCCGGCCTAGCGACAGCCCCCCCGGCCTAGCGACAGTTCCCCCGGCCTAGCGACAGCCCCCCCGGCCTAGCGACAGCCCCCCCCGGCCCAGCGCTAGTTCCCCCGGCCTAGCGACAGCCCCCCCATCGCAGCGACAGCCCCCCCCATCGCAGCGGCAGCCCCCCCCCCCCCGGCGCAGCGGCCCATCACTTACCAGGACGGCAGGACAGCTGGGCGGCAGGACAGCTGGGCGGCTTCTCCGGACAGCTGGGCGGCTCAGCACCTTCCTCTAACAGAGGATGGTACAGAATGGCCGCTCCAGCGCGCTCCCGAGCAGTGACAGCTCATCTGCGCATGCGCAGAAGAGCTGTAGCGGGGAGCACACTGAAGCGGCTCGTGCTGAAAGGAGAAGACCGGACTGCGCAAGCGCGTCTAAAAAAGCAAGCTGCCGTCCCGAAATTCAAATAACGCTATAAAAGATAATATTAACCCACTGCTGGGAAATGTCAAAAACAAACTCGAGCGATGGTCTAAATTACCGCTTTCGGTGGCCGGCCGCATAAATCTGGTAAAAATGGCCATTCAACCTAAGTGCCTGTACATACTACAGCACATGCCAATAATTGTACCCAGGCGAATCTTCCAAGCCCTCAACTCCCTCATTATATCTTTCATTTGGAACTCCACACGATCAAAGCTTAGTCTCTCGACCCTCCAGAGACCGAAGGAGCAGGCTGGAATGGCGCTTCCAGACCTACATGCATATTACCTAGCCGGACAGCTGCGTAACGTCCGGAGCTGGTTCCTAGAACGGGAAATGCCCATCGCGGACCAATACCTGGCTAAACAAGTGAAGGGTAACAACCTTTTAAGCTTCCTGGAATTCCCAGAACATACCAATCGCTCCGACACATTGCCACTTCACAAACTTGCCTTAAAGGTGTGGAAGGAGACTAAGGCCATCCAACGGTACAAAGGAATAATGTGCGAAATTCCCTTATGGAATAATCCTGGCCTTAAGGCCCTGCAGTCGGTCCCAGACCCCCAATATTGGAGATCTATAGGGGTGGTGTCGGTGGGAGACGTCTATACGGACGGGAACCTCCTTACATTCAACCAATTACGGGAAAAAATACAGTCCCCACAACTTCAACTGTTTAGATACTTTCAGCTGAGGCACGCCCTGAACTCCCAATTCCCACCCACCTCCACAAGCATATCCAAATTCCCCACAATCGGTATTCTCAGATCTCAAGGACCCAGGGGCCTAATCTCAGTGCTCTACACGCACCTCCTTTCAGCAAAAACCGACCACGGTCAACCCCCAGCTTACGATAAATGGAAGACTGCCATCCCGTCCTTATCACTGGAAGACTGGACAGACATCTCTGAATCCCATCTCTTGGTCTCCCCTGCAGTCAATAACAAATTAATCCAACTATATATTATTCACCAAGCATACCTCACACCCAAACGACTATATAAAATGGGCAGTTCTTCCTCAAACTCTTGTCATAGATGCCGCCGGCCAGAGGCTGATTTTTGGCATCTGATTTGGGACTGCCCCCTGGTAAACGGATTCTGGTCTGAGATCGTATCCTTCACAAACTCACTATTATCATCTCCCCTTAACCTTGGGATGGATCCCAAGACGATCCTATTTGGCCTACTGGAGGAGGAGGAGTGGCCGTATCACATTCGCATCTTTTTACAGAAGATATTATTTTTGGCACGTAAGGCGATAGCCACCTACTGGATGGCGGCAGGTACTCCCACGATCTCATGCTGGGTTCGGTCGGTGAATACAGTAATCTCCTACGAGAAAATTATCTATCAAAATAGAGGATGCCCAAACAAATTCCACAAAATATGGGATATCTGGTTGGATACCAACTCTACCTTATCCGTGGACTGAACTCCCAGACTCGTATCCCCTCTCTCTCCCCCCCCCTCCCTCCCTCTCCCCACATATACTCCTGTGCCCCTATTTACCTAACAAATAACGAGAGCAGAGCTTTATCTCACAAGAATGCAACCAACCGGCATGGCCGGATCGAGTTTATCGGTTAAAAGTTTATTGTTATTTACAGAAAAAAATATACAAGGAAAATGTTGTTATTATATCTAAGCAAACTATAGCACAATATGTACTCTATGCAATATTGAGTCTATACTTTTACATAATTTTACTATGTACTGTGCAATTTTTCCTTAATAAAGAAAATAAATTTTAAAAAAAAGCAAGCTGCCAGCGAATTTAGACGGAACCATGGAGACGAGGACGCTAGCAACGGAGCAGGTAAGTGAATAACTTCTGTATGGCTCATATTTAATGCACGATGTATATTACGAAGTGCATTAATATGGCCATACAGAAGTGTATAACCCCACTTGATTTCGCGAGACAACCCCTTTACTTCCTAAACCGGGAAAGGATTTCTCTCTTTCTGACTCCTATCGTCCAATATCTCTGTTGTTATGTTTGGTGGCCTACAGAAAACCCCTATGAGGATTTCATTATTGTTTTTCCATTATTCTTTTATCAATCATTATTGCTTCCGGTTCGTCAACCTTATTGGTCATTAGTCACCATACAGTTTAGAAAGTTGAGATTTTTTTTTAAATTTTAAGTGCATCCCTAATAACTGTGCTTTGAGTTCTAACTGTACTAACCCCTCCCACCACTCCACCCCCATTCTAATTAATGTGTCCCAGATTACTGAGTACACTATCTTTCACTCTATTCCTCTGGTTTCCCTCCCCCCAGTCTCTAGTTTAAACACTCCTCCAACCACTGGCATACCGCTAGGGGTCAAAATGGCGACCAGGCCCCTTAGCAAATGGGGGCCCACGGGCCCCCTGCCACATACTGTCTCGCTGCTGCAGGCACCCTGTCAGATACAATCTGACTGCCGCAGCCCACGGGCCGGCACTCAAGAAGGCAGGGCCGTTACCAGGGGAGCCAGCAGCCAATTACAGGCTGCAGACTCCCTGGGCACGCGCTCCTCCCACTGAGAGACTGCAGTTGTGATTGGTCACAACTGCGGTCTATCACTTCACTGCCGCCTGCGTGACTGGTCCGGTCGGCAGCGCACTGACATGTTGGGGAGCAGAGGAGGAGGAGTACATGTGGTGGTAAGTACTGTATGTAGTCAAATATGTATAACTAGTATAAGTTATACATATATAATTATTTACAGGAGATCTCCAGGTTACATAAGCATGCTCCATATCACTATATACAGGGGGATATACATCTACTGTATATAGTGATATGGAGCATGCTGGTATAACCTGGGTATCTCCGGTATATAATTATATATGTGCAGCTGGTATAAGTTATACATCTCCCTGTATATAGTGATATGGACCATGCTGGTGTAACCTGGCATAGTTTATATCAGCATGGTTGATATCACTATATACGGGATGTATAGCTTATATCAGCTGTACATATATAATTTTCAACAGAAAATACCCAGTTTTGGGTGGTTTCAAATCTGCGCTGGGGCTTCCGCTTTTCTGTTTCATTCATGGAGCAGGAAAGGGGAACAGGTCTGTTTCTGTCCAGTACTGAACAGCACTGAGCGGACTCCATTGATAATATAATGGGGAATATAATCCGTTTCACTATATTATATTAGTAAGTGACGCAATGCGCCACCAGAAACACTGGTACTAGTAATTATATATGTACAGCTGGCATAGGTTATACATCTCCAGTATATAGTAATATGACCCATGATGGCATAACCTGGGTATATAGTGTATATGATTGCACAGGCTCATTCCCACGGGTGTATTGTCACCGCGTATTTTGCACGCGTATTTACCGTGCGTAACACATGGTGAATGGACGCAATGAAAGTCTATGGACTTTCATTCTTTTATTCACACCTGTGTTGGAGCTGCGAGGGAACACTGCGTATAGAATGCAAGGGAAATTGCAGCACGCTCTATTTCTCCCCGTTTTATACGGAGCCCTGCGAATGGACAGCGTTTAATACGGCGCCCTGGGAAAGGACAGCATTTAATACGGGGCCCCGTTCTGCACAAAGCAAGGGATTTGAAGAAAATAAAAAGTAACACTGCGCATGTCCATGATGTCAGAATCCCAGGGATGTGCAGTGCCTATCGCAGCCTGTATGCAATCTCTGCCGCCCCACGTTATGAGCCGTTATACACAAATTAAAAATGCATCAAAAACCTGCATGCAATTTAAAAAAAAACAAAAAACGCATGTTTTAAATCCATATGCGGTTTTTAATAGTATACGCAGGATCTTAAAAATGCTTGTGGTTTTCATTGTGGTTCAAAAATGCAACAAAAAACATTAACACAGTCTAAGACTAACGTTACACAAATGAGTCTGATACCGGGCCGTGAAACTAAGCCCGATATTGCACTCACCAGCGTACAATGCCCCCACGGATGCGAGGTGTTTGGGTGTTAAAACCATCTTGCATCACATCAGGGAAGTAGCGATGCCTTTAGTCGTGGTGGAGGATCGCGGAGTGTTTCCCATTGTTTTCAATGGGTAAACCTTACATCGCATCGCACTCGTGTGCAGCTCGTACGCCATGTGATTCTGTGCCGGCCTCACTGAAAACAATGGGCGATGGGGAGGTGTTCCAAGGGAACGCCCAAAGATAGGACATACCACAATATTTTCCTGCGATGCGGGGAAAATAAAATCGCTCATTCGTGTGGGTTTTGTGTGTCTCACCACGCACAAATCTTGTGCTATTTTCTCAGTTGTGAGAAAGTTGCTACTAAGGGGCTACAAACAGATTTTCACGTTGTCCAGGAAATGAGTCATGTTTGTAAAGCTTACGCCAAGAGGCTAACCCATGTATGTAAATTTGTTTTGCAGCTGTATACAGCACGGTTTAGGTATGGGTACGGGTACAGATGGAGGGGAAAGCCCAGCTGAACTTTTGTAGCCGGGCCCCTGATCCTTTAGTTATGCCCCTGCCTCCAACCTCGAAGGTCTTGAAGGTCCAGTTTCTGGTCATCAATTTTCTAGCTAGAAAAAGCCTTTGACTACTGTAGACTTTCTGGTTACCACATTTCAGGAATGGTGGCAGCAAGAATCTGGGGGTGTATGGACTGTGTTGGAGTGTAATTTATGCTTAATTTGCAACCTCAGTGATAGGTGAGCACAAGATCAAGAGAGTTAGATAGATTAACCCCTTGCAGTCACACCCATGTCATGTACTGGGGAAGTGCATACATGACAGGGCAGAATGCGGTATTATGGTACCGTATATACCGGCGTATAAGGCGACAGGGCGTATAAGACGACCCCCCAACTTTCACCTTATACGCAGGTAATACAGTGGAGAAAAAAAAAATCATTACTCACTTCCCCCAGCGTTCTGCGGCGCAGCTGCAGGCTGTCGCTCCCTCCTGGTGCCGGCAGAGCATTGCTTTCTGAATGCGGGGCTTGAAATCCCCGCCTCCAGAAAGCTAATACACACGCCGTCAGCCAGTTACAGCTATTCAATGGCATCATTGAATGGCTGTGATTGGCTAAAACACACGTGGCTTCAGCCAATCACACTATTCAATGACATCATTGAATGGGTGTGATTGCTAACACACGTGCGCCTTCAGCCAATCACAGCCATTCAATGATGTCATTGAATGGCTGTAACTGGCTGACGGCGTGTGTATTAGCTTTCTGGAGGCGGGGATTTCAAGCCCCGCATTCAGAAAGCAATGCTCTGCCGGAGACCAGGAGGGAGCGACAGCCTGCCGGAGCGCGACAGAACGCCGGGGGAGGTGAGTACTGATTTTTTTTTTTGACACTTTTTTTTTTGTATTACCGGCGTATAAGACGACCCCCGACTTCAGAGCAGATTTTTCGGGGGTTCAAAAGTCGTCTTATACGCCGGTATATACGGTAATTCAATCAGAAAATTCATAATTGGAACCAACACCTCTAATTTAAATGATGGGGGAATTTTATTTCCCTGTGAAAATGACAGTTCCCCATTCAAAGAACCAAACTAAAAAATCAAACTACCCGGCCAATCTGTAACCTGATGACTAAGGATACAATCTTCTTATGAAAAAAATATGAAATCTTTCAACTATAAAGTCTAAGACCCTATTTACACTAACAGATGATCGCTCAAAAGATAGTTTGAGTGACAGTTTTGAGCGATCATCTTTACATAGTCTATAATAGCTAAGTAGCTACTTAAGAGTTATGCAGATGGAGCGAAACACCGCCACTATCGCTCGGCGAACAATACAGTTGTTTTGCATAAGCAAACAGCTGTATTGTTCTCTGCTATTACAGCTCGCGTCCTGCTGTGAACTACCAGTGGGACGCAAGCTGAAAGAATCTTACCAGCACAGCCAACTGTGGTAACAGCCTCCACCGCTGATAAGAGTTCATCGCTCATTTCAAGAAAACTAGAATTGACCAAGTAACGACTCGTACATGAAAAGTGCACGATGTCCATGCATTTAGACGCAACGGTTATCGCTCAAAAGATGGCTTTGAGCAAATTTTGAGTGAGAATCGTTGGGTCTAAATGGGCCTTAAGGCCATACACATAAGATCGTCTTGAACCTGCTGATTTTGACCAATGAGTTTAGCCCGTCTTCAGTGAAGTCTTGAATCATAAATCAGATTAAAGTTGCCAGTGAGCATGTTATGAAAATGTATCTTGATTGTACATGTGTGTATTTATTTTATATACCTAGTATCTATTAGGTTTGCTTTTTGAACTGAATGAGTCTTTGCAACATTGGGAGGGTCTCTTTCTTATTCTTGGAGAGCAGTGTTACTCAAATCTGGCCAAACTAGTTTCGAGAGGAAGCCAGATGTAAATTGGGCCATCCAAATAAAACTGCCCCCATCACTAGTTGTGGTTGGGGGAAGAAGAACAAAAAGATGAACTGTTAAGTATTCATTGGGTTTGTTTCTTGGCACCTAGCTGCCTAGTCCTAGCGCATACATGACTGTGCAGAACACGGCATTATGGTAATTCAATCATAAAATCCATAAAACAAACCAAAATCTGTAATTTAATTGAAGGAGGAATATAGTTACTTGTGAAAACTATATTTCCCCTTTCAAAGAGACAAATTAAAAATGAAACCTACCCGCCTGATCTCTGACTTGATGACTAGGGAAGCAATTAATCTTCTTATGAAAAAATAAAGAAACCCCTCAGGACTATAAAGTCTAAAGCTGGCCAGGCCCATAGGATCGGCTGAACCTGCTAATTTTGACCAAAAAGATTACAGACACTCTGCCGATGGCAAGTGTAAGGGAGAGGAACCGGATCTTAACATTTCTGACCCTTTGCTTCTGGCAGCAGCTTATCTCCTGCAGGACCACATTCTTTCAACAGTTATTTGATGTGTATAGCCAGGTTATACTCCAGGCAAGGAAGGAAAGTTCAGATTTATGATGGATTGCCTTGCCCCACATGTAATTTACCTGAATGAGACTGTTCTGGGGATCCCTCTGTCATACATTGTCATCTACTGGTTATGATGATGAAACAGTGATGTCAGCGGACATCTGGGAGTCAGTGTAGGAAATACTACAACTGTCATCAATGCATCACACAATGACAAGATAATGTGAGCAGAACTGTCATGTAGATGTCTGTAAAGGCAAACTGCGACTAACTACAGATAATTCTTATTATAAACAGTGGTGTCCACGGCAGGCGCCAAAATTATTCAGCACTTTTACATTTACCTTGACAATTTTGGCAAATGTCTGGATAAAGGGTGTGACTACAAGTCAAATGCACTAAGTTCATTTAAGACTTGCAGCAGTTTGTACGTGAAATACTGGTTTACTTTTATATCAGGGAAGCGTTTGTGAAAGGAAATGTCTTAAGCCCCGTTTACACAGAATGATGATCGTTCAGGTAATCATTCAAACTAGCAGAACTGAACAATGATCGTTCAGATTAAACACAAGCGAATGACTGAACGATGAATGAGAATCATGCGCTTCTCATTGGCCATTCTGTTTCGTCGGGCATAAAGCCAGCGCCAACTCGGGCACTTATGATGTTGTTTAAACACGGATCTTTCAGTGTTTCACATACAATTGTGAAATGTTGAATGATAAGTGCTCAAGGACTGCCTGTGTTACAGTCTGTAGCGGGTTTAGAGCCTCATGTTGTAAATCGAGCGGACAGATAGTGTGGTCAAGGGAAGACAAGGGTTAGTAATGGGTTGGTATCTGTTGCAGTACAAGGGAGCAGGCAGATAGCGTAGTCAGAATTTAGCCAGAGGTCGGTAACGGGTTGGTATCTTTTGCAGTACAAGGGTGCAGGTAGGTAGCATAGTCAGGATTTAGCCAGAGGTCAGTAACAAGTTGGTATCTGTTGTAGTATAAGGGAGCAGGCAGGTAGCATAATCAGGATTTAGCCAGAGGTCGGTAACGGACAGCAGCAATCGTGTAGGGAAGAGGTGTAGGTAGAGAGCTTGACTAAAGGCACAGAGCAGGCTGGAAGGGCCAGGCTTATATTGTAAGTCCAATCAGGAGCAGGGTGGAGCCAAGACAGGGAACTGGTCAGGGGTAAGGGAACCAGTTTAAGGTCCAGCAGGGAAGCTGTCCAGAAGGCTGGATAGTTCAGCAGGGAGAACTGCCGCTTGGACCACAGGAGCTCCTGGGTTTGAGCACTGACAGCATGATTCTCAAGGGGAATCATGCAGTTTAAACACGCTGCCTGAGGGCGGAGGAGCTGGCAATGACATCACTAGCTCGCTCTGTCAGGAAAACTAGAATCATGATATTCTCGGCCCATGTAAAAGGACCTTTACATGAGAGTTGTGCCACTGTTATTATGTCACATGCGCCATTTTATGAATTTGTTGTAAATTGTAACACTTTCGCTTACTTAAAAAAGCACGCATCCTGCAACACTATTAAAATGTTTCCTCAGTGTCTATTCCATGTATAGAGGGAAATATGCATTGTAACACGCACTTACTCCATTTTGTAGATCTTTACAGAATCAGCCTTTTGGAGGCTTTATATGGTAACAGCTCTTTTTGATATCATGAGGGTACCTTCTTTTGCAACTGCAGTTAAACTTTTAACCTACCAGAGAATTCCTAATTCATGTACTATCAGCTACAGCAGCTGTTAGAGTCCAGTTCAATGGACTGACCTTTTCTCTTTCCTTGAATCTCTTGGAGGGTTTGACTCAAGTGTCTAAACTCATGAAATTACTCCCTTAACACGAAACATCATTCCGTTAAGAGAGAAGGCCCTCCAGAAATGGATGTTAGATATCCTGGATCTGGACGTAGGAAGGTGGGGATATTCTGGCTTACTCCGGCTCTCCTCTGGTCAATGCTAGAGATTAATTGATAAATTTATACATAAAATGTACTATACCTTTTCTCACATTCCATGGGTTTGTCTCCTTCAGCAATTGCCCACAGTACCTGACTACCTTAGGCACACTTATACATATGTTCTGGGAGTGCTGCACTTTACAGCACTACTGGTGAGATATTTCTGAATTTATGCAGTCTCATCTAGGAATGCCAAGAATCAGGCACCCAAAGGGACCCTCTTTGGGCTTGTAAGTGATATCCCGATGGATGTGGTGAGCAACACTCTAAACAAACTCTTGTTTTTTTATGGCAGAAGGGTAATTTTGCTGAATTGGAAGCATCTTAAGTGGTTGACTAGAGCTGCCTGGATCGAGGTGGTCAATGACGTAGTGGCCTCCTATAAGTTATCATCTGGTCTGGGGCTGCCCTGCAAAATTCGATAAAATTTTTTGTTTTCTTAAAAATTTGCACGGTGTGGGTTTATTATGTTTTCCCTTTGTTAATCACGAATAGCCTAGTTGGGTATATTTATCCCTTGGTTTTGTAATAAAATAAAACAGAAATGAATGTTTCTACAAGTTTAATACAAGTTAAGAGTTTATATATGCAATCTTAGGCCACTTTCACACTTAGCGACACAAAATGCCACGATTTCAAATGTTGAGTTTTGCCACGATTTTACTTAAGTTTTCGGCCGCAGGGACTACTTTACTTCCGCAAGTAACCATAGTGGAAACTGGATCATCAAGCTCCACAAAGTTCTGTCTTTTTCTTTATTTCCCATCCCTACATTTTCTGTGTTCACCTCCGACAGAGGCGCTTCTTTCCCATATTCCACTTTCTCTATGCCTAGACGCTTATTTATCCAAAGGGTATTCCACCCCTGTACCCCTCACCTGATTGTCTGTCACACTCTGGATGTTTTCTATGTATACTGCAGTGACTTCCATGCAGTGCAGTCCCCTGTCTCTTGCTTAACAGGCACCCTCCTAAATTGTAGATTTCTCCCTGCTTTCTTTTTTACTATTCTGTTCTATCAATTCCAGGATGCACCTCCGCAGCATTACATGACTAGCTAGAGCCTGCTCAGAAAACACTATTATTTTATGTTCACCTAAATAGTCCAAAGACCATAACTATAATGTCATGGCTCACCAGCCACAACTCTGTAATGGGACCAGGGTGACATCACAGCATGTGGCCCACATGACCTGCTTGTTGGTGCACAGTCACTGTCATTTTGGTGCTGGGCATTGACAAGAGCACTTCGTTACATGTGTTTAGGTAGCTTGGTTGGCTGGGGAGTGGAACAGCCCAGCCAGCCAATCTCCTTTTGTCTGTGTACATTTATTTCGGCCCCTCCTCTTAAAAAGCAATGCTTATTCATTCAGTGTCCTACTCCTGCCTGAAGGTGTTTCTGGTCTTGTCGGTGGCACCTGGTGAGCTGAGCAGCTCAGTTAAGATAATTCTTTTGGTGAATTACTTATTTGCTGGAGTGTTGTAACATTATTTCCCCTGTACACTGGTGGAATTATATTATGTATCATTATTGCCACTATTCCATGTCTTCATCTAGGGAAAGTCAGGGTTTCCCCAGGTTTCTGATATGGGGCCGCCCTCATCAGGGCGATCACTCCAATTATAGATAGGGTTTTCTGTATGTGAAAGGTCAGGGTTAGTTTCCCTTTATTCCCAGTATTTACGTTCTCCTATATGCTATTTTGTGTTATCTGCATTTTCACAAAATAAATTGTATTTGTTTGGCTTTTGTGATGATTGTACAAGTCTGTATATTTGACCTTTTAGTTCGCTTTGGCTACACCTTGCATGGACACAACATATACGGTCAGTAGGCTGAACCATCATCTCATCTGCATTATAACTGTGTGACAGGAGCCTCTAATCATCAGCATTAACTGTCACAGGAGTTTCTGTGTCCCCCTCTAAAATGCTTGTGTGGTAGGGTCCACCACACAGGATTTTGCTGACTAATTTGAGAGCACATAAAGCCAAACAAATCTGAGCTGGTCATAACTGAGATCACATGATGCATCTGAGAACTACAGGAGGTTTGTATAGAAAGGAATAACCAAACAAGGTAGTACGAGCCAACTTATATATACTTGGGGGACTAGTTAGATAATGAATTAAAAATAAATTCACCGGAGTGGCTCTTTAAAAGGCTTATCCCAAAATCGAAAGTTTTCCCCTACCCACAGGATAGAAGATAACTTTATGATCGGTGGGGGTATCACCGCATAGACCTCCACCGATCCTAAGAACATGGTCCCATTTCTTCCTGTTCACATCATTGCGGGGACGCTTCTCCCACCCGCATTGACATCACACTAAAAGGAGCGATGGACAAGCATGTGCGGCCTCTGCTCCATTCATCTCAATAGCTCTGATGGAATAAAAAAAAAATCTTGTTATTTGTATAGCGCCAACTTATTCCGCAGCGCTTTCAGGTAATTTTTTAAAATTTATTTATTACCCCCCACCAAGCTGGATACTCATTTTACCGACCTCGGAAGGATGGAAGGCTGAGTTGACCTTGAGCCGGCTACCTCAATCATGCGGGGATTGAACTTGCAATCTTCAGGTCGTGAGCGAGAGCTTACACTCTGCTTATCTAGTGCTTGTACCTCACCTATCTCCAACAGTCCCATTGAAAGTAAATGCAGCGGAACCGCGCATGCGCGACCACTGCTCCATTAAATCTCCTTCTCACTGCGGGGGATGCAGTAAGCCTGCAATGAGGAAGAGGGGGAACAAAGGACTCCCGTTCTTGAAATTGGTGGAGGTCTCAGCAGTGAGACTCCTACTGATGATAAAGTTATCCCCTATAATGTAGATGGGGAAAAACTTTAGATTTTGGGATAACCCTTTTAAGAATGGATTATAGGGTGGGCACATTAGGTAAATGCCTGTGAGCTTCCACCAAACCTGTTAAATATTCAAACAACTATCTATTAAAGGGGTAGTATGATATTTGAAAAACACAATTGCCTTCTTCCAGAAACAGTGCCACTCTTTGTTGACTGGCTGTTCTCAATACTGCAACTTAGCCCCGTTCGCTAGTTTGCAATCTCTACACGCTTGATTGGAGATGCAACTGCACTTTTACACTTGCTTGAGTTGTGTTTGGTGTTGCAGTAATTCCCATCCAAGTGAATAGGACTGAGCTGCAATACCATACGTAGCCTATGCGCAAATGTAACACTGCTCCTAGATGGGCTAACTTAAGGGCTAATGCCCACGGGCGGATTATCACTGCGGAAATCTTGGCCAGACACCCGCCACGAATTCCACTGCAACATCCGTCCATAGACATGCTATGTTAAATGATTTTCCCCTGCCCATGAGCGGAAATCAACTGTGATTTTCTGCTCGCGGAGGAGAATCGCAACACGTTCTATTCTGCACGGAAAAATGCGTGGACGGCTTCCTTTGCAGTCAATGCAAGCCGTCCGTCCCGCGATACTTCCGCATTACAGCACAGCGCATCATGCGCTGCACGCTGGCTCGCCGGACGAGACACTCGCGGCGGATCCGGAGAGATGAGTATGGGGTCTCTGGATGGCGCCGCGTCTGATTCTGCTGCGATGTTTCGCAAACGGAATCCGACCCGGCCGTGGGCATGAGCCCTAAGGGTTCCCCAGGAATGGATTTTTTTTTAGGAAATCCTCCATGATAAAAAGGGTAGTGGCTTTTTGTTTTGTGTTTTCCTATGGAGACACTAAATATCTGTTGATACCATGTACAATACCACAATTTGGAGAGTTACATTATCTACTATAAGAAGCCTGGATGCAGTGTGAGCGATACTGCTGTATTTCTGAAAATAGCTTGGCTTCATCTGGTTTTCTGTGCAGTGATTTGCAGCTTGAGTAAATAGGTCAGGACAGTCAGCAGGGAATACAGATGCCACAGGGAGGTGGAAGGCGGATATGTAACCCTTCGAGGCTCGTATCTATATCAGCTTCTACAGCTCAAACTTCTGGCATGTTGAGAAGGTATGTGCGAATATATGTTATAATGTGAAAATAAAAAAACAATGGTGTTTCATTAGATCAGAGCCACCGAGACCAAACCCTGTTTGTGCTGCTTGTATAGCACCAACCTATTCTGCAGGAATGTACAAAGGTTGTCATTACTCACATCGATCCCTGTTACAAATGGGGTCCACAATCCAATTTTCCTATTTCAGGCACACTAGGGCCATTTTCATAGATAGATAATTACCCTATCAGTATTTTTTATTTTTTTTTGGGGGGGGGGGGGGGGTATGGGAGAAACCAAAGCGCCCGGAGAAAACCCACCCAAACACAGGGAGAACATAAACTCCCATGCAGATGTTGTTCTTCGTCGGGCTTGAACCCAGTGCTGCAAGACAATGGTGTTAACCACTGAGCTCTCATGTAGACCAACTTGAACTGTGACCGTTTGTTTTGAAAGATTCAGAGCAACTAAAAATTCACATGGTGTTAGCAGGAGCACTATGTATACCCTCATAGGGTAAATAAACATTATTTATGGGGCGTTTCATTTAAAACCCCTCACCTTTAGATAGAATGTTGCCCACAGGAGCTCTAACAGACCTGACTCAACCATGTATTACACAGTGGGCCACAAGTGGAGTCAACCTTCTTCAACGTCCGGGATCTCACACTCATTCCAAATCCTTCTAAATAGGGGTTGACTAAAGATTGACTTTTATCACCTATCCATAGAATAGGCGCTAAAAGTTTGATTGGTGGGGGTCTCACTGCTGAAACCCCCACCAATCCTGAGAACAATGGTTTGTTTGAATGGAGAGGCGGTCAAACGTGCGGTGCCACTCCATTCATCTTCAATTGGACTGCTGGAAATAACCGAGTGCTTGTACTCATCTATTTCTGTCAACCCCGCTGAGATAAATGGAGCGGCGGCGTGCATGTGGGACCGCTGCTCCCTTCAATCTCCACTTCACTGCAGCTGGGTGCAGCGAGTTTGCAATGAAGAGGGGAATATTGGACCCCAGCTCTTGGGATTGGTGGTCCGACTTTTACCGATCAGACTTTTATAAACTGTCCTGTAAATAGGTTAAAAAAAAGTCTTGGTACAACCCCATTAAAGGAGATGTCTCGAGGAAGCAGTTAAATTTTTTTTTTGCCCAGTCCCCCCCATTAAGTACACATTACTAAGCCCCCCTGTAAATGACATTTCTAGCTGGTTCGTACTTACCGTTCCAGCATTTCAGCAACTTATAAAAGTTTCCTCAAGATGGCCGCCGGCTCTTTCCCCGTCGCTCGCTGCAGCCCGACGTGCGCGCTCCCGAGACGCCGCCAGCTGTGTCTCCATGGCAACCGGACGCATCGCAGCCGCCGACCAGACGCCCCGCAGCCGCCGACCAGACGCCCACCGCCAGGCAGCAGGTAACCGGCGCTAGCCCCCGGCTCCCCAGCGCTAGACCCTCAGCCCAGGTGAAGGCCCCGGAGCCCAGCGCTAGGTTCCGGAGCCCAGCGCTAGTTCCCCCGGCCTAGCGGCAGCCCCCCCCGGCCTAGCGACAGCCCCCCCATCGCAGCGACAGCCCCCCCCCGGCCTAGCGACAGCCCCCCCATCGCAGCGACAGCCCCCCCCGGCCTAGCGACAGCCCCCCCATCGCAGCAGCAGCCCCCCCCGGCCTAGCGACAGCCCCCCCATCGCAGCGGCAGCCCCCCCCGGCCTAGCGACAGCCCCCCCATCGCAGCGGCAGCCCCCCCGGCCTAGCGCTAGTTCCCCCATCACAGCGGCAGCCCCCCCCGGCGCAGCGACAGCCCCCCCGGCGCAGCGGCAGCCCGGCGCAGCGGCAGCCCCCCCCCCGGCGCAGCGACAGCCCCCCGGCGCAGCCCGGCGCAGCGGCAGCCCCCCCCCGACAAATCACTTACCTGGGAGGCTTCTCGGGGCTGCTGGGCTGGGCTGGGCTTCTCCGCTGGGCAGCTCCAGTTTCTGCACCTTCCTCTAACAGAGGAAGGTACAGAATGGCCGCTGCAGCGCGCTCCCGAGCAGTGACAGCTCGTCTGCGCATGCGCAGAAGAGCTGTAGCGGGGAGCACACTGAAGCGGCTCGTGCTGAAGGGAGAAGACCGGACTGCGCAAGCGCGTCTAAAAAAGCAAGCTGCCAGCGAATTTAGACGGAACCATGGAGACGAGGACGCTAGCAACGGAGCAGGTAAGTGGAATAACTTCTGTATGGCTCATATTTAATGCACAATGTACATTACAAAGTGCATTAATATGGCCATACGGAAGTGTATAACCCCACTTGGTTTCGCGAGACCACCCCTTTAATAGTTATTTTACATAGGCCAACAGTTGCCTGATTTATCAGTCAGAAGAGTAATTATCATATAAACACCCGACAGGACAAGTGAACAAGAATCACTGACTTGTCAGAGCCTACAAAAAAGAAAGCAAATGTTGGGCCATGTAAACAAGCAGTCATTCATCTATGAGGGACTGCTTGTTTACTGTGAGTGGGGGTGGGTGGCCAGAAGAGTTCATGAGTGAACTCCGCCTCTATTCTTCGCTTCGGTATAAAAGCACAGGAGACATAATCGCTGGGACGGTTACGCCCAACAGACCTCCTGTGTTAAAGTAACCTGGTAATATCACATAAATTTCTCAAATGGTGACTTTTTTATGACTTCAGATCTTTGTCTATAGGCTCTCTCACACAAGCGTTTTGCTGCAATCCCCAGGGGCATGTAGCAAGTACGGAATGACATGCTGAAGGGATATCCCCGCTGCAGGGAAATCCCCCCATCTCCCCTGCTGGTAAATGCCTCTCTCCCTGATCCAGGTAAACCCCTCCAGCCCTGCAGAGTCCCCAGCAATGAAGCTGGTTCCCCAGGGACTCCCTTCATCTCGCTTTCTCCCCCCCCCCCCCCCCCCCCACTGCGGGAAAATCCCTCCAGCCCCACAGAGATGAAGGGAACCCCTGGGAAGTCCTCTCATCCCTGCAGGGACTAACTGGAGTGTACAGTGGAACATTTAAAAGGTGCTTCAGGGTTTTGTGGTGTGGCAGCAATCCCTCCCCCCTCCCTTTTTGTCCAGCTCCCATAGGAGTCTATGAGAACTCCTACGCATCGCGCACCAAAGGTTGGTCAGGTCCTATCTTTTCACGTAGCACAAAATTTGAGTTACGTGAATTTCTTTTTAGGTGCAAGTTTTTTGCATGGCTAAAATTCCTTCTTCTGATCATCGCCATAGGAAACTATTGGTTTTAATACAGTGTTTCCACATAAATAAGACACTGTCTTATATTAATTTTTGCCTCAAAAGAGGCACAGTGTCTTATTTTCGATGGGGGAGGGTGGGGAGCTTATAATATACCTGGTCTGTGGCGTCTGGGTCCCTGACCCTGCTGATCTCCGGCGGTGAAGAGGCAGGCTGCTGTGGTCCTTGGCGTTCACACAGAACTCTCCTTCTCGTGATGGGGCTTTGAATACCCTGCCTCCGGCAAGCGAGTGCTGTGATTGGCTTACGAGCGCCGTGACTCAGCCAATCAGAGCCAGCGTTCGATGAGCCAATTACAGTCATTCAGTGATGTCATTCACTTAATAGCTGTGAATGATCGAGCGCCGTCTCTGATTGGCTGGCGCTCGATCCAATCACAGCACTCGCTTGCTGGAGGTGGGGTATTCAAAGCCCCGTCACCAGAAGGAGAGTTCTGTGTCAGTGCAGGGGACACAGCGGCCTGCCGCAGTCCTGGGGACCAGTGCAAGAGACTCAGCAACTGCTGGCTAGGTGAGTATTGATGTTTTTTTCAATTTGCTAGGGCTTATTTTTGGGGAAACTGTAGTAGATTTTTACTTGTGCGTGTAATTTAGCTTCGCGAATTTCCCCATGTTAAAGAGCCCTTAAGGGGCTTCTTACTAGCCAAGCAAGAAACCTACTGCACACTGATGAGGAAACAAAACCCCCAAAACAGCTGTCTGTGTGTAGATTCTGCCTCGGTTTTTAATTCTCATTGTTATAAAGACCTGTATAAAGGGTCGAACATTGATTTGCAGGAATGCTGCCATCCAATAGGTGGCGCTGCAGAGGTATTGTTCCATCCTCCTCATTTGCATATATTTCCTAGAGGCGCATTCATGGCCTTATAAGTCTCTTCACACCTTCTAGGTGCTCTCATTAAGGAAAGATGATACCCCTCCCGTCAAGTATCATCCTGACGCATCACTTTCAGCCTGCAGAGTGATCCGAACAGAGCTCCAGTATCCCACCAAAAGTAATTGGACACCTGAGCAAGAATGAAAAGTAGTAGTTATTTCCATATGTTAATACTTAGTGGAGCTCCTTTGGCCCTAATGACTTTGGATACTCTCCATGGCATACTTTCTACTAACATCTGATACACTTTAACTACTTTTGATTCTTGCTCAGGGATATATATAGCTGACGTCCTAAGTGTGGCGGGTCGATCAGATGTGAGCTGCAGGGATAGAAAAATGTGTTTGACCAGAGTGACCCTGCCTGAAGTGACAGGACTGGGACTAGGAATGGTGATATCAACTCACCAGATGAGCCGATGCAGCCCTGATGCACACCACATCTGTCAATTGTTAGGCTGTCATGGAAAAACTACTATTCATCGTTGTATCCTGTGCCGTTACATTCAGTACTTTTCCATGTCCTGTAAAGTTTACAGGCACGCACGATGATTTCCAGGTTACAGAAAAGAAAACCATTTTATTTGCACTGATCACGTCCTGCACAGCATAAGCAAAGTCTAAAGTCTCCGAGGCAAAAGGCACAGGAGGCGGATCTTCAGAAATACCGGCTCTATTAGTCATCTGCTCTAAAATACCGACTGCCAAAAGCACTCACAATATCAGAAATTATTATTATTTTTTTTTAAATTAAAGTAATTATCACTAATTGGTTTAAGTTGTTGCATTAAACACAAGGAAGGACTAATGGCAGGACAGAAGAGTATAAGCTTCTATACTAAATAATGTGCTGCCCAAAATGTACACATTATGTTAAGGCCCATTTAGACGTAACGATTATCGCTCAAAATTCGCTCAAAAGCCATCTTTTAAGCAATAATCGTTGTGTGTAAATGTTCGCCCATCGTGTAGATTTCGCTATACCGTCGCTCATCGTTGTCTTTCAGCGTGCTGAAAGACAACAATGAGCCTTATCAGGGATTTACAGCGGGATACAGCTGATACTATTGTTTCAGCTGTATCCCGTCCCTGATAACAGGCTGAGTATGAAGAACAGGGCGGTCCAGCTCTGTTCTCCATACCTGGCACGGAGCGGGCACTCCGTGTAGAGAACATCTGGATGCAGAAGACAAGCGGGGACACCTAGCTTGTCTTCTGCATCCTCCGCTCCGAGCGCCCGGCGCTGGAGCGGGGGAACAGCTGTATGCAGAAGACAAGTGGGGACACGTGAAAAATACGCTTGTGTGAGTGAGCCCTTAGGCCTCATGTCCACGGGCCCGCACGGATTCCCCATGTAGAATCCTACAGCGGATTCCACCCAGCCCGCAGACATGGGGCCATAGGTAGATTAGATTTACCGGTTATCCTTTTTTCGGGAATTCTCCATGATAGCACCAGCTGAGATTATCTTCCCCTGATAGGACAGGAAGCACTCCAAGGGGTTTAAAGGCTCCCCTTTCCCTACCTTCCCCCGTATTTATAACAAAAAACTGTCATGGGGTAAGACTGTATACTTAAATTAAGTCTATTCTCCCTATCTTTAAGAACCTATAGCTAAGAAAAAAACAAAAGAAAAAATTCTTTGATCGGGTAGGGAGGGGGAATCTACGGGTGCTGTCGTGGAGACTTCCCGAAAAAAGGATTACCGGTAAGTCTAATCTACCTTTCCCTATTGTCTATACAACAGTACCAGCTGAGAAAAAAATATTCTAGGGCGGGACCACTGCAGCCAGGACTTTACGTCTAAAGGCTGAGTCCTCGTTTGCCCGAACATCTAACCTGTAATATCTAACCTGCATATCTGGTCCAGGGAAGAGGAAGCATGCTCTGCCCAAGAAGACGCTATTGCTCTTGTGTAATGAGCTTTAAGACTCTTTGGAACTGGTTCATTTAATACCCTATATGCCTCAGAGATGGCTGACCGGATCCACCAGCCAATCGAGTTCTTAACAGCTTTCTTGCCCTTATTACTGCCTTGAAACTGCAAAAACAAATTTTTGTCTTTTCTCCACTGATTCGTGGATGAGATATACTGTAATACTGCCTTGCTCACATCCAGGCAATGATAGCCCATACCTTCCCATTTTTTGGGTTGTTACAGAATGACGAAATAATTATTTCTTGGGATCTGTAAAAAAAAGGAAACTACCTTGGGGAAGAATAAGGGGTCTAACTGGAACACTATTTTCTCGCCCGTGTCCCTAAAAAAAGGTGATCGAATAAATCGTGCCTGCAACTCACCAACCCTCCGTGCAGTTGTGATGGCTACCAAGAATACGGTCTTCCAGGTTAAAAATTTAATAGGAATGTCATCTATCGGTTCAAATGGAGGACCTGACATCACTGATAGAACCAGGTTCAGATCCCAGGGAGGAACCAAACTGAGGATTTTAGGTCTTAAATGGTCGGCCGCTCTCAGAAACCTTGCAATCTAGCTGACCTCTGAAAGTCTAGCATCCAAAAAACACTATGCGCTGCGACCTGAACTTTAAGGGTATTGGGTGAAAGTCCGAAGTCTAATCCATCCTGTAAAAAATCCAGTATTGTTACTGTACCTGGAGATGAGACTACAAGCTGTCTAGCTTTGCACCAGGAGGAAAACTTTTTCCATACCTTGGAATAAATCCTATTAGTCGTTTGCCTTCTACTAGCTAATAAGGTGTCTACTACTTTATGGGAAAAGCCTTTCTTTAGGAGGGGGGATTTTTTTAAATAACCAGGCTACAAGATGTAATGTTTCCACTTTTTGGTAAGATATGGCCCCCTGGGTTAGCAGGTCCCTGCAGGAAGGAAGGAATATTGAGTTGCTGACACTTAAACTTTTTAGCATAGAGAACCAGCTTCTCTTTGGCCACAGAGGTGCTATCAAGATTAACGCATTTCTCGTGACCGAATTTCTGTAACACCTTGAGAATTAGAGAGAATGGTGGAAAGGCATAAGTTAGTTCTAGTACACAGTCCTGCACTAATGCGTCCAGGCCCGACGGCTGATCCTTGGGTTGAGAGAAAAGAATTCTTCTACCTTCCGATTTTTCCTTGTAGCGAACAAATCTATCTTGGGGACCCCCCAATTGAGAGTCAACCTCTGAAACACTTCCAGAGAGAAAGTCCACTCCCCGGAGTGCAACTTCTGGTGGCTTAGGAAATCTGCTGCCGTATTCTGGACTCCTCTCAGGTGTGTTGCTGAAATTGACTGGGCATGTCTTTCTGCCAAACAAAAAATACTTTGTGCTATGTTCTGTAATAGCGCCTGACCGGTTCCGCCCTGATGATGTACGTATGCTACAGCTGTCACATTGTCCGATAGGACTCTGAGAGGTTTTCCCTGAATCAACCTTCTGGATGCCTGAAGGGTCTTCTATATCGCTAAGAGTTCTCTGACGTTTGAGGAATGTATCTTTATTTCCTGAGGCCAAGTTCCCTGAAAGTAAGATCCTCCTACTTGGGTGCCCCAGCCCTGAAGGCTGGCATCCGTAGTGATTGACATTACCTGGTCTGGGAACTACTCTACTCCTTTTGATATATTGGTTTCTGATAACAACAAAGAAGGGAACTTTTTACGGCGTCCGTCAATATCACCTTTTTGTCTAAAGAGTGTTGTTGTCTGTCCCATACTGCTAGCACGAATTTTTGGAGGACCCTGGAGTGAGGCTGAGCCCATGCTACTGCTGGAATGCAGGCGGTCAATTTGCCCAAAAGGGACATTGCTGCCCTGATGGTACAAGACCTCTTTGATAGAAAATGAGAGATTCGACCACAAAGATCCCACCTCTGGAAAGTGGGGAGAAAGGAGCTTTGGAGCACTGTTCTGTTTGACCTGGAAAACAGAAGATCTTTGCTGTCTGCGACTATAAGAATGCCGTCCAAATAGGGTACAATTGTAACTGATCTTTCCCTTAGAATGGACGCAACTTCTGCCATAATTTTTGTGAAGATCCACGGTGCTCAAGAGATCCCGAAGGGAAGACATCTGTATTGAAAATGCCTTTCTTCACTCTTTACACACACTGCGAACCTCAGATATTTTTGGGCCTCCGGATGGATGGGTACATAGAAATAAGCGTCTTTTAGATCTATAGTTGCTAAAAAGGCACCGTTCCTGATTAATTTTACCACTGACCCTACCGTTTCCATCCTGAACCTCCTGTACCTTACAAATTTGTTCAGTTGTTTTAGGTTCACGATAAGTCTGGAATCTCCATTCAGCTTTTTTTTACCACAAAAAGGCAGGAATAATGACCCTTTCCCTGTTGATTTGGGGGTATGTGTACTATAGCCTGGAGTCTTAGTAAATTCTTTACCCCTTGAAGTAAAGGGGTCATCTTGGCAGCTGAGATCTCGGTAGCTCGAAAGGCCTGTGGTAGCTGAGAGGTCCATTCAAGGTGGTAACCTACCCTTAAGATTCCTGAAATCCAGGTACTCCTGCTTAAAATGGCCCATCTTTCTGCAAAGGCCTGTAACCTTGCCCCAACTAGAATGGCGTCATTGCTCACACCCCTTGAAATACGGCTGAGAGGAATTGAGGAGAAAATTCCTCCTTTTTTCCCCCTTGGGTTAGCTCCAGCGCCCAGACTTCCCCTTGCTCCTATAATTATCTTGCTGCTTGAGGCCTCGAAAAAACGTTCTAAACTTTTTCGATTTCTCCTCTGGAAAACCTCCCTTCTTATCCGAGGCCTTTTCCAGAATTCTGTCCAGATCAGGACCAAAAAGGAATTGTCCGTGGAAAGGCAATGATCATAATTTTGCTTTAGAAGTTCTGTCCCCCGACCACGTTTTTAGCCATAACACACGTCTGGCAGAATTAGATAAGGTCGCAAACCTAGCAGCTAAGTTGACCGATTCTGGAACCGGGTAGCCATCTTTAGAATAGGTAATGAGCTCAGAATCTGCTCTCTTGGGGTTTTATTCTGGACATGAGCTTCCAATTGCCCCAGCTAAACATGCAGAGTTCGCTCTAAACAGGTGGCTGCCACCCCAGGCCTAAGAAGACATGTGGCCACCTCCCAAGTCTTTTTTGGGAGGCTCTCAGCCTTGCGATCCATATGATCTTTACGGCGAGTAGCATCCGCCAAAGGAAGTGAAGTATATTTTGCTACCTTTGTGACGTGAACGTCAACTTTTGGAATAGTGTCCCAGATGGAACAGGCCTCCTCAGAATAGGGGTACCGTCTCTTAATGCCCCTATATCTACCACCTAAGTCGGGTCTCTTCCATTCCCTTCGGATCATCTTTGGGATGTTTTTATGAACCGGAAAGGTAGGCCTCTGCCGCTCCCCCAGACTCCCAAAAACCTCATCCTGGATTGATCTGGGCTCTCTAGGCTCCTCTATATCCAGTGTACCCCGAATGGCTCTGATTAATTCCCCTATGTCCTCCGGGCTAAACAAAAAACTTTTATACTCCTCCTCATCAGAGGAGTCCAAAAATGTTCCCTCTAATTCCTCCTCAAAGAAGGTAACGCTCTCCGAATCTGAGTCTATTTCTTCGCTACGTGGTCTCTTGCGAGTTCTGGGGGTGGAGGGAGGTGCCACGCTCTGGGATGCTAAAGCCGAGCAGACCTTATCCCTCACCAATATCTTTATATCATTCAAAAAACCCGCTGATTCGTCTTTTACGAGCTGGGCTATGCAAATTTTACATAAAATCTTATTGTAATCCTGCGACAAACTATTCCGGCAGGAAATGCATTTTTTAGGTTCAGCCTTAATAGGCGCTGCTGCAGATTTATCTGCCTGTTAAACAAACATAATTAAGGCAGAAAATCCCTGTGCAGAAAAGACCACTTAAACTCTGTGAAGTGTCACACTGGCCACTTACACCACCGGAGGTACCAGCCTGTACAGGGTCTTCTGGTCCTGGAGCACTCATCTTAGATAGGTAGTGCTGAAGGCTCTCAGTGCAACAGAACATGCACTTTTCCTGAGCTCGGCATCATTTTCTGGCATTCTAGCGGTTCCTTTTATTTGAAATTGCCGCCCCTAGACTTCCTGCATCCGCCACCGGCGTCCTGCGTCACATCAGATGACTAGTAAGCCCCCTTTCCCCCTGTGAACCAATGTCGGCCATACAGCACATGCAGCGGGGAGCGCAGACCTGGCAAGCAGGACAGGAAACAAGGTGAGACAGGGCCCCACACTTAGCCCCACGCGAGGGGACCGAAAACCAGCCTTGGAGGGCTACCCTACTGCACACAGCCAACCGAAGGCAACGCTCCTAGGGAGGGATCCTCACATACCAGCCCTCTGATCCATCCATGTGCAGCTTGGAAGCTACCTTCTCTCCTCTTTTCGGCATTCCTTCCACTGACAGGACAGGAAGAATACTGAGGGAGGTAGGGAAGGGGGAGAGCCTTTAAACTTCTTGGTGTGCTTTCTGTCCTATCAGGGGAAGAAAATCTCAGCTGGTGCTGTCGTGGAGACGATAGGGAAAAAATACATTTTAAGGGCTTTTACCCACTAGAGTTTTTTAGTGCTGCAATATCGCTGCGTTTTTTTTACTGCAAATGTCAATGGGAATTTCTAATGTTAAAATCGCATCACATAAAAATCGCAAGTTCGCGTTTCTGCGATTTTTGTGTGATGCGATTTTAACATTAGAAAGTCCCATTGACATTTGCAGTAAAAAAAGACGCAGCAGGTGAAAGCCCTAAGGCTGATTTACACACAATGATTTTCGCTCAAAAATCGCTCAAAGCCGTCTTGAGCAATAATCGTTGTGTCTAACTGCACTGACATCGTGCAGTTTTCGTTATGCCGTCGCTGATCTTTCAGCATACTGAAAGATCAGCGATCAGTTATCAGGAATTCACAGCGGGATGCAGCTGATACTATTGTTTCAGCTGTATCCCGCTCCCTGAAGACAGGCGGGGTATAAAGAACAGAGCGGTCTAGCTGTGTTCTCCATACCCCGCTTGGAGCGCTCGGCTGTACGAGGGGCTGCTGATAAGTCATTGTGTTCTTTTTTTGTTTCTATGGTAACGAATGTTACATCACATGAAAGCCTTATGTGTCTGATATATGTTTTCAAAATGTTGTGGTTGTAGCTTATGGCAACAGTGATCTCGGCACGCGGGAAAACAAAATGGGGGTGTCTAAGGCGATATTTACAGCAAATGAGAGCAGAGGAGTGATAAAATTCTTGTTTCTGCAAGGAAAGTCCGCGAAGGATATTCATGGTGATATGTCGCAGACATCGGGGGATCAATGCTCTTCATATTCTACAGTTAAGAACTGGGTTGCCAAATTTAAAACGGGCCACTTCAGCACCAATGATGAGGAACGTCCTGGACGACCGAGAGAGGTTGTTGTTCCGGAAATCGTTGATGTTGTGCACAACCTCATACTGGAGAATCGGCCAATTTCAGCTAAAGGAATAGCAGACATCATGGGGATTTCTCGTGAACGTGTTTGTGTCATTATCCATTAACATTTGAACATGAAGAAGCGATCTGCAAAGTGGGTCCCCAAATGTTTGACAACCGATCAGAAAAGCATGTGAGTGAAAACTTCCCGATCCATTTGTCAGCGTTTCCGGACTGATAAGAACTTCCTGGATCGACTGGTCACTGTGGATGAGACCGGGATTTATTTGTATGACCCTGAAACCAAGGAGCAGTCAAAAGAGTGGAGGCATAGTGGTTCTCCTCACCCAGAGAAGTTCAAGGTGCAAAAATCAGCCACTAAGGTGATGGCGTCTGTGTCCTGGGATAAGGAGGGCGTGCTGCTAGTGGACTACCTTCAAAATGGTTCCACCATCAATGCAAGGTATTACATTGAACTTTTGGACCAATTGAAGGCAGCTCTGAAGGCCAAAAGGTGCAGCAAGCTGTCCAAAGGAATCTTGTTTCTGCAAGACAACGCCTCCGCTCACACTGCACAAGCGACCACGGCAAAACTGGTGGAGCTAGGCTTCCAGCTGGTTGACCACCCACCTTATTCACCAGATCTCGCACTCTCCGACTATCATCTGTTTCCAAACCTGAAGAAACACCTCAAGGGTATCAAATTTCACACAATTTCTGATGCCATGGCTGCTACGGATGACTGGTTTGAGGCATGACCAAAATCCTTCTTTTTGCAAGGCTTACAGAACTTGGAATACCAATGTAAGAAGTGTGCTGACATCAGTGGAGAGTATGTGGAATACATGTAAAGTTTGTAGAGATGAGCGAGCATCACTCTTCTCGAGTAACTGCTTACTGCTCTGAGCAGGCTCGGGGGAGAAAGGGGGGCGGCGGAGGTGAGAGTGAGGGAGATCTCTCTCTCACACACCCCGTTACTCGAGAAGAGCGATGCTTGCTCAAGTAACTGTTTCATCCGAGCCTGCTTGCTCATCTCTAAAAGTTTCATCTTCCTATCACGTTTCTTTCTGGGTAAAGCCGAAGACTTATTAGCAGCCCCTCATATAACAGCCAGACGCTCCGAGCATAGAACAGACCGGCCCCGCTTGTCTTCTGCATCCCCCACTCGGAGCGCAAGGTGATCGCTCAACGCTGAGCTTAAAGGCACACAACGATTATCACTCAAAAGTTGCTCAAAAGATTTTTTTAGTGACGCTCTCCTCTGTTGCGGCCGGATGCTCTTTCTTCTGCGTGGCGGATGTGCCCGGGACATGCGCCGTGTCTTTTATTTTTTTTTAGAACTCCTGCTTTCCTGCAGTCCGCACCCAATGACAGCTGCAGACGTACTGCGGATCCTGACAGCTTCCATTGGTCTCAATGGAAGCTGCAGGAGCCGTCCATGTTGGAAAACCGCATAAAAATAAAGCATGCTGCGGTTGTTTTCCCACTGGAGTGATCCACATGCTGGGGGAAAGTGACATCCGCAGGTATTTAATTACCCGTGGGTGCCCAGTGATTCCCTGTGGGCGCAGGGGACCTGCGTAGATTTTGTAAATCAATTTATGCCGTGGACATGAGGCCTTAGGCTTCACTCACATGGGTGTATATCGCCCCGTTTTCACGGCCGGCTGATATACGCTACCCATCATAGGCTTTGGTTTCCAATGCCTCAGTGCAGATGGCAAAGACCGTGCATACAGTGCACATTACGGTCGGCCCTTTTTACACCAGCCGGAAAAGATAGTTCTGGAACGATCTTCTGGCTGGAACACGGGCCAGTCCCATAGACTCCTGTGGGAGCTGCCGAATAAGGCACATTACACTTCGATGTCAGGCCCCCTACACGTGGCACAGCCGGATCTCTGCCCGCGCGTACCTGTCACTTTTCTCCTGTGCTGCGGACGGTCCGCACGGCTCGCCGCCACACATGCGCAATGCAGATTTCTTTTTTGCAACTCCTGCTTTTCCTGCATCATCGCCTGGTGATGACGTGAAATCCGCAACCTTTCCCCAATGTTATTGCACAAGGGCCGCGGATCGGACAACTTCAATGGAAGCCGTCCACACAGATTCCGTGAAAGAAATGGAGCGCGCTGCGATTCTTCCTCAGCTTGTGGAAACCGCAAGTGTGCAGAAAGAATAGATTTCCCCTAGCATGCTATGGGCGCTATCTATAGCGGATGCCCGTCGCGGATTCCGCAGCAAATATCCAGCCGTGGGCAGAGCCCTAAATGTGGGCGCAATTTTCCCTTTTTTTTTTACCATTGAACAATACGTGTTTTTTTACGAGCCGCGCAGCGAAGCCCTTATACTGCGAAACGCATCGCACTCAACACACGGGCTATGGCATCGCCCGTGTGAACGCATCCTTATAGAAGGGGGGTGTAAACCCTTGCCATGCGCTTCACCTGCCCTACAGATGTCTCCTCACAGCTCCAGCCCTCCTTGCTGACACATCCTGGCATCCCAGCCCATAACACCATTATTCCTCCTGCCTCGCCCAGTCAGCCCCACGTCCAATCCATCCCCGCCCTGCGTCACAGCCGCGGCCACCCCGACTACCGCGCCTATCCAGACCACGCCCCTTTTTTTTACCTCACAAGCTTCCCGCCTACTAACACACTGCTCTCTTCTCATTGGTTGGTAGATCTTTGATTTCGCGCTGCTAGATGCTCTGACCAATGGCAGGTAGGCGTTCCGGGAAGAGGGGGCGGAGCTAGCGCTACATATAATAGCCTCAGCGCCACCCTCAGTAGCTTCTTTTCGGTTGTTCTCTCGCACCGAAAGGCGTTGTACCTGCACCAGTCTCACAAGCGAGCCGCTTCTCTAGCCTGCATCATGTGTCAGCCAAAGGTTTACTTTGACATCAATGTGGACAACAACCCTCTTGGTCGCCTTGTTATGGAGGTAATAAAGCTTTTGTTGTTTTATTATATATGTTTATCTTCGCTGTTCATGCTAAGGGCGGGTCACGTGATGCGCCACTTTCGTTGGCGGTGTACATGCCTGTGCATGTATCTGGCCGCACGAGTGCCGAGCTGGTCCTCCACCGCACCCTATCGTAGTCATGGCGGCTCTGGCTCTTCCCGTTCACTAGCGGCTGTGATGCCGGTAGAAGGCTGCAGGGAGAGGGGCTGCGCGCGGCTTAAGCCTAGGTCGCCCCGCCCTCTCCAGGTAACAGTGGGCGTGGTCTGGGAAAGGAATCCATTTTGGGCTGCGTGTGTGTAAAATGTCGTCTGCCCCCGCTGTAGCGCAGTAGGCGCGGGAAGGAGGGTGGCGCCATTTTCCTTGTCTTGTCAGACGGCTGCAGTGAAGATGCGCCATGTTCTGTGCCTCTCTGCAGGAGCTGGCAGGCTCCTCCATCACTGTTTCCTGCCCTGGCAGCCTTATACCTGCAGCCATCTTACATTCAGGGCGGCTTTAGTAGATTTTTCTCAGTTTCTGTGGAAAACCTGAGGAGAAATTACTTCATACCGTATATTATTTCACACATAACCACAAATAAGGGTGTCTTTAAGGTCTGGGCTGCTGTGTGGTGACCGCAGCCGGCCGTGAGGTGATGCCGGCATCACTGGTGACCTTGAGCGCACGCTGCTCTGGAGCACAAGTGATGGATGGCATGCGGCAGGGTGCTGCGGTGTACAGGAGGTGTTGGACTGGGGGATCCTAAGGAGCGGTCACTGCCCGGCCTCTTATAAGGAGATGTATCCCCTTAATGCAGTGTGCTGTAAATGGCTGCCGGGCGATGTCTATGGGCAGACATAACGCTGCGTTCACCTTACACTGCGGGGGTCATTCTCACCGGCGCCAATAGATTGTTGGTGCCATTGGGTTCGTTTGCAGCTGCTTATTCTCAGCATTCCCCATTGCCTGAAGAGCGCCCGCAGCGTGTGCCACCTCACCGCTAGTGTGCCTCCGCCCGCTGACATCCCTGGGGCACGGGGAGCTAGCGTGTTCAGATACGCCCAGTGGGGACCCAGCCGTACGGCGTAATTCTTGCAGTGGGATCCTGCCAGATCTCCGTGGCGAATCTTGAAGCTGCCTGTATTCCGCTGCAGCCGTCTCTACCCATAGATGGCCGCAGCGGAGACGGCACTATGATTGACCTGCGGCCGCTGATCCCGGGGTCGGCCAGCCATGTGGACCAGGTTTCTCAGAAATCTCGTCCTCACAGGGCGGTGAATCCATCGCAATGAAGTCGTGCAGGTTCATTGGCCGCAGCATGTCCACTTTTTTCTGTTTGTCCACGCTGTCCTCTATGGGAGCGCCGGCCACAACGGAAAAGCATGCGGCTGGGTGCTGCTCCATAACCCACGGCCGTGGGCTTTGAAGCAGCACTTTCCCAGTGGAAAGCTCACGTTTTTGCTGCGGCCAAACTGAGATTTCCGCCCGGAATACGCTGTGTGGGAACCAGCTTGTGTCTTCACTAACCTTTCCCTCATGATGGTTTTCCAGGACGTGAAAGAATCTGAATACTCGCCTATCATGGCGGTTCTCTGTCCGGCGCTGCAGGCAACCCAGATGAAGGGGCTGGCTGTGGTGTAACTACATGACGGCGGGCTCAGCGGCTGTGGAGGTGCCACCGCTGAGGGCCCTCTTGCACTGAGCCATTAGCCTCCATAACTTTTGCATTGTTTTTTGACCGCTAATTGCTCAGTGTTATCAGCCGGCGTCGTATAGTTCCTACTCACAAACCTAAATCGTTACACTTGTTGGCCGGACGAGGAGCCGCTGTCATAGGAGAGTGTTCAGCTGTCTTATTTTTAACCTGGGAAGCCCCCTTCTTGGTGCTCTTTACAACAGACCCTGAAGGGGATTCCATTTCAGCACTGATGCCCTCCGCGGTGGTAATTAGTAGTTGATCGTCAGGAGTCCTAGGCTTGGGATCTCTGCCAATCGCCCGATGTCTGCCCCGCAGGAAGTGCTGTACAAGTATGGCTCCCCTGATGTCTGTGACTGAGCCTTCTATAGCGCTCCAATGCAGACCGCAGCCATCTGTCCTGCTGGCATCCTGAGCCGCAGGCTACACATTATGGCTGCTTCCTGTTAGAATGGCTATCCCTGAGGCTGTTAGTAACATGTATGTAAGGCTGGGAAGTCACATGTTAAGCTGCCGCTGCATGCACTGAAGGGGATGCGCCTGCATTACTGACATCCCCAACTGCGGAGCCACACTGTTACATTGTATGTGGGATCTGGATCATGTTACACTGTATGTTGTATCCTGGGTGTGAACAGCCACATGTAATCCTCTGCGTACACTCGGCATGTACGTGATGCTAGATACTTCCTCTATTGTGTTCTGGAAGCTTCTTCCCCTTTCTAGCGGCTACCATGTAACATCTATATCCCGTACTGCGGCCTTCCTGTAATCTGTCATGGGTCTGTCTAAGCTGGTAGACCCGGGCATCTTAAATGACAGTGACCTACAGCCTGAGGCACTTGCCACATGCCAGCCTAAATAAACAGAGCGTGTCCTGATTCCTGCGGCTTAGCTGGGTCTTACTCGCCGGCTGTCCGCCCTCCTGGAACGTGTTGTAATGAAGTCTTCTCTGCTTTCTTTACAGCTGAGAGATGATGTCGTCCCAAAGACAGCAGGTAAGAGTCCTAGAACGTCTTATTGGGGCCAGGAAGCTGCTGTACACAGGACCCTTAACGGGGTTCTGACCTGGTGATCGGTGGGGGTCCGGTGGTTGCTGAGGGGTCCCGCTGCGCTTTATTGGGACGGCCAAAATGGTTTAGGCCCTCAAACTGTTTTTAAGGAACTTACAGAAACATAATGGAGTGACTGCACCTCCCTTTGCTTCTGACTGCACTGCTGATCTTGTGATCGGTGGGGGTCCCTGTGGTCAGACCCCATTAGTCTTTGGATGGGGGCTAACTATGTTAAACTTTTAAGCTGTCCTTTCCCAAGACTAGGTCAATAGCAGGAGATGTCTGCAGCCAACGTGTGGCCTTTTGCCCCCTCTACTGTAAAGGGTGAAATTGGCACCAGAACCCAACTTGCTGCAGTCCTGGAAGTCATCTGTTCCCGGCGGATGACGTCTGAACGGGGTTTTGGGACTACATTATAACTTCTTGTCCTAAGGATAGGTCATCAGTAGTGGGTGGTAGAACCTCCAGTCAGGTGGCTAGGTGACAATGACACTTGGGTGGGCTCCACTAGTATGGAATGGGCAGCAACTCTTTGAACATATTGGAATGTAAAGTATCATTTTCATCAGATGCCAACAACCGTAAGTCAATTACTTTGGCCAACAGTCTTAGCTCCACTCATACTTGGATGAGCATATAATGGTGGTAGAAAAAAAGCCAGATGCACATTTGTCAGACAGTACCTAATAGGCTCTGAATTTACAAGACGTCTTATAAAATGGCCACAGACTGCAACAATCTGCTGTTCAGGTCCATAACTCCAAGTATAGGAGTGACTTGTGCAAGGAATATGCAGTCTATTGCCTCTGCCGGCTCCCCGGGGCAGATACAACAGCAGTGTCTCCTCCGGATCTCCTGCATGTAGTATTACATGAGGCCTGCAGGCACTGGGGAGCATACTGACTGTAGTCTGACTGCATTCAGCATCATGGCCACTTGGATATCTGTGTATGCCCCTGTTATATCACACCACAGCCCAATGCTTTATCCTGGCCTCATAAGGCAGCCTGGGACAAGTAACTGCAGGCCCAGAATAACCTCAGTGCACTCCCAACACTTACAGGGCACTTCATCAGTCATCCGTGTGTTGGACTAGTATAAATATACTTCTGTACAGTTCCTGCAGTGCTCCTTTAGGGGGCGTGAGCTTCTTGGAAGAGCTCCTATAACAGTGGCAGGCTTATGGCCTTGGATGACTGGGGTAGGGGTGCTGTTGGCTCCTGTGGTGTTGGTATCATTGACTGACTATCATTTTTTCACTTTCTGAGTGGTGGGACAAGTGCTATTGATGGCATATCTTGGCATTCAGCATTCACTGATATTGTAGTGATCAGACAATGAGGCTGCACACAAATGGATATTTGCTGCAGAATCATCATGTGTGCAGGGGGCCTAATACTGAACTGGAGTTTACAAAAAATGGCAAATTAAGGCAAATGTCTTTAACTTGGATTCTCTCTGGCTCTGTTACAACTTTGTCCTGGGATTGGGGGGGGGGAGGGGGGTCTGTGCTCTCCTGTGCCGGGTCAGGTTTTGAGCTGTCCAAGATGGCCGCAGTCTGCAACTAATCCCTACAGTGCGTTGGTGATCGGCCGCCAATTATACCTACTGATTGGCCAGCAGTGATCGTGATATCTGTGCTGGCCATTCAGCGGTACACGGTGTTAGGTAATTAAGATGTATAGGACTAGTAAAGAAGCAGAGCATCAGGACCCACTGGAGCTCATGGATATTGTATTCCACACCCCAATGGTCAGCATGTCTGTCAAGCATGAGTTCTGATGTGGCAGTAACTTTGCATTATGACAACACAGCGCTGCCCAACAATGACGCCCCACAATCATGATCACTTACATGATACCAGGCCAGTAAGAGCATTTTATTGCCAAGTTTGCCCCAGCATACACCCCTGAGAAACATCTGTGTAGAAGAGTCCCACATACACTTCAAAAGGAGGCTTATATTGCCCATACCTGCCCAGTAGAGGGCGCAGTATGGCATTAACATGTACAAGCTGTGTGAGAATACATTGGGGCTTATGAAGGGAAGGACACCAGAATGCCGCCGTCCTGGGAGGAAGCATTGTATGGGAATTGTTGCCCCCACTACTGGACCAGTTACCACCTGTACCCCAATAATTACACCAGTGTTGCCCCTATTCCAGAACCTGCAGCATGTGGCACTGTTAGAAACAGTAAAGCCACTGCTTGGGCAGATTGTCAGAAGGGGGAGCGCAGGAAACTATGCAGGGACCCAGTATAAGCACAAGAGGGATATCCTTATAGCACAATACATGGTCATAGCTGTACCTGTAGCCTGGTTTGGGGTCTCTATAATGGGTATATGAGAGTGGATGACTTGTCTGATCAAGTCGTCAAGCCATAGTGCCATGTAGAAAACACGGCTGTGGTATAAACTGGCTGCACATCATACCACTATAACATGTAGGCATTACACAGGGCTATCTGTGCCAACCAGAGGGGCACCTCTCTTGAATTCCAGGAGGATGTGATCAAGGCCCTAATATTTGGAGACCGGGAAGGGGGGCCCAGTACATCTGGAAGCGAGGCCATACATAGTGGGACTAGGAAAGTATCCTGGTAAATTCCCTCCGCTTCTAAGAAGGGGAAAGACCCAAAAAGTGCAGACTGTTACAAACTTAAAGATAACGAAGGGCACAATTATCACTGAGGCGCACCCCACCACAACTGCGTGTGCAGAACAGACTCCTTCAAAATATGCCAAACATCCCTGGCACTTTAACCAGGGATCTAAAGGGCTAACAAACTTCCTAAATATTATAAAAACAAAGTGTACAGTTCTTAAAATGGGGTGACTTCATGTAGGCCTCTTAAAGCCACATTCTTTAAAAAAAAAAACAACTTAACTTGCTAGTTATCATTCTGATGTCTCTGCAGGGGTAGAAGCTACCAGCAGGGAGACATGAGGCGCCCCCCCCCCCCCCCCCCCTTCCATGGCCAGAAAGTAACCCTCGTCCACTTGTGATCCTGCTACAATCCCTTTAAAAGATGCCCTGTTCCAGCAGTGGCTGCATGTCCAGCTGTCAGATGACAAACTGCTGTCATACACAACCAGGAGCTGTCAGTTTGATGTAAGCATCAGCAGCTGAAACCCTGGCAGTGAACTGCACATGTGCTGACGGTCCTGCCAGGGACACGCATGGTACACTGCCAGGTTCAGCTGCTTACACAACCCACCAGCCTGTGACAAAAGCAAAGCTCGTGTTGTTGTAGCTGGATGCCTGACCATCGTGGGGATCGGTAGAATTGGGGTACTCTTTAATTATAGATTCTAGTTAAAAAAACAAAACTTAATTGCTATATCCAACTGTAGGGTCTTTGATACTCCCTTAATGTCTATATAGGAAAACTGCAGCTCTTGTAGTAATACAAGTTGTACAGAAGTGATCATGTCGGGACTCGGGTGCCACCTCTGCACACTATCTAGACTGCAGGCCCACCCTCCACCTCATGGGGGCACTCGAAAAGGGTTTTTGGTGTAAAGATTACAAAGTCTGTACCACAGGCTGACAATGCTGCCTGCCTGGGTGAGGTATGGTGGGCATCTCAGCTAGAGACAGATGGGTATTGAGCCTCTGACGAACCAGGAGATGATGGCACTGCTGGAGTGGAACTTGGATTTAGGATTGACTTTTTAATATAATTTGTTTTAGGATTTATTAAGCACCAGTGTGGCATTGCTGAATCGCCTGCCTGTCTTCCCACACGTCTTACATGTCTGCTTCTCTGCTACTGACTTGGAGTCTGTCAGTGAAATGCCATATCCATGTTCTAATCCAGCCGCACTCGGGTCTCCTGGTTTGGCTGCCGTATCACTTTCCATTCATGTACTCGGCTGCTTTATAACTGCAGGCATAAACTCTCACACGGCCCTTTATCCTCTGCTGGGATGCAGGAATTCCTCTATCATACATGCAATCCAGGATTTACCAGATTAACAGGAATTCTATCCAATCCCTGCTGTTGCAGCAGGGCCCTGGCTGTCGGTCACTGCCGGCTCCTGCTGCAGTTGTCACAGGCTCAGCTTCTGAACACATCTACATGCTGAAAATATACAGCACTTAAAGTGTAGATGTACATCATGGGGTAGGAAGGGTCCATGACTAAGGTGGAATTACCCCTACAGTGTGATCATTAATGGCCCTAAAAGGCCTGCCAGGTACACTGTAAATGGGCTTCCCATTAATGCTATCCCAAGGTGCCACTGAAGGTCACTCCATCCCTCAGACGTTGGCTAGCTTCGTGATGCCTGATCAGATTCATGGTTTCATCTGTAATCTGCATTTCTCTTCCTTCAGAAAACTTCAAACAGTTGTGCACTGGGGAAAAAGGATTTGGCTACAAGGGATCCTGCTTCCATAGGATCATTCCAAACTTTATGTGCCAGGTATGTAATGTATCTCCACTGTACTCGGGTTTAGTGTTCCTAACATCTAGTCTTGCTATCCAGGGATGATAGTTTATTAAACCTCCAGTCTTCAAACTACTTAAACCATGTCATAGTCAAGTGACGAATGTCTTGTGTTAACATGTTTTTCCAATAAAAAAGATTTGCGATTATCACATAGAGCTGTAAAGGATTCTTATTGGCCGTGCCCAGACTGCTCCTTTTTGTCCCATTATAGTCAGACAAGGTGGCACAGTCCTTAGTATCCGGTGAGGGTGATGCACTGCTGTGTGAAGCCACTTAAGTTATTTTCAACTTTCACATCTGTAGGGAGGAGACTTCACTAACCACAATGGAACTGGTGGAAAGTCCATCTATGGAGCCAAGTTTGCCGATGAGAACTTCACTCTGAAGCACACTGGACCTGGTATCCTGTCCATGGCAAATGCTGGACCAAACACAAATGGTTCCCAGTTCTTTATCTGCACTGCTAAAACTGAGTGGTAAGCTATTGCATAACTTATTTTCTTGTGAATATACTTCAGATGTTACTGGAAGTATGTATCTGTTCTAGATGCTCACTAGTTCTTGCCTCACATGGGATCTTGAAGACATTGCTTTAGACACTCCACAGCACTAAATTCACACACCTTGGTCCAGAAGTGTCATTTCCCCCCCCCCCCCCCATTTGAAGAGGTGGAACTGCACCCACTTACTGTAGCGCAATAACTGACATGCTGCAGATCCAAAATCTCTTATGTAGGTCAACTTCTGCAGTGGACTTTCTTCAAGTGTGTGGAGAAGAGACTGAGTATTTCATCCATTCCTGTTGCTACTGTAAATGCCATAAGCCTTTCCATACTGAGGGTCTGCAGCAAATCTGCCCATTATGAAGATGCTTTAAAAGTGGCAATGCACTGTAGGTAGCCTGGGTCATGTCTGCTAATGAGTTACCAGTGACTCGTACTGACCATATCTAGTCAATGGCACCAGGCAATGGGTGGTCTTTATGGCAACACTTAATTTCAAAGCCAGCTGGACCATACATAGAAGTACTAGCAACTATCAGATGAGGATACAAGCCAACATTCCAGGTGACAAGTCTTGGTCAGTCAAAAAGATCATTGACATATTAACCAAACATTAATGTATTGCCTTGTTAACACTAAACATCTGTGTAAAAATGAGCAAGGCAAGTGTCCAGCAGCAGCATCCCACACCACTGAACTGTAACATGTTTCTTATTCAGGCTCGATGGAAAGCATGTTGTGTTCGGCAAAGTCATCGAAGGCTTGGATATTGTAAAGAAAATGGAGGCATGTGGCCAGAACAGTGGGAAGACCACCAAGAAAGTCACCATTGCGGACTGTGGACTGCTTTAAGGAATTCCTCTTCACTTGTCTTAACATTACAAGCATTCCTTACACCCTTTACCTTCAGATTCATTCGGTTATAAAAACGAGGCTTTGTGGACTGCCGGGGTGTATTACACACTGTAACATTCAATTTTTTTTTTGTTCATTTTTTCCATAAGTTCTGTGGTCTGCAGGACACAATCAGATTAAATAAAAAAACAAATCATGAGTGCAATGTGTGAGACTCCTAATGGTGCTCCGTGACTTCTTTCCTCAGCCATATCCTAGCTGGTGAGAGCTTACAAAATGCACCCCTGAAAACTAAGGGCACAAGACAGTTCTGTTCCCCTTTCTTTACTACTCCCCCTCCCAAAAAAAGAATAGATTAGCACATGCCCAGACAGTTCCTCCTCCACTTATGTTGACTTGAGTCACCTCACTACTATCACGAGGTGTTGCCTGCAGCCCAATGGCTAGCACTGGCACATCCATACATGCCATAGCAAAAGTTTGCTGTCTTCAGCACAGGCTGAAGAGCGTGGAGCAGATGCCAGGACAAAGGCTGTTACCTGAGCTGCAGCTGGGGTATTTGCTGTGAGGCCCCTCCAGCAGTGACTGCTCTGCAGGGTTCTGACTATAAACCTCCCACAATGGCCTGACATCCTGTAGTGTGACCTGACCTGTTTGCAGCCCAGCAACAGCTCGATTGGCACCGGTCTCTTCAGTTGGACAGGAGCTGATTACTTAGATTCTGGTCACTCAAAGTGAGCTGTACTATGCTTTTAGGCAATAGTATCTAAATGTCTTCATCCTGCATGCTCTTACTGCCTTCATTACAGACTTGGGACAGTTGTGACTGGGGCATGATGAGAGGTGCAGTCTTTGTACTCACCAGAGGCCATACTAAATGTAAACTGCAGGGGTGCAGGTCTGAAAGTACTGGAGTTCAGGCTGCCAAGTTTTAGATAAATGCTTAGAATAATGGCAACAAGGGGAAATCTTCAGTTTGCCAGAAGGGGCAGTATTTCAATGTGGACCCTCCACAAAGACACTACTGTATCCACAGTTGCAGCAAAGTGGAGATTTCCAAAATATCTAATCATGAGCTGCAGAGACTGACATGGGGTGCAGAACTCAATTCTGTAGCTTGTCAACTTTCTGATGCAGAATTCACTTCCTTAATGGGATAAGTGCTGCACAAATGGGTGATGGAGCCTTGCTGATCACTGAAATGGCGTTCAGCGCTCACCTGAGTTCTATCGTCCTTCGGCTGCCATTGTTGCCTGTAGGCTCCAACATTTGAAAACCATAGACCTGTATGTGTCAGTCTTCAGAAGATGACAAGCACGAGGCACAGTACTTGGATGAGTGTGGAAACAGCTTTTGTTCAGTGATCAGTAGAGGGCTTCACACGCTGACTTCACTGACAACAAACTTTGGGGGGTGATTTTTATATATATATATATATTTGAAGCCATAACTTTTTTAAAATTCAACATAGCCATATTGTGTTCTTGTGTGCGATCCATTTCTAACAAAAGTCACTGACCTTCACATGAAGAAAAAAAGTGCAAGAGACAATGCAAGTGTGTGTAAGAGCTCTTAGGACTTTTTTGCATGGCAAACTAGTTTTTATTGGTACCATTTTGGGTACCTGTATTGTAAAACTTTATTTGTCTTTTGGACGGCAGGGAGAAAAAACAAATTCCACTTTCCTTGGCTGGATAGAGGGGCTGCACTGTAAAATATGGATATTTGCAGATGATACAAAATTATACTAGAGAATTAATGCCAAGGAAGACAATGTATGACTGAAAGGACCTGGATCTAAGTTTGGGGCTTGGGTAGAAAAATGGCAAATAAGGTTCAATATTGATGTAAGGTTATGCACATGAGAATGGGAAACGGATGTCACCAATATACACTAAATGGGGTACTGCTAGGGAAAAGTGAGATGGAAAAAGACCTGGGGGTACTAGTGCACTGTAGATTTAACTGGAGCAATCAATGCCAGTCAGCTGCTGCAAAAGCTAATAGTCTTGGGGTTCATTAAAAGGGCATAGGGGCGAGAACATTATCCTTCCATTATATAAGGCACTTGTCAGGCCTCACATGGAATACTGCGTACAGCTCTGGACACCGGTGCTCATGAAGGATGTTACAGTGCTTAAGGGGGTTCAAAGAAGGGCAACTAAACTAATAAACAGAATGAGAGGACTGGAATACCCAAAAAGGCTATCAAAAATGGGATTTACCCCGAAAAAGGCGGCTAAGGGGCAATCAAATAACTATGAATAAATACATGAGGGGACAATACAAGGATCTCTCCCATGATCTGTTCATAACCAGGACTGCGACGGTAGCAAGAGGGCATCCTCTACGTCTAGAAGAAAGCAGGTTTTATCACCAACACAGAAGGGGGTTCTTTACTGTAAGAGCAGTGAGACTGTGGAACTCTCTGACTGAGGACGTGGTGATGGCAAAATCCATAGAGGAGTTTAAGAGGACTTGACATCTTTCTAGAGCAGAAGGATATTGCAGGATATAGACATTAGGTGGCCAGCAGGGTTGTTGATCCGGGTGTTATGTCACAGAACAGGAAATATAAAAATCACTGAAAATGGCCATATACTTACTGACTCGGGATGGCAACCGTGCACCACCTCAGCATACAGGTAGCAAACTGCCAAATAAGAGGGCTGATTACACCTGTGAGGGACACCAATGAAACAGCCACTCACACAACCTCCTATATAGAGGGAGGTGTCTGCTTGGTGTATACTCCCACACAGAGTAGATGTAGGAGTTAGGTAGAACTCAAATGTTGATTCAGGGATTATTGTGACCGTCATTATGGAGCCTGGAAGGAATTTTTTCCTCCAATGAGCTAAACTGGCATCTGCCGCCTTTGGAGGTTTTTTTTTTTTTTTGGCCTTCCTCTGGATCAACAAGAGGGGGAGGGAGAAAGAGGCTGAACTAGATGGACATTGTCTTAATTCAGCCTAACATACTATGTTCCTCAGTTCGCATTTCCTGTCCATAAGACGGATTGGAGGAGGTAGCTGCTGGCTCTGCTCTCAAGGATTCCTCCAGATCTCTAAAGGTGGTGGACTGCAAGGCCTCGCTCCCAAACTCTATAGCATGAGGGGTTACCTGTCTCCAGTGTAAGTCCCAACCGGAAGCCACTGGGTAAGCCTGGAATCCTCCCCCTGTCTCCTGCAGCAGATGCTGGGCTCCCCCGTCTCTGGAGGGAAGTCCCTTTCTCTACCTAATGGGATTCTTCTGCAGTTGTGGGAGAACCTTCAGTGTGGTGGGGTATTCCCTGAGTTGTTGCCCCTGCCCCTTGTGCTTTCATCATCAGATGGGGTTCAGGTACTTCTCTGGGCAGTGCCTAGTATTATCACTGATGGGACCTAGAAGAAGAAATGAGCAATTTCTGAGAGGATCTCCAGACAGTCCAACAAGTAGAATGTCCCTGCATAAGGCTAATTTCACACATGCAGCGCGATATTGGTCCCTGAAACTTGACCTGATGTCACGCTCGTGGATGCTCGATGTGCCTGCGGATACGAGGCTTTTTCTGTCAAAAAAAGTGAAATGGATTTTTTGATCCTATTAAAAACAATGGGTAAGACGGTTTGGGGGAACACCCAAAGATAGGACATGCCGCAATTTTTTTCCCGCACAGCAATACAATGCGGGCAAATACTGCTCATGTATCCCAACCAATTCAGAAGAATGGGGTTCATATTCGTGCAATATTTGTGCGTCTCGCATCGCACAAATCTCACACAATTTACTCGCCCATGTGAAAGCCTAAGGGCTCATGTCCACGGGCAAAATAAGAATTAAAATCCGCAGCGGATTTTAACTCTTCTTCTGCTCGCGGATCCGCACCCCATAGGGATGCATTGACCACCCGCGGGGTAGATAAATACCCGCGGATCGTCAATAAAAGAGATTTTTAAAAAAATGGAGCATGAAAAAATCCGGACCATGCTCCATTTTCATGCGGGTCTCCCGCGGGGACGGCTCCCGCAGGCTTCTATTGAAGCCTATGGAAGCCGTCCGGATCCGCGGGAGACCAAAAATAGGAATTTAAAAGAATTACTCACCCGGAGCGGGCGCTGAAGGTCTTCTCTTCCTCACGGCCGGATATTTCTTGCTTCGGCTCGGCCGTGAGGAACAGCTGACCTTCTCCGCCCGCTACGGATAGGTAAATGCTTTTAAATTGCTATTTTCAGCGCTCATGTCCGCGGGGCAGGAGGGACCCGCTGCAGATGCTACATGTAGAATCTGCAGCGGATCTGATTTTCCCCGTGGACATGAGGCCTAAGTGATTGAATTCCGCCTTTGCCCTAACCTTTCATGGAGATGGCTCTATGTGCACTCCATAACCAAACCGAGGATCTCTAGGGTCTTTGCTTGGGGTCTATGGCCTCTGGATCTGCTTACAGCCTTTGCTGGCTTTTCTTATAGCAAAATAACTTTTATAGCTGTTTTGGCTCTAGCCTATAGACTGATAGCCTTTTCATGGCTTTGACTATAGCATAATAGCTTAACCTATAACCTTATGGCTTTGTCTATAGCTTGATAGTCTTTATGGTTTTACCTATGGCCTTTGATGGCTCTTCCTTTAGCCTGCTGGCCTTTATGGCACTGTCCATAGCCTGTATGGCTTTGCCTATAGCCTTATGGGTTTACCTGTGACCTAATAGCCTTTATGGCTTTGCTTATAGCCATACGGCTCTGCGTGTAGACCGATAGTTTTTATCGCCTTACCTATAACCATATGGCCTGCCCATAGACTTTGTGGCTCTAACCTATAACCTTAAGGCTTTGCCTAATAGCAATTACAGCCTTGTCTTTAACTTTTATGGGTCTACCTATAGCCTGTAGGCCTTTATGGCCCTAACCTATAGCCTTATGGCTTTGCCTATAGCCTGCTGGCCTTTATGGCACTGTCCATAGCCTGTATGGCTTTGCCTATAGCCTTATGGGTTTACCTGTGACCTAATAGCCTTTATGGCTTTGCTTATAGCCATATGCCTCTGCCTGTAGCCCGATAGTTTTTATCGCCTTATCTATAACCATATGGCCTGCCCATAGACTTTGTGGCTCTAACCTATAACCTTAAGGCTTTGCCTAATAGCAATTACAGCCTTGTCTTTAACTTTTATGGGTCCACCTATAGCCTGTAGGCCTTTATGGCCCTAACCTATAGCCTTATGGCTTTGCCTATAGCCTGATGGCCTTTATGGCCCTAACCTATAGCCTTATGGCTTTGCCTATAGCCTGATGGCCTTTATGGCTGTGCTTATAACCTTACAGCTCTGCCTGTAGCTTTTATGGCTTTGCCTATAGCCTTATGGCTCTGACTGTAGCCTGATAGCCTTTTTTTTATTAAAATGTATTTTATTAACCAAGTTGCAAAAAAAGTGCAATATAATATATTGCAGAAAAAGTGATTGCACATAATTTCGTCTTGGTGTATGATAAAATGTAATTAAAAAGTCGTTTTAAGTAACATAGTTACAATAAACAGTTAAACAATTATACTTGGCTACCATGCAAGGAAGGAAAAAGGGGAAGAAAATGGTAAAGAAAGTGAGGGGAAAGGAGAAAAAGGAAAAAGATGGGGGGGGGGGGGGGGGTAGGGTAAAAAAAAACACAGAAGTAAGAAAATAAGAGGGAAGAGGTGAGAAGAGACTTCATTCGAATTTGTCAGTTTGTAGTGTGGAATCCGAGTTGAGCCATGGCCCCCATATTTTTGGAAATCTATCAGGACAATCTCTACGTTGGTATATTATTTTTTAATAGGAAGTTACAATATTAATCAACCTCATTGAGCTTCAAACGGAAGGCGCCTCCATAGCCATCCACCTCACAGCAATTGCCTTTTCGGCCAGGAACAGAACCTCTTTAAGGAATAATTGTATATAGCATGGCCGTAGTTCTTCTAATAAGCTAGGTATCACAACCTTGGGATGTAAATCAAAAGGGAGAGGTAGTAGCAGAGATAAAAAGGTAAAGACATCGCAGCAGAAGTCTAATATATGAACACTCCCAAATTATTGCCAAAATCTGGGCGTTCGGCTGGTTACATCAACGGCAAGCTGACAGGGATCCTGCCCATTTTATGTAGTCGGACAGGGGAAAGATATGATTGGTGTATAATAGATAACTGAAATAACTTATTAGTAGCTGGGGGTACAGTTAAATGTGAATCCATTACATCTAGCCAATCTTCTGATGACAACATAGGAATGTGAAATTTCCATTATCATATATAGATAACTAGGTATGGCCAATTTTGGCTGATAATAGGTTCATGTAACGTACTGATATTAATACCCTAGGTAGCGAACCTATGGCATGTGTGCCAGAGGGGGCACGCAGAGCGCTCAGTGTTGGCACGCGTGCCGATGGCTTTTCACCTAAATAGTGATTACCTGCCGGGTTGCTGCAGTTCCCTGGCTGGTAATCACACAGTGGCGCTGACCTGGGGGCACACTCTGACGTCTGTGTGTGCACCGGGAAACCTCCTCCCCTGACCTCTCCTACTCAGTTCCACAGGAGAAGAGAGGAAGCGTTCAGGGCTCACACACTTCCAATAGTATGTGCTCCCCGCAGCAGCACTGAGAAGAGGAGGAGGTAAGTGTATGGGTTTGAGAGGGTGGGGAGTGCAGTTACTACTGGGGCTACTGTTGGGTTGGGTTGGATTGATATTGCTACTAAGTGGGTTGATATTACTACTGGGGTCACTGTGGGGTTAATAATATTACTGGGGCTACTGTAGGATTAATATTACTACTGGGGCTACTATGGGGTTAATATTACTACTGGGGCTACTGTGAGGTTAATATTATTACTGGGGCCACTATAGGGGACACTATTACTACTGAGATCTCTGTAGGGGACATTATTACTACTGAGACCACTGTATGGGACATTATTACTACTGAGACCACTGTAGGGTCACTATTGCTACTGAGGTCAATACAGGGGACATTTTTACTACTGGGGTTCCTGTGGCGATCACTATTACTACTGGGGCCACAGTGGGGGTCACTACTACTAGTGAGACCACTGTATTGGGCACTATTAGTACTAGGGGCCAATATGGGGGACACTATTACTAGTGAAGCCACTCTGCATGTGGCAGCATACCTCAAGCTCACTTAGTGTATGTTTACAAGAGGCGGAAATGCTGCAGAATGTCCGCAGTGGAAATCTCCATGGTAAATTGTGCAGCATTTCTGCATCCAAAAAAACAGTCAAAATCTGCGCCATTGGTGCGGATTTTGACTAGAAACCAGCCGCATATCCGCAGCTGATTTCATACTATGTGGCCCTCACCTCACAGAGAGAGCGCTGCGGAGTATGACATCAGCTGTGGGTAAGCAACTGATTTCCAGTCAAAATCAATGGTGCTCCAGCTAGGAAAAAAACCCACAGCTCTTTCCTCCCTGTCTATTTTGAAGCAGCCCTGTCCTTTTTATAATGACGGGGGTAAAATCATACGTTGTGATAAGCTCCTCCCCCTGATGTGTTGGCACACAACTAAATAAAGTGGGGGTGGGGGGGTGGGAAGGAGAGGAAAGACAAGGGAAGGAAGGGAGAGGGGAGATAGGAGGGGATAGGAAATAGGATATACGACCTTGCTCACATGTCACACTAAATTCGTTAAGGCTCCAGTAGACCAGATTCAAGCCACGATTTGAAGGGATCCGAAGCTCTCATGGCTATCCAGGGACTCAATAGCTCATAGTCGCCAATCCGTTACTGGTCATCCCCAGACCCTTCTTCTTCGTACGTCATGAGCGTATCCAATTTCTCTGTCCATAGGATCCTTGATGGAGGGAAGTTAGAACGCCACAAACCAGGTACAGACATCCTTGCCACCAATATAACGAGGCGCAGTAAACCTGCCTTAATATTGGCAATTGACCCTGGCAGCATTAGGACGAGGGCCATCTCAGCTGTTATGGACACCGCTGACCTGGTCATAGCATTATACAACAATTCAAGATTTCTGACAGCGGGACAGTCCCACCAGATTTTGAAATTCTGCTCCTGTAGTCTCCCAAATTTAGTGCTCTTATGACATAAAATGAAGGTCATCTGTCACTCCGTTCTGGAGCAATTCCTGCCCAACTCCTGCTCCCACCCACCCGAGTAACTAGGAAGTGAGTCTCCCGTCTCACCAGGGAGCAACTTTTTGTATGTTCCCGAGATCCCATGCTTGACGGGGGACGACATCATACATAGGCCCTCAAATGGTGATTAGTAATTTTAGTTGAGATGTCAGGAAATCAAGCACTTAAGGCAGGGCGAATTTGAAAGTATCTAAATAGTTGGAGTTGAGGTGTCTAAGTTTTTGCATAATTTAATAAAAGACATAAGTATATTTTTTTCATATATATCACTTAATGTGTCTATTCCAAGCACGGCCCAGTACCTATAGCCTTGCATTAGCTGTAGGGAGGATAAAGTGGGGTAATTCCACAATGGGAGATTTGATATTGTATCTGTAAAGTGCTGAATAGCGTTAGTTCTTCAAATAGACAAAGCTAGTCTATGCAACAGTAATAAAGTGGAAGATTTAGTCAATTCTGGGCACTACAAAAAGCTAAGTAAGGGTGCATTCCCATGAACGTATATCGGCTCGGTTTTCCTGCCGAGCCGATATACGTCGTCCTCATGTGCAGTGGGGGGAGGATGGAAGATCCAGGAGCAGGAACTGAGCTCCTGCCCCCTCTCTGCCTCCTCTCCGCCCCTCTGCACTATTTGCAATGAAATAAGGGGGGGGGGGGTAAGTTCCAAGAATTAGCCCCGCCCCCGTCCCGCCTCTTCCCATTGCAAATAGTGCAGAGGGGCGGGAGCTCAGTTCCTGCTCCTGGCTCTTCCATTCCCCCCCCCCCCCTGCAGATGAGGATGGCGTATATCGGCTCCGCGTGAAAACCGAGCCGATATACGTTCATGTGAATGCAGCCTAAGACTTTTGCCTGCAACCAGTCCAGCTAAATAATGACCTGCTATAGGTAATTTCTCACCGATTGACCAATGTTGCATATTGCGTAGCTCAACTGCTAGATATTAAAGCTGGAAGTCCAAAAATGCCAATCCAGCCCGGTCCTTAGATCTTTGCAGACTAGATCATTCCAATTTAGACTGTGATAAGCCCAAAATAAATGTAGTAATAAAAGAATTTAATGATTGAAAGAAATTTAGTAGGACCTTTACTGGCATATGTTGTTGGGTATATAACCATTTAGGTTGTATTATCATTTTAATCAAATGTATACGGACTGCTACTGAGAGAGGTAATGTAGATCATAATTTAAGTTTCATTCTTCCAGAAGAGTGAAGAGTCACTTTCAGGAGAGAAGAGCTACATTGAAACTCATTAAGGAAGATGATGATTACCTTGACATAGCAGAAGTCAATCTCTTTAAAATGTTGAAGGAAATGAAATTTTCAGTGTATCTGCAAGAGCAGAGGAATGGAAGCATGTGACTCAAAGAAGCAGGAGGATCAGGAGTTGGTACCAGATTCTCATGCAGGTACATCAAGAAATGACTTTGCCCACAAAGAACAGTATAGTAAGCATTTAGAATACTCTTGGATGGAGAAAAAGAAATGGTGTTGTGAAAAGGAAAGTGGTGGTTGTAGGGGGTTTCCTATGAAGAGATACAGAAGCAGCTGTCCGCAGACCTGACATAACCTCATGAGCAGTGGCGTAACTATAGAGGATGCGGTTGCACCCAGGCCCAGTAAATGGTACAATTGTATCTTTTCTCCACTGCAAAAATGGGTGGAGACCTGTCATTGTGCTGTGGGAGGTGTAGGGTACACCCCCAGCTGCTGATTGGCTGTCCTCCATTCTCAGCTATATGTGTGTCTGTCCTGCTGGCCCCCGTGCCATGCGCCTGCAGAGGACACTGACAGTGGCCGGCAGACGGAAGCACAGCTGGAAGGGGCTTGCTTCACTGCCGGCATCCCTGCAATGGTCCACTACCAACTGTGGGACAGCGGCCAGCAGCCAGGACCAAAGTGTAGTGGAGGATAGTGAGGGAGTGGCGGTGCGCGCGTGTGGCACTGCAGGGAGAGGAGAAGGTAGAGCGCTGCAGACACTCACAGTTGACTACACACGGCCGGAGATGGGAGGCCGCGTGGTACTGGAACGACCAGCAAAGGCCGCCCAACAATAACAGCCCTGGAGGAGGAAGCAGGGGGGAGCAGAGCCACGGCAAAAATTACAGCGCAGGACCGGAGAGTGCTCCCATGCCTTCAATGACAGGAGCGCTGCAGGGAGCATAGAGGTGAGGCCAAGCGCTGGGTTGAGCCAGGAGGACTTGTGTGTGATGGGCTCTCATGTGCGCTGCTGAAGACTGCTGCTGTCACTCTCACCATCACTGCTGTCGTCTACTGCGAACTGGCCCCGCGGTGAGTGTTCCCTGCTACTGCTGTCGCCACAACGCCTCACTGTCCTCCCTGCCACAGTACGAGACAATCGGCAGCTAGGGGCCGGTCAGGGGTGTTCTTTCCTTCTAAGGGCTGTCAAACTGCTAGCTTTCGGTGTCGACAAGATACACCAGTATCCCGGGAGCCTTAGGGGACCCAGAAGGCCTCTTCTCTCCATATAGGAGCCCAGTACTATGAATAAAGCATTAAAGTTGGGGGCCCTGTTACAGATTTTGCATTGGGGCCCAGAAGCTTCAAGTTACGCCTCTGCTCATGAGAGGTGTGCTATCTTCCAGGTGCACAAATCAAAGATCAAGACTCTTCAGTCCTACAGACCACTACCCATTCTTACTAATACATGTAGGGACAAATGACACAGCAAAAAAAGACCTTGCAACTCGGAAAGAAGGTGAAGGAACTAGGAGCACAGGTGGTCTTCTCATCCATCGTCCCAGTGGATGGCCATGGAATAAGGAGATGGAACAGGATTCTAAAGGTGAACAACTGGCTACGTCAATGGTGCTATCAGCAAAGATTTGAATTTCTAGACCATGGAGTGAATTACCTATATGATGGACTCCTTGCTAGAGATAAGTTGTACCTTACAAAGACAGGTAAGCATGTATTTGGTGGGTGCCTTGCTTCATTCATCAGGAGAGCTAGAACAATATGGAAAGGGAAGTAAAAGGCCAGGTAAAAATATACAGCTAATGAATACATTTGAGACCCTAGCTGTTAGAAGGAAAAGAAAGAACAAAGATAAAAAATTCAGAAGAAAATAGGGGAGCAAGAAACACCGATCACAAACTAAAATGTTTCTACACAAATGCACAGAGCATGGGAAGCAAACAAGAACAATTGGAGCTCCTAAAACAGGAAGAAACATATGATGTCATAGGCATCACGGAAATTTGTGGATGATACACCTGATTCGCATACAGGGCTTGAAGGATATAACTTATTTATAAGAAATAGACTTAAAGGGGTTGTCCCGCGGCAGCAAGTGGGTCTATACACTTCTGTATGGCCATATTAATGCACTTTGTAATATACATTGTGCATTAATTATGAGCCATACAGAAGTTATTCACTTACCTGCTCCGTTGCTAGCGTCCTCGTCTCCATGGTGCCGACTAATTTTCGGCCTCTGATGGCCAAATTAGCCGCGCTTGCGCAGTCCGGGTCTTCTGCTTTCTTCTATGGAGCCTCTCGTGCAGGATGCCGGCTCCGTGTAGCTCCGCCCCGTCACGTGACGATTCCAGCCAATCAGGAGGCTGGAATCGGCAATGGACCGCACAGAAGAGCTGCGGTCCACGGAGGAAGAGGATCCCGGCGGCCATCTTCACCGGTAAGTATAGAAGTCACCGGAGCGCGGGGATTAAGGTAAGCGCTCCGGTAAGCTTTCTTTACGTCCCTGCATCGGGGTTGTCTCGCGCCGAACGGGGGGGGGGGGGGGGGTTGAAAAAAAAAACAACCCGTTTCGGCGCGGGACAACCCCTTTAATTAAAGAGGAGGTGTTGCATTGAATGTTAGGAAACCATACATCGCAGAGATTCAAGCTTCAGAGCATGGTACTTCTGTAGAAACTGTTTGGGTAAGAATACAAGGAGAGACCAACAGAAAGGACACCATTGTAAGCATTTACTATAGGCTACCTGGACAACAGAAGATATGGATGAACTCTTTCTACATCAGATGGCCAAGCTCTTAAAAAAGCACAACATAGTGATCATGGGAGATGTTAACAGAATGGTATTTAACAAGAAAAATTGCAAAGTACTGCATCTGGCAAAAAAAGGAAGGCTGAGAGGAGACTTAATAGCTGTCTACAAATATCTGAGGGGCTGTCACACTGCAGAGAGATCAGCCCTATTCTCATTCGTACAAGGAAAGACTAGAAGCAATGGGATGAAACTGAAAGGGAGGAGACACAGATTAGATGTTAGAAAAAACTTTCTGAGAGTGAGGGTGACCAATGAGTGGAACAGGTTGCCATAGGAGGTGGTGAGTTCTTCTTCAATGGAAGTCTTCAAACAAAGGCTGGACAAATATCTGTCTGGGATGATTTAGTGAATCCTGCATTGAGCAGGGGGTTAGACCGATGACCCTGGAGGTCACTTCCAACTCAGAAAGAGAATTACATCATCAGCATAATGCCCCACTACACTGTCCTGTCCCTCCCACCCGATACCCGTGACAAACAGGTGAACAATGTAGCCATGTAGCCAGAGCTTCTGCAGCTATAGGAAATAGAGCCGGGGATAAAGGGCATCTTTAACGAGTGCCATGCGATAAGAGAAAATTAGTTCAAGGGATACCATTTACTATGATGTTAGCTGTTGGGGATTTATAAATAATTTTAATCCATTTTAAGAATTGGGGCCCAAATCCAAAACAGTGTAGACAGGCTTCTAGGAAATTCCATTCCAATGAATCAAAGGCCTTCATTGTGTCTAATGATGCCAAAGCCCAAGGCACATCATGCGATCTGCCAAGTTGAATGGTTGTTTGAACTTTACGAATATTTATGGTGGTGGATTTACCAGGCCTAAAGTCTGTTTGATCGGTGTAGATATAGAAAAGATAACTTAGTTCAATCTAGTAGCTAAGATTTTTGTTCGGATTTTGTTTTTGACATTGAGTAATGAAATTGGATGATATGAATCACATTGTATAGGTTCTTTACCGGGCTTTAATGGCATTATGATGGTAGCATCATAAAAAGAGGACGGGAAGGAGTTCTCCATATGGGCCTGTCGCAATGTGTCTTGCAATATTGGGGAAAGTTGCTCTGTGTATTTTTGGTATACCTCTATAGGAAGGCTATCAGGCGCTGGGCATTTAACACCATGTCTGACCTGTTGACCTCCTCAAGCTCAATAGGGGCGTCCAGTTCAGTAGACAGAGTTGGAAATTTAAGATCTTCTAGATAAGCAAGAATATCCGATATCAATTTGTTGCTTGGAGAATTATACAGATAAGCATAGTATTCTCTGAAATGGGTAGAGATGAGCGAGCATACTTGCTAAGGGCAATCGCTCGAGCGAGCGTTGCCCTTAGCGAGTACCTGCCCGCTCGAGAGAAAAGGTTCGACTGCCGACGCGGGTGACAGGTGAGTTGCGGCAGTGAGCAGGGGGGAGCGGGGGTGGGGAGAGAGAGATCTCCCCTCCGTTCCTCCCCACTCTCCCCCGCCGCTCCCTGCCCGCCGCCAGCAGCTGAACCTTTTCTCTCAAGTGGGCAGGTACTCGCTAAGGGCAATGCTCGCTCGAGCAATTGCCCTTAGCGAGTATGCTTGCTCATCACTAGTAGTGATAGATTGTGCCTCTGTAAGTTCCCTTCCATAAGAATCTTTTATTTTAAGGACAGAGTGATTGATTGTTTTGTTTAATTAAGTTAGCTTATAAATGACTAGATTGGTTGCCTATTTCAAAATAATATTGTCTAGTAAAAAAAAAGCTTGCATTTAGTCTTGATGCACAGCTAATGCTTATAAAGTCGGAAAAAGTCCTAACCAATTTGTTTTATTAGTACAGATTGTTTAGCTGACAATCATCCCGTGTAAATATAGCTAAAGACACCCTCTAAGATAGGCCTTGAGGGTATCCCATTTCAAGGCAGAATGGGTGGTATCATCATGGGGCTGCATTCATACGAACGTATATCGGCTCGGTTTTCACGCCGAGCCGATATACATCGCTCTCCTCTGCAGGGGGGGGGGGAGGATGGAAGAGCCAGTAGCAGGAACTGAGCTCCCGCCCCCTCTCTGCCTCCTCTCCGCCCCTCTGCACTATTTGCAATGAAAGGAGACGGGACGGGGCGGGGCTAAGTTTTGAGAATTAGCCCCGCCCCCGTCCCGCCTCTCCCCATTGCAAATAGTGCAGAGGGGCGGAGAGGAGGCAGAGAGGGGGCGGGAGCTCAGTTCCTGCTACTGGCTCTTCCATCCCCCCCCCCCTGCAGAGGAGAGCGACGTATATCGGCTCGGCGTGAAAACCGAGCCGATATATACGTTCGTGTGAATGCAGCCTGAATCTGAAGAAAAGAAGCTAATTGGTTAGGTATACGGTCATTGGGGCCTATCAATTTCAACCAAAAGGTATGAAGTATCCAAGATGGAATTATGTTTTGGCTTAGAAATTTTAAACAGAGTATCAGTGGACTGTGATCAGACACACCTCAGAGACCATGAACAATAGAAGACAAACAATAGAAGACACGTAGATAGCAATAGCTGGGGAGCTAAATATATAGTGTTCTCGAAAGAGATCCTTGACTAGGGGAATTACAGGTATACCATCTGGATGGCACCATTCCAAAGGTCGATAGAGCCCACACAGTCAATTAGAACTTGTCATAGACCCTGAATGTGTCTGAAACTTATCTTTAGAAGGTTCTATAATTTGGTTAAAGTATCCCATGCATAAAACATACAAGATAATGTAGGGTTTGGTATAAATTTCTGCATATACAAACACAAATCTGCCTTTGGGGTCTCTACTGGTGTTAAAGGGGTTGTCCCGCGGCAGCAAGTGGGTCTATACACTTCTGTATGGCCATATTAATGCACTTTGTAATGTACATTGTGCATTAATTATGAGCCATACAGAAGTTATAAGAAGTTTTTCACTTACCTGCTCCGTTGCTAGCGTCCTCGTTTCCATGGAGCCGCCTAATTTTCGGCGTCTAATGGCCAAATTAGACGCGCTTGCGCAGTCCGGGTCTTCTTCTTTTCTCAATGGGGCCGCTCATGCAGGATGCCGGCTCCGTGTAGCTCCGCCCCGTCACGTGCCGATTCCAGCCAATCAGGAGGCTGGAATCGGCAATGGACCTCACAGAAGCCCTGCGGTCCACCGAGGGAGAAGATCCCGGCGGCCATCTTCAACCGGTAAGTAAGAAGTCACCGGAGCGCGGGGATTCAGGTAAGCGCTGTGCGGTTTTTTTTTTAAGTCCCTGCATCGGGGTTGTCTCGCGCCGAAGGGGGGGGGGGGGGGGGGTTGAAAAAAAAAAAAACCCGTTTCGGCGCGGGACAACCCCTTTAATAGGATGCTATTGAAATTAATGATGAATCAAGAGTGAAAAGAATGTGTAGAAGGAATGTCATGACCATTGAATCCATGTTTTTTTAAGGAGGTCTATTTTACCTAGAACTCAATGTGTCTCTTGTAAACCTATTCTGTGAAGTCTGGATCACCTGATATAGAACACCGCCGTCCTTTTCACAGGATATCCAGACCACGCACATTCCACAATAGACACTTTTCAAGACAAAGATCTGGCTGTTGGGTCCCATAGACGCATAGTGAGCGAGTATTGGTATCAAAACGACCAGGTTTTTTCATATACCGTTTCACAGTCTGAAAGGATAGCTGCCAGTTTCTCATTGACCATAATCTATGACAATGGATGTTTTCCTCCAGGAGCGAGCGACTGCTATATGCGCAGCTAGGAAACAATAGGATATCCATTTCTGAGTGTGTTTGGGGATATTAGGAATACGTTTGCCAAGTAAAGCTTCCCAGGATGATTTTTGTAACAAAATATTTGTAATGGAATTTATAAGCGTGTATATCTGAATCCAGAACCTGCGGAGCCTAGGGCAGTTCCACCAGATATGTAGAAAGCTACCCTCCACTCCCCTAAAACATAGGCTTGACATCCCTGGAAACATGCTGGAGATTCTTTTAGGAACAATATTAATAAAGAGTTTTGCAATCAATATTGCGATTTTATGCCACTCCGAAATTGGCAATTCCTCACCTAGTTCTCCTTCTCATCTTCTCATGTAAGGGAGTTTGTCCTTGGGTGTTATAACGTTGGAGTACAATTTGGCAAGTATTCCAAGGCCCCTGGCACTTGAGTTACAAATCTTTCGAAGATAGATAATTCAGCCAGTTTTCGTCTATTTTCAGTCTATTTGCTGTAGACGAAAAATCTCCGCGTTTGGAATGGAGTAAATAGCCTGAAAGAACTCAAATTGTCTGATGCCTAAACTATCCACAAAATCAATCATTCTGGTAAAATCTCTGGCTATCCACCATCCAAAGTCGGTTTTATTCATACCAGGGGGAAGGCAGGATTGCCAAATATTCTGGACATAGGGAGATGTTTAGATATCAGGCTATACCTGTTTGATAATCTATCCCAGAGCGCCAGGGAAGAGGACAGGACCGGGTTCAAGACTGCTTTTTTGTATTCCCTTCTTTGCCGAAATATATCTTCCAATGATTGGGGGGAAACCCCGATAGATACCCATGACAATAGAAAATGGAGGTTAATTGTGCTAGTTGAGCTGCATGGTAATATTTAATAATATTAGGGACCCCCAAACCTCCTGCGCTTCGAGGCGCATATAGGATAGACTGTTGAATGCACCTGGATTTGTTCAACCAGATAGGTCAACTGATTAGATTGTAAATGTTTCAAGTCTGCTGCTGGGATGAAAATGGGCACAGCTCGGAAAAGATATAGGATTTTTGGAAGCCATGTCATTTTAATAGAATGGATTCTGCCTAACCATGATAGATTGTAGGAGGCCCATGTATTTAACCCCTTAACGACTGGGCCATAGTGTTTTTACGTCCTGCAGCTGCAGGACGTGTATGGAGGGAGGTAGCGCCGCTATCTCCCTCCATACAGCGCGGGCGTCAGCTGTTTATTACAGCTGACACCCGCGGGCAATAGCCGCGCTCGGCCGTTCGGCTGATCACGGCTATTAACCCTTTAAATGCCGCTGTCAATTCTGACAGCGGCATTTAAATCCCCCGAACGCTGTTTGGGGGTCCCGCACGCCCCCCCCCCACGGTGAGATCGGGGGATCTGTGCAGGTGTCATGGCAGCCGGGGGCCTAATGAATGACCCCAGGGCTGCCTTAGCAGACTGCCTATCAAGCCATCCACACAGGGCCTGTAAAAAAGCAGTATGACATAATGCTATAGCATTACGTCATACAGCAGGAGCGATCAAAGCATCGCCTGTTAAAGTCCCCCAGGGGGACTTCAAAGTAAAGTAATAAAAAAGATCAATAAAGTTTTTTAAATTGTAAAAAAAAAAAAAAGTTATAAAAGTTTAAATCACCTCCCTTTTGCCATATCTATTATTAAAAAATCTAAATCATAAAATAAAAATATGTATTTGATATCGCCGCGTCCGTAAAAGTCCGATCAAAGTAGTGCATTATTTTTTCTGCACGGTGAACGTCGTCCGAAAAAAAAAAATAAAGAATGCCAGAAATGCATTTTTTTAGTTACCCTGTCTCCCAGAAAAAACGCAATAAAAAGCGATCAAAAAGTCGTATGTATTCCAAATTGATACTATCGGAAACTTCAGGACATCCCGCAAAAAATGAGCCCTTGTTCACCTACGTCGACGGAAAAATAAAAAAGTTATCGCGCGCACAAAATGACCGCAGAAAATAATTGAAAAAAATTTAATATCTTGTACTACAGCAAAAACAATACTATATAAGTTTGGTATCGTAGTAATCATACTGACCCATAGAATAAAAATATCAGGTCGTTTTTGTTGCAGTTTGTGCGTCGTAGAAACAGGACGCACTGAAAGATTGTGGAATGTCGTTTTTTTTCCATTTCTCTCCGCTAAGATGTTTTAAAAAGTTTTTCAGTACATTATATGGTACAATAAATAGTGCCATTGGAAAAATACAACTCGTCCCGCAAAAAACAAGCCCTCATACAGCGACGTCGATGGATAACTAAAGGAGCTACGATTTTTTAAAAGGGAGTAGGAAAAAACAAAAATGGAAAAAAGCAAAAAAGCCCGGTCACTAAGGGGTTAAAGGGGTTGTCCCGCGCCGAAACGGGTTTTTTTTTTTTTTTTTTTTAACCCCCCCCCCCCCCCCCCCCCCCGTTCGGCGCGAGACAACCCCGATGCAGGGGTTAAAAAAACAAACCGGAGAGTGCTTACCTGAATCCCGGCGGTCCGGCGTCTTCATACTCACCTGCTGAAGATGGCCGCCGGGGTCTGCTCCCTCCGTGGACCGCAGCTCTTCTGTGCGGTCCATTGCCGATTCCAGCCTCCTGATTGGCTGGAATCGGCACGTGACGGGGCGGAGCTACACGGAGACGGCATTCTGCACGAGCGGCCCCATTGAAGACAGCAGAAGACACGGACTGCGCAAGCGCGGCTAATTTGGCCATCGGAGGCCGAAAATTGATCGGCACCATGGAGACGAGGACGCCAGCAACGGAGCAGATAAGTATAAAACTTTTTATAACTTCTGTATGGCTCATAATTAATGCACAATGTACATTACAAAGTGCATTAATATGGCCATACAGAAGTGTATAGACCCACTTGCTGCCGCGGGACAACCCCTTTAATCAGGGGAGGATACTTGGCTCGGTATAATGTCTCAAAAGATTCAGTGAGACACTTGCCCAAATATCGAAGTTAAGTTTCAATAGCTTAAGTATGAGATGGAATAAGTTTAGGCTTAGAGCCAGAGATTTGGTATCATTATTACCTATAGCTTTTGATGGTTCTGCCTGTTAGCATTTATGGCTTTGCCTAAAGCATAATAGCCCTAATAGTTTTACGGCTCTACCTATAGCATAATAGGTCTTCATAACTTTAACTATAACTTCTCGGCTCTGCTGATAGCCTAATAGCCTGTGCGGCCTTTTGCCTTATGGCCTAAATATCTTTTATAACTTTACCTGTGGCTTTTATTGCTTTGGTGCTTTGCCTATAGCCTTTGTGGCCATTGTGGTTTTTGCCCTGTGGCTAAGCACCCCTTGTGGGTTTGGCTTTTTAACTTTTGTGGTCTTCCTATGGTCTATAGCCTTTGGGCTTTGTCTATGCCCTTTTTGTGTTTTAATTAGGGTCTCTGTGCTAGACCTAAGTCCTAATGGTGAGTATGCTTGGCTTAGGGCTTTTGGCCTCTGGGCCTTACCGTTATATGTTAACCTGTAGGCTTGCGGCTGAGCTTTGCCTATGGCCCTATGATCTGCCTTTGACTTATAGCCACTAGGCTCTGCCTATGACCTGTTTACGCATATCCTCTGTGTTGGGCTGCTGGCCAGTGACCTCCATTTTTGACAGGTGACATTCAGTGGAAAGACAATAGATGAAGCCTCTCTTTCCTCGCCATACACCTTCAATAAGGTATCTATGGTAAAGAATACCTTTGGAAATCTGAGGTAAGATTGGTCAGATGATTGTATATGAACAAGGTTACAAATAGATGGAGGTTACAATTTACCTCTGATGGGGAATTTATGTAAGAGTCTTTCTTCTTTCTTTTTCCATCTTCAGTTTTTCCTCCCCCATTCAAAAAATCGTAACTCGTTTATTTATCCATTGAGGTCGCTGTATGAGGGCTTGTTTTTTGCGGGACGAGTTGTATTTTTCAATGGTGCTATTTAAAGTACCATATAAGGTACTGAAAAACTTTTAAAAAATTCTAAGTGGGGTAAAATTTAAAAAAAACGACTTTGCGCCATCTTTCAGTTCCGTCTTGTTTCTGCGGCGCACAAACTGCGACAAAAGCGACATGATAACTTTATTCTATGTGTCGGTACGATTACTGCGATGCCAAACTTGTATAGGTTTTTTTATTGTACTTATCTTTTTTTTCAAAGACATTTAATTTTTTTCAATTATTTTCTGCGGTCATTTTGTGCGCGCAATAATTTATTATTTTTCTGTCGACGTAGTTGAGCAAGAGCTCATCTTTTGCGGGATGTCCTGTAGTTTCCGATAGTATCAATCTGGAATATATACGACTTTTTGATTGCTTTTTATTGCGTTTTTTCTGTGAGACAGGGTAACTAAAAAAGTGCATTTCTGGCGTTCTTTATTTTTTTTTCGGACGACGTTCACCGTACGTGAAAAATAATGCACTACTTTGATAGATCGGACTTTTACGGATGCGGGGATACCAAACATGTATTTTTATTTTATTATTTAGATTTTTTAATAATAGATATGCCAAAAGGGGGGTGATTTAAACTTTTATAACTTTTTTTTTTATAATTAAAAAAACTTTAGTTTTTTTTTTTAACTTTACTTTAAAGTTCCCCTGGGGGACTACAACCAGCGATGCTTTGATCACTCCTGCAGTATGACGTAATGCTATAGCCGATAGCGGCTATTGCCCATGGGTGTCAGCTGTAATAAACAGCTGACGCCCGAGCTGTATGAAGAGAGGTATCAAATTACTAAATATATATTTGGTTGCCAGTTTTCAACATCAAAAGGGAGTGCCGATACTTCAGGGCTACAAGTCAGTTTTGGAGTTTCACTGGTACTTTATTGGTGGATTCTCCAATCCAATGAGTTATTTTGGATCAGTAGAATCTCACATTAGGCTATCAACCCTCCCTAGTTATTAACCTACTTAATCTCTCACTGGAGCTGTCATGGGTATAAGGGAAACACAAGATTACTTTCCAGTAATCAGTTTTCCATGAGCCCATGACAGCACCACTAATTTACCCCCTATTTGAGTTAAAAATAAATGAATTCGTTTTATTAAAGTTTACGTATAAATGTAAATAAAAAGGAATAGGCCACAATTAGTCCATGGTTCTTGCTAAAGAACTAAGGCTGCATTCAGACGAACGTATATCGTCTCGGTTTTCACGCCGAGCCGATATACGTTGTCCTCGTGTGCAGGGGGGGAGGATGGAAGAGCCAGGAGCAGGAACTGAGCTTCCGCCCCCTCTCTGCCTCCTCTCCACCCCTCTGCACTATTTGCAATGGGGAGAGGCGGGCCGGGGTTACGTTCCGTGAATTAGCCCCGCCCCCCGCCTTCGTCTCTCCATTGCAAATAGTACAGAGGGGTGGAGAGGAGGCAGGAGCTCAGTTCCTGCTCCTGGCCCTTCCATCCTTCCCCCCCTGCACACGAGGACAACGTATATCGGCTCGGCGTGAAAACCGAGCCGATATACGTTCGTCTGAATGCACCCTAAGGAGGTGAAGGAGATAGGCTCATGGAAAACTAATTAGCCATTAATCTTATGTATTTTTTCATGGATGGAGCTTTGTGAGGGCTTGTTTTTTGTGTGAGCTGTAGTTCTTATTGGTACCATTTTGGGTAAATACATCTTTTTTGATCACTTTTATTGTGTTTTTTTGGGAGGCAAAATGAACAAAATAAGCATTTTGCCTCTGTTTTCATTTTTTTCTACATTTTTTGCCATACATTACAAATAGAGTATTCAATTTATTGTACAGACTGTTACGGAGAAGATGATACCATATATATATATATATATATATATATATATATATATATATATATATATATTGTTTTGTTTTATTCTTTCAATTTTATAAAAAGAAGGGAAAAAAGGTTTGTTTGTTTATGCTATTTTATGCTCTGATCCAACTTATAATTCTACTGTGATCCAGAGGAAGGCAAAAACCCCCATGAGGTGGATGCAAATTGCCACAATTGCCTATATCACAAGGAAAAATTCCTCCCTGATTCCTAATCCGGCAATCAATAAATCCCTAGATCACCGATCCATTTCCAGTAATCTAGTATCTATACTTTCAGCAGCAAAGTATGTATAAGAGCAGCACTCCGGGGGTTAAATAAAAGAATAAATCTTTATTGTGCCCACACAACGTTTCAACCCTCCATCCAAGGGTCTTTATCAAGTTCTATACTTTGTAATATTTTTTGCTTTCAACAAAGATATCCAGACCCCTCTTGTATACTGACATGCCAGCGTTCTTCAACTTCCATGGAATGCGGGAGCAGAAGACCCACCGGAGTGCCTCTGTTAGCGTTTCACCTTACCTTGGCTTGTGAGGTTGCTAACTAGACCCTAGAGAACTGGTAACGTGTCACGGTCCAATGAATCACAACACCAATTTGTTTGAGCTGATAGTAGGGTTTGTGTTTGGTGCAGACCCCATGAAACTGTGGACCCCAGTTGTCAACGAGGCACTGTGCAGGCTGGTGATGGTTCCATACTGGTTGGGGTGTGTTCTTATGGCATGGGTGGATTCTACCAATCTACCTAAACATGTCATTGACCGGTGGCATCTATGTTTCACTGTGTGGTGATCATCTTCAGCTCTTCATGTACTTCATTTACCCCTACAATGATAGAATATTCCAGCAAGATAATGTATTGTACCATCGGGTCCAAGTTGTCCAGAATTGGTTTGAGGAACATTCTGGAGAAATCCTGTGAATAATGTGGCCTGCACTTTTGCCTGACATGAGCCCAATTGAAAATGGTCTGTTCACATCCAAGATCCTACACCTCCAAATACTCCAGAGCTTTGGGTGGCTATGCAGACGGATGGCTCAGGAAGGATCCCTTCAGACATCTTTCACCCACTTGTAGAATCGGTGCCACATTGAGTTGCTATACTTTGCCAGGCTAGATGGGTCCTATACAAAGCCCCTTTCTCATGACTTTAGGCATGTTAGTGTATAATGACTCAACCATCACAGCATTTTGTGGCGCTGTAGTCTCATTGCTCTTAAAGAAGCCCTGTCTGTGACCATGGTGAAGCATTATTTGTAGACAATGCCCCCTTATTGTGGTTACAGGCCTAGGTATAAAAAGATTAGAGGGGTCTATATACATTGCTTTCATATATATGTACATTCTCATTGCATCTGATTTGGGAGTGCAGCAAACTTTGGATAGTTTCGCACTCAGGGATAAGTTTAACTTCGTGACTGTAAATCACATTGTAAGATTTTCCACATATCGTCTTGAAGACTCTTGGGTTGGAGTGTTTAAACAAGTCAACCAGATTCTTCATACTTGTTTGGTATACCCCTCTTAAAGGTAATGTATTGTCACAGAATTATCTATTTAAAGTATGTCACATTTTTAAAGGATTTTCCCACAATTTCCAAGTCTCTACAGTATCTACATGAAAAAAATTACCCCTCAGCCTCAATAGTCTGACTAATTATCATTACAGGCAGGATTACAAAGAAAGGTAACATGTTTATACAGATAACACTAGATCCACCATTCAAAATAAGGGATGGTCACAGATCACCTCTATTCATGCCCTGTACAGGTCAAAGAGTGTACCATAGAAGTCAATGGGTCCTCCCAAGATTACAGGTTTTCCTATGCCATATAGCTAATGTAAAACAAATCTCTGAATTAGATCAGCTCAGACAAAAGGGCCGCTCCCATAATTGTACAGGAAATGTAAAAAAATATCTACCAATAGGAAAAATCTTTCAGCATCTTATTCCACTTAGCGATACAAAATCTAGCTCATACATCAGCTTTAACTCTTTCCAATCCAATTTGTATCCTGGTTTTCCTAGTGGGCTTACTCTTTTTCCGCCGTTATACAACGACTCTATCTGCTGGCTAAAGCCAGTACTGCATGAGGTGACACGTTGGATAGGCTCCAACAGCAGAAAGGCTGGCAATATACAGTAAGAGAACCCCGACGGACGTCTTCCAACACCGGAGCTGTACGGCCTTAAATCATAATGTCTTCAGAGGTCAGACAGTGGATTGGAAAGGGTTAAGGTGCCATGTCCCCCCACTGCCCTTCCCAAAGGTGGTTTGGACAGCGCTGTTAACAAAGCCTATTGCCATAGGGCAGTTTGTTAAGCCATTGCTGAATTTACCAGCATGCCTGATGAACAAAGTAAAGACAAGTTATGTAAGGCTGACTATTGTAAGTAGCGTTAAGTCCACATTAAAGGGGTATTTCTGTCTCAGCAAGTTACCTAGAAGATAGCCAATAACTTGCTAATCAGTGGGGGTCCAACCATTGGGTCCTCAGTAATTCTGAGATGTCATTCCCCATGCGTTCAAATGTTTTGGCAGCAGTGGCTGCCACCATTCCATTCACTTGGGACTGCCAGAGATAGCGGCACAGAGGGGGTTTGTTACTATGGGGGCAGAAAGGGGTAATATTTTGTGGTAGAATGTAATTATTACTGCATGAGGGTACTATTACTGTGTAGGGGGGCACTGAGAGGAGAATTAAGGACAGTGACGTACATAGAAGAGATTGAACCCTGCCTTCCTGATTTTCTAACAAAACATTTCCTCTTTGGAGGATGGACCTGCATACGCTATTCTAGCAAAGGTAACTGGACACCTGAGCAAGAATCAAAAGTAGTATTTATTTCCATGATAGTACCTAATGAGGTCTCCTTTGGTCCAATGACATCAAATACTCTCCGTGGCATGCTTTCTACTAACATCTGGTATTTCCCTCCATTCATCCTGCAAAAATCTGCGAGTTCTCTTAAAGAAGATGCATTGGCCCATATATAGTCATGCAAGGAACGTTGTCATTGGACAGATGACCAATAAAAAAAACCTTCTATGGAGTGACGAATCACGCTACTCTATCTTCACATCAGACAGACATGCATGGGGAATGCGTTTTCCTGAGTGTGTTGTGCCAACAGTCAAGTATGGCAGGATTATGGTCTGGAGATGTGTTACCATGAACATGAAGGTGTACCTTGACGCTCTAGAGAATAATATGCCGCCGACAATGTGGCAATACTTTGGAAATGGTCAGCAATACTGTCACACATCCAATGCTGTTTTATGTAGTTTTGAGGATATGGATGTTTCATAATTGGACCGGCTGCACTGAGTCCCGACCTGAACCTTACTGAACATCTTTGGTACAAACTGGAGCGTCGTCTCAGGAAATATGAACAGCGCCAGACATTTGCAGGATGGATGAAAGGAAATACCTGCTGAAGTGTATGAAACGTTAGTAGAAAGTATGCCACAGAGTGTATTCAATGTCATTAGGGTCCAACGAGGTCTCACTAATTATTAACATATGGCAATAAATACTACTTTTGATTCTTGCTCAGGCATCCAATTACTTTTGCTAGGATAGTGTATGTTCTCTCTACCCAACAGCAAAAAGGATGATGCAATCAGACCTTCGGTCCCCTGTCTCTAAGGGCCCCACAGCAGTTGCATGGTCTACCTCTGGTATGTGCATCCTTGATTAGAAGTCAAGACAGAATGAGGAGCATGTGCTGGAAGAAGTCTTCACGGAGAGCGCCACTTGTTCCTAACGTTGGCACGAAGAGCCGACTTGCAGTGGAAGAAAGGGCGTCCTGTGAGGAGTAGAGTGGCTGCACAGAGGCAGCATAGGAAACGGCGATCATCTGCATCCTGGTATGACGGTGCATCAGTGTCGGGTCACACCAGGAAAGCACAGCAACAGGTGAGCACTAATAGTCTATGAGGTTAGGGAATAGAAGTTTTTATGAGTCGATTGGGTTTCTGACACTTGCTTTTGCATGCTTTGTCCTATTTATAGTGACGGCTCATTTCTAGTTTAGATGACAGATTTATTAGCGGTGGATGGAGAACAGATGATAGGACTTGTTTAAGGAAACACATAATCTTGGATTACGGGTATCGAAAATGGTAGGAAAGAAAAATCGCCATCTCCCCCCTCCCATCCAGGAAGGATTAGGTTTATATATATAGCGAGAGAGATGCACAAATACCTTGGCAGACATTGGAAGGTAGGTGATCATACCCAAATCCACGTAGAAGCGGCCAACACGAATAAAGTATGTCACAGGAATATGTAAAAAATTGAGGTCTACTAGAGTCAAAGGTTCCATCCATTAAAAAATGTTATTCTCTCCATTATGAACACCGTAGGTTGGCAATGTGTAATAAAAGAGGGATAGAGATTTCAATCAGGGATTGCCCCTTGAAAAGATGGACACTTGGGGGCTATTTGGAGCCTGAACAATACTAGTTTAGTTGTCAGATGTTCCTGATGTTACTGAAATAGCTTTGTGTGCGCTCACCCCCCACTATAATCACACAGCATTTGGTGCTACCCACGATATATCCAACCGGATTAGACGGGGAATATACTGGGCTGGTATCAAATATTCCTGGGTTCCAGAGGGAAGGGGAGGGGGGTATTACGTGTTATTTGTGTGTGATTGACAAAGCAGGCAGTAGTATGTCTATGTATATAAGGCAGCAGACGCAGAGACCCCAATTCAGCATCTAAGAGGCTTCACAAGGTGCCAGACCTCATTATGGCGAATAAACGGGTATTCTTTGACATAACAGCAGATGGGATCACCCTGGGCCAAGTGGTGATGGAGGTATGATGTGTTTACGGAGTGGGGCTATTGGGCATGGGGAAGTTTAGGTATTAGAATACATGGTTGCTACTTGATATACACAAACATATGATATATATATACACACAGTATATGTTTGTAGGTTAATGTTCTGTTCTATTCACTCATTCCTGGTTCTGCATGCTTGGATATGCACCTTCTTTATACAAAATCATGATATTCTTGGTCTAAAGTGAGGGAAAATGACCATTCTGCAGCAGCATATACAGTATGCCTTACTGACAGCACACAACATGCATTCCTCATCAGCTTATCTGCGTGCCTTGCATAGCCGTGGCACTTCTTTAAGGATTACACTACTTGAGTGCTTTTGAGGACTCATTAATTATACTGCAATGTTTTCAATCATTACCAGGTTAAATCTACACCGGGCAGTAGTTGGTAACCCATGTACCTAAAATTAGTTGCGGGCTAACTACATATACAGTATACACCGAACAGCCAGAACATTGAAACCTCTGAGAGGTTAAGTGAGTAGCAATGATACCTGTCAACAGATGGGATATATTACACAGCAAATGAACAGTCAGTAGTTGAAGTCAAGGTACTGCAAGCAGGAGAATTGGGCACGTGTAAGGGTCTGAGCGACTAGGACAATGACCAAATTGTGATGGCTGGGTGGGAGCATCTCCTAAATGGCAGGTCTTGTGGGGTGTTCCCGGTATGCAGTAGGTAGTACCTTCCTGGTGACAGGGTCATGAGCACCTAAGAGGCTCATTGATGTTCTAGGAAGGCTAACCCAAGTGGTCCAACCATGCAGAAGAGCGATCGGAGCACAAATTGCTGAAAAAGTTAACGCTGGCTATGATAGAAAGGTGTCCAAAAAAATGTGCATTATAGCTGCGGGGCTATGTAGCCACAGGCCAGTCAGAGTGCCCATGTTAACCAGCTGTTCACCACCGAAAGACCTCAAAGTGGGCACATGAGCATTAGAACTGGACTATGGAGCAATGGAAGAAGGAGACCTGGTTTGATGAATCACATTTTCTTTTACAACACATGGACAGCTGGGTGTCATTTACCTGGGTAAGAGATGGCACAAGGATGCATTATGGGAAGACAAGCCGGCAGGGTAATGTGATGCTCTGGTGATGTTCTACTAAGAAACCTTGGGTCCTGGCATTCACGTGGATGTGTCATGTACCACCTACCTAACCACTGTACAAACCAAGAACACCCCTTCATGGCAACTGTACTCCCTAATGGCAGTGCCCTCTTTCAGCAGGATAATGCCCCCTACCACACTTGAAGAACAGTTCAGGAATAGTTTGAGGAACATGACTAAGAGATCAAGGTGAGGATTTGGCCTCAGAATTCCCAGATCTCAATCCAATTGAGCATTTGTGAGATGTACTAGAAAGACAAGTCTGATCCATGGCCACTGCATTTCATAACTTACAAGACTTCAGAGGACTTGTGGAGTCCATGCCTTGAGAAGTCAGAGCTGTTTTGGTGTCACCTTTGGGGTCTGTTCAATATTAGGCAGGTGGTCTTAGTGGTATGGCTTACTAGTGTATTTATCCTGGGAGTAACTAACAAGCAAAGGCTATATATTGTGGATATAGACCATCTGTAGCTTTCAATATTGCTATTATTGCATAGAGTATTTAACCATTTCCAGGTTTTCCTATAACTGCTGCTGCTTTGGTTAGACCCTGCTCACATCACGTTAAAGGGGTTGGAATAAGATCACAAGTTATCCCGTATCCACAGGATAGAGGATCACTTACTGATCGGTGGGGGTCTCAAACCTCCACTAATATAGGGAATGGGGGTCCCATGACCTGTTAAAATGAATGGAGCACCAACCACGCATGCTCGGCCAGTGCTCTATTTATTTTGACGTCACTGTGGGGGGAAAAGCTATCCCGTCAGTGACAGGCAGAGGGGGACATGGGACTCTGGTTCTTGAGATCGGTGGTGTCTCAACTGTTAGACCCTCACCAATCAGCAAGTTATCCCCTAAATGGTATAAAGCCTTTACATCTTATGTTTAGCATATATGTTGAGAATATCCGCATATACACATCCATAAGGCTACATTCATCCATTGGAGGGCAAAAGAGTGGTTCTTTTGGCCTGTGTGTGGCCAGTTTTCAACAGTATACCTTTTACTGTATAGAAAAGGATCGTTAATTACACTTTTCTATGCTATAAGAAAATATACTTTTTTATATGGAAATCTGTGGGTGATGTATGTCACTTTTTACACAGGGCAGTGTTCCCAATATATATGTTTGATGGAAGGGTTTAACTTAATGTGAACAGGGCCTTAGTCCTACACTTCTGTTCACGTAAAAAAGGGTGATTCACATGTAAACTAAATTTTCTACAATTTTATGGATTCCAACATGTGACAAAAAGTTATGTGAGAAACATCCCAGGACTGGAGGTGTCACATACCTTGCCTAACCTGGAGCTCCTTTCACTCAGGCCTCATAAACTGTGACATAGTCCCCTTAATAATAATAATAATAATAATAATCTTTATTTGTATAGCGCCAACTTATTCCGCAGCACTTAAATTCTGTCTCAATGGTGTTCGCTGACCTCGGGCCCCACAACGTGCCTAAAGGTCTATCTATATGCTATTCCCACTTCTGGTCCTAGGAGCTGTCACATGACTTACCACTATGGTGCCTCCACCTGTTATCCAATATCTCAGGCTAGACAGATCGATCATGCTCATTGTCCAAGGATCTCAGAGTCTGGCCACAGCTTTCCAGTAAAAGCTTTACTGTTTGCATAGGAAGGACTTATGGCGATTCCATCATAAGTAACAGGGAATAACTGGCATAGCTACATGGACACTGTTAATTTATGATGCAGCTGTCCAGAGCCGAACCTGACCGTCCATCCTTCTGTGTCACACGACTCATTCTGAAAACATCCCATGGTGGAATGCATAAGCAGTACAGGCAACAACAATTGGCCGAAAAAGCTCATAGAAGCGGCTTGTTTGGTACTGATTATCTACACAATCTTTATGCTGGATGTGATTCGCAGTGCTGAGTCTCTATAATCTCGTTTAACATATAGAAACTGGAGTGGACAAATGCACCACCATAAATCTAGATCAGTGTTCCCCAACTCCAGTCCTCAGGGACCGCCAACAGGTCATGTTTTTAGGATTTCCTCAGAATTGCACAGGTGATGTAATTATTGTCGGTGCCTCAGACATTTCCACGGGCGGTCTTACCATAGGATATCCTGAAAACATGACCTGTTGGTGGTCCCTGAGGACTGGAGTTGGGAACCCCTGATCTAGATTGATGAGCAGTGATGAGCAAACTTTTAAAAAGTTTAGTTTGGCCAGTTCGCTGAACTTTTGGAAATAGTTCAGTCATGTCTGAGTTAGTTTGAACTGAACCAGAAATTCACCAAATCCACTAAAACTGGTGTATGGCACTACCTAAGAGCCATAAAAGCCATGTATAGCACTTTGAGAGGCTTTTATGTCTCTTAGGCAGTGTTATACACCAGCATTCGGGACTAGTGTTGAGAACAAATCATTAGAACCTTGTTTCAGGTAGAACTTTACTAACAGCTCGTTTTGGAATCATGCAAAACCAAATTTAGCAAAGTTTGACCCGAAATAGGGTTCTAGTGCTTCAGTTCACTCAAGACTATTGATGAGCATGCATGCCCACTGCTGAACCACTATGTACATACAGATAGCCGAAGCTAGGTACCACTCTTCAATAAGGTTACATTCTCGTCCTATGTGCATTGTAATCACTAGACTGTGGAGGTCACTATGTGCCAGCAGAACCAGTAAGGTCTATTCCTGAGTCTACTGAGGTTACTGAGTTCAACACATGTCATTGCTTGTTCCACTGCACCGTTTAGTCCAGTATAATCTGTGTCTAATGTAACAGATGACATACCACAAGGGAAATCCCACTATTAGGATCAGATTACACTGTAGCCACTCATCCTAATCTGTGTCCAAGATTTGCCAATACTGCGACAGCATACCAGACCAACACAGTAATAAATGTTACCTCTTGCTTGCACTTTTTTTTCCCCAAATGGCTACTGAGATATGAGTTAGCTCCAATTGGATAATGTGTTATTAAAATAGTTCCGCAAAGAAGTTAGAGACAGACATCAGCTGATGTCTAAATGTACCTTCCAAAGGTTACTCTACTGGCAAAAATGCTGAAGTGAACACACCTAAAGTGAAGGTTGTTTTTTTTGCCTTCCTCTGGATCAACATTTATTTACTGAACTAGACGAACTTACGTCTTTTGTTCAGTCTGACGTGGTATGTTATTACTTTTGTTTTTGGTTACATCTTGGTTATTTTCAGCAAACTTGATTTATTTCCCATATCATTATTGGGAATGTGAACTTCTCGTTCAAATCAGTGTTTAAATGCTACGAGAAGTCAATGATGATTTTTATGCCGGCTAAAACTGACCGATGAACGAGAAGCGTATGATGCTCGCTCGTCTTTCAGTCATTGTTTTGTGATTAAAATGGAACGATTGTCATTCATTTTCGTTCGTTTGAACTATTTTTGGAACAATAATTGTTCCGTTTATATGCAACTTAACGGATCTTTCACAGAGATGGAATTTTTTTGCAGTTGCAGAATTTGTTAAATAATGCTGATTTTGTGGCTTTTTAACTGTGGAACGTTTCGTGGAATTTCTTGTTTTTTTCTCACAGATTTTTAATTGCAAAATCACATCTCTTGTATGTTAGAAATCTGAAACAATTCAGCAAGACACCATTAATTCCACAGCGGTAACTTTTTACACAGAGGAAAAAAAGACACAAGGATTTAAGTTAAAGAAGCAAGGATTTCAAATGATGCGAATTTCAAGAACCCCCAGGATAATATGGGGCTGCTGCACATTTGTCCATGTGGACAAATTCTCTCTTTCTGAAGCGCCTCTTGAGGCTTCATTCACAGGAGTGTATATTGGCCGCGCTTTCATGCCCGGCTGATATATGCTGCCCATCTGATGCATTGGTTTCCAATGCATCAGTGTAGATGGGCGTATTCCCACAGCGTAAAAGCGCCCCAAGATAGAGCACAGGAGCGCATTTTGTCCAGGCGCTTTTACGTCTGCCGGGAACGATAGTTCAGGAACTATCATCCTGGTCGGAATACAGCGGCGGATCAATAGACTCCTATGGGGCCTACAGTAGCTGCTGGAGAAGGGAGTTGGGAAGGAGTTTAGCAGTGTGTCTGCTAAGCTCCCACCCCCTTCCTTCCTTCACTCGGCCCCTTGCCAGCTGTTTGCAATGGGAGGGGGCCAGATGGGACGGGAGCTAGTTGCTAAGCTCCCGCCCCGTCCCACCGTCTCCTATTGCTGGGAGCCAACAAGGGGCAAAGAGGGGGCGGGAGCTTAGCACACTATCCCCCGTCTCTTCCCTTGCCAAGAGCCGGCAAAAGGGGATAAAGAGGGAGGCAGTTTAGCAGAGCTAAACTGTTTCCACCCAACAGACGGCAATCTGGGCTCGGGCTATATGCACGTCCCGGGCAGTCTGAACGGGCAAACAAATGGCATATTAGTGTGCCCGTTCACGCAATTTTCGGTTGCTATGTGGCTGTGACACAGCCCACCAAAAAAAAACTACACTCGTGTGAAAGAGCCCTAAGGCTCACATTTAGAAAAAATTTGTTTCCATGACTGTCCCATGTATCTGAATGGAGCTGGTAAAAAACTAGGTGCATATTGCAGAAATAACCAAATTCAGATTAGTGGAACTGATTTTCAAGTCACAGGAAATTCTGCAACAAATTTGAATTACCTTAAAGCCTCATTCACATATTGCAGATTTTGCATCAGTTTTGTAAGCCAAAACCAAGACTGGATCCTAAGCCCAGAAAAAGTACAATGTGCAGATTTATAATACTTCTCTTATTTGCATCCGCTCCTAATTTATGAATGAAGACTAAAATAACTTCAACTACCCTGTTTCTCTGAAAATAACCCCTATCCTGACTTTTTGAGATTTTCGGGGAAGCTTGATAACCCTAGGTGCATTACATAAGAAAAAAAAGGAATACATTAGTAGTCTTGATCTAGGTCCCGCCAGTTGCTCTTCGGAGCTCCAACGTGCTTCTTGCAGTCCTCTTTTGCCCACAGAAGATCACTTCCTGGTTATGGGATTCATAAATCCCACCTCCAGGAAGCAATTGCTCTGATTAGTTCTCGAACGATGCTCAGCTAATCAATGCAGCGCTCGATGAACCAATGCGATGGCTGTAATTGGTTCATTGAGCTCTGCATTGATGGCTGAGCAGCGATCGAGGAACCAATTACAGCCATCGTGTTGTGGAGGCGGAATTTATGAATTGGCCAATTGATGCTGTGGCTCAGCACATCGGAGCTCCAGAGAGCAACAGGTGGGACCTGGACTGAGCCTTCTAGGTTAGTATAATAAGACATCTCCCGAAAATAGGACCTATTGCCTCTTTTGGGGCAAAAAGTATTATAAGATAGGGTCTTATTTTCTGGGAAACACGGTAATAGTACCTCACTACAGAAAAGACTGTTTGTAGTGAGAAACCACTGCACAATCACACAATTCTGTTCACCATTAGCAAATACTACTAGCAGTAAAGCAAGACTAATTGCACCCAGACAGATACAGGCAACAAAAAATCAATTTCAGCTCCGGCGCAGAAAAGGACCAAGCTGAGGGAAGCATTCACATGGGTAAACCATGTGATTAAGTACTTTAGACACAATGGCTGCTAATGCCTACTGTTTACAAGCTGAATTCATGGGCAGCAGGGGGGCTTGAATTGGGGTGTTGTGGTAGGAAATCAGGGAGCTAGGGTTTTCTATGCAACTATCCACAAGTTTATGGCATTTTAGAGATTATACCAGAAAGTGGCCAATTTTTTAAAGATATATTACAAAGTGGTGAATTTTTACTTGTGTCAACTTGCCTGAAAGTGAACTTGCACTTTAAGGACAAATTCTAAGGGTTATTTACTACTGCAACGTCTAGAAGTACAACTTCATAAACAACGATGTACCTGCAAGAGAGTAGTCATTCCAGTAATCACAGCTACAGGGCTCATATACAAAGTACACATATGTATATGATAGTACAAATTACACACACTATGGTAGTATAAATATCTACAAGTCTGACATATATACAGTATGAAGAGAATGGGATTTCAGATCACAGATCCCAGTCCCAAAAAATGAAATTAGGAAAGCCTCTATGTTCATACAGATGTAGTAGATGTCAGCTAACTCATTATGATAACTACAAAGTATTAGAATGCTGTAAATTGAGTTATTACAGTATGCCAGTCGTATTAAAAGCTATGGACACCTTTGCTGATTTTTTTTTTGTAAATCTTTATTTTTACTTAAAAATAATATTACCATGTTTCCCCAAAAATAAGACCCTGTTCTATATTAATTTTTGTCCAAAAAGAGGCACTGGGTCTTATTTTTGGTTTATGTCTTATTATACTTAGCTAGCAGGCTCAATCCACATCCCTCCTGCTGCTCTCCAGAGCTCCAGCAGGCTTCCTGCAGTCCTCACCCGCCCACAGAAGATTGCTTCCTTGTCACGGGAATCATAAATCCCACCTTCATTGCAATGGTTCTGATTAGTTCTCGAGCACTGCTCAGCAAATAAATGCAGTGCTCGTTGAACCAATGCAATGACTGCAATTGGTTCATCCAACACTGTATCAATTGGCTGAGCAGCACTTGGGAACCAATCACAGCCATCGCGTTGTGAGGCAAGATTTTTCAATTGGCTGAGCTGTGGCATTGATTGGCCAATTCAGAAATCCCACCTCCACAACGCGTTGGCTGTGATTGGTTCTCAAATGCTGTTCAGCCAATCAATGCAGCGCTGGATGAACCAATCACAGCCATCGCTTTTGTTCATTGAGTACTGCATTGATTGGCTGAGCAGCGTTCGAGAACCAACCAGAGCCATCACTTCCTGGAGACGGGATTTATGAATCCCATAACCAGGAAGCAAGTTTTCTGTGAGGAATCGAGGACTGCAGGAAGCCTGCCAAAGTCCCGGAGAGCAGCGGGAGGGACATGGACCGAGCCTGCCAGGTAATGTATTGCTTTTTTTAATATAATGCGGTTAAGGCTTATTTTTGGGGTAGGGCTTATTTTTCAAGCCTCCCCAAAAAATCAGGGTTGGGCTTATTTTCGGCATAGGTCTATTTTCGGGGACACAGGGTATTAGGCATGTTTAAGCCTTTACTTTATGTGCTCTAAAATGCTCTAATACGCTGTACTGTTGGAGGACTAAGATTTTTACAGAATCCATCAGTCAGACAGACTGACGGGAAACTGAAACTTGGCTCGTTCATGTATTGCATGGCTTAAACAGCGCTGGTTCAGTCCCTTTCATTTGCTTATACAGTGAATGTGAAAGACGGAACAATTCTGAATGATTCTCATTTGAACGAGTCAACGATATATCTGCCTGTCTAAACAGGCTGCATGAGAGCGAACGAGCTAACGATGACGTCACTGACTCCTTCAAACGATAATCGGCTCATCTGAAGGGAACCTAACTGTCTGTGGTTACAAGTGCTGACGCTGGCTTCCTACTGTGCTGGATTATCTGGACCCATTCTGCCACATAATTCATTTCCTCTCACTTCTGTCATCACTGATGGATGCCGGCTAAGGGGGAAAGAAGCAACTAGAGCAGTGAGAGGAAATTAACTATATGTCAGAATGGAGTAGAGTCATCCAGCGCAGTAAGGAGCTAGCGTCAGAGCTTGTAACCACAAACAGTTAGTTAGCAGCCGGCACTTTGTAGTTAGGTACAGTAAATCCTGATTAATTAGCTACCGTAAATAATATGTGTCACAACATCTCCTCCCTCCCCTCTGCTGTAACTAGAATTTAATACATCTCTCTCTGGTCCAGCTGCTATAAACATTATGTTACACATCTCCCCCCCCCCTTCCGTCATTCATTTCAGTCTCCCGTCAGTCTGCCTCACTGATGGATTCTTCAAATATCTCGGTCCTCCAGCAGTCAGTGTATTGGAGCACACTGCAGCATAGAAAGTAGACAGTTACAAATGTTTACTAACAACCAATTGCAAAAAATATTTTTATGTGAAAATACACAATTTACGAGAAAAAAAGACAACAATAAGGGTGGTCATAGCCTTTAATGATTGCCACAGCTGTAACTACCTTATCTAATAATAGTTGCGGTGTCTGGTACAATGATCCATAGCAGTAGAACTTAATACAAAGTCGAAAGTGTAATGAAGATGACACCAACGCTCTAATTCCTATAATGCTTCAGAAGACAAATAAATGCCATCCTTCCAGCTCAACTTAACTTTATCGTCGATGTCCCCGTGGCTGGTTAAGCCTTTGATATAATGGAAATGTATTCTTTTCAAAGGATCAAAGGCATGTCCCTATGAGCTGTATGACACCACCGAAGTTACTCATCGCTAATAAACTGTAAGCTCCGGGGAACAAGGATCTGATCCCCTTCTCTTTTATCTAAATATGCCCTTTCTGCTTTTATAGACTATATTATAAGTAGCAATTGGACTACTCTATGTGTCCTATACACACAAAGGACAATGATGGGACTGTGTACCTTCTATACTGGATCTGTCTCATCCCTCCTCCCCCCCCCCCCCGGCGCATTTTATAGATGAGCTCCCAAGTTTTGTATGCTGTCATATGTGACTCCATAAAGACAAAAATAGTATAGCAATAAAGAACTAATAAAGGATATAGAAGTATAGATCATATCTATTGTTGGGGTATGCTCAATATGGGTATAAAATGGGACATGTAATGATATAGGAGCAGATGTAGGCTGATTAAAGGAAGAGACAAAGGAATTACGTCCCAAATCTGACTAATCCTCCGCCAGCCGTATTGGAGCCGCTTTAAAATCCTACTATCCTCCGCATGCCTCGTTACAATCCTAGGATTAACGTGCTAGTAGATCAGGGGTTAAATAGTAGCTGCCCTATACAGCTGCATGCATTAAGGTTTGAGTCGCATATGTCTTTATGCTGTTTCTAGGATTGCGTGACTTTCCACCCACTCAAAGACATAGTAATAGGTCAACTGGCTCCCTATGGAACTGGTTTGTGAGCCCCACTGGGAGTGATGGAAGTGATGCTCTGTGTATGAGGGCTGCAGAAGAAACCAGAAGAATGAGAAATAATGATTGCATGACATATCTCTGCAGTGAGCTATTACTGCAGAAATTAGGCTGGAGAGACTGCAGCGTCTGCCGCCCCTGGGATGCTGCTGCTATGGCATGAACGCTGTCCGTGGGAGGGGCTATGACATCATTGTGTGTGGGAGCAGAACGCAGGACTGCAAGATGTGCGAACGTCTGACTCAGACAAAGCAAGACACCCAGAAGATGTCATCACCAGGGAGACAACGAGTCCCTTCATGGGCAGACCAGAATCATGGTCAGCAGGACGATTCAAGTGGAGCACATTAATCACTATGATAGGGGATTGTATTATCAGCAATTATCCAATGTAATATAATTAGAATTGCTCCATTTAGAACCAAGGGCAGCTCAAATTTATAAGCCCGTAAGGCTGCAATGAAATCACATCTTTCACCGCAGCCAGGAGTCATTGGCAGATTGCAGTTATCACATGTGATGCTACAGCGACGAAGGAGTCAGGATACGATGCAGCAGATGGAGTAACCAAAATGAATATTAAAAAAGTTCTGTCATTACAAAAAAAACATTCTATACTTACCCATTCCTCCCCCGTCAATCTTCTTACCGCATCTTCTCTCTGCCGATCTTCTCCTGTCTCCTGCAGTTCCCCCGGGTCACCTCACCTCCAGCCAGCCAATTCTTCTTCTTCCGGTGACAAAGCATCCATTCTCTGAAGTCTCCTTCCTGATGTCACTAGTGATGTAGCGTTCATAGCCTAGCAGGAAGTGCCCCGCTATTGCTGAGACTGCTCATGCACGTTGTCTCTCTGCTATAGTATATGAACTCTCGCGGTGAGACAGCGCGCATGTGTAGTCTCGGCAATAGAACGGCATTCCTACCTAGGCACTAGCGACGTAAGCTACACTGACCTGTCGAAGAAGAATGCAGAGAATGGACGCTCCATAACAAGAAGAAGAGGATCCGTCCGGATTGTGGTGAGGTGACCCGGGGGACTGAAGAAAATCAGCAAGGAGAAGATGTGGTTGGAAGACTGTCTGGGGAGCAATAGAATAAGAATAACAATACTTTGTGCACAATACGGAATAAGGCTGAAGGAACAGTATTAATAATATTGTACAGAGGTCAGTTCCGGTGAACAGAAGTACAGTTCTTGCAACATAACATCCAGTTTGTTTGTAAAGGGTTAACACTCTATTATTATCAATACGGTCTCTTGGAAACACAATGCTCAAGCTCTAGTACAGGAGTCTCTACTATGTAGGCTTGTGTCCCCGTATCCCTATCTCAGTCTGTAACCATAAGCAATAGAGGTTTAGTACATAGTCCAAGTACTTTAGCATGGCACCTCACTACACAACAGGCCTGTTGCTTACCTAATAACGTCCCTGTGCACACCTAGTGTGTGGTTTGAGGCCGGCCCCACTTACAGTTTTGTTGTATGGGAGTCATTACTACAACCAACTCAGGCTTGTCCAGAGTCATGAGTGCCACTGTACTGCGCTGTTCACGTTGTTTTTTTTGTCACGATCAACTGTCTCCCATCAGGTTGTCGCAATAACTTGGCTACTCCCTCCTTGCAGCAAGCAGCCTCCGGTTGCTCTGCACAGCATCTTCAGTATCTCTCCAAGTATCCCTTCTCACATTCCTTGTACTCCTCTGTGGCTTCTCTCTCATAGGTGGCAGCTCTCTTGTAAACTATTGCACCTCTCCTTGGTCAGCACCGGCAGCACCTCCAGCTTACTTTAATATACCCCTACGCGCTGTTATGTGGAGCAGCAAAAATTGTCCTTGATATAGCCTGGGATCTTGCCACTAGAAAAGCTCATTTCTGTTGTGCCAAATGTGGCGCTTATTTTAGCGCACCTAGCGGTTTTGGTGCGTATTATTATCCATCACTATAGCAACAGTTTGAAAGGACTTTCCAGGTCTGGACAAACAAAGATGGCCATACCTGCTTTGCTGACGGCCTGATGCACACTGTGCATTACTATGCATCATTAGTCTAAGACACTACACCTGCTTTGATTAACCCCTTAGTGGCCGGCCTATTTTCTACCTAATGACCAAACGATTTTTTTTCGTTTTTTCATTGCTGTTTTAAAGTACTTTTATATATATTTTTTGTCTACATAGCTATAATAGGGCTTGTTTTCTGGCGGAACAAGTTAGTTCAGTGCACAAACAAACCAGCCTGGTGAACAGTTGATCGGTGAGAATCCTGGGTGGCAGACTGCCACTGAACGGCTATTGATGGTCTATCCCGGGGATAGGCCATCAATATTTTAAAACTCAACAACCCCTTTAAAAAAAGAACTGATCGCAATACCGACATGTGCCATACACTACAATAAAAGGGGTTGTCCCACTTCTTACTATCCTCCAGCTCTGAGGAACAGCACTATTCATCATGACCTATCCTGAGGATAGCTCAGTCATCAGTAGTAAGAAGTCTGACAACTCTTCTAACTTAAAATGAATATAGGTTATTATTACCCTTCTCCTTCTGCCTCTTAAAAACAGTATTCCCATAGTAAACATGTATGGGTATCCACAGGGTATGTAAAAAAATGTCTGCAAGGTGAAGGTCCCACCAGTCCTACTTTTTATGGCATATACATACATAGGATATGCTATAAATGCCTGAAAAGGAGAGGATCTCTGGGATCCTCACCTGTTATGGAAAGGGATCCCTGACTCCTGTCTGCTAACAAAATAGCTGCAGTTCCAATAGTATTCATTACAGAGGTGGTCACTCTCATGTATGGTCCTCTCCATTGAAGTCCATGGATGTTGTAGAAAGAGCCAAGCAAGCAGTGACATGTGCCAATGCATCTATCTGACATTTATAGCATATCTTGTGGCTTTACCATACATGTTCAAGATAGGAATACCCCTTTAACCCGTCTTTCACCCAAAAACATATATATTGCCTAACTCCTTGCATTTGCATCTTCCGTACAAGACTGTTACGAAGAGTTGTCAAGTATTCAACGTCAATGTTACATCCAATAGGCAGGTTGGAAGTTACTTCCTCATGAAAATCGATCATGTCACGTGGATAACCATCTATTCATGAATCATGACCATCTATAACATGATGAAATTTTATTGAAAAAATAGTAATAATTAGAGATGAGTGAACATTGCCCTTAGCGAGTACCTGCCCGCTCGAGAGAAAAGGCTCGGGTGCTGGTGCGGGGGAGAGGTGAGTTGCGGCAGTCAGCAGGGGGGAGCGGGGGGGGGGGGGGGGGAGAGAAGGAGAGAGAGATCTCCCCTCCATTCCTCCCCGCTCTCCCCCCCAGCTCCCTGCCCGCCGCCGGCAGCCGAACCTTTTCACTTGAGCGGGCAGGGACTCGCTAAGGGCAATGCTCGCTCGAGCAATTGCCCTTTTGCCCTTAGCGAGTATGCTCGCTCATCACTAGTGATAATGCTAAGTGGCAAGATGAATGTGGTAAAGGCTACTAAATGTTGTGGCTATAGTCTAGCAAATGAGTATCATCAATTTACTGATTAGATTCATATCGGATAATGATGACTAACTGTAAGCACAACCCTATATCTAAACCCTTTGACAATCATAGAAGGCATCCCGGCTCTTTGAAGACCTACTTCATTCAAGTTCCTATGTATGATAGAGGCAAACTATGCGGCTGCTTTGAGGCCCATTGAGAGAGGGTGATGTTTGGTTCCACACTAGAGATGAGCGAACGTACTCGTCCGAGCTTGATACTCGGGCGAATATTAGCGTGTTCGGGATGCTCGGTACTCGTAACGAGCACCACGCGATGTTCTGGTTACTTTCAGTTTCCTCTCTGAGATGTTAGCGCGCTTTTCTGGCCAATTGAAAGACAGGGAAGGCATTACAACTTCCCCCTGTGACGTTCAAGCCCTATACCACCCCCCTGCTGTGAGTGGCTGGGGAGATCTGATGTCACCCGAGTATAAAAATCGGCCCCTCCCGCGGCTCGGCTCAGATGCCTTGTGAGTTAGCTGAGGGAAAGTGCTATCGTGCTGGAGCTGCTGTAGGGAGAGCGTTAGGAGTTAGTGTAGGCTTCAAGAACCCCAACGGTCCTTCTCAGGGCCACATCTAATAGTGTGCAGTACTGTGTTAGCACTGTATTTTTTAATTTTTTTTCAAAATTGGATCTGCAGAGCATTGCGCCCTGCAATAGGGACAGAAGTGGTGGTTAGGCAGGGAGAGTGTTAGCAGTAAGTGTAGGCTTCAAGAACCCCAACGGTCCTTTCTAGGGCCACATCTATCCGTGTGCAGTACTGTCCAGGCTGCTGTTAGCAGTGTTGCATATTTTTTTTTCTTCTCAAAACCGGCTGTGCAGACCATTGCACCCGGCATTAATACTACAGGGATAGAATTGTGTAGGCAGGGCCAGAAGACATACATTATTCATTGAATAAACGCAGTGTGGCTTTTCCTTTGAAAAACAAGGGAACAAATTGTATTTCGCCTGCCTCTGACAGTCCTCGGGGCTCTGGGTACGTGTGTGCTGCGTGCAGAACGTTAAAAAAAATCAGACGCAGCCAGCTACGTTTACTGCAGGCTTGCGCCAATTTTTTTCCTGCATGGGAAATCCCTGATCTGCTGTAGCGAATAACTTTGCATCACTGTAGTTCTCTGACACATTTGCAAGGCCACAACACAGTTATTAAACTTAGTAGTATTTATTGAATACACGCAGTGTGGCTTGTCCTTTGAAAAACAAGGGAAAAAATTCTATTTTGGCTGCAGGCTTGCGCCAATTTCTTTCCTGGCTTGGAAATCACTGGTAATACAGAGGGGTAGGGGTAGGCCTAGAGGACGTGGACGCAGCCGAGGACGCGTAGGCCCAAGTGAGGGTGTGGGCACAGGCCGAGCTCCTGATCCAGGTGTGTCGCAGCCGACTGCTGCGCGATTAGGAGAGAGGCACGTTTCTGGCGTCCCCACATTCATCGCCCAATTAATGGGTTCACGCAGGAGACCTTTATTAGAAAATGAGCAGTGTGAGCAGGTCCTGTCGTGGATGGCAGAAAGTGCTTCGAGCAAGCTATCATCCACCCAGAGTTCTGCGCCGTCCAGTGCTGCAAATCCGAATCCTCTGTCTGCTGCTCCTCCTTCCTCCCAGCCTCCTCACTCCACTACAATGACACATGCTCAGGAGCGGGAAGACTCCCAGGAACTGTTCTCGGGCCCCTACTCAGATTGGGCAGCAATGGTTCCTCTCCCACCAGAGGAGTTTATCGTCACTGATGCACAACCATTGGAAAGTTCCCGGGGTCCGGGGGATGAGGCTGGGGACTTCCGGCAACTGTCTCAAGACCTTTCAGTGGGTGAGGAGGACGATGACGATGAGACACAGTTGTCTTGCAGTGAGGTAGTAGTAAGGGCAGTAAGTCCGAGGGAGGAGCGCACAGAGGATTCGGAGGAAGAGCAGCAGGACGATGAGGTGACTGACCCCACCTGGTGTGCAACGCCTACTCAGGACAGGTCTTCAGAGGGGCAGGCAAGGGCAGCAGCAGGGCAGGTTGCAAGAGGCAGTGCGGTGGCCAGGGGTGGAGGCAGGGACAGACCGAATAATCCACCAACTGTTTCCCAAAGCGCACCCTCGCGCCATGCCACCCTGCAGAGGCTGAGGTGCTCTAAGGTCTGGCAGTTTTTCACACAGACGCCTGACGACCGACGAACAGTGGTGTGCAACCTTTGTCGCGCCAAGATCAGCCGGGGAGCCACCACCAACAGCCTCACCACCACCAGCATGCGCAGACATATGATGGCCAAGCACCCCACAAGGTGGGACGATGCCCGTTCACCGCCTCCGGTTTGCACCGCTGCCTCTCCCCCTGTGCCCCAACCTGCCACTGAGATCCAACCCCCCTCTCAGGACACAGGCTCTACCGTCTCCTGGCCTGCACCCACACCCTCACCTCCGCTGTCCTCGGCCCCATCCACCAATGTCTCGCACCGCACAGTCCAGCCGTCGCTAGCGCAAGTGTTGGAGCGCAAGCGCAAGTACGCCGCCACGCACCCGCACGCTCAATCGTTAACCGTCCACATAGCCAAATTTATCAGCCTTGAGATGCTGCCGTATAGGGTTGTGGAAACGGAGGCTTTCAAAGCTATGATAGCGGCGGCGGCCCCGCGCTACTCAGTTCCCAGTCGCCACTACTTTTCCCGATGTGCCGTCCCAGCCCTGCACGACCACGTCTCCCGCAACATTGTACGCACCCTCACCAATGCGGTTAGTGGCAAGGTCCACTTAACTACGGACACGTGGACAAGCACAGGCGGGCAGGGCCACTACATCTCCCTGACGGCACATTGGGTGAATTTAGTGGAGGCTGGGACAGAGTCAGAGCCTGGGACCGCTCACGTCCTACCCACCCCCAGAATTGCGGGCCCCAGCTCGGTGGTGGTATGTTCGGCGGTGTATGCTTCCTCCACTAAAGCACCCTCCTCCTCCTCCTCAACCTCTGTCTCGCAATCTAGATGTGTCAGCAGCAGCAGGACGTCGCCAGCAGTCGGTGTCGCGCGGCGTGGCAGCACAGCGGTGGGCAAGCGTCAGCAGGCCGTGCTGAAACTACTCAGCTTAGGAGATAGGAGGCACACGGCCCACGAACTGCTGCAGGGTCTGACAGAGCAGACCGACCGTTGGCTTGCGCCGCTGAGCCTCCAACCGGGCATGGTCGTGTGTGACAACGGCCGTAACCTGGTGGTGGCTCTGCAGCTCGGCAGCCCCACGCACGTGCCATGCCTGGCCCACGTCTTTAATTTGGTGGTTCAGCGCTTTCTGAAAAGCTACCCACGCTTGTCAGACCTGCTCGTAAAGGTGCGCCGGCTCTGCGCACATTTCCGCAAGTCCCACACGGACGCTGCCACCCTGCGCACCCTGCAACATCGGTTTAATCTGCCAGTGCACCGACTGCTGTGCGACGTGCCCACACGGTGGAACTCTACGCTCCACATGTTGGCTAGGCTCTATGAGCAGCGTAGAGCTATAGTGGAATACCAACTCCAACATGGGCGGCGCAGTGGGAGTCAGCCACCTCAATTCTTTTCAGAAGAGTGGGCCTGGTTGGCAGACATCTGCCAGGTCCTTCGAAACTTTGAGCAGTCTACCCAGGTGGTGAGCGGCGATGCTGCAATCATTAGCGTCACCATTCCTCTGCTATGCATCTTGAGAAGTTCCCTGCAAACCATAAAGGCAGCCGCTTTGCGCTCGGAAACAGAGCCGGGGGAAGACAGTATGTCGCTGGATAGTCAGAGCACCCTCCTGTCTATATCTCAGCGTGTTCAGGAGGAGGAGGAGGAGCATGAGGAGGATGAGGAGGAGGGGGAAGAGACAGCTTGGCCCACTGCTGACGGTACCCATGCTGCTTGCCTGTCATCATTTCAGCGTGTATGGCCTGAGGAGGAGGAGGAGGAGGAGGAGGATCCTGAAAGTGATCTTCCTAGTGCGGACAGCCATGTGTTGCGTACAGGTACCCTGGCACACATGGCTGACTTCATGTTAGGATGCCTTTCTCGTGACCCTCGCGTTATACGCATTCTGGCCACTACGGATTACTGGGTGTACACACTGCTCGACCCACGCTATAAGGAGAACCTTCCCAGTCTCATTCCCGAAGAGGAAAGGGGTTCGAGAGTGTTGCTATACCACAGGACCCTGGCGGACAAGCTGATGGTAAAATTCCCATCCGACAGCGCTAGTGGCAGAAGGCGCAGTTCCGAGGGCCAGGTAGCAGGGTAGGTGTGGAGATCGAGCAGCATGTACAGCCCAGGCAGTGCAACAGTCTTTAAGGGCCTGGACAGCTTTATGGCTCCCCAGCAAGACTGTGTCACCGCTCCCCAGTCAAGGCTGAGTCGGCGGGAGCACTGTAAAAGGATGGTGAGGGAGTACGTAGCCGATCGCACGACCGTCCTCCGTGACGCCTCTGCCACCTACAACTACTGGGTGTCGAAGCTGGACACGTGGCCTGAACTAGCGCTGTATGCCCTGGAGGTGCTTGCTTGTCCTGCGGCTAGCGTCTTGTCGGAGAGGGTGTTTAGTGCGGCTGGGGGAATCATCACAGATAAGCGTACCCGCCTGTCAACCGACAGTGCCGACAGGCTAACACTCATCAAGATGAACAAAGCCTGGATTTCCCCAGACTTCTCTTCTCCACCAGCGGACAGCAGCGATACCTAAGCAATACGTAGGCTGCACCCGCGGATGGAAGCATAGTTCTCTCTCACCATCCAAAACGGGGACATTTCTGCTTCATCAATCTGTGTATAATATTCCTCCTCCTCCTCCTGCTCCTCATCCTGAAACCTCACGTAATCACGCTGAACGGGCAATTTTTCTTAGGGCCACAAGGCTCACTCATATAATTTTTCTAAAAATTTTTTATACGTTTCAATGCTTTTAAAAGCGTTGGAACTTTAACTTGAACCAATTTTTCGTTAAACTGGGCTGCCTCCAGGCCTAGTTACCACTTAAGCCACATTAACCAAAGCGATTAATGGGTTTCACCTGCCATCTTGGTTGGGCATGGCCAATTTTTACTGAGGTACATTAGTACTGTTGGTACACCAATTTTTTTGGGCCCTCACCTACAGTGTAATCATAGCAATTTCTATGTTCTTCGCCTGCACTCATGGTACAGAAAGGTGTGTGGGGTTGGCCTACACTTTAGCTACATAAATGTAACTTGGGCCTTGGCTATACTGCAGCTACTGAAATGGAACTAAGACTGCGCTCCCACTATACTGCTGCTTCGGAATTGTTCCTGGGGCCTGTGTAGGCTGCTACTATTACTTAAATGGAACTTAGACTATGCTCCTCCTATACTGCTGCTTCGGAATTGTTACTGGGGCCTGTCTTGAGTGCTACTATTACTGAAATGGAACTAATAATGTTACGAATTCTGGGCTCTGCCTATACCGCTGCTAATGGTATGTCTCTGGGGTGTGGAAACAGAGGCTTCCCAAAGACATGATGGCAGCGAGGCCATTTCCCACCAACGCGGTTACTGTTAAGGTGCATATAACCACGGACACGTGGAGAGGACACGTAGTGCCTCAAAAACATCCCCCTCCTCCTCCAACAATGAAAACATTCTTGGCAAATGCCTTTGCATTGGTTCGTCTGGTGGCAGTCCAAGAATTTCACCTTTACCGACACAACAAGAGAGCCCCCCCACCATCCCCCCGCCACGGCCCACTTAATCCTGGCCACATTCCGAAAACCAACAAAATAAAACCGCGCTACTAGGTCCGCAGTCACCACCACATTACCACCAACGCGGTTACTGTTAAGGTGCATATAATCACGGACACGTGGAGAGGACACGTAGTGCCTCAAAAACATCCCCCGCCACGGCCAACTTAATCCTGGCCACATTCCGAAAACCAACAAAATACAACCGCGCTACTAGGTCCGCAGTCACCACCACATTACCACCAACGCGGTTACTGTTAAGGTACATATTACCAGTCTGACTGGGGCATGCAGACACCTTGACAGAATGAATAGTGTGTGGCACATAGGTTCCCCATTGCTATGCCCACGTGTGCAGCTCCTGATGGCAGTGGCACAGGATTATATTTCTCATTGCTTCTGTACAGCATTGTGGGCTATCGCCCCACCACTTTTAAAGAGGGTCGCTGCCTAGCCGTGCCAACCCTCTGCAGTGTGTGCCTGCAGTTCCTCCTCATGGCAGACGCACTTATAAATAGACATGAGGGTGGTGTGGCATGAGGGCAGCTGAAGGCTGCGCAGGGACAGTTTGGTGTGCGCTGTGGACACTGCGTCGTGCAGGGGGGAGGGGGGTTGGGCAGCATGTAACCCAGGAGAAGTGGCAGCGGAGTGTCATGCAGGCAGTGATTGTGCTTTGTTGGAGGTAGTGTGGTGCTTAGCTAAGGTATGCCATGCTAATGAGGGCTTTTCAGAAGTAAAAGTTGTTGGGAGGGGGGGGGGGCCACTCTTGCCGGTATTGTGGCTTAATAGTGGGACCTGTGAACTTGAGATGCAGCCCAACATGTAGCCCCTCGCCTGCCCTATCCGTTTCTGTGTCGTTCCCATCACTTTCTTGAATTGCCTAGATTTTCACACATGAAAACCTTAGCGAGCATCGGCGAAATACAAAAATGCTCCGGTCGCCCATTGACTTCAATGGGGTTCGTTACTCGAAACGAACCCTCGAGCATCGCGATAAATTCGTCCCGAGTAATGAGCACCCGAGCATTTTGGTGCTCGCTCATCTCTATTCCACACCCTTTTCTACTGGATGGCTGGAACCAGTGTAGGACTCTCCAAAGGAAATTAAATGCTGGAAAACAAGGGAATTGGGAATTATTTTAACCCTTTCCAATCCATTTATTTTTTCTCACCCATTCTCCCCAGCTCCAAATAAATTGGAGCTGGGAGAATGGGTGAGAAAAAATACATTTTCCCTGCACCCTCCTGATCTGACAGAGTTCAGGAGGGTGCAGGGAGGGACCTGCTTACCTGACCGGCGTCTTGTGCATTCTCCTTCTGCCTCCCGGCTCGGCGATCATGTGACCGCTGGGGTCAGGTGACACCTGGCGGTCACATGATCGCCGGGTCGGGAGACAGTAGGAGAATGCACAAGACGCCGGTCAGGTAAGCAGGTCCTTGCACGGTGCAGGCTCCCGGCTCGGCGTTCATGTGACCGCCGGGGGTCAGGTAACACCGGCGGTCACATGATCGCCGGCCGGAATCTATGCATTGCATAGCGCTAATTGAGCGCTATGTAATGTGTAAAGGAGTGGGCAGAAAGGGTTAAAAACCCTTTCTGCCTTCTCCTCGGGGGTCCTCGATGACGACCAGTAAAGGAGTGCATCTGCACCCGATATGCCTGACGATCGGGTGCAGATCCACTCCTGCACTGCAGTGTCGGGCTTGCCCCGACATCGGAGCTGTGGAGGAAAATGATGATGTCGGGGCAGGCCCGACATTGGACTGGAAAGGGTTAAAGGAGTTTTCCCACTATGATATAGGGAATACATGTCAGGTGGTTGGGGCATCGACCCCTGGGGATTCTAAGATCTATGCACCCTGAATCCACCATGAGAATGGAGCGGAGGTGCACATGTGTGACTACTATTCCATTCACTTCTAAGACGGAGGAAGATTGCATCGATATCCCATAGAAGTTAATGGAGTGATGGTCACGCATGCCCACGACCACTCCATCCTCATAGAACGATAACACTGGACATCAAAAATGCACTTTCAAATTTTGTCCTTTCTTAAAATAGTTAAAGTACCCTAATTTTGGGTTGAGAAACACGAATATGACATTGGATTTTATTAGCTTTGGTTTTTAAGATTTACTGATCTCAAATCAAAATGCTAAAACTATGCCCTGAAGTTCTTTCTTTTCTCAAACTGTTGACCAGTGTAATTGTCCCATGTAAATGGCCATAGGTGTACAGAGAACATTGCATATATCTAATAAGTGTTGGACTAATCTGTCTTCTTATCTTTCCTTAGCTCCGATTTGATGTAGTGCCCAAGACTGCAGGTAAGTAGCACAGTCAGCACACTGAGATATGACTTGTTGCACTAACACATTTGTTGCATATCATGATATGGTCCATTTCTGGTACACGGTAATAAGGAAGTTGGAACAATATCTCTGCAGCGCCACCTATTGGATGGCAGCATTTCTTCAAATTAATGTACGACTCTTTAAACAAGTCTTTAAAACCATGATTGGGAATAGGAAGCCAAGCCAGAAAACCTTACACAGAGAGCCGTTTCGGGGTGTTTGCCCCTCATCAGAGTGCAGTAGGTTTCTGGCTTGGCTGGTGAGAGGTCTGTGATGTGGATCGGGAGGGGTGTCTCTCTTTAAGGGAAGCACCTAGAAGGTATGTGGAAACACCTAGGAGGTGAGTGGGTCGGGAGCGATAATGTCTCTCCCCAAGAAGAGAACCTAGAAGGGATGTGGAGACACCTAGGAGGTGAGTGACTTACAAGACTCCGGGTAATATATGCAAATATATGGTACATGGTATACACAGATGGACATACAACTTTTAGCTGAATTCACAATCAGACCAAGACCTGAGACATGTATGGTAATATTTACAAGTGTTTCTGAGAACCAGAAGTGATGGGTATAGAAAGGAAATATAGGAGCCATCTGTAAGAAGTTCTCAAAGTCAATTTTATTTAAAGGAAATCTGTTGGGTGAATTTAGCATATCCAATTATCATCAAATATGAGGCGCCAATAGCGGATAAATATATCTCTAACCTTTTCCTTGCCCAGTGCTTTCATTTGCGGATAATCCGATTTTGCATGCTTCCCATATGGTATGCTACTGACCATGAAGCTGTCAGATAGGTACTTCCACTGCCCAACTTGTCCGAGCGCTCTCTCCTTCTATATCTTCAACCACACCCTCTGTGTTGATTGGCAGCTCTAATTCAAAGGAGCTGGAGACGACATGCATGATTGGGTGACTGCATCAGCGTATGAGCGGTGACGTCTGTTCATCTCCCTATAGACTCCATGATGTCACGCACAACAAACCACACATATTCTACCATTGTTTTTTTACTTTTTTTTTATATTGTTGTGCCATGTTATAACGGTATCCCTTTCAATAAGATTACTGCATTCAAGAACTTCGTCAATCTCCATCGCTCCCATTGAAGTGAATGAAGCGCTTTCTTAAAAGATAAGATTGTATTATCATCACCACATTCCAAGACACATAATATTTATTATTTTTCGGCCTGTGTGAAGCCTTGTTGCTTTGGGACGAGTTGTAGTTTTCATTTATGCAATTTTGGGGTACATACAACTTTTTCAATCACATTGGATTGCATGTTTTGGAAGATAGATGAATGAAAAACAGCGAGTCTAGCAATGTTTTTTTTTTCTTACAGTGTTCACCATGCGGCATAAATGGCATTAACTTTAATTTTAACTTCATTCTTCGGGTCAATGGAATTACAACAATATCAAATTTATGCGTTTTTTTTACTTTCTACTAGTCTTGCAGAATATAAACCCTCTTTTTAACTCCATACACAATAGGGCATACATGTGTGCCCTCCAGCACTGAGGGAGTGTATAGAGCAGGCCCAGGAGCCAAGCCCGCTTTATACCCAGTAGGTGAATGCTGTGTCACACTGCTGAGACTTGACGACCATTTAACCTATTAATTGCAGCATCTAAGCTGGAGCGACCCTCCCTTAACCACTCAATTGGCCTTCCCGCAACCCAATCAAAATGTTCCAATGGCTATAATAGCAGTCTAGTGAACAAAGCCTATGGGAAGCCTTAAAAGATAAAATAGAGGTGCAATACACTGCAATCCAAAATATTGTACTGCAATGTACAGGGGATCAAACTACTCCAAGTTCATTAAAAAACTGTAAAAATAAGTTGAATAAAAAGTTTTAAAATACTTAAAAAAAATTAATTATAAAACCCTTTTGCCTTATAAAATTGAAAATTTTATATGTATAATTGGAATTGCTGCATCCGCAAAATTCTGGATACTATTAAAGTATCACATTACTTGGGCTGGAGACTGAATAGTGTAAAAAGAAATTTACAAAATGCCCAAATTGTGCTTTTGGTCACACTGCCTTTAAAAAAAAATGGAATAAAAAGTGATCAAAAAGTCACATGCACCCCCTAATGATATGCATAGGAACTGCAGCTTGCCCCGCAAAAAAAACAAGTCCTCATACAGCCCCATCAATGAAAAAATATGAAAGGTTTAAGACCCGGAATATGGCGACAAAGAGCTATTTTGTTTAAAAAAATATGTTTTCTTCATTTTTGAAATGTAGTAAAATATAAAAAAAACTAGATAAATTTGGTATCACCGTAATTGCACTAACACAGAATCATATTAAGAAGTTGCTTTTACTGCACCATGAACACCATGAAAACAAAAGAACTATGGCGCAACTGCATTTTTAAGTACATTTTATGGTACATTAAATGGTTCCATTATGTCAACAACATTAAAAAAAGTTATAACTCTTGGAAGGCAGGGACATTATAATTACAGCAAATAAGGTTAAAGATAACTCAGGAGAGAAGGGATCAAAAATAACTCTATTTACATCACTTAATAGCCTAATTCTGGCTATTTTTTACCCTTACAGTGTTCGCTATGCGGGATAAATAATGTAATACTGATATAGTATTGTTGATTGCAAATACTGCGATACCCATTAACTTTCAATTTTTCCAGAAAATTGAGTTTTTTGAAGGGGGGGGTAAATGTGTTTTTGTATTGTTTTTTACTCTGGATTTCTTTTATTATATTTTACATCTTACACATATTTTTTGTCTCTCAAAGAGACTTGAAGATGTGATTGTTTGATCGCTAGTATAGTACACTGCACTACTTATGTTGTACAGTGTAGTATGCATTTGACAGCTTCTTTTTTAGGCCCTTCTGGAGGCAGGGTCTAATAAGTTGGCATGCATGTCAGACCCGGAGGCCTTGATCAAGTCTATGGTTGCTATGCAACTGAACACAGGGACCTCTTCTCCTATCAACAGCTTACATGCCACGGTCACTGTTGACCACAGCATATAAGGGGTTAAACAGCTTGGACAATAGGTTACTCAGTTCCTGGCCATTAGAGCAGGAGCTCGGCTGTGAGCAGACAGCCACATTCTTACTCTTCCCAGGACAAGATATCTGTACTGGCCTTAGACTGGGCCACCATGATATAGGCCCCTTGTCCAGGGCAGTGATTTCGCCAGCCGACATTTCCCATAGCATTGCTATGGAAAGCGCTGACACTTGTCCACGAGCGGAGAATCATTGCTAATCTTTCCTAACCTAAACCCTTATGGCCATTTCAATAATTCAGCCGATTTAGAATTTGTTTTCCGTTGCTTATTACCGCTAACCGGTTGTGATCACTTGCATCAGTCCCTGTCCTTGCAGTCCTATATTGTACGAACACACTAGGACCAGTGTCGTAGGAAGCCAACTATCCTATCAGTATGTTGTTGGAGTGTGGGAGGAAACCAGAGGTCACCCGTACAAACACGGGGGAGCATACAAACTCCATGCAGTAGTATCCTTGGACCCAGGACCCCACTACTGCAAGGAAACAGTGCTAACCATAGAATGTTGACATGTTGCAATATGCGGTCATTCCTGCATGTTTTCCCTTGAAGACTAAGTTTATTCTAACCCTTCAACGGACTATTTGCTTTCTTTTCTGCTTGCAGACAATTTCCTTAAACTCTGTACAGGTGAGGCCGGCTATGGATACAAGGGCTGCACTTTCCACCGCATCATCCCTAACTTCATGTGCCAGGTAGTTAACTGTGGCTTCATTCTCCTTATCTGTTGTAGATACTTTTCCATTTCCCGATTCATCTTCAGGCTTCCTACAGACAGATTTTTTTTGTGACGTATTTTGAGTTATGTGGTTTTTTTTTTTCTTTAAACACACTTTTTTTTAGGTTTTCTTTCTTCTATTGAGAAGTCTATGGGAAAACGTCTAAAAAAAGACGCCAGTCCTAGAGCATGCTGTGTTTGAGGAAAAAAAAAACTGCATAGCCCCAAAAAAGTGAAGTGGGAAAAAAGTCACAAAAAAAGAACAATGCATGTAGTGTGTTTCATATTTCCTGTACTGACCTACAACTCACATCTGTCTGTGGCATTTCCTTAAATGCCAGTTAAAATGCTGCTAAAAATGCAGCATTTTGACGCAAACCGCTCTGTGTGAAACCATCTTTATATAGTTTCTGGTTTTAAAGGGAACTTGTCACCTCTGGTGAAGTCCGCACGCTAACTCATTTCAGGAGTCTGATGGATGGAGTACATGTGCGCAAGAATCTCAAAAGAGTCCAATTTTCATACCACATGTGCACTTCACCGGCGGACAGCGTAGAAATGGGGAGAGGGTGAGTATAAAAAATACATCCCCCAGCTCCCCGAACACTACCATAACCTAGTTAATGTTGCTGTTTGGAGGTGATAAGTTCCCTTTAAGCAAGGGCATGCCAAGAGGAGGTCAGCACTGGGAAACAAATCAAAATGGTATTTCCCTTCTTGTACTAATTTGTGATCTACGAGTCAATTTGTGACCTCATGAGTCACTTTTCCCTTGCAGACACACGCACATCAGCTAAAATATTAAAAACATTGGCTAATAGTACATGGGTCTTCCTCATGCAGCTAAAACAGCTGTGACCCATCAGGTCATGGACCCTACAAGACCTTTGAAGGAGTCCTGTGGGATCTGGCAGCAAGACGTTAGCAACAGTTCCTTTAAGTCCTGTAAGTTGTGAGGAGCAGCCGCCATGGATCAGACTTGTTCTTCCAGCACATCTCACAGATACTTGATCGGATTGAAATCTGGGAAATTTGGAGACCAAGTCATCACCATGATCTTTGTCATGCTCCTCAGACAACTTTTGAAAAATTTTTGTAGTGTGACAGGGGGGCATTATCCTGCCGAAAGAGGACACTGCCATTAGGGAATACCGCTGCCATGAAGGGGGTACCTGGTCTGTACAATGTTTAAAGGCAATCTGTTAGCTACTTTTATCCTATAAACTAAATTACAATGGTCGGACTACTTATGACGCCACTCAATGCATTCAGTGGCACCCTTCAGCGCCACTACTGCCAGGGCAACAATAGGGAAGTTAAAGGGGTTCTGTCATTACAATCTGTATTTTTTTTCTCCAGTAAATCCGCCCTGCCGGTACAGGCTGTGGTAAATAACACATACAAAACGTTTTTTTCAGTAGTTGTACTTACCTAGGCTCCATTTTTCACCTCCATGGTCTGTTTACATGTTCAGCCCCTCCTGCTAGGTCATCTCCCAGCACCCCTTGCTGTGCTGACCACTTCCGCCCTCACAAAGCTACTTCCGCCCATCCAGTGCAGTGATTGGAGCTGTGCAGCCCTGCCTGCAGTCCACCAAAATCTGATAGTGTTTCTCCCTGCCTCTGTCCCTGAACACCCAACACTTCCCAAGGGCTTCCAGATCTTCCTTACAATCTTTGGCTGATTTTACATAAGTGAGCACTATTTCAGTCCAAGTAACTCAGACCAACTTTTCACAAGGCAAATATGCAAGTGCATATATACATATATACAAACACACAGACATATACTCACACACACATAGATATATGTATGTATATGCTTGTATATACACAAGCAGAGAGATGGGTAGCCGCAGAGACGCAGATAGAGATACACACACTAGATATTTATAAAACACATATATATATATATATATATATGAGTACACATACATACATATATGCTGTCCTTGTCTGCAGGGGGGGAGAATGGAAGAGCCAGGAGCAGGAACTGAGCTGCCGCCCCCTCACCACTATTTGCAATGGGAGGGGAGGAGCGGGGGCGGAGCTAAGCGGCGAGACTTAGCTCCGCCCCCATCTCACCCCCTCCTATTGCAAATAGTGCAGAGGGGCAGAGAGGAGGCAGAGAGGGGGCGGGAGCTCAGTTCCTGCTCCTGGCTCTTCCATCCTCCCCCCCTGCAGACAAGGATCTGCCCTGCTGATGCTCTGCTCTCCGTCCCCTGTTGTCATGCTCCCCTGCGGTGCTGTAGCCTCCGCTATTGGTCCACTGCTCCAGCTGTGTCGTTCCCCCGCTGTGAGCCTCCGCTGTTGTACCGCTGCTCTGCCTTCTCCCCTGATGCTCTGGCGCTGAAGGACCCCCACTCTGAAGCTCCTGTGTCGCAGGAGCCTTTGCTGCTGGCCCGCTGTTCTGCCTTGTCCCTTGATGCTCCTCTGCGCTGCCGCTGCTGTGCCTTCTCCCCTGTGCCTTCCGGTACCCCCCTAGCAATGCGCCCAGCCAATGAGGAAGTGGGGGCGTCACCTGGCTGTCAAGCAGCCCAACAGTGGTGTACACCCACTACTTCCCTGTCTGGGCAATGAACGCTACGTCACTAGTGACGTATGCGTACATTGACCTGCAGGAAGCAGAATGTAGCGCAATGTACGTTACATCACCGGATCCAGCTAAATCGGGTAGCTGCAGGTCACGTGACACAAGCTGCTAGACGATTCAGGAGAAGATTTGGGAGGAGAAGAGGAGAGGTAAGGTTGCCTGGGGAGCAATAGGTAAGTATATAATTTTTTGTTTTTAATGACAGAACCCCTTTAAGCATAACACTTACATCCCTAGACTCAGGGTGTCAGCTACTTTTGGCCCATAAGCTTAGCTTATAGGGCTAAAAGTAGATGACAGACTCCCTTTAAATTGGTGGTACATGTCATAGTGACATCCTCATGTTAGCCATTGCAATTTGACCTTTTGTCAAATTTGCTCATATCCTTACACTTGCCTATTTTTCCTGCTTCCGACATCTCAACTTCAAGAACTGACTGATCACTTGCTGCCTAATATATCCACCCCTCACAGGTTCCGTTGTCATCATATCAATGTTATTCACATCACATCCCAGTGGTTTTAATGTTACAGTTGATCAGTGTATATGCACTTGCACCCAGGCCCTGGTGCACCCAAAGGTCTGCCATATAGGAAGACATCAGTATTATAAATTGGACATAGTAGGGACTCAGTTACAGACTTTGCAATGGGGCACAGGACTTATGCCTCAGTACATAAGCTATAATTTGTAATACATTGTAGGTGAAAATGTGTTCCACAGCGTTCTGGTCTTGGGACACTGGACACATTCCCTTTAATTAAAAAATCATGCCTTTAATTAAAAACTCTTTCATCTTTCCCTCTACTCTTGTCTATAAGCAACCAGCTATTCTTACACTCTCATCTTTGTTATCTTTTGCCCCTCACTCCAGGGTGGTGATTTCACCAATCACAATGGCACAGGGGGTAAGTCTATATATGGTGGTAAGTTTGAAGATGAGAACTTCATCTTAAAGCACAGCGCTCCAGGGACGCTCTCTATGGCAAATGCTGGGCCCAACAGCAATGGCTCTCAGTTCTTCATCTCGACCATCAAGGCTGACTGGTAAGAAGAAAAGTCTAAAACAACATAAACATTGTTGTATAAAGTGCAAGTGATGTACAGTACTGTGCAAAAGTTTTAGGCAAGTGTGGAAAACATGAAAGTGTTAATAGTTAATTTTTGTCAACAAAATTCAAAGTAAATGAAAAAAAAGAGAAAAAAGAAATCTAAATCAAATTAATATTTGGTTGACCACCCTTTGCCTTTAAAAGAGCATCATTTCTTCTAGGCACACAGTCAGGGATTTTGTAAGTATATAGTCAGGTATATGATTAACCAATCATACCAAACAGGTAATAATGATCATCATTTTCACATAAAATACAGGCATTAACTGAAAAAGAAACTACTGTGTAGGAAGTTTAATACTAGGTGTAGAACAGCCATACTCTGCTACAAAGGTGAGGTTATGGAAGACAGTTTCATGTCCCAGGTCATATACCATGATAAGACTGAGCACAGCAACACGACACAAGTTAATTATACTGCATCAGCAAGGTCTCTCTCAGGCAAAGATTTCAAAGCAAACTAGGGTTCCAAGACGTGCTGTTCAAGATCTTTCGAAGAAGCGCAAAGAGACGGTTGAGGACCGTAGATGCAGTGGTCTCCAAGGAAACTTCGTGCAGCAGATGAAAGACACATCATGCTTAATTCCCTTCGAAATCGGAAGATGTCCAGCAGTGCCATCAGCTCAGAACTGCCAGAAACCAGTGGGACCCAGGTACTGTTCACAGAAGTCTGGCCAGAGGTGGTCTTTATAGAAGAACTGTGGCCAAAAAGCCATAGCTTCAACATAGAAGCAAGGCCAAGCAACTCAATTATGCACAAAAGCATAGCAACTGGGGTGCAGAAACATGGCAGCAGGTGCTCTGGACTGAGGAGTCAGAATGTGAACTATTTGGCTGTAACAGAAGACAGTTTGTTTACCAAAGTGCTGACAGTGGTACAATGAGTGTCTGCAGGCAACAGGCAAGCATTGTGGAGAGTGGTGGAGGTTCCTTGCAAGTTTGGGCCTTCAGCAAATGGAGTTGGGGATTTGGTTAGGATTAATGGTGTTTTCAATGCTGAGACATACATGCAGATACTTATCCGTCATGTAATATCATCAGAGAGGCATCTGATTGTCTCCAAACTTATTCTCCAGCTGGACAACAACCCCAAACATACAGCCAATGTTATTAACAACTCTCTTCAGTGTAAATAAGAACAAGGAGTCCTGGAAGTGATGATATAGTAACATAGTATGCTAGGCTGAAAAAATACAAATGCCCATCCAGTTCAGCTTGTTCCACCCCCTACCCCACCTCCCCGTGTTGATCCAAAAGAAGGCAAAAAACTCCAATGAGGCAGAGGCCAATTTTCCCCATTTTTGGGGAAAAAATTATTTCCTGACTTCATAATGGCAGTCAGAATAATCCCTGGATCAACACTCTTCAGAGAAAAGTTCCTTCCTGACTCCAAGTTCGTCAGTCAGAAGATCCCCGAATCAACAACCTCTCTGGTTATTTATCTATATCCTGTAATGTCGTATTGCTCTAAGAAAACATCTAGTCTCCTCTTAAACGCCTCCATTGATTTTGCCATCACCACGTCCTCAGGCAGACAGTTCCACAGTCTCACTGCTCTTACTGTAAAGAACCTCCTTCAGTGTTGATGATGAAACCTGCTTTCTTCTAGACGTAGAGGATGCCCTCTTGTTACTGTCACAATCCTGGGTATAAACAGATCGTGGGAGAGATCCTTGTATTGTCGCCTCATGTATTTATACATAGTTATTTGGTCGCCCGTTAACCGTCTTTTTTCCAGGGTGAATAATTCCAATTTGGATAGCCTCTCTGGGTTTTCCAGTCCCTTCATTCCATGTATTAGTTTAGTTGCCCTTCTTTGAACTCCTTCAAGCACTGCATCATCTTTCCTGAGCACCGGTGACTAGAACTGTACACAGTATTCCATTTGGGCCTGACAAGTGCCTTATATAGTGGGAGGATAATGTTCTCATCCTTCGCCCCTATACCTCTTTTAATGCACCCCAAGACTTTATTTGCCTGTGCAGCAGCTAACTGGCATTGAATGCTCCAGTTAAGTCTACAGTCAACTAGTACCCCCAGGTCTTTTTCCATATCACTTTTCCTTAGCAGTACCCCATTTAGTGTATATTGGTGACATCCGTTACTCCTGCCCATGTGTACAATCTTACATTTAGCGATGTTGAATCCATTTGCCATTTTTCTGCCCAAGCCCCCAGCTTATCCAGGTCCTTTTGTAGCTGCACATTGTCCTCTGTTGTATAAATCATCTTGTATAATTTTGTATCATCTGCAAATATTGATATTTTGTTGTGCAGCCCCTCTATCAGGTCATTGATAAATATATTGAACAGTATGGTGCCCAATACTGAACCCTGTGGCACCCCGCTAACGATGGTGGCCCAATCAGAGTACGAACCATTTATTACCACCCTCTGCTTTCTATCTCTGAGACAGTTCTTTACCCATATGCACATGTTTTCACCCAGACCGAGCTGTCTCATTTATATATCAGCCTATTATGTGTCACGGTGTCAAATGCTTAAGAGAAATCCAGATATACAAGATTAATAGACTCTCCCAGGTCCAGCCTAGAACTTACTTCATTGTGGAAGCTGATCAAATTGGTCTGACATGATTGTCCCCTCATGAACCCATGCTGATGAGGAGTTATGCCCTTGTTGTCCTTGAGGTATTCTAGGATGGCGTGTCTCAAAAACCCCTTGAATATTTTTCCAATTATTGAAGTGAGACTTACTGGCCTCTAGTTACCAGGCTTTCTTCTTGACCCCTTTTTGTACATTGGAACTACAATGGCAATCTGCCAACCCAGCGGTACAACTCCGGTCTCAATAGAGTCCAAAATATAAGAAATAGCGGACTGTCTATTATGTCACATAATTCCCTAAGCATGTATTCCATCTGGGCCCGGCGATTTGACAATTTTAATCTTTTTCAGCCGGCTCTGCACCTCCTCCTGCGTTAGGCAGGTGATATTTAGTGGGGGTTTAATTTGATCCTCTTGCATCTCGCGTGACATTTCTTTTTCTCTTGTAAATATATTTGAGAAAAAATGAATTAATAAATTTGCCTATTCCCCATTATCTTCTATAGTTTCTCCTGCATTATTTGTTAAAGGGCTAGTGTTTTCAGCGCAAATCTTTTTACTGTTTATGTAACTGAAAACTAGTTTAGGGTTATTTTGCTCTATTTGGCAATCAGTTTCTGCCTCTTCCTTGGCAGTTTTTATTTTTTTCCTACATTTTTTTCTGCTTTGTTTTTAGCTCTTCCTCACTGCCTTCTTGTTTTAGTAATTTAAATGCTTTGGGTTTTTTTCACTTATTGCCCCCTTACAGTCTTGTTGAGCCACATTGGTTTCCTTCAATTCATTGCTCTTATTTTTGTAGGGTATGACCTGCTCACATGAAGTAATTAGGATGTTTTTAAACTTCTTCCATTTGTCGCCTGTACTGTTATTTTTGAGGATATTGTCCCATTAAATGTTGCCGAGAGTTATTCTGAGCTGATCAAAGTTGGCTTTACTAAGGCTTATTTTTTTTTGTCGCTCCCTGATAAGGCTTCCTATTGAATGACAAGTGGAAATTAATTATGTTGTGGTCACTATTTCCAAAGTGTCCCTTAACCTGCACCCCCGTGAGTCTGTCCAGAGTGGCCCTTCCTCTAGTTGGCTCCCGTACAAGTTGGGTAAGGTAGTTATCTTTAATTGTTCTCAAGAACTTATCACTCTTGTGAGATTCATAGGTTTTCTCTCCCCATATTATATCCAGATAATTAAAGTCCCCTATAATAATTGTACATCTGCTCAACACACTAAAGCGCTACGCCTCTGTACGGACTCAAGATTGTGTCCATTTAAAACTACAAACGCACTATAGTGTTGCATAGGCCAATTGCACCTCTTCAGGCTAAGATGGAAGGACTCCTGTCCCTTACTAATCAGGGATGTGGTGAACCCCTGTCTAAAAGCGGGGTGCTCATCCCAATAAGGTCGGCCCCACTGTCTTCATCTGGGATATAGAGTGATGCACTAAACACACAGGATACGACACTGTCCAAAAACACTGAACACAGAACAGGACTGCACATAGAGCGCATGTCTGGCCCCCTGCACAGACATAAAACACGTCACTGTTCACACCAACACACATGGTTATGCATACAATATATAACAGGAACCCCACCCAGAGCTCACAAGCATACAGATGGAAAACCATAGTCAGTCCAAGTGTCCTTACACCAGGGGAATAGAGAGTCAGCCACCGTGCTGACATAGGGAACAGTGTCAGGCATCACCCATCTAACACACACATAGGACATCAGACGTCTGGGGGCCACACCTGCCCAGGGATAGGGAGAAACCTGCGGGCCGCCTGCACCTGTGTGGTCCCCGTACCACACACTACACAATGCACGCACCCCAGAATGCAAGGAGGGGAGGGACAGCAGGTGTCCAGACCATCTTCAGGGGAGGAGAGAGAGATACTACAGACAAGCATGCACCATACCAGCTCTGAGTGGGCTCAACACAGGGTACAGCAGTAAAGCACTAAAATGACCAGCAATCTCTCCCAAGAGTTTGCTGGTATTCATCTGCAGCACACAAAGGGGAATGGCAGGTGGAGAACACCACAGCCAGCCAGCTCAATTATCCCTTACCTGTAAAGGTGTGCACAAGGAAACCTGTAGAACCACAGGTCCCAGACGCACAACCTTAACAATAATTACTTCATTGCGTTTGACACCTCTTCTTGACTAATTTGTAAATGATTAAGGAAATCCAGTTTAGGGATGTAGAATTTCTTTGATAGTTCTGGGAATGTTAGAAAGCGCCCATCCTCCCAAAGTTGATTAATATGTGTTAGGTCTGATCGCTTCTATTTGGAAAGACAAAGATTCTCAATGGCGGTTCAAGTATGGTCATTTCAGCCTTATGCAGCAGGAAGGAAATTAATTTTAGTTTTTTGGTCACCAAGTTCCAAACATTTGCAGCTGCAAGAAGGGTGGTTGAGGTAAGGGGTGATTTACAGTTAAAATATAGTTGGGCTAATTGGTGTTTTATGGAGCGGTTCTTTAGCCTATACTTCTCAATGGATGCCCATTCTTTCAGGATCATTCAGCCACGAAAATCTAAGTTGATCCAAGATGGTCGCCCTGTAGTATTGAATAATAGAGGGGGACCCGAGGTCACTGTGTTTCCGATGAATGTATAGAATGTCTCTTCTAACCCTGGGTTTCCTGTTCACCCAAATGAAGGCCAAAAGTGTGGATTGGATATCCTTAAGAAAAGAGATTGAGAGGGGAATGGGGAACATTTTGACACCTTTTCCTTTTGTCTTAGTAATAAGTTTTCAGTTTCTTCTGTTACTTTTGGTGGCCTATAGAAAACCCTTATCAGGATTTTATTAGTTTTCCCTCTCTATATTTCTACCCATAGAGATTTCATGTGTTCATCTCCTGCACCTATATCTTCTTGTAGCTTCGACATTAAGTAAGATTTAACATACAGACATACCCCTCCTCTGGTCCCTTGTAAAGAGCTTGTAACCCAGTAAATTCACCGCTCAATCTCACTTTTCTTCAAGCCATGTTTCCATTATTCCTACTATATCATGGTTTTCTTAAGACATTCTCACTTCAAGCTCACCCACTTTACTGATCAGACTTCTTGCATTTGTTGGCCTACAATTTATATGGTTGTGGTTATTGTTTATATTTATTATGCTAGTTATGGTCCTATTTACTGTGACCCCACAAAGCCCGAATCTCAACATCATGGAGTCTGTTTGGGATTACATAAAGAGTCAGAAGGATTGGAGCAAGCCTACATCCACAGACGATCTGTCATTAGTTCACTAACATGTTTGGAACAACCTCCCTGCCGAGTTCCTTCAAGAACTATGTACAAGTGTACCTAGAAGAACTGATGCTGTTTTGAAGGCAAGGGACGATCACACCAAATATTGATTTGATTTTGATTTCTGTTTTCTTCATTCACTTTTTATTTGGTTAATTGAGAAAAATAAACTATTAACACTTCTATTTCTGAAAGCATATTTACTTTGTAGCATTTTTTTCCACAACTGCCTAAAACATATACACAGTACTGTACATTGTATTCCTCGTATCTTGTACCAATTCTTCACCCATTTCTCTTGTCCACCCTAATCCGCTGTTCTTTTCTTCTCCGCAGGCTGAATGGCAAACATGTTGTGTTTGGCACTGTAGTTGAAGGGATGGAGGTCATTAAGAAGATGGAAAGTTATGGCTCCAATAGTGGAAAGACCAGCAAGAAGATTGTTATTGCTGATTGCGGGATTCTAGAAGAGGCGCCCACTGCTTAACATCCATCTACCCCTACTATGGCATACATGACATTACTGCATACAACACATAAAAGAGCTGACCATAATGCTTTCCAAGAGCACATACACTCTTTCTAGTGTAGCTAGGACTCATCAACTCATTATACTGACCACTGTGGTATTACCATTATCAATGACACTGCCCCGTACTGCTTCGAGCCATAGCAGCCTTAATAAAGTGCAGCTGATCATGCAGTAGTACTATTACTTTGCTTATTAATGTCTCTGTTAGACTCTGTTCACATCTGCATTACTGGCTCCATCGCAAGTTCATTGAGATATTACTGCATGCAATGCTATTTTTACTAGCCCCAAGACAGAACCCAGTGGACACCATCGGTCAATGAGATTCGTCGATCTCTGCTGGTCACCATTGTGCAATTGATCCGGTGTGGTTTCAGGTTATGATGGAAACCTTGACACAGATGTGAACAGAACAATAGTGTCTTGGCCATATTTGCATTCTGGACTTACATGCATGATGCCAAAGAAGAGTCCTAGCCTTCTGACTCCCACCCTCTCGCTGTACGAGGAGCAATACCTTGCAAGTGTACTGTTTACGACTAGAAGACCCACCTCAGGGTTCTTTCTTATTTAATGTTCCTTTGATGTTTAAAATTATGAATAAATTGCTGAAATAATGATATAATCAGAATGCTCATTTCTTAATAAAGGTGTGGGATATACAGAGTGGGTTACTGGGTCAAACCTCAAAAGGAATTTCACATTTGCTCTAGAATGCCTAGTAAATTAGTCGAGAGCCATAGACCTCCATTCTCTTCAAGCTGTCATTAGCATAGAGGAAAACCATGCAGCTAATTTGGGTCCCAGCAATGTTTGGCCCCAGCCCCTTTTGTGCTGGGTGGCTGGAACCAACGCAGGACCCCTCTCCCAAAGGAACAGTTTTTCTCAAAAACAAGGGGTTTGAGGAATGTTTTAAGGGTCATGTAAAGGTAGCAGAAGGGAAAAGAAATACCAGACCCTTCTGTCTTTGGTGCTAAGACCCAGCACCTTTATAAGGGGCCCATTTTGATTTTTGCTATGGGGTCCCCCAAACAGTTTGGTATGCAAACCCTATACATAGTAAAACAGGGTAAAATCTATTTAAGGATACAAGCAAAATGATAGGATTAGCTAGCCCGCCCTTCTCTATTTTCAGTTTACATAATATTTCCCTCTAGGTCACCCTATTCTCGGTCTGATTCTTGACATGGTCATCACAAAAGGATAAGACACAAAGCTGACACTTAAGGGAAGGGATTTAATTGGAAGTGAAACTTTCAGCTCCAACACTGATTACGACATCTAGCTCCACTGCACTGACAGCTCTGGCCATACGATCAGCTGATTGGTGCGGATCCCGAGCAATGGATAGGTCAGCAATGGTTATGTCCGGAAAACCCTTTACAGAGTGAGGCCACTATCCTGGTTGGTTAACATCCCCTTTGCTATTAAGTGGGGAGAACTTGTGCAGAACTTACCTTTCCAGAGGTATAACATTGTTAACAAGGAAAAAGGAATGGAAGTAGAAACAAACACCAGATTCTACGGATCAACGTGTCACAACCAGCAACATATGTTGTCAGAAAATGTAATGAGTTTATTGACTTCTAGAGAAAAAGGACCCTCCATGTAGTATAGTCAGCAGTGTTGATAGCATAACGGTGCAGCCTCACTCTATCATCACTCTTCTTTTCTTCATACTCACCCTCATTCACCTGTATGAACTCTCTCAGTGCTGTTCAACTGTCAAGTAAGCAGTCCCCACCAGGGGCGTAACTACAGAGGATGCAGGGGATGCAGTTGCACCCGGGCCCAAGAGCCTTAGGGGGCCCATAAGGCCTCTCTTCTCCGTATGGGGAGCCCAGTACTATGAATAAAGCATTATAGTTGGGGGCCCCTTTCCAGGTTTTGCATTGGGGCCCAGGAGCTTCAAGTTACGCCTCTGGTCCTCACCACTCACTGTCAATGGGGGACATCAGACTTAATTGACTGTCCATTGACAGTGAGTGATGGGGACCGCCCACTTGACAGAATCACAGCGCCAGGTGGTGGATCTAAAAAGTGCTCATATAGGAAAACAGGACTCAGAGGGACTGTGATTGCAGAGCTATGCAGCCAGTCCTGCTGACTTTACTACATGACTGGTCCTCTTTAAATGATCACTTATTATTCAACAAACTTGGGCCTATGTGATAGCCAGTGTGATAACTAGCAAAACTCCAAATCACTTCATTTAACTAAAATTATGTTTTATGCTTAAAAAAGGCACTCTAAAGTGCTGGCCACTAGGGGTCTCCCTTCCTTCTAACTTGCAGTCCATTGCCTACTGTCATGTGAAACAGACTACAGGAAGTGGAGGTGGGGTGTTGTCTCATTCTGCTCATAGAAGTATATGAAGAGGAGAGGGGTAGGTACAAGCAAAGAGACTCATACTGGGATGTGGCTACTGCTAATACCCTGTTTCGCTGAAAATAAGATATACCCTGAAAATAAGACATAGCATAATTTTCCAGGATTTTTGCGGATGCAAAATGATTTTTAAGGATTTTTGAAGTTGCTTAAAATATAAGCCCTACTCCAAAATTAAGTGCTGCTTACAGTTAATGAAAAAAGTCAATTTAAATAGTGTCCAGGCAGCTATATATGTAAAAAAGTTAAATCTTTTTGAGCAAAAATTAATATAAGACACTGTCTTTTTTTCGGGGAAACACAGTAGTAGGTGTTTACTGTGTCAGAGCTACAGGAATCACATCTCTACTGCTCAGCACTGCTGTATAATGTCCTTCTTGTTGCTCCTTTTGAGCGTGTGCTATAGACAGCTAGAGAGAAGTCCTGCTTCCTCATGTGTGCTGTGCATGGGGTCTTCATAGCAGATTGTCTACACCCACCAGCTCAGCGAAGACTGAGAGAGACTAGATGGGGGAAAGTGAAAATACAGGATACAAGTCATATAGTGGCCAGTTATAGTGTTACTCCTCACACGCATACACAGCAGCTTATTCTAAAAAGTCATCTAAAATGACAGGTACACTTTAAGAATTTCCAATAATCCATCTCCTATTGGCCTACTTACCAATGTGGTGCTGCCTATCAGATGCCGAGTGACAAAAGTCGCACTGCTCAACTGAAACATTAGTTCATCCCCAACTTTTTGACTGAAATAGCATTTCAAATCTAATTCCTGTTCATATGTAACATAAATGCTGGGGATGCTATGGACAATCCACGGCATTTTTTACTAAGAGCCATACAGATGAGATTTTAAAGGAAGTTTGTCACTTAAATTTGGCCTATGAACCCGATCTACTGTTATGTTACAAGGAACCAGGCGTTTCTTTATCTGCCAAAGTGTCTCCTATGAGAAGATATTGGGTAGAGATGAGCGAGCACCAAAATGCTCGGGTGCTCGTTACTCGGGACGAAATTTTCGCGATACTCGAGGGTTCATTTCGAATAACGAACCCCATTGAAGTCAATGGGCGACCCGAGCATTTTTGTATATCGCCGATGCTCGCTAAGGTTTCCACTTGTGAAAATCTGGGCAATTCAAGAAAGTGATGGGAACGACACAGAAACGGATAGGGCAGGCGAGGGGCTACATGTTGGACTGCATCTCAAGTTCCCAGGTCCCACTATTAAGCCACAATAGTGGCAAGAGTGGGCCCTCCCCCCCTCCCAACAATTTTTACTTCTGAAAAGCCCTCATTAGCAATGCATACCTTAGCTAAGCACCACACTACCTCCAACAAAGCACAATCACTGCCTGCATGACACTCCGCTGCCACTTCTCCTGGGTTACATGCTGCCCAACACCCCCCCCCCCGCCCGCACGACCCAGTGTCCACAGCGCACACCAAAGTGTCCCTGCGCAGCCTTCAGCTGCCCTCATGCCACACCACCCTCATGTCTATTTATAAGCGCGTCTGCCATGAGGAGGAACCGCAGGCACACACTGCAGAGGGTTGGCACAGCCAGGCAGCGACCCTCTTTAAAAGGGGCGGGGTGATAGCCCATAATGCTGTACAGAAGCAATGAGAAATCCAATCCTGTGCCACCTCCATCAGGAGCTGCACACGTGGGCATAGCAATGGGGAACCCATGTGCCACACACTATTCATTCTGTCAAGGTGTCTGCATGCCCCAGTCAGACCGCGGTTTTTTATAAATAGTCACAGGCAGGTACAACTCCACAATGAGAATTCCGTATGCACCCACAGCATGGGTGGCTCCCTGGAACCCACCGGCTATACATAAATAAATCCCATTGCAGTGCCCATCACAGCTGAGGTAACGTCAGGTTTAATACAGGTGGTCTTCGGCCCACACTGCATGCCCCAGTCAGACTGGGGTTCTTTAGAAGTGGACACATGCAGTTACAACTCCGTGTGGACCGACAGCATGGGTGGCTCCCTGGAACCCACCGGCGGTACATAAATGTATCCCATTGCAGTGCCCTGGACAGCAGAGCTAACGTCAGATTAAATGCAGGTGGGCCTCGGCCCACATTGCATGCCCCAACCTAACCGGGGTTTTTAATTCATAGACACAGGCAGGTACAACTCCCTATTGTGAAGTCCCTGTGGACCCACAGCATGGGTGGCTCCCTGGAACCCACCGGCGGTACATAAATATATCCCATTGCATTGCCCATCACAGCTGAGGTAACGTCATGTTTAATGCAGGTGGGCTTCGGCCCACACTGCATGCTCCAGTCAGACTGGTGTTCTTTACAAGTGGACACATGCAGTTACAACTCCCTGTGGACCCACAGCATGGGTGGGTGCCAGGAAGCCACCGGCGGTACATAAATATATCCCATTGCATTGCCCATCACAGCTGATGTAACGTCAGCTTTAATGCAGGTGGGCAAAAAATTAATTGGATTACACTGTAGGCGAGGGCCCCAAAAAATTGGTGTACCAACAGTACTAATGTACCTCAGAAAAATTGCCCATGCCCAACCAAGTGGGCAGGTGAAACCCATTAATCGCTTTGGTTAATGTGGCTTAATTTGTAACTAGGCCTGGAGGCAGCCCAGTTAAAATAAAAATTGGTTGAGGTGCAAGTTTCAATGCTTTAATGAGCATTGAAATGTATAAAAATTGTTTACAAAAATTATATGACTGAGCCTTGTGGGCCTAAGAAAAATTGCCCGTTCGGCGTGATTACGTGAGGTTTCAGGAGGAGGAGCAGGAGGAGGAGGAATATTATACACAGATTGATGAAGCGAAAAGGTCCCCGTTTTTGATGGTGATAGAGAACGATGCTTCCATCCGCGGGTGCAGCCTACGTATTGTTTAGGTATCGCTGCTGTCCGCTGGTGGAGAAGAAAAGTCTGGGGAAATCCAGGCTTTGTTCATCTTGATGAGTGTAAGCCTGTCGGCACTGTCGGTTGACAGGCGGGTACGCTTATCCGTGATGATTCCCCCAGCCGCACTAAACACCCTCTCTGACAAGACGCTAGCCGCAGGACAAGCAAGCACCTCCAGGGCATACAGCGCAAGTTCAGGCCACGTGTCCAGCTACGACACCCAGTAGTTGTAGGGGGCAGAGGCGTCACAGAGGACGGTCGTGCGATCGGCTACGTACTCCCTCACCATCCTTTTACAGTGCTCCCGTCGACTCAGCCTTGACTGGGGAGCGGTGACACAGTCTTGCTGGGGAGCCATAAAGCTGTCAAAGGCCTTGGAGAATGTTCCCCTGCCTGCGCTGTACATGCTGCCTGATCGCCGCGCCTTCCCTGCTACCTGGCCCTCGGAACTGCGCCTTCGGCCACTAGCGCTGTCGGATGGGAATTTTACCATCAGCTTGTCCGCCAGAGTCCTGTGGTATAGCATCACTCTCGAACCCCTTTCCTCTTTGGGTATGAGAGTGGAAAGGTTCTCCTTATACCGTGGGTCGAGCAGTGTGTACACCCAGTAATCCGTAGTGGCCAGAATGCGTGTAACGCGAGGGTCATGAGAAAGGCATCCTAACATGAAGTCAGCCATGTGTGCCAGGGTACCTGTACGCAACACATGGCTGTCCTCACTAGGAAGATCACTTTCAGGATCCTCCTCCTCCTCCTCCTCAGGCCATACACGCTGAAAGGATGACAGGCAAGCAGCATGGGTACCCTCAGCAGTGGGCCAAGCTGTCTCTTCCCTCTCCTCCTCATGCTCCTCCACCTCCTCCTCCTCAACTCGCTGAGATATAGACAGGAGGGTGCTCTGACTATCCAGCGACATACTGTCTTCCCCCGCCTCCGTTTCCGAGTGCAAAGCGTCTGCCTTTATGCTTTGCAGGGAACTTCTCAAGTGGCATAGCAGAGGAATGGTGACGCTAATGATTGCAGCATCGCCGCTCACCATCTGGGTAGACTCCTCAAAGTTTCCAAGGACCTGGCAGATGTCTGCCAACCAGGCCCACTCTTCTGTAAAGAATTGAGGAGGCTGACTCCCACTGCGCCGCCCATGTTGGAGTTGGTATTCCACTATAGCTCTACGCTGCTCATAGAGCCTGACCCACATGTGGAGCGTAGAGTTCCACTGTGTGGCACGTCGCACAGCAGTCGGTGCACTGGCAAATTAAACCGATGTTGCAGGGTGCGCAGGGTGGCAGCGTCCGTGTTGGACTTGCGGAAATGTGCGCAGAGCTGGCGCACCTTTCCGAGCAGGTCTGACAAGCGTGGGTAGCTTTTCAGAAAGCGCTGAACCACCAAATTAAAGACGTGGGCCAGGCATGCTACGTGCGTGAGGCTGCCGAGCTGCAGAGCCGCCACCAGGTTACGGCCGTTGTCACACACGACCATGCCCGGTTGGAGGCTCAGCGGCGCAAGCCAGCGGTCGGTCTGCTCTGTCAGACCCTGCAGCAGTTCGTGGGCCGTGTGCCTCTTCTCTCCTAAGCTGAGTAGTTTCAGCACGTCCTGCTGACGCTTGCCCACCGCTGTGCTGCCACGCCACGCGACACCGACTGCTGGTGATGTGCTGCTGCTGACACATCTTGATTGCGAGACAGAGGTTGCACAGGAGGAGGAGAATGGTTTAGTGGAGGAATCATACACCGCCGCAGATACCACCACCGAGCTGGGGCCCGCAATTCTGGGGGTGGGTAGGACGTGAGCGGTCCCAGGCTCTGACTCTGTCCCAGCCTCCACTAAATTCACCCAATGTGCCGTCAGGGAGATATAGTGGCCCTGCCCGCCTGTGCTTGTCCACGTGTCCGTTGTTAAGTGGACCTTGGCAGTAACCGCGTTGGTGAGGGCGCGTACAATGTTGCGGGAGACGTGGTCGTGCAGGGCTGGGACGGCACATCGGGAAAAGTAGTGGCAACTGGGAACCGAGTAGTGCGGGGCCGCCGCTGCCATCATGCTTTTGAAAGCCTCCGTTTCCACAAGCCTAAACGGCAGCATCTCCAGGCTGATCAATTTGGCTATGTGCACGTTTAACGCTTGAGCGTGCAGGTGCGTGGCGGCGTACTTGCGCTTGCGCTCAAACACTTGCGCTAGCGACGGCTGGACGGTGCGCTGAGAGACATTGGTGGATGGGGCCGAGGACAGCGGAGGTGAGGGTGTGGGTGCAGGCCAGGAGACGGTATGGCCTGTGTCCTGAGAGGGGGGTTGGATCTCAGTGGCAGGTTGGGGCACAGGGGGAGAGGCAGTGGTGCAAACCGGAGGCGGTGAACGGCCTTCGTCCCACCTTGTGGGGTGCTTGGCCATCATCCCCGGCTGATCTTGGCGCGACAAAGGTTGCACACCACTGTTCGTCGGTCGTCTACAGTCTCAGTGAAAAACTGCCAGACCTTTGAGCACCTCGGCCTCTGCAGGGTGGCATGGCACGAGGGGGCGCTTTGGGAAACAGTTGGTGGATTATTCGGTCTGGCCCTGCCTCTAACCCTGGCCACCGCTCTGGCTCTTCCAACCTGCCCTGCTGCTGCACTTGCCTCCCCCTCTGAAGACCTGTCCTCAGTAGGCTTAGCAAACCAGGTGGGGTCAGTCACCTCATCGTCCTGCTGCTCTTCCTCCGAATCCTCTGTGCGCTCCTCCTTCGGACTTACTCCAATTACTACTACCTGAGTGATAGACAACTGTGTCTCATCGTCATCGTCCTCCTCACCCACTGAAAGCTCTTGAGACAGTTGCCGGAAGTCCCCAGCCTCATCCCCCGGACCCCGGGAACTTTCCAAAGGTTGCGCATCGGTCACGACAGACTCCTCCAGTGGGAAAGGATTCGGAACCATTGCTGCCCATTCTGGGCAGGGGCCCGAGAACAGTTCCTGGGAGTCTGCCTGCTCCTCAGAATGTGTCATTGTAATGGAGTGAGGAGGCTGGGAGGAAGGAGGAGCAGCAGCCAGAGGATTCAGAGTTGCAGCAGTGGACGGCGCAGAACTTTGGGTGGTCGATAGATTGCTGGATGCACTTTCTGCCATCCACGACAGGACCTGCTCACACTGCTCATTTTCTAATAAAGGTCTACCGCGTGGACCCATTAATTGTGAGATTAATCTTGGGGCGCCAGAAACGTGCATCTCTCCTAATCCCGCAGCAGTCGGCTGCGATACACCTGGATCAGGAGCTCGGCCTGTGCCCACACCCTGACTTGGGCCTCCGCGTCCTCGCCTGCATCCATGTCCTCTAGGCCTACCCCTACCCCTCAGCATGGTGTATTACCAGTAGTGCAGAAACAGAACGCTGTAATTAAATGTGCCACTTATTGGCCTCTGGTTGGAGGCTGACTTCGCTTACGGAACGCACAGCAGAGCCAGGAAAGAATTTTGCGCAAGCCTGCTGTAACACTTAGCTGGCTGCGTATTAATTAGGACTACTACCCCCAGCAGAGACGCAGTACACTCAGGACGGTCACAGGCAGCCCAAATAGATTTTTTTGTCCCAAATTTTTTTGGAAAAGCCCACTGCCTATATAGACAGTATATGTCTTTCACCTTTTTCACTGTCCCTGCCTCAGCACTACTGGCCCTATACTATGTAAAATTGCTGCAGACTGAGGACGCAATGCTCTGCACGGCCGATATACAAAAAAAAAAAAAAGTGCAACACTGCAAAAAGCAGCCTCCACACTACTGCACACGGTTAGATGTGGCCCTAAGAAGGACCGTTGGGGTTCTTGAAGCCTAAAATAACTCCTAACGCTCTCCCTATAGCAGCTCCGGCACCAACAGCACTTTCCCTGATCTCTGTCAGAATGCATCTGTGGCGAGCCGCGGGAGGGGCCGATTTATATACTCAGGTGACACCTGATCTCGCCAGCCACTCACTGCAGGGGGGTGGTATAGGGCTTGAACGTCACAGGGGGAAGTTGTAATGCCTTCCCTGTCTTTCTATTGGCCAGAAAAGCGCGCTAACGTCTCAGAGATGAAAGTGAAAGTAACTCGAACATCGCGTGGTGCTCGTTACGAGTAACGAGCATCTCGAACACGCTAATACTCGAACGAGTATCAAGCTCGGACGAGTACGTTCGCTCATCTCTAATATTGGGCGATAGCTTTCTCCCGCACTGTATGCTAATGAGCCCTGGACCGTCCGATTAACAATACGCTTCTGCTAGCAGTCCGCCTCTACCAGCCTTTTCAGCTAAAAACCATCCCCCTTCTTGTTGAGTGACGCCTCCAGCTCTTCCCACTGGAGAAGTCATGCACTGCACTTTGCATGCATCTGCGCCACACTGACGACGGCGCATGATGTTAATCTGGTTAGGAACGAGTCACAGCGCATGCGCCCAATTGCATAGTGTTTCACAGGTACATGTGAGGTATCCATGTGGACTCTGCAGTGTGAATTTACAAATCGGCAGTATGTGAAAGCGGCCTTACATGTGAATGTTGACACAGTGTATGCGTATTTGTGTGCACATGAACACGTCGCTTCTTTGCGCGCATGTCAGCATATATTTTGCTGGTTTTTGCATGCCAGACAAAAAATACACACCGCTGCTCCCAGCCATTGAAGTGGCTAATTAGTCTAATGAGTTCAAGATGTGTTTTCCTGCACAATTACACAGTGAATCACGCATCTCCTAGCATTTTCCATTTATTAGCGCATTCCCCACTGACTTCTATGGGGACTTTTTGGTGTGCAAATGTGCGTATTTTTTTCGCGTGACTGAAATGCACAGTAAAATTATGCGCATGTGAAAGAACTCATTGAAGTTAATGGGTTCTTTTCTCTGCGCATGCAAATCTTGCTCACACAAATACGCCAGCGTACATTCGGCCTAAGCGCTACTTCAGATGGACTTATTTGCGCATGTATTTGCACACGCAAAATTTGTATGCGAAATACGCAGATAATAGAAGCCATTGATTTTAATGGGTTCATTAACATTTCCTTTTGTTGCGTGTATTTCGCATTGCGTATTTCTTGCATGAGCCAAAAAATAGGATCTGCTCTACTTTTATCCATTGTCCAATGGATAAAAACGATCATTTAAAAGTTTTAAGAAGTTGTAGTTTAATTTCTCCTCACCGATGGAATCGGTGAAGGGAGATGAAACTTCTTACCGGAGGCCTCCACATTTGAACCCCGACGCAATCATCCTCCATGGACATTCCCCGGCTTCTGCACATGTACCCCCCGGCAAAAGGATGGACACATGCGCAGGAGCGGGGGAGGGTCTCGGGAAATCTCCTTGCTCCTGTTTGCCGAAGGTAGCCGAGAGCCTGGTGCAGTAAGCGGAGGCCTTGTTGAGCGGTCCCCGGTCACATGATTCCCCTTATCAAATGGCATAAAGAGATAGCGATCTACCTTAGGCCGGTCTCACACAAGCGAATAGGAATTGCGGATTCAGCATGCATTTGATCCGTGGTAATGCACGGATCAATCAAATCCATTGGATTACACAATTCTGCTCACATTAGCGGATCGGAATTACGTAATCCACTTGCAGAAAACAGAATGCAGCAGGTTATATTTTACCGCGGATATACGTGACATAGAGGCCATTGTGCTTTATTGTTGCGGATATACCTGCAGCCCATTGGCAACTACATTATGTACAGGCTGCGGGTACCCGCGTCATCGCTAAGCGACAGCCTGGGAAATATAAACAAACAAAAAAAAGTGTACTGCGCATGACCGCCTGTGTGAGTACGCTGATATGTGCAGTACATTACGTGGCCGTACGCAGGGCCACGACCGGGCTCACAGCTGGGATCCGCTGCGGGCCTCTGCAAGTGGATTCCACATACGACCGTGTGAGCCCAGCGTTATTCAGACCGCTACCTGTAATACGCAATTTACAAGAAGCCCCGGGAACGTTCGCCTTCCTGCAGTTCCAGGAGCAGCTTGTTGAGCGTCTTCTGTGTGAGACCGCGACCCCTCAACAAGCTTACGAGTCTGAGGAGGGGCGAAGGTTCACAAAGCGATTCTTTTTAGGTAGTTAATTTTTTTTTTTCAATAGGGCCTAGAATTTACTCTGAAATCCAATGGCTGTTCCCTCCATTATAAATCTAGCCATATGTCCTATAAGCAGATTGCAGCTACAATGGGGGTATTGCTGAACGCAGTGCTATAAAATTTGGGGTGCGTCTCCCCAGTTTTTCCTGTTAAAACCAAGGAAACTGTCATGAAAGTGACATTTATTTTTTTTAAAAATCTATTTCATTTACTTTTCACATGCTTTTTAATAATTTTTGCAAAAAGCTGTGGGGTCAGAACACTCAGCACACACCTGAATAAATGAGCTAAGGGGTCTAGATTTTGAAATGGGATCACTTGTGGGGGTGTTCTATCGTTTTGACACCTTGATGGCTCTACAAGTGAGCCAATGGGGCCTGGAATTTATTCAGTTGTGCCCTGAAAGCAAAAGGGTGTTCCCTCCATTATAGGCCTAGCCATGTGTCCTGTAAGCAGATTGGGGCTACAATGGGTATTTTTCTGAACATGGGACAAACAGGGGGATCCATTTTGGGGTGCACTATGGAAAATAAAAATGTCTTTAAAATTACAAAAACAATTTTTTTTTTCTCCGATAAATTGCAGTAACTCCTGAAAAAAAACTGTGGGGTTAAAATGCTCATGACCCCCCTCAGTGAATACATTAAAGGGGTTGTCCCGTGAAAGCAAGTGGGGTTATACACTTCTGTATGGCCATATTAATGCACTTTGTAATGTACATTGTGCATTAATTATGAGCCATACAGAAGTTATTCACTTTCCTGTTCCGTTGCTGGCGTCCCCGTCTCCATGGTGCCGTCTAATCTTCAGCGTCTAATCGCCCGATTAGACGCGCTTGCGCAGTCCGGTCTTCTCCTTTGCTGAATGGGGCCGCTCGTGCCGGAGAGCAGCTCCTCGTAGCTCCACCCCGTCACGTGTGCCGATTCCAGCCAATCAGGAGGCTGGAATCGGCAAAGGACCGCACAGAAGCCCTGCGGTCCACCGAGGGTGAAGATCACGGCGGCCATCTTCACAAGGTAAGTATGAAGACGCCGGACCGCGGGGATTCGGGTAAGTACTATCTGTTTTTTTTTTATTATCCCTGCATCGGGTTTGTCTCGCGCCGAACAGGGGGGGCTATTGAAAAAAAAAAAAACCCGTTTCGGCGCGGGACAACCCCTTTAAGGGGTGTATTTTTTAAATGGGGTCATTCTTGGCGGTATCTATCATTCTGACACCTATGAGCCTTTGTAATCTCAGCTTGTGTGGAAAAGCAAAGTGTTCCTCAAAATTTTAATAATTAAAGGGGTTGTCCCGCGCCGAAACGGGTTTTTTTTTTTTCAATAGCCCCCCCGTTCGGCGCGAGACAAACCCGATGCAGGGATAAAAAAAACAAAACGGGTAGTACTTACCCGAATCTCCGCGCTCCGGTGACTTCTTACTTACCTTGCGAAGATGGCCGCCGGGATCTTCACCCACGGTGGACCGCAGGTCTTCTGTGCGTTCCATTGCCGATTCCAGCCTCCTGACTGGCTGGAATCGGCACACGTGACGGGGCGGAGCTACGAGGAGCAGCTCTCCAGCACGAGCGCCCCATTCAACACAGAGAAGACCGGACTGCGCAAGCGCGTCTAATCAGGAGATTAGATGCTGAAAATTAGACGGCACCATGGAGACGGGGACGCCAGCAACGGAACAGGTAAGTGAATAACTTCTGTATGGCTCATAATTAATGCACAATGTACATTACAAAGTGCATTAATATGGCCATACAGAAGTGTATACCCCAACTTGCTTTCGCGGGACAACCCCTTTAATGTTAAATTTGTACATCTCCTAAATGGTTAAAAAAGCTAAAGTTTTTCCAATGTGCGTCCAGAATAGAGTAAGCAGATGGAAATATATATCTTATCAAAAATGTGTACAGTATGTTTGCACATATTTGAGATATTACAGTTGAAAATGTAGATTTCAATAGGAACTGGAAAAACAGGAGGGGGAGGGAGTTGCGTCCAACGCATTTTACAGCAACCAAGGGTTTTCATCGTTTCTGCGTATTTTTTGGGGGATACGAAGCAGTGGCCTGTGTAAATGGCTGAAAATACGCAAATAAAGATCGTGACTCGATCGCGGTAATTCTTCATTTATATGATAATATGGTGTGTACGGGCGAACACACAAACGCACACGGTCGTGTGAAGGAGGCCTACGAGTCCTATTATTCAGTGTTTCGTGCAGCTGGGTACAATAAACACTAGAGGGAGTTCTTGGCACATTAATCATTCAATCAGCCACATGACCTTCTACCTTGTATACAAGTACACGGCTAATCCCAGAGAGCGCCAGACGGCACGTCTACCCAGCCAGTAGGAGCTCATACAGTAATGTGTGTGGCTACAATAACCTTTAGGGCTTAAACAGACACAAACATATGCGCAAATACGCTTGCTGCTACGGAGTGTATTTGCGCCAGAACAAGTTATAAGTCTTTTTTACTTTTCAAACCTGGCGTTATTGCGAGTGCAGGAGAAAAAAAAGCATAAAGATAGGGCATATCTGTTCTCACTCATCAGAGCAAAATCCATGGCTTCGCTTCGTCATGTTTTGCGGCTGTGATTTTCACGTGTGCAAAAACCTCTACAAATACATTCGTCTATTTAAGCCTTTATGGACAAAATGAGACCTATCTTCCTGCAGTTTTTTTCAAACTCCTGCACTATGGCGCAAAGTTTCGAACGGCCTGAGAATGAAAAAAAAAACATTCATATGCAACTACGCTTCGTAGCGGCGAACGTAGTTGCGCATACGGTCATGAGAAACCGCCCATAATGTGCCAAAATTTGTGATGTTTTAGGCTATAAAATTGTTGTAAAGCCTTTAATAAATCCCCCGCATTGGCAGTCTACTTAATACTTTGCTGCGTCTCCTTTAGGCTAGTTTCACACGAGCGCTAATCTCGCACGAGTTTTCTGCGTTGCGAGATGCACAAAACGCACGCGAATATGAACTCTATTCTTTGGAATGTGATGCTGCGGAGAAAAAAATTGTTCTATTTTTTTACATTCATCGGAATCTATCGCCCATTGATTTCAATGGGACCCTAAATACATCGCATGGCTATCGCCTGCCGATGATGTGCATGCGAGGCTTCCCATTGAAATTAATGGAAAACATTTCCGATCCTCTATCGCATGCAAAACTCGCATAAGAGGAACGGAACTTAAGAGATGCGCTGCAAGGCGTTTTTATCTGAAATCTGGCTGTCTGGTACTTAACAACAGGACGTAATCTTTCTTCTTGAGCATTACTTGGGCTTAGAAGCTGAGCCTGCGGCATCTGCAGCGGGAGCTGGCTGTGACTGACAGCCGACCTCCCACTGTGCCAGTATGGATCGGATGTTGAATGTTGATTCCGGCATGTAAAGGGTTCAGAGAGGGAGCGAGTGATGACAGTGATGACATTGCGGAGTGCCGATGGGTTGCCATGGCAACTGGACGCCATTGCCTAGCATCTAGGTCAGCCCTGGCATATCATTGCTAGCAATAAAGATAATACAATGCAGTACAAATGTACTGCAATGTATTATAGCAATCTTTTGATCTCGGGTTCAAGTCCCGTTTTTTGCCCAGTGATCCCTCTTTTAAAAAAGCAAAAACCTACATATTTGGTATTGCCACATCTGTAATGAACTGTAAAATAAATTGAGCTATTTATCTTGCATGACAAAAAACATTAAAAAAGCCCTAAACGCTACAGCTCATCACGCAAAAAACAAGCCCTCATGGAACCCGTCAACTGAAAAAGAAAAAAGCAACAATACAAAAAATAATACTGTAATTTCTAAGGGATTTTATTGTGTAAATGTGAAAATAAAAACCGAAAAATAATTTTGGTACTATCGTAATCATAGCAATCCACAGAAAAATTGAATCACATCATCTATGCTGCATAATTAACGCTGTAAAAAAAACTAATCGCAGAATTGATGTGCATTTTCTCCCTCTCTTCGCAAAAAATGTAATAAAAGTCATATAATGCATCATATGTACCTAAAAAATGGTACCAATAAAAACTACAGCTTGTCACCCAAAAACCAAGCCCTCACATCACCATGTCGATGGAACAATAAAAAAGATATGGGTTTTGATAAAAATCCCCCTCCGAATTGTCTCATTCCTAAACCCAAAATAAGCCGCGTCATTAAAGGGGTTGTCCCGCGCCGAAACAGGTTTTTTTTTTTTTTAAACCCCCCCCCCGTTCGGCGCGAGACAACCCCGATGCAGGGGTTAAAAAAACCACCCGCACAGCGCTTACCTGAATCCCGGCGGTCCGGCGTCTTCATACTCACCTGCTGAAGATGGCCGCCGGGATCCTCTGTCTTCATGGACCGCAGGGCTTCTGTGCGGTCCATTGCCGATTCCAGCCTCCTGATTGGCTGGAATCGGCACGTGACGGGGCGGAGCTACACGGAGCTACACGGAGCCCCATAGAGAAGAGGAGAAGACCCGGACTGCGCAAGCGCGGCTAATTTGGCCATCGGAGGGCGAAAATTAGTCGGCACCATGGAGACGAGGACGCCAGCAACGGAGCAGGTAAGTATAAAACTTTTTATAACTTCTGTATGGCTCATAATTAATGCACAATGTACATTACAAAGTGCATTATTATGGCCATGCAGAAGTGTATAACCCCACTTGCTGCCTCGGGACAACCCCTTTAAGGCTAATTTCACACGGTAGAGCGCGATATTGGGTTGTGAAACTCGGCCCGATATTGTGCTTTGGAACGTAAAATTTCCCCACAGATGCAAGGCGCCTTTGTGTTAAAAATGCCTCGCTTCAGGGACAAAAAGGTAGAAAAGGGGGGAGCAAACCAGGTGTATAAATTACTGGGGTCCCGAGGCCTCAAGGAACTGAAGAGAAAAAGAAACTCCACTAGGAGGCGCTGCCAAGCAGATGGATCCACCGGATGGTGGTCAAATGTGGAGAAAATGGAGAAACAGAACTGGTAAATCGGCACTGCTCTACAATGAATTCTGACAGTTAGAGTTATCCAACTTCTCTTTTTATTAATTAAACAAAACCAGCAGATACACATTCCTGGGTAGGCCCCTTCATCAGTAAGCCTGGGTATGACAAAACTCTTGGGTCTTAGGGAGTACCCAAAAGCCTTGGTGTTGTGAGCATATCCAGGGAGCACCAGGAAACGTTTTATACCAGTTCTGCTTCTTCATTCGCTTCAGGGAAGGAGAGATCCTCCGGTGCGGCTGAAAGGCATGCTGGAGGATTGACAGGTGTTTCGCATTGTTATCAATGGGAAACCTTGTATCCCATTGCATTTTTGTGCATATCGCACACCTTGCAATGTTTTTCCGGCCCATTGAAAACAATGGGGGAGGCTTTCTGAGGGAACACCCAAAGAAATGCTCATTCATAGGACTTCATTCAAGAGAATCGGGTTCATATTCGTGCATCTTGCAACACAATCTCATGCAATTGTCTCGGCCATGTGAAAGTGGCCTAAGGAATTAGGAAACGTTAGTGAAAAATAAGGCCATGTGAATGGATAAACATATTTCCATTAGCTCTGTAATACAGTCCACAAAATAGGGACCAAATATATAGCTAAATACGCTTGTCTGAAAGTGGCCTAATGGTGCGAATGCAGCGTCCGAGGAGCAGGCCCTCAGCCAAGAAGACGGCGGGGTAGAGAGATAACCTTGTCACGGGTTTACCCTATCGTCTCCTCCCTACGAGTAGCCCAGAACTGACCTCGTTACTGCTGGGGGAGATCACGGGAACAGTAACCATGGTTACCTGTAGTCCAACTTGTCACTTGGGACGCCAATGTTCCGTCCTCTGCGGTGAATCCTTCCGATGTCAATTCCAGGAAATAAAGTAGTTCACGCACAAAGTACACTTTTCTGAACAGGAATCGGGAACCTACGGTTCCGCTCATTTACTTAAGTCTCTTTAGGCAAACAGTAATACAACAGTCTAAACTAGTAAACACTCTGTGAGAACAGTGCTGGATCAGGGAGGACTCTCGGGGCATTACTGAACCACAATCTCAGTTATCTGTCAGTCTGTCTCTCCCAATCACTCAGATTTCTCTCGCTTGCTAGCAGTTTCTTTGTCTATCTCCGGACTTATGCGGTTTCTTCGTGTTTCTTCCAGTCCGGGTACATTCGCTTCTTGTTAGAGATGAAGAGGAGTTTCTCTACAAGGCTAGGCCTGAAAAACAGCAAAGTGTATAACGTAGCTGTGGGGGACTGGGAGGCGGGGCTAGCTAGATGGAGAGGAAGGAAGCGACCAAGGGAAGGTGTTAGAGGGATAGGAAAGAGAAGAGAGGAAGAGGAGGAGTCAGTGCTCAGAAGGAGAAAGAAGAGTGGAGTCGCACCAGGAGAGGTCTGCAGCAAGTCTGAAGATGGAGCACCTAACGCAGCAAATTCGGGAAGCGGTGGCCAGCCAGGGTCCCCTGTGGCTCGTGAAGATGGCCGAAGAGTACCGGTCGGCGGCAACAGCGGCGGCGGCGTTACCGGAGGCGAGGCCGGAAGAGGAGCCAGCGGCGGAGTGCGGCGGCACGGAACCTCGTGGGAGGCCGCAAAGACGGAGGCAACCACCGGCAAGATTAAGCCCCAGCCCAGCGACGAAAAAAGGGGGCAGAAGCAGCCCAAGAGCAGCGGGAGCGAGCCGGAGTGGAGCGGCGCGGTCGCAGCGCCAGGCGGAGGCTTACAGGCCTGGGGAGCGTAGGAGTGGGGACGAGAGCGGAGCGGAAGGCGGAGGTCTACTCACCGGGAGAGGCGGAGTGGTGCCAAGGTCGGGTAAGTCCTGCGCGGGCAAGGGGAATCCCGTGGCGGTGCAGGAGATCATGGCGGAGGTGAGGGAGAGCGGGACACGTGTCTCCCTCAGCAGGCGGAGGGATCTGCGAGCCGGAAGTAGTACCGGCGGGAGGCCTGCACTTCGGAAGGAGGCCACAAGGGGCTACGGGAGCGAGTCCCTGTTCAGCCCGGAGGAGCGCAGCGGGGGGGAGGGAGAGCTTAGCGGGGGTAGCGAGAGGGAAGGGGGGGGGGGGTCGGATTTCAAAGAGAGGTGTCAGGAGGATAAATAGAAGGGAGAGTAGGGATAGTGGAGATAGTGCAGGCAGTATAGTTTTCATGAGAAGGGGGCTTGGGGCGTTGGCAACAGCCCCTCCGCCTGGAGAGGGGAGGGGGGGAGGGGCGGGGGCGCTTTATGCAGCAACAAGCAATAGTGGCATCAGGGGCAGCAGGTGGATGGCAGGGCGCCCGACACGAGCGGCACACAGGCGGGCGCTCACCGGGCAGCTCGTCAAGGGAGCGAGCTAGTTGGCGCGCTAGGGAGGAGCAAGCAGCAGGGCAAGGTAAGTATGGAGGGGTGGGGGGGCGCAGAAGCGAAAAAGGGGCGCAGCGGTTTAGGGCAGGCAGAAGAGCGCGGGTATCTACGAGCTCGTCAGCGTCTCCAGAGAATGAGGGTCGGAAAAGGAAGGCCCCTCTAATGGATACACAGAGAAGGGCAGGAGCGGCGGTTGTTTACGATAGGCGCAGCGGCCGGGAGCGGGACGCTCGGGCTTCACGCGATACTTCATCTCTCTCGCCGGCTTCTTCCGCAGATAATAGGTACGCTCCCCGCAGTAGCAGACACAATATGGCACCTTCGGCCGGTAGGGCATTCAGTGCGCAGAGCCAGAGAAGCCGTGGTGTCACCCATGATTTGGGCACGGAACGACACGCAGGCCAGAGGCGGGATCGTGTATCAACGCCACCCGGCCCGAGCTTCCTCTTGGCGGAACCAGGGAGGAACAAGGCGGGTGAGTCACACTACAAAAATGTTTGGGATGTATCGGTAACATCAGGTGATAAGTATAACGAAGATTTTATGGGTGCGCTTAAAGCGCTGGTAAATCGTTCTGGAATTGAGAAAGGTTTTGCTCACGCACCCGAGAGCTCGCAAGGGGCGAGTCGTAGGGGCGAAGAGTTGTGTGATGAAGAGTTTATGGGAGCGCTAAAAGCGCTGGTAAATCGTTATGAGGTTGGTAAAAGTTTGGCTCACGCACCCGAGAGCTCGCAAGGGGCGAGTCGTAGGGGCGAAGAGCTGGTTGGTGACGGCTTAAGGTTCGCAGATACACTTTTCTGCGGGGTAGCCCCGCTCGGGGTGGGCTTGACGGAAGAAGTAACGGAGAAAATTAAAAATGGTACATATGTTGACATATGGTCACTATTGTCGGTGGAACATATTGCGATCGACAAAGAACGGTTTTCGGAACGTGGGACCGACAAAAAAGCGAAAGTAGCCAAAACATTTGGTAATTGGCTACAGGCGTTTTTAATGTTGGCACACGTAGCTTGTCAACATAGCCCACAGAAGGGCCCTGAACTAATGGTGTATATGAACACCATTCATAGTGCTTATAAACTGCACGGAGGGTCGGCGTGGTGGAGGTACGACGAGGATTTTCGTTGTCGTATTTCCGGAATGAGGAACATAAGCTGGGCCACGAAGGCAACGGATGTGTGGATCCAGCTTATTCTTTCACAAAAACCGGTAAAACCGTTTTTTCAGGGGACCGCTGCAGGCGCCAGTGGACAGCAGGCACCTGCGGCATCAAAACCCTCCGGATCGTGCTGGGCCTTCAACGAAGGTCATTGCCGATTCTACGCATCGTGTAAGTTTCGGCATGAGTGCTCAGTGTGCGGAGGAGCACACTCCGCAGTACGGTGTTTTAGGCGACAGAGGACAGCAGTTACACCAGGGGTGCCCAGCGCAGGAGCGAACCCCAGTGAACGTCAGGTACCTGGAGCGGTGGCTCGTCCGGTACCACAGGACACAGGAGGCAAGATTAATTAGGTTAGGTTTTACGGAAGGTTTCCGGATACCGCACAACCCGACTTTTTCCCTTAGGCTCTGCGACAATCTAAAATCGGCTCGAGAAAACAAAGAGTTAGTGATGGAGAAGTTACTGAAAGAGGTAGAATTGGGTCGGATGGCAGGCCCATTTCGGGAGCCCCCATTCGGGAACTTGCGGGTTTCACCTTTGGGGCTGGTCCCGAAGAAGGAACCGGGCAAGTTCCGGCTTATCCATCATTTATCTTTTCCGGCGGGTGATTCGGTCAACGACGGGATTTCGAAAGAGCAAGCGGCAGTGTCGTATGCGTCTTTCGACCGGGCGGTGTATCTAGTCCGTCGGGCGGGAGCTGGCGCAATGTTAGCAAAGGCGGACATTGAATCAGCTTTCAGGTTGCTTCCGGTACACCCTGATTGTTTTCATCTGTTGGGGTGTAGATTGGAAGGGTGCTATTTCGTGGACATGTGTTTGCCAATGGGATGCTCTATTTCGTGCTATTATTTTGAGGTTTTCAGTTCATTTTTGGATTGGATACTTCGATTCGAGACGGGCATCCCTTCGGTATTACACTATCTGGACGATTTTTTGTTCGTAGGGCTCCCCGAGTCAGGCGTATGCGGTTTTCTATTGGCATCTTTTCAGAGGCTGATGGAAAGAGCAGGCGTTCCCCTGTCCGCGGAAAAGACAGTAGGGCCAGTGACAGCTTTGGAGTTCTTAGGTATCGAGATCGATACTAAGGATATGGTGTTTCGGCTACCAGAGGAAAAGATTGCGCGGCTGCGGCAGATGGTAGAGACCGTTGGTACATCACGGAAAGTTACACTGCATCAAATGCAAGTGCTGCTGGGCCTGCTAAATTTCGCGTGTCGGGTCATACCTATGGGACGCGCCTTTTCGAGGCGATTGTCTTTGGCGACGAAAGGGGCAAAGGAGCCTCATCATTTTGTCAGGGTGACAAAGGAAATGAAGGCGGACCTGCACATATGGAAGGTTTTTCTCGAAACTTTCAATGGGCAGGTAATATGCCAAAGGGAAGAAGTCGACAGTGAGGAGCTAGGACTGGTATCAGATGCAGCTGGAGCCTGTGGTTTTGGTGTGATTCTTGGTAACAGGTGGTGCAACGCCATGTGGCCGGAAGCCTGGGTCGAGAGAGGATGGACGAGAAACATAGCTCTGTTGGAAATTTTTCCCATCATGGTCGCCATTGAACTATGGGGCCCGGTGTTGGCTAATAGAAGTATATGTTTTTGGTCGGATAACCAGACGGTGGTGAGAGCGGTAAATAAACAGTCCTCAGCGTGCAAATTGGTGTTGGCGGCTTTACGCCATTTGATTTTGGATTGCCTACAGCATAACATAAAGTTCAAAGCGAGCCATGTACCAGGACATTTAAATAACAAAGCTGACGCTCTTTCTCGATTTCAGATGTCGAAATTCAGGGAGCTTCACCCGACGGCGGACGTCGAGGGGGTATGTTGCCCTGCTTTCTTATGGCAAATAATAGAAAGGAGCTCCTGAATCTGGTCCGTAAGTCGGTATCCGAAGCCACATGGCGGCGCTACAATGCGATTTGGAAGCAATGGTTTGAGGTCGCCGGGGGTGGTTTTCCGGATACGGAACAGGCTAGAGCGGTTACTTTAGACACATTGGCGAACCTGCGCGGGCGGGGAGCGTCGGCGGATGCGGCGAGAAAACACGTTTCGGCAATAGCATTTTTGTTACGCTTACACGGGAGTCGGGACGTGACAAAGGATTTTGTTTTTACGCAAATACTGAAAGGTTGGAAGAAAGAGAAGTTTTCTCGGGATGGGAGACGCCCGATCACTTTCGAGCTGCTTTGCGCAATGATGAAGATAATGGGATCAGTATGTGCGAACGCGGAAGAAACGGCGCTTTTTAGAACTACATTTTCCTTAGCCTTTTTTGCAGCGCTGCGGTTGGGCGAATTAGTATCGACGAGTAAAAATAATCCGGGAGGTCTGCAATTTTCGGATGTTTCGCTCGGGGACGACGATATTAAGATTTGCATAAGAAAATCGAAAACGGACATATACGGAGCGGGAGAATGGTTGCGGATTCGTGCGCTGGGGACAGAGTGGTGCCCAGTAAAGTTAGTTAGAGACGTTATGGCACGCCACAGTGGTGGCGGTCCGCTATTGGTGAACGCAACGGGATTTCCGGTAACAAGGTACCAGTTCACGGCGATAATGCGGTCATGCTTAAAAAACCTGGGTTTGGCGCCAAACGATTTTGGCTCTCATTCGTTTAGAATTGGGGTGGCCACGTCGGCGTTTTCCTGTGGGTTGCGAAGTGAGGAGGTAAAAAGGGTGGGTAGGTGGAAATCGGAGGCATACCGGTCCTATGTAAGGCCGGATTTGAGAGTACTGTGAAATGGTTATGAGTTTGATGTTGGGGACAGTCTTCCCCTGTTTTTTCTTTCTTGATTTGTTTTACAGGTTCAAATTGGACAGTGTGGGTGGTAGGACACTCCTACATATTTTGGGCCGAAAAGAGGGCCAGAGCAAGGCCGGTGGGTCCCCATTTGGGACAAAAAGACGTATGCGTGCAATGGCACGGCGTACGAGGTTTAAAATGGACCGGGCTGCTCCAAGAGGTGCTGCAAATCAGCAGGCGGTCACCCGATAAAGTGATCTTGGTAATCCACGCGGGTGGAAATGATCTGGGGAAAGTTAAAGTGGGAGAATTACTGACGTTGATGAAGGAGGATTTATACCGTTTTAAAAAATTCTTTAACGACGTTATTATAGTCTGGTCAGATATTGTGGCCAGAAGGTTCTGGAGGGACGCGAGGGATATGGAGGCTATAGAGAGAGCGAGGAGGAACGTTAATTTTAAGATGTCTAAATTTGTTCAGTCAATTGGGGGGGTGTCAGTTAGACATTGGGAGTTAGAAAAGAGAGAGATAGGCATGTTTAGGGGTGACGGTGTTCACCTTAGTGATATTGGCACCGACACGTTTTTGTCAGGACTGCAGGACGGGGTAGAGGAGGCGTTGTGGCTGGCATGTGGGGGGCGGAGTGCAGCATAGGGATATGCTGCATCCTTGGTGGCGGTAATTTTATTCCATGCCAGCAATGGATGGAAGGGCTGTACAGGCCCATCATGGGGCTTTCTTACGCCTGGTTGTTTTTACGTTAAAAGTTTTAAATTTTATAAAGCGGTTAAGCGGCATGGAAGATGGGTATAAAGTGGAGTAAAAGAGAAATTAAATAAAGCTGTGGCCTACCCACGTAAAACGCCAGCAGGTTGTTGTGTCCTTTATTTCATAGATAAAGGGGAGCTAAGAGGTAAATGGGTAGTCCTCCCAGTCTGAAAAACAGCAAAGTGTATAACGTAGCTGTGGGGGACTGGGAGGCGGGGCTAGCTAGATGGAGAGGAAGGAAGCGACCAAGGGAAGGTGTTAGAGGGATAGGAAAGAGAAGAGAGGAAGAGGAGGAGTCAGTGCTCAGAAGGAGAAAGAAGAGTGGAGTCGCCCACCCACCCGCCCTGTAAGGAAAGGGAGGTGTGATAGAGTTATTATGAGGAAGTTAAGTTGTTTAGGAAGTTGTCACAGCTTAGGGTTAGGCGGTAATTTTATTCCATGCCAGCAATGGATGGAAGGGCTGTACAGGCCCATCATGGGGCTTTCTTACGCCTGGTTGTTTTTACGTTAAAAGTTTTAAATTTTATAAAGCGGTTAAGCGGCATGGAAGATGGGTATAAAGTGGAGTAAAAGAGAAATTAAATAAAGCTGTGGCCTACCCACGTAAAACGCCAGCAGGTTGTTGTGTCCTTTATTTCATAGATAAAGGGGAGCTAAGAGGTAAATGGGTAGTCCTCCCAGTCCAGATGAGAACAACGGACCACCTCTTGGACTCTTCCATTTTCTAATCCTCCGGTTATCTCACTCAGTCCGACTGACTCCCACACCAACTTTCTTTCTTTCTCTCTGGCCCAGACAACAGCAACAGCCACAGCAGACCAGACAGCCAGACCGGGACCAACTAACACACATCACATGACCATACTTTTATACCACACCAGACAAAACTACCGTATATACCGGCGTATAAGACGACTTTTGAACCCCGAAAAATCTGCTCTGCAGTCGGGGGTCGTCTTATGCGCCGGTAATACAAAAAAAAAAAAAGTGTAAAAAAAAAAAATTTTATTACTCACCTCCCACGGCGTTCTGTCGCGCTCCGGCAGGATGTCGCTCGCTCCGGCAGGCTGTCGCTCGCTCCTCGTCCCCGCCGCAGCATAGCTTTCTGAATGCGGGGCTTGAAATCCCCGCTTCCAGAAAGCTAATACACACGCCGGCAACCATGACAGCATTGAATGGCTGTGATTGGCTAAAGCACACGTGGCTTCAGCCAATCACACTATTCAATGACATCATTGAATGGCTGTGATTGGCTGAAGGCGCACGTGTTAGCAATCACACCCATTCAATGATGTCATTGAATAGTGTGATTGGCTGAAGCCACGTGTGCTTTAGCCAATCACAGCCATTCAATGATGTCATGGCTGCCGGCGTGTGTATTAGCTTTCTGGAAGCGGGGATTTCAAGCCCCACATTCAGAAAGCTATGCTGCGCCGGGGACGAGGAGCGAGCGACATCCTGCCGGAGCGCGACAGAACGCCGTGGGAGGTGAGTAATAAAATTTTTTTTTTTTCTCCACTGAATACCGGCGTATAAGGTGACAGTTGGGGGGTCGTCTTATACGCCCCGTCGCCTTATACGCCGGTATATACGGTATACATTTTCCTGACATGACCCAGACATTAACCCATTCATGCCTGCAGCTATCCAATACACATAAACCTGATGCATTTCACAAACAAGACAGTGACACGAGACAGGCATAGAACATTCTGGAGGGGACCCCATTAACTCTGGGCCACTACACAAATACATGGCAAGATTTTTACTGCGTGGTCAAAAAGGCATCAGTTTTGCGATGCATTTATTGGCTGCACAGTTTTTTTTTTACCGACAAAAGACATTTACTTTCCATGTTGGTGCAGACAATAACTGCATCACAAGTGCATTTTTGTTGTCCAGTGTAATCGTTCCTTGTAAAAGGACCTTTAAGCTAAGGCCTCCTTCACACGGGCGACACGGCATCTCCGTGAGAAAGTTGCAGCGATATTGCATCGCTGGTCCATGCAATATCGCTGCGTCATCTCGTGGCAATACCGTGATTTTGTAGCGCTACAAAGTCGCGCAACTTTGTAGCACCACATGCGAGGATTTTTGGGGGCGGCTAAAGTATAAGCCTTTCCCCGAAAATAAGCTGTAGCTGAAGAAGAAAAAGAAAAAAATACACATACATCACCTTAGACGCGCTGTCAAGCCGGCTGCATCTTCTCCCTGGGTCCCGACACTGATCTTCTTCTTCTCTTCTGGCCGGGGATTCAAAAACTCCACCTCCTGGAAGCACTGCCTGTGATTGGCTAATGCTTAGCCAATCACAGCCAGCACTTGATGATCGGCTGTGATTGGTTCAATCACAGTCATTCATCGAGCACTGGCTGTGATTGGCTAAGCGTCAGCCAATCACAGCCAGCGCTTCCAGGAGACGCGGATTTTTGAATCCCCGACCAGAAGAGAAAAAGATGATCAGTGCCGGGACCCGGGGAGAAGATGCGGCCGGGCTGACAGTGCGTCTAAGGTCATGTATGTGTATTTTTTTTTTTGAAGTTAGGGCTTAGATCAGGGGCGTAACTAAAGGCTCAGGGGCCCTGATGCAAAACGTGAGCTGCGGCCCCCCCTCTATCTGTATCTGTACCCGTACCCATACCTAAACCATGCTGCACAGAGACATAACTTGAAGCTTCTGGGCCCCAATGCAAAACCTGTAATGGGGCCCCCAACTATAATGGTTTATTCATAGTACTGGGCTCCCTATATGGAGAAGTGAGGCCTTATGGGCCCACTAAGGCTCCTGGGCCCGGGTGCGACCCCATCCCCTGCACCCCCTATAGTTACGCCCCTGGCTTAGATTATAGCTTTGACAGTAGCATATGCTACTGTCAAAGTTGCATCGCATTGCATGAAAACCGCGTTTTCGTGCAATGCGATGCAACAGAGAGGAAGACTCCATAGGGAAACATGGGCTACAAAATCTCACGAGTCGTGGGCATATCGCTGGACCCACGTGGGTTTTGTATCGTTTTGTAGCATGCTACAAAACATCTCATGTGTGAAGGAATCCATAGGAGAGCATGGGCTTCTCATACATGCAATTTGTAGGATTGTAGCAACGCTACAAAATTACGCGACTTTGTCGCCCGTGTGAAGGAGGCCTAAAGATAACACTGGTCAACAAATCAAAAAAAAAATCAGTATCTGGTTTGGAAACAGGTTGACCCAACCAATTTTGGGGTGCTGAATTCAGTGGAAGAATCAGATTCTATCTATCACATCACTTTTCTGAGTTGACTATTACATAGATAATAAAACAGCATTGACAAATATTGCCTGGTTTTAAATAGAAGAAAAAAATCTTTTTTTTTCTGTATTTGGTTTGGAAACAGGTTGATTTACGGTAACTAATTTTGAGGTGCTGAATTCAGTGGAAGAATCAGATTCTATCTATCATGTCACATTTCTGAGATACACTGCACTATTACATATTGACAAATATTGTCTGGTTTAAAATACAAAAAAACAAATAACACTCAGAACTCAATAATGTTTTTCTGGTAATGTATTTGTGAATGAAACTCAAAAAATTCTGATATGCTGAGGTAAGAATAAGAGAAGTGCTTCATGCAGATTACAGCAAACACTAAACAGCAGTACAGATAGGCTCATGTCGGTAACCTTCCAGCTCAACTACATTGTTCTGCCATCTAGTGACCATTTTTAGAACTTCATCCAGCATCTATTACATTCAAATAAAGAGTTTAGCTTAGTCACTGGTTTAATTCTATATAAATAATTCACCAGAAAATGAGCACAAACACAAAAACCTTTTTTCAAAAAATGAAAAAATCTAAATGACATAAAAACCTTATGTAATACATCATTACTAAAGGTAAATTCGGATTCTACACCCAAAAATCCATAAGCATGCAAAAATGCTGTTGAGTAGTGTAATGGTCAAAGAACTCCCCAAGTAACATATGTTCACAGCCAAAGGGAGGGAACAAGGGTCAGGCAGGCACATATAGCAAAGTTTAGTCAAAAACACTTTTCTATGATCCCAAAAAGGATTTCGAAACGCATTCGTTCCGAATTGGCACAGCCGCTATGGCTTATGATTTCGGGGTAAGCGAGGATGGAATTAAGCGTTTAGGCAGGTGGAAGTCGGACCCATATAAGTCATATGTTAGGCTGGTGAAAGGTCTCTGCCCTCTCCTTTTTTGCTTTTGTCCAGCGCTGAGAGGGGTAACCAGGTCTCTGCCTCTCAGTTCACCTGTGGGGTTAATTAGGCGTTACTCCCCTATTTAGGGTGAGCTGATACACTTCCTGGTTGCCTTTGAATTGTTGTTTGTCACTCTCTGACAATCAGCCTCACTGGTCATGCCGTCTGTGTCAGCTCTGCCCGCCCGCTCTCTGGGTTCTGTTTTGTCTGGGTCCTGTCTGCCTCTATGCCCTGGGTCTATTTCTGACCTTCTGTTCTGTATGGGGCTTCCTGCAAATCTGTATCTGTTCTTATGTTTATTTTCTGTCAGTTTCATGTCAGTTTGTCTCTGCTCTGTCCTGCATCTGTCTGTGTGCCAGCCCTGTCTGGTTCCGTGCATTACCCCTTCAGGGATAGTCAGGCCCAAGGTTCCAGCGCGGGGTCACCTTTATCGAGGCAATCGCTTCGCTTATAGGTAGGGTCCTGCCATCTTCCCTGCAGCCAAGGGTCAGTCTCCCTTCCTGTGTTCTGAGTTCTGTCTATGCCTTCCTAGTTCTGTCGGTACTCCTGTATCAGGGTTGGCTCCGTATTCCTGTCTACACTCTGCCTGTATCTGAGGAGTCAGCTACCAACCACTCCAGGACTGTCTTCAGCCCTGGTGGGTTGGTCCAGTGGAACCACTAAAAGCACAACACACGTAACAGCTGGATTAGAAGGATGGAGCGTTATGAGAGACAGGCTTTTTGCAGGTTGAGGCTAGTAAGTAAAAGAGCTTTGCTTTTTCAAGTTTTTTTTATCGAAAGGACTGTTTTTAGTTGTTGGTGGTGGGTGCTTCTTATCAGTTATTTGTTTCAGCAGAGGAAATGTGGCAGATATGGATCGTCAGCCACTCCTATGTGCATTGTGCGGAGAGACGAGCAATGGCAAAACCAGTCGGGAAAAGACTGGGTCTAAAAGGCGCAGCAGTGCATTGGCCGGGGATCTGCAGAATGGCATGGTCCAAGCTGCTGCCTGAGGTGATACGAATCAGCAAGTGGGCTCAGCGCCAGGTGATCCTATTGGTGCCCGCAGGAGGAAATGTGCTGGGCTTCAAAAAAATGAGTGAACTGTTAGTCATGATGAAACAGAACCTTCTTCATTTCCACAAGTGTTCAGAAGATGGGGTGTTAGTCTGGTCCGACATCGTGGCGAGACGGGTGTGGAGAGGAACTAGAAGACCCGAAGCTATCAACCGAGTGCGGAAAGTGGTTAATGCAAAAATGTCCAAGTTCGTACAGTCGTTAGAGGAAAATAGCTATTCCCCCTGGGAGTTGGAAAGTATGGAGTGGTCGGCGCTGAAGGGGGATGGTGTTCACCTGACCAATATAGGCTTGGATGAAAAAATACGCTCATGTGAATGAACCCCTTGAAGTCAATAGGTTCTAATCACATTGTATTATGTGCGCAAAAACTGTGTGCGTAATACGTGGCGTATATATGCTCATGTGAATGAACCCTTATACTGGTTATAAGTTGTGTCTGATACCTGCTTATCTTTCACCCATGGAAATAACGTTCAAACTTAGGCCCCATTCACATCTATATAAAAGGCTTCATTCAGACACAGAACAAAATCTTGGTAAAATGCCAGACAGGATACTAGTCAGAATTAAAGTCAATGGGGTCCATTCAGCGCCACTCAGGTTTAGCATGTGCCGAATTTAGTGGTTCCGGTATGTTAGTTGTTTAGCTCCTAGGATGCTTCTCACGCAGATGGTCAAGTGATTTCAGTTCTGACCACCTGGGATTTACTTGGCTTTATCTTTTCTCAAATTAGTCAGTTTTTCAGTCAATCAATTCTGTGTGAGGGACCCTACCACACAAGCTCTTTAGAGGGGGACACAGAAACTCCTACCACAGTTACTGATGATGGTTAGAGGCTCCTGTCACAGTTATAATGTATGAGATGATAGTTCAGATGCCTAATTGTATACTTATGGTCTGTAGTTTGTTTTGGTGAATATATAGAGCAGTGAAAATTTTACTGTCCTCCCAGCAGGCAGAGATGGTACAGGCTCTAGAGCACACGTGTCAAATGCAAGGCCCACGAGCCAAATGCGGTTCGCCGCCTCACTTTATGTGGCCTGCGCAGCAATTTCTGGTCGGCTGCCTCACGGGCACAGCGCGACTGAAAATCGTGTGCAGGAGAGGCAGCTGTGACCAAATCATGGCTGCATCTCCCGTCCATCTGGCCAGTCAGATGAGTATACGCCGAGCCTGGGATACCGTCGGGCGGGGGGAGACAGCTCAGATCTGCTAAACTGCCTCCCCCCCTCTACGGATCTCTGCAAGGGGAGGAGACAGGGCGGGAGCCAGTGTGCTAAGCTCCTACCTCCTCTCTGCCCTTTGTTGACTGCCAGCAATGGGAGGAGGTGGGAGCTTAACACACTAGCTCCCACCCCCTCGCATTGCAAACAGCCAGCAAGGGGCGGAGAGGAGGAGGGAAGGTGTTTGGGAGTTTAACAGACGCTGCTAAACTCCCTCCCACCTCCCTTCTCCGGTAGCTCTCGTAGGAGTCTATGGGAGCCGCTGCTGTATTCCATCAGGGAAGATAGTCCCTGAACTATCTTTCCTGCCCGGCGTAAATACGGCCAGACAGAATGCACACCGTATGCGCTATCTTTGCCGGCCATTTTTACGGGAATGCATCAGATGGGCAGCATATATCGGCCGGCCAAGAAAACACTGCCGATATATGCTCGTGTGAAAGAGCTCCAACAGGCACTTCACCCATACAGCCTACAGCTCTAGTTCGGCGGTGGTGTAGAGTCTGTGACCGCTGACCTCTTCCCTGCTGTGTCTGTGTGTGCCGTTCTGTATGCCGTGTGGATGCCGAGGGAAGAGGCCTGCGGTTAAAGGCTCAGCAGCGGCTGGGTGAGTAGAATGCCTGTAGGAATGCTGACAAACCAGGGGTCAATTACTACTGAGGCTGATGTGAGGGTCACTGTTACTACTGGGGCCATTATGAGGGGTCACTGTTAGTACTGGGGTCACAATGGGGGTCACTATTACCATTAGGGCCACTGGGGAGGACCCTATTACTACTGGGCCACTATGGGGGCCACTCTTATTATTGGAGCCTCCCTGATTACTATGGTCACTTACTACTGGGGTCACTGTTACCACTGGTGCTACTATGGGGGTCATTGTTGTTACTGGGGCCACTATGGGGTCACTCTTATTACTGGAGTTACTTATTACTGGGGCCACTATTATGACTGAGGTCACTATGGGGGTCACTGTTACTACTGTGGTCACTATGGGGACCTTATAACTACTGCGGTCACTATTACTATACAATTACAATCGGTCCTTTGAAGGCACCTATAAGGCTGATGTGGCTCTCGGTGAAAATGAGTTTGCCGCCCCTGCTCTAGAGGTTCATGTGATGCTTTGCTGATGCATCATGAGATTGATAGTACGAAATAGAGAAAGAGAAAGCAGGGAGAAATCTCAGCATCAAGATGGTGGCTGATAAGCATCAGATAGGAGGCTGCACTGCATGGAAGTGACTGCAATATACATAACAGACCTCTAAAATGTGACAGGTCAGATAAGGGGTGCAGGGATGTAAAATATGTTTTTGCTGGAGTGACTCTTTAAAAAGGTTGTCTCATTAGGACAACCTGTAAATATCTAGTCCTGCTTTCAGCTGAGAAGTGGATGCAATTATATCTAGGCAATGCTCTGTGAGCTAAACAGCCTGGACTAGATACTAAGGGTGCCTTCACACTGCGAGAGCGAGTAAAAACACAGAATTATGAAACCAATGATTTTCAATGGTTTCCTGCACATTTGTCATGTTTTTACTCATGTGATGTTGTGAGAAAAAAAAATTGCGGGATGTCCTATCTTTCTGCGTGTTGCGTTTTTTGTAACTCCCATGTTTCCTTATGGAGCCTTCTTTTTATCGCATCACAAAGCATGAACTTGTGATTTTCGTGCGATGCGGTTTAACATTAAAAAGTCCTATTGACTAGAAAATCACGTGAAAAAAAACATGCAAGAAAATCTCAAGTGGCAGCGATATTTTGGCGAGAAAAAGCAGCGCTGACGCTCAAAGATTGCAGGAGAAAAGTTATGATTTTGCCGCATTTTCTTGCGGCGAGATCGCGATGGCCAGTGTGAAGGAACCCTGATAATTTGCTACAATCTGTCAGTCTGCAGTACTGGCTGTTTAGCTCACAGAGCATTGCCTAGATACAACTGTATCTACTTCTGGGCTGAAAGTAGCACTATGTATAGGTTTGCATCCCCTGAATGTAAACTAGCAGTGTCTTTGTTCACTGACACCTAATTTTCAGGTAGGTTTCATAAAAGGTTGTAACTTTTCGCATAGGCATTTCTGTGCAAAAAGTTGCAACTTTTCTCGTGGAGTTTTTGGGACTTTTCCAAACAGGCAGCGATCAGCATCAAACAGTTTAAACAATACTGACCCTCACTAAGACCCCAAAATAGAATAAAACACACTATCTCATCAGTCACCAAACTGAGCAAAACCTCAAGAACACAACAATGTTACAGTATAAGGTAACCCTTTCCCTACCAGACATTCTTGCAGCATAAAGGTAGAAGTGACCTTTAGATGATACCTCTGTAGTTGCCCTGTTAAAGGTCACTACCAGCTGTCACTGCAGGGCGAGACTATTTTAAGCCCCCTTTCCCCTTCTCCCATTGGACACCTGTTGCTGCCCAGTGATTGGACATCATGAGAAGTAACGCTGGGTATATAAGTCCTGATGACTTGTGTGAGACTGGGGGACATTTCAGGGACCAGGATATTCATCTGATTACTGCACGGCTTTGGTTCCCCATTTGTAAGCCACAGTGAGCATTCACAGGCCATTAGCCCTGACATAGTAGTCACAGCTCTAGTTACTATATACTTCTGGTAGCCACCATGCCTCACCGTTTAGTACTTGTACGTCATGGCGAAAGCTCATGGAACCAGGAGAATCGATTCTGTGGCTGGTTCGATGCTGACCTCAGCGAGAAAGGTACAGAGGAGGCTAAAAGAGGGGCTCAAGCCATTAAAGATGCAAAGATGGAGTTTGACATCTGCTTCACGTCTGTTCTGAAGAGGGCAGTGCATACCCTGTGGTATATCATGGATGGCACAGACCAGATGTGGCTGCCAGTACATAGGTCTTGGAGGCTGAATGAGCGTCATTATGGGGGTTTGATTGGACTCAATAAGGCAGAAACAGCGCAGAAGCATGGAGAGGAACAAGTCAAGATCTGGAGGAGGTCTTTCGACGTCCCTCCACCACCCATGGGAGAAGATCATCCATACTACAAGCTCATCAGCAAGGTAAGAAGCAATGGTGGCTTCCATTAACCTTCATTCATGAACAGCTTCTGAAGTCTTTGGTATATACAGTAAAGTGGACGGGTTGTCCTATAGCGAAAAATAAAATGGGGATCTTCTGCTCATGCTGGTTCATGCAATCACACTCCATTGTGCTGGCACTGGATTGACTAAAAGTTGTTGCCCTCCTCGATTCACTTCTTATCCCATATAGGAAAATAACAGCCTGATGGTAATTCTATTTTCAAGTTTGGTATTATTGTATAGGTAATGTATTATGCAGATTCATAAACCCATAGGGTGGTCAAGCATATTCGAAAGCTATTGGTCAAATGACCTATCTCCTCCAAGACCCCCATACACGAACACAATTGACTCTGAATGTAGAGAGCGGAGACAACGCTGGCAGAACAAAAGGATGGAGCACTCGAAATCCAACTGCCCTATCCTTAACTCCCTTGACATCTATACTCAGGAGGCTGCCATAAGGCCTCCTGTCCACTAGAAAAATACAATTTCCGCAGCGGATTCACCGCGGATGTGCTTTAAATATTTTTTTTTTTTGCATGCGGATATCCACACCCATAGATAACAAAGTGGCCCATCTGTGCGGAATCCACAGTAAATTGGAGCATGCTGCGTTTTTTTCCCCGCGCATGAAAAACGCAAATCGAATAAAATGCTATCTGCGGGTGCAAAATTCAATTTAATGGACCGCGGATGGCAATGATTCCCTATGGGCAAAATTGAATGCGGATTTCGCCTGTGGAAATCCACGCAGAATCCGCAATTCAATTTTGCTAGTGGACATGAGGCCTAGATATTAGATGAATGGCTGGTTCTGGTGAAATCACCAGGGTCCGCCAATATACATTTAGGGTTCCTTCACACTGCAGTTTTTGTTCATGCTATTTTTTTTTTTGAATCTTGCATCGCTGCCGCCCGCGATTTTCTTGCGCGACAGACAGTAGGAGTTTCTAATGTTAAAAATGCATCGTATGAACATCACAAGTTCGTGCGTTGCGATGCAATAAATCGGAGGCTCCATAGGGAAACATGGGCAAGATAAAAATCGCAAAATGCAGAAAGATGGAGCAGGAAGCAATTTTCAAATCTCGCAACATTAAGTGACAGAAAACATCGCAAATGGGAATGAAACCATTGAAAAGCATTGGATTCATAATTTCTGAGTTTTCTAACATTCTCGCATCACTCCAAAATTGAGCGATTTTTCTCGAAAGTGTGAAGGCACCCTTAAAGTGACTATCTGGGTCTGGACAAATAGAGATGGCTGCACCGCATCTCTGACTACCTGATGTACAATGTGCGTCACACGGCTAAATGTCTGACCATTGTCTATGTGTATAGCATCCCTTACTCTCCACCTCGCCATACCGTGCACATCTCCAGCCCCTTTACCTTCTGTATCACCCCATTACTTGTAGTCTGTAAGCTCGTTGGAGCAGGACCCTCACCCCTACTGTTACATTCAACTGATTACTATGTAACCGCGGTTCTGTAATGTTTGTACTTTTGTCTTTCTGTATCCCCTGTCTATGTAAGCTCTGCGGAATATGTTGGCGCTATACAAATAAAGATTATTATTAATATGCATTGGTAGTCTAAGGCGCTACATGGTGCTCTGACTGGTCAGTACTGCTCATGCGGACAGCACTAGCCAATTAAAGCAGGTGTAACATTGTAGACTAAGGCCGCATGCAAACGGGCGGGTCAGATTCTGCAGTGGATTCCGGCCCTGGCAGCAGTGGCGACCGCGTGTATCTGCTTTCTTTTTCTTCCTTCTGTATGCGGATGGTCCGCACGACTCGCTGTCACACATGCACAGTAAAGATTTTTTTAAAAACGTCTGCTTTTCCTGCGGAATTCGCGTCCTGTCCGCAATTTTGCGGGTGGGACAGCTTCCATTCACTTCAATGGAAGCCGACCGCAGGAAAATGGAGCAGAAACCACAATTGGTCTCCGCTCGTGGGCATGAAGAATCACTTTTGCATTGCCTGCTATGGGTGGTATTTGCTGCGGAATACGGAGGCGGTCGCCCGCTTCAGATTCCGCAATTCAAATCCGCCTGTGTGCATTCTCTCTAATACAGTGTTTACCAGGCAGTCTGAGAATCTGGTGCAGCCATCTTTGAGTGTCCGGACCGGAGGGTCACTTTAATGTATAGAGGCATCCTTATAGTAGCTACGTGGGCTGCCCCTGTGGTCTGTACACACGTGGGCTGAGTTGCAGAGCTTCCACCATTATTCCTCGTTCTTTATGAAGGGCCAACATATTCTGCAGAGCTTATAATAAAATTGAGGCCACATTTGTCCAGAAGTAGTTATATTACCCGGTGCCAGGCTTTTTCCCCATTCTGTTGCAGATCTGCTTACTTTTGCGGCTCCTCTGCGGTATTCCAAGATGTCTGTGGCGCTCCTGTGACTGCTCGATGCACACTGTGCATTGGTTGTCAGACACTGCATGCTGCCTTCGGATTGGCTAGTGCTGCTCACATGAGCTCACTGGCCAATCGGAGCATCATGTAGCGTATTAGACTACTGATGCACCGCCAGTGCTCAATGTGCAACTGTAGGGTAAGATTTGCTGTGATCATCTTGGAACACCGCAGAGGAGCCGCAGGAACAAGCAGGTCAGCAGCGGAATGGGGGGAAAGGGCAGTATAGCAGGTCCCAGGCCAAAATCCAGAGGGTCACCTTAATGCTGTGCCTTTAATATATAGCAAAGTGCATGATTACATTAGGGCTACTTTGATGTAATATTTTTGACTGAAGGGGTGCTTGGCTTAGAAATACAGAGACATACTAATGAAACCGAAACAATTCTGCAACAAATACTCCATAAAATCTGCAACAGCAATTCCGGTTTTCATTTTTTTTTTTGCAGTGGAATTGCTCCAGTGGATTTTATGGAGTACTTTTACACTTGTGAATCCACCCTTATAGCTCCAACTCTAGCAAACCAAATAATCCCAATGGTAAAATATCGTTATGTTTTGGAGTATAAAAGAAAATCCTAGAAGGAACCTTAAATAAGGGGAGAATATATAAACTTGCAGATGCTGCCCCTTATGGTGATGGGCGGTGATGCAGTCTCAGCCATGCTTCCACCTCTACTCCTGCATGAATTGTATATACTACCTACATTACAGGTAATTTCTTACATGTCATTCCTTGCTGTACAGGATCGGCGTTACGCAGACCTGACTGCAAGCGAGCTGCCTTCTTGTGAGAGTCTGAAGGACACTATTGCCCGTGCGCTGCCATACTGGAATGATGTCATCGCCCCACAGATCCTGGCCGGAAAAAGGGTTCTAATTGCAGCCCATGGGAACAGCTTGAGGGGTATTGTCAAACATCTGGACGGTAAGCAGTGTGATTCCTGTACTGATATATTATGCCGGCATGCGCGGTATAAGGCGACCCCCTCAAACTCTGCAAGGAATTTATCATGTGTGATGTTTTTAAAATTGACTATCTGGTCCAGGGACAAAAAATTGTCCCTGAACTGGAGGGTTACATTACCCGCTGTTGACCTTCTGTGCGGTTGTCCCTCTGATCCACAAGTTCTGGCCACCATTTACAGTAATCCAGTTTACTAATGACCTAATGCACATTGTGCGGTGCAGTGCTGACCATGTAAGATGTGCTGGCCAACCAGATGCCAGGTATAGTGCATTGGTAGTCCACACTGTGGGGATTACGTAGTCTGACGGCAGTCGTACGGGTGCAACACTGATGAACTCATATACCTACCATCCATGGCACGGTGGATGCTTAGTATTCTTGTATAGGGTGCCAGTCACACAGTGACATGTAGTGCGCCATGCAGACTTGCAGCCTGCTGATCACATCCACCCTATAGATCAGGTAAGCTCCTATGTATACCGCACACAGCACTGCCGCTCTGGCATTACTGTACTGCTGATATGTGTTAGCATTGTAGGTAACGCTATGCTGTATACCTATGTACTCTACCATATAGCAGTGCATACAGTCCGGCACTTAGGCTGCATTAGCTGCTCAGCTTAGAGTTTCCGTTTTTGGAGGAGAGGAACCGAAATAAAGCCAAAAAAAAAGATTCCATTTTTCCCCATTGATTCAATGGGGTTTAGAAAATGGAAAAGCAAACGGAACGGCTTCAGTTTATTTCTGTTAGGTTTTAATTTTTTTTTCTTAAGGAAATTTCTGCAGTCTGCAGTGTTATTTTCCCACCCAAAAAACGCAAACTTGATGGAATGGAAGCTTTCCGTTTCATTGAAAATGTTATTATGTTTCTCTTCTCCAAAAACAGACAGAGAGACGGAAACCCTGAACTGACACTAGCGCAGGTTTGAAAGCATCCCAAGGCTGGTCACCTCTTAAATGTCACTTGTGAGATTTGGCGTGGCTGCTTCCCCCCACCTGTCCCCTCTCATCATCTGACTGGTTCAGTTACTCTGACCTTTTCCAACTGGCCTTACAGTGGCATTTCCCAAAATGACCTTGCACCCTTCCTGCCGAGAGGTTATATATATATATATATATATATATATATATATATATATATATTAATATATATATATATATATACACACACGTACAATCTTATACCCTTATAGCAGCACTATACATGTTTAAATTCCTCCCACTGTCACCAATGCAATCACATCATATGGCCGTGTAGCTATTTCTCATGCTCAGACTTCAATCTCCACAAGTCCTTCTGCCTGACCTCTATATAACCCGTCATCTTCTCCCTCTCATTCCTATGGTCTCCCTGTTACTATTCTTGATGACACCAATTCTAGACGTCATGTATCATCATCTGCAGCTGCTTCTGCTCATTTTGTCCTCTCATAATGCCACCTTGTGGTGCAACGCGGTAGCACACTTGTACAATGCACAAGAAAAAAGTAGGTTCCTTTCTCACCTAGGGTTGTCGCCTTCGTCACTGCAAAATACCAGCGAAGATTAAAAAAGGGGGCATGGTTTAGGGGGAGTTGTTAGGTGTGTGGCAAATAACAGGACCCCCCCGCCCGTTAGTGCCCTCCTCTCCTCTGAACAGGCATCAACTCTGTCATCCAGCACTGTAAACCACTCTGAAGTTGCTCAAAGAAGATCCTTATGAATCTCCCCGCCATCTGCGTTCCTGCACACACTGTACACAGCACAAATAAGGCAGGGGGAGGAGTTTGGCAATGGCCATACTATTGTTTCAGCTGGTATCCCGCTCGGAGTACAAAGCAGAAGTATGCAGAAGATAGCGCTGCCGCTGTGTTCTGTATACCCTGCTCGGAGCGCTCAGCTGTGTTCTGTATACCCCGCTCAGAGCGCTCAGCTGTGTTCTGTATACCTCGCTTGGAGCGCTCAGCTGTATACCAGCTGAGCGCTCACTGAACACAGCAGGAATATGCAGAAAATAGCGCTGCAGCTGTCTTCTATATACCCCGCTCGGAGCGCTCAGCTGTATATAAGCTGAGCGCTCTGTGAACACAGCAGGAGTATGCAGAAGACAGCGCTCCAGCTGTGTTCTGCATACCCCACTCGGAGTGCTCAGCTAAGCGCTCCGAGAAGACAACAGCTGTATGCAGAAGATAGTGGTCCTGCTTGTCTGCTGCATACAGCGTGAGCCTTCATTTGCACACTTATGCAAAGTAAACGCTCAAAACTGTCACTCAAACTGCCGTTTGAGCGAATTTTGAGCGATCATCTTTCCGTGTAAATGCACAAAATGATTATCTCTCAAAAGATGCCTTTTGAGCATCTTTTGAGCGATAATCGTTGTGTCTAAATGGGCCGTTAGGAGCAACCATTGCATGCCCTAGTCCTGATAACACAATCCTCTATACTAATAGAGCACCCTAAATGGCTTGGCTGCCGAAGCCCCCTACAATCACACATAACATTAAGGGAAGCTGTCAACATCTAAATCCAAAATGCAGTATTACACCGTGCCCATTGGGCATCTTTGGTAATTGCAGTGGCCATCATCACAAACCCATACTCAACAGTGGCTTCATTGTGACTTATTTGCATTTCTTCTCCTTGATGCAGGAATGTCTGATGCAGCCATTATGGAGCTTAACCTTCCCACTGGAATCCCTATTGTGTATGAGCTAGATGACAATTTAAAGCCAACCAAGCCCATGTCCTTCTTGGGAGACGAGGAGACTGTGAAAAAGGCGATGGAAGCAGTGGCCGCCCAAGGCAAGGTCAAGAAATAAAGGGAAGATATTGCACTTAGAGAAAGTAAAGTGGACTATTAGAATAAATCCTTCTCCCGTGATCCTTGTACCTTTTTCTCATTATTATACAAATTCTCTCATTGTTATTCTACTGTTAATGCGTCCTTAAGTCCATTTTATGTTAACCTTCTACAGTCTTAATCTGATATTACAAAGTGGAAATGAGCTTCAACTCCTAAAGATCTACTGAATGGGTGTAAGCAATGCAGAAGGAACCCCAGCAGGAGCTGTGAGACCCCATAGAATTGGATATATCCTTCTTCTCTATTGCCACATCAACCTGTGCTGGGGCCAAGCAAACGAGAAAGGGGGAATAAGGCCCTACCACTCTTATCTCCCCCAAGGAATGGGATAGTGGAGGGGATAACAACCAGCATCAGAAATGTTGCTTCATCTTCTCCTATATGGACTTCCTGTCCTACATCCATGTATCTAGTCTATAGGTTAAATATATCACACTGTACAGTGCATATTTGGTCAACCATCCCCCTTAGGCTATATTCCCATCTGCCTCTGAGCTGCTGGAAAATCCCAGATGAAATAGCGCAGTATGCCTGAGAGCAAGACGGAAGCCGGACAGACTCTACTATAGTCAATGGATTCCGTCCTGTCCTATTCAGTTCTATAACAAGACAGGTCCGACTTTCCTTCTTTCTGTTCCTATCAGAAGATTGGAAAGCAAAATGATGGTGGGAACATAGCCTTAATGTAGAAGGTCAGCAGCACCACACAATATATACACACATCCAGTGTGGGAGTACTTGCCATGCACGCCAAATCCTGGACCCGGACACCAAGGATCCATAAACGCAAAGTCCGAACGAAGTAAAGGATAGGCAGCACCAGGGAATCCAAGAACCAAGCCGGCAGAGATCAGACGAACTCCATACTTTTATTGTAAAACATCTAACATGTTTACAGACGACGTTTCGACCATCAATCCGTGGTCTTTGTCAAAGACTATGGATTGATGGTCTAAACGTCATCTGGGAACATAGCCTTGATCTTGGACTTTAAAACTAGTGGACATTTCAGAAATGTAATGCTATCATTTATTCAGCCTCCACTGTTTCATCCCATAAATTGACCCACATGCTACTGCTCAAATGACGCATCCTATGTACATTCAGCCTCACGGAACATACAGTACTGTGCAAATGTTTTAGGCAGAGGTGGGAAAAATGCTGCAAAGCAAGAATGGTTTCAGAAATAGAAGAGTTAATAGTCTTTTGGTCAATTAACAAAATACAAAGAGATACCTAAATCAAGTCAATATTGGGTGTGACCAGCCTTTACCTTCAAAACAGCATAAATTCTTCTAGGTACACTTTCATAAAATTTTTGAAGGACTTCAGAAGGGTAGTTGTTCCAGACATCGTGGAGAACTGAGCACAGATCTTCTCAAATTCATGTGATCCCAGACAGACTGGATGATGCTGAGATCAGGGCTCTCTGGGGCCGTATCATCACTTCCAGGACTCCTTGTTCTTCTTTACGCTGAAGATGGTTCTTCTTACTGACATTGGTTTTATGTCTGGGTTTGTTATCCTGTTCAGATACTTTCTATTTTTGAAAAAATATTATTTTGCAGCATTTTTCCCACAACTGCCAAAACTTTTACACAGTACTGTATGTAATTATTATGCTTTTGAAACAAATACCATATAACATATTTCAAACTGAGGTGATCTTCACATCAATGTAAGTATTTATAAAATGTCTTACCAACTGTCTTGGCTTCATGGAAACATGGCGATTGTGTTCTTGTATCTGAATAAATGTACAACTAGCCCAATAGAGATCTGAAATTTGAGATTTTTTTTTGTACCACCATCAGGATTGCTAACTTGAATTTTTCCTTTTTCTGGAAAACTTATCCCAAAATCACAGACAGACGTCATTTTTTATTGACACATTGGAATGATAAAGATAAATGATATGTGTCTATAGGTCACATGATGATCAGCTCATTGCCAGCACTTACTGTGAGGTGTACAATTTAATATAAAAAAGTCCACACTTTGACTCCTTTGTGTGACCCTTGGTGGATGATTTTGGTGTCATTAGATTTGTGACATTCTCACCATTGCCGTAAAATCATAAAATTTGAGTTTGATACATTGAGTGACCGGTCAGGCCAGGATAAAGTTCCTATGTTAAGTCTAGCGGCGGTGTTGTGCTTTAGCTAACAGTGCTGCCAGGGAGAGTCAGAGCTCCTTCACACTGGCGAGGGCGATATTGGGCCGTGATATCGCCCTCGCCATCCATGTGAATACCCGTGGATGCGAGGTGTTTTCACATGGAAACAGCTGTGCATCCCTGCGGGCTGAAGGAATCCCCCGACACAGCTGTCACAACTGTGGCAGGGGATCGCGATGTTCCAACATTTTTTTCTTTCACTGGGGCCGCCGCCGCTGCTGCTGCGGTGTCGTGCCGTGCAGGAAGACATCGCATTAACCCATTTTATGTTCGTGTAGTGAACATCGCGTAAATCTAGTGATGACAATTACAATCATAATCATCTACCTCAAGTACCATCAGGCTCAAAAAAATAATGGGTGTATCGTTTTTGTTTTTTTTTTCTTCACAGATATTGCAAAAAAGTGCCCTATTTTTACAGACTGTCCAGGAATTTCTGGATGGTTGGTAATCCTAGCACCATTACCATGTACATGCTGTTATTTTTATCAGGCTCTATGTAAAGAGATGGTACAGGCCAACCTGACCATTTTTTGCCTGGATTATATAACTATTTACAAAGCCCATTGATTCAACGAGCACTTCGTTATTCTTATTGTAATTCCTCTGATGCTGCACGGTTCCCTGCGGGATACATCTGATTATTGGGGGTACTAGCAGCAGGTCTATTTGTGATCAGCAGGAAACATTTCTTAGAAATTAAGTGTGCATCAGTAACCATTATGTCTACTTATGTCGGGAGGGGTAACATCTCTCCTTAGGGAGAGCACCAAGAAGGTGAGTGAGGAGCCTTATAAGCCCATCCATGCCCCTTTGGGTAATATGCAAATAAGGAAGATGGAACAATACCTCTGCAGCGCCACCTATTGGATGGCAGCATTCTTTCAAATCAATGCTTGACCCTTTTATATATTCATTTTTAATTCCCAATCATTGCTCTACAGACATGTGTAAAGGGTCAAGCATTGATTTGGAGGAATGCTGCCATCCAATAGGTGGCGCTGAAGTGGTATTATTCCATCTTCCTTATTTGCCTACTTATGTAGCACATATAGTACTCAGTCACTACTGGCAGGCGTTTCAGCATTTTTTATGGTGGCTCATGACAGCCCTGCTCCATAAAAAGGGTTGTGCCAAGAGCACAACCCTTGTCTATATACTACTTTATGGTATATGAACATGAAAAAGTAGGGTCTTCAGCTCAGGGCCCACTCTGTGACCTAGAATGGAGAACCACTCCATAAGACCATCACTTGTTCTGACGAACCTTCTGCCCTTTTGGTATTACAGGACAGTCATTCATGTGAATGGCCATCCTGAAATACTGAATTTCCACTGCAGAGGAAATGTGTAGCTGGTAACGGCTTCTCCCAGCAAACTGAGCTGATTGCCAGGGGTGCCAAGAATGGGACCTAGGGGGATCAGCTATTACCTCAGCTCCTTCACATATTACCTTTAAAAGGAATCTGTCACCTCTATACAGCACCATAAACCAAAGTGACAGGGAGCCGGGTGATGTCTTTTTATACTGACCCACTCCCTGGTACCCGTGATGCCCCCCTCTGAAGACCGCACTCTTGTCATAGACTTGTATGGGAGAGTACACACATGAAAAGAATCACATTTTTTGTGTCACGATCTTCAGAGGGCGTCACCATGGGCACCAGGAAGTGGATGAGTATAAAATAACATCACCACGCTCCTTGCCACCTTCCATAACAGCACCATAACTTAGTTCAAGGCAGCAGAAATGCAGTCATAAGCTCTCACTCACGACCTGAAAGTTGTGGGTTCAATCCCTGCATGGTTCAGGTAGCCGGCTCAAGGTTGATTCATCTTTCCGAGGTCGGTAAAAAGAGTACCCTTGCTGGGGGGTAAAAGATAACTGGGGAAGGCAATGGCAAACTTTCCCCACAAAAGCAGTCTGCCAAGAAAACGTCACAATGTGACGTCATCCGAGGAGTCAGCCATGACTCGATGTTTGCACCAGGGGACTTTACCTTTACCTTAGAGAAGTGACAAGTTCCCTTTAAGCTTCATTACTTCAGCAGTGGCCTAGTAGAATACAGTGAGAGATCTCCATAAAGGTTTCATTCAGGTAAATGAAAACTTGGGTGCAATAGGAGCTCCATAAGTATAACGAACTGCTCTGTGTTCTAAACTTTTACAGTTAGGCTTAAAGTAGAGTAAAATTCTTACCAAATGTCACAGATTTAGAGGACAATTCAACTTTTTTTTTTTACAAAGTGTTTATGTGCTGAAGCTCCTGGTGATCAGCTGTAATCTGTGGGAAAACCTGGCAGTAAGTGTTCAATTTTTTTGCAGACCTACCACAGGGGAAATTAAGCATTACACAGTGCCTATTCATACCAATGGGATGTATAATGCAGGACAAGTCCTCCAAGAGCAACACTCTCTGTGCTAACTTTTCATGCTGACCAACTATTAACTCATAATTCCCTAATAGGGTAAATGAAAAACCGGAAAACTCCTTTAGGCAAACCCGTATTTATAGCAAGGCACTTGAGGGCACATGCCTAGGGCATCGAGAAGGAGAGGGGCAACACTTTATAGCTAAAACTAACAGTTTCTGTTTGTGTAACCAATACTCAATGGTCCACTCTGAAAGCAGTTCAGCAGCAGTACAAATCAGCATGAAGCTGTGAACTGATAACATCCAGAGCTGCTGTACAGAGGTCACATCATAGAAGATCTCATGACCTATGTACAAGTCTGCTTACTCTCCGGCTTCTTTGTTCTGCACTGTAGGGGTGATGAGGAGAAGCTCCGGGCATACAGGCATCCAGCCTTCAAAAAACAGGCGTGTATGCTGTTCAAGAGCAGAGCACACATTAAACTATAGTATGTGTCCAGTATGTGAATGTATAAGTGCAGTGTGTGTACGGTATATATGCATTTATTTCTGTGAGTGAGTCTGCATTAAAATACACATTTTTGTATGTGTAAATATGTGTGCATTGTGGGTAAAACTTATTAATGTCAAGCTTGTCAACTTCCCTGGAGTCCCAGGTGCCACGTTCCCTTTACAATAAGAATATTCACCTCCCCTGCAGCCCTCTTTACTCTGGGCACTGTTCCTGCACCGTAAGTCCTTTGCGGACTGTGGTGACATCAGGGAGTGAGGAGGACTGCAGGGACAGGGAGATGTAAAAATCAGCATATCTGATCTGGAGTCCCCTGTGGAAGGTAAACTGATCTGGGATCTAATAAGGGGTTGTTAGGTCTGAGGGTTTATATTTATGGGGTCTGGTATCAGTATTTGCTTAGAGAGTCAGTCTATATTTCATTAGGGGGTCTGGTCAAACATCATAGGCTATGAGACCCACTTGATCTGCTCCCTTTTCAGGACATTCCTGATGACTCTTCTCAAAAGTATGATTATGGGCTCATTCATACAGCATTATTTACTATGCTGTAGCCTTCCGTTTCAGAGTTCTCTCTGAATTGTTGGACCACCCAATGGAACTTTAAATTTTAATGAGTCAAATGGAGACTACAGCCTTTAATGAGTTATTTCTGGAGGACAAAACTGTGTCGTCGACTATGCTATTCTGTCTTACAAAAATAAATGAATGGAAACCATGTCAAATGGAGACACCTTCAGACTGATTAAAGTTAATGCTTCCATCCAGGGTTTTATCTGAATGCTGTTTTCGGAGATTCAGATGGAATCCTGGGGGACAAAAGCTGGGCACACCGTGAACCCAGCCTTATAAGGGGTGCATTCAGACTATGTGCCTAGGGTTGCACCACCTATAAATGCAGCCCTGCTTAGTGCATGGGTTGTCGATGTTAACTGGGAATCATTGTCAGTGCTTCTTCAGAAGAATCATAGCTGTATATGCTGCTTACTCTTCTGACAAGTTCAGAGCTGTTCAGCAACTCCTAAAACATGTTATCATATATGAAGCCACTCCTTTCAGAACGGACACTGGCAGAAGATAAATCAAGGAAACTTTTACTGCACTCCAAGTAAAGTATTTTCAGTTTATGATCCCTAGTAATAATTTGTTTCTGAGGGAAAACATGAACATACCTCCTGGTGTACAAATACAATACTGAAATACAACAGCACTGCTATAATCTTCCTCAATTACCTCTAACAGCTGGAGACATAATTATGTCAGCAAGATTTAAAGGCGCAAAATGACTACATATCTGCTAGAATCACTTATAAGAACCACAACTATATTCTACATGCACAGTTTCTGAATCAATCCATAAGCGAAATAAAGTGATTGGCTTAATGATCATACACATGTTCCTGGGTATTAATGTACCTTGCTGTTGCTTTGTACTATTATTTGTAGTCCGCACATCCCAGAACACAATATAGAGTCGGATTTGTATTGAAATTGTATTAGTGAGTAATAAGGCTACAGTACAAATATTGTCTCCACCAGAGAGTGGAGCCACCCACTTGAGACATATACCACCCACACATGCAAGACACAACTGTAACAAAACGTAGACTTCAACCGCACGGTGTGTTATTATCTACACAAGCTATATATTATCCTGCATTTACAGTAGTAAACAGCTATTCTTCCTCATATATTTTAATATATAACCGACGTCAAATGCTCTGATTATCTGCTTATCCAATAACAAAAATACATATACAGACTGAAGTTTATAGGGCCTCCTAACTTAGAGATGGTAATTATATAGTATAAATAACTTCTCAGTTGCTAAACAAACAGACTTTAAGTGGGGGTCCGAACTACTGAACTCCACTACCATTTATTTCAAAGGGAACTTGGCCTGCAGTACCAAGCCTGGCCACTGCAGTGGGAACAGAGCTGTCTGCTTGCTGCAGAAATTTGGCTCAGTACATGAGTTTGTAGGCCCAGAGCACAGCTGATCGATGGGGATTTCGGAAAATTAATCTACTAATTCTGTGGACTATCCTGAGGACAACCACCTGTCATCAACTATAAGAACCATAAACTAAGTTATGGTGCTTACGATTTAGGTGATGTGGAGTCCGAGGAGCCTCTCTTCATACTCACCCAGTCCTTCGTTCCTGTGATGTTCCCCAGCAAAGTGAGCACACGAACGCTAGCTTGACTCTTTTCAAAAGCCTGTACGTGTGCACTCCCATAGAGATGAATGGAAATGTGCGAGCGCACAGGCTTCTGAAAAGAGTCCAGTTGGTCTGTATGTGCTGGATCAGGCAGTTCTAGCATTTTCATTGTTCGGCTCTGAAGATGGGGTTGAACAACGGAAATCAGCTGGACCCCAGGGTGCAAATGTGAATGGGGCCATACATTGTAATTCACTACGGCATGGACTTCAAAGGAGAACACTGCTGTCCATGTGAAAACCAGGATTGCCATTAGTTCTAGACTAAGTAGCAATAAGCAACAAGAACCAAATGTATTTATCATTTCCCCCCTCCTGATGTGATTTACTTGGCCCAATGCCTTTATCTCCAATAGGTACTTGTTTTAAGGGAAAACTATAGCTGAGATTTGTTTTATGGTAATCTAAACTTCCCAGTTCACAGACAGCAAATTATAGCTTTGTTAGGACAGTACACACTGACAATTTGTAGCCTGTTGCTAGGGAGCAAGAGACAGAATTGTTAATTCTATATAGCAAATCTGAACAAAGGACATATTTTTCTTAAATCCATTAAAGAGGTATTCCCATCTCGGCCCATATCATGGCTCAGATGGTAATATCTCTCTGTGCGCCACTGCAAGGGGGAAGGACTTCATAGTACTGCCCCTGTTGCTGTGTGACGTGGCCCAGCTGCCGCCGCTAAGCTCTGCCCCAGAGATTTCATCACAGCTAAGCTGTGTCTCCAATGACATCACCGTGCTAATTCCCACCCCTGAAAAAGGCTGAGATTCGGACCGAACTTTCCAGGTGCCCCAGATAAATTGTGCAGTGCTATGCCATAGTGTGGGAAAGGCAGCAGGGACAGGAGAAGAGTGCCTCAGCAGAGGGGCTGTCTGCAATTTGTGTTGGAAGTGATAGCTTAAGGAGGAACAAAGCAAGCTTCTGCAATAGAAACAAGAACTCCTAAAAGGAAGAGAGTGGCTGCACCACTGGTGACTGCTGCATTGCCTGAGAGAGCTGGAGAAGCTGTGCAGCAGACTTCTTGGTGGACTGATGAAGCGTGTGACTGCTACAGGATTGCTGGATCAAAACCAGAAAAGGACTTTGGGGAGTGCGTCTATATTAGATCGTAAGTGAGGCCGGTCTCATTAAAGGTCAGACAGTGTGAACACTATCAAGACTTGTCAGTTAGCCAGCAGGCCTGCTGCATGATCAAATCATATTGGCCCATCTACCAATGTTCAGGTAACCAAGCTTTCAGATGGGTCCTAACGCTAATACCAGGTGGTCTACTCTTAACCTGCGAAAGATGGGTACTGAACATAGGTCATCAATAGTTGATCGGACGGAGCCTACCGCTCGGGATACCGGCTGATCAGCTGATTGGGCACCTGCTGACAGAGCTGGTATACACTGGGGTTGGAGTGGAAACCGCTGCTCTGACCCCTGTGCAGTGGCCAGCACTTGTAACTGCACTCACAACTCCCATTGACTTCAATGAGGATAAATCTTCAGTAGTACTTTCGAAGGAAAACCCCGTGAAGTCTCAGAAAACCCCCTTTAATTACAATGTAATACAATATTGTAAATTTAATTATCACAATGTGCTAGCTATGTTAATGATTGCTACAGCTGAACTGTCTCCCCCTTCTTACTTGAACTGGCCAATTACACAGCTCCAGATCTGCTCCTCAGGGTGCATTCACACAAGCGTGTGCATACATAGGTGCACACAAAACCGTGCACCCACATACGTGCACAAACACGCGTGAATGCAGGTCCGTGCAGCATTGCTTTCAATGGGGCCGCAGCTGCTGCCGGCGGCCCCATTGAAAGCAATGGTCTGCCTGCAACCCCTGCGGTAATTTTCAGAGAAAGGCTTGAAATATAAGCCCTTCCCTGAAAATCATTCCTATCTGGTGTAAAAAAAAAATACTCACCTCTCCACCACTGCCGGGGCTCAGGTGCATCTAGCAGTTTGGGTCCCCTCACTGTAATGAAGTTTTTTTCAGCAGGCAGGGATTTAAAATCCCTGCCTGCTGAAAGGGCTGCGTCTGATTGGCTGAGCGCTCAGCCAATCACAGGCAGCGAATTCAATAAAGCCTGTCAATAAATTCAATGAATGGCCGAGTGCTCCCTTTGATTGGCTGAGCGCTGTGACCAATCAAAGGGAGCCCTCGGTCATTCATTGAATTTATTGACAGGCTTTATTGAATTCGCTGCCTGTGATTGGCTGAGTGCTCAGCCAATCACATGCAGCCCTTTCAGCAGGCGGGAATTTTAAACCCCTGCCTGCTGAAAGAACTTCATGACAGTGACGGTACCCAAGCTGTTAAACGCGCCTGAGCCCCGGAGGAGAGGTGAGTATTTATTTTTTTTAAATTTTTAAACCAGATTAGAATGATTTTCAGGGAGGGTAGGGCTTATATTTTTTAAGCCCTTCCTTGAAAATCACCGCAGGGGTGCCGGCGTCCTATTCCTTTCAATGGGGCCGCTGGTAGCGGCAGCCCCATTAAAATCCCTGGGAGAGCTTTGCGATCCTCTGCCACTGCTGTCACAGCTGTGACAGGGGATTCGTTACTCCCCATGGGAAGTCCCCTTGTCACTGAACACTGTGACACGCACCACGGACCTATGGTGTACGCATGTCCTATGTTTTGCAGGTACATGCATTTGCACGCCTGTAAAACACGGACATGTGAACACACCATAGGGAACCAATGGTTCAAATAGACACGTGGTTTTGTGCGCACTTATGTACGGACACGCACATGCTCGTGTGAACGCACCCTCACAGAGGGAGCTTAGGAGCTCACTGCTTGCTGTTTATACATTGAACTGAATCATAACACAGTGTACAGAAGCTCCCTTTAGTGGTGGCAGCATTGTGTTATTTAGCATTACGTCTATCTATAAGGGGATATGGAAATCTGTATTGATAAAATGGAGCTCAGACCCTACAAAGATCTATTAAAAAAATTCGGCATTGGATGTTGAACCTAAAAATGATGTGGTGTTAAGAAGCGAACATTCACTTTATGTAATCTAAATGATCCATCAAACTTTTTTCAGTGTATGGACTGCATTAGTGGTTGCTAATCGCCAATCATAATGAATGAAAGAAAATAATGATTGTCTCATTACCTGGATATGAAAGACAGACGGGTAATTGTTCAAACTTAATTAAAATACAAAAGGCAAAAATAGCCTAAGAATAAAAGAGAACGGTACAATACTCATTGTCTGCAGTATGTGCTAGGATGAGATATACAGTTATGGAACAATGTACATGTATGAATGGTTTTACAGCCTTTAGTCTTCCCATATACCGATGCAATTACATAAAGATTATATATGTACTTTCATCTTACTAGAAAGCCTAGATGAACATTATAAACCAGAGGAAATACAATAAGTGTTCCTTATTCTTTATTACACTCCTACTATACAATGGTTTCCAACATGATTATCATAAGAAGAGTCTTGACAAATGGTTCCACTCCCTTTTCTATCTCTAAGAAACTTTGTGTATGGCCTGGTAAAAGAGACAGCTCTTACTACTGCTGTCTTCCAAGGAATGTAAAATGGTGAAGGAGCTTACCTGCTCCTTCACTGTAGAATTGAGCGTCCAAGCCTCTCCGACGGGTCCCAGCCGAAGCCCTGCCTACTTGTCACTAGGGGCTTCAAAAGTGACATCTGCTTGCCACCAGCCCAGATTATTCAGACGCTATTAGGGAGGATGGAGGTAAAGCCCCACACCCAGTGTGACATGGCCTGTGTGCGAGAAAGTAGGAGAGACCTGAGAAAAGAGCCTAGATGGCACCAACTTAGATGGAGTGACGCAGCAGAGAAGAACTTTTCTAAAAGTGTTGAAGGCCTTCTAGAAAAAAGCTGTAGGAATGACCGTATCCCCATGCTATGGAGTGTCCATCAAAAATGGAAGTGGGGCCATATGGTGAAAGACTCTGCAGGAATGCTCAGACATAAAGACCTTGTAAAGGTCTGCGCAGCTCTTTTACACGGGCCGAGAATCTTACGATTGTCATTTGCCCAAGGGAATGATCTGGTGACGTCATCACCAGCTCGTCCGCCTGTTTAGACTGCATGATTCTCGTTGAGAATTATGCAGTTCTTGTTCACCAATCGTTCAGTATTTCACATTCCTACGTGAAACACTGAACGATCAGTGCTTAAACCGCACGAAAAGTACCAAGCCAGAGCTGGTTTATATGCCCGCTGAAGCTGAACAATGAACGAGACCCGCATGATTCTTATTCGTCGGTCAGTTGTTGGCTCCGGCTTAAACTGTTTTGCTCGTTTGAACAATTTTCTGAACGATAATTGTACCATGTAAATGCAGTATTAGTCACAGCATGGACAAACGAGGACTCTCCTGTGAGTAAAGAAGGGAGTGATGGTGAGTCAAGTAGAGAGGAGTCAGATCTTCCGTGCTTTGAGAGATATTCCGGGGGGGCAGCGTGTATAAGTTGCCGAATACTCCGGGACACGACAGAGTTGTTATGGTCAATGGTTGGTGTGTGGATACCAACAAACGAGATTACGAGAGAATAAGCAAGCTGGAATTAGAAGCTGGTTTGAATACAGAGAACCCACTCAAGTGTACCTTGTTGCCACCAGCGAGAGACAAGCTACTATGAGGTAGTGACCGAATGATAAGTGCCCCCATGTGCAAGACTGGAAGCAAGTCAGAGTCCATGTGTGCAAGCAGAGGAGAACTGACAAGAGCTGAAGGAGAAAGCAGCTGAGAAGAAGGTTGGCTTAGTTGAATCAGAGAAAGTGTGCCAACACTAAGAAAGTCGTGGGGCCAAGGAGTTGAAGGAGCTTCGATCATTGATTCCTGCATTCTGGAGAGAATGGAGGCCTTCCTATGGAGAGAAAGAGTGTTATTCCATGTACTGTTGTGTGTGATTTGGAGTTACACCAGGCCACCTTACCACCAAAGAGACTGTGAGACACTCCCGCATGGGCATTGTGGCCGTTCCGACTAAGGACTACAACATCAGAGTCAGTGATGCCGAATAAAGATGCATCCTTTCGGGAGATCTATTCTGTGTACAGGACTGTTCTAGAGTAGCTGTTAGATGGGGATAAGCATTTAGTGAGTTAGTTATTTAGACGGTTTATTGTTTCGAAGTGTTAATATATGAGTATAAGGAAAGCATTGCATATTACAGTTCTCTTAGAAGGAGTGGGATTCGTTATAGATAGCTGCATTTTGTTCTGAACGAGTCTGATCTTTATGCCATAGTCAATCTATGTGCTTGAAGCTAGTATTGACAAAACAATCAGCCATATTGTGATTCCAGTTTAGTAAGTCTTTTTTGTTAATAATATTGTTTTGTAACATTATACTGTGCCCCCTATGGAGCGAACTGTAATTAATAGCTGTCTTTAGTAAAAGTTTGATATTTACTGCACTAAACTGTCTTCTTCTTTGCCTGTCATTGCTGCACCATCCTATACCATCTACCTGCACTTTATAGGAACCCCTGATCACAGTCCAGGGAAGCACAGTTGGGAAAAGGCAAGGATGAAGGAACTAAAGTCCCTCAACATACAATATTAATTGGTTTCGGGACAACCATTGTATGTTGAAACCATGACTCTATGGAAAAGTGTGAACTAGTTTTGACGCCACCCCACCTTCCCCCCACCCCTCCAAATGTCAACCAAAGGTAATAAGAAATGATTCAAGAAAATTAAGCATACAACTAATATAGATAGAGGAAATCTTACATCTACGGTATATAAAATTCTGAAAGACCTGCTGAAAGATGTAAAACACTTACTATGGTGAGCGCAGGAGCTTCCTCGAAGTGCTATACACCACACACAATGGAGCAGAAAAGTAAAATGAAGCCATCCTCATCTGCTGTATTGGAAGGGTGAAGGAAATAAGTAAAGAATGGAATATTGTAAGAAAGACAAAAGTGTAACGTCGCTGGCTGGACATTAAATGGCAGAACCTGACTTTACCTTTAGTAGTCCTCTTTCCTGGATATCAACGATGTCTTCCAGTATTAAGTTACCCCCAGGATGTGCAGTAGAGCTGAATTGTGTTACAACCAGACTGTTACAGTAATAATCACATATCAACACAATAAAAAAACATAGTAGAAAAATAGGTACTCACCATTAGATGACTGGGGCAAAAGGTAATAGTACCCAGATGATGAGTATGATGATGAAACTGACACTGGATATCAGAGCAGAAATGAAAACCAGAGAAATCCCATCTGTAAGGTTAGTGACACACAGCCGTATTTTCAGGCTGTGTGTTGTCCATTTAATTTCACAGATAGCACATTGCCCTGTGTATAGTCTGCGAGGCTAAATGCTTGGATGCTTTTCACATGGACCGATGGTCTGCATAAAAAACTAATGGCATATCCTATTCCAGAATGTTTCACGGATGAGAAATAGGACATGCAATGCCTGTGAATATGCATTGTCCATGTATATCAGGCATCAAATGAACAGGTATCTGTCTGCTGTCCAATGCAAACTGGCCTGATTGCTCCTTAGTGCAACTCATAGTTACAGTTATGTCCTAATAGTCTTACTTTAGTTCTTCCTATGTCTTTCTCTAACCTCTCCCTAACACTGACCTTAACACCAGACACCACTGTCCCCAAGTAGCCCTCAGTTATCTATACTCGTGACCATGTCTGCAACATAGTCCCTGAAAATAAGAGGGCACTAGGATGCAGAAAAGAAGCAAAGCAAGCAAATTAAATAATGGATCAAGGCTAAGAAGATACAAACAAGGAATGAGCAGACAAAAGGGGGGGGGGGGTAAAAACTAAATTGTACCAGACATAACCACAGAAACAAAGCCACACCAACAGGGACATGGCACTAGAACCAAACATTGACTACTGGTTTTAAAAGTATACTGTTACCACTATCATCAGCAACTACACTGCAGATGCCAGGGATATTTAAAGGGAGGCTATCCAAAGAGGAACTCCTCCCTAAGCAAGGTTGGTTGGGCACTTTGATCAGCAGATCCACTCTAATTGCGAGACTGTGGGAAGAGTACATAGTAACTGTACCAGCAAGTTAGAAATCAGGAGATGATGATCCAGCAGGAGATTTTCTGCTAGTTGTAACAAAAGGGAATGAAGAATAGAATATAATGGAATAATGAAGGAAGTAACAAGAGAAAGAGAAAATGTCCATTAGATGGTTAGCATTGGGAAATAGGGAGAAAAATAGGATAATGTGAGAAAGAGGGAGAGATGTTACGACGAAAAATATACAGGCCTGAAGAAGGGGGAAGGGACGCCCAGAACGTTGTTCAGTATGTTAGTGACCTGTGTTTATAGACTTTTGCACTCGTGAGTGATGTCTTGCTATATGGCTACTGGTAATGCAATAGACTTTTGATGAAACAATTTAAAGCTATTTTAGAAGTGTCAGTTTTGTGCATTGAATTTGGAACAGGAGTACGGCTTCTTGGGCTTAGTCACACGGGCGCATCGGTGCCCGTGTGACTGTGCTCTTACTGCAGGAAGAAGACGTCCGTACTTCAGGGCGGATGACCCCCCGCAGCGCAGAAGAAAGAACACATGACTGGCAATGAAGCCGGTCACATGTTCTTTCTTCCGGCGCTACAGAGAGACGTCCGTCCTGAAGTCCAGCCGTCTCCTTCCTGCAGTAACACGGGCGCCGATGCGCTCATGTGACTAAGCCCTCTCTCTGCAAGCAAAAAAATTATTTGTTTTCTCTCGCAGAGGCACAACACGTTTGACGGTTACAGTCACTTTAAGTGGTCCATATGTGTATTGTTACAGTCTTTAGAAGAGTCACATATCTTGATGGTTTCTCTAACAAGCGGTGGGCACATGACCCAGGTATGCTAGACTCACCGGCGTTCCCCCACTTTTTACCACCTTCAATAATAGACTGAGACCAAAATATTGTTGATGGATATTTTGGCCACTGCAGTCATTTTATTTTACAAAAATGACATTACAAATTTAACTCTTTGAATACGGAGAGGAGGCACTTGGAGACACAACCAAAAATTAGGGGTGCTTTTCCCATAAAACCAAACCTTGCCTCCAACCGTACACCCAGCTCAGAGAAAACTCCCTCCACCCAGTATAAAAAAACCCACCTCCATGGACCACCCCACCACCTGCCAACAGGCTGCCACGACATTATACACAAAACTTCAACATCCTTTGTCGCTTCCCTCTACCTTCCTAAAATCTCTATAATTTCCTCTTATCCATCCTTTCTCCTCTCTGTAGGGAGGGTGGGTGAGATTCTTCTTACCTTCTTGTCTAAAATGGCGCTCCCGCCTAAAATAGCCCTCTTATAACCCTTCCTATCTCCCTCCCCCTATCCCTACTCCAACCAATCCCATCTCATCCCTTCCATGTCACCACGCCACCTTCCAACTACTACCTAACACTTAGCCCCTTGTACACCTATTCCGCTCCCTAGTAACGCTGTCATGCAGGGCCTCCCCTTATGGGCCCCGATCCGGCCCCGTGCCTTCTCTTAGGCGCCCTGCACATGGGTAGAAATTCCACGGCGGGATTTCAAGCAGAATTTGCAGACGGCCGTGATTTGTCCATGCGAAATCTCATGCGGAAAACAAATCGCGGCATGCTCCATTTCTGTGTGGGGCTTGCAGAGCCCCGCACAAAAATGTCACTCCCCAGCCGCTGGCTCTGCTCTGGGTTAGCGCCGGCTGGGTGGCAGCCGGCACATCACAGAGCTGGAGCCGCGGGAGCAGGCGAATTCTCGCAGCGGGATCTGACCCAGCCGTCTGCAGGCGGCCTTAAAGGGCAAAACAGAAGTACAGTTGTGGTTAAACTTGTAAAGTCTGTATCAAGATCTGATCATCAGACCACATCCAAGATGAATGACGGCTCTTCCTCAAACCTTCTGCTATTACAGGTTGCCACACCTAACACTTTTCATAGGATGACCAGGCACTTGTACATGATGCCTTAGCTTCTCCTGGGGTCTCTGTGACTGTTAAATCACTACCCATTAACAGAATCCCCTCAACCAACCTCCGCTGCATGCACATACCATGCATACAATAACACCTGTGTAGACACCTATACATTCCCTTGCTTCCCCTACTCATAGCAAACTCTCCCCCAGTTTGAGTCTTCATTTGGTGTTACCCAACGATTCCTGGTGTTATCAACTAACAAAGGAATGGTGACACTACTGAGACAATGACTTACCAGCTCCTGGGGGGTTCCCAGACTTTAAAAGGGTACATGGCACTAACAGTACAATACACTATCAAGCATCACCATCATCATCACTTCGCATAACAATCCCAATAAGGGCAGGCTCACACAAGCTTAATTTCATTGCGTATTACATGCGCAATATACTCTACCGCATAATACGCAGTGATTTTCATTGATTCATTCACACTATATTCATTGCGTATAATATGTGCGTAAAAAAGAATGCAGCATGTTCTATTTTACTGCATATTATGCGCGATAGAGCCATATTGTTCTCAATGGGTGCGTAATAAACGCTGTACATACGCAATTACATTGTGTACGAGCGGCGGTTATGCACAATGTCACTAAACAACAGAGCAGGAAATGTAAAAAAAAAAGAAAATGGGAACACTGTGCATGGCAGCGTGTGTGAGATACGCCGTCATCCGCAGTCACAAATCGCTGCCGTACGCCGGCTCATATCGCGGTAAAACACTGCGTTATACAGTGTTGTAAGGCTGCAAGTATGTCTCTTGTAGTTCACTCCTCATACATGAAATGAAAGGTTATCAAGGGGAATGAGGAATGTGAGGGAATATAAGAGGAAATCATTGGACGAGGAAGTGAAGAAAATATCAGGAAAGTAATAAGTGGAGCTAAAATAGAATAGCGATGGATAATGAGAGAGAAACCATTGAGGAAGATGTCGGCAGGAAGGAATGAAAACGAAGACGGGAAGGCAAAAAGAAGAAGATGGAGAACGATGCATGAATAAGCTATGGGGCGATGGAAGGAAAAGGAAGGAACATTATGGCATAGAATTAGAAAACAGAAGAAAGTGGTAAAGTAAAAGAGAAGAGCCGAGCAAGAAGAGCAAGAGGAGGAAAACAGAAAATAGGATTGCAGTATAGCGAGAAGGTACTATTAGGCCGTATTAACTCGTCTAATGGCGATATGAACAGAAAATAACACAATGAGTTTATTTACATGAGAGCTTTTTTCTCCCAGACCGATGGCCCAATATAGAAAAATCACAGCATGTCCTATTTTTGGGCAATTGTGTTCAGGAATCACTCATTAGTTTCTATGGCAGCAAAAAAAATGAGAGTGTCATGCAAGTTTCATGTGAGTGTGATTTTTTTATTTTTACTATTGAAGCAACTTGTGATTGTCACACGCATGAAAATCTCACAAAACATATTGCATTTGCAGGAAAAAAGACCCACACTGCAGACTGTGCTGCGCATGCAAGTAGAAAATTGGTAGAGAATGCCTGTGCTGGAAAATGGCCATTACAAATATAGGTGTATACTAGTGAACTTGTCTGCTTTAAAATGATGATACCTGTCCTGCCATGCAAAGCACCAAGGACCCACACTGTATATTCAAGGAAAATAAGCAAAAACATTAGTAGAATAATATGGAAGGACAATAGAGGAAGACATTGGTAAGAGTTAGAGATGAGCGAGTATACTCGCTAAGGCAAACTACTCGAGCGAGCATTGCCCTTAGCGAGTACCTGCCCGCTCGTCTCTAAAGATTCGGCTGCCGGCGGGGGGGGGGGGGGGGGGGGGGGGCGGGGAGCAGCGGGGGAGAGCGGGGAGGAACGGAGGGAAGATCTCTCTCTCCCTCTCTCCCCCCTGCTCACTCCCGCAACTCACCGCTCACCCGTGCTGGCAGCCGCATCTTTAGTTAGCGAGTATGCTCGCTCATCTCTAATAAGAGTCCAAGAGGACAAGAGAGAAATAATGGTAAGACTGAAAGGAAGGATAACAGAATGGAGAGCAAGAGAGAGTGTTACGGCTGCTGGCCATGGCTAGATGCTTCCCTCACCTCATCCTCTTGTTGATCACGGCAATCAGTGGTTCCTCCGTCTTCTGGGTGGCAGATGCCTATCCCTCCTACCACTACTGCTGCCCATAGAGAGCGCGCACATGCTCGGCCTGCCTCTTAAAAGGCCAATGTGCTACCCAGCTTTTTACCCACAACCAATCAGGACTCTCTCTTGGTTATTTAAGGCACCCTCAACCACTGGATAGTGAATGAACAATATGTTCTGTTGAGTCTGCAAAGATACTATTTATTTCTGTCTGATTCTTGGTTCTGACCTGTACTTGTTCACCCAGTTTTCCCATATTCTCCTATTCTAACCACTGCTTGTTATTTGACCATGTTCTGCCTGACTATTACCTGCCCTGACCTTCTGCATGTCTCTCCATTTATGAAAAAACTCCACCAGTGCAGACCTTGGCCTTTGTATTGAGTACTTCTCTGACTGTCTCTATAGTACCATGCTACGGGTGCTTTTGACCTGTCAGTTTGCACTATACCAAGACTACTCTTGGGGTAATGGCCTGGGAGCTCCTGCAGATAAGACCAACTGGATGAAAGCCAGGGGACTCCTAGGTTTTGCCCTCAGGAGAAGCCCAAAGTCAAATTGGTCAGTGGCACAGTGGGTCCATAACCACTAAATGTCAGTGAGGACTAGAAAAAAAGAATGGAGGATATGTAATGGGTAAGATAGAAAATAAGCAAGGACGGAAAGACAATGTAGAATATGGATAGCAATGAGGAGAACAGAAGTGAAGAGATAAGCTGCAAAAGGAGATGGTTAAAAGTGAGAGAGACTGGAAAAGTCATAACAAACTAGAAAAGGTTCAATGAACCGCAGAAAAAGAGGAAGAATGTGGTAACAGAAAAAAGGTAACAAAAGAACCAAAGAACCCAAAAAAACAAAGAGAGGGCTTTAACAAAAAGAGCCGTAACAATGAGAGCACCGAGAAAGAGAATACACGAGAGTGCAATAATGAGACATACACGCTAATGAAGAGATGGAGGGATGACAGTATTTGAGAATGAAACAGAATGGATGACTGCAAGGAAAAACAGTGTTATAGACCGAGAAAGGCAGTATACCGGGGAGGAGGGGAGGGGGGCATCAAAAGTGATCGGAAGGAGAAAATGGACAAGTGCAACTAGAAAGCAGGGGGGAGGAGAGAGATATCACAATGCACAGAAACAGAATACAAGAGACCAGCTGTAGAAAGAGCAGGAAGGAGAGATGGATTTATTAAAAGAGGGAGGGAAGGAGACACTCAGGGGTAGATTAAAGTAGATTAGGATGTCTATTGCTTACCTAGTAACCTTCTCTTTCCTTTCTATTTTGCATGCACTTCCAATCAACAAGTCACAGGTAATTGGAGCAGGGATCTAGTCTGGGTGTCACATACGTACATGCAGGCACAGACACAGCTGTGGGGAGGTAAGCCACTGGCACAGAAATGTCTATGGATTTGTAAACTGCAAATTGCATTGACTGAGATAGCAGAATTGGGCGTATGGTGTTTGTATGACAAGGGCTGTGTTTTAAAATGTGATGCCATTTACAGCTGCTAATTTGATCTATAGAAGAACCTACCTTGTGCTTTGTATTCCCAGCAAGCTTATGTATAGAGGGATTGCGAGAGGCGTACTATATACAGTATATATCAGCATGTTTTTATGCTGCAGTGAGTGAATGGCATTTGTTAATGCAGTACGGCTGCAGTGACTGGAGTTTTACTATGTATGCGGAGCCTATATTTGGTAAAGAGTACTTGGCACAGCTTTCTATAGGGTGCACGTATAGGAGGTACATATGTATGTTATGCTTTGAGCAGTGAGTGAGCATAGGACTGGAATATATGAAGCCAGTGCTGGTGAAGACTCGTACAGGTGCTGGATCTCTGCGTGGGAGGAGGTGATTAACTACCTATATGTCCTTTATATTTCAGCTTCAGTCTACAATACTGGAGGAAAATGAGCAACGGTGACAAGGAGACAGATGAAAGTGAATCAATTCACCACTAGAATACGAGAGAGCGAGGAGTAGACGGAAGCGTGCGTGAGAATGAGGGGGTCTCTCTGTATGTATATATGTATCCTTACAACATTTAGGCCAAACTCAGCTCAACTAAGAGATTAGTAATCATAACAGTAAGATACCATCTCTTCAACTATTCCCATGGGATGGAAGATGACGATCTAAGAGATGTGAAGAAGCAGGGTAATCTCTAACATCTACTTCTTTACCCTGATACATACCCTTGTGACATCATGACACCATCTCTTCCTTGGATGCCAACAACTCAGCCCCCTGCCTCGGGTGTGCTGTCCCTACGTGGTCCTGGTTGGGGAGTGGTATATGGAATGATCTGTGGTTGTGGAGTCTTGTGCAATGGACTGGTCCTAGCCGTACTTCTCAGCTGCAGGCATACCTTGGTGTCTGACTTGTATGTGGTGAACCTGGCCTTGGCGGACCTCCTCTCTTTACTTGGGATGCCCCTACTCATCCATCAGCTGCTCCATGATAGAGGTTGGGTCTTTGGAGATATCCTATGTCGTGCTGTGACGGCCTTGGATCTGAACAACCAAATCACTGGTGTGGGTATTATTACTGCTCTCTGCGTTGACAGGTAATGTCTTGAAAGTTATGGGAGTTTCTCTTTTTGTTCCTTACTTACAAGTACCTGCAAGATCTTGTGTTGTATTTTTCATCTGTTCCTTGGACACTTGGTGGAAAATACCTATGGTGTTCTGGAAGCTAAATCTGTGTAGATATGCAATGATATGGTTGTGGGGTAAGTAATAATTCACTAACCTACTAAAAGTAACTGGACCCCTGAGCAAGAATCAAAAGTATTATTTATTTCCATATGTTAATACTTAGTGGGGCTCCTTTGGCCCGGATGACATCAGATACTCCCTGTGGCATACTTTCTACTAATGTTTTATACACTTCATCTAGTATTTCCCTCCATTCATCCTGCAAACTTATGGTGGGTTTTCATAAAGAAAATGGATGTTGTTCATATTTCCTGATGCGACATTCCAGTTCATCTCAAAGATCTTACAGTTTATCTCAAACGGTTCAGGCCAGTCCAATCGTGGAACATCCATATCCTCAAACCAAAGCTAAACAGCATTGGATGTGTGACAAGGCACGTTGTCTTGTTGGAAGTATTGCTGACCATTCCCAGAGTATAATCACATTGTCCGCAGCACATTATTGTCTACATCTCATTCATTTGTCTACAAGGCATTCCCTAAGTATCTTCCACACTGAGGTATGTCCATCTTATTTGAAGATTGAGTAGCGTGTTTCATCACTTCATAAAATGTTCTACCTTTGCTCAACTGCCCAATGATGATGCTCCTAGCACCACTGCATCTTCTTTGAGAGAACTTGCCAGATATTTGCAGGCTGAATGGATGGAAACACTAGCTGAAGTGTAGCAGGTGTTAATAGAAAGTATGCCACGGAAAGTATCCGATGTCATTAGTGCTAAAGGAGACCCAATAAGTATTAACATATGGAAAAAAATACTACTTTTAATTCTTGCTCAGGTATCCAATTACCTTTCGTAGGATAGTGTAGATAACTTGGAAGATATGCCACCCAAGAACCTGAGAAAACAGGGTAGCAAGCAAGATTGGACTGAAATGCATTGGGTCCATCAGAGGAAATGATTAAATGGGCCCACCCTCTGTGTATACAGGACATGTGAATGTCTACTTTTACCATCATCACAACATCTAGAACTTATCACCAATAAGGTTTAATAGGATGTCTGACTACTGTTTCCAAAGTTACCTCCAAATGAGATCATTTTCTGCTAGACTAATGGGGCCCTGTACTGCACCAGAACTTGGGCAGATCAGAAGATCCCCGCCGTTCCAGTCCGATCCTAGGGAGACCTCCTGTGAGAGTTACAATGGTGGCCATAATGGTTGTCATTGTAATTTACCCAGAAAGATATAATACTAAGACATGATTAAATATCATTTTAAACAATCTGACAGAAGTCGACTCAAGAAGGAAATATTTCTTTAAGCATGTATTTACATGGGCCATTTTTTATTGTGAGATGCACAGAAATCACAAGTGAAAAGAACCCATTATTTTTCTCTCGCAGAGATTCAGAAAGTTCGCAACAAGTCATATTTTTGGGTGATTCTGCTCAAGAATCGCCCATTATTTCCTATTGAACTCATAATAATCGCATTGCACTCACATGTAAGCGTGTTTTTTTTACCCGAGTACGATGTGTTTTCTTATATTTTACTATTGGAACATGCAATTTTTTTTCTTGCGTTTGAAAAACACACATGAAAACTGCATGTACAGCGATGCAATGCACTTTTCTCGCAAAAAGCATTGCAATTGCAGCAAAAAATTGCAGGTTTACAATTACGATATCGGTTTGATTTTCTTAGACCAATATTGCACTCGCCTGTGTACATACAGCCTAAAAACAACCTGGGTCAAAATGCTGTCCTGAATAGGAGGGGGTAGTTATTTTACCTGCTGCTGGACTTCTGTGCCAATGTCCTTCCAATCCGCAAGTTCTAGGTCTCATTTTCAGTTGTCACCACAATTGTCAAACTACTTAATCCCCATAGTACATTGGTTGTGTTAGACTACCAATGCACTATATCTGTTTCTAATTGGCTAGCACTGCTCATCTGATCAGTGCTGGCCAATCAGACAGCAGTACACAGTGAGCATTAGGCAGTTAGAAAAAGGGGGCGGATCGGAGGGACAACAGCAGAGAAGAACAACGGCAGAAATATACTCCACTCTCTGGTCCGGGGATAGAATTTTGTTCTGGGACAGGAGGATCGCTTTAACTAGCCATTTGCAGGCCAGACTATACGGCTTCAAGCATCTACAAAGCTTACATAAGCAAGGCACAGCCCGCTAGGGCTAAGGCTTTGTGTCATTATTAATCTGGACATTCCTGTGATGTTTGTCCAACAGCCTTAAAGCTGGAAACTATCGTCTTTTGGATATTGGAGAAATGTCAAGTCCTGACTGATGATACCAAAGGGACTCATGGCATTCTGTGCCAGGGGCTAAGATTGGGTGGCATAGAGCAGATACTGTATATTAATATGTTACTGGGATATATATAGCAGTGGCACATATATGAAATCAGTGCAAATTATAGCAGTCACAAAGAAACTCAAACTGAACATCATTTTAAGTTGTCTATTTTATGTTCTTCTTCCAAAGAATGGACCCCCAGAATAGATCTTCTGTGGGTAAAAGATAATTTAAGGGCTTTGCTTCCTATTGAGTCATGGTATAATTATCTGGAGATGTGTCGGGTTCATATACAGTACTTGGAAAAGAAGGAGGAGGCAATGCCCTTTATGTGGAGAGTGGCAGAAAACCTGCTCTGTTACAAGGTATTAAGAAAAAAGACAGTGATACTTTGAGTTGCCCTAGAAACTGGAAGAGAGAAGGAGGGGGGAGTCATTAATAACGGGGTGACCTACAAGACTGCATATAATAATGGAGTACAAAGTACGGCTAAAGACTATGCATGACACTTTAAAGGTGACAACTATGGGGGGTCGAGTCAGTGTCTTATAGGTAGAGTAAGTTAGTGGGTTTATTCTTGTTCCAGCTGTACAGATAAAACTAGTGTGTGCATAATATTAAGAGGTACTTGTATTAATAGTGATTTTGTGACTATGGTTTTTTGAATTAAAAGTGGCGTCAAATTTAACAGACATACACCCAATTCTCAAACTGCTCCATGCATGTAGATTTAGTGCATGCTCTCTGAAGTGTCGCACATGCAGAAAGAAAAGACCACCGGGTTCAGGAAAGTTTGAACTCTTCTGCTCCCCTATATGCCCTGTCATCAAAATACAGACATAAATTATGGGCAGTTTGGTGGCTGAATAGTTGGTACCGCTTCCCTGCAGCATTGGTATCTTGGGCTGAAAGTCAGTAGTTAGCATTGCTTCCTTGCAGCATTGGGATCTTGGGCTGTAGCTCAGTGGTTAGTACTGTTTCCTTGAAACATTGGGTTCTTGGGTTGTAGCTCAGTGGTTTTCACTGCTTCCTTGTAGCAATGGGGTCTTGGGTTGTAGCTTAGTTGTTATTACTGCTTCCTTGGAGCATTGGGATATTGGGTTGTACCTTAGTGATTAGCACTGCTTCCTTCCAGCATTAAGATATTGGGTGGTGGTAGCTCAGTGGCTAGAACTGCTTCCTTGCAGCATTGGGATCTTGGGTTGTAGCTCAGTTGTTAGCACTGCTTCCTTCCAGCATTGAGATATTGGGTTGTAGCTTAGTAGTTAGCACTGCTTCCTTGCAGCATTCCGATCTTGGGATGTAGCTCAGTGGTTAGCACTGCTTCCTTCCAGCTTTGGAATCTTCGGTTGTAGCTCAGTTGCTATCACTGCTTTCTTCCAGCATTGAGATAATGGGTTGTACCTTAGAGGTTAGCACTGCTTCTTTGCAGCATTGGGATCTTGGGTTATAGCTCAGTGGTTAGCACTGCTTCCTTCGAGCATTGGGTTCTTGGATTGTAGCTCAGTGGTTAGCACTGCTTCCTTGCAGCATTGGGGTCTTCGGTTGTAGCTCAATGGTTAGCACTGCTTCATTGCAGCATTGGGGTCATGGGTTGTAGCTTAGAGGTTAGCACTGCTTCCTTGCAGCATTGGGGTCTTCGGTTGTAGCTCAGTAGTTAGCACTGCTGCATTGCAGCATTGGGATCTTGAGTTGCAGCTCAGTTTTTATCACTGCTTCCTTGCAGCATTGAGATATTGAGTTGTAACTCAGTGGTTAGCACTGCTTCCTTACTGCATTGGGATCTTGGGTTGTAGCTTAGTGGTTATCACTGCTTCCTTGCAGCATTGGGGTCGTCGGTTGTAGCTCAGTTGTTAGCACTGCTGCATTGCATCACTGGGATCTTGGGTTGCAGCTCAGTTTTTATCACTGCTTCCTTCTAGCATTGAGATATTGGGTTGTAGCTTAGTCATTAGCACTGCTTTCTTGCAGCATTGGAATCTTGGGTTGTAGCTCAGTTGTTATCACTGCTTCCTTGCAGCATTGAGATAATGGGTTGTAGCTTAGCGGTTAGCACTGCTTCCCTACAGCATTGGGATCTTGGGTTTTAGGTCAGCTGTTATCATTGCTTTGGTGGCTGAATAGTTTGTGCCGCTTCCTTGCAGCATTGGTATCTTGGGCTGAAAGTCAGTACTTAGCATTGTTTCCTTGCAGCATTGGGATCTTGGGTTGTAGCTCAATGGTTAGCACTGCTTCCTTCCAGCATTAGGATCTGGATTGTAGCTTAGTGGTTAGCATTGCTTCCTTACAGTATTGGGGTGTTCGATTGTAGCTTAGTTGTTATCACTGCTCCCTTGCAGCATTGAGATAATGGGTTGTACCTTAGAGATTAGCACTGCTTCCTTCCAGCATTGGAATCTTGGATTGTAGCTCAGTGGTTAGCACGGTTTCCTTCCAGTATTGAGATCTTGGGTTGTAGCTTTGTGGTTAGCACTGCTTCCTTTCAGCATTGGGGTCTTCAGTTGTTGTTCAGTGGTTAGCACTGCTTCCATGGAGCATTGGGGTCTTGGGTTGTAGCTCAGTGGTTAGGACTGTTTCCTTGCAGCATTGAGATAATGGGTTGTAGCTTAGTGGTTAGCATTGCTTCCTTCCAGCATTTGGATCTTGCGTTGCAGTTTAGTGGTTAGCACTTCTTCCTTACAGCATTGGGGTCTTGAGTTGCAGCTCAGTGGTTAACACTGCTTCCTTGCAGCATTGGGATCTTGGGTTGTAGGTTGGTAGTTAGCACTGCTTCCTTGCAGCATTGTAGTCTTGGGTTGTAGGTTGGTGGTTAGCACTCCTTTCTTCCAGCATTAGGATCTGAGTTGTAGCTCAGTGGTTAGCACTGCTTCCTTCCAGCATTGGGATCTGGGTTGTAGCTCAGTGGTTAGCACTGCTTCCTTCCAGCATAGGGATCTTGGGTTGTAGCTCAGTGGTTAGCACTGCTTCCTTACAGCATTGGGATCTGGGTTGTAGCTCAGTGGTTAGTACTGCTTCCTTGAAGCATTGAGATATTTGGTTCTAGATTGGTGGTTAGCACTGCTTCCTAGGCAACATTAGGATCTTAGTTTTTAACCTGACCAAAGATATGATTTCTCCAGTTCCTACCAGACTCTAAAAAACATGGTGGTAGGATAATTGGCTTTCCACAAAAATATGTGTGAGATTAAAATGGCCATTTATCCTAATGAAAACAGAAAAGATAATTCCAAAGTTAAAAAAACGTCATACGCTCATAGGAAGAGTGTGTGACAAAAGGTGAATCCAATATGACAATGATAATCACAAAACGAAGACTTACTTCGGAGCAGGGGGGTATGATAGGCACAGAAGCCCCCTTCCTAATGATAGTGATGGTGAACCAAACAATAAATATTGGCATCACATTTCTGTGCACATAGGCACCTTCATCAAACCATAGACACATGGAAAATAACATACATATTTATATTAAGAAAAGTTATACCTGTTGTAAAAGCACAGGAGTGCTGGGAGAGCTGCCGGATGCTTGTGCGCCCAACAGTCGTTCCGTGTTAAAGGGCTCTTATAGGCTAATTCACACAACCATGCAAGGCCTCGTGCTACACAGTGAATGGAGTTAATGGAAGTACACAGACTTTCATTGATACATTCACATTAGCGAGTAAACACTGCGTGTAGATCTTTTTTGCAAGCTAAACATTCCCAGGTCCTTTAACCGTTCCTCATAGGACATGATTTACAGAAGTTTACGAACTGGGTACCAAGAGCAGGGTTGCCAACCGTCTAGAAATTCTTGGACGGTCCTTAAAATAGGGCACTTTCTGGGAGAAAAAATAGTTGCTTCTGTGATGTCATTTTGAGGCTGGTGGTACTTGAGAAGGTTATTATGATGGTAATTATCCTTTTAGAGCTCACAGTAAATGCTGGTAATGAGATCATATCAGTATCTGATCTAGAAACGTAACACTTAGAATCTTTATTATTCAGTATGGTTTCCCAATGTGTCCATAAAAAATGTCGTCTGTCTGTGACTTATGGATAAGTTGTCCAGAAAAAAAGGAAAATTCGGGTTGGCAACCTTGACCATGAGCAAGAGGGGGGATACAGGAGGATGGTTGAACTTTGTTATTGATATTACGAGATCTGGTATCACTGTGCACAAAGTGGATGTGTTGGCTGAGTTCTTATGGGATGTCGAGTAGGAATTTGTGACCGTAGACATTTATGGTGGCACTTGTTTGTAAGACAATTAAAATGACCCTCCTGTCCTGGACAAACAAAGATGACCACACCGCTTCTCTGACTACCTGATACACACTGAGCATTGGTATGCATTGGTAGTCTAAGACACTACATGCTGCCCTGACTGGCCAGTACTGCTCATGTGGGCAGCGCTAGCCGATCAAACAGAATGTAGGGTCTTTGACTGAAGATGTATACTAATACACGGTGTGCATCGGATAGTTAGAGAAGTGGTGCAGCCATTTTTGCTTGTCCTGGACTGGGGGGTCAATTTAAGTGGGCACCTGTGGCTGAGACACATCTATAGCATGGAGATGGCATGCACTGTGTGATGGCACCTTTTCTAGATTCAAGAGCTTTGGGACCAATAAGAAGTATTGCTGTGCTGACCACATGCCACATAGAGGTTGCTTGAAAATTTGTATATGGTGCTATATGACTTCCACCATTTTCTACATACCAAATTGTGTACCTCTAAATGTCAGAGAGTATGTGTAATTGTGTTTCTATATAACAATGCAAAACCTTGTTGTTCAAGTAGGGTCACCGATCCGGGCAGTCATTAAATCCAAAGGCTGGTGCGGGTATTTATTCCCTACCATCTATACTAATGGCTGGTAAAAAGTAATTGTTAGCCATGAGGCATGTTAACTCACTCTCCAGCTCCAGCATGGCCGCTGATGATGTAATCAGAGACTCTGAACTCTTCCCTGGCCTCTGTATTCCCTCATGTCATATACGCAGGGTGGGGTTAGAGTCTCTGATTACATCATTGATGGCCTGAGCTAGAGAGTGAGTAAAAGTACTTTATGCTGTGGTTGCTGCCCAGTTGGAGGCACAGGGGTGGGGAAAGCACAAAGAGGGGACACTATTATTATTGGCGCGACTAAAGGGGTCACTATTACTACTGGGGCCACCGAGGGTGTCCTTAGTACTACTGGGGCCACTAAACAGGCACTAATGCTATAGGGGCCACTAAAGAGGATATGATTACTATAGAGGCCACTGAGATGGGCTTTATTCCTTTAGGGGCCACTGAGATGGGTCTTTATTACTATAGAGGCTACCAAGAGGGGGCACTATTACCGTTACTACTGGGTCTACTGCAATAACAGAGGTAAAATCATAGATTGTGATAAGCCACGCCCCTAACCACATACCGTAACCACGCCTCCTTTAACCTTTGCCTGCATTTTTTGGTGACAAAAATGGCAACCCTATGTTCAACACATTCACACTTTAAGCCAATTTTCACAAGCATTCCTATCAATGTGTGTACAAATTAGAGGCATATGCGGACACTTCCTAGGGATAGGTGGGCACATCCTATTTGGCAGCACTTTGCCAATATTTCTGTTTGAATATAGATGTGTTATACATAATTATATTATACATGTGTTTTATGTGTTGTATGCAATTCTAATAGCAGAGCCCTAGTACTGCTGTTTAAGTGATGTACGCTTTCCCTTGTCTATTGCCAGATACGTAGCTGTGGTGCACTCTTCTACAATGGGCCAAAGACGGAGCGTGCGTTGTACGTGGATAGTAACAGGCTGCGTTTGGCTATGCTCACTCCTCCTCAGTACTCCTGCTCTCCTCTACTCTGGAGTGAGATGGGGCGATGGCGTGGCCCTGTGTGTATTTGATCTTCCTGGAGCACCGCCGTCCCTTTACTGGTACACCTTGATGCACAGTCTCCTAACTTTTCTACTGCCTTTGTCGGTCATAGTGGTACTGTACTCACTCACACTTCACCACCTTTCCTTGGTTATGAGAAGAGTCCAAAGGGCACCATCCCAACGTAGCCGGAGGGTCACCCGTATGGCTCTGGCTATTGTGGCTGCTTTCTTATTCTGCTGGGCTCCTTTCCATGCAGTGCAGCTTGTCAATCTGTTCTCCACTGGACCTCCTTCAAGTTCTGCTTTCTACCTCAATCAAGCTGCTATTTGCCTAGGTTACGCTCACAGCTGTGTCAGTCCTCTGCTGGTCATCTGCTGTACTGAGGGCTTCCGAGAACGCCTACCGCATGCACGGTGAGCACTTTTATTCGTCTACCTATTGTGGTGTCACTATGGGTAAGGGTACACGGTAAGACCTAACCAGGGCACAATGGGACAACAAAAACGCATGAAGAGGACCTGTCAGCTTTCTGTTTTAGTATAATACTGTACTTCATTCAATAATATCTCTGGAGCATCCTTTCCTTAAATTTGCATTGTGCCGTTTGGCTGTTACTCCTCCCAGAAATTTATGAATAAATTGACCCCTGGGTGTTAACCACTTCTGGGCTCCTCCCTACACGCTGACACTATTCAATCAGTTCTCAGTATTAGACTGAACAGGGGCACACCCCTTTTGACAAGGGTAATGGTAACCCTGTTCTCCTTTTTTTAAAATATATTTCTAGAAGGAATAATGGAGGAATGGAACGGTGCAGAGTTCTAAGAAAAAATGCTGCAATATTGTTATATCATGGGGGATACAAGTGTTATTTAATACTCTTGTATAAAAAAGACAACATAAGTGATATTTTTATTGGCTAACTAGAAAAAATTATCCTATAGAGGCCTCTATAGCAGGCCAGTTAACAAGAGTATTATGCTACCTCTATCGTACAAGAATATACAGGGTGATTAAAAAAGAATGCTGTTAAAGTAAAGCCGATTTACATACAACAGCCAGAATGACATGAATAGAAGAATTCTTTAAGTCGTTAAAGGGTTTTTTCAGGAAAAATACTATTGATGACCTACCCTCAGGGTAGGTCATCAATAGTTGATCAGCTGGGGTCTGACGCTTGGGACCCTGCCCCTGCTCACAGCACAGCAATTACACATAGGTCGGAGCGGAAGTCTCTGCTCTGACCTCTGTGAAGTGTCCGGCACTTGTAACTGCAGACACGGCTCCCATTGATTTCAATGAGAGATACAATTGCAGTTCTCCGAGCAACAGACCCCAGACGATCAACTGCTGGTAACTTATTTGGAGCATAGGTTATCAATAGTATTCTTCCTGAAAAACCCGGAATAGGATATAAATTGCTGATTGGTGGGGTCCATCACTGGGACTACCACCAATCCCGAGACCTCAGCCCTTGTGTGTTGAAGTGTACATGCCTGCGTTGCATTAACTTCAATGGGATCACTGGAGACAGCTTGAACTCCACTGCCCACACTATTGGAACATTCAGGGGCTGAAATCTCAGGATCGGTTGGGGTCCTAGAGGTCAAACTGCCAGCAATCATCAAGTTATCCTCTGTCCTTAGCCTATCCTATGGATAGGGGATAACTTTCTGCAATGGGGATCAAGTTTATTTTCAGGTAATTGTCCAAAAATAATTAATTTAAAGACATAATTCACTTTTACTTAGTTTATCCTAGCCTGACCTTTTACATTTTCCTCAGGGGCCATAAGGTCCCCCATTGTGTCCAAAGTATTATACTGCAAAAAAGTCTACATTAGATCCATATCATTAGTTGTCTTTAAAGTGTAACTAAACTTTCAAAAAGCTTTCGATGTGTCATAGATACATGTCAGAGATTTTGATTTGTGGGGGTCTGGGTGCTGAGACTCCCACTATTTACTAAAATGAAGTGCTGTGTCCAATCAGCTCTCCTTGAAGCGCTGTACAAGTGTGATGGAAAGTCTCTGTGTGCTTAGACCGCTTTTTGATCACAGCTGAAGGGGCACAACATTCAGCTGAGTGCTTCTACCCCTTCATTTTAGTGGTCTTGTATTTTAACCACTTTCAATAGAAAAACCGCACATGTGAAAAAGTAGATTTGTGACATCCTCACCACCGCAATAAAATCATGAAATTTGAGTTTGATACATTGAGTGACCCATCAGGCAAGGTCAAAGCTGCTGTTAAGTCTAGCGGTGCAGTTGTGCTTCAGCCAACAGAGCCGCTAGGGAGAGTCAAGCGATGCCAAGAAACGTTCATATCAAGTGCTTACCAGTTTAACTGTTGCCATGTCCCCAAGACGTGGAAGACCAAGCCGTGGACGGCCAACAGTTCAAGCCGAATCCTTGGCTCAACAGTTCTTAAAACATTTACAACCATCTCCCCAAACAGTTTAGGTTCGTGTAACGAACATCGGGTCCATCTAGTTAGGCCTCATGTCCACGGGTAAAATTGAATTGTGGGATCTGCAGTTCAATATGCCCATAGACATTCATTGGGCATCCACAGGTAATTAAATAAGAAAGAAGATGCGGCTGCAACGGAGAAGACCTGCACGGCAGCCGGATTTTTCTAGGCCTCATGGCTGTGGGCATGGGTGGAATCCATTGCAGGATTCCACACTTGGAAGCTGTGCATGCTCATGGACATGAGTCTTTAAACTAAATAACTGAATCATGGTTGCGTGTTTTTTTCTGCAAGATTTGTGTGCACAGAAACTACAGTAAAACATGCAGGCGCAAATACGGAAAACTCATTGCGCAAGTACGTGGAGACAAATACGCTTATGCCCGTGTGTTACCGGCCTAAAAAGACATTTCTATTACAGGGGTATATACTATGGTTTGTGTCTCACTGCTGTGAACTGTAAAAGAAAACAGTCCACGGCTTTACTATGTGTGACTGTTCTCAGTAAGAGAAACCAGGCAGTCTTGTAGATATGATATCTTTTAGGCCTTCTTCACACGGGCGCCAAAGTCGTGCGATTTTGTCGCGTTGCTACAATGCCACAAATCACATGTATGTGAAGCCCATGCTTTCCTATGGGTTACTTCACACATGTGATGTTTTGTAGCATGCAACAACCCAACACAAAAACCATGTGGGTCCGGCGATATGCCCGCGACTCGTGAGGTTTTGTAGCCCATGTTTCCCTATGGAGCCTTCCTCTCTGTTACAATTTTCGGGCGGTGCGATGCAACTTTGGCAGTAGGAAATCCTACTGTCAAAGCTAAATCTAAGCCCTAGCTGCAGAAAAAAATTTAAAAAACACATACATCACCTTAGAAGCACGCTCTGCCGCCGCCGCAGCTTCTCACCGGGTCCTGGGACTGCTTATCTTCTTCATCTTCTGGCTGGGGATTTAAAAATCCCCGCTTTCTGGAAGCGCTGGCTGCGATTGGCTGACACTTAGCCAATCACTGGCAGTGCTTGATGAATGGCTATGATTGAACCAATTACAGCCATTCATCGAGCACTGGCTATGATTGGCTAAGCGTCAGCCAATCACAGCCAGCGCTTCCAGGAGGCCGGACAGCGCAGGAGAGATGATGTATACTTTTAAAAAAAAAATTTCTTCAGCTATAGCTTATTTTTGGGGTAGGGCTTATATTTCAAGCCCCCAACCCCACTGAAAATCCTTGCATGTGATGCTACAGTCGCGCGACTTTGTAGCATCACACACGGCTCTGTAGCGCTACAAAATCGTGGTATTGCCGCGAGAAGGAGCAGCTATATCGCACGGACCAGCGATATCGCTGCGATTTTTTTCGGAGCGATGCCATGTCGCCCTGGTAAGGAGGCCTTAATGGCTAACAAAAATGCATAATGTTACAGCGAGCTTTTAGGTTCTTCTATCGACCTTAAACAAAAGCCTGATGAAGGATCGATAGAAGACCTGAAAGCTCGCTGTAACATCATGTATTTTTGTTGACCATAAAAGGGTATCATATCTACAAGATTACTCGGTTTCTCTTACTGAGGACAATCACACTTTGCTCTACTGGCTAACACTGTACCAAACAATTTTTACTATGAGTTGCTGTAGTTGTCCATTGCAGTTTTCGGTCAGAAGGCTTGTATAGGTGAAGCGCATTGCAACCATATGTGAGCCACACAAGTGAAAACTGGGGCAATTCACAGTAAAACCATGTGTGGGTTTTGTCATGTGATTCTCAGCTGCGTAGTCAAACCACTGCATTTACGAGTCCCCAGAAACTTGAAGCACAGAATCACATGATTAATAACAGGTGATGGAGACAATGTAGAGAAAGAGAAAGAGTGCGTGGGCCGGAAAACAATATATTGTACTCTTTTTACATGAAATCATTCAGTGCAGACGTCTGTAGCATCAATGTACACTCATTGACAAATGTACCAAGCAGGAGTTGTCGGAATTGGATGACACTTTCTATGTATGAATGTAATGATGATGTATGTGAGTGATTGCAATATCAGAGTGAAAGGTTACGTTTATTGGGAAAGCTATACAATTCACTGGAGGCTCTAGTACCCTGTTTTGCCACCTTTAGCCTGGATACATGATGAGATACGGTCAGGTGTGGAGGCATACAGGTTCCATATGTTATCCTGTGGCACACTTGGGCACAGATATTGCAACTCGGCCTCTAGATCCTGCACATTCGTAGGTTGCCGAAGCTGGCATTCCAATTAGTCCCGTTAAAGCTCGATAAGCGATAAATCTGCCAACTGGACAGGCCAAGAAAGTATGGCAACCTGACGGACATATTCCCGTGACACCCTTGCTGTATGCAGCCGGGCATTATCTGCTGAAAAATGCATGTTGGAAGCCCTGCCATGAGAGACAACACATGTGGCCTCAGGGTTTCCTGCACTTACCACTGAGCTGTTAGTGTCCCCCGATCGCTACTAGGAGTGACCGATTGTTGTATGTGATGGCTCCTTAGATCATCACACCAGCAGTTGGGACAGTGTGCTGCTCCACTGCAAAGGCTGGATTGAATTGCTCACCACAAGACCTCCATACTTGAACACACCCGTCTTCAGATCACAAATAGAACCTGGAATCTTCGCTGAAGACAATATGGTTCCAGTCCAGAGCTTCTCATTCACAACACCACTGCAAACGAAGGCGATAACATTGGGGCATTAACGGCAGGACATGTAATGGCACAGTGATGCCAAATTTCCTTCTGCTAAGTGCTAGGAAATGGTCCGAGCAGAGACAGGATTCTGTCATGAAGATGCCACCTGTATCTGGTTGATGGACAATGAAACTTTTAGATCTGTTCGTGATTGCTAGTGAATCAAATGATCCTCTCTACTGGTCTATCTCGGCCGTCCTGAGCCTGTTTGCGGTGTGTGCATGCCCTCACTTACCCACTACACCCAACACCTCCTAACAGCTTGGTCAGAACTGTCTAGATGGTGGGCAATTCGGCAACACAACCATCCAGCTTCTCTCATTCCAGTGATCCCCCCCCCCTCTCAAAGTCTGTTAACTGGGTATAATGTCTTTGAGTGCGTCAAAGAGGCATCAAGTGGTCAACAATCTCTCAATCAATCTCTCTCTCAATCAAGAGATACACTTCACAAAAGTAGTCTCTGAGAACCTGTTTATAGGACATTGGGGGAAGAACTTTTACACCTCTGGTGTCAAGACCCCATATCTAATCAGACCACAACTGTAATCATTTGCATATCTGCCTGAGACATAACTGAATGTTGAGTTTTGCAACAATCCGACATTTCTATCTGGGTGCATTATTTTCTTGTCAATGAGTGTATATGCCGTTGGGCTTATAGACTTCAGAAATCAAACATATGACAAAGGAGAGTCTGTTTGGCTTGGTGTATGTATTCATATTAACTGTCTCATTTCTAATTACAGTTGTTGCCGATTCCTGTTCCGTCGCTGGGCTGGGTTTTGGCCAATTTCAACCTTACCGCACAATGGTCCGAGCTCTGCCATCAACAGCCCTCCTATCGATGGACTGTGTGCTCCTCAGCACCGCAGGAGGACGATCCACCTGGAGACCCCTCCATGTTCTATCACTGAAAACACCAGGATCAGTCTTGGAGTACGGGATGAAAGCAGCATCTTGTAATATCTGTTGTAGTTAAACAGAATCTGTCATCTACTTTTAGCCCTATAAGCGATGTTTATTGGCTGAAAGTAAGTGATCCGCTGAGTCTGGGGATGTAAGTATACTTACCTTGCCCATTGTTGTCCCGGTATCACCATTGAAAGCACTGCTCAGTGCATTGAGTGCTAAAGGAGTCCACCCATTCTAATTTTACAATAGACTACTTAGCGGCGTCACTGAATGCACTGAGCAGCGACTTCCAGCACTGACACCAGGGGAATGGCAGGGAAGGTAAGTATAACACTTACATCCACAGGCTTAGCAGGTCACCTATTTTCAGCCGATATGCTTAGCTTATAGGGCTAAAAGTAGGTGTCTTTAACCCTTTCCAATTCACTGTCTGACCTCTAAAGACATTATGATTTAAGGCTGTACAGCTCCGATGTTGGAAGACATCCGTCGGGGTTCTCTTACTGTATATTGACAGCCTCTCTGCTGTCGGAGCCTATCCAACGTGTCACCTCATGCAGTACTGGCTTTAGCCAGCAGATAGCGCCATTGTATAACGGTAGAAAAAGAGTAAGCCCACTAGGAAAACCAGGATACAAATTGGATTGGAATGGGTTAAGTATCACTGATTCTCTGAGGTTCCAATAGATGTGGAGAGAAGCTGGTATACACATAGCTGTGCACACAAGTTGCCATAGACCACAGTAACGATCACATTGTAATTTTATCATAGTCAGTTGCACCATCAGTGGAGGCCCTTGTGGAAGCTATTACAGGGTCCTTTACTGTATTCTTATGCTTATTACAGCTTTGTAAGGGCCTGAACTGATGTTGCAACTGACTTTAGCACAGTTGAGAAAATGCAAATAAACATATAATCGGTTGCTGGTTGCTATACGTTAATTTAGTACAGTCATCTGCAACTTGTGAGTCTCCAGCTGAAGGACAAACTACTAATCCCAGAATTCCCTGATGAGCTGCAGCTGTTGGGATATACTGGTAGTTATAGTTTGGCAACACCTTGCAAGTCTATGTGTTAGAACTCCGATGCTTAGTGACCAGTCTACTTGTTTTCCTAATGGTCCTTAAGGTGTTACATAAAGATCTGTATATAACTGCACACTCATTAAAGGGGTTGTTCAGTTATAAATCATTGATAGTCTATCCTTAGGAAAGCCCATCAATATTAGAAAGGCGGGGGTCTGCTGTGTGGGACCCTCACCAGTTAGCTGCTTGCCAACCCCCCTGGGCTTGTATATGGAGCTGATTTCTGCAGGAAGCAGACAGCTCCATTCCCACTGCAGTGGCCAGATTTGGTATTACAAGCAGTTTCCATTAATGTGAATGGGAACTCTGTAATAACAAGTCTGGCCACTGCAGTGAGAACAGAGCTGTCTACTTCCTGCAGAAACCAGCTTGGTGTATCAACATACCACCCAGTGAACAGCAGATCCTGTAGATTTGCTATTGATGGCCTATCTTAAGTGTAGGCTCTATAAACATAACTTCTGGCTTTGTTTAAAGCAGAAAACTACCTTTGAGAATTCTCTTGTTCAGATAAGATGATCTAGTTTTCTGTTGACATACAGGGAATATATTTGCACTATGACCTTGTTCACAAAGGTTTGGATGCTTTTATCAAGCTAAAACCAGTAGTAAAAAAGGAAAGACTTAAAGTGACCCTCTGAGCCTGGACAAACAAAGATGGCCACAACGCTTCTCTGACTACCTGATGCACACTGTGCATTAGTACGCATCGGTAGTCTAAGGCACTACATGCTGCTCTGACTGGCCAGCACTGCTTATGTGGACAGCATTGGTCAATCAAAGCAGGTGTAGTGTCTTAAGGACCATTTATACTCAAAGATGATTGCTCAAAATTCGTCAGAAACTGAGCTATCATTTTGCATAAGGTACTATTGGGCTAATGAGCCCATTATTAGCTAACTAGCTTCATTTGCATGTATTTAGAGAACAGCGGGTGGTCTGTTCTCTAAATACATCGCTTTTGTTCTGCTGTGGGCTGCTGGCTGCATACAATGCTATCAGCGCTACCTGCGGAGAACACAGTATGCCGTCCCTCTTATGCTGTGCTGAACTCAGCTATGGACGAAGAGTGCATGGTAAGTGCACGCTGGGCACACATTTACAAGCAACGTTATTGCTCAAAAACCGTCGTTTGGACAAATTTTGAGCGATAATCGTTGCGTGTAAATCAGCCTCCATGTATTTAGAGTACAGCGGGTGGTCTGTTTTCTAAATACATCGCTTTTGTTCTGCGGTGGGCTGCTGGCTGCATACGCGCTGCCCGCGGAGAACACAGTATGCCGTCCCTCCTATGCTGTGCTGAACTCAGCTATGGATGAAGAATGCATGGTAAGTGCACGCTGGGCACACATTTACAAGCAACGATTATCGCTCAAAAGCCGTCGTTTGGACGAATTTTGAGCGATAATCGTTGCGTGTAAATCAGCCTTTAGACTAATGATGCATACTAATGCACAGTGTGGATCAGGTGGTTAGAGAAGCCACTCCAGCCATCTTTGTTTGTCCAGGCCTGGAGAGTTGCTTTAACTAGTTTGTGTTGATAGAAATGCCTCAAACGTGCACAGTGTGAATAACGCCTAATGTTTCCTAAATACAGACCGCAACATATCTAATCTAGAGGTTTGATCTCAGTTCCATTCGCTTCTGGAATTAATAAGGTTTATGCACTAAGATATTGGATGTGCTGTGGAACAACATGAAGCACCGTGTCCCACTGCAGCCCAGCAGCAATGCATTACGTCACAACACTAATGATTCACCCCAAAAATATCCTTCATCTCAACTAAGTCCATATCTAAGAATACCAAATTCTAGCTTTTCTTTGTGGCTGTGTTCTGCTGCTCTTAAACTACTTTGAAGATAAATTGCCGTTAGCAACATAGGCCCGTTTTATTACATTCATCTGATTAAATTCCGCTCCTGTGCCATAGGCAAACGAGTGTATTTTAAGGTTCATGTGCTGTCCAAATCTACTGCTGACTAGATGCGGACAGCACACAGACCCCTACTAGTCAATGTACCAATTGACAACACACATCAGTTTTTTTTACACAAACGCACAGGTCACATGAAAAAAAAGCACAGCTTGCACTATTCTGATACACAGATGACACTCGCCTACTCAAATCAATGGGGATAGCATTGATAAAATATAACGTGTCCAAAGATGAGCTACAAAAGCGGTGAGAGGTCTGTAAAACAAAACCTTTCTGGAAACACTTAAATAACTTCATTTGTATAGCCTGGAGGAGAGAAGGGAGGGTGGGACACGATGGAAACCTTTATATAAGTTACAGGAGGAGAGAAGGGAGAGGGGGACATGATGGAAACCTTTATATAAGTTACAGGAGGAGAGAAGGGAGAGGGGGACATGAGGGAAACCTTTATATATGTTACAGGAGGAGAGAAGAAAGAAGGGACATGATGGAAGCCTTTTTATATGTTACAGGAGGAGAGAAGGGAGAAGAGGGACATGATGGAAACCTTTATATATGTTACAGGAGGAGAGAAGGGAGAGGGGAACATGATGGAGACCTTTATATATGTTACAGGAGGAGAGGAGGGACATGATGGAAACCTTTATATGTGCTACAGGAGGAGAGTAGGGAGAGGGGGACATGATGGAAACCTTTATATACATTACAGCAGGAGAGAAGGGAGAGGGGGACATGATGGAAACCTTTATATACATTACAGCAGGAGAGAAGGGAGAGGAGGGACATGATGGAAACCTTTATATACATTACAGGAGGAGAGAAGGGAGAGGAGGGGAACATGATGGAAACCTTTATATATGTTACAGGAGGAGAGAAGGGAGAGGGGGACATGATGGAAACCTTTATATATATTACAGGAGGAGAGAAGGGAGAGGAGGACATGATGGAAACCTTTATATATGTTACAAGAGGAGAAGAGAGAGGGAGACATGATGGAAACCTTTATATATGTTACAGGAGGAAAGAAGGGGGACATGATGGAAACCCTTATATATGTTACAGGAGGGAAGAATAGAGAGGAGGACATTATGGAAAACTTTATATATGTTACAAGAGGAGAGTAGGGAGGGGGGCATGATGGAAACCTTTATATATGTTACAGGAGGAGAAAAGGGAGAGGGGGACATGATGGAAACTTTTATAAATGTTACAGGAGGAGAGAAGGGAGAGGGGGACATGATGGAAACCTTTATATATGTTACAGGAGGAGAGGAGGGAGAAGGGAGGACATGATGGAAACCCTTATACATGTTACAGGAGGGAAGAATAGAGAGGACATTAGGGAAACCTTTATATATGTTACAGGAGGAGAGAAGGGAGAGGGGGCATGATGGAAACTTTTATATATATTACAGGAGGAGAGAAGGGAGAGTGGGAACATGATGGAAACCCTTATATGTGTTACAGGAGGTAAGAATAGAGAGGAGGACATTATGGAAACCTTTATATATATTACAGGAGGAGAGAAGGGAGAGGGGAGACATGATGGAAACCTTTATATAAATTACAGGAGGAGAGAAGGGAGAGGGGAGACATAATGGAAACCTTTATATATGTTACAGGAGGAGAGAAGAGAGAGGGGAGACATGATGGAAACCTTTATATAAATTACAGGAGGAGAGAAGGGAGAATGATGGAAACCTTTATATATAATACAGGAGGAGAGAAGGGGGAGACATGATGGAAACCTTTATATATGTTACAGGAGGAGAGAATTGAGAAGGAGGACATGATGGAAACCCTTATATACGGTATATATATTACAGGAGGGACGAATAGAGAGTAGGACATGATGCAGCCCTTTATATATGTTACAGGAGGAGAGAATTGAGAGGGGGGACATGATGGAAACCTTTATATATATATTACAGGAGGGAAGAATAGAGAGGAGGACATTATGGAAACCTTTATATATGTTACAAGAGGAGAGTAGGGAGAGGGGGGGACATGATGGAAACCTTTATATATGTTACAGAAGGAGAGAAGGGAGAGGCGGACATGATGGAAACCTTTATATATGTTACAGGAGGAGAGAATTGAGAGGGGGGACATGATGGAAACCCTTATATATATTACATGAGGGAAGAATAGAGAGGAGGACATTATGGAAACCTTTACATATGTCACAGTAGGTGAGAAGGGAGAGAGAGACATGATAGAAACCTTTATATATGTTACAGGTGGAGAGAAGGGAGAGGGGGACATGATGGAAACCTTTATACATACTTCAGGAGGAGAGAAGGGAGAGGAGGACATGATGGAAACCTTTATATATGTTACAGGAGGAGAGAAGGGAGAGGAGGACATGAGGGAAAGCTTTATATATGTTACAGGAGGAGAGAAGGAAGAGAAGGGACTTGATGGAAACCTTTATATATATTACAAGAGGAGAGAAGGGAGAGGGGAGGACATGATGGAAACCCTTATATATATTACAGGAGGGAAGAATAGAGAGGAGGACATTATGGAAACCTTTATATATGTTACAGTAGGTGAGAAGGGAGAGGAGGACATGAGGGAAAGCTTTATATATGTTACAGGAGGAGAGAAGGAAAAGAAGGGACATGATGGAAACCTTTATATATATTACAGGAGGAGAGAAGGGAGAGGGGGACATGATGGAAACCTTTATATATGTTACAGGAGGAGAGAATTGAGAGGGGGGACATGATGGAAACCCTTATATATATTACATGAGGGAAGAATAGAGAGGAGGACATTATGGAAACCTTTATATATGTCACAGTAGGTGAGAAGGGAGAGAGAGACATGATAGAAACCGTTATATATGTTACAGGTGGAGAGAAGGGAGAGGGGGACATGATGGAAACCTTTATACATACTTCAGGAGGAGAGAAGGGAGAGGAGGACATGATGGAAACCTTTATATATGTTACAGGAAGAGATAAGGGAGAGGGATATGATGGAAACCTTTATATATGTTACAGGAGGAGAGAATTGAGAGGGGGGACATGATGGAAACCCTTATATATATTACATGAGGGAAGAATAGAGAGGAGGACATTATGGAAACCTTTATATATGTCACAGTAGGTGAGAAGGGAGAGAGAGACATGATAGAAACCGTTATATATGTTACAGGTGGAGAGAAGGGAGAGGGGGACATGATGGAAACCTTTATACATACTTCAGGAGGAGAGAAGGGAAAGGGGGACATGATGGAAACCTTTATATATGTTATAAAAGGAAAGTAGTGAGAGGGGAGGACATGATGTAAACCTTTATATACGTTACAGGAGGAGAAAATAGAGAAGGGAGATATAATGTAAACCTTTATATATGTTACAGGAGGAGAGGAGGGACATGATGGAAACCTTTATATATGCTACAGGAGGAGGGGAGGACATGATGGAAACCTTTATATATGTTACAGGAGGAGAGAAGGGAGAGGGGGACATGATGGAAACCTTTATATATGTTACAGGAGGAGAGAAGAGAGAGGGGGGACATGATGGAAACCTTTATATATATTACAGGAGGAGAGAAGGGAGAGGAGGGAAATGATGGAAACCTTTATATATATTACAGGAGGAGAGAAGGGAGAGGAGGGAAATGATGGAAACCTTTGTATATGTTACAAGAGGATAGAAGGGAGAAAAGGACATGAGGGAAACTGTTATATATATTACAGGAGGAGAGAAGGGAGAAGGGAACATGATAAAACCTTTATATATGTTACAGGAGGAGAGAAGGGAGAGGAAGGACATGATGGAAACCTTTATATATGTTTCAGAAGGAGAGAAGGGAGAGGGGGGACATGATGGAATCTTTATATATGTTAGAGGAGGAGAGAAGGGAGAGAAGGGACATGATGGAAACCTTTACATATGTTATAGTTATAAATAACATCAACAAGGGAAGTGTTTCTATTAGGAAGGTAAACATTAAAACAGAGGGTCACAATCACAGATTGTGGGGGAGATCAGAAGTAATGCCATGAAATATTGTTTTACTGAAAGAGTAGTAAATGCCTAGAACAAACTTCCCGCAGATATGGTTGGAAAATCAAGAATAAATTAATTCAAGCCTGGCTAAGCAGAGATCTATCCTAAAAGAGAAATGAAAAGGAAAAACTAGATGGACACGACAAGGTGTGTGTGTGTGTGGGGGGGGGGGGGGTCTTTTTCTGCCATCGATTTTTATTATTTCTTTGTTAAGAAATGCACACAAAAAATAATTGGTCTTGTTTCAGGTTTTTTTTGCAGATGTGAAAAATGGAATAGTATAAAATTAAAAGCCCAAGGTGTCTTGAGGGGTCAGGGGCTAATAGAATCATGTTTGGTAGCAAATCATGTTGGGGGGGGCCTCTTTTATTTTAATGATTTGTTTAACATCTCTGTCAATAATATTGGCGCCTGTGAAGTGCAGTCTATCTAATAATTCCATCAGCGGTCGATATACATACTAATGGTAAGAGCGTTGTATGAATCAATCACTAGATAAACCACCCAGGGCTTTTAATTTTGCAGAATTCCTTTCGTTCATTTCATTAATAGAATAATGATTTCAATAAAGGTTACGTTATTTAGATGGATGCAATGGAAATAGGCTTTAGTTGATAATGGCAACCTTATCTTTAGAAGTAAATTAAGAGTTGAGTGCATCCATTAGGGTCTCTTTAGTATTGATATTAGCTGCTGGTCTTAAAGGCACAATAGTGGTCATGATGGAAACATTTATATATGCTATAGGAGATAACAGGAACTCCATTCTCTGAACACAGTGCTGGAATCCCCACCTACTGGATCTATGTGCATATAGTTGGGACATGCCATAAGTGTCTTTGGTCAGACTTTACTTTTTTTACTAAAATTTAGGCAGAATTTGAAAGCTAACATGGTGATAAATGTTTAATTGCTGGAGGTCCAACTGCTGGGACCCATAGGAAGCAGAAGAATGGCGCATGCCTTGAGTCCCCTGGGTAATGAAGTGGTGGTGCACATGCGTGACACCAATCCATTCACTTCTTTGGGACTCAGGAAGATAACTGAATCTTTCACTTGAATCTCTCAACTGACAATGAACAGAGTGGTGATCATGCATAGGCTCTGCATCATCATTGTGATCTCTGAGGGTCCTAGTGGTCGAAGTCCCAGCAATCAAACATTTATCAACTAATCTGTGGATAGGTGATAAATGTTTTTGATGGGATAAGCCCTTTAGCCTAATGGGCCTCATTGCTCCTCATGGTCCCCTAATGCACACAGTGTGAAATATCCCCAAAGCTCATGATCTTCTATCTGGGTTTCCATCTTCAGTACAGGACTCAAAGGCTTAAATACCAGGATAGCAGACTGATATGGGGTCTATCTGAAAGAAATATGTGACATATCCTATTTTGGTGCATATTTCGTTGCCTATTCTGTATATTTTCATACATACAAAACCCTTCTTCAGCTATGCAGTTAAGTAAAGATGAGGCTGAGAAATCCATCTGCAACTGCATAACTGAAGTGGGTACTCTAGCTGTGCCTGCACTGTTCTATCTAATGCAGGCACAGCTATTCCCTGTAACCCTGTATTAGTACATGTCTGCTTTAGATTTTATTTATTTTCAAACCTACTTAGTCCTCTTGTAGCCCCAAGATGTGTGCTGGTGTTATTACTGTGTCTTGCCTTCGATGGTCAAGAGAAGCCGTTCTGTGCTGCAGGCAGCTTCTCCCATTCACTTAGCCCTTTCCACCCAGACCCAATGCACTGTCAGTGTCTCAGCGCATCTGATGTACATTACAGTATGTCAGAACCTGATGCACTAAGACACTGGCAGTGCATGGGGTTTGGTGTAGAATAAGCGCCGTGAAGAAGAGAAGCTGTTTGCAGCACAGAATAGCTTCTCCTTACACAATGCCAGAGACAGAGCACCAAAGGAAGGAGAGAGCAGTGCAGACACTAGAGAAAACAGTGCAGGCACAGCTGAAGATGGATTTCTCTGCCACATCTTCACCTAGCTGCACAGCTGTAGAGGGGTTCTGTATGAAAATGTACAGAATAGGTTAAAAAACGTATTGCAAAAATGCTTAGAATCGCCTAGTCTGTACATTTTTGAAAAATTGTAGTTGCTCTTTGAACACCCCTACAAGATTTCACTGATTATCAGAATCCAAATACTACAGTTCATATGTATGAATAGCTTTTTATTTTATTATGTTCCCATAATGCATACTTTAAAGCAGCCATTTTTGATAGCACCCTACCTTTGGCAGACCTTAGTTGTCTGTGCGAGTATATTGAGGAACACTTGCACAGAGAAAAAAAACAATAATAAATTGTCGCAACACCGAATCATGAAGAGGCGTGAGCTGCTACAGCGTAGAAACTGTACTGTAATAGCAAATATAGGGAGTACAATGCTGTTATAGCTTGCAGGTAAGGCCTAACGTCCACGGGCAGATTTCAATTGCGGAACCCGCGCAGACGATCCACAGTTCAAGCTGTCCATAGGGAAAAATGGGCGTCCGCAACTGAATTAAAGCATGCAGATTTGATTTGCGGATCTTTGGAAATCAAATCGCAATATGCTCCATTTCAGTGTGGTTCCCGCACTGATGGCTTTTGCGGGAAAGCAGGAGTTTAAAGAAAAAAACTCTACAGCGCATGTGCGCTGGCGCAGCAGAGAGCGCTTCCGCACACATGCGCAGTAAAGACAAAAGAAGATTCGGACAGGTACGCACCGTCCTTGGCCGCAGACAGGGTCGCATTCCACTGTGGGCTCCCACATGCGGAATCTGACCCGCCTGTGGACCTGAGGCCTAATACACACATATAAACACTATAGATAAGGTACTAACATTCTTAAAGGGTCACTCCAGTGATTTTTTAGATTCATTCATCACATAGCTATCCCGCCTATATATATATATATATATATATATATATATATATATATATATATATATATATATATGTATATATATATATATATATAGACTAGTGTTAGTTTAGCTAGTCATTTCTTTCTGGCCCCCCGGCCTCTTTTTTTCTCAGCTGGTCATGTGATCTCAGTCCTGACCAGCTTAGATCTTTCTAGGAGTTATGGATTCATTTTCTAGTCAATTTCTCTGTCTGCGTGATGCTCTTACATGAATCTACCACAAAAACTGCTTAGGCGTGGGTACAGAATCTTCTGCCACCATTACTGATCACACAGCTCCTGTCATACAGCGATAACAGAGGAGATCACATCGCATCCTCCTGACTGCTTATTTATGGTCTGTAACGTATTTAGGTGCATATACAATGTAATGCTAATTATACAGTCCCTCTCCCAGTAATGCTGGGTTTAAGTAAAAACTTTCACCATCAGACAGGAAGCTGCATGGCATAGAAACAGCTGTAACACAGAGAGGAGACCTCCAGAGCGTGACAGGCAATCAGTTGAGGGAGGGCAGGCATGGAAAAATGCGTTTTTGCAGGAGTGGCCATTTAAGTTTGACTAGAGCTTAAGTAGCCATGAGCATGGAAGTAAGAATATTTGGGACCTAAAAGATGTCATTTTTCAGAAATATACATTTTATTTCATGAGCAATATCAGTTCTAGTCAATTATTTTTATTGTAAAGTATTTTTTTCATCTTGTTCCAGAGATGTTCCAGAAAGCTAAAACTACTAATTAATCCGTGACCTTCAAAAAGTACAAATATGAAGGCACATTTTCCTCTATTAACCCATTAAGGACCAAGCGTGGTAAATATACGGCGTCTGGTCCCGGGCTTAAAGCGCAGCCGATAGTAAAATTACGGCGGGGATGTTGGTGACAGCTGATAACCCAGAGGAGAAGGCAGGAGGGGTGGCAGATTCCCGATCAGGTCTGCCAGGGACTGTTGTCACTACAGGTGATGTTTTTCTCTGTAACTGAGACTCCTATGGATGCCCCAACTACAGCGAAAAAATGTCAAATAAAAAAAAGACAAAAAACATGTGATTGTCCCCCAGAGGTCTTATATGACGTCATTGGGGGACATAGATAGTAAGAAAAATAATTACATAAATAGGTAAATAAAAATTGCAGAATAAAACAATAATATATACCGTATATACCGGCGTATAAGACGACTTTTGAACCCCGAAAAATCTGCTCTGCAGTCGGGGGTCGTCTTATGCGCCGGTAATACAAAAAAAAAAAAAGTGTAAAAAAAAAAAATTTTATTACTCACCTCCCACGGCGTTCTGTCGCGCTCCGGCAGGATGTCGCTGGCTCCGGCAGGCTGTCGCTCGCTCCTCGTCCCCGCCGCAGCATAGCTTTCTGAATGCGGGGCTTGAAATCCCCGCTTCCAGAAAGCTAATACACACGCCGGCAGCCATGACAGCATTGAATGGCTGTGATTGGCTAAAGCACACGTGGCTTCAGCCAATCACACTATTCAATGACATCATTGAATGGCTGTGATTGGCTGAAGGCGCACGTGTTAGCAATCACACCCATTCAATGATGTCATTGAATAGTGTGATTGGCTGAAGCCACGTGTGCTTTAGCCAATCACAGCCATTCAATGATGTCATGGCTGCCGGCGTGTGTATTAGCTTTCTGGAAGCGGGGATTTCAAGCCCCACATTCAGAAAGCTATGCTGCGGCGGGGACGAGGAGCGAGCGACAGCCTGCCGGAGCGAGCGACATCCTGCCGGAGCGCGACAGAACGCCGTGGGAGGTGAGTAATAAAATTTTTTTTTTTTCTCCACTGAATACCGGCGTATAAGGTGACAGTTGGGGGGTCGTCTTATACGCCCCGTCGCCTTATACGCCGGTATATACGGTACATAAGAAAGAAAATAACCTATGGCCGACGTCAACCAAAACCGTCGCTATATGCGCCCTGTAAACCAAAACCATACATATTATATATCAAAACGTCTGAAACAAAATGAGTAACCTGTTCCCATACTTTATTTTAGCGTAAATATACTAATTGGAAAAAAAAACTATAAATGTTAAAAAAAATCATTTTTTTTAGTTTTTTACCCCCAATAAAACTAAAAAACAGAAAAAAAGTCATTGAAAAAGATATTTTAAAAATCGTCCTATATGTCATGGGAAAAAAAACACAGCAAAAATAATTTTGATAGCTAAAGGAAAAAAAATAGGGCAGTAAAACTACCACACGGTTAAAATCCCTAAAAGTGGTCCTTAGGGTGGCTTCACACGAGCGCTTTTTGCGCGTACATAGATGCGTACATAGGTGCACACCCACGTATGTGAAAAAACACGCGTGAATGCAGGTCCACGCATTGTTTTCAATGGATGACCTGCCGACACCCCTTAATTGTTTTTCAGGGAAGGGCTTTACATATAAGCCCTACCCTGAAAAAACTGAATTTTAGTGTAAAAAAATAAAATGCACGCATTGTCTTCAATGGAGCTGCGGCTGCTGACGGCGGCTCCATTGAAAACAATGCTTTGCCTGCACCCCTGCATTCTTTTTCAGGGAAGAGCTTTACATATAAGCCCTTTCCTGAAAAATAAAAAGTTTAGTGTTAAAAAAAAAAAAAAAATTATATATATATATATAAATATATATATATATATATACCTCTCCACCGCTGCTGAGACCCTGCGGGGATGAAAGAGCTGAATGTGATTGGCTGCGGTGCTCAGCCAATCACAGGCAGCTCTCCCCGAATGAATGACGGGCGAGAGCTGCCTGTGATTGACTGAGCACCTCAGCCAATCACATTCAGCTCTTTCAGCAGGCGGGGATTTAAAATCCCCGCCTGCTAATAGATCAGCACCACAGTGGAGGGGACAGCAGGAGAAGACTCAGCTGTGCCCCGCCAGCTGAAGCAAGGTGAGTGTGTATTTTTTTGCTTTTTTAAAGCACTTTTACTTGATTTTCAGGGAAGGGCTTATATTTAAAGCTCTTCCGTGAAATCAATTGTCGGCAGCACAATCCTCTACCGCAACTGACATGTGTGACAGCTGCAGTAGAGAATTGAAGAATTCCTCTGCTGCATCTGTCACAGATGTAGCAGCAGGAAATTCTTTTGAAATAGTCGGAATGAAGGAAACATCAGCCGCATGCGGCAGATGTGTTCTTTATCCCTGTGGGGGTCACGGCAGCGGCTGAGAGGTAAGTATATATATATATATTTTTTTTTCACTAAAATCTTTCTTTTTCAGGAAAGGGTTACATTGAAAACAATGCGCGCATTCCCAATGGTGCACGCATGTCCTATCTTTGCAGGCACACGCCTGTAAAGCACGGATATGTCCACACACCATAGGGAATGCAATGTTGCAAATAGAAGCGTGTTTTTGTGCGTGCATATGCATGCACAAAAACATGCTCGTGTGAAGCCACCCTCAAGGTACAAAACAGCCTGGTCCTCAAAGGGTTAAAAGAATAGGCAGCATGACGGAAAACCCAACTATAGGGAAGAGGGTCTGTTGGGTGCTCTTGGTGTCGGTCATGTAAGCGACTTCTGTTATTTTCATTGTTCTGCTCCTACAGAACAATTATATTAACAGTAATAACAATGCAGATGTGATTGTGGCCTTCGCATATCATATATTCATATCCATAGTGGCTGCATCCTTCTTTATCATTTTATAATGAAGCTTACAACAAAACAATGAAGGCCGGTGTTCCACGGACAATATGCCTTCAGATCAAGCGTAGGCAGCAGTCTCACTTTAATGCACCCAAGCTCCTGTCTAAGTAGTGTTTCCCAACCTTTTCTGGTTTGCAGCATAACTTGGCAAAGTATGTTATCTTGCAGCAACCCTGCCAAAGACAAAAATGCCTCTCTCTCTTTTTCTCCCTCTATCGCAGCAGCCCTGGGAGATACTCACAGCACACCCAGGTGCTGTAGCACCCTGCTTGGGAATCACTGGGTCAAAGTAATATGTGCTTACATTGCATCTCAGAAGACAAGCAATGTCATTTTGTAATACAGGCCTAACAGTAATAATCATACTTTGTAGCGATAGAAGTGATCTGTTATGAATTATGATGCTAATGTCAATTTTAATCCAGTATTGCCTGGAGTCTGGAGGCATAGAAGGAAGCACATAAAGCAGTAATGGGCTCAGAGGAAATTAGCTGCTGCTTGCAACCCACAAAGCTCTGTTGTATTATCCTGGTCCTGGAATCTAGTTACACACTATAGGAGCTAAGCTATAAAAACGTTAAGCTTCTGCTTGCTGCAGATTTTGGTGTCGATCTGCAGCAGATTTCACTGCTTCAATTTGAATTCAATTGGCAAGGGTGAAATGTGCTGCAGATCTGCACCAAAAACTGCAGCAAATCAACTACATGTGAATGCATCCTTAGGCCACTCTCACACAGGTGTTAGCAAAATGCCTCCTTCGAAGGCACAGCATTTACTGCGATTTCGAGGAGTGTTTTCGAACGCATTCTACAGCGCTTGACAGTATTTTTTAACAGACATCATCATTGTAATGGACGATGAGATGTGTTAAAACGCACTTAAATGCCCCAAAATAGAACAGACGGCGCTCGAAAAAAATGCAGAGTTTCTAACCCTAGTATAGGAGGCCCTATTGAAATGCAGGCGTTGTACAGCGTTTAGCGCAGCGGGTGAAAAGCTGCACTGAACGCTGTCAAAAGTGGTAAGTGTGAGAGATTTGTTGCAGAATTTCCGCAGGTTGGAGTTACAGTACAGTTACAGCAGAAAATCCGCAGCATTTTTCTTCCCTCTACAAGTGGATATGATTCGCTTTAACCCTTTCCAATCCACTGTCTGACCTCTGAAGACATTATGATTTAAGGCTGTACAGCTCCGATGTTGGAAGACGTCCGTCGGGGTTCTCTTACTGTATAGTCCCAGCCTCTCTGCTGTCGGAGCCTATCCAACGTGTCACCTCATGCAGTACTGGCTTTACCCAGCAGATAGCGCCGTTGTATAACGGCAGAAAAAGAGTAAGCCCCCTAGGAAAACCAGGATACAAATTGGATTGGAAAGGGTTAATCCCATTCACCTTGAGGCCTCATGTCCACGGCACGTGCGGATTCTGCATGCGGATTTCCGCAGTGGATGCACTGTGAGTGATAGCGGATTTGATTTTTAAATCACTTGCGGAAGATTGTGGATTCTTTGTTTTTTTAAATGCGGATGTAACCGCGTGCACAGTGGATCGTCTGCGCAGAAAAAATTCGCAACCCCACCTCTCACCTTTTTCCCCACCTTCCTAATTGATTTTAACCTTCAAATTCGCAGTGCATCTGCAAATGTATCTGTGGATGCACTGCGGATCACTTGCTCCCATAGAGATGAATTGCGCGTCATCCGCGGTAAAATGGAGCATGCTGCGATTTTTTTTTACGCACGTGCCATCCGCAAATCAAATCAAATCCGCAGGTGTTAAATTAAGTGCGGACGCCCCATGCTTCTCCGCGGACTGCTTGAACTGCCGTGGACATGAGGCCTAATAGTAAACGTTTCCGCTGCGATTTTTCCTGCAGCGTTTCCACAACATGTGAATGCAGACCAAGGCCACGAGCGTATGCATTTGCTCCGCATTTTTGCACACTGGAGATTGCATTTTTGAGCATGCTACTGCGTTTTTTACTGTACCTTTTGCGCACATAAATCGTGCACAATTACTCACGCAAAAAAAAACATAGCCACGGTTCCGTACATTGAAATGGCTAATTAGCCTAATTAGTTTCATATGTTCTATTTTCCTGCACAAATGCATAGAAAAATAGAACATGCAGCGGATTGTTTTGCGCAATGGAATTGCATACGCAAAATCCACACATTTGAACAAACCCATTGAAATGAATGGGTTCTATACTCTGCATATTGCGCGTGCAAATACGGTCATGTGAATCCGGCCTAAAGGAGTTTTCCGGGACTCCATTATTGATTACCTCTCTATAGGACTGTGACAGGCAATCGGGTGAGAGGGGCAAGGATGAAAGTGTTTTTTCACGGGGGCAGCCCGTTAGTAAATTTTGTTTACAGGACAATGGAGTATAGATCAAAAGTCAGCAATTTGTACAGGGAAATATACCAGTATGCAGTAATGAGCAGCCTCTGTATTGTGTACCACATATTTGGAGGCGCACTTCATTGTAAAGTAGTTCTCCTGGAGTCTAGCATATGTAAAAAATATTGTATAAAGCTGTACTATAATAGGTATTGATTATTCTGTACTGGTTACTGCTCTGCTGCTCCCATTGTTTTCACTGCAGAGTATCTGAATATGGGTGGGACTGTAATGTCGTTGGCATCTATTATGCCACAGTCCTGTGTTAAGCCCCATTTACATGCACCGATTATCGCTTAGAATTTGCTCAAACAATATCTTTTGAGCGATAATCGTTGCGTGCAAATGCTACCATTGTTTGCTTTTTAGTTGAGTCTAAAATCCATAATTCGGCCGGAGAGCATATAGCAGGGCTGTGATTCTCCAAGGGAGCGCTCATAACATTATATTCAGCTGCAGTCCCGCAGCAGAACAATAGAGCTGTATGCAGATAACAAACCACCCGCTGTTCCCTGCATACAACTCAGGGAGGTTCATTTACATGCAAATGAAGCTAATACGCTACTAATGGTCATTAGTGCTCATTAGTAGCTTATGCAAAATGATCGCTCAAACTGTCAATCATTCTATCTTTTCAACGAATTTTAAGAGATCATCTTTGCGTGTAAATGGGGCTTTAGGAGATGGCAGCACACAGCCATCAGTATTGTAAAAACAGCATTTTTGCACACATGCGTTATTCTATAGTGCTGATGTCACAATGTACATTAGGGAGTTATTTTTTTATCGTGTAGTCCACTAATTTTTATATTTTACTAGAGCCCCGACAATCGCTTTAAAAGGGCTGCCTGGTTTTGAAAACCAATTTTCGAACACTGTATGTATTCTAAAGTATATGTCACCAGGGGCGTAACTATAGAAGATGCAGGGGATGCGGTTGCACCCGGGCCCAGGAGCCTTGGGGGGCCCATAAGGCCTCTCTTCTCCATATAGGAAGCCCAGTACTATGAATAAAGCATTATAGTTGGGGGCCCCGTTCCAGGTTTTGCATTGGGGCCCAGGAGCTTCAAGTTGCGCCTCTGTATGTCACAACATATAAGCACCATAAACTAAGTTATGGTGGTCATACGGCAGGATCCCTAAAGTCTGAGGAGGTATTTCTTATACTTTCGCGGCTTCCCGATCCTGTGAAAGCTGTGCATGTACACTCCCATTCATTGCTATGGGAGTGTACATGCACAACATGCAGCCGGTGGACCGCACTGACTTTTGAGGGTGATAGTGCTGGATCGGGGAGTCGGGTAAGTATAATAAATACCTCTCCGGACTTCAGGGAACCTGCCGTATGAGCACCATAACTTAGTTTATCTAGTGAACGGTTCCCGTTAATAAGGGGAGTCCTTCACTGAAGGCCTCTATCCGAAATCCAAAGCATAGAGGAGCTAGAAAATGCATTTGTCCCTCGCAGCTTGCCCGCAGATTGCACCGGATCACTGGGGGTCTCAGCGGCAGGACATCCAGGGATCAGCTTATTTCCTAACAAATAGGACCACCGTACAGATCTGACAATGTATTAAAGGGATGGGATTATAGGGGAGATGTGAATGTATGAGGGTAGTATGTTCGCAGTAGGAGCAGCAATCTTGCCTTACCGACCCTCTAACACATGTTGCGTGCATCAACTTGGAGACTACTTCTCATTGTACTCTGTGGAAATGACTTGTTGCTGTGTGTTTGGAAATAAAAATGATTTTTTTTTTTAATTGTGCGGCCTTGATGTCTGCAAATTCATTCATCCTCTTGTTACATAAACCCATGCCAGTCCATGAGATATTAAAGGGGCTGCTGCATCGCCTCCATCCTTTAGAACATGAGGAAGCTTTCCTCCGAAGTACAGAGCTGCTCATTCCAACGCCAGCTTTCTCTCTATTGACCACCCCTACGTTCCCCCACCATCTCCCATTAGATATGGAGCCTGGGCACTAGTATTCTGTCAAGTGGGAGGTCTCCACCGCTTAGTGTCAGCTGATTGATGCAAAGCAGTGGAGACCCCCTACCTTCCCGGAACATTAGTGTTGGGCTCTGTTCCAATCGGCCATACAATTACATTGTGCTGCTCAAACGAATGGCGCATATTACACGCACATACACGCCAAGATAGTGTATGGGAATGGAAGGCACGCTGCAAGATACAGTTGCGTGAGCCACAGGCAGCTGCAGCCAATGACAGAACTCAGCGATCGAGGGCAAGGCTCTGTGATTGGCTGCAGCAGCCTATGACATCTTATACACAGGCTGCTGCAGCCTGTAAACAATGCATCACAGTTGAGACCCAGAGCTGTCGAAGGGGAACATGCGAGAAAAGAACACATTAGGCTAAACAGCCTTTTAATCCAGGGGTGTGTTGCGCAAGTGTGAACTGGCCTTGCGTGTGCAAAAATTGACTGGAGGCCGTCAGCGCAGAGTCCGCAGCAAAATACAGCATTTCCGTCGCTGACGGAAAACGCAATTTGTTTCCGCAGTTGTGAAGGAAGAAGCGATTTTACATAATTTTCAAGTAATTCTGTTCGCTGCGGATCCTTCATGCAGACGCCGACCACGGATTCTCAGTAGAAATCCGGTCACGAGAAGCCGGCCTTAGGCCTCCTGTCCACAGGCGATCTGGCATTGCGTTACTCACGACGATAATCCGGTCGCGGGTAACGCAGTCCATGCTCCCTATAGCGTTGCTATGGAAAGCGCAGCCTCCTGTCCATGAGCGGAGAATCATAGCGATTCTACACTCGTGGGACTTAAATCGCAGCATGTTGCGATTTGCCGCGATTCTCTGCGGTGAGCCTATCTGTCAGATAGGCTCACCTTAGAGAACTGACACTTCTCTCCCCTGCTCTTGGGAGGCGGAATAACGCTAGCGATATTCCTCCTCGCCTGTGGACAGGGGGCCTAAGGCTTTATTCACACAAGCGTGTCTAATTTTGGTGTGTGTAACATTGACCGATTTTCATGTTTGTGTATCTCCATGGGACATCCGTATGCGTTGCATGCCTGCGTGAGATCCGTGTATCATCTGCTTGCAACCAATGACGATAAGTAGGCCAATATTTTATTTTAGAACTGTCCTCCATGTGCACTCCATTTTTTTTTTTTGCACACCCAAAAAATGGGTGACTGTCAGACGAGAAATCAAATCATAGTAGAATATGTTGCGGTTTCTTTTTACGGTCCGTGTACAAACAAATATGTCTGTACACCCCATTGACTGTAATGGGTAAGTACAAGGTTGGATGAGGTACATATGTGCGTGTGTCGGCGCATATTATTGTACTTTTTGCACACGCAGGGCCAGTTTGCACGCGTGTGCAATACCCTTTCCGTGGATTAAAAGGTTAATTAGCCTAATGAGGTCCAGATGTGTTTTTCCCCCACATTTTGCGCAGTGTTTCACACTTCCCCTTGCGTATTTGCGCACATCCTATAGACCTCTATGGGAACTTAGTTGCGCAAAACCCAGGAAAATAGAGCAGATGTAGCGTGCGCAAATAACCGCGCAAACACGGTTGTGGGAAAAAGTCCTTATACTTTTATCACCTACAACAGCACTCAAAGACCCTATTCTATAGTCAGGCATAGTTAGAGTGGTGGTCTACCTCTACAGCGGGCTGGTAATAGCCCTTTATTGGATGTTTCCATATACTGCAGGCATTTTAACTCTATTCTATCTTCAACAATCACCAGAAATATCTACGGTAAAATAAAAATTAAAAAAATTACAAAAACAGCAGCGCCATCTACAGGATAGGTACCATATTACAACTTTTCCATAATTATCGTGGAACATTGTACATACACTTTTCCTCTTGTATGAGTTCTTATCTATTAGGTCATAATAGATCTGTCCCATCCGTCATGGACCCTGTAAAATGGAAACCATAGCCCTAGTGTGAACAGAGCCTGCAGCCTCATTCACATCTGTCTCAGAGGTTTCGTTAAGCGCTTCTGTGGCAGATTCCGTCAAAAATATTGTAAAAGATAGAATAGCATGCAGCTCCTTTTTTTTAAATCAATGGGAGGGATGCCTTCCATTACACTTATGGCTCCTCATTGCGGTCAGAGCCAGAAGTGTAATAGAAGGCATCCCTCCAATTGATTTCAATGGGAGTGAAGCCTTTCTATTACACTTCCGTCTCTGATGATGACGTCTGGCTCGCCGCACTAACAGCGGACAGGAGGAGCAACTGAGTGGCAGGGATCCTGAACATCAGGCCTTCACTGATCGAGTAGTGATGATCTATCCCGAGGAGCTGAGGAGCTAAGAAAGGCATTGTAAGTGTTTCAGCCGTCTGCAACGCCTTCTCATCAACTATTCTGCGGGGGGTCCCCTGCAAATCTGCTATTGGTAACCTAACCTGGAGATAGGTCAGCAACAGTTATCAGCCCGGAAATCCCTTAGGGCAAAAACAAACGGCCATATGTTCACCTGCGCTCGCCCCTACAGAGCACAATTGCACATGAACGTTTTTTTTTTCTTCTCAGACTTTTTAAACTCTGCGCTAGTGCACAAGAGCTTGAAAAAATCAGCCGCTGACAGCAGATTGCTTCCTGGTAACAGGATCTGTAAACCCTACCTTCAGGAAGCGATGGCTCTGATTGGTTTTCAGCCAATCAATGCAGCGCTCAAAGAACCAATCACAGCCATCGCATGGTTCATCGAGCGCTGCATTGACTGGATAGGGCTTATTTTAGGGGAAACACAGTATTAACGGGCAAGAATATTGCTAGTAAAAAAACGAAACCCTTGAAATCAATGTTTTTTTTAATTACGTTATGCGGCCACATAATGAGACAAAATTAGGCCCATCTGTTCAAGCCTGAAAACTGCGTATACGCTGCGTATTTACGCACCATGTGCTCTTAGGCCTGTGTCACACAGGTGTATTTGCACATGCAATACACAGATAACACTGGCCAACACATATTTTGGTGCAGAGCGTTTGGCAGCTGTTATAAGGTATATTTTGTGCCCTGATTTCAAATATGCCATCCATTTTCCCCTATCAGCTCTAGTTTCTGAGATATAGGCACCGACTGAATTTTGTTACCATATTCCATATTAGACATATGATTGATATAATTAAACAAATACCGTACAAATTAGTGTTTTTTTCTACAATATTGTTTGGCCCTAGTGTCCCAGAGGCACATAAAACACGGATATTATGTGTACCCGCTTTGTTGGCCTAATGGGAAATTGATAAAGATGAGCGAGCATACTCGTTAAGGGAAAATACTCGAGCGAGTATCGTCCTTTTCGAGTACCTGTCTGCTCAGCAGAAAAGATTCGGGTGCCGGCGGGGGTGAGCAGTGGGTATGCTGAGTGCTTGACTGGCTGGTCACCAGCAGTGTGTAGCAGCTGCGGGAAAGGAGGAAAGGATGCCGGCCTAAGATCACCCCAGTTGTCCTGAAGAGGAGAGGACAGCCGCTGCTATCATTCACCTCACAGCTGTCTCACATGGACCCCCACTGGCAAAGCGGACAGCAGCTTCCAGGACCTGTGGTGATGTCACCAGTGTGGTAGGAGTCAGCAATCACATAGTACCCTAGTGTGTGTGTATTCTAGTACTCTAGCGTGTGTGTAAGAGTGGCCAAAGGGGCTACAAATAAATTTTCACGTAGCGCAGGAAATGTGTTATATTTGGAAAGATTACACCAAGGGGCTAGTTCATGTATGGAAATGTGTTTTGCAGCTGTATGCAGCACGATTTAAGAAGAAGAGAGGGGTCCAAACTGAACTTTTGCACCTGAGCCCCTGAGCCTTTAGGTACGCCCCTGAACACAATGATTGTATAGCTACAACACCCCACAACACCTCGGGCGACAAATGTACACAACCATTCCTCACTACTGGTCGGGACAAACTAAATGTACGAATAAGATTGGCTATGTGACGCAGCATGGCTGGCCATGCGCATGCGCCGAAACTATAGCTGATAGGGAGAAACTGTTTGCATATTTGCAAATAAAAGGTCAAATATACACTAAATCAGTTGTAACATTCCCGGCACCAAACAATTTTTTCAATTTTGTTGTCCAGTGTAATAGAACACACTGATTTTAATGAGTTTGTTCAGTTGCAAGTAATTTTTCTGCACATACTTTATTTTCCTGCACATTTGGGGATGTGCAAATGTGTACCACATACGCTAGGATATGCGTATAACACTGCGTAATTGAATAGGAAAAAGAACACATCTGGAATTCATTAGACTAATTAGCCATGTCAATCAGTGCATTTTTTTCCTGCTTGCAAATGAACAAGCCCTTGCGTGCAGAAAAAGTACAGTAAAAGGCGGTGCTATGACGGTCACAATTTGCTGTGTGCAGCCTACGAGATACACACACACTGCCATGACTATCAAATGAACATGAATGACATCACTGAATGGCTGTGATTGGTTCATCTGAATGACATCACTGAATGGCTGTGATTGGTTCATCAAGCGCCGGCTCTGATTGGCTGGCCCACGATCCAATCACAGCGCTCCCTTACCGGAGGCGGGGTATTCACAGCCCAGTCACCAGAAGTGAATCCTGTCAGCACTGAGAACTGCAGCCTGCAGCAACGTGGGGACCAACGCAAGGGACACAGACGTCGCTGGCTGGGTGAGTATTGCTTTTTTTACCTTATTGTTTATACTCACCTAGCCATTGGTGTCTGTGTCCCTAACGCTGGTCCACAGGTTGCTGCAGGCCTCAGCACTAACAGGATTCTCTTCTCCTGGTGAGTGGGCTTTGAATACCCTGCTCTGCTAAGCGCAGTGATTGGATCGAGGACCAGCCAATCAGAGCCGGTGCTCAATGAACCAATCACAGCGCTTACCGAAGGCGGAGTATTCAAAGCCCCATTACCAGGAGAGAATCCTGTCAGTGCTGAGAACTGCAGCAGCACAAGGACCAGAGTGATGGACACAGATGCGGCAGCTGGATAAGTATAAGACACCCCCACAAATAAGACACTGTGCCTCTTTTGAGGCAAAAATTAATATGACAGTGTCTTATTTTCGGGGAAACACGGACGTTAGAGAAGTGCTTCAGCCATCTTTGTTTCCCTATTGTAGAAAGTGAACCAGGCAGCATCAGATGTAATTTAAGAGAATATTTTGCTCTTTATTCCTCCATAAAAAGAAGACTGGTGACGTTTCGGCCTCTACTGAGGCCTTTCTCAAGCCTCAGTGGAGGCTGAAATACAGAGGGGGCCAATTTTCCGAACATCACAGAGAACCATAATTTGTGATAATCTATATCTTGGAAACTATTGAGAGTAGGAAGATGTGCAATTTGTCATTCTAAGGACACCACGGACCTGCTGAACAAACTGTCCACCGTTGGTCCCCTCCCCGAGGGAACCATCCTGGCCACCATAGTTGTTCTTATGAGAATAAATCATATTCCAGAAGATTTCACTGGTTTCTTCCAAATTGGTTATAATGAGACGCTTCATGCATGAATATATGTATTTGAACTCACGGATACTCCCTGTGAGCCCCCATACCCTTCTGCCTTATTGAAAGGAAGTACAATACAGTTATACTGAATGTGACACAGCAATTACATGCATACCCCTCCCAAGATCATAACAACTCATGTTGACGCTTATGATTACCATATGTTTACTCCCCAGGTGTATGTCGCTATGTGAACATATAATTCCTATATACCCAAGTAGCATACACTTTATTAATATTGCAATCTGGACCAAAGAATCCAAGGGAGGAGATAAGGAGCAGCCCTCCCCCCCTCCCTCTTATGAGCGGTGGGCAACGCAGGTCTTTCTTATAAGAAACACATCTGAGGACCTTGTTAAGTCCTGGGAATTGTGTGTAGGAGTGTGTTGCAGATACCAGCACGAGAATGCAACACACACTCAGTGTACAGCATTGAACCAGTTAACCATTTCACTGCTAGATATTTTCTATGAAGGTGGATAAATGAATATATATATGTTTGCATAGGCTGATTTAAGAAACACATTCATATTATTATTACTACAACAGTCCCTCCTTTACGTTTCATATAGCAGTAAGGTGAACGTCTATGTCAGGTACTTACAAATGCCCTAGTGGCAAGTGTCGGTATTCCCTGGATCCCCCAACTTATGTTCTCATTATATGCATAAGCAAAAAGTATCGTAGGAAGGCACTGCAAGAAGAGAGGGTTGATCGAAAGCAGATTCAGCTTCAGATTCAGTAGTCAAAGGCAAAGCATCATCATACATAACAAGGACAGTTTTATCAAGAGTCTTTGGGAAAATTCCTTGAAGGCATGGAATAATGCAGTCAATAGTAGCAATGTCAGTAATAGTCACTAAAGTTATAGCAAAAGATGAAATCCGGAGGCTCCATCTGCTGAAATATCAGTTCACCAATCATCAAAAGGGTTTGGAGATGCCAGAATTTACTGCTAGTTCTTTAAAGAGGCTGATTAGACCCTCCAGAGCCTTAGTTCTGGAACCATAGCTGTGAGAAAGATGACAACCTGGGATTGAACAACCTAGGAGAAAGCATATGTCCATCATGGTGGGAAGACTCTCTTGCAATGAGACACGTGTATCCAATTGGATTTGTCCTTCCAGCTAAACATCTGGAGCAATAACACAGTTTGTCAGGCTACCAGGCTGCATCTGGAGATATCGTGGTAAATACAATCCTAACCTTGGGGCCGACCCTAAAAGTACCTCTAATGGGCTGAGGCCTATTCTGTCAGCTGAGTACCTTACGGAGAAGAGTACCAAGGGTAGGCACTCAATCCATGGTCTATTGAGCTCTGCCATGGCCTTCTAAGTTGTGGTTTCTAAGGTACCATTTAAACTTTCTGCTCTACCACTGCTTTGTGGATGGTACGGAGTATAAAAGGCCAGATCTACCCCAACACTTTCATTTCCTTCTGCATCACTTCTCCCAAGGAGGGAGTACCTCAGTCACTCTCAGTTGTCTCTGGTACTCTGTACCTGTATACCACCTCAGAGATCAGTTTTTGGTAGTGGCGTTTGTGAGCGGGTATGCCAGACTGGCTACCCTGAGAATGGGTGTAGGCAGACCAGAACGAACTTGTACCTGCCCACCCTTGGCAGTTGGAAATAGTCTACTTGAAGACGCTGGAACGGTAGTCGGGATGAGGGGTGCACCGCATGGGAGCCTATACAAGCCTACCCATGTTGTTCTCTGCACAAATCAGGTAGCCCTGTGTGTGATTAGCTGCCGTGACGCTAAATCCTGGTGCAGACCAGTGACTAGCGATCACATCTGTCATAGCTGTTTTGGACAGGTGTGTATTTCCATGGGAGGCCGGAGCCATGACGGGATAGGGGCCTGTACTGAAGCTCTTTCAGCAGGCGGGGATTCCCGCCTCCTGAAAGGGTTGTGTCTGATTGGCTGAGCGCTCAGCCAATCACAGGCAAAGCTCAGCTATTCATTGAATGACAGCTGAGCTCTGCCTGTGATTGGCCACAGCATTTAGCCAATCAGAGGCAGCACTCAGCCATTCATTGAATTCAATGTGCTCCATTTTACTGCGGTTCCAGCACGGACGTCTTCCATTGCAGTCAATGGAAGCTGTCTGACCTGCAGCCCGTCTGTAGTTGACACTGCGAACAGGCTGCGGATTCTGCAGGTAAAGCAGGAGATTTTTAAAAAAAAATCTGTAGCTGCGCATGTGCGCCGGCGCAACGGCTGGAACGTCTGCACACATCCGCAGTACAGAAGAAAGAAGACACAGACAGGTACGCAGGGTTGCCGCCCGCGGACACGGGCGAATTTCATGCGGGATTACCCATGCAGAATCTGCGCCTTCCATGGACATGAGCGTTTTCACAGAATGAACTAAGCTTTTTTGAGCGTACATCGGCATATTTTACTGCACTTTTTGTGCCTACAAAGCATGTTCATTTGCGCGCAGCAAACAAAGACGCACCAAGTGAAATGGCTAATTAGTCGTAGGCTGGGCTCACAGGACCGTATTACGTGGGCTCTATACGCCTATGTGACACACGGTAACTCGCAGGCAATCAATGACATTGCTTTGCGTAGTTCTGCTCATATCGGCATGTCGGAATTGCGTAATATGCAAGCGCAAAATAGAACGCAGCATGCTCTATTTTGCCATACTGTATCTACGCGAGATAGAGCCCATTTTCCCGTATATACACACGCGCCTATCTGCAATTGCATTGCGTATGGATGGCGGGTATACGTGTCATCACTAATCGACAGCACGGGAAATATTAATATAAAAAAAAAACCTGTTGTACTGCGCATGACTGCCATATGCAGCCGTACGCAGGCTCACGGCCGGGTCCACAGCTGTAAAACATTGCGTTTTACGCTTCTGGACGTGTGAGCCCGGCCTTAATAACTTCTAGATGTGTTCTTTTTCAAGGCGGAATTACGCAGTGTTTGGCGCATCTCCTTGTGTATTGCGCATGCATTTGCGCAACACCCGTTGACTTTTGTGGGGACCTTTGTCGTGCAAATATGCAGAAAAATAGAACGTGCATCCAAAATACGGAAATGTGAATCATTGTCACCCATTGAAATCACCGTCGGCACTCCGGGGATCAGCGCCCACATCCTGAGTGCCATCATGCCAGCAGATTTGGACGTAGACACTGCAGCTTCGGATTGGCCGTAGCGTCACCTGACGTCTGCTGGGCCATCTACCCGCAATCTGACACCGGAGCCGTGCGGCCATTCATCTGCAAACCGTGAGATCTATGTATGTTTTATTTTACAACGCGCTCGGCTGCCAGAAAAAAAAAATATTTTTTTAGGATAAAACCCCTTTACGGTCCAAATCACACGGGCATATGCGCATTAGCGTGCAGGAGCGCAGCATTTTTGCTAAACTGTCGCTTTTTTGCACACGCATCGGAATATTTTACTATACTTTCTTGCGTAAATCGTACGCACTTACGCTCAGAAAACATACGCACTGATGCTCCGCGCCATAATTAGTCTAATGAGTTCCAGATGCGTTCTTTTTCCTGCGCAATTATGCAGTTTTTTACGCATCTCCTAGCATATTTTGCGCATCACTATTACCCTCTACGGGGACTTTTGATGCGCAAATGCGCAGGAAAATGAAATGTGGTGTGGGGGGTTCCTGCGTGACCGAAATGTGCGGGACAAATACGTTTATGTGAACGAACCCATTGGAATAATCAATGTGGTCTATTCCGAGCGCGCAAATACACCCATGTGAAGCCGCCTAAATCACGAGGCCGCAGTGTGTAGTTTCCGCCTGAGTTTAGCGAGATTTTTAGAGACATTTATGACATAGCGACATTTTTAAAAAAGGCTCATAATGTCACAATCTCACTCCAGTCGCTGTGTGGCGTCCAAAGTGACTCCGCATTTCCAGATGTATTCAAAGATGCGACAAATTTATGAACATCATGCGCCATTTGATAAATTTCTCGCATTGTAAACTGAAGAAGGAAAAAAAATCTATACAAGAAAAGTGGCAATAAAAAAAAAATCCCCTCCTGATAAATTCTCATCATTGAATATATGTCCACTTGTCATAAAGCACTGTGAGAAAGCCCACAAGTGGCTAATGGAAGCGCTGACACACCAGCCACATTCATCTCCTCACTCTACACACATTATAATGCGGCAACTAACGTCTCAGTCTGCCCTTGTTTCCATGGCAACAGGCGCCATTTTGAAACTGGGCAAATCGCATCCCTTGGATGATATCCGGAAGTAGTAGTGTGGCGTGACCCGGAAGTTGTATTACGGAGACCGGAGAGTGAAAACAGACGGTGACGCAAGTCCCATGTGAGTTCTTGTAGTCCGGGAGCCGGGCCTAGTGCTTGCTGGCCGTGTAATTATACTGTATTGTACGTTATGGCCGCAGGCGGGAGGGAAAGAGTTGCTGCGAGCAACCAATCAGATTCCATCTTATAGGCTCCCAGCGCAGGATAGAAGATGCAAGTTGCAATCTGATTGGTTGATCTATCCCTAGTCGTTATTGTTGTCACCTTGTGAGTTATTCTGCTGGGAGTTTTAGTTCCTCGGGGTGCAATAATGATGTGGGTTTGGATGCAGAATGTGGTGTGGAATTAGCCGGCTCACTTCTGCGTCACGAGGCATTCGCTAGGGGGTGACGGGGCGCGCTAACGGGCAACATCCGCGCTGATGCAGATCCGCAGAAAAGAGTGACTTGTCGTTATTTCATGCGAAAACAAGTCAGATATTCTGCATGCGGATTTTGCCCAATTAACGGGTAAATCTGTGTGCGGATTTGCTGCTGATTGTTGTCGCGGGTTGACTGGTGGATTCTGCTGTGCCCATAGCCCACCATGGGGTCATCCGCCTGTAACCAATTTGGGGGCAGACTTTCCAAAGCTGACTAAACCTGCAGCCATCTAGAATTGCGCAGCGGAAAATAAAAAATACAGAGGCAAAAACAGGCCAAGGTTCGGGGCTGAATTGGAATCTGGAATGTCCGCTGTGGACACCCCACAACATATAGACATACCCTAAGGCGAACGTCACACGGGCGAGCGCGACATCAGCCCGTAAAACTCCATATAACGGTTGCCAACATGTCATTTCCCTACAGACAGGAGGAGTTTGTGTCAAAACCACCTTGCAGCGATCTATTGCCGCAGTGGACAGCCGTGACGGAGGATCGTGGAGTGCCTCCCATTGTTTTCAACGGGGAGACCTAATGTGCACCTAGCACTCGGTGCGATGCTGAGAACAATGGGGGGTGCAATGCGAGGGCACGCCCCAAGACCCATCACAAGGATCAGTCATCAATAGAGATGAGCGAGCGTACTCGGTAAGGCAAACTACTCAAGCGAGTAGTGCCTTAGTCGAGTATCTGCCCGCTCGTCTCTAAAGATTCGGCTGCCGGTGGGGGGCGGCGGGGGAGAGCGGGGAGGAACAAAGGGGAGATCTCTACCCCCACCCCCACCCCCATCCCTGCTCCCCGCCGCAACTCACCTGTCACCCCCGCCGGCCCCCGAATCTTTAGAGACGAGCGGGGAGAGACTCGGCTAAGGCACTACTCGCTCCAGTAATGTGCCTTAGCTAGTATACTCACTCATCTCTAGTCATCAATACTAAAAGTCCCAGAGAACCCCTTTAATTCCTCTTTATGAGAACTAACAAAAAATGGTAAGATTAATAACGTTTTCTAATTATTAGTACATTTAAAAAATATTAAGAGCTTAGAAAACCCTATTTTTTCCAGCCATTGCATCAAAAATAATAATTAAAAAAAGGTTTTGCCGTATTTGTAAAAAGTCCAGTTTATTTAAATATTGTATTTCTGCCACTTGGTGCAGCACTGTCAGTATAAAATACAATTTTTTTTATCACCCCAACTTTAAGAAAAGTTGAGTAAAAACTGTTCAAAAAGCCATAAGTACCCCCAAAATGGTGGTAATCGAAACCACAGCTCGACCCACAGAAATCAACCCCTCGCACCGGTCCTTCGATAGAAATATTAAAAAAAGGAAGATGCTGGCGACAGAAAGCAATTTTTTTGCAGTGTATGTTTTTTTAGTACAACATTAAAGAAGCTACGTAAATTTCACAGTTACATAAAAATGACCCCCCCCCCCCACCCAAAAAAAGAATAATGGTAAAGGTGCATTTTTTTTCCATTTCACCCCACTTAGATATTTTTTTTTAAATTTTCATGTACGTTATGGTACATTAAATTGTATCATTGAAAAATGTAAACTTGTCTCACAAATCGTTATTTAGCTATTTCGCCGCATTAATAATAAAGTTATGAATTTTTGAAAGTGAGGAGGAAAGATAAAACAAAAAAGTGCTGTGGCTGGAAGGGGTTTAAAAAGAGCCGTCCCAGCAAAATAATAATCCCTATGCTCTGCTGCCATGGGCGTTTCAGTGGGACTGGTTGAGATAGCCGGGTGCTTGAACTTGCGAATCTGCGGCAGTCCCATTGAGATAAATAGAGTAGGAGCTCGTGTGTGCGACCGTCACTCTATGGGCAGCTGTTCTTGGGGTTGGTGGTGGTCCCGGTGTTCTGACCCTAACCTGTTGATAGAGAGTAGTGTATTTTGGTGGAACAACCCCTTTAACTAGAGATGAGCGAGCACACTCGGTAAGGCAGTTACTTCAGCTCTTCTCGAGTAACTGCTTAGTGATCCGAGCAGGCTCGGGGGGGGGGGGGGGGGGGGGGAGAGAGATCTCTCTTACTCTTCCTCCTGTTCCGCTCCCCCCCCCCCCCGCAGCCCACCCGAGCCTGCTCGGATCACTAAGCAGTTACTCGAAGAGCGATGCTCGCTCATCTCTACCTTTAACCTCTTAAGGACATGGCCTATTTCAGGCTTAAAGGGGTTGTCCCGCGCCGAAACGGGTTTTTTTTTTTTTCAACCCCCCCCCCGTTCGGCGCGAGACAACCCCGATGCAGGGACGTACAGACAGCTTACCGGAGCGCTTACCTTGATCCCCGCGCTCCGGTGACTTCTATACTTACCTGTGAAGATGGCCGCCGGGAACCTCTTGCTCCGTGGACCGCAGCTCTTCTGTGCGGTCCACTGCCGATTCCAGCCTCCTGATTGGCTGGAATCGGCACGTGACGGGGCGGAGCTACACGGAGCAGCTCTCTGGCACGAGCGGCTCCATAGAAGACAGCAAGAAGACCCGGACTGCGCAAGCGCGGCTAATTTGGCCATCGGAGGCCAAAAATTAGTCGGCACCATGGAGACGAGGACGCTAGCAACGGAGCAGGTAAGTATAAAACTTTTTATAACTTCTGTATGGCTCATAATTAATGCACAATGTATATTACAAAGTGCATTATTATGGCCATACAGAAGTGTACAGACCCACTTGCTGCCTCGGGACAACCCCTTTAAGAATGCAATGATTTTTGGCGGATTTTCATCTCCATTTTTCAAAAGCCATTACTTTTTTACTTTTCTGTCGACGCGGCCGTGTAACACTTGTTTTTTGCGTGGTGAACTGTAGTTTTTGGGTACATAGACTATATTGTAAAACTTTTATTATTTTTTTTTTATGATTGTAGGGAGAGAAAATGCATCAATTCTGCCCTAGATTTTTTTTTACAGCGTTAATCATGCAGCATAAATGACACAATCCAATTTTTTCTGCAGGTAACAACGATACCAAAATTCTTATATTTCTTTTAGGTTTTTCCACTTTTCTGCAATGAAAATCCTTTTTTTGGAAATCCTTTTTTTTTTTAAATCGCTGCATTCAAAGTCCTGTAACCTTTTTATTTTTCTATGTGCGGAGCTCTGTGAGGGCTTATTTTTTGCGAGACGAGCTGTAGTTTGTATTGGTACCATTTTGGGGAATATACAGCTTTTTTGATCACTTTTATTGCATTTTTTGGGAGGCAAAATGCTAAAAATTAGCATTTTTGCCTCTGTTTTAGTGTTTTTTTCCCCCGCTTTTTGCCGTGCAGAATAATTAGCGTGTTCAACTTATTGTACATGTCGTTACGGACGCGACAATACCAAATATGTGCCATTTAAGTTTTTTACTTAACCTTTTTTTATGCTAGTATTAGAAAAAGCATAAAAAATGGGTTTTTTTTAAATTTTTTTCTTTTTTACATTTTTCTTTTTTGTACATTTTTATTATCTTTTTTTTAATACTATTTGTGTCCTTTGGGGGGACTTAAAACACAACACTGATGATCGCTGTGATAAGGCATGGCAGGGCTTCTGTCCTGCCATGCCTTACCGCTTATACAGCGATCATGGGCTCTGGCAACACAGGACACCACGTCCTGTTGCCATGGCAACCAGCTTGGCTCTCTGCAATTATATCGCAAGAGCCCGCTCCCTCTGTGAACTCTTCCCCTGCCGCGATCTACATAGATCACGGCAGGGAAGGGGTTAACAGCGGGGGGGCTCATCTCCGATGCACCCCCGCTGCTGCAGAGGCCGGCTGTCATGTCTCGCGCTATCCCTATGACGTAAGGGTACGTCATTTTGCGGGAAGTACCCCGCTGCCGTGACGTACCCTTACGTCATGTGGAGAGAAGCGGTTAATGAAATTGTTGTGTTCTTGGGTTAAATCCATGATTATGTTTTATGTCCTTGCAGGTTGTAGTAATGGAGCCGGACCTGTCAGACCGCTACGATCATGCACTGCTGGGTATCCTGCAGCATGTGGGAAACATACAGGACTTTTTAAATGTTTACTTTGGATTCTTGTATCGTAAGACAGACTTTTATCGGATCCTCATGAGCCCCCAGGAGCGCATGGGATTCCCCCCAGGGACTGCACAAAATATGGTGCTGCAGGTGAGTAACTTCTTACAGTGTGGTGTGCCTTATATGTAACGCTAGTACTGCAGCTAAATCACACTTATCCTCTGTCAGGCTTTCAAAACCTACGAGCGGCTGGCCATGCAGGACCACGAACATAGAATTCAAGAACTGCAGGAGAAGTTGAGAAAGAATGAGGAAAGCTTAGTTGAGAGTGGCGATACCCCAGGAGCAGCTGAAGAAGTTGTCGTGGAAGCACCAGCTGAAGAGATGGCAGTAAAACCAGAAGAATCCAGTGTACCAGAGTCCCAAGAGAAAGCTGAGGCCAGTGGAAAAGTCACCGAAGACTCTGCTGCTATACCCCAGTAATGTACCCCAGTATATCAAGTATTATAGCTGCTTTCTCTTGGCCTGTACATCTCCTACTCTTCTGTATACTTTCATTGCTCCCAACTATTAGGCGGGTTTGATTTGTGGAATCCATGCAGAAGATCTACAAATCAAGCCACCCATAGGGAAACATGGGCGTCCGCAAATGAAATAAAGCATGCGGATTTGTCTTGCGGACCTTTTGGTTTGGAAAACAAATCGCAGCATGCTCCATTTCAGTGCGGATCCTACACGGACGGCTTCCATTGAAGTCAATGGAAGCCGTCCAATCTGTGGCCCGTCTGCAATTCAATTGCGGATGGACCACGGATCCCGCGGGAAAGCGTGAGTTTAAAACAAAAAAACCCGAAACTCCACTGTGCATGTGCGGTGGCGCACCATCTGACACTTCTTCGCACACATCCACAGTGAAGAAAATGAAGAGCCAGATAACTGAGTAGAAGGCCTGCAGTGTCCCTGGCCGTGGGCAGGATAGGATTCAGCTACGGTCTCCCGTATGCGGAATCCGATCTGCCGGTGGACATGAGGCCTTAAAGTGAAACCTTCTGTAAATTTCTGAGATGTCTTAGTGACATGTCAAAACTTTTGATTGGGGGTCTTAGTACTGAGACTCCCACCAATTGCTGAAATAAAGGGGCAGGAGCTCTCAGCTGAACACTGTGCCCCTCTGGCTATGATTGGCGCATAGACGTAGAGTTCATACACCGCTGCGAGGATTGTTGAAACAAAGCCACTTGGGCACAATGGTCAGACGAGCACTTCTGCCTTATCATTTTAGTGATTGCTGGGCGTTTCTGCATCCAAACCCCCACGATCAACACTTTTTAAAGATTATTGGAAGTTTAGTTCCACTTTGAATGCTAAAAATAAACAGGCGATAATCTTGGCCACGCTGTTGGTCAGTCTGTAGGATATTCTGCAGAGAGGAAGGGGTAATCTGCAGATCTATTTCACCTTGCTTTGGTAAACGGGAGACAGAGAAGAGGGGGGAGGCTCCTGCTGCAGCCAGTTGTCTAAGGCGACTCTCACACATACGTTCAGGGAACGCCGCTCGACATCGTGACATTTTACCGTGTTTCTGAGCACATTTTACATTGTGATGGGTGCATTAAAAAAATGCTGAAAAGTAGAACAAGCACAGTGTTCGAGCGCAGGTTTGAGAAGCCCATTAAAATCAGGACACCTCGCTAATCACTGTAACAAGCGGTCTGTGTAAGAGTGGCCTTAGGCTTCATTCACACTACATTTACACTTTACATCCAGGAGTTCCACCCCAGCTCACGTCCAAAATCCCCAAAACAGGATTGGGATTTCAGGCATGAGCTGGGACGAGACTTCTGGAGATAAAGGCTGAACAAGGCCTTACCACTAGATACAGGAGCAGCAGAGACCATTTCTTTACATATTTCTCAGCTTTATCTGTAATATGTGTTACAACAGGGTGGAGATGAAAGAAGGATGTGTTGGGATTTTTTAAAATGTCTTGTGCCTTTTCTTTGTTTCATTTTCTGTACATTTTTCTCTCATTTTGCCCGTTCTTCTATTTATAACTATCAGCACCAAATTTTTCTTTCTGTTCTTTCCTTGTTTGCTCCATGTATAGGGATCAGTGTTCACACTGCTATAAGGATCACCAGAAAGGAGGTGGTGTGACATTACTTTAAAAAAAAGTCAGCTTTTCTTATTTTTCCACAAAGAGTGCCAATCTTCTTTAAAGGTTGTGTCTGGTATTGCAACTCGGCCTCAATTCTTTGAATACCAGACATGGGACGACTGACAAGATTGGCGCTGGTTTTGGCAAGAGAAAAGCAAAACCATTTTTTTTCTAATCTCCTACAACCCCTTTAAAGCTCCAACTAATTTTTCTAATGGCCTTGGAATAACCGGACATACACAGGGCAGCACCAAGGCGTCCATGGTGGTCTTGGAATTAAGTGGTCATATGAATTTGCTGCAAAATCTGGGGGCCGCAGTAGTTGTTTTCCGGCAAAGTCATAACAGGCGCTTAACTGAAAAACTGCAGTGGCTGCGTGTTGGCACGTGTTGGGGCTGCGGCAGTGCTACTTCATGTGTCTATAATAGCCTAAGGACTGGGGACGTCATCACCTGCTTCCTGCACCCAACAGGGAAGACTGGAGAGCTGGCAAGATAACGGCAGCAGTCTGAGCAAGTCTGAATACCATTCCCAGATTACATCCTGGCTGCTGTTTTATGTTAGGCTGGTCTCGCACGGACGGGTCGGATTATGCATACGACACCGCGTACCTTTAATTTTCTGTATTGCAGATGACTGCGGCAGCTCGCGGTTTGTGATGCGCAGTACAGATTTTTTTTAAAAATCTTTCTTTTTTCCATGCCGTCGCTAGGCGATGATGCGGGTACATGTGACCTATCCGTTATGTCATTTGCGGATGGGCCGCGGTCGGACTGCTTCCATTGACTTCAATCGAAGCCGTCCGTGCAGAATCCACTTGAAAATAGAACAGGCTAAGACTTTATTTTCGTGAGCAGAAATTGCAATCGCTGTCTGATCATGTTCTATGTTTTTGAATGGATGCGGAATACCACGGATCATCCACGAGGGTGAGGATTGCAGATTCTGCAATTCAAACCCGCTTGTGTGAGACCGGCCTAAGGCAATAGGACTTGTGCATGGCATGGGCTCGGAAACTGAGCCCTTGCCATCTGCAGTGGGAGCTGGCTGTGACTGATTGCTGTGATAACACCAATACCCGCTGTTAACCCCTTTGGGGCTCTCTGAGGGAGCCGGCTCCTTCTATGACATCACTAGCCCATCGCTATGTCACTGAGGGCTTATGGGTTACGTTGCCACCTGCACGCATTTGCCTGGCGTCCAGGACTGTCATGGCCTATGACTACTAGTGAAAGCAATATATTATCAAAAGTGATCATATGATCGTGGGATCAAGTCCCCTACATGGATATTAGAAAAGTGTAAAAAAAAAATCTTAAAAATAGTGTGGGGGAAACAGACACACACATTTGGCATCACCACATCCGTAACGACCTGTACAATAAATTGAACACTGCTTATCCTGCGCAGAAAAAAACGGAACCAAATTGCTTATTTGGCTCATTTTGCATGAGCAATAAAAGCGACCAAAAAGCCGTATGTACCCCAAAATAGAGCTAATCTATAGGCTCAGTCTATGGAAAAGAGTTATGGAACTTTTAATGCAGTGAAAAATAACTTCTAAAAAAAAGGGGTTTTGATTGTGCAAAAGTGAAAAAAAAATTGGTATTTTCGTAGTCGTACCAACACACAGAAAAAAAACGCATCCCCCGCAGCATTTTCCTGGTGTTTTTGCCGGCAGGGACTACGCATAGGCAGCGAGTGTACTGCGCATGTTCACGTATCACATACCCTCGGTCATGCACAGTGTGACCTTTTTTTTTTTTTTTTTTTTTTTTTAAATTCACCCACTCTGTTTCATAGCGGGGATGCGTATGAAATCACCACCCATATCCAATGTATTGCGTACAGATAGCGTTCGCATTCGCTACCTATGCAAAAGTATAGGGCTCATGCTGCGTGGTACGCCGAGAAATAGAGCATGTTACAATTTATTTCTCGTGCGTTTTCCACTTTTCCGCAATAAAACCCCTTTTAAAAAAAAAAAAAAAAATGATGTTTTTCTAAATTGCTGCATTCAAAGTCCTATAACTTTTTTACTTTTCCATAGACAGAGCTCTGTGAGGGCTTGTTTTTTGCGTACCGAGCTGTAGTTTGTATGGGTATCATTTTGGCGTACATACAACTTTTTTGATCACTTTTGTTGCTTATATTGGGAAGCATAGATGGTGAAAGAAATAGTTACAAATATAAGCAAAAAAAATTACAGAATAAAATAAAGAAGAAAATGACCCACCACCAATGTCAACCAAACCCGTCGCCATATGCGCCCACCCTGTAATCCAAAACTACACATATTATATAACCAAAGGACGAATCCATTCCCATACTTTATTGTAGCGTAAATATACTAATTTTAAAAAAATACAACTATGAATCCTAAAAAAAAAAGCTTTTTTAATTTTTTTAGCTTTTTTTTTTTTACCCTTAATAAGAATGAACAAGGGGAAAAAATGTCCGTGAACTAAAGATATTAAAAATAGCGCCATATATATCATGGAAAACAAAGAATGCACCAAAAATAATTTGGGTAGCTGAAGGGAAAAAAATAGGGCAGTAAAACCACCACCTGGGTAAAATCCCTAAAAAGTGTCTGGTCCTTAAGGGGTTAAGTGTTTCCATGTAGCCGACACTTACGAAGAAGGCCTTGGTGGGCACTAATATGAAGGAGCTGCGGCTGGCTTTACTTATGTTTTACCAGGACCATAACAAATGCGTATAGCTTGCACAGTCATATTTAAAATCCATATTAAATGGTTTATCTGGGACTGCAAAATTGGTGCTCTGTACTTGGCATACGCCATCATATTGGTTCAGTGTCTGTGTGACTCACGGCAGGTTGGTAGTTTTGGCAACAGCTGTGCCTGCTATTACAGCTCACTGCTGATCAATCACATTCAAGTGAATAGAACTGAGCTGCAGTACCGGGCACAACCTCTACCAGCAGCACAGAGCTGTATGTGACAAGCAGTGAAGGGGACACAGCGTTCCAGTGATAGATGGGGGTGCCGGAAATCAGAACCCCACTAAATCTAATTTTGTATTCCCCGAAAACCCATTAAGGACCAAGCGCCATAAATATATAGCACTTGGGCCTGGAATTTAATTTTGGCTGTTTGTAAAAAAAAAAAATATGGCACTGGTTTAAAGCTCCTGCAGTCTAGCAGAAGGTCAGGTCCTTGGCTGTCAAAGACTGCCGAGGATGCTGAGGAGAAGGCGGAAATGGTTTCTAACTACTTCTGTTTTCTTTGCATGCTACATAGCACTTAATGATCACTATGTAGTGAATGGAGGAAGTGGTGGTGCCATTTCCTCTATTGGACCCAGTGATCGCCGGCAACCCCGCCGCATGGTAGAGATGCTGGGTCTTAGCAGTGCACAGCCCAAGGGTATGTTCTGTAACTGGGGCTGTTATGGATGCTGCAGTGGAAAACTGAAATGTAAGAAAAAAATGACATTGTGAATGTCCTTCAGAGGTATTATATGACGGCCATGGGGGACATAAGTGTAAAAAAAACCTCCAACAACTATATATATAGCAAACAATAAAAAAAACTCCGCCTTCCCCAACCTAAACCATCATCATATCCACCCTAAAATGGGGAGCCCAATCCTGAACTTTATTTTACGGTAAATATACAAATTGTTTTTTAAAAAAAGAACAATACATTAAAAAAATCTTTTTTTTTTTTTAACTTCCCCATGTTATGTATTCAATCTCCTCCTCACTACATGGGGGGGGTGCAGCAAGCCTATAGTAAAGAGATCTATCAGTGATCTATCCGTTCTCAACTATCCATTGGATGAGTGAAAACTTGGGGGAAAAAAATGTCCAGTCTCCAGAAAACCCCTTTAATTAGGACTTCACTAATCAGTCTAAATGTAGCGAGCCAGTTCTTCCAGTGCTGTACATAGAGTCTTGCACTCCTGCTCCTAATTAAGCTTGTGTTCATTTGGTTATCGGCTACCATCTCCATCATTTTATATATAGACATCATTACTCTTTGTTCCCACAGGAAATAAGCCGTTGTCAAACTCTAGCAACGGATTACTTCCCTCTGCCCATTGAAATAAACATGCACACTCAGCCAAGCGTGCATGTGTATAGTAGGGAGGATTAGCTGCCGGCCGACTGCTAGCCGCAGTGTATGGGCTGTTTAACGGGGCCCTCCAATTGTTACACCAATTAAACTAACTGCAGTAAATGGTATAAAATAAAGTTGCTGATCCAACACCGAGGCTCCAGTTACCCTCCTGTTCAGAGGTGATGACATCACGTACATCCACATGACTGCTGCAGCCAATCGCTGGCCTTAGGCATCACATGCTGTGCATGTTAGCTTCAGCATAGAGGACAGTGATTGGCTGCAGTGGTCACGTGGATTCACAGGGCATCATTACTGAAGGTAGAGTAAACCAAGACCGGTGGGGACCACCAAAGCATGATGGGGGGAGGTGGGGTAACAGGTGGGTACTAGCTGGTTTTATACAATTTAATAAGCCCTTTAAGGGAGTTTTCTGAGACAAAACCTTTATGGGTAGGGAATTGGTTGAAAAAAATTATATAAACGCATGTTAAAGGGGTTTTCCAGGCATTTACTACTGATGAGCTATCTTCGGTCATCAGTGGTTGAACGGTAGGGGTCCTCCACTTGGGATTCCCATTGATTAGCTTATCCTCTGGCTCGCTGTCAGTGCAGCGGGGCTGGCTGTCTGCATTGGTGGTCAGAGCCGGCAGTGTAATGGAAGGCTTTGCTTCCATTTAACCCAATGGCAGTGATGCCTTCTATTATACTTCCTGCTCTAACTGCAGTGAGGAGCCAGAAGTATAATGGAAGGCATCGTTGTCACTAATTTCAATGGGAGTGAAGCCTTTGTGACTTCGCCACACTGACAGCGGGCCAGAGGATCATCTAATCTTCAGGATCCTGGGGGGCAGACTCCTGCTGATCACCTATTGATGACCTATCTTAAGGATAGGTCATCAACAGTAAATGAAAACCCCTTTAAATAGCCACCCAGTCCAGCAGATGATCCTTACCTTGTGAGTTCCTGCAGCGGGCTCATGCCATTCATTGGCCCTATTACCGCTGCAGCTGATCGCCAGTATCGGTGATCACACGCGGCTCGTGACAGTATCATCGTTGAGGCCAGCCAAACTGCTGCAGGAGCAGGCGGAAGGACCAGGGACCATTTAACGGATGAGTAGTGCTTTTATGAGCCTCACTAATTTATTTATTTTTCTTGGAAAACCCCTTTAAGGGTCTTGTGCTATGGTATAGAGGTCAGAGAAGCATTGATTACCTATACACTACTTATCTCTAATGTCATTTCTATTTCCTATCAGGAGCCAAGAGAGTTTTCAGATGGACTCAGACAGCTACAATGGCGCCGTGAGGGAAAACTACACTTGGTCGCAGGATTACTCTGATCTGGAAATTAAAGTACCCGTGCCTAAAGATGTGGTGAAAGGCAGACAGGTGACTCGCATTCTGTTTCTTATGTCTGAGGCTTACGTCTCAAGTACAGGCAATGCCCCCAGTAGAGGGTGATGCAGACTAATACAACAACCAGACTGAAAATTGCTGTAAGCAGACACAAAGGAATTTCAGGAGTCTAAGTGGTTTTTATTTGACTGCGGCGGTCTGAGTATAATGCTAGAAAAATCTACAGAGCCTGCCTTCATTGTATTGTCCGGAGTAACAGAGCAGCGTCTCATCTACACATACAAGTGCAATATGGCATGTCCTGTATCCGTAGAGCCAAGGTGCCCGTAATCGCCAGCCATTGTGCCAGGCAACTCAGTGAGTTGTCAGCTGGAGACCTCACACACGGGTTGGATGTTGAAAGATAGCAAGACCCTTCTGTAAGGACATTAGAGTGAAGCTTCTCATATAGAGCCACTTGTATTAGGGAATTGCACTACCAGCCATTATTGAATTCCATTCCTGTTTACATGGGGAGGTGTGCAGCCGGCCAGTGAGCATTTTTATGCTCGCATTAAAGGCACGATCAGTTGATCGTTGGCATATTCACACGACCAGATGAACGGGCAAACATGCTTGCCCAATCATCCGGCCTTGTAAAAGGCCCTTTAGGGACGGATTTGGTCTGCCATTTCTTCTCAGGTGTGAGATTAGGCACTTGTCCGTAAATACATGGTACATCTATTACTATCGTAATTCCGTTACCATTTTTTTTTCTGTTTAAGCGTATAGCCTTGGATACTCAACATCACTACATTTCATACCTAACTGGAGATATGCTTAAATCCAGGGGCGTAGCTAGGTTGGGGCACAGGATGAGGGTGTCTGGAGATGCTTCCTTCCTGCTCCTCTCTGTTTGCCTTTAAGTTACTGGCTGTTGTAACAAGATTCAGGCAATAAATATGTGTAGTATGCTTAAAGGGGTTGTCTCGCGAAAGCAAGTGGGGTTATACACTTCTGTATGGCCATATTAATGCACTTTGTAATATACATCGTGCATTAAATATGAGCCATACAGAAGTTATTCACTTACCTGCTCCGTTGCTAGCGTCCCCGTTGCCATGGTGCCGTCTAACTTCGGTGTCTTCTTGCTTTTTTAGACGCGCTTGCGCAGATGGATCTTCTCCCTTCGGCTGGTCTTGGAAGCATCGGCGGTTTGGCTCCGCCCCCTTGTACGCGTCATCGCGTAGCTCCGCCCCCATCACGTGCTGATTCCAGCCAATCAGGAGGCTGGAACCGGCACACGTCATGGGGCGGAGCTACGCGATGACACGTACAAGGGGGCGGAGCCAAACCGCCGATGCTTCCAAGACCAGCCGAAGGGAGAAGATCCATCTGCGCAAGCGCGTCTAAAAAAGCAAGAAGACACCGAAGTTAGACGGCACCATGGCAACGGGGACGCCAGCAACGGAGCAGGTAAGTGAATAACTTCTGTATGGCTCATATTTAATGCACGATGTATATTACAAAGTGCATTAATATGGCCATACAGAAGTGTATAACCCCACTTGATTTCGCGAGACAACCCCTTTAAAGGGGTTTTCCAGGCAAATTCTACTGATGACCTATCCTTAGGATAGATCATCAATAGTTGATCACCGGGAACCTATCACTCTGGATCCCCAATGATCAGCTGATCGTCTGGCCCGGCTACACTGGCTGTTATCATTAGGGTCGGTGATGGAAGCATCAAAGTGGGAAATCAATGGGAGGGCTGCCTCCTATTTCACTTCTGCACCCTAATTTTGGAGGGGGAAGTGCCAAACGTGTAATAGGAGGCTTCAGCTCCTATTGAAGTGAAGCCCTCTTACCCCAATGACGACCTCCAGCCTCACTGCACTGACAGTAGGCCGGATGATCAGCTGATCGACTGGGATTCCGAGTGGCAGGTCCCCAGTGATTGATGACCGATCCTGAGGATAGGTCCTCAATAGTATTTGACTAAAAAAACCCTTTAAATATGTGCGCAATGTGTATTTGTTTATGTCTAGCATGTGCGAGTAAGCATTGTGTGTACAATATAGCAGTACTATGTATGAATGTTACATCACATTTTATGGGTGGAGACAAATTTAGTTAAAATGGCCCTCCAGCCCTGGACAGATAAAGATGGCTGCACGGCTGCTCTGACTACCTGATGCACACTGAGCATTAGCAGGCATCATTGGTCTAAGGCACTACATGCTGCTTTGATTGGCCAGTGCTGCCCATGTGAGCAGTGGTAACCAGTCAGAGCAGCATGTGGTGTTGTAGACCAGCGATGCATACTATATGGGCGCCGTGTGCATCAGGGCCATAATGTCCTGTACGGAGAGTTCATGCAGGAGGGCAGCAGTCATTTTAGGAAGGGTTCAAATGTGTTCTGCAAAGTACATGGTGCACTCAGTGCATCACTGCTGATTATGGCCTTAAATCATAGATTCGGTTGCCACCAGTCAACATCCGACATAGACTAATTCCCTACCAAACTGAGCCCGAGCAATCTGATAGAAGATGGCAGCAGGGACATATACATTTTTAGCCTTTGCCTCCTACTGTTGTGCACAGCCTGCCTTCTGCTGATAGGGCTGGGGCTCTGTTCTCACCTCCGTTCAGGGATTCCTGCCATGGTGTCCTCAGAAATGCTAAAAAAAAAGAGCGCAGGATGCAGAGCAATGTTTATTACAGTAAAATGATGCACACCATGAAATAAACCTGTTGTTGTTGTTAGCCATTTAGTTGTTCACGACCCTTGGCGTCCCTAAAGGCGAGCTCCTCCATGTTTTTCGGTTTTGCACAGCTTCTGTCAGTTGTGTGATATCCATGCCTTTACCGACTCTGACAGTATTGGCCATCGTGTTCTTTGGTGGCCGGGTCTTCTACCACTAATCTGTTCACGAATTATAGATTTTCTAGCAACTCTGCTCGCATTACATGGCCAAAATACGTGATCCTGAGTCCGGTCATCTTGCCCTCCAGTGAGATATCGGGTCTTATGATTCAGGACTTCTCTGTTACTCTCGCCGTCCAGGACATACGTAGCAGCTTTCGCCAACACCAGAGCTCCAACACATTAATCCTATCAGCTTACACATCCATAAATGACTATGGGGGATACGGTGGTTTGCAGTATCCCGCGTTTAGTTGCTATCCCTTGTTTTCCAGATTTTGTCCATGTTTAGCTTTGCACTTCACCCCAATACTATCCTACGATTTATCTCTGGCATAGATTCTCCAGCCTCGTCAATTTTTAAGCCAAGGGAGATGAAGTCTCGCACGCATTCCATCACCTAATTGCCGATTTTGTTTTGAATTTGGCCATTTTTCACAGTTGCCATAATTTTAGTCTTCTTTAAATTGAGCTAGAGGCCCATTTTTTTCACTTTCAGCTTTAATCTTCCATATTAGCGGCTTCAGACCTGCTTCAGTTTCTTCAAGCAGAGTTGTGTCATCCGCATAACGGAGATTGTTGATGTTTCTTCCATCTATTCTCACCCTGGTTTTCAATTCGTCTAGGTCCATTTTCCACATGGTCACTTCCGCATATAGGTTAAACAAGAAGGGTGAGAGCATGCAGCCCTGTTGGACGCCTTTGCCGATCCCAAACCAATCTGTGTCCCCATACTGTGTTCTCACAGTGGCTTCCTGATTGGTATAAAGGGATTTTATTAGCTTGACTAGATGTGGTGATACGCGCAGCTCTTGTAGGGCCTGCCATAGCTTGTCATGGTCAACGCAGTCAAAGGCCTTGATGTAGTCAATGAAGCATATGTAGATATTCTTTTGGTATTCTTGAGCTTTTTCCATGGTCCGTCGCGGGTGCCGCATCCTCGCCAGAATCCTGCCTGTACACTACAAATCTCAGTCTTTCCTGTATAATTGCGAGAAGGATCTTGCTTCCATGCAGAAGAGGGTTATTGTTCGGTAGTTGGAGCAATTCTAGGAGTCTCCTTTCTTTGGTAGAGGGATGAAGACAGATCTTTTCCAGTCCTGTGGCCATTATGTGGATGCCCACACTGCCTGGCACAGCGCTGTGATGGTTTTCACTGGTACTGGCAGCAATAGTTCTACCGGTTAGCTGCAGCCTGGTGCTTTATTTTTGGCTAGTTGTTTCATTGCCATAACCACTTCTGACTCCATAACGAAGGGCTCCAAGTCCACAGGCTCCACCTCATGCAATGGTCCAGGTATGTGGTTGCAGGCATATAGTTCCTCTGAGTATTCCCTCCACATATCCTTGATACTCTGTTCGTCATTCAGTGCCTTCCCATTTTTGCCTGCTGTGATGTGCTATGAATGGTTTTCGGTCCATCCTGACCTGTGAGTATAGGCCTCCCATATGGCCTTTCACGGCTTCTGCTTCGAGTTGTTTGCAACGCTCATTCCAGTCCATTTCCTTATCGTTCCTTGCCTGACGGACCCCTTTAGAGGGATTGTCCAGGAGTTTTACCACTGATGACCTGTCCTCAAGATAGGTCATTAGTAGTTGATCACCAGGAACTTCCGCTGATTCCTGGCATCCCTACCTGTGCAGACATCACTAGAAGCAGATGGCATGGTCAACATTGCAGCAGCCCAGTTTGGTACAACAGGCACAGCTCCCATTGAATTCAGTGGGTGCTGTGCCTGTAGTACCAAACCAGACCTCTGCAGTACAGACAGCACTATCTGCTTCTAGCTCTGTCCATACTGACAGCTGGCTGATCAGCGGAGATCCTGAGCGGTGACCCATCACAGATCAGCTATTGATGATTCCGACCTGTTCTGGGGATAGGTCATCAATAGTAAAAGTCTGGACAAAACGAAAATTTGACCACAGGCTAACAGGACTGGCAGAGAATTTTTCATTGCACTGCCCTGCTGCCTGATCAGATAGATCCCGCTGATATATTCCACTGATACAATAATTCCAGAGGAATACTTTTATGTGCCGTTCCCTAATATAGAAGCATAAGTTTGCCAAATGGGAACCTACGCTTTAACCCTTCGATACACACAGAAGGAAACTATTATGTAACAGAAAGAAGGAAATATCAGACGGAGATATGTGATGTAGCGATGTGTTTCTCCCTGCCATCTGTAGGCTGCATATTCTTAGGAGACTTGTCAGGCAGGCTGAGCGGTAGAAGAGCGGCTTCTAATCTCCTGAACTATATCATTCGCATGCAGCCGTATAGACTCATAAGAATGGAATATTTGTTTGGCAAAATCCTGTTTTATTCTAGTTTCTCTTGTAAGTTAATCTGACCATTTGACTGCTGAGCACGAGAGCGCAGCTCTGACATATCCCTAGTTCTGTGAGGGATCGCCATTTTATGTCCAACTCCCTATGCTTTGGATGGACCTTTCAGGCTATAATTTACGGATACAGAGCTACAAGGGCTAAATGCCATACGGTGGAGATGGCACAGGTGCAAAATACTGATGGACAACCACTTGTACATCTACCTTACATCGGGGAATGGCTACATATTTTATATACCTATTTTGCCTCTTCTGCTTGCTGTTGGGATTTAGTTTTTGTTCCATTTGTATCACGAAGGCCGGGGACCTGCTACCTTATTCCGACTGCTGTTTTGAGTCTTTAATAGCAGAAGTATGTCCCAGTCTGACTGCATGGCTCCTGGCCTGAACTACGAGTATCATAGGCATGTCAGCGGTCAGGCTAGGTCACACTTCCATATTACGGATATAAAGCAGCCAATACGGTAGTGTGTCACCGGCCTAAGTATGAGGGATTACAAAACTACCAAAATACGGTAGTGTCTCGCCAGCCATTACTTCTAGTCTTTCCTTGTCTCCTCTCAGCCTTTTTTGCAAGCTAAACATTCCCAGATCTTTTAACCGTTGTTCCTCATAGGACATGATTTGCAGACCGCTCACCATCCTGGTAGCTCTTCTCTGAACTTGCTCCAGTTTGTCTATGTCTTTTTTTTGGGGGGGTGCCCAGAACTGGACGCAGTATTCCAGATGAGGTCTGACTAAGAAAGAGTAGAGGGGGATAACGACCTCATGTGATCTAGACTCTATGCTTCTCTAAATACATCCCAGAATTGTTTGCTTTTTTGGCTGCTGCATCACATTGTTCACTCATGTTCAGTCTGTGATCTATTAGTATACCCAAGTCTTTTTCACATGTGCTGCTGCTTAGCCCAATTCCTCACATTCTGTATGTGCTATTTTGATTTTTCTTGCCCAGATGTAGGACTTTGCATTTCTCCTTGTTAAATACCATTCTGTTGGTCGCCGCCCACTGTGCAAGCTTTTCTAGATCTTTTTGAATACTCTCCCTCTCTTCCCTAGTGTTAGCTATCCCTCCTAGCTTTGTGTCGTCGGCAAATTTGATCAGTTTTCCATCAATTCCCTACTCTAGATCATTTATGAAAATGTTGAGCAGCACTGGGCCTAGGACAGAGCCTTGTGGTACCCCACTTCATACATTCTTCCACTTGGATGTGCAGCCATTTATGACCACTCTTTGAGTACGATTACTTTCTGTTTGCTTCTGTTCTGTTTGCTTTCCGTTTTTTTCTTGGGATGGAAAAATAACGCAGTTTTTTGTCTTTTTTTATAAAAAAAAAATGGAAACCAAGGGGAATGTAAGCAGATGGAGAGCTTTCTGTTTGCTTTTTTTGTAAGCCCGTTGAAATCCATTGGAAAAAAAACAGATCCATTGTAATTCAGTTTCTCTTCTCCAAAAACGGAGCCGAGACGGAGAGCCCAAACTGAGCCAATACACAGGCGTAAAAGGGTCCTTACCTCTGAAATATGAGGGTACTCTGATTTTCAGTATATTTTCTATACCTCAGGGTTAACAGACTGGGGATTCCATCAATGTTTGTTTTTCTGTGGACTCTCCTAGGTGTCATTGGACCTGCGCAGCACATGCATCCGAGTGGCAGTGAGAGACAGTCAAGGAGAGCGTGTCCTGATGGATGGAAACTTCACTCACAAAATAAATGCAGAGACCTCCCTGTGGAGCCTGGAACCTGGGAAATGTATCTCGGTAATAAGATAGATGATTCCTCACAAGTGGCTTGTAATGCTTTCCTTCAGGCAGGTGTGAGGCCTCAGTGTTGCACATTATAGATCTGCTCAGCTTCTTGTATTGTGTAACTCTGCAGCATACTAAAGACCTGGATATTACTTGCCTATATAGATATCAGTACTAATTGACACTTTATGGTTTCTTCAAAACCCCACATGCATAAAGAGCTTTCCTCACATATAGAAATACATCATTCTGATGTCCTTCTCTCGCCTGTTTCACGGCACAAGGCTGCCACTAGCTGGAGCAAACAGTGAATGTATACTGGTTTGGTACTCAATACTAGTTGTACAAGTCTGTTAGCTCCCTCTAGTGGCAACCTTACTCTGCAAAATATCAACCCCTTAACGAACTGTGACAGACATAAATCATCATTCGTCGCAAGGGGAGGTATGCAGCGGGCTTAGAAGCTGAGCTTGCTTCATACACGGTGGCTATCTGCTATTTCTGAGCTAGGTCTGATCGCGGCCATAGAATTAAATGCCACGATCAGTGCTGATGGTGTCAATGGGTTGGCATGGCAGCCTATTAAGCCCTGCCTACAGCAGGGGGTTTAGTAGCTTGTGGTAAGATTGCAGTATGCGCCTACCCGGTTGATCAGTTGGGATCCTGAGCGACGGACCCCAGACTATCAACTATTGATGACCTATCCTGATGATAGTTCATCAATATTATTTCCAAGGAAAACCCCTTTAAAAAGTTATGATTTTTTTTTTTTAAAGTAGGGATCAAAGATAGGAATGAAAAAACAAAAAGCAGCTGGCCCTTAAATGGAAACTGTCACATCCTCACGGCACCATAAACTAAGTTATGTTCATAAGGGAAAGTGACAGCAAGTTGGGTGAGGTATTTTTTATACTCGCCCGCTCCCTGGTTCCTGTAGTGCCCACCACTGAAGATCATGTCTGCACTGCAAATCCAACCCTTTTCATAGATTTGTATGGGAGAGCACGCACACGGCAAGGTGAATAGAGGTGAATTTGCAGTGCCGGCATGGTCTTCAGAGAGGAACACCACTATATAGCAGGAGTGGGTGAGTATAAAAAATACCACACCCGGCTCTGTCACGTCTCCTAGTGCCACCATAACTTAATTTATGGTGCTGTAGGGACTTGACATTTTCCCTTTAGGCTTCCTTCCCACGAGCGTGACGGGCTCCGCCGCGTAATATTCCGCAGTGAAGCCCGTCACGGCGCCCCCCAGAGACCCCATACTTACCAGCGGAAGATCGCGTGAAGACGCTTCCCCGCCCACCACCGTCGCGTCATGTGACACGCCCACCGCGTCACATGACGCGGCCGGCCGTGTCACGTGACGCGCGGCGGTAGGCGGGGAATCGTTTTTTCACGCTATCTTCCGCTGGTTGCAGCGGGAGATAGCGTGAACGGACGGCTTCCATTGACTGCAATGGAAGCCGTCAGCGCGTACACCCGCGGCAAATAGAACATGCTGCGGGTGAGGACGGGAGATTTCACGGTGCGTAATTCCGCGGTGGAATTACGCATCGTGAGCATTGTGCTATTAGGTTCAATAGAACCTAATAGCAGGGGGCAACGCAGCGGATTTTTGCCGCGGATTTACGCGGCGTAAATCCGTTCGTCGGAAGGAGGCCTTAAGGGATGGTCCATCAGTCCTGTAGATGGAGTAGCATGATTCATCGCTCAGCTCTCCAGTAATGATGCTCCTTGCACCATTGTAGCAGGCTGATGCATTGCACTTCGGGATGGTCGGCTTTTGTGCAGCGGCTTAACCCATATATCTAATAGCGTACAGTTTCCATCACAAACTATGGCTGACACCTCCAAGGGTCAGCATCTGCTGTAGCATTGTCTTCAGATACTTGACTTGCTAATATGACATGATCCATCCTACTGATAGTTGGAAAATGCCTTTTAAAAATAATCTTTTTTACTTTTTGTTCCTCGTATAGATTAGTCTGAGTAAATGTGGGGAATACTGGTGGAACGCGGTTTTAGAAGGTGAGGAGAAAATCGACATCGACAAAATCCAAAAAGAGCGCAGCATGGCAACAGTGGATGACGAAGAACATGCCGTGCTGGACAGACTTACGTTTGACTACCACCAGAAACTGCAAGGAAAGCCCCAGAGCCACGAGATGGTATGTTGTAGCATGGTGATACCTGACTGTCCTTCAGCCTCACTATAGCCTTAGTGTATGCGTCAGCCCTGAAATATGTGTCACAAAGCTACGTCTTTTTCTTGTTTCCTTACAGAAAGTTCACGAGATGCTGAAAAAAGGATGGGATGCAGAAGGATCACCCTTCAGGGGGCAGTCATTTGACCCCTCCATGTTCAACATCTCTCCAGGTGCTGTGCAGTTCTGACACAGGAGAAAGTTTGCCCCCTCCTGAACTCAGAGTTTACATGGTCGCATCTGGGTGACCAAAGCCGCCTTCTATTATAACCGTACACATCCACTCATAATAATGTATTTAAATGCTTATTTAAACCGGTTTTAAAGCGACACTCCAGTTCCAGGACAAAATTCTATTCCGGGAGAGAAGTGGGAGGGTAGTAGATTACCTGCACTTGTTCTTATATGCTGCCCCTCCAATGCACTGTTTTCAGGCTCTGTTTTCACCCGTTCAAAATGGCCACAGCGATTTTCTAACTACCTACACTCTCTTCTCTGATTGGTCAGTTTTGATCACATGAGCAACTATATCTACACTGTGGCCAATCAGAGTGTAGATATAGTGCAATGATAGTCCAACACTAGACTAAAGATTGCATCGGCCATCTTGGACACCCAAAAATGAGACCTAGAATCGTTGGATCAGAGGGACAGCAGAGAAGAACAACTGCAGGTAATATACACCCGGCACAGAATTTTCTCCTGAAACCAGAGCGTTGCTTTAATAATTCTGCACTGGCGTTTGCCAGAGACTGGAGTTTGTATTGTAATTCTGTGGAACATTTCTCCATCTGTTAATTTTTGTTTTGTAATCCGAACCGGTGCGAGTGTTCTGTCTATGTTTCCTCTCTGATAACACTTTCCAGCAGGGACAGAGATGTGAACATATTAGACGATCGTACTTTGTAGTTTCTTCAGCTGGAAGCCAAGTTCACCCAGAAAATTGAGGAACGCGGTCACATGAACCCAGTAAAACAACAAATAAACCTCCTGCTTATCACATATAGTGTCAACCCGACCTCATGTCTGCATATGAGTTGTGAAACATATATATATACTGTAATGTATAGACCCATTGCAACCAATGAGATAGCTAAGCAGAACTCTCACTGGTTACTATGAGTGGCTGTTCTTGTACTTATGACCCAATTTCAGTTCTGTTCTTCTTTAATAAGCCTATGTGATCTGTGGCTACTGAACTACAACCTTCAGCACCATCTGGAGACAAGGGCTGCCATTGGGCTTAATGTGTTGTTTGTTCACTTTCTCTTTTTTTTCAGCATGTGGGTAAAGCACTGGAGTTATTTGTACGTTGTATATAAAACCGTTTACAACCCATCTTGCCCCCATTTGTTCATATGGTCCTAACATTTCTCATGTGATGACATTACAGTTGTGACGCCTCTAAATAACTGTGCTCAGCCTTGAAAGTCAGATGGCATGGGCCTAGAAGGTACAAAATAAGAGACAATGGGGGGCATTTATAAACGTTTTTACACCAGTTTAGCTTGCACTAACATTTTGCGACTTTAGCTTCACCATGCCACCTTCCCAAAAAAGGGGGTATGGCTGACTCTAATCAACACATTTATGTATAATTTACACCAGAGACTGGTGTAAATTATAAGAGAAACATACGCCAGGTCGGACCAGTAAACATTCCTGTGTAGGTGCTGAGATGTGCCTAGTCTGTGAGGAGGTAGGTGTCCCTACACATGTTAGGTGCATTGTGCACCAGTTGAAATTATATGTTTGAAATGGCAATTTTAATACATTTCCGTAATAGGGCTTATTTACTATTGGAAATTCAACAAGTTTCCAGCGCAAATTGCTGTCAAACGCTTTGTGCACATTTATGATTTACCGTTTTGGACACTTTCAGATGCGTATTTTTTTTCTATGTTTGTTAAAGGGGCATTCTCCCGTTGGAAAGTGGGCATGGGCAAAATTGCACTGAAAAATTCCAGCAAAAAATGCTCTAAAATTTGGCGCAATTTTTGTTGTAAACTAAGCCAACTAAAAAGGTGGTCTAGAGTTCAATGAATCCGAAACGGATCAAATTTTAATTATACAATAGTACGCTCAAATTATCATAAACACCAGAACAAATACAAGCATAAGGCCACTCTCACACATGGACACGGTAAAGCGGCGGGATTTTACTTTGTTTTCGTCCAACAGCGTGTTTGGGTGCGTGATGAGGTGCACTAAACGCCGAAAAATAGAGCAGACAGCGTACATGTCTGCGAGGCTCAATTGAAATCAATGGGAGCATTATACCGCAATTACTGTGGCATTCAAAACGCCTGTGTGAGAGCAGTCTATGGCTCAAAAATAGCAAAAATATACACTAGTTTGATTTAATTAAAAAACATACATCCAAACAAGAATCCACCCATAAAAAAGAGGAGAGCCGGCAATATATGTAAACAGGATCTCAAACTGATTTCCAATCTATCATCACAAGAATAAGAGTAGAATGTATATTAGGCTACCTTCAAATCTACATAGCTATACATCGGCCAAAAACTAAAGGCCCATTTAGACACACTGATTATCGCTCAAAATTCATTCAAAAGCCATCTTTTGAGCGATAATCGTTGTGTGTAACTGCACTGACATCGTTATGCTGTCGCTCATCGTCGTCTTTTAGCATGCTGAAAGACAACGATGAGCCTTATCATGGATTCACAGCGGGATACAGCTGATACGATTGTTTCAGCTGTATCCCGCTCACTGATGACAGCTGGGTATGTAGAACAGAGCGGTCCAGCTCTGTTCTCCATACCCCGCATGGAGCGCTCGGCTGTATAACAGCTGGGCGCTCCGTGCAGAAAACAGCTGGATGCAAAAGGCAAGCGGGGACACCCCGCTTGTCTTCTGCATCCTCCATTCCGAGCGCCCAACTGTACAATAGCCAGGTGCTCGGAGGGGGGGACAGCTGGATGCAAAAGGCAAGCGGGGACACCGCTTGTCTTCTGCAATCTTCGCTGGCAGCGCAAGGTGATCGGTCATTATGAGTGATCATCTTGCGCTGCAAATGACACGATTATCGCTCAATAGTCGCTTGAGCGCCATCTTTTGAGCGATAATTGTTGTGTCTAAATGGGCCTTGAGTCTATACAATCTGCAAATAGTACACCTATACCACGGTAATACCAAAAGCATGGCTGGATTTTGTTTTTTCAATTCAATAAAATTTGTATACATGGGGCGTGGCCAAGCAGCTGAACTGACCGGTCGCATGTGAGGAGCGCTCCTCCACTTACCGGCAAAAAAACCTTTATCCTGAGGACATCCTGAGGGTCCCCTGACCCAGAATAGCACCGACGGGGAGAGGGGGGAGAGGATAGAGCCCCTGACGGCGCTCCCGGACGGCCACAGCTGAGGTACCGTCAGCGGGGAGAGCGGAGACCCATAGCCGCCGCGGCCATACTGCGGAGGACACCGGTTGGCGGCGGGGACTCCGAGCCCGACTTTGCTCCGAGAGGGGGGAGAGAGGAGGTGGACAAACCCCCGGAGGGACATCTGCGGCACCGACATAGCGGGCACCGCCGGCGGGAGAAAAGTCCGCGAAACCGCGGCTGCGGCGGCCATCTTGAGAGAGGCAGCGGCGGAGGTGCAGGGCCCTGAACATCGGAGTGCACTGCTCCCGGGCGCGGCACGGAGTTGTGCGGAGAGGAGGAAGAGGAGGTCGAGCTCCGGACGGTGCAACTGAGAGGTGGGCATAGGAAAAGCTGCTGGCGGGAAAAGACCGCGAAAACGCGGCTGCGGTGGCCATCTTGTGTGTGGCACCAAAACAGAAAGGTCCTAAAACAGGGCCGAAAGCCACCCCCGGGCCCAATATAGTACCGCTGCAGTGGGAGGGGAGAGGACAGAGCCACCAGAGATACATAGAAGGCACAGGCAGCGCAGTGCACAACGACCCCAGACCCGCAGCGAAGTGACCATCAAGCGCACAAGCGCTGCTAGCAAGCAAAGCGGTGAGAAGACACATTTAAGGGGACATAGAGAGAGGCCTCCCCCCCCCCCCCCTCCACCTACAAGAGGACTAAACACCATACAATTCGGAGAACCAAAGGAAGGGGCAAAACAGGGGCAACAGCAGACCCCTATAGAACATTCAACTTCTATAGCGGAAAACCAAACAACCGCGACATGGGTCCCACTAGACAAAGCTCATCCGTAGACAAACTTAAAGTCTTCGCAAGAGGAGAAACCCGGAAGGAGCCCAGCCCTGAACCCGCTGCGCCCGCTGCGGCGGGAGTTGCAGCAACAAAGCATAACAACCCAGATCCAACTGAGGGAACGGTGCAAACACTGCAACAATTGTCTGAACAGCTTCTGACCGCAATACAAACATCTACAGCCACGCTCACCAGCAAAATTGATGAAGTTAAAATGGATGTGAGTCTGCTGAGACAAGATCTCCAAAATCTAAGAGAACGTGTTGCCAGCACAGAGAACAGAATATCTACCCTAGATGATACTGTCGCCCCAATGACAGATGCAATACGAGATCTTACGCAGAAAGCTGAATACTGGAGACAAAAAGCAGACGATCTGGAAAATCGGTCGCGAAGAAATAATTTGCGTATAGTGGGGCTACCAGAGCGGGCCGAGGGGCAAAGACCTGAAGAATTTATAGAACGCTGGCTTCGAGAACTCTTTCCCAATGCTGGACTATCGCAAGTCTTTGTTATTGAACGTGCGCATCGAGTGCCCATGAAGCCACCAATACCAGGAGCTCCACCCAGACCCCTACTAGCAAAGCTGCTTAACTCCCGTGATAGGGATATAATCCTACAAGCTGCCAGAAAGGGAGGGCCCCTGCGACATGACAACGCCACTGTGTCCATTTTTCCGGACTTCTCGGCTGATCTCCAAAAGCAGCGAGCAACATTCTTCGGAGTCAAAAAGCAACTAAGAGATCTGCAGCTCCCGTACTCGATGGTGTATCCGGCCCGACTGCGAGTGATCGACGGGGACCGTACCCGCTTCTTCTCCACACCAACTGAAGCAGGAAATTGGCTGAACACCAGACGACGACCAGAAGGGCCGTAATGTATACATAACCATTTATTTTCCCCTCTCTAGGTGCAGAGACCAATACACAAAGATGAACATTTCCCTTACAGTTCCTAACTGCACACTAGAGACTATCCTCTAAACACGCCACAAGAACACTCTAGCCAAATGGCACAGAACTGAGACTTTCTTTATTTGTGGCAGACAAGTAATCTACGACTCCCAGGAGAAGATGACGAGCCTTCCTTTCCTACGGCCCCGGCGGGACTCACCCGTTTCCCCCCCCCCCTCCCCCTCCTCCACCGATCCCCCTCGTCGCTGCCTTGCAGGGTGATTTAGAACCCCCTCCCCATATGCTTTCTATCCTCAAGGGGACCCACCCAGAAAATGACAGCCAAACCAATGCCGGTCCACACAACTGATTTAACAACACAACAATACCACAAGTATAGTCTTGTAATAAGCTATACTATGTAGGTACCCCCTAAATACAGGTTGCCACGAATACGTATGTGACAGAGAAGATAATCTTAAAATCTGTTTAATTACAAGTTGATTGAGAGTTACAGTTGATAGTAGTTTATCAAAATGTTTTTAAGTTGTATGCATCAAGTGCTCTATGATGATATTGAGAATGTGCTGAAGTACTGTTACATGATATATGATAAAAATGTAATTGAGTGTCGGGGGGGGGTCGCCTGACGGGCAGAATAACATGGGAAATTGTATCCGGATCAGATTAACATCTCTTAGCCCATGGCGGAGATAGTCTTTGTATCCTGGAACGTCAGGGGCATGGGGTCTGCTAGGAAACGGGCAGCGATGAACACGTTGCTGCGCTCCTGGCGACCACACGTCCTGTGCTTGCAGGAGACCCACCTTACACCTGAAACCACAAAAGTCTTGCTGAAGCCATGGGTACAATGGTCCGCGCATGTATACCACACATCATACTCCAGGGGGGTGTCTCTACTAATAAGAAGAACACTTAGATGGGAGGTGGAACAGATTAGGAGAGACACAGAGGGCAGATATATTTTTGTAAGAGCTAAAATCAACAATGACCCATATGTCCTACTATGTTGCTATAACCCGCCGCCGGCAACAACAACCATTCTAGCAGACGGCATTCAATTTGCATCATTCTCTCCAGACGCAACAGTTGTCTGTATGGGAGATATGAACATGGTGATGGATCCCGCCTTGGATAGATTTGGGGGTGGTGCTCGGGGGGAGGGAGATGCGAACAAGACTCGCCTGGCCTCTATTATCTCGGTAACGGGCTGGCTAGACCTATGGCGAACATTTCATCCGCAGCAAAAAGAGTATACCTGCCATGCAGCCCACAACCACGCTCTCAGTCGAATAGACTATATATTCGGATCCCCTTCACTATTCCCTAAAATAGACTCAATAGAGTTCCTACCTCGAGGTATCTCAGACCACTCGCCAATACGTATGACCCTTAAAAACCCAGGCCCAATCACAATCAAGAGACCAAGGGTGCACCCATTCTGGCTTTCATTATTTGGACCTAATGACCGCATACCGGACCAGATCCAAATATACTATGAGGCACATGAGACGCATGGAGATACAAATCTAGTATGGGAGGCATTTAAAGCATACCTTAGAGGCTGTTTAAGGTCCTCAATTTCATTTGTCAAAAGAGCCACGGCACGTGAGGGTGAACTTTTAGCAGAGCAATGCCAACAACTAGAAAGAGATTATATAGCTGACCCTATAGACACTAAAAGAGATAAATGGCTTCAGACAGGCAGAGACTACTTATTATACCTGAAAGAGAAAGCCCAAAAGAATCTTTTCTTTACCCGACAGTCCTTTTTTGAACAAGGAAACCAATCCAGTAAACTACTTGCTTATATGGCGAGACAGGAAACCGCCCCCCCAACCATACTGCGAGTTAAATCAACCGAGGAAGTAATGCTTACAGACCCGAAAGAAATCCTAGATAGATTTCAGCAATTCTACAATGACTTATACCAATCAAGGGTAAATTACACACCGGCAGAACTAGAGACCTACTTAAATGACATAATATTTCCAGAAATACAAGACGACTATAGGTCCCTACTTGACTCTCCCATTACAGTGGAAGAGATTGAAGAAGCAATAAATGAGATGGCTAAAAACAAAACCCCGGGAGTGGACGGGCTACCAGTGGAAATCTACCAACATTACAAAAAAGAAATAATCCCACACTTGTTTACCCTATACAAATACATCCTTGATAAGTGTCACCTCCCAGAGTCGATGCTAGAGGCCAACATAGTCCTCATACTTAAACCAGACAAAAACCCAGAGGAGTGCGGCTCGTATAGGCCGATCTCTCTATTAAACACGGACTATAAAATCCTTACTAAAATACTAGCGACCCGACTAAACCAAATAATAGGGAAAATTATACACCCGGACCAATCCGGCTTTATCCCGGGTAAATCGACATCGGACAATATCAGAAGAACACAGGTAATCACACAGGTGGGGTGGAGATGGAGATCAGACTGGGCCCTGGCCTCACTAGACGCGGCTAAAGCGTTCGACTCCGTCGAGTGGCAGTACCTGATAGAGGTGCTGCGTAAATTCGGGTTTGGAGAAACGTTTATAAAATGGGTCTCTATCCTGTACAAAGCCCCGACCGCTAGGGTAACGGTAAACGGCCTGGTCTCCACTTCCTTCCCACTACACAGGGGGACACGACAGGGATGCCCACTTTCCCCCCTTTTATTTGCAATTGCAATCGAACCCCTAGCCCTGAGAATTCGACAACACAACTCATACAAAGGCGTTCAGATCGGACCCAGAGAGGATAGAATAGGCTTGTACGCGGACGATATAATATTGTATATGTCAGATCCTAGAAACACCCTACCACTGGCCATATCTCTAATAGACAGGTTTGGAATTTTTTCAGGCCTATGCATTAACTGGCAAAAATCCGCTTTCATGCCCCTAAGATCAGAGGGATGGCAGACGGGGGATGTATTTTGTAACTTACAAATCACTCCCAGATTTAAGTATCTTGGTATACATATCACCAGAGAACACACCCAGAGCCTCGAGTTAAATATTGCTCCCCTACTGGCAACTCTGCAGCAAAAGTTGAAAGGCTGGAGCACCCTACCACTATCTGTAGCAGGCAGAATAAACCTCATAAAAATGATAATACTCCCTAAATACTTATATTGCCTAGAGCATACAGAAACAACTATACCACAGAAATTCTTTAAAAAAACTAACTCATTAATAACGTCATTCATATGGGGAAACTCTAGAGCCAAACTACGACTGGATACCCTACAACGCCCTAAAGAAATTGCAGGTATGGCGTTACCAGATTTTAAACTATATTATTTGGCGGGACAGGTCAGGTATCTCCGTCATTGGCTGTCGGGTGCGCCTCTCCCTAACTCCGAGCACCATCTCATGTACTTCCTCGAGGAGACTTCGTTGTGGATCCTCCTGGAAAAACCAAGATTGATAACCAAACAAATGTTGCCGGTCCACAGACTGGCAGTGAACGTGTGGCAGATATGCAAATCACTAACAAGACAAGAGAACACCCCCTTGGAGACTCCCCTGTGGGACAACAGGGCATTACCACACTTGATGAATCTGCCAGGTAAACAATTCTGGATAAACTCAGGAGTTACCACACTAGAGCATGTTTATAGGGACCAAATGCTGGTTTCCTTTGAACAAATGCAAGAGCTGTACCAGATCCCAAGGGCGGGATTTTTTAGATACTTGCAACTCCGACACGCACTGACCGCACAGTTTCCAGGACCTAGACAAATATTTTCTCAGTATCCATTAATAGGTATACTGCGAACACAAGGACCCAAAGGCCTGATTTCAGTGCTGTATACCCATCTACTGCATGCTAAAATTCCCGACATACCAATGACGGTAATGCAGAGATGGAGAGAACTTATTCCCACCCTCACTAGTGAGGAGTGGGAAACGGCCATGTCCATATACACCACAGTATCACCGGCGGCAAACAACAAACTAACACAACTATATATCTTACATCAGTGTTATCTAACACCGAGCAGACTTCATAAAATGAATCGGATAACCACCAACCGCTGCCACTGCTGTGGAATGCCCAATGCAAACTTTAACCATTTAATATGGAATTGCGTAGATATTCAGACATACTGGAGAGAGATCATAGAGTTTCTAACACAAATACTGGGAATACCAGTTCCACACGACCCTGCGGTGTGCCTGTTGGGGATCTTAGACGAAGAACAATGGCAGTATCATGACAAGATATTTCTTACAAAGGTTCTATTTTACGCCCGGAAGGCAATAGCCTTACGCTGGATGGACAGGCGCCCCCCGACACTCACAAAGTGGCAGAGCATTATCAACGCCGTTCTGCCATATGAAAAAATGGTATATAAAAATAGAAAATGCCCTGAAAAATTCGATAAAGTGTGGGAAAGATGGTGTGGGTCATCAAGTACGGTGTACACACAGAACCAGTTCCATAACTTGCTGAGAACAGTGACACCTAGAAACACTTAGTAGAGCCAACAAAGGAACACACCCTCCGCCGACACCACAAAGAAACTATATTACCAGGGGAAAATGTAACAAAGGAATATGTCAATAGAATGTACTAAAACACTTGTTAGGAATGCAATGAGCTAATGATGTAACCAAAAGTTTTTTTTATTCAGTTGATGTACAAAATACAATGTTTTCAATAAAACGAGTTAAAAAAAAAAAAAATTTGTATACATTTTTTCCATCTCTGAGCATATATTTGTTTTGATCTTTAGTCTTCAAATTCGACGGATTTATCATTCAGCCGAGCTGTAATAAATCTGGCAGATTATAAGACTGTTTAGTTTAAGTTTGCACTGTCTAACTATTAGGCTGGGTTCTCACACGGCGTATTCCCGGGGGAAATCTCGCGGTTTGGCTGCAGCGAAAAACCGCAAGATTTCCTCCGGGAAAATGCTGCTTCAAAACCTGCGGCACTTAGCCGCGGGTTTTGGAGTGGCTCAGCTGCAAGCTTTTCCGTTGCGTCCGGCGCTCCCATAGAGGAGAGCTTGGCCGCAACGTAAAAGAAAAAAAAATGGACATGCGGCTGGCGAATCCGCGCCGCAGCGCCGGCTTTGCCGCAACGGTTTCGTCGTCTCGTGTGGACGAGATTTCTGAGAAATCCACATGGCTGGCCAACCGCAGGATTAGCAGCCGCAGGTGGACTCGCCGCAGTGAAATTCCGAGCGAAATTTCTGCAGCAAATACACCCTGTGTGAACCCAGCCTCAGACAGTATTAGTAAATAAACACCAATGTCTTATTTAATACAAGTGCTTTTCCTTCCAGTCACCTATAGAGGCCATGGACACAGCAGCACACACATTCATACTGAATACTTCAAGGGGTTCTGTCATTAGAAACAAAAATCTATACTTACCTAATCCTCCCCAGGCAGTCTTCTTACCGCATCTTCTCCTCACCGATCTACCCCAGTCCCTTGGGTCACCTCACCTCCAGCCGCCCGGATCCTCCTCTTCATGTTATAGAGTGTCCATTCTCTGCATTCTTCTTCTGGCCTGTCAGTTTAAGGTACGTCACTAGTGACAACGTTCACTGCCTAGCAAGGAAGCCCGAGCCATTGCCAAGACTGCGCATGCGCGCTGTCTCGCCGCAAGTGTTCATATACTATTGCAGTGAGACGGCGCACATGCACATTCTCGGCAATAGCTCCGCACTCCCTGCTAGGCAGTGAACGCTACGTCACTAGTGAATGCCCGCAATGTAGGCTTCGTCACCGGAAGAAGAATCTTTCTAATGACAGATCCCTTTATGAACATTGTAGTCTATTCCAGCACATGCTGTAGTACAGAAGTATTATCACAGGTCTGTGTGCTGCGGGGAATATACAGTACATGCATCCATGTAGTGGTCATGGTTGCGCAGAACAGTCAGTTATCTGCTGGGACATCCCAGTGTGTAATCTACTAGTCCATATCCTTAAAGTGACCACCCGGTCCTTGGTCGAAATTTTGTCCAGGACTGTAGGTGGAGAGTTATAACACCTACTGTCTGTTCTGTGCGCCTTTGTCCCTCAGATCCACTGATTCTTTCGCCCGTTTTCAGTCTTTACAGATGGTCGCCACAGTCTTCTACCTAATGCACACTGTGCAGCGGTAGCTGGAGACACTTCACGCTGCTCTCTGATTGGTATAAGCGGCCAGAAAGTAGGTGCAGCGCAGCACTAGTCTAACACACTACCATGCACAGTTTGCATTGGATAGACAGAATACTGTAGCGACCATCTTGGAAGCCTGAAAAAAAAGCCTGGAACTGGCAGATCTGAGGGATAACGGCAGGTATTCTAAAGTAAGGTCTGGTAGTACTTTTAGTGGTACCCATGCTCATTAGAATAAAGCTGATGAAAATGAACAATTTCAACCAAAATGATCGATGAATGAAATATAACACCGAACAAACATTTTAGCCGACCGATGGAAATTTTTGTCCGACAGATGTACAAATAATCTTTCGCTCACAAACCATCTTCCCTTGAAAGAATGTTTCCAGAAAGGTCTTTCATCCGTTGGCCAGTGTCATTGAACGTGTATGGTCAGTTTGAACAATGACACTGGACAATATGGAGTACAGCATAAAATCAAGTAAGGAAGTTAACATGTGGATCAACCTTCTGGGTTTTCTCATGAAATGGTGTGATCAAGGAAAAACCTCTAACAAAAGGGGATACTGACAGCGAAATGGGCCAAAGGAGGATGTCAAGAATCGTTGTGATGAAGAGGCAGTGCACAAGCAAATTACAACTGAATACAATGCTGGTGCTCCATCAATGGGTCTGAATACACAACTTGTGCCATAGGATGGGCTGTTATAGCAGATGAGCCGTACCAGGGCCATTGCCATTAGAGGAACAAAAAGACGACTAGTGAGCAAATGAGCGCACAAAATGGATGAATGGGGAAAAACACCACACCTGGTCAGATGAATCCAGAAAACAGTAAAAATGTAATCTTCTCAAACTGTTCATTCTGCATCACTTAAGTCCGGGTATCTCATGCCCATAAAGGAGGCAAGGATGGCCACATCTGCAGAACAAATATCAGAGTTTCGGATATACAAGTTCTATTCAACTTTGCCAGATCTAAATGAGCAGACATTATTGGTAACCTCATCTGCAGCATGACTTCATATTGACTACAGCCCCAAACCGTGAGAGCTGAAGAGGGAGAACATAGCAAGCAACCGTGCAGTAACTCCTCTTGTTTGGGTGCTACGTGACCCTAAAATACGCAACAGGGAATCAAAATTCCAATTCAACAATCGAGAACAATATTGAATATCGACGTTTAGCTTCATTCATAGAGGGAGCCAAGAGGAACCACAGAAGGGTATTAAGATAGGGGGAGGTTAGAAGAAGAGGAGAACAAAAGAGAGGAGGACATTTTTTTTAATGTAGTTACTCAATTTAGGGTGCTATCCATTAATTTGGTACGACATGAGAGGCCATTTTTAATATTAAGAGAAGCAGGTGAACTCCATCCAGTGGAAGAACCATGTTTTGTTGAACTGCAGATTGACCTTATGTTGTATACCGGAAGTCTTCTGTATGCATGATGTCGTTGACTCTTACAGACCATCGGTATACCAACAGCGGTGAAGCGAACTTCCAGCTCGCTATTGTAGCATTCAGTAGATGTAGTGATTTTCTCTATCTGCCCAGGACAACTTAAGAATGGTGTAGGGAAAACAAGTTTGGGTTATGGGGTAGATGCACCTATTTCTTATTTCAGACCAGAAGGGTTTGATCTCGGCACAACTTTAGAGGATGTTGAGGATGGTGCACTATTAGATTGGCATTTGGCAGCCATCTTTTTCAGAACTAGTGGAAAGCAGATAATGTCCTATTGCTGATAGTTTGTGTGGCACGTGGCTACAGGCTACAGTTTATAGCCCCCCACACCCTCACCCTTTCCCCCTCCCAGGATTTATGGCATATCCTCTGGATAAAGCAAAACGTTCCCTCTGGTTTTCCCTAAATCCCATTCACCCTTTGGCTGCTTACTCTTAGTTTATCATTGGGTTTTAAAATTAAAGTTGGTTTTGCACAGGATAACTGTTGTCTAGAGATGAGCGAGCATTGTCCTTAGCGAGTATCTCCCCGCTCGGAAGAAAAGGTTCGGCTGCCGGTGCAGGTGACAGGTGAGTTGCGGCAGTGAGCAGGGGGGAGCGGGGGGGGGGTGGGAGAGGGAGAGAGAGATCCCCTCCGTTCCTCCCCGCTCTCCCCAGCCGCTCCCCGCCCGCTGCCGGCAGCCGAACCTTTTCTCCCGAGCGGGCAGGTACTCGCTAAGGGCAATGCTCGATCGAGTAATTGCTCTTAGCGAGTATGCACGCTCATCTCTACTGTTGTCCAAAAAGTTTCTCCGTAGAGCGAATGTAAGTGACAGTCATTCCATATCAACCGGGTGATGAGAGAGAATTCATTCACTAGTCATTTTATTTCAGCTCACCTAAAAATAGTCGCGGGTTGATTAATTATTGTCTGCATATAACCATTGGCTCCTGCTTTTTTTTTTTTTTTGAACATTTTGCCTTTCCAGTTAACGCTTATTAGTTCCTGAAAACACGTAAATACGTGTGAGCGATTCTCGACGGAGCAGTCCCCGCTGGTCTTTGAAAGAACACTTGTTGCTATAGTCTCCGGCTGATTTTGGACTTCAAGGATACACTCGCTGTTGCAGTGTCTCGCTGATAGAACAGAACATCTGGTGATGCGGTGAGCGTTCAGTCGACGGCTCGCGTGTGTTTATGTGTGCTAAGTGACTCGGCAACCAATGAGTGTCTTAGGGAAGGGGTAAAATTTCAAATACACTCCCGCCAAATAACCTCACACCCCTAACTTGATACTTCGGCCCCCAACAGCCATCGCCAAAAATGGAACAAGTGAACAACACTCGCTTTGCGTAAAAGCCACCAACAGTCCTTAGTGACTATTTCAAGCGACTATTCAGATAGTTTTCCCGTGTACAGCCACTCTTAATTATGTATATATTAGGATTTAGCTAATTAAAGCACTTTATAGAGTTGCCTATAATACAACTCCCCACGGTACCTGCAAACCAGAGTTACTCTTTAATGAAGTCGGGGGTAGAATCCCTTCATACATGCGAGGACAGAATGTAACAAAGCTGGAAAGTATCTGGACCGCGTTCTGCGTTGTGAGCGGTTTGTTTCCTTAATCGATAAATACGACTTAAGCTTCATGCATCATTTATACGGAGCTGTGTGTTCACGACTGGTGTTTATGTCTCGTCTTTATACAGTGCGGCATATGCACTATCGGAGCTCCGTAATTAGGCTGCATTATGTCATTTGCTTCCTCCACGCTATTATATAACGTTCGCTGAATGCACAATGTAACAACATATAGCAACAAGTTGGTTCGGCGGGCTGCTGGATATAGACTCTGCATAATGTATCTCATTTATTATTGCATATTGTATACCGGCTTCTCCATCCTAGCTGTATATACAGAGCTAGTAGGGGTGTACAATCTGCAAGTATTGGGGGGGGGGATCCGCAGTATTACAAACCTGCCTAGTTGTTATGGCAACCAGCCACTGCTCACCACTTCTGATTGTGTGTTTGTGTGTTTTGCACACTAAAGAGAAGAAAGGAATTGCTCACGGCTGTAAGATGTTTAGATTCTAAGCACTAGTGCTGTATAGATTTACTGGGTCCTATAGGATTTCTGGATTTAGTCATTTGCCGCTGAATTAGGCGCAATAACCCTAGATATATAAATGACGTAAATTTCACTTATTAGGGAGTTGCATATACAACAATTCCCTAATATAGTTCTTTTATTGGTCATTGTATGGTGGGATCAATCGAAGAGGTCATACGCCCTGTCATCTCACTGCCAGCAGGGTCACTGTGTACGTCAGCCCGTATACCGCCAGTGGGGGAGCACACACACTGTCCTTGGACTAGTATTGGATTGTTCCCGCTCATAAAGCGAGTGACTCTAATACTAGAAGTATTTTAGGGAACTGAAGTCTATGCGGTTTTCCGTTTTTATAACCTTTTGGTGAACCGGTGGTACTACAACTATCAGCAGGTTTTGACTCGCATAGTATAGCTGAACCGAGATGGTAAAGAAGACCACTAATTTGAAAAAGGCTCCCAGGCAGGCGGTTTTCTAGATTTAGGCTGGATTCACATATTTGCACACGCATGTGTAGCGTTCTTGCAGAACGAACGATGCTTTTTTTTGAGCGTGCATCGGCGTATTTTACTGTACTTTTTCAGTGGCACCGGTTGAAATAGCCAATTAGTTTAATAAGTCCCTGATGTGTTCTTTTTCCTGCGGAATTCCGCGGAGTTTACACATCTCCAAGCGTAATTTGGTCATCCCTATTGCCTTCTATGAGGACTTTTGGTACGCAAATGCGCAGGAAAATTTGCGCATGTGAACGAACCCATTGAAATCACTGTGATGACTTGGTGATGAGTGTAGTGAGCAGATCATGCAAAGAATCATCAGAAATACGCAGCTCCTCACTATCACCTTATTGGCTGAGTTCAATAACCACTTGGATACTTCTGTTGGCAGCGGCCTAGGGGGTCTCTTTCTTTGTCGCTTCTGTCCAGCTAAAAAAAAAAAATATTTCATCACAACTCAGACTTCTGTTTATCAACTTAGGGACCATCTAGTTTATAGAGGTACCACCCCTTCACACGCGCCCTACACATTCACGCCACTCCCCAACCAGGACGGAACAAGTTCAGGATGGCGCAGCAGACAGACAAAGGCCAGATCCTTTTATAAAAAAGAAACTTTTGCTGAACTAGAACCGGATGGGCAATACTTTCACACCTCAGCAGGGCGCATGTACTTAAGCGTTGCTTAAAATCTCTAACCGGAAGTCACGCTTACAATATGCGTCAATGTGATACATCAATTCCATCTACTGCACTTTTACTTGGCGCGTAGCACCTCTGCAATGTGCCTTGCCATGCCAGTGCATTCCAGCCATTAACCCTCGCATTACTAGTGTACATATCAACCTATAGCCACCTTTATCCATCATAGTCCACAAAGTCCGTAGAGTGTTCGCACACTTAGTCATAATGCTGTTGATATCTTCCGGGATTGAGTCCCATGTGGCGAGGGAGACGCCTTCTACTTCCACGCGGCTTGCTTCTGTTTCTCCAACTTCCAACGTATGCTTTTATGTTGCAGCTACAAACGTAATTCTAGTCCCCCAGGCCTGCTAGTGCCCTACAAAGGTCCCTTTCCACAGACATAGCCTCTAGGAGGTTCCTACAACATGGCGCCATTTAGTGCTTGTACCATAGCGCTCTGCACCCTCTCTCTGACTCCCTCTCCGACTTCTACGCACTGCTGCAGTGCTCATCAGACCAACGCTGGCAGGCACCGGTCTCCTGTCTCCCCACTCACCCTCCCAGATGGATACCGAACCGGATGGAGCGGGCCTACAGCTCAGCCGTCAGCCACAGATTCACTTTTAGAAGGGACGAATGATGGGCAAACGATGCCTGACATTTGTACCCGCACATACTAGCTCCCGTGCACCTTCACGGGATCTAGTATCGTTAGCTCTCAGCGGGGAGGCTGAAGGAGATTTCACTCCTCACACTCCCCCGCCCCTCTCCATTGACTTAACATAGTGGCTGTTCATTACTGAACTGCTGCTATTTACACCAAGCTATGAGCAATCTGCTCATCGTCCATCGTTTATGCAGCATAGACGATGAGCTGACTGCTCAGTGTAAATAGCAGCCGTTCAGTACTGAATGGCCGCTATGTTAAGTGAATGGAGAGGGGCGGGGGGAAGTGAGAGGAGAGAAATCTCCTTCAGCCACCCCGCTCTCCTGCTGGCCGCTCTGTGAGCGAGCTTGCGCTACCAGCACAGGAGTGCGGACGCCGGACACCCAGGGACAAGTATCGGGCATCATTTGCCCACCATTCGTCCCATCTAAATGGACTCTAATATGGTGATCATATTCTTGCAAGTTGTGACGGTGCAGAACATCATCATGTTACAAAGCCAATTAAAACCCCCTAACAAGTTGTCCTAATATCTGTTTTAGTAAATATTTGTATTCTCCATTGTATTACAATTTTCTATGGGTTCTTTCACATCGGCTTTTTGGGTTCTGTTCTTCTGCTTGGTTATGAGAGCAGAAAAATGGAACTCCCTAGCCAAATGGACCCAACTTATAACACCACTGAACGGTGCCCCATTGACTGTAATGGAGTCTGTTGGGTCTCTGTCCCGGAATTTAATAATGAAGGAGTGAACAGACCCTCCAGTGCTGATGTGAACAAGCCCTTAGAACTCTGACTTTTGTCATCCCTCTGTTAATCCTCCTGAAAATGTATGTCTAAATTTACAAATGGGTACTACAGATCTTCTTGTCAGTAAGGTGTGTCCTTCCTAGCCCCTGCTAGTTTTGCTGGAACTTTTGGTGTGGAAATGCGCAGGAAAATAGCGCATGTTGCAGTTTTTCACGGCCGACCGAAATGCGCAGTAAAATACATGCTTGTGAATGAGGCCATTTAAATCAATGGGTTCTATTCTCTGCAAATACGCCCGAGTGAAGCTGGCCTTAGAAAATTACATGATGAGGAATGCTATTATATACTTTATGGGACATGGCAGAAGAGCTGATCCTACGGCTATGTTCACATGGTACAATCCGCATTGGAAAAATCTGACGCCAATAACGCAGTCTTAAAACCATGCGGCTTTCAGACTGTGGATTTGCATTTTTGCTGCTGCAGTTCTGCATGTGTCTATTTACTAAAACAGACCTACGAGGAGAGCTGACAGGTCCTCTTTAGGTGTATGGGCTCTGGGGAGATTAGCAGCTGCCAGACATCTCTTGATCTCTGACCCACATGTATGTTTTCCCAGCAGTAGACCCCCACAGACATTGCATTAGAAGTGGGCATCTAATTTATATGGGTCATTTGATGTATGACACCTCCTGGCGTCCGTCATCAACTATATGTTTTCCTTCCGTTCTGTCGTTTTATTTTTCTCATTCCTTAAGTTAATTTTAGTCTGAAGAAAAAAGCGCCTGAATAAGGGCTTTGCCAGAGAAGAGCAGCTTATCTGCCTCCCCTAGACACAAGCCTGTCATATCTAATGCTAAATCCAGCCATGATTGAACTTATCGCATTTAAAAGTTATCAGAGAGCAGTGTTGGAATATGAAGAGCTTTGTTTCATTTATTTTACCGAATGTTTGGGAATTTGTCATTCCTTAAAGGGAAGCTATTATAATATTATGTAATTCATGTTTAAAGGGAGAACCACATCCGTCGATACAGGATCTGTGATGCAGAAGCACTGCCAGCCACCGATAGCATTGGAGATAATGCTGTAAGATAAGACCTCTGGATCCTATATATATATATATATATATATATAGTATAGCACTACAGTATAACCCCAAGTCACTTACACTTTAGTGATATTGATCTGTCCAGGGAGGAGGCAAGGAAGAAGAAGGCATTGTGTATTAATTTCACCTGCAAATAAAAGTGACAATACTTAAAAAGGCAATGGATTTGCAAGTGGTGATCACAGGCTATTCCTCTCTCCTTATCCTTCCTGACAGATTCTTCTCTAGTTTTGCTACTGCTAGCATGAGGCGGTATCTGCAGTCCAGCCAAGTTGCACAAGTAGTCCAGGATGGCACATCCATATGTGTCGTCGCGAGGAGGTTTGTTGTGTCTCCCAGTTCAGTCTCAAGAGCAGATACCAGGACATGGACTGCTACATGAGCTGGACAGGGTTGTAGAAGGACATCAACCTGACATCAGGACCGGTATCTGGTCCTTTGTGTAAGGAGGAATATTGGAAGCACTGTCAGAGTCCTACAAAATGACCTTGAGTGGGCTACCGGGTTCATGTTTCTGACCAAAATGTCAGGAACAGACTCCATTAGGCTGGCATGAAGACCCATCGTCTTCTAGAGGGACCTATGTTCGTAGCTCAATATCATGCAGCTCCATTGGAATTCGCCAGACAACATAAGAATTGGAAGATCTGACATTGCTGTTCTCTTTACAGATGAGAGCATGTTCACACCAGGCAGCTCGTTAATGCTGGGGTACTGGACTGAACTGAACTGAGGACCAACCCTAAATCTTTGAAATGGTAGTAGAGGCACTGCAGCTGGGTGGTGAAATTAACCGCATAAACTGGTCAACTTTTGGCTAAAGTTTGACTAGAATTTTTCAGTTAGTAACTCGATAAAACTCTAATCTGTTACTGATAGAGAAGTGTCCATACATGTGCATTCAGTCTCCTTTAAAGGAGTTACCTTATCATGACACCTATTTTTTTATAGTAAAGTCAACCAATAACACAGATATTCAGCTGATAACGCAGCAACGTTTCAACCCTCACAAGGGGTCTTTTTCGAACATACCACTGCCATTAGAGAATGCTATGATCGTGAAGGGGAGTACTTGGTCTGTATAATGTTTAGGAAAGTGATCTATGTCAAAGTAACATCCACATGAATGCCAATAGGCAAGATTTCCCAGCAGAACATTGCCCATAGCTTCACACTGCCCTGCCAGCTTGGTTTTCTCCCTATAGCACATCCTGGTTCCATCTCTTCCCCAGGTAAGTGATGCATCCAGCCATCCATATGATGTAAAGAAAAATGTGATTCATCAGACAGGGTGATTGCTGCATGGTCCAGTCTTGATGCCCAATGTGTAGACAATTTCAATGGTGGACAGGGGTCATCATGGCCACTCTAAAAAGCCTGCAGCTGCATAGTCCCATATACAGAAAGCTATGATGCTCTGTATGATGTGACACCTTTGTATTATAGCCAGCAGCTATTTTGTGGAATTGGACCAGACAGGCAGCCATTTATTATTACACTGCGCTATGTCTGCTGCTGTGCCCGCACTACGGATAACAGTGCAGGCGCAGCTGGAGCTCCGTGTTCTGCTATGCAGTTAGCTAGCTGGGGACAGATTTCTCAGCACCATCTTCACCTAGCCCCATAGGGGTTTTAGCCTACTAAAACATATTGCAAAAACACTTATATTCACCTATTCTGTATATTTTCAAAGAAAAAAAAGTGCGACTATGTTTTACTTATAACACTGGTGAAAAGGGAAGAGGGTGAAAAAAAAAAAAAAGTTTTGCAGGCTTATCTGGTTGTGGTACATCTGCCCCATGTATCCAGTGATATAGATGCCACACTGATGAGGATGCAGCTTCTTACTTTTAGGAATTACTGATTTGCGTGAATTAATTTTGCGCAACTGTATAATTCTAGGAAGCTTGTGTGAATCTGTGACGAAACATAAGAAAGAATAGATATTATTATGAAAATCACTATAATTTTATTAAACTGTTTTTTTTCCCACTCATGCTTTTATATGCTATTTAACACACATCACCAATTTATCTCAATGTTTAAAGTCATTTATTAACCTCAGCCTGGGATAATTGTAACACATTCCCACTGCTTCACAGCATATAAATTGTATGAGAATACTCCCACTCCTCTCCAGTGATATTACCCTGAATGTGATCATTTACCGTCTACTAAAAATAACAATATGCAAGTCAAGGATTTTTTTAGGAGCAGTGTATTCGGCGGTCACGTTCCACGGGTTTGTGGGCTATTGTTATGCTTGACAGGAGAGCTCACACTTTTTCCTTGCTACAACTGTTGCATCTGTCAGCTTTTTCCCTGCGTCCTGAGTAATACTGGCGCTCTCGCCCACCCCCTTCATAGATGTGGCCATGGAAACGCCCAATAATAGCTGGAAGAGACAGCTTTCCACGCTGCGTAGTGCTGAAAGGGAGACAGACAGACCTATAAGACACATCATGCAGAAGAGATGGTTGAGTAATGAGGCAGCTTTAGAAATACACAGAATGACAATAGAAAAGGCATAAACACAGGAAAGGAATAGGAGCCATGACGCAGCTTACAATAGCATACATTACTATATACATTATACACCATCACAACCCTGTTCTGCATTAGATGGGATTTGATTCTTCTGCACCATCAACAGGATGGTAGACTGAAAAATGGCTGTCAATCAAACCCTCCCCATATGACGGATCCACCACATTCTCTTCGAGTCTTATCTTTTTTTTTAACCTGTGTTCTTAGACATACATGTAGAGAAGAATAGTTGTATGTTGAATGCTGGTCATGTTGTTTATTCGGCAGCATTAATTTCTAATCAGTTTTGCACCCGTATCCCATCTGGAACAGTAAATGAATTCAATATACTGGCATAATGATACATTGTATCTGAATATATTCAGTATGTAACGGCTCTTGCTGCCCCTGCATAGTAATAGTGTCCCCTCCACTTGGTGCCCCAAACCGTAATAGTGCCCCCTCTGTGGACTCACACAGTAATAGTACCTCCTATGTGGCTCCATACAGTTATATTAGCAGGTATAGATCTATTTTGCCACACACTGGTTTGGCTTAGGGCCAAATACAGAGGTGACACCTCAGGAACCACAGTCTTCACCCTTTAACCCGGCCAGTTAGAATATGGGCTTCACTGTGGGGTCCACAGGCCGTTATACTAGAAGTGGTCCCAGTTATGTGACAGCTGACACTACAATAGAGGAAGGTGCAGGGGGGGTCAGACAATCCAGGTCAGGGCAGGCAGTACAAATCCAGAACAAGTACCAAGCCAGAAATCAGGGCACATAGAAGGGGTTCAGCACAATATAATAGCCCAGAGGACAGGGCAGGCGGCAGACAGAAGCCTGGTCAATAGAGCAAACTGAAGTCAGGAACGCAGAATACAACAAAATCAGGAAAATCAGAACCCACTTGAATAGCACCTTAGGCAGGACCTAAACTCAGGCACGCTCCATAGATGAAGGATGCCTAATAGAGCCACAGTTAGCACATGATTGGCAGAGGAAACATTTGCAAGGTGTGTGCTGACTCTGTAACAGTATGACGTGCGTGCATGCGCCCTCTGGGATAGCTGTCGAAGACTGAGCAGAGCGTCTGCTTAGAGGAGGAGGAGGGTGCGTGCCTTGGCCACTAGGAGAGGTAAGCTGGCGGACGCGGCCCCAATCTGTAACACCCCTTCTGTGGCTCCACTTACTAATAGTGCCCACTTTGTGGCCTCCACTATTATTAGTGCCCGCCCCCCTTCCCAACTCCTGCAATCTATGGTCCCCACTCTCTAACCCTCCAATGACAGTATTGGAAAATAATCTCTGTTCACAAGGTCTTTGCTGAAGCTTGCAACTCATGGCATAAGCCTCCCCAGCTCCTGCACACCCTGCACTGGGGGCCGAAGGCAGAGAAGGAGTTACGACATGCACAGGGCAGGGAGCATCAGCGAGGATCATACCTGCAAAGGAAATAGTTCTTTTAACACTGCTCTTGGATGTTAGAGAGCGTTGTTCTAGAAATACAAGAAGTGGGGCCACCTGGACAGCCCTCTCCTTGTGGGCTCCTGCCAGTGATATGTTTGCACCCGCACTTGGCGTAACAGTGGAACAAACTTTCCACCATCTACATAATAAAATTAATTCCAGATGGATTTTCCCAGCTGAAACTCAGAACATATTGCTGATCTTTAAGTTTATTGCTTCCTTCCTACTTAAAGATGTCAATAAGTTGTCAGAAAGCCAATATTTAGTTTTACATAAGCTTCTTCCTCTCAGTCATATTATTGAAGAAAACAGTTCAACACTAGAGATGAGCGAGCACCAAAATGCTCGGGTGCTCGTTACTCGGGACGAACTTTTCGCGATGCTCGAGGGTTCATTTCGAGTAACGAACCCCATTGAAGTCAATGGGCGACCCGAGCATTTTTGTATTTCGCCGATGCTCGCTAAGGTTTCCTTGTGTGAAAATCTGGGCAATTCAAGAAAGTGATGGGAACGACACAGCAACGGATAGGGCAGGCGAGGGGCTACATGTTGGGCTGCATCTCAAGTTCACAGGTCCCACTATTAAGCCACAATAGCGGCAAGAGTGGGGCCCCCCCCTCCCAAAAACTTTTACTTCTGAAAAGCCCTCATTAGCATGGCATACCTTAGCTAAGCACCACACTACCTACAACAAAGCACAATCACTGCCTGCATGACACTCCACTGCCACTTCTCCTGGGTTACATGCTGCCCAACCGCCCCCCCTCCCCCCCACAGCGCACACCAAAGTGTCCCTGCGCAGCCTTCAGCTGCCCTCATGCCACACCACCCTCATGTCTATTTAGAAGTGCGTCTGCCATGAGGAGGAACCGCAGGCACACACTGCAGAGGGTTGGCACGGCTAGGCAGCGACCCTCTTTAAAAGGGGCGGGGCGATAGCCCACAATGCTGTACAGAAGCAATGAGAAATAGAATCCTGTGCCACCGCCATCAGGAGCTGCACACGTGGGCATAGCAATGGGGAACCTATGTGCCACACACTATTCATTCTGTCAAGGTGTCTCTGCATGCCCCAGTCAGACCGGGCTTTTTAATTAATAGACACAGGCAGGTACAACTCCCTATTGTGAAGTCCCTGTCGACCGACAGCATGGGTGGCTCCCTGGAACCCACCAGCGATACACAAAAATATCCCATTGCATTGCCCAACACAGCTGAGGTAGTAATGTCGTGCTTAATGCAGGTGGGCTTCGGCCCACACTGCATGCCCCAGTCAGACTGGGGTTCTTTACAAGTGGAAACAGATGCATTTATAATTCCCTGTGGACCCACAGCATGGGTGGGTGCCAGGAAGCCACCGGTGGTACATAGAAATATCCCATTGCATTGCCCAACACAGCGGATGTAACGTCAGCTGTAATGCAGGTGGGCTAAAAATTCATTTGATTACACTGTAGGCGAGGGCCCACAAAAATTGCTGTATCAACTGTACTAATGTACATCAGAAAAATTGGCCCTGGCCAACCAAGAGGGCAGGTGAAACCCATTAATCGCTTTGGTTAATGTGGCTTAAGTGGTATCTAGGCCTGGAGGCAGCCCAGTTTAACGAAAAATTGGTTCAAGTTAAAGTTTCAACGCTTTTAATAGCATTGAAACATATAAAAATTGTTTAGAAAAATTAGATGAGTGAGCCTTGTGGCCCTAAGAAAAATTGCCCGTTCAGCGTGATTACGTGAGGTTTCAAGAGGAGGAGCAGGAGGAGGAGGAGGAATATTAGACACAGATTGATGAAGCAGAAATGTCCCCGTTTTGGATGGTGAGAGAGAACGTAGCTTCCATCCGCGGGTGCAGCCTACGTATTGCTTAGGTATCGCTGCTGTCCGCTGGTGGAGAAGAGAAGTCTGGGGAAATCCAGGCTTTGTTCATCTTGATGAGTGTTAGCCTGTCGGCACTGTCGGTTGACAGGCGGGTACGCTTATCTGTGATGATTCCCCCAGCCGCACTAAACACCCTCTCCGACAAGACGCTAGCCGCAGGACAAGCAAGCACCTCCAGGGCATACAGCGCTAGTTCAGGCCACGTGTCCAGCTTCGACACCCAGTAGTTGTAGGTGGCAGAGGTGTCACGGAGGACGGTCGTGCGATCGGCTACGTACTCCCTCACCATCCTTTTACAGTGCTCCCGCCGACTCAGCCTTGACTGGGGAGCGGTGACACAGTCTTGGTGGGGAGCCATAAAGCTGTCCAGGCCCTTAAAGACTGTTGCACTGTCTGGGCTGTACATGCTGCTCGATCTCCGCACCTCCCCTGCTACCTGGCCCTCGGAACTGCGCCTTCTGCCACTAGCGCTGTCGGATGGGAATTTTACCATCAGCTTGTCCGCCAGGGTCCTGTGGTATAGCAACACTCTCGAACCCCTTTCCTCTTCGGGAATGAGAGTGGGAAGGTTCTCCTTATAGCGTGGGTCGAGCAGTGTGTACACCCAGTAATCCGTAGTGGCCAGAATGCGTGTAACGCGAGGGTCACGAGAAAGGCATCCTAACATGAAGTCAGCCATGTGTGCCAGGGTACCTGTACGCAACACATGGCTGTCCGCACTAGGAAGATCACTTTCAGGATCCTCCTCCTCCTCCTCCTCCTGCCATACACGCTGAAATGATGACAGGCAAGCAGCATGGGTACCCTCAGCAGTGGGCCAAGCTGTCTCTTCCCCCTCCTCCTCATCCTCCTCATGCTCCTCCTCCTCCTCCTGAACGCGCTGAGATATAGACAGGAGGGTGCTCTGACTATCCAGCGACATACTGTCTTCCCCCACCTCTGTTTCCAAGCGCAAAGCGTCTGCCTTTATGCTTTGCAGGGAACTTCTCAAGAGGCATAGCAGAGGAATGGTGACGCTAATGATTGCAGCATCGCCGCTCACCATCTGGGTAGACTCCTCAAAGTTTCCAAGGACCTGGCAGATGTCTGCCAACCAGGCCCACTCTTCTGTAAAGAATTGAGGAGGCTGACTCCCACTGCGCCGCCCATGTTGGAGTTGGTATTCCACTATAGCTCTACGCTGCTCATAGAGCCTGGCCAACATGTGGAGTGTAGAGTTCCACCGTGTGGGCACGTCGCACAGCAGTCGGTGCACTGGCAGATGAAACCGATGTTGCAGGGTGCGCAGGGTGGCAGCGTCCGTGTGGGACTTGTGGAAATGTGCGCAGAGCCGGCGCACCTTTCCGAACAGGTCTGACAAGCGTGGGTAGCTTTTCAGAAAGTGCTGAACCACCAAATTAAAGACGTGGGCCAGGCATGGCACGTGCGTGAGGCTGCCGAGCTGCAGAGCCGCCACCAGGTTACGGTCGTTGTCACACACGACCATGCCCAGTTGGAGGCTCAGCGGCGCAAGCCAGCGGTCGGTCTGCTCTGTCAGACCCTGCAGCAGTTCGTGGGCCGTGTGCCTCTTCTCTCCTAAGCTGAGTAGTTTCAGCACGGCCTGCTGACGCTTGCCCACCGCTGTGCTGCCACGCCGCGCGACACCGACTGCTGGCGACGTGCTGCTGCTGACACATCTTGTTTGCAAGACAGAGGTTGCGTAGAAGGAAGAGGAGGAGGGTGGTTTAGTGGAGGAAGCATACACCGCCGCAGATACCACCACCGAGCTGGGGCCCGCAATTCTGGGGGTGGGTAGGACGTGAGCGGTCCCAGGCTCTGACTCTGTCCCAGCCTCCACTAAATTCACCCAATGTGCCGTCAGGGAGATATAGTGGCCCTGCCCGCCTGTGCTTGTCCACGTGTTCGTTGTTAAGTGGACCTTGGCAGTAACCGCGTTGGTGAGGGCGCGTACAATGTTGCGGGAGATGTGGTCGTGCAGGGCTGGGACGGCACATCGGGAAAAGTAGTGCCGACTGGGAACTGAGTAGCGCGGGGCTGCCGCCGCCATCATACATTTGAAAGCCCCTGTTTCCACAACCCTATACGGCAGCATCTCCAGGCTGATAAATTTGGCTATGTCCACGTTTAACGCTTGAGCGTGCAGGTGCGTGGCGGCGTACTTGCGCTTGCGCTCCAACACTTGCGCTAGCGACGGCTGGACGGTGCGCTGAGAGACATTGGTGGATGGGGCCGAGGTCAGCGGAGTTGAGGGTGTGGGTGCAGGCCAGGAGACGGTAGTGCCTGTGTCCTGAGAGGGGGGTTGGATCTCAGTGGCAGGTTGGGGCACAGGGGGAGAGGCAGCGGTGCAAACCGGAGGCGGTGAACGGCCTTCGTCCCACCTTGTGGGGTGCTTGGCCATCATATGTCTGCGCATGCTGGTGGTGGTGAGGCTGGTGGTGGTGGCTCCCCGGCTGATCTTGGCGCGACAAAGGTTGCACACCACTGTTCGTCGGTCGTCTGCACTCTCAGTGAAAAACTGCCAGACCTTTGAGCACCTCGGCCTCTGCAGGGTGGCATGGCGCGAGGGGGCGCTTTGGGAAACAGTTGGTGGATTATTCGGTCTGGCCCTGCCTCTACCCCTGGCCACCGCACTGCCTCTTCCAACCTGCCCTGCTGCTCCACTTGCCTCCCCCTCTGAAGACCTGTCCTCAGTAGGCGTAGCAAACCAGGTGGGGTCAGTCACCTCATCGTCCTGCTGCTCTTCCTCCGAATCCTCTGTGCGCTCCTCCCTCGGACTTACTCCAATTACTACTACCTGAGTGATAGACAACTGTGTCTCATCGTCATCGTCCTCCTCACCCACTGAAAGCTCTTGAGACAGTTGCCGGAAGTCCCCAGCCTCATCCCCCGGACCCCGGGAACTTTCCAAAGGTTGGGCATCGGTCACGACAAACTCCTCCGGTGGGAGAGGAACCATTGCTGGCCATTCTGGGCAGGGGCCCGGGAACAGTTCCTGGGAGTCTGCCTGCTCCTCAGAATGTGTCATTGTAATGGAGTGAGGAGGCTGGGAGGAAGGAGGAGCAGCACCCAGAGGATTCAGAGTTGCAGCAGTGGACGGCGCAGAATTCTGGGTGGTCGATAGATTGCTGGATGCACTTTCTGCCATCCACGACAGGACCTGCTCCCACTGCTCATTTTCTAATAAAGGTCTACCGCGTAGACCCATTAATTGTGAGATGAATGTGGGGACGCCAGAAATGTGCCTCTCTCCTAATCCCGCAGCAGTCGGCTGCGATACACCTGGATCAGGAGCTCGGCCTGTGCCCACACCCTGACTTGGGCCTCCTCGTCCTCGCCCGCGTCCACGTCCTCTAGGCTTACCCCTACCCCTCAGCATGGTGTATTACCAGTAGTGCAGAAACAGAACGCTGTAATTAAATGTGCCGCTTATTGGCCTGTGGTTGGAGGCTGACTTCCCTTACGGAACGCACAGCAGAGCCAGGAAACAATGTTGCGCACGCCTGTAGTGAGACGTAGGTGCGTATGACTGAGCTAGTGGAATTCACAGCGCAGAAGCAGTCAAGTGGCCAAAGGCCAGTAGTAGGCCTTAGGTATTTTGCTTCTATTTTTTTAAAATGCTGAGCTGATACAGCAGACAGATACTGTAGGCAGCGTATAATATTATGTATACTGTTTCCCTCTGGTGAGATGACGGCGCTGATGTAACAGAGACAGCAGATCCAGGAAACAATTTTGCGCAAGCCTGCTGTAACGCTTAGCTGCGTATTAATTAGGACTACTACCCCCAGCAGATAGATACTGTAGGCAGCGTATAATATTATGTATACTGTTTCCCTCTGGCGGGATGACGGCGCTGATGTAACAGAGACTGCAGATCCAGGAAACAATTTTGCGCAAGCCTGCTGTAACGCTTAGCTGCGTATTAATTAGGACTACTACCCCCAGCAGATAGATACTGTAGGCAGCGTATAATATTATGTATACTGTTTCCCTCTGGCGGGATGACGGCGCTGATGTAACAGAGACAGCAGATCCAGGAAACAATTTTGCGCAAGCCTGCTGTAACGCTTAGCTGCGTATGAATTAGGACTACTACCCCCAGCAGACACGCAGTAAACTGAAGACGGTCACAGGCAGCCCAAATATAGTATTTTTCCCCAATTTTTTGGAAAAAGCCCACTGCCTATATAGCCTGAATATCTCTTTCCCTGCCTCACCAGTACTGGCCCTATACTCTGTACAATGACTGCAGACTGCGGACGCAATGCTCTGCACGCCCGATATACAAAAAAAAAAATTGTGCAACACTGCTAAAAGCAGCCTCAACAGTACTGCACACGGTCAGATGTGGCCCTAAGAAGGACCGTTGGGGTTCTTGAAGCCTAAAATCACTCCTAACGCTCTCCCTATAGCAGCTCCGGCACCAGCAGCACTTTCCCTGAACTATGTCAGAATGCATCTGTTGCGAGCCGCGGGAGGGGCCGATTTATATACTCGGGTGACACCTGATCTCACCAGCCACTCACTGCAGGGGGGTGGTATAGGGCTTGAACGTCGCAGGGGGAAGTTGTAATGCCTTCCCTGTCTTTCTATTGGCCAGAAAAGCGCGCTAACGTCTCAGAGATGAAAGTGAAAGTAACTCGAACACCGCGTGGTGCTCGCCTCTAGTAACGAGCATCTCGAACACGCTAATACTCGAACGAGCATCAAGCTCGGACGAGTACGTTCGCTCATCTCTAGTCAGCACTCAGTGTGTCTGCAGTTACACTACTGGGTAAGAAAGCTAACAGCATAAGTAAATTGAAGTTAAAATTAATTCATAGCACCTCCGACATGTTTTGCCTGGCACAGGCCTCCTCAGGGGTAACTGGGGCTATGCACACATGAATAGAGAAATGGCGTATTTAAAGCTTCATACATCATTTATGGGTTTGGCGTCAAGAATACAGCTGTGCCTTCATTTTACTCATGATTGGTATCTACTACAATCTATCAATATTAACCCGTTGTGTCCAATCATGACTGAGCGTCGGCGAACGCATGCTGAACGTTTGTATAGTATGACAGAATCTATCTGTGATTAGAGTATTTTTGCACATGAGCTCACATAGGCCAAGTATCTGGCCTGAATGTTCCTCCAAATGTTCATTTATTGAACAATCAGGCCATGTAAAAGGACCAACAAACAGCTGACGAATGAGCGAATGCTCATTCATCGACTGATCATTTAGTCTAAACAGGTATGAAAAATGCTTGCTGATTGACTTTACATCTCCCGGTATGAACAGAGAGATGTACAGCTGGCCTATGAGGCCAAAGGATCATTCATCCCCATAAGCCAATTCTCAGACTGAGAAAAGAAAATTAAACGAGTGCTACCGGGATTCGACATGTGTGTTGATCAGCGCTTGTTAGCTTGGACTGAGAATTCAGCCAGTCTAAGAGGACCGCAAGTCTCCGAATGCGGAAAGGAAGAGAGTTGTATGATGAATGAGTTGTCAGTTAGGCTAGTACTATACAAAGACTTTCTGCAGCATTGCTGATTGATTCTAACTGTCCACAGGATTGCACGCAACTCAGTATATTGCTTTGTACTGAAACTGTTGCTCCATACTTAAAATTAATTAGTCGCATTAAAAGTCGCCAAGCCTTATTCATACCTATCCAGGAGGAATAGTAGAGAAATGTCACAACAAAGTCCTAAGTAAAGAGGCTCCAGAGTTTTAATAATACAAGGATTTACTATAACAGACAAGTCAGGATAGGAGACAGATGACGTCTTCTCTGACTGTAAACATTCTCTTACCTTTTCTTCTTCATCCAGCCCAGAACACTACAACGGCTGCTGGGTTTTCTGCCAAAATATCTTTGGCCCCTTGCTTTTGCAGCCATTGCCAGATGCTACAGCAGCACAAATAAATTCACACTGTAAGCAGCACCCTAAATAAATCCAAACCCACCCCAGACCACAATACAAGAAGCAAATATTACACCATATTGTCACTGGCCATTACCATACTGCTGAATAATACTACCATACTGTAATACAAATGACTATACAGTGATAAATATTACCATCCTGTAGTGATGTATACTAGTTCTACACAGGTAACTGCACTATAAGTAATTGCAGTGCAGTTACATCTGGTAACTCACAGTTGATGTCTTCTCTGATTGTAGTCATTAACTTTCTCTTTTCTTTCTTTCCAGCCCAGACACCCATAACAACATCTCCCAAACATGACTCATCTCTGTAGAATTTGCCACACAAACATCTTTGGCTTCTTGTTTTACCAGCATTCTCCACACCTTTTCACATTGTGTAGAAACTCCCCACCCGTAATGCCCAGAAGGTAATATTGCCCCCACATGCTCCAGTGCCCTACACAGTAATAAGGCCCAGACCGCCCAGACAGTATTGGTGGCCCTTTGTGCCCCCATAAGGTAATAATGCCTATTTTTCTGCTCCATATACAGTAATGTTCCCCTTTGTGCCCCAATACAGTGATAATGTCCCCCTTTGAGCCCTCATATAGTAGTAATGTCCACATTTGTGCCTGCACACAGCAATTGTCCTCTCTTGTGCTCTTATATAATAGCGGTCTTCATAGTAGTTAAGTATTATGTACAACATTAATAGTACTTCCTTTGTGTAAAAAAAAAACCCAATACTTACCTAACCCAAATCCCTTCCCATAAGGAGCACCTGGGTCCCCTTTGTGTAACCTGCTGTCCATGGCCAGACACAGGCAGGATGAGGGAGTGGTACTAGAGTGCTTTCCAATGTTTATTCTGCTGGAGAAGACAATGGAATCCTGCAAGCCACATAATCCCTCGCATAAACAGAAGCCCACGCAATGCACAAACACTCAACATACACGGTATATCTACAGCACACATTGGGAAGGTGTTAAAACTAGATATTGACAACTGTGGTTCAGTTTGCATTGAAACACTGGCATACATGCTGTGCACCACATTAATCATGTGTTTTAGACACTTTTTACACAGTGCTTTATAAATGGGTGTGGCTTAGTGGGAGAGTGGGTGTGACATGACAGGAAAGGCGTGGCTTAAAATAGCTGAAAATGATCCTGCTGGCTATGCTAGAAAGGTGTCAGAAGATACAGTACATCACAGCTTGCTGTATGTGGAGCTGCATAGCCACAGACTGGTCAGAGTGCCTAGTCCTCTCCATCACCAAAATATCCTAAATGGGTACGTGAGCATCAGAACTGGACATGGAGCAGTGAAAGAAGATGGCCTGGTCTGATGAATCACATCACATGTCCTTTTGCATCTTGTGTTTGACCAGGTGTGTGTGCAGCACTTACCTGGGGAAGATATGGTACCAGGATGGACTCTGGGGTGAAGACAAGTAGGTGGAGGTAATGTGATGCTGATCACAATGTTCTGCTGGGAAGTCTTGGGTCCTGGCATACATATGGATGTGATACGTACCACCTCCCTAACCATTGTACAGATGAAGTACCCCCTTCATGGCAGCGGCATTTCCTAATGACAGTGGCATCTTTCAGCAGGTTAAAGCCCCCTTGCCATGCGGCAAAAATGATTCAGGAATGGTTTGAGGAACATGACAAAATGATCAAGATGATGACTTGTCCTTCATATTCTCCAGATCTCAATCCGATCGCACGTTTGAGATCCATGGAGACCATACCTCACAATTTACAGGACTTAATGGATCTTCTGCCAATCTCTTGGTGCCAGATACCACAGAGGTCACCTTCAGAGTTCTTATGGAGTCCATGCCATTACGGGTCAGTACTGTTTTGGCAGGTGGCTTTAATGTGATGACTGATTGATATATACCCCCACATATTACCACTACACAAGCCAGATAGATATTGATGAATTTGAGTCGACAAAAGATCACTATGACAACATTGCACCCGACAGAAATCACAAGGGGACTCGTTGTCAGACTCTCTCAGTAGTGCAGCCTCAGGCTTTCGATCTACAACGTTAATTAATCCTATCACAGTATGGAAGTAATATATTAAAGAACGGTTTTGCATTCAATTATCCGTTGGTTGGGCTTCTTTAATGTTATTTTGAACTAAAAGCAACATCATTTTATTGAATCCAGTATCTCTTTTGATAGGTAAGTGATAGACGTCGACATTGATAGACGTTCTGCAGACCAGTATTACAATTTAGCAGGAAACAGCTCATCTACGGGGTATAAAATAAAGTTTACTGAGTCTTAAAAGCCTAGGATATTACACAAGAAGATTTTTTTTTTTACATTTTGGAAAGACGATCTATCTTACATATTATATATTTTCTTCTTATCGGAATATCACATACGGGATATCTTCCCCTTATGGGAAGCTGAAGGGCTACCACTCTCAACAAGGCTTTGTTCATTGCCACCTTGTATTCCAGAGAGTGTCAGATGCCCCCAGGAGACATACACAGCTTCTTACTGGTACTTAGGGGAATTCCTTCTGACTACTTCTTAGAACTTCAATGACTCTAACCCACCCCCCATGCATCATACGTAGAGAAAAGCTCGCCCCTTGGATATTCCAGGTATGGCAATGCAAGATGAGCAAGAGTGCCGGGGCGACCAGCATTGTTACCCAGCAGCACGCTGTCAGTTAAACAAGGTGCTCCTGTGCTAGTTTCCATAGTTTCCAAATGCAAAGCAATTTTCAGATAACATTCAGTGGGCTGTTTAGTTGGTTTGACCTGTGTGATGATTACTGAACATTAAGGAATCATTGTCCCCTTTGCAGTGCTACAATTTTTCCTGCTTACCACAAGACCGGATCTGGCTAAATCAGCCATAGATATGAATATTATCCCTCTGATCGGACCACGAAGGTGACGTTCTGATTCGATTCTGCTGCAATCTGCATGTCAATGATGCCAATCCGACTCAGTGTAATTGCCGTGGTTTTTCACGTAGGGGTGTAAGAGCTCATGCATATAATATACAGCTTCCTAAATTATATCACATTGCTGCAATTTCACTGTGTCTCTTTGATTGGCACTTCTCTGGTGATTCTAAACAATGGGTAAAACTGGAATCAGATTTAATCTTCCCTTCCCTACATTTTTTTTTCCTGGCTGTATCCTCGGAATAGACAGAACGGGACTAACTAGTCATTCTTCTCCATGCATCCTGGACACCTGGGACAGATGGGTCTCTAAGGACACCTTCTCGAAATGAATTAGGCCATTAAACACCCCCCCCCCCTCCACAACACCGCACTCCCATCATAGATTGGATGTTGCAGGTTTTCTCTGTTTGAAGGTCTCGGATGACATTAGAGTCCACCAAATTTTACAAAGCTCATCCCTCCCTTCTTTTTGGAACTTACATGTTTTGTTGAGTTTTTAGAGGTTTTACAAGTATACAACATGTTTCAATTAGAGTACATGTATATAAAATACAGGCAAGAAAGAAATTGAAAAGTATTGTCCAAATCGAGCCTGCTTCCTGCGAACACTCAGCTGAATGGAGAGGGGTCTAACAGCAACTATACATTACAATAAGTGGACTAGTCAGTAAGGCAGGTGGTTCCCAACAGAGTCTAAATGTACTCAACTTTGTAGACTTCAAATAACCTAGGAGAAACCGGTAACAAAAAAGAAATCTCTAAAAAAAACGGTGGTAAATGTAAACAAGGGGCCCGTCCATAAGACGACAGGGACGTTGTCCGAGTGACTGGAGAGCAACACTCGTGTAACTGTCTTGCGGAGTGATCCCTTCCGCATCAAGATGGAAGGGAAGGCAAGAGAAAGACAGGAGGAAAAAAGAGAAAGAAGTAGAGATCATAGAAAGAGAGCCTGAAGACTGGCCCATGCATTTCTTACTTGGTGGCTCCCCAAGGGGCGAGTCAGAAATTAATCTCCACTTAAGAGGTCTGCATTGGACTGATACAATCAACCCCTGGGGACCAAATCTTGTGAAACTTTTCCACTGTATCAGACAGTATGGCCGTCAGATTTTCATCATTCATGTACCATGACATACGTGATTTGACTTCAGAAAAGTCAAGCATGGGTTTTCTACAGCAAGAGGCTATATTTTCATTAGCAATGTTTTCACTGTAATCTCGCATTACAAAGAAGAATGTGCCATATCGACGATTGTTTTCAATGGAGCCAGTGAGAGCAGCGCCAGCCCCATTGAAAACATAGGGAGTACATTGCGCTCCCCTGACACAGCTGTGACAGCTATGGCAGCGGAGTCCTTCATCCCCGCGCTGTATCTAATCAGAGGCAGTGCTCAGCTATTCATTGCATGACAGCTGAGCGCTGTCTCTGATCGGTCACAGCGCTCAGCCAATCAGAGGCAGCACTTTCTGGAGGCGGGGATTTTTTAATCCCCGGCCACCAGAAGACAGAAGAAGACTGCCAGGGCTGGAAAGAAGAGCTGAATGGCTTTTCTAGGTGAGTTAATTTTTTTAAACTTTTTTTATAATTAGGCATGATTTTCAGGAAAGGGCTTATATTTCAAGCTCTTCCCCAAAAATTATCACCGCGGTGGTGGCCTTCATTCCATTGCCTGCGGTCCCCACAGGGATGAAGAAATCCCCTGCCATAGATGTCACAGCTGTGTCAGGGGAGCGTAATCTACTCCCTATGTTTTCAATGAGGCTAGCGCTGCTGCCACCGGCCCCATTGAAAACAATGGGCGTTATCACACATTCTTCTTTGTGATGCGAGGTTACAGTGAAAACATCGCTAATGAGAATGAGACCATTGAAAATCATTGGTTTCATTATCATGCGCTTTCACTCTCTCTTGCATCGCAGGAAAGTCGTATCGCCAGTGGGTCTCAGCCCTAAGGATGAGAAAATACACACATATCCAAAGCCTATGCACTTTAGGACAGAGCCCCCAGATATGATACATATCCCCAGGCATGTGTCAATTGGGAGAATAACCGGGAACCACTTTACCTATATGGACCGGAGTCAAGTACCATCTCCTAAAGACCTCAACATTAATTTCTAGCATCAGGGTGTTCAAGAGCCCTGAGGAATGTGAGGTCCATATCTGTCACCAGTCAGCATCGCTGAGCTCCTTGACTATGTCAGCCTCCCATTTACGAAAATATGACAGGTCACGGCAGGAATATGTTTGGATGAGGTGGGAATATATAAGAGAAATAATCTGTGGAGAGCGTGGATCCTGATGCTTTATTTACAAATAGCTAAAAAGTCTGGTCTGGGCAGAGAGTACTATTCCTGAAGATCAGACAAAGCTTTGATCCCTGCAGGCCCAGGTAGTGCTGCACTTTAGTAAATCCTGCTGATGACCATGCTGAAAAAAGGAGGGGAGAGTCAAGCCCAGGGGACAAAAGTACATTATCGCATTTAGGGGGCGTAGGTAGAAACAGAGACATAAGCCTAGCAGAATAATTAACCCACACACAGAGAGAATGTAACAGGACAGGTTTAGTAATAAATGAACTCTGAGATGGTACAAGTCACAGTAGCCTATCCAGCGAGATAGGGTAGCACTTCGGCACCTCCAGTGAAAGCCATAGTGGGGGCAGAGGGGGCTCTGTGGTGGCATGATAAAGGGCGAGCAGCGCTATTTGGGCTGCCTGATAATATTTAACTTTGATAGGGATACCTAATCCTCCTTCCGACCCTTGTCTACAAAGTACAACAGTTTAGGCAAAAATACCATTTTCGAAGCATGTACCCGACTCAGCCATGATATGTGATGTTTGTTGCAGTCTTTCAGTAAAGTATGAAGTTATCCTAACATAGGTAATTTGACGCAGCTAGCGTTTGTACATTGTTGGTGAGACGAATGCCTAAATATTTTCTCTGTTCCATCGCCAAATGAAAAGGTCAAGCTTGTTTTCAGGGAGGCAACTACTGCTGTGGGTAGAGTGATATTCAATGTATATGACTTTGCGTAATTGACTACTAGACCAAGATCGACCTGAAATTGGACAGGGTCTGAAGAAGGCAAGGGAGAGAGGTATGTGCTGATGTCAGTTATTAAACTGACATTAGGACCAGCTAAAAGACACAAGTTTTGAGTCATCAAAGCTATTTTCACTCCCGGTTTATTAGAATCCTGACTAAAGATGAGCGAGCATACTCGATAAGGCAAATTACTTGAGCGAGTAATGCCTTATTCGAGTACCTGCCTGCTCGTCTCTAAAGATTCGGCTGCCGGCAGGGGGCGGGGAGCGGCGGGGGAAAGCGGGGAGGAACTGAGGGGAGATCTCTCTCTCACTCTCTCCCCACCGCTCCTCCCTGCTCACCGCCGCAACTCACCTGTCACCTGGCGCCCTGCAATGTAGAAAAAAGATCAATCCGCTATATCGAACAAAAGCTTTAGGGTCATTGTATAGCGCCTCAAGCCACATAACAAAGTGTGCAGGAAAGCCCCACTTGCTGAGCGCTGCAAAGAGGTAGAAACAAGAGAGTGCAGTTCTTCCTTTCGTTTTTCAGATAAGCAACACCAGATATTCCTCTATCGTTCCTTTATTACTATTGTATTAGTTAAGTATGACCAGATGTTATTACTGCCCAACTCTTCTTCATTAATTTTATCCATCAGAAACTAGGAGGTGTGGTTCCAAGGAAGGCAGCATTCTGCACATGTGGTGGAACTGCCCAGACCTTTAGTCCTTTTGGAATAAGGTCTTCACCACCTACACAAGAATTAGTGGTCACTCTGTAGCAGCAGAGCCTACAATTGTGAAACTGTACATTTTACCTGGATCTTTTGCTGCTATTAAAAAGGATATTCTCCGTCACTTCCTTTTGAGAGCTTGCACTGTCACACCTAAACACTGAAACTCCATTCAGGCCCCACATTAGTAGAATGGGTCCAAGAAGTGAATAGCCTGATAAGAATGGAAGATTGAGGACTCTGGGGACCCTTGTAATTTTTTTTTGGCAGTCTTGTTTTTTTTTTTTCAGGACACCTCAGACTTCCAGTCTTTGTTTGCCTAAGGAGTCTCTTCTCTATGCGCTATCAAACTGTCTGACAGGCAAGTCCACTGACAAAGTTGTCTAGGCTCTCTCTATACTTGCAAGCACATCCTTCAAACTGATGATTGATGTCTCCAATATATACTGGAGATGTTATGCATCTGCTTCGACCCCACACATCCAGCTTGGGCGCATGCATGTGATGTCATTGAGGCTATAAATAGACGAATGGGCATCATTGCATATATGCCAAAGTGCAGCCCCAACGCAGATACAGGGTATCTCCAGCCCGAGCTGGAGATGTCCAACATCAGTGTAAGGGGCATGCTTGCAAGTATGGAGGAGAAGAGAGTCCGGATGACTTTGGCAGTGGAACCACCCATGGGATGGTTCGATAGTGTTTTGCATACCACGTGGGAAGTGATTCAAAGCACAGTGGAAGCTATAGTTGCTTGCATATATGGTTGGCACAATATAGTAGTTTGGATTAGATTTATGTACTGAATGCAGGTGATAGATAGTGTAGAGTGAACCGAAACAGTCAAATCCTGTTTAGAGTTGAACTTTGCAAAAAGTTTGGTTTGGCATGAACCCCATCTCATCGAACCCACTAAAACTCCTCCTCTATCTCCATAAATGTATTCACTATATAAATAAAGGTGATTATTATGAGGAAGAAACCCACACAAAAATAGGGAGAACATACAAACTCCATGTTCTCCTTGCTCTGATTTGAACCTAGGACCCAAGTGCTACAAGAGAGCAGTACTAACCACAGAGCTCCTTCTTCTTCCTCCTCCCCTAATTCTATTTTGTGGAAAAATATTTTGAAGTGGGGGATTATGGACCATATGCTCATAAATATTGACCATATGCTCAAGCTCTATCTCCTACCATTATTTTTGTGTAGTGGGGAGTTTCTCCAAATTAGCATTACTATTGTACATGTTGACTACATCAAGACGATGTATTGCTCTTAGCATATTCTCTTTATGTTTTATCTTCATCCAGTCTTTCAGGTTCTACCTCGGTATATCTAGTTCATTTCCTGTCCATGACTCCTGTGTCTATTTGATAACTTTGCCCTGTATGGCTCGGGAACTTAATAGGTCTGAATCCACGGTCAAAATATCATTAGAAGTGAATGAAATTGTTTGAGGGGGTGTTTGGTCTTAGATTACATGTACGACAGCAGCAGATATTACTCTTCAGTTATGTTCCAAGCTGGAACAATATCCAGATATATCACATAAGTGACAGAAAGTACATTGTACGAGCTCGGAGCTGATCCACAAGTATAAAAATATCACTGATTAGAATATCAAGATGAGTGCTGTAAGCAACGGATTTGACTGAGATGGGTAACAGAAAATCATGGATAAGTAGAGATACAGAGATATAGAGGGAGATACAATTTATGGAGGTAACCTCAAGAGAGGAATTGAAGGATGAGCTAGAGGAAATAAATAACAGGTAAAACTGCCTATAGACATTAGATTTTCATTAGTGGATCCCAATGACTTTAAGACCATCTTCATATTGGGCAGATTTGCTACGGATGTTCCGTGCTGACCCTCCACACAGAAAATCTGAATATTTATAGTAGCAGCAAAGTGGATGACATTTTCAAAATCTCATCCACATGCTGGGGAAATGATCGGCACAAAATCTATGCGGAAATTGACATGTGGTGCGAAATTTAATTTAGTAGCATGTCCATTTTAGCACCGGATACACTGTGGAATCCAACCCCTTCTAAAGGGGTGGGGGGGAATTGGTATAGATTTTGATGCCGATTTTCTGCTGTGGAATGTCTGTTGTGGACATACCACAGCAAATCCATCCAGTGTGAAGTTGGCTTAAACAGGTCTAATGTTCATGGCGCAACTATTGATGATCCTACACTCCTGGCTATCAGTATTGTACATGTATGCCATTGGTTGTTAAGGGGTTAAAGGGATATATTCATTTATATATATAGCTATAAGACAGACTTTATTAGACACTTTGCCATGGCAACAACAGTGGGTTTTTGCAATGTTTTAAGCTGTCATTGATGCACTATTCAGATAAAGATACAGCAAGCTGTCCCCATCCATCAGTCAGCTAATGGTAACATAATTTGCTTGCAGCCAAGGGTATACATACCATAGAGGCAGCCCATGCAATTGAGGCGCCAGGAGTGTAGGGATTTTATATACAGATCACAATAGATGTAAAAGCTCCCCACAGGTTTGGAGCATTGATACAGAAAGTATATTGGAAAACTGTATTACTTTTCATTCTACAAAGAATAACATTTTTTTGCTCAAAAACCAAATACCCCTTTAACTGATAACACCAGAAACCACTCATCCCGGGGTGGTCTCGGATCATTCTTAGTTGTGGCATTTGGTGAGAGTATAAAAGTGTTCCGGAGAACATGTTGTCGAATGGTCACTGTGTGTTTTCAGCTGCCCACATGGAAAGTGTTAATCACTCGTACTAGCTGCTTTTCACCCGCACGTAAATGAGCTGTCAGAGAGCCAAAAACACTGAATCCTTTGCTGGGTTGGCAAAGTACCAGTGTAAAAAAAAGTGCCCCATTGTCACAATTCATAGGCAAGGGCAACATGTCGCAGGTGCCACATTTGTAAGGGCTGATTAGTGTGAAACGGTTGCAGAACACTTGCTGTTGAACAAATGACTTTATTTCTGTTATAAAGGTGGCACAAACGCTTGGTGGTTATGAACACATGGATTGGCACTGTAACGTTGATGGTTGTGGGTCACAGTAAGGGGACATGCAAACTGATTTTTTTTTTTCATTAGGTTCTCAGAGCAAAAAATCAGACCAAAAATCGTGTGGGAAATTTGAATACGCGTATTTACATGGCCTTCTTTTTACTCTGACAAATAGTCCGAGTAAAAGAAATTGCAGCATGTCCTATACTTGGACTATTGTTGGACGAAATAGTACAGGAACACGGGATGTCCATGTGCCATCTGATGCGAGTTGCGCCCAAGAGAGTCGGGCGCAACTTTTTATACATCCGTGTGCATGTACTCTTAGTGGTACAAAACATTTGAAAGTTGAAAAACTTCACTCTTTTGCTCACTTTTGAGTGTCTTCTACTAGGGGACTGTGTGAAACTTCACAAGTCCACAAGAAGTTTTGCTGCATGACATGCTCTGGTGCTTCTAGACGGCTACATAGCTCTGGCACAGCATCATCTGCTCTAGTTTGGAATTCACACGTACACCCCTGGTGGAAAAGTTCAAGCCTAGTTTCTTCTTAGGCCAAACACAGTTTCTTTTAGCACCTCACTCTCTATATAGACTGCCCCTATATAGACTCTCCATTGCCGCCTCCTAACAGTGTTGTGACACATATAGTTAAGTTGCCTTCCAGTATGTGCGCTACAGAGGCATTATACCAGCTCTCATTTGCATATCAAATTTCCCAGAGGAGCACTGTGTAAGGGACTTACCCTAAGGATTAAGATTGCTTTAGAGATTGAAAACCTGAGGTTGAAATGACCTCTAATGGCTAGTTTTAAAAATTGCACTCCGATATTGCGCTCTACTTAGATTGGCAGTCAAGAGATCATGTATTTGGAAGGTCCTGGAACGTATTATGGACCAATTAAAGGGAAATTGTGAACTGCATCACTAAGGAGAAAGGACCAGAGGTGCTGCAAGCCACAGTGAAGAGCAGCTGCTGTGGAATGGAGCAGCATCAGAAGCAGGGACAGAGAGTAGAAGTGCTACAGGGGCAGGGGAGGTTTGTGGCATGGTTAGCCTGCAGAAGGACCTCAAGCATAGCAGATTGAGCAGAAGGGGCTGCTGAGGGACACTGAGACCCAACAAGGACTTCTGGAGTCTGTCTGCATCTTTCCAGGGACTCTCACGGAGAGTGCCAACATTGTGGAAGCACAATGAGCTACAAGTGAGAGTTCAAACTGCACTACGGGTCCACTCGACTGAGATTCACAGTAAGACACTGAATCGTAAGTGAGGCAGGCCTCAAAAAAAGCCGAATCGAGTGCACACTCGTAGTTATTTTCAAGGCCTACTAAGAGTGAAGTAAAACAAATAAGGCTCAAACAACTGGTACGAACTGTGGCTGGAACCTATTATACCAAGCCTGTGAATTTTCGGATAACCTTATTTGGAGTTACCGCACGTTACTGTAGAAGTCCACAGAATATGGATAGCGTGTCATGATTCACAACTTTGTATGTTAAATTGCAATGTACTGTTACAATATTCCATATTAAAGTGTGGATTGCTTTAACCCCTTGAGTGGCACGCCCGGAAATTTTCCGGGACGAGCTCCACTGCTCATAGTGACATAGCCCGGAAGATTTCCGGGCTATGTATCACTATGGGAGCTGCAGAGCACAATGCCACAAGCTGTGACAGTGTGCTCTGCCTGCACAGACAGACACAGAGCAGTGCAAGGGCTTTGAAAAACCAGCAGAAGATATTGCCGGCATATCGGCAATGTCCTGCTTTGTTTACAGGTTGCCATAGAGACCATCGGCTTGTCAGAAGCAAGCCGATGGTCTCTGTGGCAGGGAGAGCTTGGTGCTTGTCTGTCAGAGGACAGCTAGGTACCTGCTCTTACAGCAGAGATCAGAGAAAACCTCCGATCTCTGCTGTGTTAACCCTTTACATGCTGCAGTCTATGTGACTGCAGCATGTAAAGGGCTGTCACTGCAGCATGTAAAGGGCTGTCACCATCAGACCCCCGGAATGTGATCAGGGGGTCCTGATGGGTCCCTGTGGAAGTCCCCTAAAGGGACAAAAAAAAAAAAAAGTTTAAAAAAAAAAAAAAAAAGTTAAAAAATTATTTAAAAAAAATTATAAAAACACTTGTCTCCCTTTACTTTGTAAAAAATAAAAAATACAATCACACATGTGGTATCCGTGCGTCATAATGACCCAGAGAAGGAAGTTAATACATCATTTAACCCCTTAATGACATGGCCCCTTTTTTTCTTTTTTCCCCATTTCTTTTTTTCCTCCCTCCTGTTTAAAAAATCACAACTTGTCCCACAAAAAACAAGCCCTTATATGGCCATGTCAATGGAAAAATGAAAAAGTTATGGCTCTTGAGACACAACTGCAAAATTAGTTGAAATTCAATGATTAGACCATTTTAAAAAACCTGCCCTGGTGGGCACGACAGGGTGGTAGGAAACCAGCCACTCAAGGGGTTAAAGTGTGAAAGTAATGCAGCACTTTTTCTATACGAAGTGCATCATATAGTTATTCTTTATAAGGCACACCACAATTGTGGTTATTCTTGATTAGATGCAGTTAGGATTTGGTACGTAACAGTTTATTTGTGCTTAAACTGATTGCATAACATTCGTTTTACAGTTCGCTACTTAAAATAGAGGTTTCTATTTTTGTAACTCCTTTGTCCGCCGCGTATCCTGTAACCTGTGTCGCATGGCCTCACTCGCGACAATTGCATGGCCTTATACTATAAGTATCTTCATGCCTACCTGCTGGTTTCCACAAAGAGAAACAGTACCCCTCGCAACCCAGCACCACAACACCCCCCCTCCCCATGTGAGTGTTGGGGCCCGCACTGATGCTGTCACTTCTGCCTGCAAGGCGGCAGTCAAAAACTATAATTCCTGCTGCCCACCTACTTTGACAGGGCATGACAGTGCTCAGTACTCCAGCCTGCTAGCACAGACTGAATAGGGCACACTACAATACAATATATACATTGTAATAACAGTATAACACCATTTTCTATAAACTTGTATACTTTCAGTCTTACATGATATGTACCCCCTTACACATTTACCTCTCTGAATTGTCCCTATCATGATGGATGCTGCAACTTGCTGTGTCACCCCTATGGTTGCCGCTATGTGTATCACAGCAGCATAGCCAATAAAGGCAGAGATGTAATTGAGGAAAGTCCAGCAGGATGAGAATTATAGTGCGTTATGACCCAGCCATGACTCATAATTGCCTGCTATTTTCATAATGTGGGCCTGTTGTACATAAGAGCTGCATGTACACTGACCAGGTCTAGTTAAATCACATTAAATCATATCTTAAAGGGGTTGTACAATCGCTTTGGTCCTCAAAGCCAAGGGATTTTAAGTGAAGAATGCAACTTTCCAAAATTCTTTTTCTAGAAACTTCCTCACCATTTTCAAGATATATTTTTGCTGCCAGTCAATGGTGACATTTTGTTTGTCATTCATTGACATCAATATAGTAGGCGCATTCATATAGTAGGAGCAGATTGTGTACTTCCGGTCTAGCACCCCCAGATTGCCATAGATGAGACACAACATTGAATTCTCTGCAAAGCATATTTGGATGAGCCAGAGAGAGAAAAGGGAATTAGGGATGAATAAAACAGCTTGGACTATGTATTTCTATTAAAGCATAACTAAACTCCCAGAGACCTTCCTGAATAAGCTGCCATGTGTGTATACATGAGGAATAATGCTGTTTCTATTATATAACTTGTATCTTGCCTTTTTTTTTTTTGCTTTTTTTTTCTTCCAGAGGCTCTTTGTGTAGCTAACTCCAAAGTGGGTGTAGCTATGATATTTTCATATACAGCACACATACAAAAGAGGAGACTCTGCTCCATTATCACTGTGTAGCACCCCCTCATAAGTAGCAACAGTATGGAGGACATTATACAGCAGTACTGAGCAGTGTAGGTCTGAATCTAGGAGTGTGGTGAGATAAAACTCTTAAGGCCCATTTACACGTAACGATTTCCGCTCAAAATTCGTTCAAACAACCGAAAATTAGCGATAATCGTTACATGTAAATGCCGCACTGTGCACTTTTCATCTGAACGATGATTTTAAGGTGAACTTAAAATCCGTTATTCAGCCGCAGAGAGCTAAAGTATCTCTCAACAGACTGCATGCTGTGTTCTCAGAGGGAGTCAGGAAATTACATTGTATTCTGCCAGCAGCCCCAATGAGAACAATGCTGGGCGTGTGATTAATCACACACTGGGCTCTGCAAACTGCTCCTGGAGGCCCACTTACATGCAAATGAAGATGATAAATTGTTAATGGACATTAGTGTCCATTACCACTTTGTGCAAAAAGATCACTAAAACGTTCAATCTTTCAACCATTTAAAAGATTGTCTTTGTGTGTAAATAGGCCTTTACTCTGTCTCCCTACTCTTCTCCCTTTTCCTCTTTATAGACTTCTGTGGGCAGTAACTGTAACCTGATCCCACAGTGAGCTGATCCATCTCCAGGTGGATTTTAGCTGTTTTTCATCATCTGTGCAGAAGGCTAGGGAGGAGGAGGAGGGGTGAAAGAAAGGGCTTTAAAGTAGAGAAAGTGGCATATTCTGTTACAAAATGTCTTACTTTTGTTTGTACTATTGATTTATTAAAACAAAATTAAAAGTTTTGTTACTCTTTAAGCCTGGGAGTCTCGGTAACTAAATGACTGTAATAATGACTACTGTATCTATTACATTCATCCATCTATGAGAGGAAAACAAGGTAAAAGCTTACCTGCATAAGACTAGATTCACACGCATTTTCACACCCGGCCAATATACGCTGCCCCTCTGATGCATTGGTTTACAATGCATCAGTTCACATGGGCATATTTCTGCAGCGTAAAAGCGCCCGGCCAGCCAAGATAGTACATTTCATCTGGGCACTTTTACGCCGACGACGGCTGCATAGACTCCTATGGGAGCCTATGACAGCTGCCGGAAGAGAGAGGTGGGAGGGAGTTTAGCAGCGTGAAACTCGGACTGATATTTCACTCTTAAACTTCCAATTCTGTAGCATGATTCATTTTTGCTTAAAGACGCATCGTCTCGTGTCTATGGACTCGTGGTATTCACGTGCGTGGAAAAAATCACAAGTACTTTCGATAGTTTCAGTGGTAACAATCACAAATCGCATGGAATGCGAGTGCGATGCAATTTTTTAAAACATCCCATAGGAAATAATGGGTGAAGGAATCGCCCAAAAATAGGACATACAGTGATTTTAAAAGTCACTCCTGTGAATAAGCACATTAAAACCAGTGTGCTATTTTCTCGGCCGCATTCCGTCCATATTGCTATCAGACAGAACTCGCGCATGAAACTTGCCAGTGTGAATACACCCTTGGTTTCTCAATCCCACCCACTGGCTTGAATGAGGTTGAGTTGCAGTACTAGTCACAGCCCATAGACAACAGTGGTGCTGTTTCTGGTAAAAGCAGGCTAATCTTTCTACTCCTAGATAACCCTTTTGAAAATGAAGAGTTCTTAATGCAGTCACCTTTTGATTTCTAAGCAAAAAAGGTACAATGCATCAAGGTTGTTCATTTTGCTGTATGGGTTAAAGCATAGAACCCCTTCAAAATTTCATAAGCATACTAGGTGATCATTACGTGATGTTGCACAGCCATGACCCCCTATCCTGTTGTAATGCTGCTCTTCTAACCTCAGGACCACGTTGTGTAGGTGCATTAATGGAGACCTTTACAATTTGGGTAAAGGCAGCGCAAAATGCCAAGTTCCTGACAAATTACAACAGAAATGTTCAGCGAACGCCGCATGCAATGTTCTGAGTTCCTTCATTATATTGAGCTTTAAAACTGCCATATGGCACAACTAGAAATCTATTAATACATATATTCGTACAGGGGTGTACCAGAAGTCCTAGAAAAAGGGGATCTAAGTGGATCTTCAGTTGACAGCTATTACAGCAGCCCTGCATAGAGATCTTAGAACATGCTATGAAGGAGGCCTGTATTCTGTCAATGGCTGGACAGTATTGAAGAATTTGATATTCTCTGCAGCTCATTCCTTACATAAAGGAAGCAATTCTCATAATAATGTTATATTAGGGGATTACTATTAAAGGGGAATCCCCAAAATTGACTTTTATCCCCTATCCACAGAATAGATGATACATTTTAAAATAGTAGGGGTCTTGCAGAAGAGAACAGAGTCCTGTGCCCCCCCCCCCCCCTTGCATCATCAGTAGCCGCACTGATTAGATGAAGCAGCAGTGGGCATGTTCATATGCCGCTCCATTCTGCCTCCTCCTCTTTGCGTGGGTGCAGTAAGGAGAACAGGAGGACATGGAACCTCCCTTCTCTGAATCAGTGTGGGTTTCTTCAATAAGACCTCCATCAGTCAGACTTTTACCACCTATCCTCTGGATAGGTGATTAAAGTCAGGGCTACCTGGAATATCATCTGAACAAAAATAGATACAAGTAGGAAACTTTGTAGAACACGTAGATGGGTGGGGGAAAACTTTTTGGCACTATGATGGTGGCCATCTTGGATTCAGCCCAATAAACCTCAGTGTAAATGGGGTCATGGGATACATGATTTATGGGTAGAATTTCATCTGAAATTGATAGGTTCAGTCATTTTCTCAATATCTGTAACCATTTTCGAGTTATGGATGATGTCATGTTGAGTATTAATAAAGTTTTTATGTTGAGTTATGTGATATGGAAAACACTAACCACATGTATTTTCAGGTACCAGAAGATGCTATTAACAATCTACGACAGAATTGAAATCATCCTGATGGTCGGTAACAGAAGTTCACGTGAGGTGGACGAGGCTTTCAATCAAGAGCCCCCAGGAAGACAGCCAGAGGGTGCACAAACTGTCAGGAAACCGATTCACAAGTTCATCAAAACTGGTGGTGTCCAGGGTAGACTGAGAACTGATCTTTTGTATGGGTGTCCTTACAACAATTGGTTGACTCATGTAAGGAGGTGCCATGTAATAGATATTAATGTATATGATGACTTGTAAAGTTCCATGTTCTTTTTGATTTTGTTGAAACTTGTTTAAACATGTACCCTTCCCCCAGGTGCTGGATAGAACAATCTGTGCCTGGCGCACGGGTAACCTGGAGTGGTATATTAAAAGAGCAGTTCCCTGTGAACCTGACAACTGTTGAGATGAAAACCACAAATGTGCCACCGGTACCTAGAAGCGTAACCTGGGACAAGGAGGAAGATTTGGAGTACCCCTTAAAAGAGTCCGGAGAGTCGTCTATTGGCAGTTCTCTGCCCCCAGGTCCCAGGAGCCTATGATCTGACTGTCACCTGACGAGGTCCATTCTGTTAAGCTGAGTGCTGCTCCGCACCTGCTTTTACTCACTCCATGTTCTCATGTCAGTCTCCAGGTGCTTTTCTGTGGACTCATTATAAAAACAGCTAGCATATCTGTTGACACCTGGGGATTGGAAACATTGCTCTGACAGTTTTTGCAGAGAGCCTCATGAGGAGTGAGCTGCCCTAGTGCTACTGGAGATCTGGGATTACTTCTACCAGAAAGAGAGAGAGAATGCAAGTTGGATTCCTGGAGTGGTGCTACCCAGCTGTTGCAACGCGTGTACCAGAGGTAGGTCTGTTGATCATCCAAGGAAATGTTAGCTGCAATTACTGACCCCAAGTGCCAAGTCCTCACCGGAACAAAGAGATTGTCAACGGGAGCAGATAGACAGACAAACCGTATCCATATATTCAGTTTTGGTGTTATGTAATCATGAGTACCATCACCCAGGCTTATCACCAATAAAATGGATTATTTTGACTCTATGCCTGTACAGCCTCCCCAAAGATACTATGCTAATTTCTTCAGGGGACAGTGACTACATATTTCAGTTAACAGATTTAGTCATTTGGTTAACGAAGTTCCTGCAAGACTAAGTAACTTCAAAGGAGACTCCTATTGTCACACAGCATCTGTGGAGCTATTTACCCCTGGCCAGGGCAAACGTGTCCATGTTGTGCACACAATGTTAAGGACACACTATCTGTAGGGTATGGACTGAGTTATAGTGTTAACTGAAAGTTAGTAAATAGAGATGAGCGAGTATACTCGCTAAAGGCAATTGCTCAAGCGAGCATTGCCTTTAGCGAGTACCTGCCAGCTCGAGACGAAAGGTTCGGGTGCCGGCACGGGGGAGCGGTGAGTTGCGGCAGTCAGCAGGAGGGAGCGGGGGGGAGAGAGGGAGGGAGAGATCTTCCCTCCGTTCCGCCCCGCTCTCCCCCGCAGCTCCCTGCCCGCCGCCGGCACCCGAACCTTTTGTCTCGAGCGGGCAGGTACTCCCTAAAGGCAATGCTCGCTCGAGCAATTGCCTTCAGCGAGTATACTCGCTCATCTCTATTAGTAAACCATAGTATCCAAAGAATACTGTCGCACATCATTGCCATATTATTCTTTATCGTACATTCAGTAAAGCATTTTTTGAATTGGTGTAAAGCCTCTTCACCACCGGCGTCATATTCTGCACCCGTCACCTGTTACAGCCGACACATCGCCACTTTGAGTGCATGCGGCAATGCCACGTGTGCATGAGCCCAAGCTATTAGGCCTCGCTTCACACGAGCACAAGCATATTTGTGCACGCCTGAACATAATGTTTTTTTTCGAAACGAACTGTGCACGCGTATCGGCGTATTTTACTGTACTTTTTTTGAGCCTGCATAGCATGCTCACTTGTACATGGCAAATAAAGACGCACCAATTAAAATGGCTAATTAGTCTTAATACATTCCTGAAGTATTCTTTTTCCTGCGCAATTACAGTTATACGCATCTCCTTGCACACACATTTGCTTGCCCCCATTGACTTCTATGGGGACTTTTGCTGTGCAAATACACAGAAATATAGAAAATGTTCTATTTTTTTTTCCCGTAACCGAAATAAGCGCGCAATATATGCAAATGTGAAGCCGGCCCTACTATATCTTTTTATGTCCCTCCAAAATGGAGAGTTATAATGACACATGATATACTGTAATATAACTATATTCGGGCAACCCACCTGCGTTGGACGTCAGAGATTTGTACGGTCGGATCAGCATACATTATATATTACGCTATTTTCCACAGCATGGCTTGTTTTCTTTAAGAGGATACACATGAATCATGCCTGAAAATACCCAACAGCCCATATGCTTCACGCGATACACAATATGACAACATCATCATATACTGTATACCCCAGCAGATAATAACAGTCTTTATATGCCCCGCACATATGATGGCGGGATATTTTTAGCCACGCGTACTTGAGTGTATTTAAGAAGAAGAAAAAAATGTTTAGTTCTCTTCTCTGACGCTTTCCCTATTAAGGGACTCCCCCTCCAGAATGTGAGGTGGGGGGCGGCATAGTGCTATGTAATTGTTCTAGTAGAGGTTACCATGGTAACATGGCACAGACTGTATCTGCATGGTTTAGGACAAATGCAAGTAAAGTAGTCCAGTACCTCTGCCTCCTTGCTTACTAATTAGGAGAGCAACAAGGAGGGAAAGGGTGAGGTGAAGGGTCAGAATGTAACTCCTTCATTGCCATGAGTCTATTTGACTTCAGATTTTTGGGTTCTCAAATGTGTAGAAAGCAATGAAGGCCCTGATGATCTCCCACAGTGTCTACTGTAACCTACCTGGGGTAGTCAGTCCTCTCAGTAAGCCAAACACAAGGTGCCGTACAGGAAAGTAGGCTGAGACCCGGTAACTTATGATATAGGGCCTCATTTGTCCACACTGTCTAACAATAAGGCTGTCCTTGTTGCCCATAGCAACCAATCGCAGCACAGCTTTCATTTTACCAGAGCAGTTTCACAAATGAAAGCTGCACTGTGATTGGTTGGGTGATAGAGACAGTTTTTCTTTGAGACAGTGAGCACCATGTTGGCTCAGTGGTTAGCACTGTAGCGCTAGACAACATCTCATGGAGTTTGTATGTTCTCGCTGTGTTTGCATGGGTCTCCTCTTGAGTACTTTGGTTTTCTCCCACACTACTGAGTCTGTCACCTTCTCTAACAGCACCATAAGTTAGTTTACGGAGCTTCAGGCAGGTTACATGTTCCCTTTAATGGTTGCGTAAGGTGACCAGATTTTCTCAGGGTCAAAGCGGGGCAAAGGGGTGTGGTCAGGGACGGGGCTTATCACAACGGATGATTTTACCTCGGTTGTTATAAAAAATACATGGCCGGTTCAAAAGAAGGCAGGGAGCAAATTCTGCAGCATTTCTGCATCCAAAAAACTGTCAAAATTTGTACCATTAGTGCGGATTTTGACTGGAAATAAGCTGCATATCTGCAGCTGATTTCATACCATGTGGCGCTCCCCCTCACCTCCTCCGAAGGCTTCCCGCTGTCAGCACTGCCCGCTTCCAGTTCCCAGCGGCCTGTAGTGGCCTCACCTGACCAGCGCTGCCGCACTTGACCAGGCCGCTGGGGACGGGAAGCTGGGGAGCGCTGACAGCGGGAAGCTTTCGGAGTAGGTGAGGGGGAGCGCCACATAGAATGACGTGAGCTGCGGATACGCAACTGGTTTCCAGTCAAAATATGCACCAGCGGTACAGATTTTGACTGTTTTTTTAGATGCAGAATTTGCTGCGGAAATTTCCACTGCAGACATTCTGCAGCATTTCTGTCATGTGTAAACATACCCTAAATTAGCTTGAGGTATGCTGTCACATGCAGAGTGGCCTCCGTAGTAATAGTGCTCCCCTATACCAGCCCCAGTAATAACAGTGACCGCCACAGTAGCCCCAGTAGTATTAGCGCTCCCCTATACCGGCCCCAGCATTAGTAGTGACCCCACACATAGTATTTGCGCTTCCCTAATACCCACATACTTACCTCTTCCTGGTCTTCACAGCGCCACTGCTTCTCTCAGAGCTGCTGTAGATGGGCGAAAGTGTGTGCACCCGCAGCAGCGCCTCCTCCTTCTCCTCTTGCGGAACCAAAGAGGAGAGGTGAGGGTAAGAGCGGACGACGATCCTGGATGCACACACTGCCGTCAGTGTGTGCTTCCGGCCGGCAGCGCAGCAGAGTGATTACCGGCCAGGAAGCTGTGGCACCCCGGCTGGTATTCATAATATTGTTGACCAGACGTCCTGGAAGCGGGACAAATGGCTGTCCCGCTGGGGTCCCAGAGGAAAACCGGATACAGAGTCCCAAGGTGGGACTCTCCCACCTAAATCAGGACGTCTGGTCACATTAGCTTGCGGGAACTGGCTGCAAAGCCACAACTGATAGACAGCAGTCTCCGTACGAAGCGGTTGGCCAACAACGGGGTAGAGAGAGGGTGGAATCAGCGATCACTCACTAGGTTTAAATTACTTATACTGATACCTCCTCTAGCTTGAATACAAGATGTGAAAGGGGCAGGCATGGAGGCTCTAGTACCCTGTTAGGCCGCCTCTAGCTTGGATACAAGATGTGATACAGGTGGGCATGAAGGCTCTAGTACCCTGTTGTACCGCCTCTAGCTTGGATACAAGATGTGATACGGGCGGGCATGGAGGCTCTAGTATCCTGTTGTACTACCTCTAGCTTGGATACAAGATGTGATACGGGTGGGCATGGAGGCTCTAGTACCCTGTTGTACTACCTCTAGCTTGGATACAAGATGTGATATGGGTGGGCATGGGGGCACATTTGCTGTAACTGAGCCTCTAGATTGTGCAAACTCGAAGGCTATCAAAGCTAGCATCCCTGATGGTCCCATATATGTTCTATTGAAGATAAATCTGGTGACCGGGCAGCCACAGAAGTGTGACAATGTTGTGCAGACATTCCTGTGACCCCCTTGTGTGCGGCCGAGCATTATCCTGCTGGAAAATGCCTCTTGGTAGCCGCCACGAGAGGAACACATGTGGCTGCAGGATGTCCTGAACATATTGCTGAGCTGTCATTGTCCCTCCTACCACTACTAGGGGTGACCAACTGTCATATGTGATGCCCCCCCAGACCATCACACCAGCAGGGGGCAGTGTGCCGCTCCACAGCAAAGGCAGGATTGAGGCACTTACTGCTAGGTCTCCAGGCTGTCATCAGTGCCCAAACTAAACCTGGATTCCTCTCTTAAGACTGTCCGGTTCCACTCCGTAGTAGTCTAGTTTTGTTTTTCACGATATGACTGCAAACAAAGTTAACGGTGGGCGTCAAAGACAGAACATGTAATGGGCGCTGTGAGACCAAATGTCCTTCAGCCAAGCATCTGGAAATTATTCCAACAGACAAGGGGACCTATAACGATGGTGCCACCTGTCTCCAGACGCACCCCTCTCAAACTCTGTAAACTGGCCGAATTCTCTTCTCTGCATCGTAGAGGCGTCTAGTGGTCAACAGGCTCTACACAAGCAGAAGAAGAGGTCACTACACACAAGGAGCCTCTGAGAGCCTTTTTATAGGCCAAGGGTGGAACCACATTTAGGGCCTCAGGTGGGAAGACCGTTCATCTAATTACCACAACTCTAATCCTTTCATATCTGCCTGAGATGTAACTGCATGCCGAGTTTGGCAACAAAACAACAACTCCTTCTAGGTGCTTGATTTTTTTAAAGAGTGTACATGGATGTAATATCAAAACAATTATCAAGCTAATTATAGTCACACATTCATGAAGCTCATATCTGATGTTACATTAGATTAATAAATACGTGTGATATAGCATTACTATTACATATTGTATAGCATAGAACCAGCTATTAAGCCAATTACATTCATTCATCAATAAGATGCATATCTAATAGCATTATTACGAATTAAGATATGACATCAAACCGGCTATCATACCTATTAGGCTCACCCACCAATAAAGTGCATATCCAGTGATAAAACAAGATATGATATCTATTTATCTGCTATCACTACTCATAGATACAGTGTATGTATATCCAAGGAATAAAATGCATAGCTGAATAATATTGGACCAGCCAAAGGTTTGTAAAAGTACATATCATATGCATATCCTATGTACATGCATATCCTTGTAGAATTAGTAGAGTGTACAGTGGATGTAGCCTTCCATGTGATGAGAATGATGAAAAATGTCACATATAGGGCACACAGTCAAGACAAAACAAAGTCAACGCTGGATGTACTCAGTAATCACCTAGATTGAAGAAGTGGTATAAACACAGCCACCAAAGTAATAAAATCCTCATGGATAGCTAGAAATATACCTACTGTATATACAGTACATCAATCATCCCTAAAGTTCCTAAGGGTACTTTTACATGGGCACATCATCTGCCCGCGGTAACGAGCAATAAGCATGTCAGTCAGTGCTCATTAATAATATTTCCACTGGCAGAAGATTGGCTGGATGGGGACGAATGATTGTTAATATGATTGTTCATCCCCATACAGCTGTCATTGATCATCTGCATAACTCCCTGTTTACAGTTCACCAGTCAACATTTTTATGTTCGCATAACTGAGCTGATCAGCGGATAAAGTAGCATTTGTTCATTTGTTGGCTGATTGTTGTCACTTTTACATGATCAGTCAAAAGAACGGGCAAGCATCTCTTAAGGCCCAATGTCCATGGGCGAAAGATCCGCAGTTCAAGCCGCCCATAGGGAAGCATGGGCATCCTCATCTCAATTAACACATGCAGATTTGATTTCCGGGTTTCACGTGGAAGCCCACGGAAAAAGCAGGAGATAAGGAAAAAAAGTCTAGACTGTGCATGTCTGACGGCAAGCTGTGCTGACCATCTGCGGTACAGAAAATGTGAGGTCCGGTAGGGTCGTATTCCTCTACGGGCTCCCGCGGAATCCGACCCGTCCATGGACATGATGCCTTAGTCTTACATACTACTCGCAGCACCCTTCGCTCTTGCGCTGCCGGATACTGGCACACTTCAGTAGACCCCTGCGCACCTCCGTGTATTCAGGACTGCACTTGTAGTCAGCCCACAGAAAAAGTTGACCTACTGCAATGCTTCTTTGTTGCTTTAGCAAGAACTCTCACTCGAACTGACGGGAAGCAGCTCCCGCAGATATAAACTTCAGCGCCATGTAAGTGGTGTGACAAATTTATGTCATCTGTGTCCCCAAGTTACCAGGTATCCCCCTGTCTTTCCCATTTTCTATATTAGACCACACCACAAAACAATAAACAGTTTATTACATACATTGTAGCGGTGTACGATTTTCTAGTCGCTTTCTTATATTAGCATACGCTTAGGGCTTATTCATGTGGAAATACTTTCCATCCGTGTGCTATCCATACGTGTAACTGAGAGCACACGGACCCATTAAAGCCCGTAGGGCTATTCATACATGCAATTTATTTTTTATATGGGGCAAATTGGCAGTCCATGTAAAAAGATTAAGTTAAGAGTGCAAAAAAACGGGCCTGGACAACATCGTAGTATGCTTCATTCTTTTTTATGCATCTATTGTTATGTGACCTTTTCTGGCTGTTTTCTGTTATTTATAACAAAAGTGATAAACGGTTGCAAATCTGAAGCTGATTCAAAGTGTAAAACTGCAGCATAAATCTGACAGTCAGCCTTGGATTTCTGCAGTCTGCAAGAAGACACAAACACTTGATGGTTGCAGACACAAAGAGTGGCATAAGAAGCTTAATGGTTGCAGAACACACTTGGTGGTACTAAACACTTCAGCGTTGCAGCACTTAACTCTTCAGCTGACTTTTGAACAGACTTTTTCAAGCCCAAGTGGCTTCTAGCTTTCACCCATTAGTCAATGCCGCTTTGAGTTACCAGGAGGTCCAGAAGTGTCAGAGCAGTACCATGTAACAAGGCCAAAATATGTCGAAAGGGCAGTCGGGGAGCTGGCCAAAGAAGCTGTGGTCTGTTTGGGCTATGTTAGTACTTCAGCTTTTAGAGCAGCCAACTTTGATCTGAGACTGCGTAAACCATGTGAAGTTGGTGTGGGCTTCAGCCCTGAAAGAGAATATGTTTATAAGCACATAGTGGGAGACTGGCTGCCCCATTGCCTGCTTATTCTAGTCCTATAGGAAAGTGGACTGCTTGAGTCAAGAGGGATAGAGATAGCTCAAGGGGTTCTTGGAAATTAGCAAAGTGAGAGAGTCCAATAAAATAACTGGACTTCCTATATACATCATATATACATGCCAATACCATTGTGTTTTATGCAATGGGAAGGATAATGTACTTGTATACGCCCCTTACACACGGAGTGCCTATGGTTCCCTAATATGAACCTGTAGGAACTCCATGTATCATGTGTACAGCGGTGAATGGAGTCCTTACAGCTTCAAAGCCATAGGAACACAGTATGGCACTCCATATGGAACTCTACTTGGAAGATATACTCTCTACTAAATGCAACGATTCAAGAGGAGAATATTTTAGTAGTACAGTATCCAGTGGAGCGTGCTGCCAAATACAGAGGATTCTTTTATTGAGTATTGGTGAAGCTGGATTTGTCCTCATTATTATATCCATCGGTGCACACCACATTGTTTTTCTGTCTAATTCATATGGAATCTGACAGGGGAAAAAAAAGTTTGCATGCCTCTATATGAAATTAAAGGCAGATAGCGGTACAGTAAGGCAGAAGCTGCTAAACTTGCGGAATTCATAAGTTCCCATTCACTACACATCTGATTACTGCAGTACGATGCTACCGTGACACAACAGCTGCCAAAATGCACAAAAATGCCTTCCATCGATATGTCATTGTGAAAGTACTGTACCGTATTTAAATATATTGTGAAGGTATTGAATAATATGTGCATAACATTTGTGTCGTGTGCATAGTAAGAAATATGTGAGTAAAAGACATATTGCAGTTACATTTTACTAACAGGGTCCCAGACGCTGAACATGCAGCTTTGTCATAATTAACCTTTGTAATGTTTTACTAAGATAGAAGAATCACGCATTCTGTGGACTTTGAATTGTTGACTCTGAAGCATGCCACAATGTAAAACCTCTTGCTTTGCAACAATCAAACAAAAGAGCTTGGAAACATCACTTAAATGTTTCTGATTGTTCTCTTCTCCGATGCATCAGCGATAAATTAGACATACCTGATTGATAACGCTACGATACCCCTTGAGTATTGCCTAAATTAAATGATTCTTTGAACAGTCATTGATTTTACATATATTCTTTATTTATTTCATATTTAGTATTTTTTAACAGAATTCTACATATTCATTACCGAACAACAATTTCCCTAGTTTCCAATAAGCAAAACAACAATTTTGTCCCAGCTTCATCGTCCACCTAAGATCTATTAGCAGTTGATGAATTATCCTTCATCACTCACAATTCTGAAACACATGTCACGATAAGTCAATTCTGTCTGATTGCTTGGATCAATTTCCTGTTCGGGTTAATGGAAATCTTGCGAAACCATATGTTTAGAGATTGATATGAATATGGAATATGGAGGTGCTATATAAATAATGGGAAATACATACCGTATATCATACTTGCCATATGTAAAGCTCATAACTGGTCGTATTGGACCAAATATCATTACGTTTAAGGCTCTAGCTTTACATATTGACATGACCCAGCAAGAAAATTTTATGATATGGTAGATATCCAGCAGTTTGCTGCAGCATTTGACACTGTTGACCACAAACTCCTCCTCAGTATGCTACGCTCCATTGGCCTAAAGGACACTGCTCTCTCCTGGTTCTCTTCCTACCTATCTGACCGCTCTTTCAGTGTCTCCTTTGCTGGCTCTACCTCCCCTATTGGACAAACCATCAGGAGATTTGGCCTCCAATACCACCTGTACGCTGATGACACCCAGCTATACACCTCTTCCCGTGACATCTCTGCACCTTTACTCCAAAACATCACTAACTGTCTGTCCACTGTCTCTAACACCATGTCCTCTCTCTACCTAAAACTAAACCTCTCTAAAACTGACCTGCTGGTATTTCCACCCTCCACTAACCGACCTCCTCCTGACATCTCCATCTCAGTGTGTGGCGCCACCATAACTCCTAGACAACATGCCCGCTGCCTTGGAGTCATATTTGATTCTGATCTCTCTTTTACCCCCTACATCCAATCTCTGGCCCGAACATGTCAGCTGCACCTCAAGAACATCGCAAGAATCCGCTCTTTTCTCACTGTGGACACGCTAAAAACGCTTACTGTTGCCCTCATCCACTCCCGGCTCGATTATTGCAACTCGTTGCTGATCGGCCTCCCCTGCACCAGACTCTACCCTCTCCAATCCATCCTGAATGCGGCAGCCAGGCTTATCTTCCTGTCCAGCCGCTACTCGGACGCCTCTGCCCTGTGCCGGTCACTGCACTGGCTGCCCGTTAAATACAGAATTCAATTTAAACTCACCACCTTCATCCACAAAGCCCTCCACAGTGCAGCGCCCCCTATATCGCCTCCCTCATCTCAATCCATCAACCAGCCCGGGCTCTCCGCTCTGCTAACGAAACCAGACTGAGCACCCCTTTAATTCGAACTTCTCATTCCCGCCTCCAAGAATTCTCCAGAGCAGCACCGGTCCTCTGGAACGCACTACCAAAGGCTACCCGAGCAATCCAGGACTCGCAGAACTTCAGGCGTGCTCTAAAAACGCACCTCTTCAGGGAGGCATACCGAATTCCCTAAACAAACCTCTTTGTACTCTGCCTGATAACATGCTCCCTGACCTACTGACTGCAATCCCTGCTAGCCATCATAAACCGCTCCTGCAGTCACACCGATTCTGCCGTCACACGGCTAAATGTCTGACCATTGTCTATGTGTATAACATCGCTCACACTTCGCCATACCGTGCACATCTCCAGCCCCTTTACCTTCTGTATCACCCCATTACTTGTAGTATGTAAGCTCGTTGGAGCAGGACCCTCACCCCTATTGTTTCCATCACTTGATTACTATGTAACCGTGGTTCTGTAATGTTTGTACTTTTGCCTTTCTGTATCCCCTGTCTATGTAAGCGCTGCGGAATATGTTGGCGCTATACAAATAAAGTTGATTATTATTATTATTATTATTAATCGGCCAACTTTAACCCTTTGCACTTGCATCTGCAGTGCTAGGCGTGAAGGATTTGCCAGTAAATGTGAGCTTCTGTCCTGTCCTCACACTTTCTCTCCTGTCTCTCCCTCTCGTTCTGTCATCCCCCTGTATCTCTACTCTATCTCTGCCCTCCCTCTCTCCTTTTTCTCCCTCCCATCCCTCCCTCTTGTTCTCTCTCAGTCTGAAATTAATACAGGCAAGGCACATTCAGAGCAGCTCCTGACTACCTCTCCTCTCTCTTTCTCTCTTTCTCCCTATCTCCCCTAATTCCTGCAGTCTCCCCTCTCCTCTGTCACTCTTTCCATTACCTCTCCGCCTTTCTCTTATTATTCTTCATCTTTTTTTCTGGGATTTTATTTTATTTTTTGCCTGGTAGAAAAGAGACGCAGAGATCCCTACAGGAGGGGCACACTGGGGGGGAAAAAAAGCAAATAACAGGACTTAGAAGGGTGCAAATTTCCCAGATCTCATCAGAGTCACTTGCCCCTGCTACTGTCACTAAATCAAGACTGAAGAGATCTCTTCCTTCCTAGAGCCAAGAAGCACTGCAGAACCCGGATCCCATGCAGACATGGCTGTAACCTGCACACGTTTTACAGACGAATACCAGCTGTATGAAGAGATTGGCAAGTAAGGCACCATCTGATTTCTCACCTGCAGCTGGAGCAATAAGGCACCCAGGGGGGAGGGTTACTCATTAAAGCCACCCCTTGATCAGGGAAAGCATTGGTTCATATATATCTTATGTAATATACACTCTTCCTTTTTTAATACCGGGAGATGCAATCCGGGGCCTTCTGGCGCAGATGGGGGCAACGTAGGGTGTGTGATGCAAGGGGGGTCAATTGGTGCTGAGTGAAGAATTTGGTGACCCAACCGATGATGTGATTGCAGATATCTCTGTGTGTCCATTTTGCTGTGTTAAAATACCTGTAGTACTCGGAAAAACCGGTTGCATGCCCGTATGTTGTGTATCTGTAAATACATGCACGTATATATTTGCACAAATAATGTGTTTATGTCTGGGAGCCACTGCTGTGTGTCTGCGTATATTCCTCCGGGGGAGGTGATTAGATTCAGGGTGAGGTTTGGGGTGATGGGGGGGTGTATAAAGCTAAAGACTATTCATGGATTGCAGGGGTATTATCATAGGTGACTGGCACCCACTGCTGGGCATAAATAATTGGGGGGGGGGGGGGGGGGGGAGAGAGAAGAGGGAGGGTTGCGTACTTGTCAAATAGCCAGGGATAATTTAACATTAATATTGATGATTTTGGGTATACCGGTTGGTAATTGGTGAGGGATGTATGGGGTGTATTGAGTTATTGATACATTGTTATTTTCGGGCTACCTATGTATAGCATGAGCTATTGGCAAAGTCTGGAAATGCAGAGACTGTCAATTAGGATATCAGAGGGAGTATCTGAGTGGTGATTGATAAATCTAAAGTCCGGGTGCAGGATGGATCATGGTTTTAAGTTTATTCATTAGTGTATGCATTGTAAAGGCAATCAGTAAAGCTAATGAATAGATAACGGACTTCAGTATTGCTAAGGAATGGCGTGCAACGGTTATTAATAATCTAGCGGGTGATCTTGATGGATGTGATCGAAATCAGGATATTTATGACCAGTTTGGATGTATGAATGTGATATATGGCCGTAGATGACCATCCATCAGAGTTTTTCTTCTTTGGCTATGGTATTCGATGGGTGATTGGTAACAGTGTCTATGAAGATGAAGATTTGATTGGCAGGTGCACTGGTAGCTCTCCGTCCCCTGGATGCTCCCCCCCCCCCTCCTCTCTCAGGTCCTCCTGGTTTCATGAGCGTTATTCCGCCTCCTGTTATGATGTCACACTTGGCTCTCACATGGATGAGGTTATCAGGACTGGGCCTGTGAGATATAGGGTCAGGGAGTCACCAGGGATCCTAGGACGAAGCATAATCCGAGTACGATCAATGCATCAATTGCATACATCATTGATGCTTGCATTGTTTTACTAAATGCTTGTACAGGTGCAGACTGAAGGCCTATAAAATGTGCATCACCCGAACCGATATGTGCTCTGCAATGGTCAGTGCTAATCTATGTGGCCCAGCAATGCATTTTTGACCATTAGTATTGACTATGCAGATCTTCTGCTTAGACACGTTCTTGCAAATGTTGTCAAAATGCCCGAAATCCCAAGATAATCTTTTTGCATATGTACCCATGCCCTACGGGACAAGGTAGCGTTTGCCACCAGCAGACGTTGCGTTTACCATAGCAACACGACAGCCCCAATCTGCTCCGGAGAAATGCTGATGATCTTCACAGACATATTAATATATGTCAGCTAGAGAACAGGCGGAAGGTAACTGCATCGTGGGGTCAATAGTGTTCTATATTTGGATTCATGATGGATGTACATGGATGAGGTTATCATATGTATCAGCAGTTTTCATTGCTGGGTACCCAGCTGTCATTGTACCAAAGCCATTCGTATTTGCATCCTTTGCTATAACTCACAAGGGACTTATGTGCTTCTTCAATATTTGCTGTATTTTGAAGGTATAAAATAGGTCCCCTGCAGATACGCTGCTCTAGATTTATTATACAGAGGATAAAAGCGTAAAATTCATGTTCTTGTCAGCACAAAGCCATCAATTTAATTATATTGCATTACCTGGTTCATATCTAAAGTGAACCTAGCAGTTGTGTCATTTGGGCAGGTTTAATTTAGGCCATACTGGTTGGGGCAACAGCTGGAAGCCACCACAGTCTTTGCCGGGCACTAGCTGATATGCAGGAATCAGAGATGGTGGAGAATGCATTCTTCAAATACAGGCTTCTTTCTTCCATAGTAGGTGTATATAGTCAGGTGTGGTGGCAACTGGCAAATGGATGCAGTGATGGCTTGTGTCACTTCCAAGCCTCAACTCGGTAACCCATGGTACTCCTCATGGATTCGTTGCTTTATAGCAAACCATAGTAGCTCACAGAAAGTTTTTAAAATCAGTCCCTTTTGCTCGTCAAACGAAACTACTGCGTCACATACCCTCTCTTGCGTGGAGTCCCTCTTATATCAACTCCCAAGTCCTAACCCTGTTGTCAGGGCCAATACACCAGGTTTTGGGCTTCACTTATTGGAGCAGTTATCAAGATTTCAATAAACGGTACAAATAAACAGTTTCTATCTTAATAACAGACCAACCTGGGGCTGTCCTGGCACCTATTAGCAAAAGTTCCAACAAAAAAATTAAATTCTGGCGAACACTATCCATCCGACCTGAAAAGTTCTCAGTCTTTGTCAGATCCGGAGGCAACTGAACCCCTTTGACAATTACTATGGGGCTAAACTAGACAGAGCCGCCGATTGCTGGAGCTCTGCAGTTGGCAACGGCCCTCTTGGAAGTGCAATGGTTACTTCCCCAGGTATCGGGGAAGTAGAACCGAGTGGTGGCCATGTCAATGGTGGCATCTCTCTAAGTCTTGCCCCGGGTTAACGGCAGCAGTATGGTAAACCTCCGATCTGGCCAGGGTGGGTTTGTTTGGTCCTAGGTTGCAGACCTTGCTATCTCCTCCTGTTCTCCATCCCAGTCCCGCCGACCTTCATGTTCCTCTGGGTCATGTACAGCTGGTTGTTTTAAGTTGTTGGGTGTCGCTGATTGTTCCAAGCGGCCCCTCTCCACCTCGAGCCTATCCTGCTGGCTAAACCGTGATTTAAATGGTCCCTGGCAGAGGGTCTTTTGGAGAGGTTCAGTTTAGGCCCGGGAGCAGTGGTAGTTCAGCAGATATGTTAGAGGCTTTCCTACCGTGCCGGAAATACCAGAAGAAGGCTAGGTCACAGCTTTGACTGGGCACCAGATGATATGCAGAAATCAGAGATGATCGAGACCACATGCTTCCAACACAAACCTTTTTATTCCACAGCGGGTCAGATAGACTCAGTCTCCAGGTGTGGTGGCAACTGGCAAATGGATGCAGCAATGGCTTGTGTCACTTCCAAGACTCAACTTGGTAACTCGTGATTCTCCTCACAGATTTGTCGCTTGATAGCAAACTAGAGCAGCCCACAGGAAGTTTTTACAATGATTCCCTTCTGCCCGTTAGACAAAACTACTGCATCACATACCCTCAGCTGTGCGAAGTCCCTCTTAAATCAACTCAAAAGTAGTTCTGACAGATCATAATGATGACATCGAAGGGGGTTGCTGTTCATGAGCATCCAACCAATAGGTTACAAACCAGTAAATTAATTAAGGAATGAGGTAGGCCAATTTCTTTATGATGTCACAGATCTGAACTGAAATAATAGGCGGGGTATAGTTTCTCAACCTAAAAACATTTTCCACCAAATTTGTAGCCGACACATACTCTTTAATAGGGTTTGCCAAATCACGTTCCAGATTGCAGATTCTTTATAGGGAAAACAATCATGGTGTCCTATGATTAGATGTTATGTACTAAGAAACTGCTCCGCATGTGCCCATATGCATTGCATGGTACCCAATAAAATCAATGGGCATCTTTTATGGCTGTTGGTGATGCTCTTGAGTTGTGCTAATAGAGGGGTCTCCAGATCAGCAGATTTATACTATTTGCTATTTCAGCATTAATTTGTAGGGTTTGTAATAAGGGCTTAACCTAGTCAACCATACATAGTTGATCTGTCACCCATATCAACTTGCCTTATTAAAGGGGTTGTCCCGAGGCAGCAAGTGGGTCTATACACTTCTGTATGGCCATAATAATGCACTTTGTAATATACATTGTGCATTAATTATGAGCCATACAGAAGTTATAAAAAGTTTTTTACTTACCTGCTCCGTTGCTAGCGTCCTCGTCTCCATGGTGCCGACTAATTTTTGGCCTCCGATGGCCAAATTAGCCGCGCTTGCGCAGTCCGGGTCTTCAGCAGTCTTCTATGGAGCCGCTCGTGCCAGAGAGCGGCTCCGTGTAGCTCCGCCCCGTCACGTGCCGATTCCAGCCAATCAGGAGGCTGGAATCGGCAGTGGACCGCACAGAAGAGCTGCGGTCCACGAAGACAGAGGATCCCGGCGGCCATCTTCAGCGGTAAGTATTGAAGTCACCGGAGCGCGGGGATTAAGGTAAGCGCTCCGGTAAACTTTCTTTACTTCCCTGCATCGGGGTTGTCTCGCGCCGAACGGGGGGGGGTTGAAAAAAAAAAAAACCCGTTTCGGCGCGGGACAACCCCTTTAAGGTGCCACTACACATTAGCCTAAACGTGATCAAAAAGGATGATTTCAACCAAAATGATCTTATGATGGGTGAAATTTTATAACGAATGATGACAGACCATGTCTAGAAAGAAGTTGGCCGTGTTTAAGGGTGCTTTCACACGGGCGTTTGCGTTTTTGGGCGGGTGAAAAACGCAGTAACAGGGCAAATGTGTGTCACTTTGTAAAGTGCATCGTCATGCCTTTTTTTACGTAAATCGAACAAATGATGGCTTTACATGGAAACATCGGCTAAAAAAAAGCCAAAAGATAGAACATGCCGCAATTTTTTGTATCGCAACAGAGAACGCATCTAAGATGTAAAGGAAACCATTGAAAGACTTTGGTTTCATAAATCTGCTTTTTTACTCACTCTCGCATAGAGTAAAAAATGCAGTGTTTTAGCGCCTGTGTGGAGGCCCCCTAAAGAGTTACATGATAGTCGCTAGTACTTTGATGCATATAGTGCAGTTGGCTGTTACACAATCAACTGTCCGTGAAAGGACAGTACCACAGTGGCACATCATGTGGACTTCGTCTGATGTCAATGAACATGTATGGCCAGTATGACTGTCATTAACAATTAACATGGACACTGCGTCAGTATAACGATCGTTCTTCAGACATTTGCTGGTTCAATGGTTCTTCAACAATCAACCTTCTTCAACCTAATGTATATTACCATCTTGATCCATAGAAAGGCCACTAACTCTTACAATGTGACCCATGGCCGTCCTTAGCTGTGTGTGACCCATGTGGTCACACAGGGTGCCGGAAACCAGCTTGTGGGGGGCATCAGATAAATTTAGGTTGGGGCAATCATCTTCCTTAGGTCTGCCCAGCCAGATGATCTTCTTTATCTGGGTGACAGTGTCTTGAGGAGCTCCATAAATCATCCTTCTAGCTCTGTCCACTCCCCTCTGATGTTCCTGGGTGCCACTGTCAGCCCTTTAGCAACCCGGGTACACAATTGCTTAGTTTTGCTACTGTATTTATGTTATAAGCTTTGTTCTGCGGCTATATTATGAGCTTGGTTCTGGCACTGCATTTATGTGTTAAGGTTGGTTTGTGCTGCGTTGATGTTATGAGCTTGATTTTAGCGCTCTATTTATGTTATGAGCTTGGTTCTAGTACAGTATTTATTTATTGAGCTGTTCTGGTATGGTGCTGCTTCCTACACAAGCACAACACAGGCAGACTGCCTATGAGTGCAAAATATATAATTTTTTTATGGGAATTGGGAGGAAAAAATGACATTCAGGGTGCCATCTAATCTAAGGCCGGCACTGATGTGACCTACAACGGAAAAAGAATCAATTCTAACCAGGACTGATCAGGACCGTTCTCCAGATCTGGATATCTATCCACTGTTGCATTCTTCAACATGATAGTTTAGCCAACAAAATATCTGTCTCTTGTGTATAAGCATCGTTATTTTTCATTTTTCCCAATCATCAGAAAAATACACATCAGCGGGGGAACATGGGAGCAGTAATCCATAACCGTCAGTCAGACAAATGCATTTATGTATCTACCCAACGGAAACAGATTAGTGAAAGTTAATTACCGGTTTATTATTAGAGTGTAACTTAGAATTGTAGTAAATAAACCACAACCCATAATTAGTAACTCAAGGATATTATTTTAATAATACAGTAGAATTTGAAAGTATGAACTTGGCTTCATGTCTTCATCAGGCTCCCTCATAACTAAAATATGCACAGTCTTCTGCTTACCTCCTCTAATCATACAATATGTCCTACGTTGATTAGTATTGTCCTCTTCTGATATTTTTGCCTTTGCCATGGCATTGTTTCTCAACTACAATCTTCCGGTACCTCCTTATATGCCATATATTGAGGATAGATAAGGGGTACTCACTATCTTATGTTGATTGCAAGGCATAAATGGAAGGTACATGACCCAAAGACTAACAGAACACCAAATAAGAGAATCCATATGTCATGCACTGGCCCCTTAGACCATGTACTAGACATAACAGAGGATACGTTTCCATAGAGTATTCCTTTAATGAGTGTTAGTGTACCTATAATTGCCACGGCAATCCTTAAACCATTACCTGTTGAGGATATCTGTGGACTAGGATTGAGAAACCCTATTATAAGGCATTTCTACTTCATTTTAACTTAAAAGATGGATACATTAAGAGTTCTGATACTGGTCAAATACACCTGTAAACTATCATAGAATGGTAGAGTTGGGAGGGACCTCCACGGTCATCGGGTTCAACCCCCTGCTCAGTGCAAGATTTACTAAATCATTCCAGACAGATATTTGTCCAGCCTTTGTTTGAACACTTCCATTGAAGGAGAACTCACCACCTATTGTGGCAACCTGTTCCACTCATTGATCACCCTCACTGTCAGAAAGTGTTTTTTAATATCTAATTTGTGTCTCCTCCCTAAAACACGACATGCTTTTGGATGGAAGGTGGGCAACCTCTACAGACGGAACTCAAACCCACAATCCCTGGCTTAGAAGGCCAGTGCCTTATCCAGAAGAGAAGCCAGTCTGGAACTAAAACACAGCATAGAGCACAAATTAAAAAATAAAATACCTTATTTAAAGGGTTTCCAGCACTCTAATATTCATATTGACCAGTCCTTCATTATGAAGTATAAATAACTTGATAACTTTTTATTGTGGCTTGGTACGATTACGACGATATAAAAAATCTTTATTTTTTCAACTTTTGTGAAGTGTGTTGCTGCCATCAATTTCTAAATGGAAAAATATCTCACTTTTTAACTTCTGATATGTGTTCTTTTGTGAATAAAATAGGGTTATATGAGATTTCCAAATCATTGCATTCTTTTTTTACTTTACATTTATTTACATTTTACACAGCATCACAACTTTTTTGGAATTAGGATTGTATTTTTTTGCCTTGTTGCATCCAAAGACCCAAAACGTTTTTATTTTTCGATCGACGGAGCTTGTGTTTTGTTTGATGAGCTGCAGTTTTTACTGATTACATTTTGGAATACATATGACTTTTTTGATCCCTTGTATTGTATTTTTTTGAAAGATGAAATGAAGGAAAAAGCAGTTTGGCTTCCTTTCTTGATTTTTCTTAATAGTGTTTGCCATGCGGGATAAAAAATGTGTTCAATTTATAGTATGGGTCATTATGAATGCGACAATACCAAACGTGGTATCAAACATAAAAGGGGAAAAGTGCAGAAAAAAGGTTGGTTTTTTTACTGCTCTTTCTGGACTCTTTTAAAATATTTTTTATGTCCCTGTAGGCGACTTAAATGTGTGACATATCATTGTTCCTGCCTATAACAGACCATGGCAGATCCAGACACCATTGATTGGTGTCTGATTGCCATAGCAACCTATTGGCCCTCCACAAGTTCATGGTGGAGGGCCAATGACATCACAGAGGGAGCGCCCTTCCCATATTAACCCTGTACAATAACATTGCTTGTGGCATATAAGGGCCAACACCTGAGATCAGCGTTCTCATCGATCCCCACTGTTGCAGTTGGAGACTAGCTGTCAGTCACAGCTGGTTCCCACTGCAGATGGCATGGGCTTGGCTTCTGAGCCTGTACCTTCCAATGGAAAATGTCCTCTAAATTAGTTCCCGAGTCACCCTCAATTGCTGGAACCCCATTTAGACTCCGAGGCACAGAATTTTTGTTTATCACAAGGGAATGGAGATCAATTGATCTAACTAGAACTCCTCCCCAACACACTTTTGACATTACTACCTTTTGTAGCAGAACATTCTATAGACTCCTTTTACTGAAAAGAATGCTTTCCTATATAGATGATGGGAGCTCATTTCCTCTACATGTAAAGGATGTAATGATGATATTCTCTAAATCAGCCAAGGCCACACAATTTAATTAGTTTATCCTGTCTCAAATTCCGGCCACCAGACAGTGTTGTCTAATCAACTAGTTTATTTTAACACCTGGATATAAATTACATTGTAACATACACTAGTGGCCAAAATGCTTGAAACAGTTTGGGGAAAAAAAAAAATATTTGTGAGATTTGATAGCTTGTGACACCATATTTTTTGTAATATCATATAATCATATATCATTGGAAATATAATTGGGTGTAGGATGTAATGCAACAAAGTTTGTTCAATTATCTGAATTCTATCAAAAGTTATAGCTAAATAACCAGAAAAAGAAAGCGCAACATCCTCAGGTTGATATGAATCGGCTTTCCTTGACTGGAATGTAACCAATCAGCAGAGACATTGTGGGCACAGTAGCATTCAGCTTTCAAAGTCATGTATTAGAAATGGCAGTAGAACATCTGTCTTAGCGTTGTGCGATTGTTATCAAGTTGGTCACTTTTTTTGCTTTCCTTTGTGTAGCTTGTAGAACTTAGTGAAATGAGAGAAAACTGGAAGGGGTGACTGGTCACCCGGAAGGTAATGCAAAATAGTAATTTTGCAAGAACAAAGCTACACTTATGATTAAACTAGAAGAAAAAAAGAATGGAAATGTCACTGAAGGAGGCATTTCAAAATTTTTGAAGAGGTATGAGAAGACTTAATGTAACATCAAACTTGGACATGAACACTCGGCACGTGAACTGCGGACTGCACACAAAACTCACCAACAGGCGAACTCAGACTGAACCACAGAACTGCAGACTGGACATGAAGCTCACGGACATGACTGAGAAACAGACATAAACAGAATGGACTTCATACTCCCGGTCAAACACAAACTAATGGCTGATAACCGCTCAAACCACGCACCAAACATACCCGCATGTATAAATCGATGCAATAGATACAATATGAGATATTAGTTTGTATTTTGGCCGAGATACTTAAGCCTGCTTCAAGGGTCCTCATTGTCCCGTGGGTCCCTACACTAATGAGATAACTAACCCCAGAAAACCTGCCTACAATGCGGCGCAACCATCCCAATAGGGACAACCCCACGCTGGAATTTACGGACCTACCTCGTTCAAGATGATAAAGTGCCCACAGCAAGACACAGTTCACACCACACGTACTGAGAGCCACACAGACACGGAGAAGCATGACACTGTTCACACTGAACATCCTGAATGCTGTACAGACACCTCATGTCCAGCTACATGCGCAGACACGCAGGAGCATGACACTGTTCACAGTGAACACATGGAACAAACAGAGAAAAGGCCAGCAGCCTCTAGCAGAGAAGCTGGTATATATGAGCAACACACCTTGGGGATTGGCTGGCTGGAGCAATCCACACCCAGGCAGCTCAATCAACACCACCTGTGGGGCAATGCTGCTGAAAAGCTATCTAGCACAACAAATCCCAGCAGCAAACCCTAACAGTACCTTCCCCTTAAAGAGGGGCCTCTGGAGATACAGGCATCTAACACACAGGGGTCTAAGACCCAAGGGACTGGCCAGCTGTAGAAATCCACCCCAGTCAGCTCAATGAACCCCCACACCGGTGGGGCACTGATCAGTTGGAAACCCATGTAGTACAACAGATCCCAGCAGAAACCCTAACACTCAGTCTCTACAAATTAGACTGATGAAGGCAAGAAAAGATGCAGAACAGCAGGTGGCAATAGAAGAATTAAAGATTGTGTCTAGGCAACAAAAGAGATCATCTGAGTCTATTGAAAGTGAACTGTCTCAATATGGTATGAAGTTGAGTGCAAGGACTGTTCAGCACAGACTGAAAAAATCTGGTCTAAATGCTAGAAATCCCTGGAAATAGCCATTTATAGCTCTCAGTGGGCTAAAATCCATGTTAATTGGACAGAGGACCAATGGGACAGAATCATCTGGAATGATGAATTAGAATCTCCCTATTCACTAGTAATGGCATAAGGTATACAAGGACAAGAATTGGAGATCTGCATCCTGATCGTCTTACAGTTACCATGAAGAACCCAGATAGTGTTATGATCTGGGGATGTATGACTGCAAAAGGTACGGGCAGAGTTAATTAATGGAATTGTAAATGCCCCAAAAAATACAAAAATGAAATACTTGAGCCCAAACTGAAGCCTCATGCATGTGATCATTTCCAAGCTTTATATTTCAGCAGGTTTCAGCTCCATGTCATGTTGACGCTATGTGCAAAAAGCGGGTTCAGGATAATCATATTGTACTGCTAGAATGGCCCGAACTTAGCCCTGATCTTAGGCCCATCGAAAATCTATCGAGCTGACTGAAGAAACCTGTTAATTAGAAGTAACCAAGGAATAAAACACAATTATTATTGGGTTTATTGGGTTTTCAAGAATATAATAACTTTGACATACACATCACTTCATATGCTATTGGGCATTTTGTCATAAAATGTCATTCAAATAACAATTCATATGAGAAAAAAGGAAGGAAATAATAAAGTTAACATAGTGAAGATTAGTAGAGATAAGAGAGAGCGGAAGGTAGAAGGTAGAGGACAGAATGGAGAGCAGACAGGGGTGGTCAGTGGGACGGGGTGAGGGAAGAAAGTGGGGAATACTAATGGCCTCACTAAGGTAGCTTGTATTTGAACAAAATGAACCGTGAGAATAATGGAGTCAAGCCGGGACAACACCCGATTGGAACCAGATCTTTAGAGCTTTGGAATTGCGGAATAGTATCCAAGCTGACCAGGTTGAATAGTACCTCTCCCTTTTGTTCTCGTCATGAGCCGTTATTTCCTCCATTTGGGCTATATGGTCCACAGTTTCCAGCCATTGGATTCTCAAGGGGGGTGAGGGGGATTTCCAAAGCCTCGGAATTATTTGTCTCATGGCTATTAAGAAGAATCTAAATGGGCTTTTTTTGTTTTTCGCTATGGAGCCAGGGAGTATAGAAAGTAGTGCCGCCTCCGGTGTGAGGTCTACCGAGTCCCTAAAGATTGCGTTGCAGAGGTTTGTTATATCGCTCCTGAGGTGGGAGATCAGGGGACACTCCCACCAGATATGGAGGAGGCTACTAGAGATGAGCGAGTATACTCGCCAAGGCACATTACTCGAGCGAGTAGTGCCTTAGCCGAGTATCTCCCCGCTCGTCTCTAAAGATTCGGGGGCCGGCGCGGGTGACAGGTGAGTTGCTGTGGGGGGAGGGGGGAGCGGGGGGGAGAGAGGGACAGAGAGATCTCCCGTCCGTTGCTCCCCGCTCTCCCCCGACGCCCCCCCCCGCCGGCCCCCGAATCTTTAGAGACGAGCGGGGAGATACTGGGCTAAGGCACTACTCGCTCGAGTAATGTGCCATAGCGAGTATACTCGCTCATCTCTAGAGGCTACCTCTTCCCCGGGAACAACGCCAACAGGTATCTAGGGTCTGGGGATACATCCTGGCCAGAATTGTGGGTGTTCTGTACCACTGTGAGAGTAGCTTGTAGTTAGTTTCTTGATGTTTGGACGATGTTGTTAGGGTGTGAGTTAAAGCAAAGGACTTGAGCCAATCTTCGTCTGAAAAACTTTTCCCCAGCTCTCTCTCCCAATTTCCCACACAACCGACAGCGTCATTATGAGTCTCTGCTGACACGAGGAGATGATAAAACACAATGAATAGAAGCAATAATACAATCTTGGTTTCACATTAAGACACCTGAAGAACCCAAAAACTAGGCTCACTCCATGGGAAAGCGTTTTAAGGCTATAATTAAAGCTAAAGATATTCTGAATAAGCACTAAATGACACGCTGAGAAGTTTTGAATGTTTGTCTTTTTTCTGTGTTCTACTTCTCTTCTACTGCCGTTCTATCACAAATTCTTTCCAATAGGACATAATTTTATGGTATTATTACAAAAAAACTAGAGCCTTTAAACATCAAAAATGCATTGGGTGTAACAACTAAAAAAAAACCCTTCTCCCAATGCCCTCCTGCACATGCCAAGAAAAGTAGCCATCTTCTTCTTGGATCATCATACAGAAATGCTAGTGACACATATCTATACACGCCACTACCATAGGGGGTAAAGTAACACGATGGATCTCCACAGGAGTGTGCAGACCTGGCAGTGTCACCTGCTGGCTCCGGCATCTGTTGCCAAGCAATGGCCTGAGCATAATTAAGATGCTCCTTAGTAAACAGCGGCGGTGAAAATGTATTCATTTAGTAGACTGGAGGAATCTCTAGTGAATAACTCCTATTTTTTACTTAAAATATAAATCCAATTAACCTGCACAATGATTTTAATATCTGATCAAAGGTTCTTAAAATTGACATTCTGTATACAAGGGATTGTATGCGATTAAAAAAATAATGGACCATTTCTTCCAGAAACTGTGCCATTCGTCTCCATGGGTTATGTTTGGTATTGTAGTCTAGCCCCATTTAACTTTCTGACACTAAGGGTGCGTTCACACGAACGTATATCGGCTCGGTTTTCACGCCGAGCCGATATACGTTGTCCTCGTGTGCAGAGGGGGGAGGATGGAAGAGCCAGGGCCAGGAACTGTGCTCCCGCCCCCTCTCTGCCTCCTCTCCGCCCCTCTGCACTATTTGCAATAGGGAGAGGCGGGACGGGGGCGGGGCTAATTCCCGGACCTTAGCCCCGCCCCCGTCCTGCCTCCTCTCATTGCAAATAGTGCAGAGGGGCGGAGAGGAGGCAGAGAGGGGGCGGGAGCTCAGTTCCTGGCCCTGGCTCTTCTATCCCCCCCCCCCTGCACCCGAGGACAACGTATATCGGCTCGGCGTGAAAACCGAGCCGATATACGTTCGTGTGAACGTACCCTGAGGGTGATGAATGAGTGGAACAGGTTACCACGGGAGGTGGTGAGTTCTCCTTCAATGGAAGTGTTCAAACAAAGGCTGGACAAATATCTGTCTGGGATGATTTAGTGAATCCTGCATTGAGCAGGGGGTTGAACCCAATGACCCTGGAGGTCCCTTCCAACTCTACCAGTCTATGATTCTATGAACTGAGGCTGAGCCACAATACTGTCCGGAACCCAGTCACAGACTCTGGAGAAGAAAACACATTTTTTCGTTAGGTTGCCCCGACATTGGATTTATGAAGGCATAAAACATTAGTAATTAAGGGTATATCAATCTGTAAATGTGTAAACAATGAGCCTTAGGCCTTATTCATATGATCGTTTTTGCGACCATCAGAACCAATGGTTTCCTATGGATTCATTCAGACAAACGATTTTTTTGGCGTGCAAAAATATAGCACGTAAGCGAGTGATTTTTAGCGACCGAAATTCCCACGCGGCTCAAAAATATAGGTCTTGCCCTATCTTTAAACCGAACAATGCAGGAGGCTCCATAGACTCCTATGGGAGCAATCAGAAAAAGTGAGGGGGAGGGAGTTTAGCAGCAGTTAGCGCTGCCAAACACTGACAGGTGCCTCTAGTGTGAGTCATTACTAGTAGTTCTGCCAACAAGGGATTTCGGGGCTGCGGCGCAATTGCCCCACAGCCAACCGTGTAAATGGATGGAAAAATCACGAATAATAGCCGTGACTTAGTCATGGCTATTTTTCTTTCATGCGATTTTCAGCAAAGATGGTCGTGATTTTATTGTGCGGCTAACTTAGCCGCGAAATAACACTCATGTGAAAGAGGCCTTAGGCTGCCTTCACATCTGTGGTGGGGATTCCGTTTTTCTACTCCGTTCAGGGAACAGGAAAGGGGACTCCCGTGGCCAAAAGGACTCGACTTATGTCGGAAACGAACTGGCCCCGTTGACTGTAATAGGCGCATTACTTAAAAAGTACATTGAGTAAAGTAAGTAATCGAGAAAAAAAAATACATGTATTAAAAAAAAGGGGAACAGCTTCTATCAGCGCCATTTATGCAAAACATTAGCGGAAATTTACTAAGCATTTCCTCAGTATTATTTCCCGCGATGCATCTAATGCATGAAGAGCCTTTTCATGGATTAGGGATATCTCAGCATCTCTGTGCACTGTGTAAGGTGTGTGCCCTGCACCCTCCCTTACAGTGCAGGCGGCTCAACCGCTCAGAGTCTATGGCCGATGGCCATGCCATAAGCCCCGCCTCCTCCGGTACGGTACCAGAGAAGCTCCGTAATGCCAGTGCTATATTGCAGTTTCCTTCGCTGATCTCCTGGGAAGGCAAGGAAGAGAGTTGCAAGCTGTGAAGGCACAAGGCGCCACGATATTGAAGCCTCATGTGAAGCTGAGTGAAGAGAGGGGTCCCATCCCCATAATGATGAGGAAGATCAGCTCATAGGTCCTGCAGATCTCTAGTGGGTCAGCCCCCTGCATAGAAGATAATGTGGGCTGAGCCTGCCCACAGGTAATGATTACGAGTGCGCACTCTTGATGGACTAATTGGACTATGACAGACGTATTTGACTGCTAGGTTAAGACATATTATACGGTGACCGGTTATACATGTTGATATGCGTACTGGTAACCCAAGGGTTAATTACCAGCGAGAGTTAAATTCTGTCTATGTAAATGCATGTACCGGCAAGGCAGAGCACTCACAGAGGCACTATGTACATAGAGACTGCACGCGATATGGAAGTAATGTCCAGGAGTAGTCGGAGCTCTAAAATAACGTATAGATGAGAGTTATGGTCCGTATTATGTGCAGACGGCACCTATGTACACTGAGGCCGCAATGTCATTGTGTGCCGTGGACCTCCTAAAATAGAGTATGCATTAGTATGAATGAAGATGGGCAGATATAAAGAGGGATTGAAGTGCCTTCCCGATCCGAGATGAGACGTACTAATGCGCATTTCTGGCTGTGTCACAAAAACTTTAGGCCTCGTGTCCACAGGATAATTTTTATTTTAAATCCGCAGCGTTTTTCCCGTACGCAGAAAAGCACCCCATAGGGATGCATTGGACACCCGCAGGTAGTTAAATACCTGCGGATGTCATTTTTCCCGTCAGGCGCGGATCCGCGTGCGGGAAAAAAAATGGACATGCTCCCTTTTCATGCGGGTCAGAATTAAACTCACCTGCTCCGGACAATGCAGATCTTCCTTCCTTCACGGCCGGATCTTCTTTCTTCGGCCCGGTGGATGTGCCCAGCGCATGCGCGCAGCATGCTGCCGGCGTGCAGAGCACATCCACCGGGCCGAAGAAAGAAGATCCGGCCGTGAAGGAAGGAAGATCCACATCGTCCGGAGCAGGTGAGTTTATTCTGATTTTTAGGCCTCATGTCCGCGGGGCAGGAGGGACCCGCTACGGATTCTACATGAAGAATCCGCGGCGGGCCTGATTTTCCCTGTGGACATGAGGCCTAAAAGTACTAGTGCCCTTCTATGGAGTGAAGTAAAGTATATTTTTGGCCTCCATCTGTCAGCTGCTGCGCCATTCTGAACCTACGTCACACTACCACCCACATCACCTTCACAGAAGTGTATGCCAGGTCCAACCTGGTGTACACTTCTGGTTTCATTTACGCCAATTTCTGTGGAGAAAAATGGCGAAGCTGTCGCAGAGAGCCTGCAAGTCACAAATGTTTGGGCAATTTCTCATTTGTACAAAAATTTGTGACTTCTTTACGGCAGAAATTGATTTAAAGGGGCTTTATGCCTTTTTACCCATTATATCAAACATGGATATACGTACGCTCCATACATAACAGCCTTGTGTACTTTATGTCAAGGAGGAGTAAAGATTCACAACCGGGGAACCAATCACGAAATATGGGGAAAAAGTAAACCCTCTACAGTGCAACTGTATAAAAGATTGAAAGTAGTAAAGTCTATGCAGGGATCCCTAATAAACCCAAGCTAATCAAACCTTACTAATCACTCACTGTCTATGACATTGTTGCTAGACATGCTATCAAATTTGTTAGAACAGACTCAAGGTATATACGTTAAAGGGGTTATACACTTGTCTGACAGATGGAGTTGTACACATTTTAGTCCATGTTGGCCACTACAGTTGTTCAAACTGGCCATAAATGTTCAATGACACCGGGCGACGAACGAACAATCCTTTTGGGAACATCTTTTCATTAGTGGACGATAGAGCTTACTTACATGGAAGATCTTTCATCCGTCTATCCGGCTTCTTTCTAGACAATAACAGTCTGTCGTTAATTAGTTAAAACAATTGTTCATTTTATCTGATGGACGATCATTTTGGTTGAAGTCAATCATTTTGATCAACTTGGTCCAATGTGTATGGGCTCCTTAAACTGGACAACCTCTGTTAAAAAATACAGTTTTATTTTTGGAAGCTAAGTAGGCACCTAAAGAAGCCACTAATGGAGATTATGTACACAGATTGTATAGATCACATAAGAAGGATATCTAGAAAAGAAGAAAAGGACAATGAGATGGGTGATCGACAATTCAGGAAAGCTCTGACTACCATGTCATAGTAGCTCTATATAGGCAGAAGAATGTTTATTTAGTAATGGGGTGGCTCTGTCCAACTGGTCCTAAAGCTCAAATCCCTGAGTCTGACTAAACAGAAATGGAACATCTCAAGCACAATGGATCTGTGACTAGCACTGTCTTTTGACTCACCTCTCCTGGTAGATGTCTTCATTCCATTCGAGATAAACCCACAAGTGAACGGCAGCAGAAGTGATATCAAGTTATCAAGGTTCAGATACGAATTACTATAATACATACTGTATACTAAGGAAATAAGTAATGATACATAGTCTATTTAGAGACCAGGTCCTGAAGTAGGACGATGAGATTGGTGGATACCAAAGATATAAAATCTGACAAATGATCAAAATGTAACCATACAAGTGAATGGTTGACCACATAATACATGGTTGTGCAGAATCTGCTAGATCAGGAGTGCAATTTCTTTAGTTGTGGAACCCCTCTATGATTCTGACCATAAAACCTTATAAGGCATAGAGTAAGGATTATATTGTTTGCGTTGGACATACATAGCATTATACGTTAGCAGAAAATCAGACTTTTTGGGCAGAGACATTGAAAACGTCTGATGATCACACTGGAAAATCTCCGTGCAATGACCCCATCTTTTTCTTATTCACAACCATGGTCAAAGTTGACCGCATGTTTAAACAGTCAACTGAAGGGCCCCCCCTGCAATGTGATTATGGGGTTCAGATGGGCTGGCATGGCGGCTCAGAACCCTAGTGAAGGCTCGCAGGGCTTACATGCATGGATGTGTATCAAGTCCTGCCTATGGCAGGGCTTTATAGGCATAATTGAAAATCACTGTACAATGCACTACTGAAGTATCACAGTATACAGTACAGGCAATCTACTGATCGCAAGTCCTCTATGGGGACTAAATAAAAATGTAGAAAACGGTTTAACATTGTTAATAAATCTTAGCAATGAACAAACCCCACATATTTGGTATTGCCATGTTCGTAAATTCCAAGCTATTAAAATATTTTAAAATAGTAAAATACTTCACTATTTATATCACGCGGTGAATAACTTAATAAAAACCTACAAAATGCCAAAATTGCAGATGATTTTTTGGGGTTTCTGCTCCCAAAAATATTGCATAAGAAGTCATCAAAAAAAAAATGTACAGTATGTACCCTAAAATGGTACGATTAGCTTGTCCTGTAAAAAAACAAGCCCTCATACAGCCTAATTGTCAAAACAATTAAAAAGTTTTAAGCCTCAGAGATGGAAAGCAATATATATATATATATATATATATATATATATATATATATTAGTGTGTGTATATATATATATTTTTTGAAAGTATAAATCTGGTATCGCTGTCATTGCTCAGACTCACAAAGCACAGTTCATATGGCATTTTTAGTGCACCGTGAACAGTTTAAAAAGTAACCCCCCCCCCCCCCCCAAAAAAAAAAAAAAAAATCACAGCACTTTTTGCATTCATTTCATCACACTTTTTTTTATATTTCTGGTACATTAAACAGCCCGACATAGCTCGCGAGCCGTGATATAAACGTGCTCCTTCTCATAGATGATTTTCTTCTGCAACAAGGGCAAAAAAACAAGCAGATTTTCTCTGCTGCATGTGAACGAGTGTAAAATACTGTACACTTCCATTGAATGTATATTTGCTGAATTGATGAGAAGTTTGGTGGAATCCGCTCTGAAAACCTTAGCAAATGCCGAAAGTATATTTTGATCCCAGTATAAGGCCTCATGCATAAGGTTTTATTATGGGTCAGTACGAGGGGTATGGAGGGGTAAGACAGCACCCATTGAAGTCTATAGTTCGAAACTGTACTTACATATGGTTGTGTTGACTTATCTAATACGAAAGAAAAATAATTTTGCTATGTTCCTTTGGTGGAGTCAATGCCTATACTGCCATAGTACTGAACCGTAGAGAATCAATGCGTCACTGTACATGCTAAGGCTACTTGCACACAGACGATATTTCTATCTGATTTCTAACAGAAAATTGCAGCATGTCCTATTCTTGTCCAATTTTCGTATTTGAATAACATATGTCAACGTGCGGTCTCCCGTATGTTGGACAGCACACAGTTGGGTTGGGAGTTGTGCTTGAGAATCTTGAGCTCAACTTTTTAGTCGTCCGTGCGCAAGTAGCCTAAGGAGTAGATACTTGCACAGAGTTATGTAAGGTGGTCTAGTTTGCGTAACAGTCCGTTTCTTCTTTTCAGGGGCGCATTCTCAGTGGTCAGAAGATGTGTGAAGCTCTGCACTGGGCATGAATATGCAGCAAAGATCATAAATACCAAGAAGTTGTCGGCACGAGGTGAGCGACAATGAAAATTAAAATGTGGTTGATGACGTTCAGGTCCTGATGTTAACATATATGAACTAAAGCAGGGTAGTCTGAAGAAAAGTGAGGAGTGTTTAAGCTGTGCACTATTTGTAAGACGAATGATAAGGAGACTTTCTAGAGCTGAGAACGAAAAGTTATAATAAGTAAACGATTCATTAAAAGAAGCAATCAGGAGCCATTATCTGTCTGGGTGCGAAGACTTATAGCTAGAACTAGAGCGATCTTCTAAGGAAGACCTCCACCCAAGATGGTACTTTGTTCTGCAAACCTCATTAGCATTGATGTAGATACATTTATTCTCTTGCTTTAAGAAAACCTCATGTTATAATGCTGCAGCGTCAGTAAAATAATTGTTTAGCACTAAGAAATGATGTAACCGATCATTTAAAATGCCAATGAGAGATACTCCAGATAACCAGCCTGCAGGTTTTGCTGATGCATCATGATCCCAGTATATGGAATGGAGAGGATGGAGAGAATGGAGGGCACTTGGGGTCATCCCATTATATAAAATGAGCAGATCCCATGACTCTCCTAATATAACCTCTTCTGTCAGATGGGTTTGTAGGTGTTCAGTCCTTTAGCTTCAATTTGTATACTGTTGTGATGATGTCTACTCTCTTTAAGACCCAGGTTAATTGGTCACTATATACTGAGTGGCTTCTTTATTAGAGACCCCCATCTAGTAGCGTGTTGGACCTCCTTTGGCCTTCAGAACCACAGCAATTTGTCATAGAACAGAAACCATTAGGTGTTGAAATTGTTCTGCAGGAATATTGGCCCATGCAGATAGGAGAGCTTCTTGCAATTGCCGCCAATGAGATGGAGGCGCTGAGATGTTCTGAACAGCTAACAGGAAGGGTTCATCAGATTCATGCTGCTTGCTCCAAATTCTGACCTCCCATTCATGCTGCTTGCTCCAAATTCTGACCTCCCATCAGTATGATGCATCAGAAATCTGGATTCATCTGACTAGGCGCTGTTTTTCCACTGTTCAGTGATCCAATTTTTGCACTCTTTTGCCAACTAGAATCTTACCTTTTGAGTGAGCCCGCTGTGTTGAATGAAAAGCAACCCCAGACATGGATGGTCGCAAGTTTCTTTACTGCTGGCATGGCACAGGACTCATAGTAGCACTCAACCTCTGTTCTGAACAGTCTGAAGGAGGTTTCATAGGAGAAAATAACTTTCCTCCAGTCCTCTGCAGTCCAATTGCTGTACTACCTGCAGAATGTCAGTCTGTCCTTGATGTTTTTCTTGAAGAGAGGTGGCTTCTTTGCTGTCCTTCTTGACACCAGGCCAGCCTCCAAAAGCCTTGGCCTCAATGTGCATGCAGTTGCACTGACACTTGCCTGCTGCCACTCCTGAGGGGGTGCTTTTCATGCAAGGAGCGGGCTCACTCACAATTTTGCTTAAGAACACTGCCATGAATAAAGAATGGCATCTAACATCCTCCAAGAGCAACTTTTCCCAACCATCCAGGAGTAATTTGGTAATTAACAATGTTATTCCCAGCAGGATGGAGCACCATGTCACAAGTGCCTTGGTGAACAAAACATTGACTCTAAGCACTGGTTAGGTAGGAATGGGTTACCATCAGACAGGATTTGGCCCAGAAGCTGATATCCAGCGTGCCAGGGTGAATTGCAGAAGTCTTGAAAAATAAGGGACAACACTGTAAATATTGAGTCTTGGCCTAAGCTCGATATATTTGTCAATAAAAGGTTCAAAACTTATAAAATGCTTAGAACTGTACTTTAGTATACCATAAACATCCAAGTAAAAGATCTAAAACCGCTAAAATAGTAGACTAAAGGCCCATTTATACACAACGATTATCGCTCAAAATTCGCTCAAAAGCTGTCTTTTGAGCGATAATTGTTGCATGTAAATGTGCCCGTATTTCACTTTTCTGCCGAACAATGAATTTCAGTTCGGCATAAAATCCATCGTTTAGCAGAACAGCTGATAAGATGGACTGCAGGCTGTGTTCTGCCCGGGGAGCGCTGATTACATTGTCTCAGCTGTCAGCCCCGTGGCAGAACAAAGGGAATGTATTTAGAGAACAGTGGGTGGTGTGTTCTCTGAATACAGCTCCGGGCGGCTCACACACTACTAATTGGTATTAATCGGCATTAGTACCAAGTAGTAGTTTATGAAATATGATCGCTCAAAGGCTATCTTTTGAGCGACCATCTTTGTGTGTAAATGCACCTTAAGGCTAATTTCACATCAGCAAATGCGATATCGGGCCGTGAATCCCGCCCCGATATCGCGCTCCCAGTCCATGTGAATTTCCCAAGGATAAAACATAAGTGTGCGCCCATGTACGTGCAAAAACAGGCGTGAATGCAGGTCCATGCCTTGTTTTCAATGGAGCCGCGGCTGCTGAAAACAATGCTCTGCCGGCACCACTGAACTGTTTTCCAGGGAAGGGCTTTACATATAAGCTCTTCCCTGAAAAAGAAAAATTTTAGTATTTAAAAAAAATAAATAAATAAATAAATAAACTTACCTGTCCGCCGCCGCTGTGTCCCCTGCGGGATGAAGAACACATCTGCCGCATGCGGAAGATGTTTCCTTCATCCCCGATAGTAAAAAGAATTCCCTGCTGCTACATCTGCCCCATCTGCGACAGATGCAGCAGAGGAATTCTTCAATTCTCTACCGCAGCTGTCACACATGACAGCTGCGGTAGAGGATTCTGCTGCTGGCACCCTGTCAGTTGCCAGGGCTGCCGGGGCTCAGCTGCGTTTTCTCCTGCTGTCCCCTGCTCTGTGGTGCTGATCTATCAGCAGTCAGGGATTTAAAATCTCACCTGCTGAAAGAGCTGAATGTGATTGCCTGAGGTGCTCAGCCAATCACAGGCAGCTCTCCCCGAATAAATGACTGATAGATCAGCACCACAGAGCAGGGGACAGCAGGAGAAGACATGGCTGAGCCCTGGCAGCTGAAGCAAGGTGAGTATCTATTTTTTTTGTTTTTTACAGCACTTTTACTTGATTTTCAGGGAAAGGCTTATATTTAAAGCCCTTCCCTAAAATCAATTGCCGGCAGCAGAATCCTCTACCGCAGCTGACGTGTGTGACAGCTGTGGTAGAGAATTGAAGAATTCCTCTGCTGCATTTGTCACAGATGTGGCAGATGTAGCAGCAGGGAATTCTTTTTACTAGAAGGGATGAAGGAAACATCTGCCACATGCGTCAGATGTGTTCTTCATCCCCGCAGGGGATTTCTTTTTTCTTCTTTACACTAAAATTTTAGTTTTTCAGGGAAGGACTTATATGTAGAGCCCTTCCCTGAAAAACAATGCAGGGGTGCAGGCAGACCATTGTTTTGCAATTGAGCCGCCGGCAGCAGCCGCAGCTGCATTGAAGACAATGTGTGCATTCGCTATTGTGCACGCAAGTCCTATCTTTGCAGGCACACACCTGTAAAGCACAGATATGTGCACACACCATAGTGCACAGGTGTCAAACACAAGGCCCGTGGGCCGAATCCGGCCCGCCGGCTGTGCACATAGTTCCCTCACCTACGTGCTGCTGTCAGCAAGCGATCTTCTATCGGCTTGTACTGTCTAGTGCCGACAGTAATAGAGGAGTGCCGATAGCAGACTGACAACGGCTGCGGAGGAGGGAAGATGACTGCAGAGAACATGATCTCTGCAGCGAGGAGAGCGGCGCTGAGGAGGAGCAGCTGCAGGTGAGAGCCTGGTCAGCGCTGACCTGCTCTCACCGGCCCTCACTCTGTTCATAACTGCAGGCCTGGAAGACATCAGGGACCCAAGAAAGACTGAGAGCAGCCAGTACACCTGTCAGTGGGACCACATTGGATGCAGGTAAGTATAAATATGTGTATAAAAATGCAGAAGTGTCCTTGTGTGCATATGTGTGTGTGTGTGTGTGTGTGTATATATAATATATATACACACATACACATACACATGCACACACACGCACGCAGTTGTGAGTATGTATGTATATAATTTGTGTGTGCGTCTGTGCACATATGTGCATAATAATGTGCGTCTTTGTTATAAGTGCGCAATAGTGTGCGTCTGTGCGTGTAATAGTATGCGTCTGTGTGCATGTGTGTGTAATTGTGTGCGTCTGTGCGCATGTGTGTGCAGAGGTTTGCAGAGTTTCTCTCATTATTTTCAATCGAAGACCTCGCATTGCACCGCATGTACCTAGCACATGGTGCGAGGCTGCCATTGGTCCTATTGAAAACAATGGGCGCTGTGATGCGAGATCACACAGGCAGATAGAACATGCTGTGATTTGTTTCCACCATAGCATCGCATCGTGGTGACACGCAGGAAAACGTCGCTCATGTGTATGACCCCATTCAATGCACAAATCTCGCACAATTTTTTTCGCCTGTGTCAAGCCGGTCTTAGAGGAAAACAGAATTTGTGTTAGTCCCAATATTTTTGGCCATGACTTCTAAGCTCCTCCCATCTTTGTCCTCTCACCTGTCTGGGCTTAAAGTTAGGGTGACACCCCATTTGGGGCAGAACAGGAAGAGAACCCTGATGACGACACTTTCCCTCTCAATTGTGTCGTTTGCAAAATTATGAAGTCTGCAAAAATGAGTGAGATTCCATCCCTTGTGATTTGGGGCACCCTGCTTCCACCCGTGGCATTTCTGGCTTTCAAATTACTTAGACCGTCTGCACACAAACGACTCTGTGCCCTGCTGGCATTTGCGCGTACCTGTCTTTTTTTCTTTTCATCTGTACTGTGGATGGTTGTGTCAGACTGCCGTCAGACACGCGCTGTAAAGTTTTTTTTTTCCTGCACCGTCGCAAGGCGATGACATGCAATCCACGACCTGTCCGGAAGCCGTCTGTGCGGACACCGCACAAAAATGGAGCATACGGCAATTTTTCCTCCACTTGCGGAAACCGCAGTTGGTTTCCATGAGTGTGCAGGAAGAATCGATTTCCCATAGCATACTGTGGACAGTATTTGCTGCTGATCCGCAGTGCGGACGACGACCGCGGATTCCGTAATGCAAAATCTGTTTGTGTGCAAGTGGCCTTAGCCTGTGCTTTCGATTTGGTGATAATACTGACATACAGGGGTAATTTTAAAGAGATCTACTATTGATGATCTATCCTTGAGACCTCAGGATAGGCCATCAATAGTTGATCAGCGGGGGGCTGCTACTCGGGATCCTCATCGATCAGCTGATCCTCCTGTCTGCTGTCAGTGCAGCAGGGCTGGACATCTGCATCGGCGTTTTTCCTTGCTGTTAGAGCCGGAAGGGTAACAAAAGACATCACTTCCATTGATTTTCATGGGAGCAAAGGTTTTCTATTACACTTTTGGCTCTGACCATTACAGAACTATCTTTTTGTGGCCAGTGTAAAAACGTCTGGCCGGAATACGCACCATATGCGCTATCTTTGCCGGTCGGGGGGGTTTTACGCATCGAGAATACAACCAATGGGGAAACCAATGGTTTTGATGAGTAGCGTATATCAGCCAGCTGTGAAAACGTGGCCGATATACGCTTGTGTGAAAGAGCCCTTAAGATGTTAAATAAACAGTAAAACAGAACTTTTTCTTGCTTTTTCAACATGTTTTTCAGTGGGTTTTGTTGTGTTTCGATAACTTGTTGCAGCCAGTTATCAGCTTACTTTTTGCTACATCTGTATGTAGATCCATGTATACTAAAGTCCGTTGATCCCTGCTAAGTTTGCGCCCATTCACATATGCGTCGGAGGTTCCATTCAGAGCCTGCAGCACAGATCTAGCAGGAAATCCTGGATGAAATAGCGCAGCATGTTATGTAAACTTCAGATCGCAATGCTGTCCTATGATAGTCAACAGGGTCACTTTGCTGCTGTTCAGCTGTGGCATGTGCCGTATTCGGCTGTTCTGGTCTTGCCCTATCTTTGGCCGAGATATGCTGGCAACTCCCATAGACTTCTATTGGAGCTATAAAAAAAAGGGGGGGGAGGGGAGGGAGTTTAGCTGCGTCCGGAGCTGGGAAAAGAAGACAGCTGCCTCTATTTCAGCATTATAAGTCATTCCAAGGATTTCTGCTGACAGACAGATTTCCGCACTGCAACGTATTTTATTGCAGACACGCTGCAGCTGCCCATGTGAATAGATGAGAAAACGCTAATTAAGATCATGACTTGATCACAGCTTTTCTTCTTTCATGCGATTTTTAGTGTTGTACGGCTGAGCGTAAAAACGCAAACGGTGGTGTGAGAGAGGCTTAAGATCCATAGTAACAAAGCTATGTGCAGGAAAAGTTGTAGCTTCTATTGGTAACAGTTTGATGTGACTTTTGGATTGCTTTTTACAGTTTTTTTGGGGGGAGGCAAGCAAAAGAAAAATCCCAGCATTCCTTTTCTAAACTGTTTTTATGGTGTTCACCATACGAGATGAATAACAACATATATTCATTGTCTGGGTCATTACGAACGTGGTAATACCTATTAGATGTTGCTTTTTACATTTTTTTGGGGGGGTATATTATCCATTTTATGTGGGTAAAAATTCATATTTTTTCGTAGAGCGGATTCACATGGACGTATGTGCACACGTATCTGAGCGCACAATATGCAGAGAATAGAACCCATTGATCTTAATGAGTTCATTCTCGTTTTTTGTTTTTCCTCTATTTTAGTGCACATTTGCGCACCTAATAAACCTGTGTAATTGCTCACTACACTGAACAATTTAGCGAGAAAAAAGAACACATTTGGAACTAATTAAGCTAAATTGCAAACTATTTGTGCATACGCCCATGTGAAGCCGCCCTTAGGGCTTATTTACGCGAGTGCGTATCGGCCACCGTTTTCACGGCCGGCCTTTATTTGCTTCCATCTGATTAGTTTCCCCCTTCCCTCCCCCTCACCGGCTCTCTCCTCCCCTCTGAGCAGTTTGCAATGGGCCTCCCCTTGTCCATAGCCAGCAATGAGAGTGGGCGGGACAGAGCAGCATATATCGGCCGGCCGTGAAAACGCCGGTGTAAATAAGCCCTTAAATTGTTTTGTTTTTTTTTACTTTAAATTAAACTTTATTTAATTTTTTACACTATTTTTCAGTCCCTAAGGATGTAATTGTTTGATCACTATAATAGTAGTGCATTGTATTTAGCCTATATGACTGCAGTCTATTAAACTCTACAGAAGGCGGGGCCTAACAAGTTACATGTCAGAAATACAGGCCTTTGTCAGGCTTCCGGCTGCCATGGGAACCCATTGGTACTTTGCAATTGCATTTCAAGGTGCCGATGGGTGACAGAAGGAGCCCCACCCTCACCCCACCCCCCATCATCTGCTTACATGCTGCAGCTGCGGCATTTAAGGGTTAACCTGCCAGGATCTGTGGTTTCTCTGATACTGGCAGTTAGAGCAGGAGCCTGGTTGTCCGTAGTCAGCCAAATCGCCTTAAAAAGGCAGGGTTTGATTTTACCTTACTTTTGTTGTAACCTCTTCCCTTTTACCATAATGGAAAAATAAAGAATATATATAAAAAAGTCAGGATTAAAGCCAGTTGGTGAGGTCAGTAAAAAGTGGTCTCTAACAGGTTAAAGAGGATGTATAACCAGAAGTGACCTGTAGTACAAATTGTGTTTTATGTTAAAACAAATTCTTTAAGAATTCTTGGTGATTTTTTAAAGATTTTTGATGTCACGATCTGCATAAAAAAACAAATCCCATAGTTTTCACAATGAGCACAATCCAGCTTGTGGATACATTCACATGAACAATTTTACCATCTGATTTTCGGACCAAAGAGAATGTTGGTATTAGTGTATCTTGAAGCCACCAGGAATTCTTGGTGGAGTCAAGATTGACAGGGGGGAGACGCCCCCTGATGCTGATTGGCTGCAAAGGGTGCTCAGCATGAGCCCACTAAACATTTATAGAAAAGGCATACAGTGGCTGCTGCCACACAGCCCTGGGAAAAGTTCCTTCACCGGTGGCAGCTGCGGCCACCGACAAGCAGCGACCCCAAAAATATCAGCAGCAGGGAAGCCATAATGAAGTGTGAGTGGTTTCCCTGGAGCGGCCATGGCGGAGCATTGTTGCTGCCGGCGCAATGGCTGTGACAGCAGAGGTCCGGGACGGAGCCCTGAGGCGGGAACGGAGTCTGCGGGCGGAACGCATGCATGTTTTTCCAGCGCTGCAACCTTAGCCTCAGCCTTACTATAGTACTTAGTCTTACATTATGACATGTAAATGCTGCGATGTTACACCCCTAACATGGCAGCATTTACAAGTAATAACGTAAGGCTAAGTACTATAGTAAGGCTAAGGCTGCAGCGCTGGGAAACATGCATGCACACTGTGCTGCTAGGACCTTCCTAACTTCACCCTATCGGAAGCTGGGGGTGTGGAGGGGCATTCCTCCTGTCAAACCCCTAGCTTTCGGTGGCGTCAAGGTACACTAATACCGAGAATGTTCAGCATTCAGGAGTTAAAAAATCATAGCATGTCCTAATTTGGTGCTATTTTCGGCTGAAATATAGGTCTATAGGTGTGATTAAATAAACAGATTACAATTGTTTAATGTGATTGTGATCTGTTTTTATCACATGTAACCATAGTAACCATAAAAAAAGTTTGCAAAGCCTTTAAATTACATAATTTGGCCCATCATGGATCTGTTTTATGTGCGTAAGACCAAATGTCCATGGGCAAATTTGAACTGCGGAATCCGCGTGGAGCACCTGCGCAGATCATCCGCAGTTCAAGCCACCCATAGGAAGACATGGGCGTCCGCAGCAGAATTAAAGCATGCGGATTTGTTTTGTGGACCTTTTGGAACAGAAAACAAATCGCAGGATGCTCCATTTTGCTGCTGTTTCTACAGAGACGGCTTCCATTAAAGTCAATAAAAGCCGTCAGATTCGCAGCCCGTCCACAATTAAAAAGACGCAGAATGCTCTACTATGGTACGTATTTGCGCACCAGAAGTCCCCATAAAAGTCTATGGAGGGTGCGCAAATGCGCTGCAATACGCAAGCAGATGTAATTCCCCTGGAAAAAGAACATGTCTGGAACTCAGTAGACTACGTAGCCATTTAAATCGGGGCATGTTGGTCTGCCGCGCACAAATGAACATGTCTTGCGGGTGCAAAAGCTGCAGTAAAATATGCCGATACACATGCAAAGAAAACTTGTTCATGGTGCAAGTTACACTGAGTCACACACAGTTGTGCATATGCTTATGGGAAGGAGCCCTAAAAACCAGATGCAAAACAGATCGAAATTGCATAGAAAAATCACATAATCATAAAACTGGCACAAAAAATTGGTCTGGACTGAGAAAAAAATGCAGTCCTTTGAATGGGTGTATTCACATGGGCTTTTTCTTACTCAGATAAATAGAGTAAGGGCCCCTTCAGTCATGCTTATTTGAACGGACCCACAGCCAAGGAGATTTCGGGATAAAGGCCTTGTCACGGGGCTCTACCATTTCCTCCCCTGGGGGTAGCTTGGGACCCGACAAAGTTACTGCTGGGGGAGATCACAGGGGATGTAACCAGGGGTTACCTTGAGTCCATTTGTCACACGTGACGCCACCGTTCCGTCCTCTGTGGTGAAACTTGACGATGAAATAAAGTAGTCCACAAACAGGGAAACTTTCTGGACAAAACCTGGAACAGTCAGTAATGTCTGTTTATTGCAACTTGACAAAGTCCAAACCACATCAACAGTCTTGGCACAGACACAACAACTCAGAGTGGTGTGACAGGGAGGATTCTCGGGGTATCTCGGATGATCCACAGTCCAAGTTATCTGATTGATGCCACTCCCGGCGACTCTTTCTCTCTCTCTCACTCTCCACCGATTCACACTCACGTTAGTTGTGCTCTCCTCCCTTTGAAGCTGCTTGTCTCACTCTCAGCACTCAACAGTTGTACCGAGGTTGCCTGGGCAGGCTGGGCCCAGGCTGAGCATCAGACCATCGCTCGTGCTCCTCCATGCTCCACACACAGACCGACCAGTGTCTCGCAGACTTCTTCAGCTCTCCACTCCTAGATTAGACTGTTCTGCTCTCCTCTTCTCTCTCTTCTGTTCTACCAAACTCGCTCAGACTAGACTCTCCTGCAATCTTGCAAACACATACATATATATTAAACATAGTCACATGACTCACACAACGATACATTTTCCAGACATAACCCAGACATTAACCCATTCAGTACTGCAGAGGTGCAATACACATAAACCAAATGCATACTACACGTAAGACGCTGACATGAGACAGACCCAAAACATTATGAGGGGCCCCACTAACTCTAGGCCACTACATTTGCGCTTGCAATATGCAGAAAATAGAATCCATTAATTTCAATGGGTTCGTCCTAATCTTCCTTTCATGTGCTTGCATTTCGCGTGCGCAGAAAAAAACACAAAATGCACTATTTTTGTGCTCATTTGCTGTTCCAAGTAACTTTACATTAATAAAATTCTTTAATATGAGCGCCACACCTATAAGAGGTACATAAATAGCAGACGCATTTAAGGGGTTGTATGGAGCTCAAGAAAAGAATTATATAAACTTAATCATTAAGCAGTACTCATCTCTTTAAATGGCTCCTAGTCCAGCACACATGCTCCAGTTTTTGCCACTCAAAACCCAGAAGAAGCTGGGTTTTGAAGCTTGTGCTGTTCTCAGCCAATCACAGGCTTCATTGGTCACCTGCTGTTCATCATATTATCACTGCTGAAGCCTATAATCAGTTGAGTATTCAACACGCACAACGAATGGCACGTGACCACTACCAGCTTCTTCTGGGTTTGGAGTGGTAGTGATCGGGGCCCCTGCACTGGACTTAAAGACCATTTAAAGGGGTTGTCTGCCCTCTTTTTTCTTGATGAAATAGCCTCTGAATAGTAGTTGATGGACAGGTGTCCGCCATTTTGGGACGTCTGTCCATCAGCTGATCATCAGTGCCGAATATTCTCATTAGCTGTCACTTCCTGCTTCTCTGGTGGTCAGGATGTCACATCCAGTACTGACCGGGAAACAAGCAGGACGTACCGTAGCAGTGCGGCTCCTCCATTGATTTCAATGGGTGTGAAGCCTGTGCCCACACTTCCTCCCCTATCCACTTAAGACAAGATCTGTCCCTCTGCACAGGACAGTGGGTCACATGACCAGCAGCAGTGGCAGACCCCTGTCCATCAACTAGTGATGACCTATCCGGAGCGTAAAAGAGGGCACAAAACCCATTTAAGGAGGTAAATGTGACTTATTCCACTGTTTTGCAACATTCCATGGCCATAGAGTTTTTTTGAGTCCTGGAAAACCACTTTAGGGCCCTAGTGCTTGAGAAGGTCTAAAGGCCTCTATGCCATATAAGATGGCACAGTTGTATGAGATCAATACATTATCACATTGTTCACGACTGCAGACAATCTAGAATGAAAAGGTGCAGCGTCCCGTAGGGTGACCCCAGACACATGGCATACACTGAGGAGCTGGGAGGGCAAGATGCACTTGGAGGGAAGCACGTAGTCAAGGCCAGGGCATCGCCAGGCCTCTTCCGGACACCCTTGGCATGGGGATGCCCAATAAACAGGAAAACAGGAGTGGAGGAATTTGTCACGGGTGACGCCACTGTTCCGGTACTCCCGGCATGAACATCAGCGGGGAAATAAATGAGCCACAGACAGTTCAATAGTACCTCAGGTCCCCGGGAATCGTCAGGGCCTGCAATAACTTTATTCAATGTAACTTTGGTAAAATACAAGGCCCAATTTGAAGTGATGACAGTGCAGGCAATAAACAGACTTGACAGTAGTACCTCCACACGGTGACCCAGACTTCAGATCAAACAGTGCGTGACAGACAAAAGGGTGTACCTCTATGCAGTGATCCAGACTTCAGATGGCCACGTAGGAAAATATAAGATGTATAGTACCTCTGCACCGGACCTTGATGCGCACTTGCACACGCCTATTCTTGCTCTCGCTCTTCTTAAGTGGGGCTCACTTTCTTCTCACATGTACATCCACAACGGGAAGGCTCTCCTCCTCTTCCATGCTTCACTAGATAGGGGATGAAGGTGCCCCCATGTAGCTGGACCTCCCGACTACCACTCCTGAAGACATGGAACTCGACCCTTTTCCCGCTCTCAAGCACTCACATTTATCACCTCTTTCATGCCATGTGACAGGATAAAATTGTTACATTTACAAACAATCTGCAAACACTTAACCCATCACATGCTGCAGCTGTGCAATACTCATCACACAATGACAAGACCGTTTTGCACAGAGCATCAACATGAGACAAACATGTATGACATTATGAAGGGGACAGGAAAGCATAAACTGGACCACTACAAAAGGAACATGAAATTGGAGTGTAAGGCCGAATGCACACGGACGTATTTGAATTGTGGAATCTGGAGCGGGCGTCTGCCAACGGATTCCGCAGCAAACACTGTCCATACACATGCTATTGAAAATTCCTTTTTCCTGTCAACGAGTGGAAATCAATTGCAATTTTCCACTTGCCGAGGGAAAATCGCAACATGTTCTATTCCAGCGCGGATTCCATTACTTTTGAATGGAACCTGTCCGATCTGCGGCCCTTCTGCAATGGCATTATGGAAAGGCCACGGGATCTGCGTCATCGCCTTGTGACGGCACAGTATTATCTGTACTGTACATGTGCGCCGGCCGTTCGGACAGGTACAGTAGGGTCCCTGGCTGGGCACAGGGTCGGATTGCACTGTGGCATCCCGTATGCGGAATCTGACCCGGCCGTGTGCATTTGGCCTAAATAGCAAAATTGGAAGTAGGATGAATGAGCAGCCGGACTGCTGACAATGAAAATAATGCAGAATTTAGGGATAGTAGGAAGAAGCATTCTCCAGGGATAAGTTACAATGACAATGACCGGATGGGGAATAAAAGAAAATCCCCCAAATCATCACAGCGACCCCCGTAAATACACCCTGGAACTGTTATTACTAGAAAGAAAATGCATGTATTGTGATGATATTTTCAGCAATTGCTGATTAGGAATTTCTATGGTGGAGTGGGATTATTAATGAGAGTACCTTTGGGAAGCCGGGTGAGATGTGCTTACAATGTAAACTGCTGACATAAGAGCCTGATTCTGAGGAAGTTGCCAACATCTGTTGGGTAAATCCTAATAGCACGTGTAGCGTTCCGTCACCGCGCACATGCCGACAAGGCACTTTATCATGCAGGAGGACATTTATTACAAACGGCTTGATGGCTACATGGGTTATAATACAAAACATCTACTCTAAGGCCGATTTCAGACGGGCGTAAGTGAATTTACGTCTGCCTTTGCGCGGCGTATTTGCATGCACAAGTATGTATTTTACAAAAAAGCACGCAAGCATGCTCCCATTCATTAAAATGGGCAATTAAGTTAATTAGTTAGTTCACATGGACGGGCAAATCACCCCGCCCTGATTTAAAGGGCTATTGAGCCTGAAGAGATGCCGGTTTGCGCAGCGCTTTGCGCGTACCCATGCACCTTCCATAGACATTCATGAGCTTCAATGGTGTGCAGATGCGCAGAAAATAGAGCAGGGCCTACAAGAGCGCGCGTGCAAAAAAAGAAGAAATGAGAATGAACCCATTGAAATCAATGTGTTCTATTCTCCGCATTCTGTAAGTGAGATTTTGCGAGCAGAAAAATACGCTCATCTAAAGGAGCCCTTAGGCTCCTTTTACACGAATGCGAATCTCAGGTAAGTTTTATGCTTTGCAAGACACACAAAACTCTTAAAATGCATGTTGACAAGTGTGATATAGGGCTGAGCTTCTTGGCCCGATATCGCACCCGTGTGAATGTAACCTCAGGGTGCTTTTTTAAACTAGCCTACAAAAATGAAGAATCGTCATTGGTCGACATTGGGTAACAGCCTCTTGATTTGTGCAGGTGGGATATTATGGGGTGACAGATATTCTTAGGGCACAGACGTATGTGCGCTCCAATTATCATGAGCTGTGATTATTTATAAATATCAGATAAGAGAAAAGTCACTTTTGCACAGATTTGCTTGCGCACAATTAGGGCCTTTTTTACATGACCGTATGCGTCTTTACGTTCGGCCGTACGCGGTGAAAAATCACATAAAGAAAGATTAGCTGCAATTGAGTCCCGATTCCAATGCATCAGATCACACAGGCATATTCCTGCGGTGTAAAAGTGCCTGGCTGGCAAATATAGCGCCAGGTGCTTTTACGCCAGGCAGCAAAGATAGTCCTGGAACTATCTTTGTGCCCGGAATACGTCGATCGCTGCATAGACTACTATGGGAGCCAATGACAGCGGCCAGAGAAGGGAGTCGGGAGGGAGTTTAGCAGCGTCTTCTCTCCTCTGGCTGTTTGGAATGGGAGGGGGCAGGATGGGGGAGGAGCTAAGCTCTACTTCCCCCATTGCTGGCTGCAGACAAGGGGTGAGGAGGGGGTTGGGCGGTTGCTTAGCTCTGCCCTGCCCACTCCCATTGCAAACAGCCGGAGGGAAGGAGAGAGGAGGTGAGCCAGTGAGGGGGGCAGGCAACAGCATTGCGGCCTTGGCGTATATGCGCCAGGCACACAAACGTTATATTTGTGCACTCATTCACGCACGTTAAAAACACCTGCGCTCATGGGAAAGAGCCCTTAGGGAGTCTCCAGGGTATCTCAGGAAAAGCTAGGGCAAGACCTATCTTTTCACGCTCTGTATAAAATCAGTGACCGTTTGCAGTCATCGATGTCCTATTTTTCCCGGCGCGACTTTCTTACCCAAAAATCTATGTACAAGGCTTTTTTTTTAGCATATCACCGCATTCTACTGTATTTGTTGCGCACGCGGGACATGTTCATTTGCACACAGCAGACGAATATGCCCTAATTTAAATGGGTATTTAGTCTAATGAGTCCCAGGTGTTCCCTTTTGCAGTGGAATTGCCCATTATATGAGCTGGTGCTGTATTTCCTCCTATAGAGCTGCCCGTGCTGCCAGTCCGCTTCCTTCACTAGGCTCATCTTCATTCTCCAGCATGGCTGCAGCGCTCCTGTCACTGTGTGCGCCAGTAGCCAGACGCTGCATGCTGCTTTTTGATTTGAAAGGCGCTGGCCAATCCGAGCAATGTGTAATATTTTAGGGCTTATTGACATAGATGTATAATGGGGCTGTATGCTGTATGTGTATTACATGGCTGCCTTATATCCTATGAGGCTAGTCACATGCACAATTTTCGAATGCCATCAGACTGTGTGAAAAAAATTGCTGCATGTCTTATTCTAGTTCGTTTTCACGGATGAAAGTAGGTCATGCAATATGCATGGTGCTTTCAGATCAGACGGCACATGGACGGGAGACTAAGTGCTATCGGATGTGTGTTACATCTATGTTTCTTGGCCGCAACACACATATGCTTGTGTGAATAAGCCCTTAAATGACCATTGCACCACCAGTGCTCAGTGCACATTGGGTAGTCTAAGGGCTGCTTCACACAGGCGTAGGTGCAAAAACGCTCGCTCCTGTGCAACGTATTTGCGCAGTAAAGGAGTGTTTTTAGTAAGCATTTCTGCGCAAATACTGTGCACATCTGGGCAGGCACTGCTTGCTGACATAGGCGGGAGAATTAACCCCACCCTGATAGAAGTCAAATTAGGTGCCAGTGTTTGCGGGTATACAGAGTTTTTTGCACCCCCATAGACTCCTATGAGGACCTTTGGTGCGCAAATGCACACAACAATAGAGCATATTCTGTTTTTATTTTCACGCGAACGAAATGTGCGAGCAAAAAAACGAACAGTGAGAAGGAACCCATTAAAAACAAAGGGTTCTATTCTTTGCGCAATGCGTGGGCATACATGCCCACGGGAATAAGCGCTAAGGGTTAATTCCACTGAGAAAAAATACGCTAAGGGAGTCTTCACACGGACGAATGCGCAAAAACATAGCACAACGTCTTTTTTCTGTGATCGTGTCTTTTTTGCACACATTTTCGCACATATTACTGTCTTTCTGCACTAGGTGGGCCATTTCACTTGGGTGTGGGCCAGCCGCACCTCAAGTAAAATGGCTATTTAGGCTAATTAGTTCCCGATGTCTTCTTTTCCCCACGGAATTGTATAGTGTATTGCACGGGTATCATGTGTGCATTTGTGCCCCCCCCCCCCCCCCATACACTCCCATGGTGCACCAAAACTGAACATGCATGATTGAAAGGTAATATAAGGGCCCCTGCACACTGGCGAGAGCGATATCGGGTTGTGATTCATGGCCTGATATCGCCCTCGCAATCCATGGGAAACCCCAGGGTGGGAGGAGTTTTCATGTGAAAACAGCCTCACATCACTGCTGGGAATCCCTTCATCACATTGCTGTCAATGGGGTGGCAGCAGCAACGGCCCCATTGAAAACAATGAGAGAACATTGCGATCCTCTGCCACTGCTGTGGCAGCTGCAGCAAGGGATTCCTTCATCCCCGCGAGGAGTCCCATCATCACTAAACACCCTGCTCTGCTGTCACAGTGTTCAGTGATGAGGGAACTCCCCGCGGGGATGAAGGTATCCCCTGCCATCACAGCAGCAGCAGGCTATCACAATGTTCTCCTATTGCTTTCAATGGGGTGGGCGCTGCTGATTTTGTTTTCACGCAGCGTCGCAGGAGTGAAAACATCGCAAATGAAAAGGAAACCATTGAAGTTCATTGGTTTCATAATCATGCGTTCGCCTGATTTTCTCGCCAGTGTGAAGTCGCCCTAACACTTCCTCAATCCCTGAACAAATTTTGATAGGGGACTGGAGGTTCACTTTAAACACTTCTCACCTTCATTCAACCTTTATCTTCTATTAATCTTTATACAAGACCATTACTTATGAAATAACTTCAGTTTCAAGTAATATGAGTTGGTTTAATATAAATTGCAGATAACTAAAAAAATCTAATAAGATAACATTCTCTGTTCTCACTTCTCCAAATGTGTAGTCTATGGCTCCTAAGATGATCCTGGCACCATGCTGTGCCATCTACACAGCCGCTCGCTATAGGACTTCCACCGTTCTCTTCTTTCATAATATAACCATGATATAACGCAAAGATTATGGCTTCATAGAAAGTAGTTCTCTATTTTTACGAACTGTACAGATATTTACAGATGATTTAATAACCCTACTCACACGAGGGATAGAACCGGGGCCGCCATCAAACAAGTATAGGTGGTATTGCTTTGTAGAGCCCAGTCCAAAAAGGATCCGACTTGTCACCTGTCACTGCTGCCCTGTATTTGCCCAATGGAGCCTGTGCAATGTCTATAGCATTAAACAGACAGGCCCTAATTAATTTTCAATTTAAAAACTTTTTCTATAGCCAGCACAGATATAGCAGGTAGGCAGTATACAGAGCTATCTGTATGATGTGCACAAACAGTTTATACCACACCCGTGTTTTCCGCATGGCACTATGCAAGAAAAGTTGCATAGTCAACAGTTGAGTCTGACTAAGATGCAATAAATGCGTAAGCCTCCTGCACAGTAAACATCCTGTCAACCATACTATAGATATATAAATTTGTTTTGGACTTGAAAGAAGCACAAAAAATGTTTTTATTGGGTGGGTGACCACAGGTCGCTGGTAATTTTTGTAATCTTTCACACTATTTAAATCGTAATGCTCTCTCCAACTGCCAATACTGCGTTGTGGTGGGTGGAGAGATTACAATGTAAACAGCATGAACTCCCGCTGCTGCGCTGTGATTGGTCCATCAATAGCATGTTGTGATTGGCAACTGATGATGTCACTATCACTTTAGCGTTGCCATGATCGTCACAGCAGCATCACTTTAAACACAGGACATAAGTTCACGTTTTGATGCGCTAAGTACCAGGCGCCCAGGACTTGCCTCCTGTTAAGGCGTTAAAGGGCCTTAACTATATAGGTACAGAGGTAGCAGTCGTATCTAGGCTGTGGTGCCTACAGAGGGTTAAAAGGTCTCTTTATAGACATGATGTGGCCTGCACGTTCGCCCAACAGGAGCCCAATCGAGCATTTATGTGATCTGGTGGAGAGATCCATTTGCACCCGAGATCCTGCACTTACAAATACCACGGAGCTGTTGATGGCTATCTAGACATGGCTCAACATTCTTCTAGACGTCTTCTGTCCACTTGTGGAATTGATGCTACATCAAGTTGCTGCATTCTGCCAGGCTAGAGGGAACACAATATTAATTCCTGTCCCACGACTTTTGACATAGCACTGTACATAGAGCTGTATGAGCCGGTCACCGGCTGGCAGATATGTACAGATATGAAGTGCATCAAGGTGTATGGGATGTGGGAAAAGCAGTCAAATTGAGGAAGCTGGGTTGTGAGGGGGATTTAGAAGAGGGGTAAGCGGAAAGGGTTAGATTAGGGGATTGGTATGTCTTCCTAGTGAGATGTATTTTTAGGGCATGTTTAAAACGGGAGGTGTTGGGAATTAGCCTGAATGTCTGGGGTAGCACATTCAAGAGAATTAGTGCAGCTTAGCAAAAATCTTTCAGACGGAAGTGGGAGGTTTAGATTAATGACGAACTTATTGTAAAGTGGCTAATAGAAAGGAGAGCGTGGGTAGGGTGGTAGACAGACGAGGAAGGAGATATAGGGTGGTGCAGCTCTGTGGAGAGCTTTATTAATGACAGTGATGAGTATAAATTGTATTCTATAGTGGATGGGCAACCAATGCAGTGACTGGCACTGGGTAGAGGCATCATTGTAGTTTAGTAAATCTCAACCCATTTATGTAAAAAAAAACATATTTACGGATTGCTACTATGTAGCCTTAAGTACAATAGTGATTTCAGTCTTGAGGTTTGTGATGTGGTTCTATTCTGAGCTTTATCAGCATGCAGTATAAACAAAATAGTGGATTTTAGGCATGAAATAACCATTATAAATAAATGCAGCATTGTGCTGCACATAAACAAGCGTCAATGCTTAAGCCCTAAATAGTACCTATGTGTGGGTACATAAATCCGCCGACACCAGTGCTTCTAAATGTATTTCTAAAAGGAAATAGGATTTGCGCTGTGATTAATCAGTAGAAGTTTATGGGTGGAGAGTGGGAAGGGGGTTGAAGAGAGAATAATTGGTTGTGATGAAGAGAAGAAATTCAACATGCGGCATGTTTGTTTTATCAGTTACTATTTCTTTTTGGAAATAGGATTGAGGGATTTATATTGTACAATCATTATTATAAGTATTATCTTGTTTGCTTCTGAAGCTGTAAAAATATAATATATATAGTAACTAGAGATAAGCGCGTACCCAAATGCTCGGGTCCTCGTTATTCGAGTCGAGCTTTTCGTAAAATTTGAGAGCTATATTCGAGTAGCGAACCCCATTGACTTTAATGGGAGACTCAAGCATTTCTGTATGGGACCCGCCGGTTGCCAAGCTTTTTTTTTTTGTTCTCTCTCTCTCCCTCAAGCCAGCCACAAACTACCGTTGACGTGCGCAGCGTCGCAGCAGGGAGGGGTCAAAACGGACATGTCACAGCGGGGAGGGGCCAAAACCGGGGCGGGGTCGAATGCGGCTTGATGCTCGCTCGAGTAGCGAACACCATCGAGTATGCTAATACTCGAACGAGTATCAAGCTCGGCAGAGTACGTTCGCTCAACTCTAATAGTAACTTTAGAGACTTTCGGTGATCATGGTAAGGCAGAACCTACTTCACATTACTACTATTTGTCTCTATGGGGCAATCTTTCTAGATTATAGGTGTCGCAGTATGACAAAGCATAAAACAAGGGTGTCCTGACTTCGAATCTATCCCTGTGCTTGTGTGGGTTTCCTGTGGGTACTCAAGTTTGCTCCCATACTCCAAAAACCAGAGGTATACCTAGAGGAGGGCCTGTGTCTGGGGTGCTCAAAAAGCCTATTTGCTTTGGTCAGAGTAATTTGGTAGAGGGCTCCTGTGGGGCGGCAAATTGCATCTTTGTCCCAAATGAAGGTAAGCCTAGATCGGAATCTGCATCTATCCCACAAAATAATACATACTACTCTCTATATGCTTGTGTGAATGTCTAAATTTATAACTCAGCATCCCAGTTATGAACTTGCTCTGCCCCCAACACTTTAATGTTGGGAAGCAGACCATGAAAAGTGAGTCTGCACCCTAAATAATATACATCCCTATTTCAGGTCAAATTTTGCTAAAAGTTCGGCTTGGCGAAAACCCAACCCTTGTGCGGTTCATCTTGGCCAAGCCCACTAAGGTGGCTTATTCCTCTTTCTTCTTCTTTCTTCTTTCTCTCCCTTCTTCTTCGTCCTCATCTTCCTTCTTCCTCTCGCCTCTTCTCCATCTTCCTCCTTTTTTGTCCTTCCTTTTCCTTCTTATTTCCTTTTTTTACTTTCCTCTTCTTCCTCTCCCTTCTTCTTCTTCCTCTCCATTCTTATTCTACCTCTTCCTTCTACTTCCTCTTGCTTCTTCTTTTTCCTTCTTCCTCTTCCTTCCTTTTCTTTCTCCTTCTTCTCTTCTTTCTTATTTTCCTTTCTTCTTCTCTTCCTCTCCCTTCTTCTTTTTCATCAACCTTATTCTTCATTTTTTTCTTCTTCCTCCTACCTCTTTCTTTTTCCTTTTCCTCCTTTTTTCTCTTTCCCTATTTCCTAACTTCATCTTCCTTTTTGTTTTTTTTCTTCTAATATACTCCAGTTTTAGAGGTGTTGATGAAGTTCCAGTTCTGTTTGAACTAATTTGGACTGACCCAAACTTTTTGTCAAAATTGTATGAACCAGCTGGACCAAATGTTTCAAAAGTTTGCTCATCACTAATCCCTATTATTAAAGCTTCATTATTGAATATGTTCCCCATTATAGACATTTATCTCCTATGTACAGTGGTTGGATCCCCAATGATCCCAAGGATGGCGTCTCCTGAATGCCCCATATGAATGGAGTGGTGCTGTGCATTGATTTTCCTTTGTTCCATAATAGTGAACAAAGTAGCAGTCAAGCATACATAGCGCCACATCCAACCCCCAGTGATTAGAGCTTTATCCAATTCTTTTGGCTAGGGGATAAATGTCTTTAGTGGTAAAACTCCTTTAACTCCTGTTGCTGGTGCCAGTGGTAACTCTCCTTTCACCCAGCGAATGTGTCCTGAAGCCCCCCTCTAACTAACTACAGCTCTATTGTTGCGGCGGCTCTGGAATTGCTGCCTTGCTGATAGTATGGTGCTGGTTTTGGATGTGTTTATACATCTTCTGGCTCAGTGGGTGACATGCTTGGTCGCACCTATGGGTAATTTTAGGGCTATTTATCCTGGCCTAAAACTGAGCTGAACTGCAGTTGATTTTCAGTCTGTCTGGCTGAGCTAGCATTCAGAGCTCTGGTCCTGGAGTGTTCAGTTGCCGGCTGCATCTCAAGCTAAGTACTGCGCTTGTTTTCATTTCTAGTTTTGCTTTTTTTTGTTTTCCCTTTCCCACATAGGGTCAACTAGGGGCCAAGGTACGCTGTCAGGGCTGACCTTATCGGGGCGATCGCCCTGTGTTCAGGCAGGGCCCTTCCCTGTATTTGGTTACATAGGGACAGTGTTTCCCATATTTTGGTTTTATCCCTGTTTTGTTATTTGTTCATTTGCATTTGTGGGAGATCTGCGGGTGACAGATCCAGCGCATCCTGGTTGGACATAATAGTCAACTGCCTCACTTACTCGGTGGGATATATTACACTTTCTGATATAAACCCCATTGAGATTTTGTCAAATCAGCTGAGGGCGCTGGCAATTGAAGTTGCTGAAGTAAAGCAACTGATCCTGGGGGCTTCAGGTAAGGAGCCTAAACTCGAGCTGTCAGACTGTTTTTCTGGAGATAGGCCGCCTGCAGATGGGCGGAAATTCCGCGCGGGATTTCCGCCGCTGCCAGCCTGCATAGGATTGCGTTAACAAACGCAATCCTATGCAGACGGCCGCGGTTTGGCAGCACAAAATCGCGTGCGGCAAACAAACCGTGGCATGTTCTATTTCTGCCACCGGCTCCGGTCTGCGCATGCGCCGGCTGCCCGGCAGCCGGCACATGAAAGATCCGGAGCTGCGGGGCGCGGGTGAGAACGCGCTGCTCTCTGCAGGCGCTCAGGTCCCACGGCGAGAATTCTCGCTTCCGGATCTGACCCGGCCGTCTGCAGGCATCCATAGACAAAAAAAATTCTGCTTTACAGAGTCATGCAAGCTGTATTTCAGATTACGCCCTGTGTCTTCTGGTGACGAGTTACAAAGGGTTGGCATCACCATTTCCAGGCTGCAGGGGGCTCCACAGACATGGGCTTTTTCCTTGTCTCCCTCCTCTGAAGCTTTGTCCTTCGTGGATCGTTTCTTCAACATCCTAGGGTTAATCTTTAATGACCCCAATAGGGTGTCACTGGCAGAAGGAAAGCTCAGAGCTTTACATCAGGGAGACTTTTCCATTGAGGATTTCTGCGCTGAATTCCGCCATTGGGTGACTGAGACTCAATGGAATGACCCTGCTTTGCGAAGCCAGTTCTACTGTGGTCTCACTAATAAAATTAAGGACTTGTTGGTAGTTTATCCAGTTCCCCAAAGTCTTGATGAGGCAATGTCTTTAGCCATTAGAATAAGTAGACGGATTAGGGAAAGGCGTAATGAGCTTTCCTCTACTTCTGTTTTCTTGCCTTCTAAGGGGGAGGAACCCATGCAACTGGGTTCATTAGCTAACAAGGTCAGTAGAGAGAAGAGGGGTCAGGTCGGAGGACAGTGCTTTCTCTGCAGTTGGACGGGACATTTTGGGCAGAATTGTCCTCGCAGCCGGTCAGAGCCGGAAAACTAGGTGGCCTGGAGGTTAGAGGAAAGGTTCCTCTAGGCCCACAGATTGCCTGTATGTCGTCCTGCAAGCTGGTTCTTCCCACTGAGATATTCTTTGTGGGTGATAGGGGTCAGATCACAGTCTTTTTGGACTGTGGAGCTGTTGTCAATCCAATTCATGAGGAGATGGTAGAACATTTGGTGTTAGAGGTAAAACCTCTGGATTCAACCATTCCGGTCTCTGCCATTGATGCCTCTCCACTAACACAGAAGTGTTTGAAGTTCTGTGTTCCAGATCTTTTTCTCAAGATCAGATTATTTGATACAGAGACTATCCTGCTATATATTATTGAATCCCTTCCAACGCAAGTGGTCTTTGGTTCGCCTTGGTTGCGATTGCATAATCTCGTGGTGGATAGGGAGAGGGTAGACATTTCTAAATGGAGCCCTTTCTGTAAAAGGTATTGTATATATGTAAAGGTGTGTGCAAGTGGATGGTTTGCCTGATTGTTCTATCTGACTTCTCTGATGTCTTTGCGCAGGAGGGGGTCAGACAAATTACCACCTTACAGGGAGGGGGATTGCTCTATTGAACTCATCCCAGACAGTAAACTGCCTAAAAGCCGCATGTAGAACCTGACTGCTCCTAAGAGATGGGCTCTAAAGGTTTACACCTGGGACAGTTTAAGAAAGAAACACATACGTCCCTCAAATTCTCCTCTGGCCACCGAGTTATTTTTGTTAAGAAAAAGGATGGGGGGTTGCCGCCCTGTCTTGATTTCAGGGAGCTAAACAAGATCACCAAGCGTAATCCATACCCATTGCCTCTCATTCCGAATCTGTTTGCACAGCTGAATGGTGCCAACTGTTTTTCAAAATTAGATCTATGAGGGGCATCTAATTTGATTCGGATTAAAGAGGGGTAGAATGGAAAACCGCTTTTAAAGGGGTTGTCCCGCGCCGAAACGGGTTTTTTTTTTTTTCAACAGTTCGGCGCGAGACAACCCCGATGCAGGGGTTAAACAAGAACACCGGACAGTGCTTACCTGAATCCCCGCGCTCCGGTGACTTCTTACTTACCTGCTGAAGATGGCCGCCGGGATCTTCTCCCTCGGTGGACCGCAGGGCTTCTGTGCGGTCCATTGCCGATTCCAGCCTCCTGATTGGCTGGAACCGGCACGTGACGGGGCGGAGCTACAAGGAGCCGCTCTCCGGCACGAGCAGCCCCATTCAGAAGAGAAGAAGACCCGGACTGCGCAAGCGCGTCTAGTCTGGCGATTAGACGCTGAAAATTAGACGGCTCCATGGAAACGAGGACGCTAGCAACGGAACAGGTAAGTGAATAACTTCTGTAGGGCTCATAATTAATGCACGATGTACATTACAAAGTGCATTAATATGGCCATACAGAAGTGTATAGACCCACTTTGTTTCGCGGGACAACCCCTTTAACACCCCTGAAGGGCATTTTGAGAACTTGGTGGTGCTGTTTGGTTTAACAACAAGCTTCTGCAGTTTTCCAGTTCTTTATTAATGAAGTCCTCTATAAATTTATTGGCCGCTTCGTTCTTGTATATCTCAACGATATTCTTATCTTTTCATCCGATTTCGATTCACACATTTCTCATGTTCATCAAGTCCTCAAAGCTTTGTGCAATAATAGTTTGTTTGCGAAATAGGAAAAATGTGTTTTTTCCACTCAAGAGATCACATTTCTAGGACACATTATTACCCCGACAGGTTTCAAGACGGATCCGGAGAAGGTCCGGGTGGTGCAGGACTGGGTGTTACCAGAGAATGTGAAGGCGCTTCAGAGGTTTCTGGGGTTCGCAAATTATTATCGGGAGTTTATCAGAGGATTTTCAGTGGTGGTCAAACCATTGCCGGATATGACAAGGAAGAGCTGTTTCCCTTCTAAATTGTCACCAAGGGCATTATAATCTTTTCATGCCTTGAAGAGATGTTTTGTGAAGGCCCCAGTTCTAGAGCATCCAGACCGTTTGTGGTGGAGGTTAATGCCTCAGAAGGCGGTGCTGTCTCAGGGAAGTAGTACCTTGCAAGATCTTCGTCGTGCTTTTTTCTCATGTAAATTTTCTACTGCTGAGCAAAATTATAACATTGGTGACAGAGAGCTGTTGGCGATTAAGTGGGCATTTGAGGAGTGGCGGCACCTCTTAGAAAGGGCTCAGCATAAGCTAACGGTTTTTACGGACCACAAAAATCTAATTGACCTAGGGTCAGCCAAAAGACTAAACTCGAGACAGGCGCAATGGTCACTATTTTTTTCACGTTTCGATTTCCTAGTTACATACCATCCTGGCAGTAGAAATATTAAGGCCGGTGCTCTTTCCAGGAGTTTTGTACTGGTGATTTCGGATGAACCTCCCATGCCCATTCTTTCGGAGGGGGTTGTGGTGTCTGCGGTTTCACTATATTTGGAGGAGCAGGCCCGTAAAGTGCAGGATTTAGCTCCAGCAAGTCTTCCTGTCGGCAAGCTGTTTGTCCCTGTTCATTTGAGGTTCCAAGAGTTTTCTGAAGTACATAGTTCCATGTTGGCTGGTCATCTAGGGATTAATAATACCCGTAAGTTACTCAAAAGAATTTTTTGGTGGCCGTCTTTGCGACGAGATGTATTCTGCTTTGTCTCATCCTGTGATGTTTGTGCTGGGACTAAATCGCCTGGTAATTCCCCTGTCGGGAGGTTGATGCCTTTGCCAATGCCTGTGAAACCTTGGACTCATTTGTCTATGGACGTCATTACTCATTTGACACTTTCAGAGGCTAATAGTGTTATCTGGGTTGTGGTTGATCGTTTTAGCAAGATCTGTCATTTTGTGGCTCTTTCCGGGTCTTCCCAATGCTAAAATGTTGTCCAGACTGTTCATTACTCATATTGTGAGATTGCACGGATTACTAGCAAATATCATCTCCGATCATGGGGTCCACTTTGTTTCCAGGTTCTGGCGTTTTGTTTGCTCTCGGTTGGGTATTAAGCTCTCGTTTTTGTCGGCCTATCATCCAGAGACTAATGGACAAACTGAGAGATACAACCAGAGTCTGGAACAATACTTGCAGTGTTATGCCTCAGAGAGGCAGGAGGATCGGTTGGGGTTTTTGCCTTTAGCTAAATTTGCACTTAACAATAGATCGTTGGAATCTACGGGGATGTCGGCTTCCTTTTGTAATTATGGGTTCCATTCATGTTTTGGTCCCTTTTCTAAGGAAGTGTCAGAGGTACCTGAGGAGAATGGGTTCTCCTCTAACATTGAGGCGGTGTGGGAAGATATTCAGAAGAATCTTCAAAGGATGGTTAAAAATTTCAAGCGGGTGGTGGATAATAGATGTTCTAATTTCTTGGTGGGGGGACTTGGTGTGGTTGTCAACCAAGAACATAAAAAGTAAACAACAGTCTTTTAAGTTAGGTACACGTTTTATCGCCCCTTTCAAAATTATTGGAAAAATTAATCCGGTGTCTTTTCGTTTGGAGATTCCGAGGTCGATGAGAATAACTACTGTGTTTCATAAGTCTCTGTTAAAGAAGTTTGTTGATTCAGGAAATGGTTCACCTCCGCCAGCCCCAGTGGTGGTTGATAGGGATATTCATTTTGAGATAAGTCGCATTGCGGACTCTCATCTAGTTAGGAGATCTTTACAGTATTTAGTGCATTGGCGTGGTTATGGTCCTGAGAAAAGGACATGGGTACCGGCGGCAGATGTCCATGCGGATCAGCTTGTGAAAATTTTTCACAGACAATCTGAATCGACCTGGTTCTAAGGGTCCTGGGGCCCCTTCTGAAAGGGGAGGTACTGTTGCGGCAGTTCTGGAATTGCTGCCTTTCTGATAGTCTGGTGCTGGGTTTTAAATGTGTTTCTACATCTTCTGGCTCAGCGGGTGTGGTATTAGGTGTGACGTGCTTGGTCGCACCTGTGGGTAATTCTAGGGCTATTTAACCTGGCCTGATACTGATCTGAACTGCGGTTGATTTTCAGTCTCTGGCTGGCTGAGCTAGCATTCAGAGCTCTGGTCCTGGAGTGTTGAGTTACAGGCTGCATCTCAAGCTAAGCACTGCACTTGTTTTCATTTCTAGTTTTTTTTTTTCTGTTTTCTTTGGCCTGATACTAAACTGAACTGCGGTTGATTTTCAGTCTCTGTATGGCTGCCTGCAGACAGCCGGGTCGGATCCCACTGCAAGACCCATACAGAAATAGAGCATGCCGCGATTTGTTTTCCTCGTGTGATTTCACGTGGACAAATTGCAGCCATCTGCCTAGGATTGCATTTTGTAATGCAATCCTATGGCAGCTACCACGGGCAGAAATTCTGCGGGAAATCCCGCCACAGAATTTCTGCCTGTGTGCAGGGGGCCTATGGCTAAGCTAGCATTCAAAGCTCTGGTCCTTAAATGTTTAGCTGCATTTCAAGCTAAGTACTGCACTTGTTGTAATTTCTAGTTTTGGTTTGCTTGTGTTTTCTACTTAACTAGGGGCCGAGGTACACAGTCAGGGCTGTCCTTATTGGGGCGATCACCCTGCGTTCAGGCAGCGCCCTTCCCTGTGTTTGGTTATATAGGGGCAGTGTTTCCCATATTTTGGTTCTATCCATGACTTGTTATTTGTTCATTTGCATTTGTGGGAGGTCTGCGGGTGACAGATCCAGCGCATCCTGGTTGGACGTAACACCTTTTTGGGGGCAAAGCCTGAGGTTGAGCAATAATTGTTACAGAAATTAAATAATACTGCTAAACAACAAGATCTACAGTATATCTGTCTAGGCTGGCATGTACCCAATGGCTTAAACATAGCCTTCTGCAGTAGTGACTTGACTGGTCGTAACTCCATGACTTTGACCAGTAGAAGTATAATATGGACCATGTTGGAATCACTATATTTGACACTTTTTATGTAATAAAACATCAAATGGAGTTTCTCAAACTGAAATATCAAGTGGGTGGGGAATAAGTCCTCAAGTATTTCCATCAATTAAAATTTCCACATAAGGAGATTTTCCAACATGTTCTCAAAAAGATCGTAAGGATTGAATGGCCACAGTATCAGTTCAGGTCTCAGGAAATGAGCTGTAAACGACTATATGTCCCAATGACCACACCCTGCTTCGGCTAAGCACCTTCTTTTATATAGTGCCGGGCAGGGGTGTAGCTATAGGGGTGGACAGGTTGCAGCTGCACCTGAATGTCTCTACCACATTACAAGACACCAGTATTATAAATGGCACATGGTATGTGGGGGCTTGTTACATATATTGAATTAGGTCTCAGGAGCTTCACGTTATACAATGATATAGTGATATCATGCTAATGTATGGTTCAATATTTCTGAAGACTACATGGTACGGTACAGTTGTTTTACGGAAGTGTAGAAAAAATCCTTCAAGGTAAGAATGCTTTCTAAAATAGTTTTTTTTTGTCAAATAACAGAATGCTAAGTGAAAAAACAAAAGAGAAATCTATATTTGGTGTGACCACCCTTTGCCCTTAAAGGGGTTGTCCCGCGCCGAAACGGGTTTTTTTTTTTCAACCCCCCCCCCCCCCCGTTCGGCGCGAGACAACCCCGCTCAGCGCTTACCTTAATCCCCGCGCTCTGGTGACTTCTATACTTACCGGCTGAAGATGGCCGCCGGGATCCTCTTCCTCCGTGGACCGCAGCTCTTCTGTGCGGTCAATTGCCGATTCCAGCCTCCTGATTGGCTGGAATCGGCACGTGACGGGGCGGAGCTACACGGAGCCGGCATTCTGCACGAGCGGCCCCATTGAAGACAGGAGAAGACCCGGACTGCGCAAGCGCGGCTAATTTGGCCATCGGAGGGCAAAAATTAGTCGGCTCCATGGGAACGAGGACGCTAGCAACGGAGCAGGTAAGTAAAAAACTTTTTATAACTTCTGTATGGCTCATAATTAATGCACAATGTACATTACAAAGTGCATTAATATGGCCATACAGAAGTGTATAGACCCACTTGCTGCCGCGGGACAACCCCTTTAAAACAGCATCAATTCTTCTAGGTAGACTTGAACACAGTTTTTGAAGGACCCGCAAGGGAGGTTGGTCCAGACATTTTGGAGAACTAATCAGAGATCTTCTGTGGATATTGGCTTGCTCAAATCCTTCTGTCTCTTCATGTAATAGCAGACAGACTCCATGATGTTCGGATTAGATCTCTGTGGGGCCATATAATCACTTCCAGGACTCCTTGTTCTTCTTTATACTGAAGATAGTTCTTAATGACATTGGCTGTATGCTTGGGGTTGTTGTCCGGCTGCAGAATAAATTTGGAGCCAATGGGACGCCTTCTATTTTCGAAAAAATTCTTACTTTGCAGCATTTTTTCCACACCTGCCTAAAACGCTTGCACATTACTGTACATAGGATAACAAAAATATGGCCCCATTCACATCTGTGGTAAAGCTCCATGACATTTCCATTGCTCCGATCTGTCCTCAGGGCTGAGCAACGGAAATAGTGGAACCGGAGCTCAATAGCACCCAATGGACCACATGGACTATAGTGGGGTCCATCCAGCTTCTGGCATTTCAACTGTCCTTTTACCAAACAAAATGAAGCAGCATGCTGGGCTATTTTGTCCAGGATTTTCTACTGGATCTGTGCTGAAGGCTCCAAACAGAACTTGCGATGTATAGATCAATGGAATTTAATCTGATTGAAGAGTAGGATATCTAGGATAATTATAGCTAAATATTTGATCCGCTCAGGATCCCCGATGATCAAAAGATCAGCAGACCCGCTATCAGTGCAAACAGAGCTGGAAGGAAATAGCACTGTCAACATTGAATGGCCTGGTTTGGTACTTCAATACGGACAGTGCTATCTGCTTTTAGCACTATCCACAGGGACATGGGCCTGGTGATCAGCTGATTGGCAGGGATCCTGAGCATCAGACCGCCAGCCTGATCAACTATTGATGATCGCTTCTGAATCAAGGTCATCAACAGTATAAGTCCAGACAACCCATTTAATGCTGCCCATGGTTAGGACAGCATGAATCTACTCTCAAGTTCCGTTTAAAACCAATTGCATGTTGCTATGTCAGGTCCTTGTTGCAGACAATGCCATTGCTACCGCTGTTATTGCACCACTAACTATTCATAGGATTTTTTATTACCTTTTTAATTAATTAGACCTTGTGTACTTCTTCTAAAATACTGCTTGTTGCAGCATAATTTATGTCGTCGGTGAGTCATGGCAGTAAAGGAGCATCCTACCTGTCTATATTTCATGTGTCTTGTTTGAACAACTCCAATGATTTTATTAAAGTGGAAAATGAAGCTCAAACAGGGTTATTCGATAAGGTGAAATCATTTATCGTTACTATTGGCAGAAAGCACAATTCAGGCACAACTGGCCTAGGTATTAGGAGTTATAGTTCTTCTGCTCAAACTGGCCATATGCTAATGCTTACGCCGATTGTCCCACCGTCTACACAACTGTTCCATGTCCCATGTTTGTTTTTTAGGGATTTCCAGAATCTTTGTATTCGTAGAAAGCCATAAATACTGATGTCATCCTTGCCTACAGAACATCTCCATCTCAGTATTTAATTGGAGCTGTATAAATCCCATTGAGAAGTCAATGTCAGTCAAGACTAAATCCGTAAATTTGGCCTTCGCTTGCCTGTCACAAAATGACTTATTGTGCTGACATCAATGCTGATCTTTCTAAAAAGCTGTTCTTGCAGCATGTCCCTAACTGGTACTCAAGTGGTAAAAGTTTCAGATGTTCTAAAACGTGGCAAGGATGATATCTGGTTATGATATCCAAATTTTGGTTCCCAGAGTAGTTGTCATTTCAAGTTACTTCAAGTTCGAGGTTGAGTTGGAGAATATTTGGCCCATACTATAGTAACCACTAAATACCTATGGTGCGTAATGTGTTATAACTTATAACACAATTTCAGCAGTAGGATAAGTGATTGTTGTGTGTACTGCCAGGTCAATCTGTGGAGCATTTATCATAAAGGGACAACCCTATGGCTCAGAATGAGGTAACTGTACAATGGAGGTGACATCACAGGCAGAGCTACTGCATAAGATTTACTGAATGAAGTCTGAAGTTGTGCGAATACAGTTGCAATCATAATTATTCAACTTGCATTGCAAATTAGGTTTATCTGCTAAATTTACAAACTTTCAGCTGTTTGGGAAAAAAAACAATCAAACAATTTAAATAGCTCAACACAACTAAAGGTGCACCTGAATAGAATCCCTTCTAAGAGCAATTTTAATTCTATCCGTTTAATTGTGTTCGACTCTTGGATACTCTGTAGGTCAGTCCTCTCCATGCTTCTCTATTCTCTCTTCTAAGAGCACATATTTGCAAATCAGATGTTTTCTCAAACACACCTGATACAACTAACCAAGGGCTTTATTATTTGCATCAGGTGTGCTTGAGATAAAACATATCACTTACTTGGATTGGCTAGGGCTTTGTGACATTTTACTGTATCATTAAGGAAGCACGGAACACTGGCTACACTACCTAGATGTGGCAGAAAGAGGATGCTATCACCGACTGCCACCAGATTCCTGAGGCTGCAAGTAGTCAAAAACTCTCAAGTGACTGCAAAAGACCTGCAGCAAGATTTGGTGGCAGCAGGCACTATGGTTTTCATTTGCACAGTAAGGTGCCTACTAAACTCTGAAGGTCCTCATGCCAAAACTCAAAAATGTATATGTTTACGGACCCAAAAGAACAACAAAAGTCAGCTTTAATATACTCAAAACCATATAAATAAGCTACAGAAATTTTGGGATTCTGTTCTGTGAAGTAATGACACAAAAGCAGAACTGTTCAGACCTAGGGGTCAGCGTTATATCTGGAGGAGGAAGAATGAAGCATACTCTGAAAAGAACACCCTGCCTACAGTGAAGCATGGCGGTGGCTCGGTGATGCTCTGGGGCTGCTTTACTTCCTCTGGCACTGGAAACCTACAGAATGTGGGGCAAGGTGGATTCAATCAAGTATTAGGAAATCCTAGGAGTAAACGTCATGCCTTTTGTGAGGAAGATGAAGCTTGTGCGTCATTGGACCTTCCAACAAGACAATGATCCCAAGCATACCTCAGAGTCCACCAAGGCTTGCTTTTAGAAGAAGTCCTGGAAGATTCTGGAGTGTCCGTCACAGTCGCCTGAATCCCATAGAAAATCTTTGATAGGATTTGAATAAGACGGTTGCAACCGAAGAATATTAGTGAACCAGAGGCCATTAGCCATGAGGAATAGGCTAAGATTACTTGGGAATGCTGTCAGAATCTGGTGTCTGGCTATGCATCACGCCTGCAGCAGGTCATAACTAATGGTGCTCTACTAAGTACTTAATTCTGAGACTGCAGGAGTCATTAAAAGTGGCATTTTGTGTTGATTTTGCAGTTATATTAGTTGTGTTGATCTATTTAAACTGTTTTTGGAAACAGGTGAAAGTTTACAAATTTGGCAAAAAACTTAATTTGAAATGGGGGGGGAGGCTGAACAATTTTGATGGCAGCTGTATGTAGGGAATGGTGGCCCACGGATTGGGACCTCATCTGCAAGTATCTCAAAGCAGATACAGGGACTTGACAGTAAAGTTCATGTTCCTTAGACTACATTTAAAAAAGTTCACAAGGTCGCAAGTTGTAACGGTCTAGTTCACGGGTCACCGGTCTTGTTCTACGTTCCATATTTCATACCTATCAGGACTTTAGGTTTTACTACTGTATTATGAAATAAAACGGAGCAATATACCTTTCTCATAATATCCTAGGCTTGTCTGGGAGTAATGCTGTGAGCGTCCCTTTATCCCATACCCCACCTGTGCACTATGCAGATGGTGCGAGGCACAGATGGTGGAGTGTACGGGCAGCTTCCCACACGCGGGGATGCTGGGAGGAGAGCTGCACCACAGCCAAATGAAGGGTGGAGGTTGGGAACATTCAGTTTGCTTCTGTTAGGTGTCTAGATACATTTTCCTCATGGGAAATGAATTCAGGTTCACTGGAGAAGAATGAATGGGGGGGGGGGGGTGCGGAGGATTAAGTGTCCGGATGGGTGATTACCATGATAATTACAGTAGGCTGCAAGCAAGAAGGGGACATTGATTCGTCTACTATTAGGATTATACAATCTGGATCCGTAGAAATATTACATAAAAGTATGGATGGAAGGTAGACGGACGGTGACAAGGCCCGGTGCGGGTCAGCTCCGGATGAGTGGTGGCAGCACTGCGTATTCCAGGTCAGTCCAGGAATAGCAGTGCATAACACTGTGATACAGTACAAATGCTAGATCGCATCTATGGTTATAAATATTTCCCCTGCCGGCGCGTGGTCTGCTGACTGTGTGATGCTGGTTGCCATGGGCACGACTCTGTCGCATCTAGAAGCTGGATCCTACAGCGCCCCCTCCTCTTTGCATCCCCCACTTCGTGGATCTGGGAAATCAGCCTGATGTGTCCTGGATTTTAACCCCTCGTTGCCAAGCAAGAGAGAAAAAAAGGGAAAAAAAACCCAAAAATAGAACTAAATGCATGCGTCGTTATACACATTCTCTCTGGTGGTGTTCTGGGGAAGGCGTTAGTGGTGCAAAGTCAGCGAATGAGCAGTGATCGCGTTAAAGCCTCATTCACACAAGAATGAACAGCGAAATAGTGGAAGGTTATTACAGCAACAAATATTTGTTATTTTTTCCTGAAATTGTGGGTGGATACATTTTTATAATAAGGATTCTTTAATAATATGTGCCGGACCTCACATAAGTCGATATATATGTTTTAGGCCTTTCGACAGATAAAGACGGCTTCACACAGGTGTATTTGCGCGTGTATGCTCTAGTTTTATGCGCTTTTGCGCACCAAAGGTCCCTTAAAAAAGACTATGGGGTGTGCAAATATATGCAATATGTAAGTGGATACCTGAAAAACTGCTAGTCCTCTGGAAAAAGAACACATCTGAAACTCATTAAGCTAAATAGCCATTTAAATCGGGGCGTGTCTGTGTCCTGTGCGCAGAAAGTGCAGTAAAATGTGCTGAAACACGTGCAAAAAAGATTAGTTCATAGCGCAAGCATGTTGCTCTGAGTTGCGCACAGAAACGCATACGCACGTATGAAGTCACTTTTAGGCCGGGCTAACACGAGCGGGTCTGATTCCGGCTGTGAGACCGGTCTGTGACCCTCCGTACTTCCCTTAAATATACTGCGGAGACCGTGGGGTCTTGCAGGCGTTCATGCGCAGTACAGTTTTTTTCTTTATTTGTATTTCCCACACTGTTGCATAAGGATGACGCGGGTGCCAGCAGTATTAACATTGAATATGGGCTGCAGGTCGGACACCTCCACTGACATCAAGGAGGCCGTCTGCATGGATTTCGCGGCAAAATAGAGCACTCTGCGATTTTTCTTCTGCACGTGAAATACACAATTCTTATCCATGATTGAATGAAAAATTGAAAATGCATGCCTTGTAATGCCCATGTCTTACTGTGGATTGTCCACGCGGACAGCGATCACAGAATCCGCAATACAATTTTGCATGTGTGAACCCGGACATACAGTTTTTTTCAGTCTGTGTGTAGTTTGTTAAAAAATGCACCATACAGACCCATGTTATTCTATGGTGTGATATATACTATTGGGTTTTTTTCATGCAGACACGGACTTCATGAAAAAACTTATTACATGCAATATTCTGATCTGATTTGCAGACAAGGCTTGAGGTCAATGGGGATAGAAAAAATCGGACAGAACTCAGCAGTCCATGTGCTTTCCTATTTTTAAAAAGATGCTGAAAAAACAACGTAAAAAACAGATGGCACACGGAAGCAAAAAAAAACAGATAGGCCTCATGCACACGGGCGGATTTTTGCTGCGGAATCCGGAGCGTGCGTCCACCTCTGGGTTCCGCAGCAATAACCTTTTATAGCATGCTATGGAAAAATAATTGTTCATGTACACGAGCGGAATCCAATTGTGGTTTCAGCCCGCGAATGAAAAATCACAGCATGCTCCATTTTCCTGCGGTTAATGAAAGCTGTCCGATCCACGGCCCAACGGCAATTGACATTGTGGACGGGCCGCGGAATCTGCAAAAAATCAGGAGTTTAAGAAAAAAAATTGTACTGCGCATGTCTTATGGCGAGCCATGCGGACCGTCCGCTGTACAGAGAAACCGGAAGAAGACAGGTCTATGGGGGCGCTGGCGAAGAAGACAACAGGTACGCAGGGTCACCTGCCGCAGTCAGGGACGGATTCCGTGCGGGATTCCCCATGCATGCCGTGTGTATTCGGCCATACACGGAGGCCACACCGAGTCGCACAAGGATGAACAAAGGCAATTTTATTGTGGACATAACATTTTTTATGCAATAGTGTGCACCTTCCTTACGTGTCGTTATCAATATTGTGTTTTTAGCGCCTTGAAGCAAACCTCCGGGGATGAGAAGGTGGAGGGGATATATTACCTGTACTTGATCTTCTTGGCCAACCCTCTGTTCCACCACTTTTGGGTCCCGTTTCTAAGCAGCCAAGATGGTGACCAGTTTCCAACTTCACTATGCACAGTTTTGTAATTGGCCAGCACTGATCACACAAGCAGCGCTGGCCAATCACAGAGCAAGTATCGTACATTGGTAGTCCTTACATTGCAATTTCCCTTAGGTGATTAGTTAGTCTAAAAATGGCAGTGGCCATCTTGGCCCCCCGAAACAGAGACCAAAACCAGCGACAAGGAGAGGGAAAAAAATCAAGTACAAGTAGTATACCCCCTTCATCCACCAGAGGGTCGCTTTAAATTCAATAGTCACAAAGGCCACTAAATACTAGAACTAGAAAGTAGCATGTTTTAAAACTTAATTACCATTCATGGGGGGCTTCTTCAGTGTGTTCTTGCACACGTAAAATATACACGCAATGCGCAGAGAATACAACCCATTGATGTCAACGGGTTCATTCTCATGAACGGTTTTTGCGGTCCAAAATAGGACCTACTCTATCTTTCTGTGCTTTGCGCAGGAAAACCTCCCTAGTAGCCTATGGGAGGTGTGCAAATATGCGCACAATATGCTCCACAATCATGTGAAAAACAGAACACATCTGGAGAGCATTAGGCTAAATAGCTTTTTAAATCAGGGGGGGGGGGGGGGTTTGCGCACACATGTGAACATGCGCTGTTTGCGCGAAAAGTGCAGTACTATGCGCTGATATGCGTGCAAAGCTATCTCATTCACTGTGCAAATGTGCTGCACTGAAGGTGCCCTAAAGAACCGGAAAACAAAGCAGCAGCAAAGTTTCAATGAATTGCCAAGAGGTCAACCTATAGTCTGACAGTGGCCAAACATATTAGGTTAATGTTGGCCAAACCTACCAATTTTGCGGGAATGGACAACCATCTAATGTGTATGTGGGGGTGTCCTAACCTTCCCTGATCATGATGAAAAGAATTGGGTCTGTTAGATTTCAACATGGCCAATCCTTTTGCTCCTGGGAAGATAGACCACCGACAGAGGTTCCACTCTCCCCATTCGGCATGCATGCACGCTCGTCCAACCTGATGGTAATGTGTATGAGGGAAGTCGGGAGGAAGATCTGTAAGCTGAAGGAGCATTTGACCAACAGCTGCCTAATATACATGGCCAACCTAACGCCGTTTAGGACCCTTAGATGTCAAACTCACCGTACGACACCTGGAGGTATATTGCCTGTTTAGGCCACACACTCTATTACAGGTATTTGCGTAAGCAAAATCTATGTACACTAAACACAGAGAATAGAACCTATTGATTTCAATGGGTTTGTTCTTATAGGCGTGTTTTGCGCGCATATTTTATGTGCACGCAAAAAAAATTATTGGTTGTGCTCTATTTTACCGAGTTTTGTGCAGCAAAAGTGAAGTCTGGAAGTCTATGGCAGGTGCGAAAATACGCAGGGGGAAGGATGTACCACTGCGCAAACTGCAGGATAAAAAAGACAGCTGGACCTTATTAGGCCTAAATAGCCATTCAGTTCCACGGAAAGGGTGTGTCACATGTCCGTGGGAACTGGTTTTGCGTGCACAACAATTACAGTAATATGCGCAGACACGTGCACAACACGCTGATTATGGTCCTCTTGAAACCAAGTTCGTGTGCAAATACACTGTGCTACGGCGAGTGTCTTTGCGCAAACGCTCCTGTAACGCCATCCTTATATATAGGGTGATTCGTTCACTAGGAAACACAAACGTTCCTCAATAACTGTGTCATTTTTGTCTGGTTCTTGACATTGATCAAGATTATAGAGCAGATTTATGAAAACTGACTAAAAGAAAAACTGTCATTGTTGTCCACATCAACCAATCACAGAGCAGCTTTCATTTTTCTAGAGCCCTATGAGGAATGAGATCTCGATGGCACCATACATCGCCTCTCTCCTGTCTATACACCACCCAGCCCGCACACTCCAATCAGCCAACACATTGAGATTAGACGCCCCATTAATACGAACCTCACACACTATCCTCCAGGACTTCTCTAGAGCAGCACCGATCCTCTGGAACGCTCTACGCCAAAACATCCGGACAATCCTCGACGCTCGAAACTGCAGACGTGCCTTAAAAATGCACCTCTTCAAGGAGACATACCAAATCTCCTGATCCAATCTCCCAACCTCCACTCCCCCACAACATGCCCACTGCCCCTCCCTATGGCTCCCCACCCCTTCCACTTTGCCTAACGTATACATCTTCTGCCCCTGTACCTCCTTATCACTCCCCCGTTCTGTTTCCTACAAATTAAATACCATATGCAATTTTCGGACTGTTTTGTGCTCCCCCGTGCCTTGTCTCCTGCCCCCTGTACCTTCTGTATCACCCCCACACCATCTTTCTCCAAAAATTGTATACCACATGTGATTGTCGTTTTGTTTTATGTTCCCCCGTGCTTTGGAAGCGCTGCGGAATAAGTTGGCGCTATACAAATAAAGATTATTATTATTACACCACTCAATAAAATGGACTGTGCCCATGACGTTAAGACGCGACCGCCAAACAGGCGTTTGGTTCAGTGTGCCACAAACACGTACTCCGTTGAATAGTTTGTATTTATTGTTTGTGAATACTGGCGAGCGGGGTCATTTAAACAATGTCAAAGGGCATTCTGGTATAAATATAGTGAAGAAAGTGACCGACAAAATCCTGTAGTCACAAATTAGTGAAAAGTTTTGAGATCAATTAAGGTAAGGTTACTATCGCCAAGATGACACAACGTGCCGCACAACTAATGCAAGCAGGAGGGAAATTGAGAGTTATTTTGGTGTCTGACTGACTGATTTAAAAACATCTGTGGCTGCCAAGATCACCTGACCTGATGCCACGTGGTTTGTTCTTGTGAGGTTTACTGAAGGACCGTGCATACAGTCATAAGCCCTGAAGAATTGACACCCTCAAAGATGCGATATGAAAGGGGGTGTCTGCCATTATTGATGTCACGTAAGCAATAGATGTGTTCACCTAAATGCAGACTCGCATGCAAAGGTGCTTGAATGTTGGAGGCGCCATTTTCAGTTCTAGGCAGACCTTGTGCAACATACAATTTAAATACAGAGTAATTCTCATAGAAAGCCAACAAAAATTACACAGTAAGGTCTCCTTCACACGAGCGTCATTTTGACACGCCAATAGTCATGCTAAAAAATCGTGGCTATTGGAGCATAAAATCACATGAACCAAGTTGCGGCTATTCTTTGCGACTTTTCAGAGCTGGCTGCGGAGTCTTCATAGTATCATAGAATGGTAGAGTTGGAAGGGACCTCCAGGATCATCGGGTCCAACCCCCTGCTCAGTGCAGGATCGCTAAATCATCCCAGACAGATGTCTGTCCAGCCTCTGTTTGAAGACTTCCATTGAAGGAGAACTCACCACCTCCTGTGGTAACCTGTTCCACTCATTGATCAACCTCACTGTTTAATTAATATCTAACCTGTATCTCCTCCCTTTCAGTTTCATCCCATTGCTTTTAGTCTTTCCTTGTACAAATGAGAATAGGGCTGATCCCTCTGCAGCGTGACAGCCCTTCAGATATTTGTAGACAGCTATTAAGTCTCCTCTCAGCGTTCTCTTCTGCAAGCTAAACATTCCCAGACCCTTTAACCATTCCTCATAGGACATGATTTGCAGACCGACAGTCCTACAATCCCCAAAGCCCTCGCTCAGCAGAACTACTTAAATCACTTTAAATGCCTCACTAGAGGCGCCTGTCATTGTTTAACAGGCTCCATGGAGCCTCCTGTGTTGTGGCGTCAAGAGAGAGGACAAGGCGTATTTTTTGACGCGAAAGATAGTCGGGCATTGAAAATAACGCGCCTATGTTTTATCTTTTGTAGTGAGACTTTTTAGACGTGTCAAAAAATCGTTCATCTGAAGGAGCCCATAAGAAACAATTGGTTCTAATAGATGCAATCTTTTGAGGCGCCTACTTTGTGTCCAAATGACGCTCGTGTGAACTAGCCCTTAGGGTGGTTTCACATCTGCATTGGACTTCGAGTCGGAGGTTCCGTCGCAGATCTGGCGTGAAATACCGGAAGAAAAAGAGCTGCATTTAGCACTTTTTCTTCCAGCTAAAAGCCGGGCAGCTGAGCGGAAGGTAAACGGACCATCTTATAGTCAATGTGGTCCGTTTGGTGCTGTTCAGCTCTGCCATAAGACGGAGCCATCCGGCAGGAGATTCCCCTTTCCTGCTCCCCAAACGGATCCGGAAACCGGGACCCCCAGATGTGAAAGCAGCCTTATTGAGGAATTTTTGGATTTCCTAGCGAGAGACTCACCCTGAGAAATAATATTTAATTTAATATCCATTTAGTTCCACCAAAGGGAAGATTAAGCATTACATAGGGTCTGCTGAAATGGGTTGTTAGTGTAATGTATGGACATGCAGGGTCCTCTAGAGAGTAAAACACTCTTCGTAATTGCTCTTTACCGTGTCCAATTAACGCAAATCTGTAACGATTGTCTACTGCCCTTCATTAATTCAGACGTTCTAAGACAGTATTTGAAAATGTGTCGTCTAAACCCGACAACCCCTTTAAGTAAAATTACTAGATGTTACCTTTTCTATCATGTGCTGTCCAGTCAGAAAAGGGTTACCATAGAGATGTTCTCCTCCGATCCCCCAAGTGAAGGGTGCATGGGATAGACAATATTCTTCTACCTGTACCTGGTTAACAGATGTCTTCGCTCAACCTGGCAGGAAATGGATTAAAGCCCCGAGGATCTTCATTTAATTTGCAGGAAACTGGATCAAGAATAGATATTTAATTTCTAGTTTCCAGAAAGCAGATAATGGGATAGATAGCGTCTTTGTACATGGAGAGTGGGGGCTCCAACATGAACCTTTCTGATACCCAACATGGAGTACGAGTGCAAGTAAAAGCTTTAGGATTGTCTGTAGAGATGAGCGAGCATACTCGCTAAGGGCAATTGCTCGATCGAGCCTTGCCCTTAGCGAGTACCATCCCACTCGGGAGCAAAGATTCGGCTGCCGGTGGCGGGTGGGGAGCTGCGGGGAGGAACGGAGGGAAGATCTCTCTCTCCCTCTCCCCCCCCCCCCCCCCCCGCTCCCACCTGCTGACTGCCGCAACTCACCTGTCACCCGCGCCGACAGCCTAACCTTTCCTCCCGAGCGGGGAGATTCTCGCTAAGGACAATGCTTGCTCGAGCAATTGTCCTTAGCTAGTATGCTCACTCATCTCTAATTGTGTGATATTAAATCATTACTACTGTTTTTACAATATGTTCACCTTCGCATACGACGGCCATGTCAACACATATAACGCTATTCTTGCCGTCAAAACAACGGTAGCCGGAACAAAGCCCCCAATCGTCCCCATTATAAGGGCTCGTTTACACGGGTTCATGTAGACTTCGGTCCGGGAATACTCCGTGTATTCATGGACCGCAACTTGCCTATTCGCTGCGTATTTCAGCCCTTTTTGTAATTTGTTTGCACATGTAAGGACTGCATATTTACACACGCAAAGTGCAAGAAGGAGACCCTTGATTTTATGTACAAATATGCTGTGAATATGCATGTCTCATGCGTATTGACTGCGTATTTGCGCGGTTGCATTAACTTCTATGGCCTCTTTTTGGCATTCTGTGTATTTTTCACGTGACCGAAAATCGCATACAAAATACACACATGGGAATAACCCCATTGAAATCAATGGGATTTATTCACTGCGTATTAGGCGTGTAAAAAATATGCCTATATTCCATAGTTACGCCAGTGTGAATGAGGTTTGGATCTATCATACAGATCGGGCACACTGCTGTGGTCTCTGTTGGAAGCCATAGCCTAGATATGACTAGATCTGTATTATTGGCTTTATACACATGTACAGAGGATGTATTGCCTAGCACCTATTTGATAAATTATAGATTAGTATGTCGGAAATGTCAGATGTCTCCTTCTTCCTTAAAGGGGTTATTGGGGACCTCAACTATTGATGACCAATGGTTGATCAGCAGGGGTTCACTGCTATCACTTCATTCTACAGCTAAGTGGAGGTCATAGGCACAGCAATCAGCTCTTCACACACAGGACTTTAGTGACTTATCCTAGCAATGTCATCAATAGTTGATCAGTGAAGATGGCCATTTGAGATCCCAGCTCTTCAGCTTATTGCCGGGCCTACTGTCAATGCAGACAGTGCTGGAAGGAGATAGCACTATCTGTATTGCAGCACTCTGGTTTGGTATTGCAGGCACAGCTCCCAATGAAATCAATGTAGTACCAAACCAAACCCACTACAGTGTTGATGGCGCTGTCTGCACTGACAGTGGGCCCAGCAATTATCTCATTGGTGGGGATCCCACTGATCAACTTTTGATGACCTATCCTGAGGATGGGTCATCAATAGTAAAAGTTCCAGATAGCCCCTTTAAGTCTCATATACAAATCATCGCTTAACCCTTTCCAATCCAATTTGTATCCTGCTTTTCCAAGGGGGCTTACTCTTTATTATGCTGTTCTACAACAGCGCTATATGCTGGCTAAAGCTAGTACTGCATGAGTTGACACATTGGATAGGCTCCGACAGCAGAGAGGCTGGCAATATATAGTAAGAGAACCCCGATGGACATCTTCCAACATCGGAGCTGTATTGCCTTAAATCATAATGTCTTTAGATGTCAGACAGTGGATTGGAAAGGGTTAAAGGGCATTTGACCATGCAAAAAAAAAAAGATATGTGTTTCAGTCATCTCATTCCATCATGTTCCCATATATTCTGCGAAAGCTGGGAGACAACTGCTATGACCACTATTAGATCTTTCTAATGCAACTTTCCTAGGCTTCTAAATAGTAAGCCATATGATTTTACATGATTTGGAAGCTTTGACATTCAGGAGTCTGGGAAGTCTGGGTGACATGCTTTTTGAGATTTGTTACTGTGACCATACTGGTTGTTGCCTAACTTTCCCACTTACAACAAAGAAATGGCCAAATAGCTCCTTGAAAGAGTTGACAAGACAACTTAAAGTTGTTCTCTCACTAAGGCAAAAACACCTCGGATCGCATCTCTTAAATTCCAATCCTCTCGCATGACGTTCACGTGCTATAGAGGATCGGAAGTGTTTCCCTTGCATTGCACTAGCATGCAGAGAGCCATTCCATGCATTAAAGGTCCCATTGAAATCAATGGGAGATGCGTTCTGAGGAATGCAAAAAGAATGAGCCTCGCTTGTGTATATGACTCGTTTTTAAAGAATGGGGTTCATGTTCACGCAAGATTTTGGCGTTTTGCAACGCACAAATCTCGCACGCGTTTCTCGACTGTGTGAAAGTGGCCCAAGTCATTAATCTCCAATTTCTAAAGACCTGATTGCTGTGCCCGTGAACCCACTGAACTCTAGAATGAGGTGATGGCAGTATTAGTATAGCATTGTGTTCATCGAGCACAGGTTTTGATTTAGAGGCATTATTGGCCCATTGTATACTGTTGCAATGAACATCAACTACTCTTCCTTTTTCCGGTCTACCGCCACTTTAACTCAGTGACTCCTGTATTTGCATACCGTTTTCCCAGGGAGCATTGCATGGCCTATATAACACTCCTAGGTCCAACTTGGCGCTCTCCAAAAGAAGAAACTTTATTCCCCAAGACTCACATTTGTTTAATAAGCTTGTTGGTCCAAAACCAAGTCACAATTTTAGTCTGTTTTTTTCCACTTACGTTTTTTTTTTCAACTACAAGGAAATCCGATCTAGTTGCTAATAGATCATGCAAGGGCCTGTTCAGACCTCCTTATTGCTTCTGTTCAGGGGTCCCATCAGGGTTTCCATTTAAAATCTCCAAAATGACACTCCTGGATGGGACCTATCTCGGCTATTAATGTAAACTGCTAAAAGGGAGACCAATGGGTCTTCCTTTTCAGCAGGTTTCCTTTCATTTTCAGCATTTTGTGCCGGAAAGAATAATATGGTGGACTGCACTATTTTTTTCCAGCACAAAATGCAGGAAATTAATGGAAAGCTGCCGAATTAGAGACCCATTGGTCTTCGTTTCAGCGATTTTCATTAATGGGCCAGCTAGGTTCCATCCAAGTCCCATCCAGGGGGTGTCATTTTCTGGATTTTAAATGGAAACCCTGATGGGACCCGTGGACAGATGCAATAATGAGGTCTGAACAGTCCCTAACACATGTAAATGCTATTGTCACATCTAAATTGCCATTTCATGCAGCTCGTAATGTTGTATCTATAGTGATGTGGTATAACATGGCTGTCTCATCTAATCACTGCAGATAATGGAGATTAGGTACTGGGTTTCCAAGCTTTAGACTTCTAGTTGTTGTGACATGCCTTGAGGAGGATGGTAAAGGACCCTAGTCAGTGAAGACCTCAGAATATTTGCACTTTTTACCATCCATACTATCTGACCCTGTGTTTGTCTATCTATCTTATCTATCTATCTATCTATCTATCTATCTATCTATCTATCTATCTATAGTGCAGTTAGACATTGCAAGTTTATCATGTGTGAACAATGGCGATTTGTTAAAGGGACTTTCTGGGACTTTAATATTGATGGTCCATCAATATTTGATTAGAGGGGAGCGAATCTTGGCAGATCCACTGATCAGCTGATTAAGGGGCGATGGCACTCAGGTGAGCACTATAGCTTCATCATTGTTTACCAGGTACAAATGAATGGAACTGAGCTACAGTACCAGACACCAATCTGATAGGATCTTTAGGATACGCCATCAGTATTAAACTTCTGGAAAACCCCTTTAAAATTCTTAGTGACTACTAGTTTTTGTCTTCAAGATGTTCCCCAGGGCATAGACATTGATATCCTTAGGATAGGACATTAATGTTTGATTGGTGAGGTCCAGTAGGGCACAAGCTGCAGTACCAGGCATGGCCACTAATAAGGATGAGCCAGTTTGCCTATAAAACCAATAAAGTTGGACCATTGCAGCTCCTTCATTGTGCTGATCAGAGGTGGTCCTGGAGTTTTCAATACCACGAATTAGACACTTTAAAGAGAACGCCTTAATTTCAATTTGTGATCAACAAATTACTAGTACCAGTTTAAAGAGTCAATCCATCCTCTATTAACATGAATGATAACTTATACACTGACATGCCAAAAGCGATTATGAAGTGGCATTTCTTCAGGTGACGGCTTGGATGCCCACACCTGTATAAGTTGTGAGTGAGGTTGAACACTGGCCATCATGATTACGGCAAGGTGATGTGCATTATTAGAGTTGCAACGATGCATGTTAGCAGTTGCCAAACTGATAGGATGTTCCATTTCCAAATTGATGCAAGCATTTAACATTGGTCGATCTATGGTGTCACGTGTGTACCGAGAATATGTCATAGAAGACACTACCACCCATAATGAACAGCACAGTGGCCTCCCACGGGTGCTTAATGGCCTTGATGTGGCTAGGATAGTTCTTGCAAACAGACAAGTGACTCTATCAGAAATCACATCCACATTCAATGTACATGCCCTCAGGTCAGTGCAGCATTCTTTAACTTTCATGGGATATATGAACAGAACACCCACCAAAGTTCCATTGTTACCATCATGACACAAGATACAGCGCCTAACTTGGACTTGTGAGATTGCCAACTGGATGCTAGAGGACTGGTAACATGTGGCATAGTCTGATGAGTCATGGTACCAATTGTTTTGGGTTGATGGTATAGTTCATGGATAGTGCAGACCCCATGAAGCCATGAACCCCAGTTGTCAACAAGGCACTGTGCAAGCTGGTGATTCCATACAGTTGTGTTCTCATGGTATGAGTTGGTCCAGTAGTCCACCTTAACACATGATTGACCAATGTCTACTATGTTTCACTGCTTAGTGACCATTTTCAGCCCTTCATGTAGTTCCACAATGATGGGATATTCCAGCAGTATAATATACCATGCTATCTGGCTCAAGTTGTCTAGAAATGGTTCAAGGAACATTCTGGAGAGTTCCTATGAAGGATGTGTATGCATGTTTGCCCAACATGATCCTAATCAAGCATTTATGAGATGTGATGGAGAGGTCCATTCGCACCCGAGATCCTATACCTACATATAGCATGGAGCTATGGGCTGCTATCTAGATGGCATAATTTATCTTCGCTCCAGATGTCTTCTACCCACTTGAGAAGTTGATACCACATCAAGTTGCTGCCCTTCACCAGGATGGAGGGAGTCCTACATGGAGTTAGTTTCTGTCCCATGACTTTTGGTATGTCAGAGTATATTCCTAATTCACACTGTAAGGATATAAAGAACACACAAGTTTTGACATTCCTTTTTTTCATTTCTAAGGGCTCCTTCAAATGAGCGTATGCACAAATGTGCACACTTCAGCGCAACGTATTTGCGCTGTAAACGAGGTTGATTTGCGTGCATGTCTGCGCATTGTACTGTACTTCTTTACACACATGTTGCTTGTGTTTTATGCACAGAATGTACCCACGTCATATTTAGACTAATGAGATCCAGATTCCATTTTTTTCATGGAATTGTGCAGCGTACTGTGCGTTTGTGTTCGCGTTGTGCATCTTCCATAGACTTCTCTGGGGACCTTTGGTGTGCAGATGTGCACAAAATTCGAGCAAAAATGGAAAATGTGTACGAACCCCTCGATATCAAAGGGTTCTATTCCCTGCATAGTGCATGGGTAAATGCTCACTGTCGCCCTCTGTTGATTAATGGACTTCATATGATAAGCCAAGAAGAGAGCGAGGAAAGAAAGGACAGCTGCTCGGAGCAGATTCTTGACTGACAGCTCCTTCAACTACCGATCTGAAAAACGTTGAATATCTCTAGCGGACCGACGCTATTTGCTATAATTCAGCACCCTATAATAGTCTTACACAACTCATCTTAAGGTCCTAGAAGAACCTTCACGTAATGACCAGAGCGGTGTCATAGATAGATGGTCCCAGCAGTACCGTTCTAGTTAATCTGGTGATTATTGGGAGACAGTTCTTGACAAGGAGGGAGCTCGGGGTGGATCATTTGCAGTGGATGACTAAGCATCCTCCTCCTCCTGCATATAAGCTGCAGACGGTTCTAGGTTTATCTTTGGCACAGAATGAGTTATAAAGCAGCTGTTTGGCTTCACCCCGGCAGGGAAGAGGTTACAGTGAGATGGCAGTCTCTGCATTGCAGGTAGTATGTGGAGCAGCCTCAGTGCATCAGACAGAACATTCTGTGCATAACTAACAACCTGATCCAGACACATCCACACACTGCCAACAGACGGATAAACCCTCAATGCTCTCGGACCAATCTCCTGCTAGACATCACCTGCTAGCAACTAGCTGGTGGAGGGCACATATACAACTTAACGAGGGATGCCTGTCATGCCCCCCCCCCCCCCCCCCCCCTGCAAGACTGGCACAGTAAACAATCAACGACGGTCCAAGAAGTCAACTAAGAAATAGTCGGATTATACATCCTTATCATATAGAGAGTGGCTGCTGGGGCAGACTGTCCTTCATCAGTTGTGACGGGCATATTAACTTTGACGTGGTAGCTGAATTGATGCCACCGGCTTCGTGATGAAATAAAAATACCCAAGGGTGGTCCATTCCAATAATATCCCACGGGTACTTGTTTGTTGCCCTCTTAGCATCTAAACTGCCATGAGTCTTGGAACAGTATCCATTATTTTGGCTGCAGAAGGAAAGTCCGGTGCAGGTTGATGCCACCCATAGGACTAACTTGAGCTAGGGACTTCCTCTCTACATGCCCCACATAAGCTCGGCGGCATACATATGCCCATGTCTTAGCCAAATGGAATTTATACCCTAGATAAGAAAAGGGATAGGCGGGAGTAGAAAAAAACGGTCTGTTATTTTTCCACGCTTGTTCATGGGCTGTGCCAGGTATTTCACTGTTGTTAACGTTAAAGGAGTTGTACTAAGTTACAAAAGTTATCCCCTATCCACAGGATAGAGGGTAACTGTATGATCAGTTGGGGTCCAACCACTTGGATGCCCACCGATTGTGAGAACGAGGGTCTAGTCTGTCCCTAAGTGAATGGAGCAACTGCTACTCCATTCACTTCCTTGACAGCGCCAGAGATTGCCGAAGCGCTTGAACTTGGTAATTTACAGTGCTGTCCTTGAAGTGAATGGAGCAGCAGTACGCCGTCTGTGGATAAGGGATAACTTTATAACTTGGCACAAACCCTTTAACCCTTTGCAATTCAATTTTGGATTCAGGGTTTCCTAGGGGGCTTTCTCTTTCTGCCATTATGCAATGGCACCATCTTCTGGCTAGAGCAAGTACTGTGGTATGGGACATGCCGAAGAGGCCCCCAACAAAAGAGTGGTCAGTAATCTACAGTAAGAATACCCTGCCAGACGTGTTCCGACATCGGAGCTGTACAGCCTTCAATCGGAATTTCTTTAGACATCAGACAGTGGATTGGAAAGGGTTAAAGGGGTTATCTTGGTTATCCTCACCTAACCTGATCTCCTGCCATTTCCATTTTGCCAATGCCAGGTCTCTCACTACTCTCCACTTTCTGCTGCAGTAGCAATGACAACAAGAGGACATATGGCTACTGTAGTTAGTCAATGGCCAAAGTGATTGGGTAGCAGGCACTGGCAGAACAGGAGTAGCAGGGGATTGGGTGAGGTATGGGTGGTTTCACATCTCCAACCAGAGGTTCCAACACAGATGTGAAACCACCCTAAGGCCGCCAGTCCACGGTCGTGACGGAATATCACTAGCGATATTCTGCTGCGGGGGAGGAGGGGGAGCACTGTCAGGTCTCCGCGATGAGCCTATCTAATTCATAGGCTCACCGTGGAGATTGCAGCAAATCACGGCATGCTCCGATTTTAATCACACGAGCGGAGAGTCGCTATGATTCTCCGCTCATGGATATCGGGCTGCACTTCCATAGTTATCCTTTGGAAAGCGTGTCATGCGAGCTCTGTGGGCAATTTATTGCTGCGGATCTCGCTATGACACCTCGCTCGTGGACAGGCAGCCTTAGACATCTTTTAAAGTGGCCCTCTGGTTATGGGACTAAACTCTTCCCCCCTAGACAGGAGGGGGTATATTACCAGCAGTTGTTCTTTTCTGCTGTCCCTCCTATCCCCCAGTTCTAGGCTCCATTTTTGTCTGTCCAGGATGGCTGCAGCAATTTTATAACTACCTAATGCATATTATGCAACTGCTCTCTGATTGGCCAATGCTAATCATGTGAATCAGCTCTAGCCAATCAGTGAGCTGGTATAGTGTATTGATAGTGTAGCACTACCAGTGCACTGTGCAGATTAGGTAGTCTGAAGATTGCACCGGCCATCTTGGAAGGCTGAAAACTGGACCTGCAATCAGTAGATCGGAGGGACAGCAGAGAGGAACAACCGCAGATAATATACGTCCTCTGATCCCGGGACAGAATTTTGTCTCAAAATCAGAGGGTCACTGTAAAGTATTTCCACCACACTGGGCACTGAATAACCCCTTTAAGATTTTGCCATTCCTATGTGAGAAGGTCATAGTGTTCAGAATCATTTCAAATACCATTAATTACCATACCAGACAAATATGGAGTTTGTACGATATTCAGCACGATGATGAGGCAACTAGTTTTAGAAATTATGCAAATTATTCCACTGCCATTCCCTGAAATTTGCCCCCCGCAGCCATGTCCTTTACAGACAGTTCTACTCCATTGTAGAGCTGGCCTGACAGTCTATATGACTAAACGCACGAATCAATGGCGTGGGTGCTGCGGCGTTCAAGTAATGACTTTATTATTATTATTAGGACTGTTTTCACACACCTTGTGGAACAGATATGTTTCACCTTATGTAGCACAGCTACCTCATCACTCGTGCTGCGTAACCTCATTCCCGCTCCTCATGTGCTTCTCTAAGGGACTGACCTCAATTTTGGGTTATAAAAAGCAGAGTAATAGGCGGGGTCGTGAAGGAGAAAGGAAGTGGCTCTTTACAAATACTAATAAAAAATTTAAATAGAAAGACATGCTAAAGATAGATATTAGCTAGAGAGAGAGAGATAGAGAGATAGACAGATAGATAGAGAGAGAGATAGATAAATATGAGATAGATAGGAGATAGATAGATAGATAGATAGATAGATAGATAGATAGATAGATAGATAGATAGATATGAGATAGATAGATAGATATGAGATAGATAGATAGATATGAGATAGATAGATAGATATGAGATAGATAGATAGATAGATAGATATGAGATAGATAGATAGATAGATATGAGATAGATAGATAGATAGATAGATATGAGATAGATAGATAGATAGATAGATAGATAGATAGATAGATAGATAGATAGATATGAGATAGAGATAGATAGATAGATAGATAGATATGAGATAGAGATAGATAGATAGATATGAGATAGAGATAGATAGATAGATATGAGATAGAGATAGATAGATAGATATGAGATAGATAGGGCACCTCCTATAGACTTCTATGGGGCCCTTGGTGTGGAAATCTGCAGAAAAATACAACCTGCTGCATTTTTTTTTCGTGCACACAAAATGTGCGCACAAAGACGAATGGTTATAGTGAACCAATGGGCTCTACTCTCTGAGAATTGCGCACATACACAGATGGACATATTTCCGTGTGCTTTTTTCCTTTTTTTTACGCTTGCATTTTAGTCACGCTTAAAAAAATAGGACCTGCTCCATTTTCCTGTGTATTAGCGCACCAGGGGACCCATAGCGGTCTATGGTAGGTGCTCAAAACTTGCATTACTGAGCAGTGGAAAAGCATTGCTTGGTCCAATGAATCCAGATTTCTGTTGTAGCATACTGATGGGAGGTCAGAATTTGGCACTATGAATCGATAAACCCTTTCTGCTTTGAATTTTGATACTTCATATACATGAATTTAGTGTCTAATGCGCAGCAGACCTGCTGGTAATCTAACGGTTTTGCACACCGGTGTTTACAGAGGCTGGCCTCACTTACGAAAAGATCCGTAATCAAGAGTCCTGGAACTCCAGATAATGATCCCATTCCCATCCTGCAGATTTTTGCCTCTCTTGTATGTTCTCTCACTCCTGCTGCTCGTAGAACCCGGATTGGTGACTCTTCCAGCAACATGGGGCACTAATTAGTCTCCCAGTTCTCATTCGATGCTGAGCAGCTCCTGCTACTCTTCTCACAGGTCCCTGCGACTTCTGTATACTGTTATTCTCAGCCTCCTCCCGAGCCATGCAACACCTCAGCACACACTGCAGTCTATACCTGGCCCCAAGTAAGTTTCAGGACCTCCCTCTGCAGTGCCTAGTAAGTTCCAGGACCTTTCTTTGCACTGTGTAACAGGGTCAGTGATTCCCTCTTACATCTGTGTGGGCCAATATTCCTGCAGAATGACTTCAACGCCTAATGGAATCTATGCCACAATGCATTGCTGCAATTCTGCAGGCCAAATGGTGCTACCGTGTTTCCCTGAAAATAAGACAGTGCCTTATATTAATTTTTGTTCAAAAAGGTTTAACTTTTTTACATGTATAGCTGCCTGGACACTATTTAAATTGACTTTTTTAATTAACTGTTAGCAGGGCTTAAAGGGGTTCTGACATAAAAAAAAAAAAATTGTACTCACCTTGCCTGGCCTGGCCCGATCGCCAGGCATGTCCCCTCCAGCCGGCAACTTCTTCTGTGCCTTTAAAGCAGAGCAGGAGCGGTCAAAAAGACCGCTTCCTTCCCTGGTCCGTCCGTCAGGCACTTCCGAGGTCAACGGACGGACCGCCACAGCAAGCACGTCACAAGCAGTGCTTGCTGTGGGCGGCCCGTCCGTCCGGCTGAACTCCGGAGTGCTGCGCATGCGCAGTGGAGACGCAGCCCGTCCTGACTCCTGTCAGAGGGCACCTCTCCACTGCGCATGCGTGCGATCCCGGAGCGGCGCGGCTCGTGCAGACAGAAGAAGAGGAGCAGCGCCTGCCGGGAGATGACCCCCCGATGTCGACAACAACAGAAGACAAGGTAAGTATTATCTTTTTATGCTTTAGCAGCCATTAAACCGTGGGTTCCCTGGGTCCATTAGGCACACCAGGGAACAATGGCTGCTAAAGCATAAAAACATTATTCATGTCAGAACCCCTTTAATTTTGGAGTAGGGCTTATATTTCAAGCATCCTCAAAAAGCCTGAAAAATCATTTTGCATCCTCAAAAATTCTGGAAAATCGTGCTATGTCTTATTTTCAGGGTATGTCTTATTTTCGGGGAAACAGGGTACTATATGGGGGGTCTCTAATAAAGTGGCATTTCAGTGTTGTGTTTGCCATAGATGGTAATAGGTTGTATACACTACTTGTGCCATCAGTGTTAAGTTTATTTTGCAGCAACAGAAGATTGTCATAAATCAGTTTGATTCATGATTCTTCTTGCCGGAATGCATTTTTACAGAGATATTTTATTTGCTTGGTAAGGCATTTTGCCCTGCGCAGTCATGGTACACACATTGCTTAGGTCACCACAAGTGCTTATCAGTCAGGCATGAAATTAAAGCTGGCTACGATGCTGCTGGCTGGGGGCACAATGCTGGAATCGATTGATGGGTATTAGCCAATAGGAAGCAGGATGTGATGTCATGTGGAGGCCGCTTACTGACTTATTGCTGCCTAGTGTTGGCTGTGCTGGCAGCAGGCTCTCAGCATCTTGTCACTTGGTATCTCAACCTGGGGGCTGAGTGCTCATAACTGCAATTTCGGCACAACGCTCTGTCCAAACAAAAAATAAAGATGAGTCACTGCCGTTGCATAGTTGTAAGTTGACTGAATCTCTTGGGACTGTGACAGATTTTAAACATTTTCCCCTGGAAATATTACAATTTTCTAGATAATGAGCGAATGGTTTATCTGCACGGAAGCTTCAACTTCACCCCGTTCACGTTCTTCCTGCTTTAAATTGTAATATTTCGGACAAATTTTTGCAGCATTGGCTAATCTTGTTAAGTGGAAACCAGAGACAGGTTCGTGAGATGGGTCAGGGGTCTTGGCCGGTTTATCCGGTGTGGAACACAGACACCCTGGACTTTACGTGGGCATCATGATTTTCACAAAATTGCATTTATCATAGCGATTGTCTCTTGTAGTTTAATGGGATTGCTTGACACCAAAGAAATACTGCTAGTCTTGCTGCAGCTATAACAGCTTCTTACTGGCAAGAAACCTGTGTTTGAGGCTGGGAACTGGTGGTCCTAGCGATTGGAGCCCTCTGTGGAGAAGTGGCAAGGGCAAACCCATATGAGTGGCGATACCCGGTTATATCAGACTTTGTTGTAACAATTGCAGTTAGTGAAATGGCTCCTCAGTTCCCATCCTTGCTGAATCAACCCGTTCAAACGGGAGAAGTACTGTAGACTCTACTGTTATTACTGCTATTTAGAAGAAATCTAGTTCTACCGTTGTTGAAATGGCCTTGCGTCTGGATTACTTGACCTGTACCCAAGCAGTCGGGCATATTTTCATACCTGGCCACTGACTGAACCTGGATGGATGGAACCTGGGTTCTATGCAGCCCCCACTCCAGAAAAGGAGGAAAAGAAGGCTCCGTTGTGCAAAGGTAAAGAAGGTGGTGAGACTGTTGGCCCATAGTGGCCTTCTCCTCCAGCCTACTACACAACATTAGGGAATATGGCCCAGCATGCCTGTACATGCTGTTACTTAGCATGGGCACTTTACAAATATAACATCTTGTTACAACATCTGAACACTTTGTTGGCCGGGACGCTAAAGGATATCCATAATCTAAATGTTGTGTCTTGGATTCTAGATGGTGCTTCTAATTCACTCGAGATCTACATCATATGAGGTTTCAGAGTCATTCCATATTAATTCCTGAGAATGCAGGACAGACAACAGCGATGACACTGAATTACACCTAAATTCATCTTTCGGCATAAAGATATGTCAGACGATGACACTGGTAGGAGTTTGTGAGCTTGGGTTATAAGAGATTTACAAAACCAAGAGGGTGCAAAACTCTGTAGCGTGACCATACCCCTTTACTGATTAAAGTCTTGTAGCACTGAGCAGAAGATCTACTAAAAAATTTCAAACTGGTGAGAAAAGAGGAAAAAAAAGCGTTTTTGAAATCTTTTGTGGTGCTGTCAACTCTTAGTGAGAAGTGATTTCCACAATCTTAGAAGTATATTCAAAGAAATTCCCTGTTGGCACAGTCTCTTTTGATCTGATGAAGAGGATTCACTCCTGAAACAAATCATCCTTGTTAGACAAGAAGGTAAAAAAAGAGACTCATTAGCACTCACTTAAAATCTGGCTTTAAAAAAAAACTAAAAAAACCGGGTGTGTGGCACTGGAGGGTAACACTTGGAATCCAGAGAGGCACTTTGTGTGGCTCTTCTCCAGAAGAGGTCTCTGTTACAGGGGTTGGTTAACACTGGTGTGTGTAGAGCTCCGGCAATTGCTGCAAATTATTTTTTTACTTGGACTATTCGTAATGGAAATAGATGCCACATGAGGGTGACTACCCACTACAGTCCATTTTAACATTACAAGTCCCATGGACCCCTGCAGAAAAAAAAACGCTGCGAATTTCGCTGTGAAAAAAACCTGTAGTGGGTAGTCACCCTAAGGGTGGATTTAGACGACCGTATATCGGCTCAGTTTTCACGCTGAGCCGATATATGGTGTCCTCATCTGCAGGGGGGGAGGATGGAAGAGCCAGGGGCAGGGACTGAGCTCCCGCCCCCTCTCTGCCTCCTCTCCACCTACTTTCCGCCCATCTGCACTATTTGCAATGAAAGGAGGCGGGACGGGGGCAGGGCTAAGTTTCAAGAAGTAGCCCCGCCCCATCCCGCCTCTCCTCATTGCAAATAGTGCAGAGGGGTGGAGGCAGAAGGGGGCGGGAGCTCAGAGCACTGCTCCTGGCTCCTCCATCCTCCCCCCCCTGCAGAGAGAGACGACGTATATCGGCCGGCGTGAAAACCCAGCAGATATACGTTTGTCTGAATCCAGCCTCAGTCTGTTATTAGCTGTATTTAAAACTTATCAATTAGTTAACTTTCCCATCATAATATCCTTGCATTCTTGCACAATTTCCAAATATATTCTAACTATGTCAAAACTCACCTTAGCCTATGGTTATCTGAATTGTATTTGCCACTGAATAACACCAGGGCCCAATGTATGGACCCCCACTAGTAACTCGGAGACTTCTGCTGGACACTTGAATGGTCGAGAGGATGTTTGTAGCACTAAGGGCTCGTTCACGACTGCACTTTGGTTTTTCATTTAGCTGTTCTGAGCAGGCAAATGGAAAGTCATGGTTCCTTTTAAGTTCCCATTAATTTCAGTGGGAACTGAGGTGCTTCAGTTCAACTGACTTTTGCCTCCAATCCATTTCACTTTGCATATTTTAAACAATAGTAATTGCGCAGATTGTTTCTGTGGAAAAAAAAAAGGAAATCAAATGGAAAGGATACTTTTTTTAATTTTAAGGAATTGAATGGAAAGTTTTACTGGAAAACGGATACATTAAAAACGGATACATTAAAAACGGATGTAAACAGAAACAAATTGATGGAAACTGCCCATTTTTTAACAGATCCATCTACCAAATCCATTAAAAAAACGGAAACTATCTCTTACATTCATAAAAAATATGAATCCGTTCAAAATGGAAATCACATTGCTGATGTAAATGAGCCCTAACTAGTGGCTCCTCATTTAAAAAAGGTTCTTGCAGAAGTAGACGGTGTTTCGTCTCATTAAATGACCGTGTGGTTCTTGTAGAATTAGAAGGAGTTTTTTCATTGGCTTTCTGTTAAACCTGCTGGGGTTCTTGTAGTAGTAGATGGAGTTTCTTTTTTAAAGGTGGCTGTATATTTATAGGAGCAGGTTAACATCTTTTTTTCTTCCTTTGTGGATGACTAGTACATGCTTTGCAGAAAAAGTTGTTGGCCACATTAATCTTTGAAACATTTGTATCATTTAAACCTTCGCAATCCAATTTTGGATTCAGGGTTTCCTAGGGGGCTTTCTCTTTCTGCCATTATACAATGGCGCCATCTACTGGCTAGAGCCAGTACTGTGGTATGGGACATGCTGGAGAGGCCCCCGACAACAGATCGGCCAGTACTATACAGTAAGAATACCCTGCTGGACGTCTTCCGACATCGGAGCTGTACAGCCTCCAATCAGAATGTCTTCAGACGTCAGACAGTGGATTGGAAAGGGTTAAGACTAAGCTTTCCAGTGGAGCTGATTCCTGGTATGGTATGGAGCAAGACATGGTAACTAGTAGAGATGAGCGAGCACCAAAATGCTCGGGTGCTCGTTACTCGGGACGAAATTTTATTCTTTGCTCCGCTGTATTACCGGCGTATAAGGTGACAGTTGGGGGGTCGTCTTATACGCCCCGTCGCCTTATACGCCGGTATATACGGTATATATTTTTATTGTAACACATTTCTGGATGAATTGCAGGGAAGGGCTTATATATTTAAGCCCTTCCCGACAATTCATCCTGCGATCGCCGGCAGCCCATTGCTTTCAGTGGAACCTGCTGTATTGCCGGCTCCATTGAATTCAATGGGCAAACATCGTTCTTCTCTGCCACAGCTGTTACAGCTGTGGCAGAGAAGAATGATTTGTCTTCTATATGTTCTCAATGGGGTCGGCGCTGCTGCCGCCGGCCCCATTGAGCGCATATAGAGAAGAGAACAGGAATCGCAGATCGCACATAGGTGCGATCTGCGATTTCTATGGCCTAAGAAGGACCGTTGGGGTTCTTGAAGCCTAAAATCACTCCTAACACGCTCCCTATAGCAGCTCCGGCATCAACAGCACTTTCCCTGAACTATGTCAGAATGCATCTGTGGCGAGCCGCGGGAGGGGCCAATTTATATACTCGGGTGACACCTGATCTCGCCAGCCACTCACTGCAGGGGGGTGGTATAGGGCTTGAACGTCACAGGGGGAAGTTGTAATGCCTTCCGTGTCTTTCTATTGGCCAGAAAAGCGCGCAAATTTCTCAGGGAAGAAAAGGAAAGTAACTCGAACATTGCGTGGTACTCGTCTCGAGTAACGAGCATCTCGAACACCCTAATACTCGAACGAGTATCAAGCTCGGAGGGGTATGCTCGCTCATCTCTAGTAACTAGCCTTCAGGATTGGATGATTACTTACTATCGTTTTACAAGAAGAAATCCTGAGATATTTAGGTATAAAGGCCAAGGATGTTGCTTGTATCTTTTAATGTTCCTTGTACCTGTCATTGTCTGTTAAGGGCTGATGCAGGTGCTGGTACAACAAGGAAACGCTTTGCCTAATAAAGGGTTTCGCTGTTATCTTGATCTTCATGTTCAACGTGCTGTCATCCTCTTCTCCTGCACTTGTTGTAAGAATGTCACAATGCCAAGATTTGACCCTGGAAACGCCTGTGTCCCAGGCAGTGGCTCTTCTAACTGAGCTACATGGCAATAATAGACAGTTCTTGGAATTCCTTGCCTTGATTTTTTAATTATCCCCACCCCTTAATTCCTCCTTGACAGATTATTATGCTTCCTCTCTGTGGTCTAGCTCCTTTAACACGGAGCAATAACTCATTAGAATGAGCAAATGATAATTGGTTCGCTTGTTTGCTCATGCGGACGATTGATACAGGCTGATAAATCACTGAATTTGTGTTTGCTGATTGTTCAGTCGTTCACATTCACTATAGCATTGAGGGTGAATGACTGAACGATTGCTGTTTGCATGTTATGAGCGATGAACGATAAGTGAAGGAATTATCATTTGTCCTTCAATCATTGGCTGGGTTTACGATGATCGTTCAAATTCGCACAATCCATTGATTTTTTGAAGAATAAGCGTTACATGCTGCTTATCTGTGTCCTAAACCGGGACTACTGCTTTGACTACACTTGCTTCATTAACAATTTTCATCAAGTATAGCGTTCATAGCTTGTAAGTGTGTGTCGCGGCTCGTTGTGATGGCCACCATCTTTGTTGCTGCTCTACCGGGGTTGGCCACCATTCACATTCCTTTCTTCCAATGCGGCAGGTGCATGCCTGCACCCATACCTCAAAGGGGATATCCAGGGACAGGCGTTTTTTTCAAAAACATGCGTTGCCTGCGCTAGTAGAATAACAGAAGACAAATCCACTTTTCCCACCTCCTTGCAGCTGCTGTTCCACTGCAACTCGGTCCCGGCTGATCTTCACTTCCAAAGGGGAGTAATGACGACACATCACTAGGTCATGTGACCGGTGCACCTCTTCACTGGCTGAGGAGAGATGGTGATTGGCTACAGCGATCACATGACCATTTTGTCGGTGACATCATCACTGGCTGCCTGCTCCTGGAAGTGAAGACCAGTAGGAAGTGAGCTCTTTAAAACAGCAGCTTCGGGGAAGTAGTAGAAGGTGAATGTGTCTTCTGTTATGTTACTAGCACAAGCTGACCATGTTTTTGAAAAAAAAAGTCTGTCCCTGGATAGCCCCTTTAAAGTATGGGGGCAGCTATGCACAAGTGCCCTACAGGCAGATGCAAGGGACTGAGAACTGGAAAGGAAGTGGCATCTGTTGCATGGGAGAGAGGAATGTGAATGGTGGCCAACCACGGTAGCGGCAACAGTCCCCAATCTATCCCCACACAGGCCTGGCTAGATTAGCTCCCCTCCTCCCTAAAGTGGATGCCTAAGCAACTTGGTTCCACCTAATCAGAAGTTTGTGTGGTCTCCTGACTCCTGCTTGTTCCTGGCAATTCTTGTTTCTCCACCCCTGATCTCGGCTAAATTTTGTACGGTGTACAGTCTCTGCCAATTTCCTGCCCCGACTCGGACTGTTTATCATATTGCATCTGTTCTGACAGCTCTGACCTCTTGCCTAATTCCAGTACTGGAGTTTATGCTGCCTGCCCTGACCTTGGTTAAGTCTCCTAGTTTGGTCTCTGTTCAAACCCTCCGGTAACACGCCCTTATGTATATTAACTAGCTGTGAAATACCTGAGACTACTTCTGCGAGTAACGCCTGGGGAGCCTGCAGCGAAGACCAGATCCCAATTGGTTGGGTGAAAGGGTGAAGCCCAGTGCCCCAGGTGCTGCCTCCAGATTTAACCAAAATCAAATCAGTGTATGGCAAAGTGGATCCACATCTTGACTGCTGGTGAACATCGGTGAGATTTGTATAGGGGAAGGTGTAATTATCCTCTCCGCCAGCCTCCACCTGATGTCTTCTGTATGCCTGTATTAATAAATACGCATATTAATAGATAATAGTTGAACCTCTCATTATTTACAACGATTTTAGATCTTCTGCCTCTACTATATATTCCACTCAGTACAAATTCTTCTGGTCCAAAGTGTCCGTCCTATTCTGGAATGAACAAGTATGCTATCTGTTGTTTCGTGCATTAATAGCCATTGTTTAAACTGTGAACAATGCAGATCGTGGCACACACCGAATCTCACCAGTAACCCGCTTAGTGCCTCTGTGCTAACCTGAGCTTTCTCTTCTTCTATGCAGATCATCAGAAACTAGAGAGAGAAGCCCGGATCTGCCGCCTGTTAAAGCACCCAAATATCGGTAAGACTATTACTACCTCTTCATAGGATATACGTTAGTATGGTAACAAAGCTAGCATACTTTAAAAGTCCTTAAAGGGCTTGTACCAGAATTTCATGTTATTCCCTATCTCAAGAACAGGGGTCCCAAGTCCCATGTCCCGCAACTCTACCATTCTATGATTTTTGGTAGCGCCATTGAAATGAATGGAGCTCTGACTGTGCATGTACAGCCAGCGCTCTATTCACAGTGACGTCACTGCAGGGGGGGAGAAGCAGCAGTGACAGGAAAGCAGAACACAGGCAGGAGTCCTGTTCTCAAGATCAGCTGGGGTTTCAGCATTGAGGTCCCCCATGATCAGTAAGTTAGCTCCTATCCTATGGATATTAGATAACTTTAAATTCTGGTACAACCCCTCTAATATGGGTTAGTGAATCGAAACTGCAAGATGCAATCCCGCATCAGATAAGCTTTTTGCTGCAGAATTAAGATTGTCTTGCAGAATTGTTGTGGTGGATTTGTAACATAGAGAAGATATAATTCCACAATTAATATCTGCGGGAAAAAAAATTCCGTAGACCACATTCTGCAGTTAAAAACACTACTAAATCTACAGTAATTGACAAAATGCGCATCTGTGTCCTGTAGGCAATTCCATCCCTTGTAAAAGGTCCCCAAAGCGAAATACACCCTCTCCTACATAATAGCGTTACTAGATTACTGGAGAAGGGTAGTTGGACCAGGGATTATTCTGGTTGCCAGATTTGGAGTCAAGGAGCAATGTTTTTCCTCGAGATGATGAAAATTGGCTTCTACCTCATCAGGGGGATGGGGGCGGGGGAATACCTTTCTCTGGATCAACACTGATAGTAGGCTGAACTGAATGGACATGTTTTTTTTTAGGCCGAATGCACACGGGCAGAAATTCCGCAGCGAGATCCTGCATGAAATTTCCACCGTTGCACGCTGCCATAGGATTGCATTGGTTTATGTGGTTTATGCAATCCTATGCAGACAGCCATGATTTTGATCGTAGAATATTTGCGGAGTCTTGCAGAGGCTCGTACTGCCGCATCATCGCTGACCTGCCGGCTTTGCACTGCACATGTACGGCTCTGCGCCAGCCGGAACATCCGCAGAGCAGAGCGAAGATGCTGGACAGGTAAGCCGCGGGTCACTGCAGGGGCACGGGTTGCATCCCGCTGCGAGAATCTCGCAGGTCAGAATCCGACCCGGCTGTCTGCATTCGGCCTTAGGCTTACAAACTAAGTTACCATATTAGAGGATCCAATAAGAAAATGGTGTCTATACATTGGGGCTTATTTACTAACACTGTCTAAAGCCGGTCCACGGGTGATGATCTGCTTGCGATAAATCACCTGCGGATCACGCTATGAAAAGCTTTCCATAGGAATCATGGCGATTCTCCGCTCACGGGATTGAAATCGCAGCATGTGGCGATTTGCTGAGATCATCCGCGGTGAGCCTACCTATTAGGCTCATCACGGACACCTGTCAGTGGGTCCCCCTCCTCCCCTGCAGTGGAATATTGTGGACAGGCAGCCTTACACAAGCATAATCGTATTTGTGGGTGCATGAGCGTAGCATTTTTGCAGAACGAACAATGGTTTTTTGTGTGCCCATCGATGTATCTTACTGTACTTTTAAAGCCTACAAGGCAGGTTCATTTGCATGCGGCCAACAAAGATGCAGCAATCGAAATGGCTGAGAAGTTACAGATGTGTTCTTTTTGCTGCGTAATTACGCATTCGCGCCCCTTTCTATTGGCTTCTGTGGGGACCTTTGGTGTGCAAATACTCAGAAAAATAGAACATGTTCCATTTTTGTTGCACAACCAAAATGTGCGCAATGTGGATGAACCCATTGCAATCAAAGAATTCTCTTCTCTGCATATTGCGAAAGCCGTAAAACAGCGCAAATTTAAACTAGACAGTCTTAAAATGCCCCAGATGCATCACAGTAGCTCTACTGAATGATAAATCTGTTGAACTTTAAGACGGTCTAGTCTAGGTTTAGACTACCTTTCAGTTGGCTTAGTCTATGCCAAAATTTAGGTGCAATTTAGGCCACACCCCCTTTGCAATTTGAACCAGAAAATGGTCCGATTTTCAATAGTAAATAAGCCCCATTGTGTTATGCTTCGCCTACAATCACCTATGTTGTTATCAGGCCAGTTTTTCTATGCCCGAAACAGATCCAATTAGAGTTGAGCGAACATACTCTAGCGAGCTTGATGCTCATTCGAGTATTAGCGTACTCGATGGTGCTCGTTACTCGAGAGAGAGAGAGAAAAAAAAAAAACACGAACCAAGGAAAAAACAAAACAAAAGCTCGGGACCATGCGTTCCACATACAAAAATGCTCGAATCTCCCATTGTAGTCACTGGGGTTCGTTACTCGAATTTTCGAATTTTACGAAAAGCTCGAATAACGCGGACCCGAGCATTTGGGTGCTCGCTCATCTCTAGATCCAATGGATGACATTTTCATGTACTTTGTGTAAGCAGTCCAGCATACACAGCCAGAGGTTAATTTAACACGGGCAAGCACGATATCGAGCCCTGAAACTCGTCCCGATATCGCGCTCGGGAACGTGCGATTTCCCCGCAGAAGTATCAATCCTCCGGCGCGGCTGAAAGGTTCCAATGGGAAACCTCGCCTCACATTGCATCACGTGTACCTGGGCGAGATATGGGCACAATGGATGATGTGTTCCGAGGCAACACCCAAATATAGGACATGCCGCGATTTATTGCGTACCGCTATATGATCACTCATGTAGATGGCCCCATTCAAAAGATTGGGGTTCATATTTGTGTGTCTCACAACGCACAAATCTCGCAAGATTTTCTCGGCTGTGTGAAAGCGGCCTGACAGAAGCAACAGTGCTACATGCAGGGTCTTTCCGTCCAGCGTAGAGAGATGCCCGCATCACTACAGATGAATCAAATGCCAAAGCTGCCTCATATAAAAGCAGGGGATCAGTTCTGGCACCGATCTGGTTTCCCTCCATTTTTTTTTGGAGGGAAACTAAACCAGATGGCTGGAGAGATGTAGAGGGGCCATTGTACGATTATTGATTATCGTGTGAATGTTCCTTTCCTAATCAGCTCATCTGAATGTACATGGTGGCCATGGAAATGTAGGCCGGCACCAACTCTTATGAAAGCTGTCTGAGAGAAAAATCTGTCTTTGTTGCCCATAGCAACCAATCACAGCGCAGCTTTCATTTTACCTCAGCAGTATGAGAAATGAAAGCTGCACTGTGATTGGTTGGTATTTCTTATACTGCTGAGGTAAAATGAAAGCTGCTCTGTAATTGGTTGCTACGGGCAACAGAGACAGATCTTCTTTTAGTCCGCTTTCATAACAGCGTGGTGCCGGCTTGTTTTCTGTGACCTCTTGGTAGACATTATCAACTGCCGAATAAGCCAACGCTCGTTTGTTGGTTGATCTGCTAATTAATGCAAACATAAAAATTGTGCGCTGTACATCTCCCAGTGTGAATGGCAAGATGTCCAGCTGACCAATGACAGCTCCATGGGGACGAACGATCTTATTAGCGATGGTTAGCTTCATAAAGCTAATTACCTGCCTTGTGTAAACGGCGGTGAACAAGCGCTGATCTACATAATTTATCCATCGGTGCTCGTTACGGTGGGCTAATTGTCAGCCCGTTTAAGGGCCCTTTTACACAAGATAGCCTGTCGGGCTCGGAGCCTCTGACAGCCGCCCCAGCGTTGCTTGTATGCAGGAACGACCATCGCTCAGTGAATGAAGCAACTTCCTGTGTATGCGGTCCGCTCAGCGTTCAGCTTCTGTGCATCTATAAACTGAATGACAAACGATAAGTGTTCTAATTCATTCGTCGTTCAGTCGGTTTATCCATTTACATCGAACGCTAATCTTCAGATTCTCGCTGGATCGCGTGAATCTGCAGAATATTGGCCCGGATAAAAAAAACACTCATGGCGGCTTCATGCGAGCCTATGTGTTAAGCACAGAATAGAACCCATTGTTTTCAATGGGTTCATCCACACTTTCGCTTTTGCGCACACATGTTGTGCATGACCCCCCAAAAAAGTGTCCTGCTTTATTTTTGCGCGCATTTATGCATCTAAGGCACTATAGGATTCGTAAATGTACACCCGATCCCCGTGGGGAAATCCAAAAACACCGGGGACTAATTAGGCTGCACAGCCTTTTAAACCACGGTGCAGGTGTGTCCTACGCCAATGTAAATTGTCCTTGGCAGCGCAAAAGTATAGTAAAATACACTAAAACGTGAGCGATAGCGCGACATTCACTGCACAAAAAGTCACGTTATCGCAAGCATTTTTGCGCACACACCCGTGTGAAGCCAACCTAACTCAGCATTGTTCTAGGATAAGAATTGGAATTTAAGGCCACTTTCACACGGTCGAGAAAATCACGCGAGATTTGTTAGATATAGTGAGGCGCACAAATCTCTCATGAATATGACCCCCATTTTTTTTAATGGGGTCATACACATGAGCAATTTTTTTTCATGCATCAAACCCCGGTGAAGGAAAAAATCGCGGCATGTCCTTTATTTGGGCGTTTCCCTCAGATCACCTCACCCATTGTTTGCGAAGCATTTCACGGCGTCCAATCAGAGTGCGATGCAAGGTTTCCCATTGAAAACTGAAGTGATGCGTAGCGTTTTTGACACAACGAGAAATCGCACGATCATGATATTCAGCCGAGTTTCACGGCCTGATTTCACACTTGCCTGTGTGGAAATAGCCTGAGGCTGCGTTGACACTTGAAGTATTTTTTTTTTAGAAACTTTGCGCTTTTTTTTTCACAATTTTTGTGGTTTTTAAAAAACGCAGCCTTTTTTTTCGCTGCAGTTCAAAAACGCAGCAAAAAGCACCAAGTGTGGACATAGCCTTAAGGTTGGGGACTGTCCGTAATGCATCATTACCTTGTCACTACTCTGTTCCTAAATCTATCATTCCGTTCTTTTCACAGTACGCCTCCATGACAGTATATCAGAAGAAGGCTTCCACTATCTCATTTTTGATCTGTAAGTAAACAGTTAATTTGTCATCATATTTTTTTATTCATTAGAAATGGTATTTTTATACCCAATTAAAGAGGAGTTGTTTGCTCTCCTGACATGTCTGTTTTTGCATAAAATAACAATTCTAGAGTATGTGTATTTAGAACTCTGCATTGTGTTGTTCCCCTGTTGTTCCTCCTGGTAATGCATGAACAAGTTGGCAACTCATTGTTACTATTTCTCTTGTCACAGTTGGAGAATCAGTACTGACATGGAAAAGGCCCTTTTACATGGGCCAGCAGTCTGTTTCAAACTGAAAGTCCTGCCGCCAGCTCGCTGGCTTCTCATCCACTTCTCGCTCCCCACTCAGCGCCTCCTATGGGAAGCGCTGAGCGGAGAGCTGTCACACAGGACGAGAAGCCAGCAAGTGCTAACAAGGTTTTTTAAGATGACTTAAAAGTCGGCTTACACAACCGTTAACGACGAGTGAACGATCTTTTCGCTTTACACTGAATGATTATTGCTCACTTTCGCTCATTTAGATGAATTTTGAGCAATAACTGTTGAGTGTAAAAGGGCCTTAAGGCCTTATTCACATGAGCGTTTTTACGTATCTATATGTTGGACGCAAATCGTGACCATTCAGATGGCCGATGTTTAGCCGTGTAAAATGTTGAGCTGGCAACAATAGCAGATATGCGACCGAATACAGTGGCCAATTTTATACGCGGACGGAACAGTTAGGTCTTGCCCTATGTTTCGTCCAAAATATGCTTTTGGCTCCTAGGATCACCCTGTTGGATAACAGGTCCACTACAAATAAATCTGACAGGAAGGATCACAGGTCCACTATAAACATGTGACAGAAAGGATTACAGGTCAACTCTAAAGAGATGTCGGGATGTATAACAGATTTACTATAAACAGATATGACAGGATCCATCACAAGTCCACTATAAACATGTGACAGGAAGGATCACAGGTTCACTGTAAACATGTGACAGGAGGGATCAGAAGTCCACTATAAACATGTGACAGGAGGGATCACAGGTCCACTATAAACATGTGACAAGAGGGGTCACAGGTCCACTATAAACATGTGACAGAAGGGATCACAGGTCCACTATAAACACATGTGAAAGGAAGAATCACAGGTCCACTATAAAAATGTGACAAAGGATCACAGGTCCACTATAAACAGATGTTGTCAGGACAGATCACAGGTCCACTATAAATAGATGTGACAGGAAGGATGACAGGTCCACTATAACAGACATGTCAGAAGGGAAGACAGATGGGCTAATAACAGATGTGACAGGAAAGATCACAGGACCACTATAAACATGAGGGATCACAGGTCCTCTATAAACAGATGTTGTCAGGAGGGATCACAGGTCCACTATAAACAGATATGACAGGAGGAATCACAGGTCCACTATAAACAGATGTGACAGGAGGGATCACAGGTTCACTATAAAAAGATGTGACAGGAGGAATCACAGGTCCACTATAAAGAGATGTGACAGGAGGGATCACAGGTCCACTATAAACAGATATGACAGGAGGGATCACAGGTCCACTATAAACAGATGTGACAGGAGGGATCACAGGTCCACTATAAACAAATGTGACAGGAGGGATTACAAGTCCACTATAAACAGATGTGACAAGATCGATCACAGGTTCTCTATAAACAGGTGACAGGAAGGATCACAGGTCCACTAAACAGATGTGGCAGGAGGGATGACAGATTCATTTTAATGAAACAAAAAAGAAAGGTAGGGTGCTACATAACCAGAAATAAAGCCAAAATATATGCTATACAGAATCTTTATTGTTGGGTTGTCGATCCAGGGATTATTCTGATTAGTAGATTGAAGTGAGGAAGGAATTTTTTCCCCTTAAGGGCGAAGTCTGATGACCGTTTTTTTGCACGTGCCTATGTACGCAAAAAAAGCATGCCTGACAGAACCATTGGTTCCTATGATGTGTTCACATGTCCATCTTGAATTCAATGAGCGGCTGAGTCCTGCCTATGATTGGCTGAGCGCTGTGATCAATCACAGGCAGCGCTCAGTTGACATGTCATGGCTGAGCGCTGCCTCTGATTGGTCACAGCACTCAGCCAATCAGAGGCAGTGCTTTCTGGAGGCAGGAATGTTTCAGTCCCCGGCCACCAGAAGACAGATGAAGACTGCCGGGGACCGGGAGAAGAACGGCATAGCGCTTCTAGGTGAGTTAATTTTTTTTTACTGCAGTTAGGGATGATTTTCAGGAAGGGGCTTACATTTAAATCCCTTCCCTGAAAATCACTGCTGGGGTTGCCTGCATCCCATTGCTTTCAATAGGGCCAGTAGCAGCAGTGCTGGCCCCATTGAAAGCAAAGGGAGAACATTGCGTTCCTTTGCCACAGCTGTCACAGGGATGAAAGAATCTCCTGCCATAGCTGTCACAGCTGTGGCAGAGGATCGCGATCTTCTCTGTATGTTTTCAATTGGGCTGGTGGGGTTGCCACTGGCCCCATTGACAACAAGGTGAAACCCCTAGATGTGACAGGAATCCCCTGCTGCAGCTGTCAGTAGCACTGGCCCCATAGAAAGCAATGGGAACGGAGCTTCGGTCACGGGCATTTTGAACATGCGTAGAGCGGGGTTTTTTTGCGCAGATAATTGCGCAAAAAAAATGCTCGTCGGACTGAGACTTAAATGGGGAAAATTTGCTTCTACCTCATCTTTGTCTTCCTCTGGATCAACATTGAGGGCTAAAAGGCAGAACTGGATGGATATGTGTCTTTTTTATATTCACAAGGTGTTGCACCAATGTGTGTAATCACCTAAATATTGCCCCATAAACAGACATAAATTCTGTCCAAAAATGTGTAAATACGAGTGTTGTACTCCCATGTATTTAATATAACACTCTCATAGGAATCATTATTAAAGTCAGCATAGAGACAAATATCTAATGTTGCGTTAACGTAAATACTCAATGATGCAGTTACCATCTATATAATTAAAAGCAGAGGGAATAGCAAGGCCCACACATCACCAGCTTCTTCAGGGGTTCCCTGGACAGAATTTATGTCTGGATTTGGGGGAATTTTAGGTGGTTACAAATATTGGTGCAGCACTTTATGAATATTTGTGCTTTTTGCGGTTTTAAATGCTTTTGAGGGCCCTTTCACGCGGGCGTATGCACGACTACGCTGATATAGAGTTTAGTTGCGCATGACCTGATTTTTTTTTTCTCTGCGTATTTAACCTTGCACACTATAGCAGGAAGATAGGTCCTGCCCTATTAACTACATTCGACTATGATAGAGCAAGTCCTATATTTTCTCACCTGTACTATTAACGGGTGGGAATATCGCTAGTGAAGATGAAACCATTGAAATCATCTTGTAATGCAGCCATGATTATTACAACCACATAATGGGATAAAATCACGCCTATCAGTTTAAGCCCTAACTGATTTAACTGCATTTATGTACATTAAGGGCAAAAACACATGGGCGTATGCACAACTATGCACGCTATAGGAGGGGAGGGGCAGCAGGTGTTCAAACCATCTTCAGGGAAGACGGGGGAATACACTCCAACAAACGCATGCAAACTCACCACATTCTGAGCAAACACCAGAAACAAACGTAACAGTCGTGGGACAAACAGACACCAGGTGAAACAATCACCAATAAACGCCTCTCCCTTGCAAGCTAGCGGGACACATCACGGCTCCCGGCAATACCGCTAGTCCCTACACTAACCAGGAGTCCAGATACATAACCAAAAAAAACCACAAGACACAAAGCTTTCTTGCAGCCACCACACATAGAACCTGCTCACACAACACAGAGAGAGAAATGAGAACAGAGAAAGCTGACCACACCTGGGAAAAGAACTTTTATGTGTACTGACCTAGAGCGATTGGCTAACTGGAGACACACGTGTCCAGCCAGCACAATCCTCCACACCTCAGCAGGAAAGCTCCAGAGAACTTATAGTACAATGGATCTCAGGAGACAGACGTGACAATATCATTTGGGTCCAAAATTCTATGGTAATTAGTTTCTGATTCTGAATATATCTTTATAGCAATCAAAGCACAAAATTCATCCTATGCATAGGCATAAATGTCAAACATCAACTTCTGACTTCCTTCAGTCACCACTAGAGGAAGCCCAGGCACTTACTACATACTGGTCTACTATTGGGTTTAATGTATGTATAGTGGTATGCAGTTTGCTCCTAAGCTCCTCCTAGTGGTGGCTGTAGGTATGGATTGTTTAACCTTTGATTATGCTGGGGATTTGGTTTTTTTTTCTACATCAGAAAAAACGATGCTCCAACCTCTGTAATGTAATTAGCACATAATTTCTCACTTCCATTTTATTGTACATTTTATGTAGGATCTATCTAGTGCATAATGCAGACAGGGGCTTGGTTCTTCTTCTATCGCTACAGTTCTTTCCTATTCCTTGTCGGAGTTAAGAAATGTGTTGTTGCGTCCATACTGCACAAGAGCACCATGCCCAGCATGGACTTAGCGTGGCATTGACATAGAAACACAAAAAGCACACACAATACAATGCTGGAGTATATTACACCACTCCAGGCACAACAGATGGAAAAACCTGTCCCTTTACAAATCAGAGGAAAAGGGGAATCCCTGTCTAAAAGCAGGGTAGATGTCCTGGTACGGACGGCCCCACGGTCTTCACGTAGTACCTGAGTATCCCTGATGGGACACCTGGAGAGATGCACGGCAAAGAAGCTGAGCAAAGACAAAGGAAAGCAAAAGGAAACATAACCAGTCCTTAGCTGAATGTAGAAAGCTTACACCGAGGATAGAGGTTCCAAACGGCTCCAACAACTCCTCTAAATGCCTGAATCACTCCTATACACCTGGCATACCTGCACGCATACACAGATGGTATAGATATGGTATGAGGTATAGGTTCATATTTTGGCCAAGATACTTAAGCCCACGAGAGTCCTCATTGTCTCGTGGGTCTCTACTCTCACAAGATAACTTCCACATGAATCCTACCTGAATGCGGGACAATTGTCCCAATAGAGACAGCCCCACGCTGGAACCTGAGGACCTTACTTGCCCAAAGATGGTAAACAATCCAAAGCAGGACAGGACATAGTTCACATCAACACACCAGGGATTGCATGCAACATAGAAAAGGACTGTTCATACCTCATGTCTGTCCACCTGCGCAGACCCACAGAACATATCACTATTCACACACACAGAACAACATGCATGAAAGCCAACCCCAGGGTGTTGGGAAACCAGCATCCTCTAACCAGAGAAGCTGGTATTTGTGTGCAGCAGACCAGTGGGGATTGGCTAGCTGCAGAAATCACCCAGCCAGCTCAATTACCCCACACCTGTAAAGATTTGCTCCTGGAAACCCATAGAACAGGTCTCAGCACCATAACCTAACAGGTATGATCCTAAACTTCCTCCCCCCTTGTTTGTTAACCTTGGTGTACCTGGAAAAGGGTCCAACGTGAGCCCTAATTACTGTGCTGGGCTTATACTGTACACTAGAGATGAGCGAACACCAAAATGTTCGGGTGTTCGTTATTCGTAACGAACTTCCCGTGATGCTCGAGGGTTCGTTTCGAACAACGAACCCCATTGAAGTCAATGGGCGACCAGAACATTTTTGTATTTCGCCGATGCTCGCTAAGGTTTTCATGTGTGAAAATCTGGGCAATTCAGGAAAGTGATGGGAATGACACAGTGACGGATAGGGCAGGCGAGGGGCTACATGTTGGGCTGCATCCTAAGTTCACAGGTCCCACTATTAAGCCACAATAGCGGCAAGAGTGGGCCCCCCCCCCTCCCAACAACTTTTACTTCTGAAAAGCGCTCATTAGCATGGCATACCTTTGCTAAGCACCACACTACCTCCAACAAAGCACAATCACTGCCTGCATGACACTCCACTGCCACTTCTCCTGAGTTACATGCTGCCCAACCGCACCCCCTCCCCCCCACAGCGCACACCAAAGTGTCCCTGCGCAGCCTTCAGCTGCCCTCATGCCACACCACGCTCATGTCTATTTAGAATTGCGTCTGCCATGACGAGGGACCGCAGGCATACACTGCAGAGGTTGGCACGGCTAGGCAGCGACCCTCTTTAAAAGTGGCGGAGCGATAGCCCACAATGCTGTACAGAAGCAATGAGAAATAGAATCCTGTGCCACCGCCATCAGGAGCTGCACACGTGGGCATAGCAATGGGGAACCTATGTGCCACACACTATTCATTCTGTCAAGGTGTCTGCATGCCCCAGTCAGACCGGGCTTTTTAATTCATAGACACAGGCAGGTACAACTCCCTATTGTGAAGTCCCTGTCGACCCACAGCATGGGTGGCTCCCTGGAACCCACCGGCGGTACACAAAAATATCCCATTGCATTGCCCAACACAGCTGAGGTAGTAATGTCGTGCGTAATACAGGTGGGCTTCGGCCCACACTGCATGCCCCAGTCAGACTGGGATTCTTTACAAGTGGACACATGTAGGTTTAACTCCCTGTGGACCCACTGCCTGGGTGGGTGCCAGGAAGCCACCGGCGGTACATAGAAATATCCCATTGCATTGCCCAACACAGCTGAGGTAGTAATGTCGTGCGTAATACAGGTGGGCTTCGGCCCACACTGCATGCCCCAGTCAGACGGGTTCTTTAGAAGTGTACAGATGTATTAAAAACTCAGTGTGCACCTACAGCATGGGTGGCTCCCTGGAACCCACCGGCGGTACACAAAAATATCCCATTGCATTGCCCAACACAGCTGAGGTAACGTCAGCTGTAATGCAGGTGGGCTAAAAATTAATTTGATTACACTGTAGGCGAGGGCCCACAAAAATTGCTGTATCAACAGTACTAATGTACATCCCAAAAATTGGCCATGGCCAGCCAAGAGGGCAGGTGAAACCCATTAATCGCTTTGGTTAATGTGGCTTAAGTGGTAACTAGGCCTGGAGGCAGCCCAGTGTAACGAAAAATTGGTTCAAGTTAAAGTTCCAATGCTTTTAAGCGCATTGAAACTTATAAAAATTGTTCTGAAAAATTATTTGAGTGAGCCTTGTGGCCCTAAGAAAAATTGCCCGTTCAGCGTGATTACGTGAGGTTTCAGGAGGTGGAGCAGGAGGAGGAGGAGGAGGAATATTAGACACAGATTGATGAAGCAGAAATGTCCCCGTTTTGGATGGTGAGAGAGAACGTAGCTTCCATCCGCGGGTGCAGCCTACGTATTGCTTACGTATCGCTGCTGTCCGCTGGTGGAGAACAGAAGTCTGGGGAAATCCAGCCTTTGTTCATCTTGATGAGTGTTAGCCTGTCGGCACTGTCGGTTGACAAGCGGCTACGCTTATCTGTGATGCTTCCCCCAGCCGCACTAAACACCCTCTCCGACAACACGCTAGCCGCAGGACAAGCAAGCACCTCAAGGGCATACAGGGCTAGTTCAGGCCACGTGTCCAGCTTCGACACCCAGTAGTTGTAGGGGGCAGAGGCGTCACCAAGGATGGTCGTGCGATCCGCTACGTACTCCCTCACCATCCTTTTGCAGTGCTCCCGCCGACTCAGCCGTGACTGGGGAGCGGTGACACAGTCTTGGTGGGGAGCCATAAAGCTGGCCAGGCCCTTAAAGACTGTTGCACTGCCTGGGATGTACATGCTGCTCGATCTACGCACATCCCCTGCAACATGGCCCTCGGAACTGCGCCTTCTGCCACTAGCGCTGTCGGCTGGGAATTTTACCATCAGCTTGTCCGCAAGGGTCCTGTGGTATAGCAACACTCTCGAACCCCTTTCCTCTTCGGGAATCAGAGTGGGCAGGTTCTCCTTATACCGTGGATCGAGCAGTGTGTACACCCAGTAATCCGTAGTGGCCAGAATGCGTGCAACGCGAGGGTCACGAGAAAGGCATCCTAACATGAAGTCAGCCATGTGTGCCAGGGTACCTGTACGCAACACATGGCTGTCTTCACTAGGAAGATCACTATCAGGATCCTCCTCCTCCTCCTCCTCCTCCTCCTCAGGCCATACACGCTGAAAGGATGACAGGCAATCAGCCGGTGTACCGTCAGCAGCGGCCCAAGCTGTCTCTTCCCCCTCCTCCTCATCCTCCTCATGCTCCTCCTCCTCCTCCTGTACGCGCTGAGAAATAGACAGGAGGGTGCCCTGACTATCCAGCGGCATACTGTCTTCCCCCGCCCCCGTTTCCGAGCGCAAAGCAGCTGCCTTTATGGTTTGCAGGGAATTTCTCAAGATGCATAGCAGAGGAATGGTGACGCTAATGATTGTAGCATCGCCGCTCACCACCTGGGTAGACTCCTCAAAATTACCAAGGACATGGCAGATGTCTGCCAACCAGGCCCACTCTTCTGAAAGGAATTGAGGAGGCTGACTCCCACTGCGCCGCCCATGTTGGAGTTGGTATTCGACTATAGCTCTACGCTGTTCATAGAGCCTGGCCAACATGTGGAGCGTAGAGTTCCACCGTGTGGGCACGTCGCACAGCAGTCGGTGCACTGGCAGCTTAAAGTGATGTTGCAGGGTGCGCAGGGTGGCAGCGTCCGTGTGGGACTTGCGGAAATGTGCGCAGAGCCGGCGCGCCTTTACGAGCAGGTCTGACAAGCGTGGGTAGCTTTTCAGAAACCGCTGAACCACCAAATTAAAGACGTGGGCCAGGCATGGCACGTGCGTGAGGCTGCCGAGCTGCAGAGCCGCCACCAGGTTACGGCCGTTGTCACACACGACCATGCCCGGTTGGAGGCTCAGCGGCGCAAGCCAGCGGTCGGTCTGCTGTGTCAGACCCTGCAGCAGTTCGTGGGCCGTGTGCCTCTTATCGCCTAAGCTGAGTAGTTTCAGCACGGCCTGCTGACGCTTGCCCACCGCTGTGCTGCCACACCGCGCGACACCGACTGCTGGCGACATGCTGCTGCTAACACATCTTGATTGTGAGACAGAGGAGGAGGAGGAGGAGGAGGGTGCTTTAGTGGAGGAAGCATACACCTCCGCAGATACCAGCACCGAGCTGGGGCCCGCAATTCTGGGGGTGGGTAGGACGTGAGCGGTCCCAGGCTCTGACTCTGTCCCAGCCTCCACTAAATTCACCCAATGTGCCGTCAGGGAGATGTAGTGGCCCTGCCCGCCTGTGCTTGTCCACGTGTCCGTAGTTAAGTGGACCGTGGCAGTAACCGCGTTGGTGAGGGCGCGCACAATGTTGCGGGAGACGTGGTCGTGCAGGGCTGGGACGGCACATCGGGAAAAGTAGTGGCGACTGGGAACTGAGTATCGCGGGGCCGCCGCCTCCATGATACTTTTGAAGGACTCAGTTTCCACAACCCTATACGGCAGCATCTCAAGGCTGATGAATTTTGCTATGCGGACGGTTAACGTTTGAGCGTGCGGGTGCGTGGCGGCGTACTTGCGCTTGCGCTCGAACACTTGCGCAAGCGACGGCTGAACGGTGCGCTGAACTACACTGCTGGATGGGGCCGAGGACAGCGGAGATGAGGGTGTGGGTGCAGGCCATGAGGCGGTAGTGCCTGTGTCCTGAGAGGGGGGTTGCATCTCAGTGGCAGGTTGGGGCACAGGGGGAGAGGCAGGGGTGCAAACCGGAGACGGTGAACGGCCTTTGTCCCACCTTGCGGGGTGCTTGGCCATCATATGTCTGCGCATGGTGGTGGTGGTGAGGCTGTTGGTGTTGGCTCCCCGGCTGAGCTTTGCGCGACAAAGGTTGCACACCACTGTTCGTCGGTCGTCAGGCGTCTCTGTGAAAAACTGCCAGACCTTAGAGCACCTCGGCCTCCGCAGGGTGGCATGGCGCGAGGGGGCGCTTTGGGAAACACTTGGTGGATTATTCGGTCTGGCCCTGCCTCTACCCCTGGCCACTGCACTGCCTCTTGCAACCTGCCCTGCTGATGCCCTTGACTCCCCCTCTGAAGACCTGTCCTCCTGAGTAAGCGTTGCACACCAGGTGGGGTCAGTCACCTCATCGTCCTGCTGCTCTTCCTCCGAATCCTCTGTGCGCTGCTCCCTGGGACTTACTGCCCTTACTACTACCTCACTGCAAGACAACTGTGTCTGATCGTCATCGTCCTCCTCACCCACAGAAAGTTGTTGAGACAGTTGGCGGAAGTCCCCAGCCTCTTCCCCCGGACCCCGGGAACTTTCGAATGGTTGGGCATCAGTGACGATAAACTCCTCTGGTGGGAGAGGAACCGCTGCTGCCCAATCTAAGCAGGGGCCCGAGAACAGTTCCTGGGAGTGTTCCCGCTCCTGAGCAGGTGTCATTGTAGTGGAGTGAGGAGGCTGGGAGGAAGGAGGAGCAGCAGACAGAGGATTCGGATTGGCAGCAGTGGACGGCGCAGAACTGCGGGTAGACGATAGGTTGCTCGAAGCACTTTCTGCCATCCAGGACAGGACCTGCTCACACTGCTCATTTTCTAATAACCGTCTCCCGCGTGGACCCATTAATTGGGCGATGAATGTGGGGACGCCAGAAACGTGCCTCTCTCCTAATCGCGCAGCAGACAGCTGCGACACACCTGGATCAGGAGCTTGGCCTGTGCCCACACCCTCACTTGGCCCTCCGCGTCCTCGGCCACGTCCACGTCCACGTCCTCTAGGCTTACCCCTACCCCTCAGCATGCTGTATTACCAGTGATTAGATTTCCCAGGCAGGAAATAAATTGGCGCAAGACTGCAGGCCAAATATAATTTTTGCCCTTTTTGGAAAACGAAAGGCCCCACTGCCTCTAGTGAATGAATTATCAAAGTTTAATAACTGTGCTGTGTCCCTGCTTATGTGTCACAGAACGTGAGGGTAGCAGAGTTATTAACTGTGGCAGAGCAGGAATTTTTTTTTCCCAATTAAGGAAAGCAAATGGCGAAGCCAGCAGTAAAGCGTAGCTGGGTGCGTATGATTTAGCAATGTTTTTCACGCAGCTCACACGTCTCCACAGGCGTAAGGACGGACAGAGGCTGGACAAATAGATTTGTTTTCAGTTTTTTCCCACCAACAGGCAGCACTGCGTATATTCAATGAACCGGAGAAGTTTAATAACTGTGCTGTGTCCCTGCTTATGTGTCACAGAACGTGAGGGTAGCAGAGTTATTATAACTCTTGGAGAGCAGGTATTTTTTTTCCCAATTAAGGAAAGCAAATGGCGAACCCAGCAGTAAAGCGTAGCTGGGTGCGTATGATTTAGCAATGTTTTTCACGCAGCTCACACGTCTCCACAGGCGTAAGGACGGACAGAGGCTGGACAAATAGATTTGTTTTCAGTTTTTTCCCACCAACAGGCAGCACTGCGTATATTCAATGAACCGGAGAAGTTTAATAACTGTGCTGTGTCCCTGCTTATGTGTCACAGAACGTGAGGGTAGCAGAGTTATTATAACTCTTGGAGAGCAGGTATTTTTTTTCCCAATTAAGGAAAGCAAATGGCGAACCCAGCAGTAAAGCGTAGCTGGGTGCGTATGATTTAGCAATGTTTTTCACGCAGCTCACACGTCTCCACAGGCGTAAGGACGGACAGAGGCTGGACAAATAGATTTGTTTTCAGTTTTTTCCCACCAACAGGCAGCACTGCGTATATTCAATGAACCGGAGAAGTTTAATAACTGTGCTGTGTCCCTGCTTATGTGTCACAGAACGTGAGGGTAGCAGAGTTATTATAACTCTTGGAGAGCAGGTATTTTTTTTCCCAATTAAGGAAAGCAAATGGCGAACCCAGCAGTAAAGCGTAGCTGGGTGCGTATGATTTAGCAATGTTTTTCACGCAGCTCACACGTCTCCACAGGCGTAAGGACGGACACAGGCTGGACAAATAGATTTGTTTTCAGTTTTTTCCCACCAACAGGCAGCACTGCGTATTTTCAATGAACCTGAGAAGTTTAATAACTGTGCTGTGTCCCTGCTTATGTGTCACAGAACGTGAGGGTAGCAGAGTTATTAACTGTGGCAGAGCAGGTATTTTTTTTCCCAATTAAGGAAAGCAAATGGCGAAGCCAGCAGTAAAGCGTAGCTGGGTGCGTATGATTTAGCAATGTTTTTCACGCAGCTCACACGTCTCCACAGGCGTAAGGACGGACAGAGGCTGGACAAATAGATTTGTTTTCAGTTTTTTCCCACCAACAGGCAGCACTGCGTATATTCAATGAACCTGAGAAGTTTAATAACTGTGCTGTGTCCCTGCTTATGTGTCACAGAACGTGAGGGTAGCAGAGTTATTATAACTCTTGGAGAGCAGGTATTTTTTTTCCCAATTAAGGAAAGCAAATGGCGAACCCAGCAGTAAAGCGTAGCTGGGTGCGTATGATTTAGCAATGTTTTTCACGCAGCTCACACGTGTCCACCGCCCGTAAGGACGGACAGAGGCTGGACAAATAGATTTGTTTTCAGTTTTTTCCCACCAACAGGCAGCACTGCGTATATTCTATGAATAATAACTGTGTTGTGGCCCTGCCTATACAATTCTTTCCCTGCAGTATCAATGGAGGGTGGAATGCTCTGCAGAGGCGATTTTGAGAAGCCCAAAAAAAATGCAGCACAGCTAACAGCAGCCTGGACAGTACTGCACACGGATAAATATGGCCCTAGAAAGGACCGTTGAGGTTCTTGAAGGCTACACTCACTCCTAACACTCTCCCTGCCTATGCAGCACTTCTGTCCCTAATGCCAGGTGCAACGGTCTGCAGAGGCGATTTTGAGAAGAAAAAAAATCCCACTGCTAACAGCAGCCAACACACAGCTATCAGTGGCCCTAATAAGGACCTTTGGGGGGTCTTGAAGCCTACACTAACTACCAATTCTTTCCCTACAGCAGCTCCGGTATAAACAGCACTGTCCCTCATCTAACTCACACCGCATCTGAGGCGAGCCGCGGGAGGGGCCGACTTTTATATTAGGCGAACACCTGATCTCGCCAGCCACTCACAGCAGGGGGGTGGTATAGGGCTTAAACGTTGCAGGGGGAAGTTGTAATGCCTTCCCTGTCTTTCAATTGGCCAGAAAAGCGCGCTAACGTCTCAGGGAAGGAAGTGAAAGTAACCAGAACACCGCATGGTGTTCGTCACGAATAACGAACATCCCGAACACCCTAATATTCGCACGAATATCAAGCTCGGACGAACGCGTTCGCTCATCTCTACTGTACACTGATCAGCCATAACATTGAAACAACTAACAGGAACAGTCATCATGGATTATATGATGATAATGGCACCTGCCAGGGGTGCGATATATCAGGCAGCAAGTGATCAGTCAGTTCTTGAAGTTGATGTGTCAAAATCAGAAAAAAATTAGGAAGTGTAAAGATATGAGTGACTTCAACAAAGAACAAATTGTGACGGCTAGACGATAGGATCTCCAAACAGCAGGTCTTGTGGGTTCTCGGTATGTAATAATAATAATGACTCCTTCCCCTTCTGTAACATACATGTTTGCCATTGAGGTGTGGGGTGGGTATTAAGTGGTCTCAGGCTGTTTCAAACAGCTGTCTCCCACTGTAAACAGCCCATAATGGAGTTTGCTTCAATTACTGTTGGACAGCGTACATGCACAGTCAATCCTGACTTCAGCCTGTAAACTGTCAGTTGGAGGTAGGGGGCTCTCCCCTCTGACTCAACATCAGCCCCCCCATCACCCCCGGTAAGATTGCAGGATGCTGATGGTGCCCATGGTAGCCTTGCACCTAGTAAAGGCTCAGATGACTGCCATGTATTTAACCATATTAAGCCTTGTCTACAGTACAGCTTAATATGCGATCGCTAAAATGACAATACACTGCAATATACCTTTTAATCCCTAAGGGACTAACAAAACATGTAGAAGTTATGGGAAATAAAATCTTTACAATTAATAAATTATCTTTTTGCACTTTTTCAACAAAACAATCGAGACAATAAAAAAATAAACATAATTTGCATTGCCACTGGAGATGAGCGAGCATACTCACTAAAGGCAATTGCTCGAGCGAGCATTGCCCTTAGGGAGTACCTGCCCGCTCGGAAGAAAAGATTCGGCTGCCGGCGGCAGGCAGGGAGCTGCGGGGGAGAGCGGGGAGGAACGGAGGGGAGATCTCTCTCTCCCCCTTGCTCCCCCTTGCTCAGTGCCGCAACTCACCTGTCACCCCCGCCGGCAGCCGAACCTTTTCTTCCGAGCAGGGAGATACTCGCTAAGGACAATGCTCGCTCGAGCAATTGTCCTTAGCGAGTATGCTCGCTCATCTCTAATTGCCACATCTGAAAAAGCCTGAACTATCTAAGTATTGCCTTATTCATCTCACATAGTGAACACTGTCAAAAAAAAACTTTACATAATGCCAGTTTTTTTTTTGGCCACTCCATTTCCAATAAAAATTAAATAAAAAGTGATCAAAAATCTACATGCATCAAAACATCGTAGCAATAAAAACTACAGCTCACCTCACAAAACTAACTTGGTGTTTAGTAGGCACTGGAGATGAGCGAGCGTACTCGTTTAGGGCGATTTTGCAATCGAGCATCGCGTTTTTCAAGTAACTAACTACTTGGGCGAAAAGATTCGGGGGGTGCCGGGGGTGAGCGGGGGGTTGCAGAGGGGAGTGGGGGGGGGGAGACAGAGAGCACCCGCTCCACCATGCCACCCCCCCCCCCGAATCTTTTTGCCCGAGTAGTCAGTTACTAGAAAAAAGCGGTGCTCGATTGCGAAATCGCCCTAAACGAGTACGCTCGCTCATCTCACCTTACTATGCCATTAGAAACCTCTGTGCTGTGGCCTCCAAATCTTGCTGCATGTCTTTTGCAGTCATTTGAGGGTTTCTGACCATCTGCCAAGTGGCACTGGCGATAACATTCCTTCTGCTATGTCCAGGTAGTGTAGCTAGTGTTTCTTTAACTTTCAGCCTGTAAACTATGCTTCCAATTGTATCTCTAGGAACATTCAGTGCCTTGCTTTTTTGTATGCTTTTCAATGCTTGTGCAAGGCAGTAAACTTCTTTCTTAACTTTTTAGACCTCTCTCTAGACTTTGACATTTGATTGCATATTAGAAGTATGGCTAATTCAATAAAGCTCTGGCCGGTCCAGGTATTTGATGTGTTTCATCTCAAGCACATGTGATGCAACTAATGGAGCACTTGATTGGTTACATTGGGTGTGCTTAAGACAACGCCTACTTTGCAAATACATGCTGTCATGAGGGATTTTATTCATGGGTTTGAATAATTCTGAGACTTCATTAGTTATTAACCCCTTAGTGACCAAGGCTGATTGCACCTTAGTGACCAGGCCAAATTTTGGAAATCTGTCACTTTAACATAGAATAACTCCCTAAAGGTTTTGCATATCCAAGTGATTCTGACATTGTTTCTTTGCCACATACTGTACATCATTTTGGTGGTAAAAATAGACCTATAGAATTTGGGAATTTCTTAAAGAAATTGTCATTTTTTCACATTTTTAACTGCAATATCTCAAATATGTGCAAACATACTATACAAATTTTTGATGATATATATATTTCATTCTTTTTACTTTATTCTGGAAGCACATTTGAAAAACTTCAGTTTTTTTAACCATTTTGGAGACATACAAATTTAATATTGATTATCAACATTTTGAGGAACATTTTGTTTTCTTACACCAAGCCAAGATTGCAAAGGCTCATAGGTGTCAGGATAATAGATACCCCCACAAATAACCCCATTTTAAAAAATACACATTTTAACGTATTTACTAAGGGGCGTCATGAATATTTTGACCCCACAGCTTCTTTTCAGGAATTAATGCAATTTAGAGGAGAAAAAATAAAATGTCATATTTTTGCAAATATGTCATTTTAAAGACAGGATTTATTTCTATAGCGCACATGAAAATGGGGATTTGCACCCCGAAATGGATACCCCTGTTTGTCCTTTGTTCAGAAACATACCCGTTGTGGCCCTAATATTATGTCTGTATGCACAAGGGAGCCCAAACCGAAAGGTGCAGCGGTAGTTTTCAGAACACACATTTTGCTTGAAGGTGATTTAGGCCCCATAGCTCACTTGTAGAGACTGGAATGCCCAAAACAATGGAGAATCCCCACAAATGACCCCATTTTGAAAACTACACCCCTTGACAAATTCATCTAGGGGTGTACTGCATATTTTTACTCCACAGTATTTTTTAATGAATCCAAGTAAGGCCGCCTGCAGGCAGGTGGGTCGGATCCGGCTGCGAGGATTCTCACCGCGGGACCTGACCCAAGCGCCTGCAGAGAGCAGCGCGTACTCGCCCGCGGCTCCGGCTGTTTGATGTGCCGGCTTGCCGGACAGCCGGCGCATGCGCAGACCGCAGCCGGCGGCTGGGCAGTGACGTTTCTGTGCGGGTCTGCGAGACCCGAAGAGAAATAGAACATGCTACGGTTTGTTTGCCGCGCGAGATTTCGACCTGATGTTAGCTGCTGTTCAACTAATGCAACATATGGTTTCTCCGAAATGCCATTTTTAACCCCTTAGTGACCACCCCATAGACTTTTTACATCCTGCCTTAGTGGGCTTTAATTCCCAGGGCTATAAAAACACGCTCGCTCTGGGGATTAAAGCCACGTGGGCTGTGGACGTGACAGCTCCATGCTGTCAGTTACTGGAGGTAGCCGACAACCTGGATCTGTCATGGGGGGGCCGCAGGAAGCTGCAGACCAATTCCAACACCTACAGGAATGAATATCATAACTAATTGCTGCAGTTCTGAAGGCCAAAGGAGGTCCAATGCACTAATAGAAGGGGGGTCTCTAAAAAAAAGTTGCCATTCTGTGTACACAGTATGCTAAGTGGTCGTACAACAACCACGTAAAAAACATTTATGGGTGTTTGAGATCTGTTGTAAGTGAATGTAGTTCATGAAAGTATTGCTGGGTAGTTACATTATACTGTGACATGACTGTGCAAGAAGACAATACTGCCCTCTAGCACAAAGCTCACAAGAAGCCTGCATCTCCTAGAAGAAAAGTTTTCTCTTTTTGAAGCTACTTTGCAGAAAACTTGACAGGCCACATATCTAAAAATGTAACTTGCAGGCAGAATGGTGCAATGTATGTGTGCTGGATATATGTGAATTTAAAAATGATCTATGACTGGTCAGAGCAGGCATTGTAAAATGCTTTATGAATATGGTACACATACGTATGCTATTGTCATCCACAAAACATGTCAACTAATGACAAAAAATGTCATAAAAACAACTATACTATAAAAAAATGTATAGTGGGGGGTATTCCTTTTTTCTCCAGCAAAGCCTTGACATAGAGTGTTCTCCACATGTTTGTCTCTGGCAGAAGTGGGTCTCAAGTAGGACAACTTCTGCTGTGGCATCCAAATGCCAAAATTGGGTATATTCATGAGACAGGTTCTTGAGGCACATATATAAATATATACATATGAGAAACTCATGTGATTTGCCTCTAACATTTATTCAAATTGGTGCTATACACTACTGGTTAAATGTTTTAGAACACCCCAATTTTACCAGTTATTTTTAACATTAACACAGTTAAAGTCCAGCAATTAACATGAAATGGTTCAAATGTTGATAAGCAAAAAAAAAAATTATGAACTTTTAACCTGAAACAATAGTCTGAATTTACAATTTTAACCAAAGGGTATTTTGTCATGGAACAAATCAAGGACAGCTGCTGTGCAGCACAGAAAGCAAATTATGGTTTGAAATTGGATGCAAACTATTCCTACAGGTGTCTCAACTTTTGTAGATTTCTTTCAAACCCTCTGATTCTATATAATCGCTGTTGGAACAGACTGCATTACAACACCCTCTAGGGCAGGATTTGGAAAGTTTTGCTCTTGGCTATCAGAATGGCAAGAAAAAGGCAAGCAACCAAATAAGGCAAACAAACGATTATAACCTTTAGAAGTGTAGGTCTGTCCTACAAAGAAATTGTCAAAAAAAGCCAAGGTGGGATTCAGTGCAGTTCCCTATACCATCAAAACGCACTTGGAAACTGGAGGAAACTGTGACAGGAAGAGTCAACAATTTGTGTGATCAGCACTTCACAGCACAAAATGTTTAAGCACTGCTTAAGGCTACCTGCAGACGGGCGGGTCGGACCCTGCATGCAGAATTCGACCACATGCCCAGCCAGTGACCCCTGCATACCTGTCCAGTGTCTGCTGCAAGCGCTTCGATGTGCCCACTGGCACTCCGTCGCGCATGCGCAGTGGCTGCTGGCGCTGGGCGGGGTGATGAGTATCCCGTGATATTTCTGTAGTGCTCATTGTGGAAGTGCCGCGAGACGGACGGCTTACATTGACTTCAATGGAAGCCGGCCGTGCGTAACTGGCACAAAATCGCAGCATGCTGCAATTTCATCTCCACGAGTGGAAAATTGCAATCGCTCGTGGAGATGAAATGGTGTCTTGCCATTGAATGCTATGGGCAGTATTTGCTGCGGAGTCCGGAGGCTGACTTCGCAATGCAAATACGCCTAATGCAGTAAAAAATAAACAAGTTTGCATGTCAACTGTGAAGAGAAGATAAAGGTAGAGTATAAGTAAGAGTGCAAAATAAAAGAAAAGACTTGCCTGGGCTAAGCAGAACATCTAGTGGACTACTGAAGAATGCAAGAAGGTCTTATGGACTGTTCCATAATCAAAATATGACATCGTTGGTACATTACGCAGGTCTTTTGTATGCTGTCGAGCAAGTGAAAGGCTGGTTCTTGAATGTGTGACACCAGCTATCAAACACAGAGGAGGAAGTGTCATGGTGTGGAGCTCTTTTGCTGGATCCAAAGTTGGCAACCTGCACAGGCTGACTGGCCCACTGGACTAAAAGGGCTACCACAGCATTTAGATTCGCCATGCAATACCCTCTGCTGTATGCCTAATTGGTCAGGGGTTCAAATTACAACAAGACAATGATCCAAAACATACTTGTAAGTTATGTCTGAACGTCTTGAGAAGACAAGAAGAAGCCGGTAGGTTTCATAGAATGGAATGGCCTGCACAGTCTCGACTAGAAATGAGCGAGTATACTCATTAAGGCTAACTACTCGAGCGAGTAGTGCCTTAGTCGAGTATCCTCCCGCTCGTCTTTAAAGATTTGGAGCCGGCGGCGGGCGGGGAGTGGCGGGGGAGAGCGGGGAGGAACGGAGAGGAGATCTCTCTGACCCCCGCTCCCCCCTGCTCACCGCCGCAACTCACCTGTCACCTGTGCCGGCAGCCAAATCTTTACAGATGAGCAGGAGTATACTTGGCTAAGGCACTACTCACTCGAATAGTTAGCCTTAGCGAGTATACTCGCTCATCTCTAGTCTCCACTTAACCCTTTCCAATCCACTGTCTGATGTATAAAGACATTCTGATTGAAGGCTGTACAGCTCTGATGTCAGAAGACGTCCGGCAGCGTATTCTTAGTGTATATTACTGGCTGCTCTGTTATCAGAGGGCCTCTCCAGCATGTCCCATACCGCAGTACTGGCTCTAGCCAGCAGATGGTGCCATTGTATAATGGCAGAAAGAGAAAGACCTCTAGGAAACCCTAAATCCAAAATTGGATTGCAAAGGGTTAAAACACACTGATCTTGTTCTGGATGAACTGGACAGAAGGGTGAGGGTGACTACCCACTACAGTTTTTTTTCACTGCGAAATTCGCAGCGTTTTTTCTCTGCAGGGGTCTATGGGACTTGTAATCTTAAAATCGTGATCACACAAAATCGAAATTTACCGCAAAATCGCGATTTGCACGATCACGATTTTAACATTACAAGTCCCATAGACCCCTGCAGAAAAAACAACGCCGCGAATTTCGCTGTGAAAAAAAAACTGTAGTGGGTAGTCACCCTGAAAGCAAAGCAACCTACAAGTGGAGCAAATTAGTGGGAACTTCTGAAACAATATTAAGAAACAAAATTCTAAACAATACTTGAATGCAAATGTAGGAAGAATGCCTCGCTTGTGTAAAGCTGGTATATGAGCTAGAGGTCATCTTTGAAGATTCAAAAATCTAGATTTAATTTGGTGAAACACAGTTAATCCATTATTTTTATTTATCTAAGAGTGAATGCACACAGGTGGATTTGAATTCCGGAATCCGAAGGGGGCAACCGCCTTCGAATTCCGCAGCAGATACCACCCATAGCATGCAATGCAAAAATGATTCTTTATGCACACGGGCGGAGACCAAGTGCGGCTTCCGCTTGCTGATGAAAAATTGCAGCATGTTCCATTTTCCTGTGGATTCCTCAAGGACGGCTTCCATTGACGTCAATGGAAGCTGTCTAACCCGCAACCTATCCGCAATTCGCTTTATGGACGGGCCGCGGATTCCACGGGGAAAGTAGTTTTAAAAAAATCTGTACTGCGCATGTCCTACGGTGAGCCATGGGGACCATCCGCAGTACAGAAAAGACCCTAATCTGTGTAAATATCAATAAAAACTGGGAAAATTAAGGTGCGCTAAAAGTTTTGACAGGTTGTGTAAGGGCTCATTCACACGGGCATGATTTCATGACTTATTACGCACGCGATGCGATCCTGTGTAGTACATGGTGAATACGAGGGTGAGTCGATGTAAGTACATTGATTTTCAATGATCCATTCACATTAGCGTATATACATTGCGTGTAATTATGCGCGTGTAAAAGCATGTTCTATCTTACCGCGTATTACACATGAACATCCTTATTGTTTTCTATTGGTAGCGTATTCCACGCTGTCCATACGGAATACATTGCGCCGTTAGAAGGCGGAGCTGGGAATGTAAAAAAAATAAGAAACAAGTCAAAATGCGCATGACAGGGTGTACAAGATATGCTGTAGTGAGCAGTGCACTATGGCTGCCATCAACTTCCACGGCAGTAAAACGCTGTCAGATCCATGCAGCGTTCTACGCATACGCTTCAGTGAATGAGCCATAAATAAGATACTGGCACACGTACATGTTTTCTATAATGGGCACGCAAGCATTCTAGCTTTAAAAGTAAGGATGGGTTCACATCTGCATTCTTCATTTCTGTTGTTCAACTCTGTCCTAGGACTATTGGAGCCCATTGCCCGCTGGTGGCAAATATGCTTAGACTAGTCAGTACTACTGACTGTTACTTTCATATATAAGTACGAAGTCAGACCGGACAACAGAATATCTAAGCTACAGCAGAGGATACCAGAACAGACTTCAATAAGGGACTGCGGTAATGGCGATGAAGTGCCACCTGAACCACCCAGATAGGACTGACCACTTAAATGGAGCACACGCCCTAAAAAGGGCGACCCTGCTGCTTGATGAGGGGCCGAATCCGAGAAGAACAGGCAGCTCTGACCATGAAATGCCAAGCCAAAGAGCACTCTAGAACTTAGCACAAAAAACTGACTACAGAACCACTGAACACTAGACCAGAACACTAGAAGTATAACCAGCATCGCTTGCTAAAAGGAGATGATTTAAATACCCTCACAAAGATACTGATTGGCTGACTGGGCAAACAGCCAGCCTATCAGCACTGGAACTGAAGGCAGATGTTAATCTCTGGCTGTCCAGCGCTCAATGGCACTGTTCATGCGCCGGCTGGCACATCATATGGTTCAGGGCTGTTGTTTTGACATCACCCCAGCGCTGCAAATCAGGAAGTCACAGTGCTGTGACAGTTGAGTTTGTGCCATGCCCTCTGCTTTATCCCAGGCAAAACAGTGCAGCATGCAGATGTGAACATAGCCTTAGGGACAGACTATGACTGCTTTACCCCTCCTTGTTTAAAACCCTTAGGGTTGCATTTGGCATTCAGTCTTTCTGTTCCATCACTGATGCAGGAAAATGGAATGCCAGCCGGTGACAGAAACAAATGACACCCAATGGATGACCAGTGACTAGTTTAGGGTCAGCAGGGCTTCTGTTATGCCACCCCACATTTTCGGAAACAAAGTATCTTAGATATTTGGAATGGAACGTCCGACACAGATGTGAAGAGATCCTAATAGGAACACATTCCAACAGGGTGCAAAAAAAAAAAAAAGAATTTGGTAAATGCTAAATCTTCCATAACTTAGCAAGGCTGATAGTTTTTACTAATGGTACTACAAATCTGTACCCCTGTGTTTTGCAAGGGGATTATGCTAGAGCCTGGAGTATGTATATATGTATATATATATATATATATATATATATATCTCCTACATGTGACTGTCTGGGGCAGACGTATCCTGGGGCCATAATCAGCAATGTTTTACCCTGGGCAACGGCACGATAACGCAGTTGCCCAGAAGGCTGTCTGTACATCTGTGCATATGTCTGTGTGGCGTCAAGCAGTGCAGAGCTGTTGAATTGAGTTTGTCATTTGGCACACCTCATCATGATATCATGAATTGTTCTCTCCATAGTAAAGTGATCTTGAACGGAATGATGTGCATACAATAGAGCATTGCTACATCTATACGTTGCAGACACCTGCAACGTCGGCCAAAATGGCTGATCTTCCGGCTAATGCCTTTTGATATGAAGCTACAGTGTATAGCGGAGCTCTCTCCATGCTGCTCTTTCTGCAGAGGATTTTGGTGCAGGCACAGAGGAGGGGGGACGCAGCCTATAAATACACCAGGCTGTGTTTGGTGTTACAGCTCTGTGGGCGTTAGATGAAGACAAGACATGAGTGTATCTGCTATTCACTGCATCTTAGTCCTCCCCTGCAGCCACCTCTGCTATTCTTGTGCTGACCTCACCCGCAGCTTTAGCACCAATCTCCTCGCTATGCCAGCACACACCTGTCACTATGTGCCCAGCGCCATACACCTCAGCCACTGCATTTCCTCGCCCCTCTATTATTTCTAATCCCATCCACTTCTTCACTCCTATCTTGCATCCTCCTCTGTGGTGATCTAACACCCACATGATTGTCAGTCTCCATCATGTACACAGCTCTGTGCTATTCCTCAAACACACACACCTCTTGGTACGCCTCCGTCCTGCCATGTACACCCCTTTGTTCTCTCCCTGGGCACATTCAATGCCCCCACTCCAGCACAATTTATGCAACTCCCTCCCCTTGCTGTTCTATTGAAAGCAGGTGCTGCAGTGACACATTTTAGAACTCATCGTTCTATATATAAACCCGTGTGTAGCTACAAGTTCCCAAACTATCCTTAATTAGATAGAGCCTTTAACAGCCCCCCGCCCTGCTGAGATCCAGCACCTTTTGCTTCCTGTGATTCTTTGTTCACATGCAATGGCTATTCCTGACACCCTCTTCCCTTGACAAATGGTAAAACAGAAATAGATGCCCCACTCTATATGTATAATGTGTGAATACTTCATTTTTACTGAACATACATGCCATATAGCATGGTGTCAGTTTATACAGTTGCAATCAAAATGATTCAACCCACATTGCAAATTAGGTTTATTTGCTACATTTACAAACTTTCAGCTGTTTGCAGAAAAGCAATCAAACAAGAACACAACTAATACAAGTGATGTTTTACAAATTCAACACAAAATGCCACTTCTAATGACTACTGCAGTCTCTGAATTATTCACTAGTCTGAATTGAAACCCTCATGAGAGGATACATTTGCCAATCAAATGTTATCTCGAGCACACCTGATGTAACTAATCAAGGGCTTTGTTAGTTGCATCAGGTGTGCTTAAGATAAAACACATCAAATTATTGGACTGGCTATGCTATTGCATGATAGAAATATGGCTAAGTCAAGAGAGCGGTCCAAAAAGTTAACAGAAGAGATCATTACCTTGCACAAATAAGGAGAAGGATACAGAAAGATAATGTCACTGAATGTTTCTAGAAATACAGATGGAAGCATAGTTTACATGTTCAAAGTTAAAGGGAAGTTGTCACCTGCTTAAAGCACCACTTAAAGGCCCATTTAGACACAACGATAATCACCCAAAATTCACTCAAAGGCCATCTTTTGAGCGATAATCGTTGTGTTTTAAATGTGCCCATCTTACAGTTTTCTGCCGAACCACGTTTTTCAGTTCTGCTTGAAAACCATAATTTCGTAGAACAGCTGCTAGGCAGGACCGCAGGCTGTGTCTGCAGTCCATGGTGCTGAATTCTCCATGGGGAGCCTGTGTCTGAACAATGAAGCTAATTACAGAGCTCAGACCTCCTGCTGAGTTCTGCAACAGCTCCCAGAAGCTCATTTGCATGTAAAAGAAGCTGATAGAGTACTAATAGCAATTAGTGCCTGTTAGTACTTTATGCGAAAGGATCGCTGATCTTTCAATCTTTTGAAAGATTATCTGTGTGTGTAAATTGGCCTTAACTAATGTATGGTGCTGTTAGGTCCCGTGTGCACTCTCTTCCATAGACTTGTATAGGAGAGCGCACACATGGGTCTTTGAAAAGAATCAGATTTTTAACAGTTGCTTGGACTTTACAGGTGGGAAGCGCAGGAACCAGGAAGCAGATGAATATGACTAACATCTGGCTCCCTGTAACCTGGCCTAACACTTCATAAGTTAGCTTACAGTGCTTTAGGCAGGCAACAGGTTACTTTTAAAGGAACCCTGGCTACACTCCCTGAATGTGGCAGAAAATGGAAGCTATCACCAGCTGCCATCATATTCCTGAGTAGGCAGGTGGTGGAAAACCCTTGAGTGACTACAAAAGACCTGCAGCAAGATATGGTGGTAGCAGGTTTCCATTCGCACAGTAAGGCACATACTAAATGCTGAAAGTCTTTATGCCTGAACTCCGAACTCTACTGACCCAAAACACAAGAAAAGTTGGTTGCAATATGCTGAAAACCATATAAATAAGCCACAGAAGTTTAGGGATTCTGTTCTGTGGAGTGATGAAACTAAACTGGAACTTTTCAGGCCTGTAGATCAGCAGTATGTCCGGATGAAGAAGATTGAAGCATAGTCTGAAAAGAAAACTCTACTTACAGTATGGTGGTGGCTTGGTGACGCTCAAAGCTTTGGCTGACTTGCTATCTGTAGTGGAAATCTGCAGTGTGTGGAGGGCAAGATGGATGCAATCAAGTATCATGCAGAATCCGGCTCTGCCGTGTGCAGGGGGCCTTATACTATTTGTGCGCTGGCCACTTGCTGTGCCAGGTTGTTCAGTATACTTTTATTTGCTACTGTTCAGTAATAGGATTTCAGTCCTTTTAATACATCTGGTTAGGTAGGCTCAAAGGCTTATTGCTAGTCTTCCTGCACATGGGCGTGTTTGCATTGTGGAGTCCGCGGCGGCAATGGCAAAACTTCATTTCATCTCCACGAACGGAAATTGATTGCGATTTTCTGCCCGAGGAGAATAAATCTGTGATTTTGTGCGGGTTACACACGGCCGGCTTCCATTAAAGTGAATGGAAGCCGTCCGTCCCGCGGCACATCCGCAGTGTGTGCAGAAGCTGACGTAAGCAGCAGTCACTGGCCGGGCACCGGGTCGAACTCCGCTGCGGGAATCCCGCATGCTTGGTCCGACCCGCCTGGGTGCAGGAGGCCTTAAGTGTAGATGTCACCAGTTAGTCTCAAACTGGTCTCAGTCTCTCTGCCGTAGTGGGGTCACCCTTTTTGGTGTTTGAGGGACTGGTCCACTTTGGCGCTTCCTGGTCTCCTTCACTAGTTCAAAAAGACTTGGGAATAAACCTTCTGTAATTTGCAATTGCGGTTGAATTTGGGTGTGTGGTCTAACCAGTGATTTGTAAAGAGGAGGAACAATGTTCTCAGCGTGCGCCCCTATATCTCTCTTGATGCGCCACATGATCTTATTTGCCTTGGCAGCAGCTGCCTGACACTTGCTGCTCCAGTTAAGTTTCTTGTTAGCTAAAATCCCTAAATCCTTTTCCATGTCAGTTTTATACTGTCTCCCCATCTTTGCTGGAACCTCCGGCCGAAGGTCCCGTCGCAGATCTGGCACAAAATGCTGGAAGAAATAGCGCCGCATGCAACGCTTTTTCCTCTGGTAAAGTGCCGGGCAGCTGACTGGAAACCGAAAGGATCCCATTGTAGTCAATGGGGTTTGCTTGGCCCTGTTCGGTTCCGTCATAAAACGGACCCGTTTAGCCAAGGGATTACCCTTTCCTGCTCCCAGTACAGAGCAGGAAATTGGAATCCCTGCCGCAGATATCAACCCAATATCGCGCTTGCCAGCATGCATTTTGCACGCTGATGTGGGACGTTTTTAGTTGAAAAATGCCGTGCATCACCTCTGTGAAATTGTGATCCTCACCGGCGTCTTTCACCAGCATGAAAGGATCGCAAGTGTTTCCCGTTGATTTCATTCGGAAACATCACATCGCACTCGCATGCATATCACACGGTATGCGAGTGCATGCAATGACTTTTAAGGTTCCATGGGTGAGGCGTTCTGAAGGAACGCCAAAAGATAGTCCATGCTGTGTTTTTTGATCCTTGCAGCATTTCGCAAGAGAAAAAAAAAATCGCTCATGTGAATAAGTCCATTCAGAAGAATGGAGTTCATATTTGTGTGAGTTTTGAGCATCTCGCAGTACACAAAACTTGTGCGAGATTCTAGCCCATGGGAATAAGCCCTCACCCAGCGATTTCCCATTTAGCGTATAAGGGCGGTTTCAGACAAACATGATTTTCCGCGCGGAAACTGACATGCATCGCGGAAATCAAAGCCGCGGCATGTCGATTGTTTCCCCATTTCTGCAGCGCCCTCTCTCTATGGGAAGAGCTGGCCGCAGCTGAATAAACCGCTTGGAAAGCCGCGCCAAGTCCCACAGGACTTCAAGCTGCAGAAATCTCCCGAGGTCCCGCTGCGGACATTCCGCAGGATTTCTGTCTCCTGTGAACCCAGCCTAAATGGTGATATGTCTTCTCCCTGCCCATGTGCATAACCTTACATTTATCAGTGTCAGGGCTTCTTCACACTGGCATATGCACACATGCGCTCGCCGCTATGAAAAGTATTTGCGCAGGAACCAGTGAAAACATTTTTTCTTTTTACATTTCAACGTTTAAAAAATGTTCCCTATCTTTTCTCACGTGTAGCAATATCATGCGTGGAACACGGCCGTGAGACGAAACCATTGAAATCAATGCTTTCCTTTTGTCACATTTTGCGGTTGTGATTTTGACGCTCGCAAAACGACCTGAAATTATGGTTGTGTGTTTAAGCCCTTAGGACTGCTTCATACAAGCGCATGCCCAAAAAGCTTGTATGAAGATTTTTTTTAACATTTATAGTTTTTTTTTTAATTAGTATATTTACGCTAAAATAAAGGATGGGAATGAGTTCCTCATTTTGTTTTGGTTGTTCCGATATATAATATGTATGGTTTTGGTTTACTGGGCACATACGGCGACGTTTTTGGTTGGCGTCGGCTTTGGGTTATTTTCTTTCTTATGTATATATTTTTACTTTATTTTGTAATTGGCTTTTACTTATTTATGTAATCATGTTTTTTACGATCTATATCCCCCATGATGTCATATAAGACCTCTGGGGGACATTCACGTGTTTTTCTTTTTTTTTTATTTGACACTTTTCCACTGTAGTTGGGGCATCCATAGGAGCCTCAGTTACAGGGTAAACACATCCCCTATAGTGACAATAGTCACTGGCAGAGCTGATCAGGGTCTGATACAACCCTGCAGTTCTGCTGTAACAGGGGAACCCGGTGGTCACGTGACTGCCGTTTCATGTGGTGGAAGTTACACTTCCACTTTCACTTTTTAGTACACAGCGCCCACAGTAGCCCCAGTAATAATATGAACCCCCTCAGTACTATTAACCTCATAGTAGCCCTAGTAATATTAACCCCACAGTAGCCCCAGTAATAATATTAACCCCACAGTAGCCCCAGTAATAATAGCCCCACCAACCCATATACTTACCTCCTCCTTGTAGTCAGCGCCGCTCCTCTTCTCAGCGCTGATCCTAGGTGCACACTGATGGCAGTGTGAGAGTCCGGAACTGTTCCTCCCTTGTCCTCTTCTGCGGAACTAAAGAGGAGAGGACTCAGGGGAGGAGGATCCTGGGTGCACATACTGATGACAAAGTGTGCAGCAGGATTAGTGTCGCTGTATGATTACCAGCTGGGGAGCCATGGCACCTTGGGTGGTAATCACTACCGTGGTGAGCAGGTGACGACAGTGCACGTGTCAGCAGAGAGGGTATAGGTTCGCCAACACAGCACTTCATTCGGAGACCTCGACTATCGCTCATCGAGCCCCAGGGGCTCCATGTAGCACAGTTTGGGAACCACTGACCTATACTATCCTCTCTTTTGTTAATTGTTTTGTATTTTCTGCAAATATTTTTATTTTACTGTACAATCCTTCTACAGGATCGTTAATAAACACATAAAAAAAATAGTGAATGTATGTTTTAGAAAAAACAAAAAGTTTGAATTCCATAGAAATGAACATACTAAACTGAACAATTTCTGTAAAAAACTACAAGATCAAGGGGCATCTTATATCACAATGTATTAGAGTTAATGGTGTTTTGTAGTGGGGGTGTTGATTGTGTTATGAACAGAGGCCGTTTTGGTTCTGATACCTGCCCAATAACCTGCATTATTAACCAAATAGCTCAGGGTTGAAATCGCCATAGATCACAGACAGCAGAATCCTGCAGCTTGGATGAGATATAGGTCATTTATTCCTAACTGTATCACATGGGCAGGTGTCTGGACCCCGCTTACTAGACCTGAATGCTGATAAAGTTTAGTTGTTAGCCAAGTACAATAATGCCGTAAGCGATGAGAGTATAGCGGCGTGAGATGAGCTCACAAGACAAGACAAATTGCAGCAAAAATCTCAGAGCTGTCTGGAAGGGATGAATTCTGTAGCCAGCGAAATGTAGAGGCTGGTAGGCATATCGGGGCATAGAAAAATAAGTACATCAAGCTATGAACAAGAAGAGTTAGCGCTGCCTCTTGAGCTTTCCTTATATTTGCAGATATTCTTACTTATACACATGATCCCCCATTATCGGCGAATTGATGCAAATGAGCTGCCAACAAACACATTCCTAGTCTTGTTGGTCTGTCTGGCCAATTGATGGCACTATGCTCGTATATATTAAGGCTGTTTTTTTTAAGTTTTGCAGCCATAGGGTTTATTCACATGTTGCAGCTATGTTATGGAGTTGCCAGAATTACTTTCAGAATGAGCCTATAGAAGATAACTAACAGTTCCCCATGCCCTACTCCAAATATCCAGTGGGGGTACTGCTTCTCCTTATGGAGACTGCCAGATTGGCTTAGGAAGCCATATAGGCCAGGCAATGCTCCCTGGGAAAAAAGGTATGCAAATTAGCTATCCTTCAGGAGGACAAAAGTTGGTTCTCTAGTGCCACCTATTGGATAGCAATAAATTTAAGTCAATAGGTATTCGCCCCCTGTCAGTGGTTGGCTAGGGGAGAGGCTTGTAACGTAGGGGAGAGGCTTGTGACGTAGGTCTGAAAGGATACTGTTTCTCCATGTAGAGTCATACCTTGCACTGATGAGTGCTAACAAGCTAATGTTGGAATAAATGACTGTAATTTTTGACTGGACCTTTTCTTTACTCTCTTATTCTTTATGCATAGTTGGGCAATTGGTAAATTATTTACATGGCTCTGACAACTATCCTAGTGTGATGAATGATTTCTGGGGCATTTCTGATGGAAAACATGACATTCAAATGTCTTCTGTAGAGATGAGCGAGCACGCTTGGTTAAGGCAATTACTCGAGCGAGCCTCGCTCTTCTCGAGTAACTGCATACTCGTAAGAACATTCAGGGGGCGGTGGAGTTGAGCGGGGGGGGGGAGAGAGAGAGTATGCTCGCTCGAGTAACTGCCTTAACCGAGCGTGCTCGCTCATCTCTAGTCTTCTGCTTAAAATAACCCCATTAGTATGGGTTCCATACTAATAGAGGAGCATTCAGAGAGAGGTCAGATTATAGGCATGGCAAATGGGGCTAATGCCCTGGGGCCACGATCATATAAGACCTCTACACAGAATGAATAGTATATGTACTTACTAGTATGATGTTGTTAATTGGCTGCCCATACACTTTGGATAGCTGTCAGCCAACACTCCCATGCACATGCATGCTCGACTGATCGTGCATGTCCTGTGAAAGTCCCCGATATCTGCTGTTGGGGGAGAGTGGGGAGGCACCATGCTCATTAGATGATCCACCAATTTAGATATAATGTGTATGGCTCTTCGTTGTATACTTTATGGATATTTTTGGAAGACTATTGTTACAATTGTACTGCTAGTAGCTGTATAATCTTTTACCTATGTATTTCTAAACTAGCTCTAAAATAAAATGCCATGAGGTCTCTAGAGACCGGTATCCTGTCCTGTTTCACCACTGAGAATAATGCATTCTCCTAGGAAGGTAGTTGTTTTCCACATACAGACAAGCAAGAAATTGGCCCAGTCAATTGGCACTGTACCATGAACAGGAAGTCCGGTCTCTGGTTGAGCGCTTATTACATATTGTGGAGCCTAGGAATCGTCGTCCCTATTCTATTTAATATATTTATTAACAACCTTGTAAAGGGATTCTACAGCAAAATATCAATATTTGCAGATGATACAAAACTATGTAAAGTAATTATCACAGATGGATCTGGATAAATTAGGGGCAGAAAAGTGGCAAATGAGATGTAACATTGATAAGGCCTTATTCACACCGGGGATATTCTCGAGTGAGTTTTGTGCAATGTAATGTGCACAAAACTGGTGCGAATATGAAATCCATCCTTTTTACTGGATTCACTCACACAAACAGCAAGTTCTATCCTTGGGCGTTCCCTCGGAACGCCTCGCCCATTGCTTTCAATGGGACCTTAAAAGCATTCGCATGGCACTTGCATACTGTGAGATACTGTGCTAGCAAGTGCGATGTGATGCTTCCCATTGAAGTCAATGGGAAACACTTGCGATTCTCTGATGTGTGTGAAACATGTCCATTAGTATCGCAATTTCACAGAAGTGATTCAATGCGTTTTTTACTCAAAAACGCTTCACAACGCCATGAAAAACACAAGTTGGCAAGGGCAATATCAGGCCGGGTTTCTTAGCCTGATAGCATGCTCACCCGTGTGAATGTAGCCTTAATGTAAGGTTATACACATGGACAGAGGAAATACATGTCACCATTACAGACTAAATGGGAAACCACTGGGCAACACGGACATGGAAAAGGACTTGGGGAGTTTAGTTAACTGTAAGCTTAACTGGAGCAACCAGTGTCAGGCAGCTGCTGCCAAGGCAAATATGACGATGGGGTGCATCAAAAGAGGTCTAGGGGCAGAGGACGAGAACATTGTTCATCCTCTTTACAAATCACTGTTGTTTTTTTCAAACTCGGACACAGTAGCTTGGACTTTGAGTAGTCAAAAAGAAAAGAAAACAGAAACACAGTGGCTCATGCTCTAATACACTTGTTCTTCGTGCATAGTTGGGCAATGGGAAAACTGGCTGTTTAAGCCCTTCCATACCATGTTACTCTGTTTCAATGAATCTTGCTGTGGATTGCCTTCTATGGCGTTTGGATGATATATTTTTTATTCTTGTCTTCCAGGGTCACAGGCGGGGAGTTATTTGAGGATATTGTGGCAAGAGAATATTACAGTGAAGCTGATGCAAGGTGGGTACCCTCTTGCCCTATAATACCCTTCCCCTTACCCCTCATCCCTCCCTCCCTTCCAGCCAATTTCAAAATGACTTGTTTAGCGTGCCTTGTTGTAAATCTCATACAAATATCTTGAAATGAAATTAAATCACGAGAATCCAAGCTAAATCTGAATGTGTTAACCATTTGAAGGGCTGCAATCTATCTAGTGTTCCATTGTTCAAGTTTTCTTTGAGCCTTCGGGTTGATAGTAGGCATACAATACACATAATTGGTAAATGAAGTCCTTTTTGTATTGCCAGTGGTAAAGCATGCTTGACTTATAGTGTAACACAATGTAGCGCGCGGCAGGCAGCCTGTCTATAGTGCGTAGTCCCTGTATAGTCCTGCATGCTGCCTCTATTCTAATGTGATGTTTTGTGATGTTAAGACACTGTGTTTTCTCCTCTTGTCCCCTTCTCCCCTTTTCTCAATCTGTTTTCTCCCTCCGTCTCTTCTCCCTTGTGATATACTGGTTGTGTATATACTGTTGTTATCATGCCTATTGTCTGCTGTTACTGTGTGCTGGCCTTGCACGGTGTGCCCACATTTACCATATCATGACCTTTCATGCCAACCTTCCTTTTCCACATGCCACCCATCACTTCCTTCCGTATGTCCATACCTTTCCCCTTCCTTGTCATTACACTTATCCTACCCAAATGCCATATGCTTTCGATCCCCAATGTGCCCTCCACCCTTACCCATTTTTGTACCGTCTCATTGTCTTCCTGTACCCTGTGGGTCTGCTGGTTTTTGTTTTACAGTCACTGTCTCCATCAGATATTAGAAAGTGTTTGTTTCACACACTCCTGTGACATTGTGCACAGGGACTTGAAGGTTAGTATTCTTAAAAGGGGAAGGGGGTGACATGGCATGGGGTCCCAGGTGAGAACTGGCACATTGTGGGCACTGCACCCTTCACTTCCCTATACCATCTTGCTCTGGAGACACGGTGCATGGGGGAACAAGGGAGTGTGCATCTATGGGAATGTGCATCCAGGTTGGGCATGAAGGGGTGCAGCTGAAAAAAATGCTTAAGTGTAAAAAGGCTGCGAAGTATGCACCCGCACACACATCCGTGTGTGCCAGGATCTGTCCTGGCGGGTATAAGGAACTGAATTAAACATACATATATTGTAGGTTCCATTTGATAATATAACAGCATGTGTAAATGATACAGATGGAGCATGTGAATATAAAAAAGACCCATTCAAGTACCATTCCAACTATGCAATATAGCCCCCTAGCACGGCATGCCCTATAGCTAAGCAGACCTGCCCTGCTGAAAAGGTGGCATGGTTGTAGCAATGCAGTGTGTAATCCATAACTCACACCATAGGTGCTGCATTGGTTCATTTTGCAATGGCAATTGATTCACGTTCAATCTGAGGGTACTGTGTGTGTGTATATGTATATATATATATATATATGTGTGTATATATATATATGTACACACACACACATATATATATATATATAATACATATGTATGTATACATATATATATGTTTGTGATAAGTCATAGCAACTCATACTCAATCAATTATATAGCGCCACCTATCACCCTGTTGGAGGTACTACACCAAATAAGTAAAATTCCAGCATTGACTAGTGATGAACAACACTTCTATTGCTGCAGCCGAGGCCTGCAATATATGTATGTTTGCGTAATATTAATTGTATGAGTTGTGACGACTCTCGCACAATACTCTCTGTTTATTGTCTCTTAATAGTGTCACGTCACATTGTTTTCTCCAGCTCATCGCCACGACCTCTGTCTCTGCAGTCATCCTCTCTTCCAGCTGTTTCCCTCTCATCCACGGTTTTCTACCCAATAAACAGAGAGTTGGCGTTAGCTAATTTATCGAAAAGATGTAGAAGTTCCAGCATGCACAGCTCCGTGCACCTGCCCATGGGGACATGGGGATGGAAAGCTCTGCAGGAGAACCGTACAGAGTATTTCACAGCCTGTGGTGTGATGCTCTGCAGACGACTTGCATGATATACACTGCATACTATATACTCATATCTGCCCTTTCTTCTCTTTGTCCTATATCAGTCATCCGCCCTCTTCTTCTCCCCCCTTATATACTGTGCTTTTACTCAGATACTTCCAGTCCTCTCTGTTACCTTCCTTCTGCCTTCTTGCCTCTTTAGTAGGTAGACTTACTCGCATCTTCTCCCCTAGATCTCTCTTTACATCACCCTCCTCGTTCCCTCTCCTCCTCACCGCTTTGTGTTTCTTCTGCTTGTTTTTTGCTCTCTTTGGCACCTATTTTTAGTCTCTCTCCTCCTCCATCTGTCTCTTCTATGTCCTCCCCCTCCTGTGCTCTCTCCTGTCTCTTCCATGTGTCTCTCAATTACAATATTCTCTGTCCTGTACCCATCATCATCTTCACCACCACTGCATGTGTGCCTCTACTCTACTACTGGACTCTGCTAAAAAGTTGAAGTCAAAGATCAGAGGTCACAAAGTTTTATCTATCTATATATCTATCTATCTCATATCTATCTATCTCATATCTATCCAATATCTGTCTGTCTATCTATCTCATATCTATCTATCTATCTATCTATCTCTCATATCTATCTATCTATCTATCTATCTCATATCTATCTATCTCATATCTATCTATCTCATATCTATCCAATATCTGTCCTATCTATCTATCTATCTATCTCTATCTATCTATCTATCTATCTATCTATCCATTTTTGGTGCATTCACATATAGCATAAGAATATGCCACAAGCTATTTCATCCCAAAAGCCACATGTTTTACATGTGGATTATGATTCGGATTTGGATACCGATTCACTGTAGAACTACTGCAAAATTACTGCAGACTATATTGCAAAGAGCAGAATTTTCAGCATTTTAGTAGAAAATTTGCATCACATTTCACAGATAATACAAGCGGATTCCACCCATATTCCTATCAGTCATTAGTTTATTGATTTTACTAGTTATCTCTTATCTGTATATAATATGTTTCATATCTATCTCTTACTGGATCATCCACAATTTATCTATCTATCTATCTATCTATCTATCTATCTATCTATCTATCTATCTATCTATCTATCTATTTATCTTCTATCTATCTATCTATCTATCCATCTCATATCTATCTATCTATAGGCCCATTTACACGGAGAGATGATCGCTTTTTAGCGATTGTGTGAGCGTTAATCATTACGTCTAAATGTGCGCCCATTGTGCACTTTTCGGGCACTGCTAGCTGATCGTTAAATTCAGTCCAACCTAAAAATCGTCGTTCAGCCTAATCAGCAGTTCTCCACGGTTAGTGCTGATAGCATTGTCTCTTGTCAGAGAACAAAGGAACTGTAAGCAGATAAGAGCACTTGGGCTATTAACTGCTTTCAGCTAAATGCTTCATTTGCACGCTAAATAGCTGAGAAGCTACTTAATAGTTTTTTGCAAAATGATCGCTCAAAGCTGTCACTCAAACTGTCGTCTCAGCGATCTTTGAGCGATCATCGCTCTGTGTAAATGGGCCTTATCTCATATCTATCTATCCATCTATCTATCTATCCATCTATCTATCTGTCTCATATCTATTTATCTATCTATCTCTCTCATATCTATCTTTCTATCTCTCTCATATCTATCTTTCTATCTATCTATCTCCTATCTATCTATCTCTCTCATATCTATCTGTCTCATTTCTATCTCTCTCATATCTATCTTTCTATTTATCTATCTCCTATCTTTCTATCTATCTCTCTCATATCTATCTGTCTCATTTCTATCTCTCTCATATCTATCTATCTTTCTATCTATCTCATATCTATCTGTCTCATATCTATCTATCCCCTATCTATCTATCTATCTATCTATCTATCTATCTATCTTCTCCTCTTGTACATCCACTTCTCTAGCTTCAAGGTTCCCTTCTCACATTGTTACCCTTACTGCTGCTTTTCCCTTTCCATGTCTCCCTGTGTAGTGGCAGATAAGCCTTCCCTACCTCCTTACAACACACATGAATTATTACTATGTTGGTGATGTCCAGTAGGAGCCAGGTGAATTTACGGTGAAGGAGCTTGGTACTACACAGGTATTTGGGGAAAGTGAATCCATTGACATACCAACTTTTGCCTCTGGTCAGGAGTTTACGTTCACATCAATGAAGAAGGTGTTTACAGCCCTGTGTGTCTTTGTGAACTCTGTTCTTTGTACTTCTGGCATGTGTTAGTCATTTATGTGCCGAAGCTGCCTCAACCTCAGACTGATTCTCCGCCCGTAAATACCTTTTGGTTTTTATACACTGAAAATGTCAAAAATTCTGTCCTGAATACTTTTTTTAAAATATATTTTTTCAAATCTATTGTTTCAAAAATAAAATATATTTTTGTTGAGGATGAAGCTAAGTTTAGAGTAAGTTCCCAAGTCGCAGTCACAAATTTGTAACATTTAATGCTGTCTGTGCACAGATTTTGAGCACTATATCAGAAATATGGAGCTGCAGCGGGTATGAAGATAGTAAGAAACGAATCAGCACAGAATTATGGACACGGTGTTAATGCACACATTGTATATTGTTAATTTGCACTAGGCCAGACCCCATATAGATGCACAAGTATACAAAACTATCTCAAGGTCTTTGCAGAAATTTTCCAGTCACTCGCTAGATGAGAGAAGTCAGCTTTTTGCAAGCAGAAGGAATACAGCATTTTCATAGGACTAGGAACGGGAAGAGCACTGATAAGGGGAAGAGATGATCACAAGGGGTCCTGCTGATGGCATCTTAGAAGATGAACTTCTATCATCAGGGGAACCATTAGGCTCATTTTGCCAATAACCAAAGGTTGTATGGCGATTACTGAAATAATGTAAAGCTGAGAAAGGACAGATAGATAGTCCCACTGTCACTCTGTTATCCATGGGGCCATATAAACCTTGAACCAGCTCTAAGAGGGACAGGGCCGGCTCCACTGGAGCCGGCTCAAAATGGGCCTCCTTAGTAATTTTATAGACCCTCTTGTTCCCCCTTAGTCATTTATAGGCCCATCTGTTCCCCCTTAGTTATTTATAGGCCCCTCTGTGCCCCTTGAATCATGTATAGGCTCCACTCTGAGTCATTCAAAGGCCTCACTGTGTTCCTTGAATCATTAATAAGGCATTACTATACCAATTGAATCATTTATAGGTTCCACTTTGCCCCTAAGCCGATAGTAAGGCCCCATTGTGCCTTGACAATAAAATAAAATAATACATTTACCTCCATCACACTCCCGCAGTGCCCTCCATTCTCTGATTAGCCTATTCTGGCCAGCATCATGTGGAAGCATGCAGATGGTACGATGACATCATCATGGTGCCTGCATGACAGAGAAGGTGTTAGATGGCAGAACAGGAACCACTCGGCCTCCTTTAGTGCTGCTGTCATAGTCAGATCGATACTACCCCTGAGTGGGACCCCTGGGCTCAGTGGTCCCTGGCACCCGCCCAGGTTTGCTGGGTACTGACGCCAGCCAAGTATAGGGACAATTCCCACTCATTTTTATTCCGTTAGTGTTTTTTCCTTTCTGCTCAAAAATGGTGGACTTGTTCCAGAGTGGTGATATCACTGACTCATAAGGTACTTTCTATTTTCTGCATTAATGACGTCACTAGTTTGGGGGTAATTACTAGCTATTCTGTTTATTAATGGCCACTCCAAAACAATCCGTAATTGGCTCCGCAGTAGGCACAGTTGAGCGGCAGTATAGAGTGCTCCTTTCTTTACCAACTTTCGAGAAAGGAGACCAGGCAGATAACCAAGATGGGAATAAAAAGTGGCATGCATAGTGGGCAGTACAACATTTTTTCCTTATGCCCCATTCACTTTAATAGGGTGCGCCCCCAACCTTCAGCATTTCAATCATAAGCAGTACATATGACCAGCACTTTGCATCAGTATTGTAAAGACAAAACAAGGACCGTTTTCAAATAAGGGAAGAAGTACAGGGTGGGCAACTGAAGAGTAGCTGGCCCAGCCTGTATAATCTTTCTATTTCCCCCCATGTTTAGGCTCCAGTCCCGGTTTTGGCTTCAGAATACTGACCAAATCTGCAATGTGTGAATAAAGTCCAACGGTCTATTGCAATGCCACTATATTAGTCATATTTGACTATTCTGCACTGGATGATCTTTAAGGTTCTGTTCACATTTTTGTTCTACTGTTCTTGGCCCGGCTATTGTAAAGTCCAGTCCAAGGACACCCTTTAACCCTCCATTAACTCCAATAAAAACACCAACACTCATTTGCATTGGATAAATTTGGTCATAGCGGCCATTTTATTAACAAACATTAACAAGTAAAATGAATCTCTCTGGTACCAAAATATATAAACAAATGTAGGGAGGTCCTAAGAGCTACAAAAATTAAATCTGATGCCCAAATATATTTTAACAATTGCAATGCTGTACTTTACCCCCAGCCAACACCACTGGCCCGGGGGCGCCACAACAGGTGGCTATGTTAAGATTACCGACTCTCTGGGCCTCTCTTTGTAAGAGCCACATAGGTGCCAGAACAACAATCGCTGTTCTATGAATTAGAAAGGGCGCAAACTCACCCTGCCACCCCTCCCACCAATTTATAATTAACTTCAAGGACCCCCCACCCCACTGCTAGCAGCCACCATGACACCCTAAAACCTGCACTACCGCCCAAAATTCTATAAACCAAAGCAAAGATGCACCTCCCCAACCAGTGGCAGAGCTCCAGCAATGAGAGAAGACAGAGGGAGGATGGGACTGCCTTTGCTCTGACCCTGCCTATTATTCCTTACACATTCTTGTTTTATTCCCCACACGCTCCACTCCCATCCCTTACCGCTAACTCTAAAACCCTCTTTTCCCTACCCTATAAACCCAGCCATGTGAGCCTCTCCCCAATGCCTACGGCCTGTGCTCAGACCCCTTCTGGAAAAGCAAAATAAAAAAGACAGCATGTAGGACCTGTTAAATGAGAAAAACTGGCAACGTCAGCCAGAACCTATTGACTGTAATGGTTTCTATCCGGTTTCTGGCATTTTTCCATAAAACGTAGATCAGCATGTTTCGTTATTTTTCCCAACATTTCTGATGGAACCAATGACAAAAACCTTATAACAGAAATCTGAACAGAGCCTACGTAAGCAAATGGTTTTACCCCTTAGTGACTACCAATACATTTTTTAAGGCGGTCATTAATGGGCTTTAAACTTACACATATCTTTTTTTAAGCAGTGGCTTAAGTGACTACTGAAAGCCAGGAATGGAGAAACCTTAGACCCTGGCAGTTTAACCCCTTACATTCCACAATCAACAGCAACAGCAGCATGTATAGCGATGACAAAGGAAGGGGGCTCTTTCTGTGAACCATTGGCAACCCACAGTGCAATCGCAAGGCAGCCAGAAGCCTGACAAAGGCCTCCATGTTTGCCATGTAACTCAGCCTATTAGGCCTTGCCTCCAGCAGAGTCTAATAGGTCATTGTCAAAAGCTTAGTAGAATAATAGAATGCAGTACATAAGTATTGCAGTGTACTATCCTAGCGATCGATCAGTCTTGCAATTTGACAATAAAAATTACTTGGTTCTTAAGGCACAAAATAGGCTGGTCACTAAGCGGTTATAGAGGTATTTCCATCTCGGGTAGTTATCACCTATCCCCAGTATAGGGGATAACTTATTGATTGTTGGGGTCCAACTACTGGGATGCTCATTGGTAACACTGAATTTTGACAGCGGTGATCGCTCTATTCATTTCGATGGCAACTGCTGGAGATAGCCAAGTTCAAGTGTTCGTCAAACTCCGGCGGTCCAATTGAAGTGCTGTCCAGTCAGAAGATTATATACAGCAGCTTACCATATCAGAGAGTTTTATCTACTTTCTTGTGATACTGTATATAGCAAATAGCAGCAGAAGCAATGTACATACCTTTCTCTGCATAAATAGTACTTTACCGAATAGAAGACATTCACCTATGTATAAAGTTTCCTTGTGAGTCTGCACAAATACATAGGAATAATTTAGATAATTCATTAAACTATTATAATATGTAATATTATAATATATTGTAATAGCAACATGAACTAGGCATATGTCTAAAGGCATGTCACTACATACAGGAACCATATTGGGCCTCCCGTGATAGAAAAAAATGGAATACTTCTTACCAACCAATCAGAATCCACATTTCCCATATCCCAGTAGACCTATCCATATTCTTCCTTTAAATAGAATGCCGTATTCTGGTGACAGATCTGCTTTAACTGACAATGAGCCGCAATACCAGAAATGCTATTGGAAATCAGCCTTTTTTTTAGTATTCTTTAGTTAATCTAGTGTCAATGAGCTTACAGCATGTTTAGATCACACACAGGTCATAACGCATGAGCTAAGAGTCGAATGTACATTATCGGTGTTGTAATCAAGGACCACAAGTGAACATTCATGGTAAACTCAGGAAGAAGTCATATCCTTTATCGCAACAAAAGGGTTTTACCCCATCCTTTGCAATGGTTGATTTTGGTTGGCAGGCATCCCCTTCCTCCCCTCCTGCCCCTCCCCTCCTCCATCAGCTCGCAGGGAGCACACAGACCTTACTAACGCCCCCCCTGCTGTTTGCACGCAGTCATTGCATCCAGCAGATTCTTGAAGCAGTCCTCCACTGCCACCAAATGGGGGTTGTCCACAGGGACCTGAAGGTGAGTTTTGTATCCCCCCCATGCCATTTTCTTTACCATATGCATGTCAGGCTGGACATTGCCCATCTCTCCTTCCAATACAGCGCCTGTCCTGGGAGAGTCCCCTGCATGCTGGTGGCAAGTTGTATCTGGCTTACACTGTGGATGGTGGAACAGTTGTGGTTATCATAGCATGTGGAGGTGGGGGCTCCGACCTTATCTGGGGCTGGGGTGCATGGCATGCTGTGGAATATGATATTAATTTTATGTCTCTGTGTGATTTTTATGTATACACTTCAGACCTGTACCTTAAAGGATAAAGAATCAATCTGTATTCACACCATCATCTTCCCAATGTTCTCCATCCTTTCCAAACCTTCCTTGCTCGGCAAAAGTATGCTCACCATCTCTCTAGTGCTACCTGTCCTACCAGCTAGAATAGAGGTGCTCAACCAAGAGTTTTGTCTTTGAGTTATGTTGGGCAATGAAAACGTTCATGAAGAACAACATCAATGGGCAAGAGAATGTGAGAATAGCTAGTTTTAAGGCTTTCATGATTGTCATCGCTCATATCGATAGCTTCTTTAAATGACCCAAAAACTGCATTCTGATAGCTCAACAGAAACTTCAAATCTACAATCCATCAATCCACATTCATGCTGTTTTTGCCAAGTAAATGGCCCTACACTGCACTATCTTACCCAAAGTAATTGGACACCTGAACAAGAATCAAAAGTAATATTTATTTACATATGTTAATACTTAGTGGGCCTTCAGATACTCTCTGTTTCATACTTACTACTAACATCTGATACACTTCAGCTGATATTTCCCTCCATTCATCCTGCAAATACCTGGCAAGTTCTCTCAAAGAAGATGCACACTGTTCATATTTCCTGAACTGACAATCCAATTTGCCCCAAAGATGTTCAATAGGGTTTAAGACGAGACTCTGGGCAGCCAGTCCAATAATGAACCATCCATATCCTCAAACCAATGTAAAACAGTGTTGGATTTGTGACATGACGCGTTATCTTGTTGAAGTATTGCTGACCATTTCCAGAGTATTGTGACATTGTCAAAAGCACATTATTATCTAGCATGTCAGGGTACACCTCCATGTTTATGGTTCTTACCACTAAAACCAAAGGACTGAGACCATGCCACGTAAACCATCCCCCGACCATATCGGAACCTCCGCCGTACTTAACTGTTGGCACAACACACTCAAGCAAAAGGTGTTCCCCAAGCATTCTCCACACCTAGGTATGTCCAACTGATTTGAATATGGAGTATCGTGAACCGTCATTCCATAGAACATTCTTTCATCTCTCAATTGTCCAATGACGACACTCCTGGTAGCATTGTAGATGGGTCGATGCATCTTCTGTAGATAACTCGCAAGACATTTGCAGGAGGAATGGAGGGAAATACCAGCTGAAGTGTATCAGACATTAGTAGAAAGTATGCCATAGAGAGTATTCAATGTCATTGGGGCAAAGGAGACCCCACTAAACATTAATATATGTAAATAAATACTACTTTTGATCATTGCTCATTTGGCCAATCACTTTTGGAAGGATACTGCATGTCCATGTTTACTCAACAAATTGTTGCCATAATATAATCTCCAACAGAAGTGAACCATTACTAGATATTAGTATCTGTGTTCTCCTAGGGAACATCAGGTAGCAGAGATGGAGACCATGCAATGCAACAGAGATAAGGTGACCAGACCTCCTTGTGGGAAAGGCTTCAGTGAAATCAAAGCAGCGTAAAAGCTGTAAAATATATATATATTTCTTTCAAGCATCTTTCATTTGGCATTAAGTCTGGTTACCTTTACTGAGGGCACCTTAATCCACCCTGAGTGATTGTACCTGAGGACTATAAAAAGTCCTGGCTTGTCACTATCTCTAACCACATCTCTGTTAACAACAGCCAGAAAACCTTCTACTTGCCAGCAAATGCAAAGGAGCTGCAGTCAAGCTGGCAGACTTTGGCCTGGCCATAGAAGTGCAAGGAGAGCAGCAGGCCTGGTTTGGTAAGTCATTTTTTTTTTTAGCCCTGGATTTAGGCTTGGATGGGAAATTTAGTTTTTCACAGGCAGCAGAAAAAAATATACATTCATTTGGGTTGCTACACTATTTATTTTTGCGTGACAAGCTGTAGTTTTTATTTGTCCCATTTTGGGGTACATACAGCTTTTTTGATTACTTTTATTGCATTTTTTCGGGAGGCAAAACAAACAAAATAAGCATTTTACCTACGTTTTCTAGAAGTTTTTTTTATGGTTTTTGCCATGCAGGATAAATAGTGTGTTCAATTTATATGGGATTTTTATTTTATTTTATTTTTTTCCTACAAATAGGGGGAAATGCGCGAAAAGGTGTTTTTTTATTTTTTTACTAATTTTATTTTATTTTTTTGTTACATTTCTTATATCCCTGTAGGAGACTTGACCATAACAGCTCTGATCCCTATCATAAAGCATTGCAGGACTTCTGTTCTGCAATGCCTTATCACTTAAAATAGCGATCATAGGCAACGGCAAGCCGGGACGCCAGTATTTGGCGTCCTGTTGCCATGGCAACCCATCAGTCTTCCACAATTACATTGTGGGGTTCCGATGACATCACAAAGGGAGTGCACCCCTTCTGTGAACCTTTTACATGCCGCGTTCTACATAGATCGTGGCATGTAGAGGTTAACAGCGGAAATCACTGTCCTTAAGTAACGCCGCTGTTGCAGCGGTAGGCCGGCTATTTGTTTTCGTTGATCACACCATTCTTGGCATGCTCTCTACACCATTGTATGAGAAAACACCAGAAGGTTGACAGTGTATGAAGTCCTGGCTCCGCTAGTCTAGCACTGATGACCAGGCATCGTTGGAAGTTGCTCAGGTCGCTCGATTCACACTAAAATTGGAAAACTAGCGTGTTTGATTTTATGTTGCACTCCAGGAGCGCAGATCTAATATAGAGATGCTTGGATCGTCAAGGGGCCGGTGCCTCTAATAAAGTGACTATTCAGAACAGGGGCGTAACTATAGAGGGTGCAGGGGATGCACCCGGGCCCAGGAGCCTTAGGGGGCCCATAAGACCTCTCTTCTCCATATAAGGAGCCCAGCACTATGAATTAAGCATTATAGTTGGGGGCCAGTTACAAGTTTTGCATTGGGGCTCAGAAGCTTCAAGTTATGCCTCTGTGCAGCATGGTTTAGGTATGGGTACGGGTACAGATACAGATAGAGGGGGGGGCCTGCTCACATTTTGCAGCAGGGCCCCTGAGCCTTTAGTTACGCCCCTGATTCAGAATATATGCAATGCGAACTGCCACCAAATGTGCTCTTTGTCATTTGGTAGTTCCTGCTTCTGCCACTGATATCTTCCCCAATTCGGAGAAAATTGTCTCCAAACTTTTTGATGCCAAAATGGGAATGACCCACGTGTGATTCTTCTAAGATGTAAGAAATGCATGCAGGCAAGCAACATTACGTATGATGGATGACTCACAAAACCAATATTAGCTGTGAATCATTTACATACAGCCTTCCAAGTATATTTGGTTGTCCGTCCTCTTGCTCATCCCTATACTTAGTATAATCAAATCCTTTCTTTTTGACTTAAGTGTTTTAATATTTTGGTCTGGAGATCACTTCCTGCCAGTTTGAAATTCTCGTCCAGACACTTAACGTAATTTTCCCCGCTCAGCAAATGCATCAGTGTTTTCTTTGTGTAAGCATTTAGTATTGTACGGTAGCGGAATAATGATAGTGAGTGATACCACTGAGGTGGGCGAGGCCTGCGCACAGAGTGATGGATTAGACAGGTACACTTGGCGCTTCTAGCCTGTGGCATTTATCAAATGATTGACTAGCCCTTTTAATCCGCCTTAATCCTTCATCTGCTCAGTTATTTAGATAAAATTAGGTTGTTTGTGTTCATGTCTCTGAAACTATAAAATATCTTCAATACAGCAGTTCTCATAAGCGAATATGTGACAAAGTCCCCTGGCACGCAGCGCTCTGTATAAATTGCTGGCAGCTGGAGGTAGGGGCTGGCTCACATTATGTTCTTTCTGTGCCAGGCTTTGCTGGAACCCCAGGGTACCTGTCCCCGGAGGTGCTCCGAAAAGAGGCATATGGAAAACCGGTGGATATTTGGGCATGTGGTAAGCAGACACAAGTTGCAATGACTGTGGCATTATAATACAGGGAGCCATATGGAGCGTAGTCCTGGTTTCATTTAGAATTTAGCATGCGTTTAGGTCAGAATTGATCAAAATGTTTTCTTCTTATCTCACTGTCCTATTCTGCAATAGAAAATGCAAAGAATCCTACGCACCACACAGACAAGTCTTCTATCTATCTATCTATCTATCTATCTACCATATCTATCTTTAAAAGGCCCATTTACACGCAAAGATAATCTTTCAAATTATTGAAAGATTGAAAATGTTAGCAATCATTTCGCATAAAGTACTAATTGGCACTAATGCCCATTAGTACTATATCAGCTTCATTAGCGTGCAAATGAGCCTCTAGGAGCTGCTTGCAGAACTCGTGAGGTGGTCTGAGCTCTGCAATTAGCTCCATTGTTCTCATATGGGCTGCTAAGAGAAAACAATGTTATCTCTAGCTCCCGTGGAGATAACAGCCTGAGGTCTGTTTTCTTCCAAGGGCTGTAGAGAGAATACAATGTAATCTCCTACTCCCATGGAGAACACAGCGTGTGATCTGAATGATGGTTTTTAAGCTCACCTAAAAATCATCGTTCAGACAAAAAGTGCACAATGATAGCATTTATACGCAATGATTATCGTTTATATGCCATTGTTTTAACTAATTTTGAGCGATAATCGTTGCATGTAAATGGGCCTTAAGCCACATCAGCCTTATGGTTGCCTTCAAAGGGACGATTGTAATTGTAAGACTGTATACTAATAGTGGCCACAGTAGTAATAAAGCCACCATAATGGCCCCAGTAATAATAGTAACCCCCATAGTAACCTCAGTAATAATAGTGACCTCCATACTGTCCTCAGTAGTAGTAGGATCCCCCATAGTGGCCTCAGCAGTAATGGTGACCTCCACAGTGGCCCCAGTAGTAACAATGACCTCAATAATGGCCCAGGTAGTAAAAGTGTCCCCCATAGTGACCCCAGTAATAATAGGAACACCCATAGTAGCTACAGTACTAAAACATTTCACCATAATGGCTCCAGTAGTAATAGGTTCCCCTTAGTAGTGTAAGTTTTACATCACCCTGTAGATAGGGATATGGAGAATTCTGGTATACCCTGACTATATCCTGTATATAATTATGTATGTACGTATGGTATAAGTTATACATCCTGTATATAGTGATATGAACCATGCTGGTATAACCTGTATCTCCTGTAGATAATTTTATATATATATATATATATATATACATACATACATACATACATACATACACACACACACACACACACACACACACACACACACACACACACACACATCTGGTATACATTATACACCCTGTATATGGTGATATCGACCATACTGGTATAACCATGGGTATCTCCTGTATATAATTATATATGTACAGCTGGTATAAATTATACATCCTGTATATAGTGATATGAACCATGCTGGTATAACCTGGGTATTTCCTGTATATAATTGTATATGTACAACTACCCTGCTTCCCCCAAAATAAGACCTACACCAAAAATAATGGGGAGGCTCGAAATGGAAGCCCTACCCTGAAAATAAGCCCTATCTGGATTATATAAAGAAAAATCTGAATATGTTACCTAGCAGGCTCAGTCAAGGTCCCTCCTGCTGCTCTCCACAGCTCCGGTGCGGTTCCCACAGTCCTCGGCCACCCATACAAGATAACTTCCTGGCTATAGGATTCATAAAACCCACCTCCACAAAGGGATGGCTGTGATTGGTTCTTCTGGCGCTGCTGAGCCAATCAATGCAACACTTGATGAACCAATCACAGCTATCGCGTTGTGGAGGCGGGATTTATGAATTGGCTGAACCACGCCATAATAAATCCCGCATTATGTTTGATTATCTGCCGCGGCTCAGTCAATTCACAAATCCCACATTCATTGAGCGCTACATTGATTGGTTGAGCAGCACCCAAAGAACCAATCAAGCCATCGCTTCATGGAGACCGGATTTATCAATCCCGTAACCAGTAACTATGTTACAGCTGTGGAGAGCAGTGGGAGGGACCTGGACTGAGCCTGCTAGGTAAGTAAAATAAAACACCCCCCGAAAATAAGACCTAGTGCCTCTTTTATGGCAAAAATTTATATAACACAGTGTTTTATTTTCGGGAAAATACGGTAGTATATGTTATACTTCTCCCTGTACATAGTAATATGGACCATGTTGGTATAACCTAGGTATTTCCTGTATATGATTATACACTGTACACACAATTAAAAAAACACATCAAAAACCTGCATGCGGTTTAAAGAAGAAAATGCACGTAATGTCTTAATCCACATGCAGATTTTAATAGTGAATGCAGTTTCTTGGTTTTTGAATAGTTTGAATGCAACAACAACCATGAACACAGCCTCAGGGGCTACAAACATATTTTCATGTAGTCCAGGAAATGAGTCATGTTTGGAAAGCTTATGCCAAGAGGCTAGATAGTGTATGGAAATTCATTTTGCAGCTGTATGCAGCACAGTTTAGGTATGGGTACGGGTACAGGTGGGGACCTGAGCTAAGCTTATGCACCCGGGACCCTGAGCCTTTAACTGCGCCACTGGTCAAATGGCATTGAAGCTTGGTACCAAAGGATCAAGCAAGGACATAGTCACTATAAAAGGTTAAGATTAAAGATGAGCGAGCACACTCGGATAAGTCAGTTACTCGAGCGAGCCTCGCTCTTCTCGAGTAACTACCTTATCCGAGTGTGCTTGCTCATCTCTAGTTGAGATTAAGGCAGGCAGAGTTCATGAAATAAGGTAAGCAGGCTGGAGGTTAGGTCAGGTGATAATCAGGCAAGACATAGTTTGAAAAGAGGGCAAGGTTAGGACAGGCAAGGGGTCAAAACTGAATACCAAGCAGAAATTAGGAACAGGTTCCCTAGAAACCTATTGCCCAGTGAGGGAGAAGGGTGCCTTAAATAACCCAAGAATGACCAGGATAAACTGGGAACAGGAAAAATGCGTGCATACTGGTCCTTTCAGAGGCAGTCCAGGTACGTACATGCGCCCTACGGGCAGAGGCAGCAGCTGAAGAAATAGTGCAACTTCTGCCGCATAGAAGACAGGCACCCGGAGAATATTGACTGGAGAGAGGGAGGTGAAGGACAGAGCATGACTGGCGGCCATAACAGTCTAGTTCCATGTATTGTGCTCTATATCTACTTGTATGCTACTTAAACCAACCATGCAGTATCTTTTAACCCCTTAGGTTGGATGGCTGGATGTTTTGCTTGAAATGGAAGAGTTTGGGGTAAAAGGATGTATTTTTTTGTCCATCTCTCTGCAGGTGTCATTCTGTATATTCTTTTGGTTGGCTATCCTCCATTTTGGGATGAAGATCAGCACAAACTCTACCAGCAAATTAAAGCTGGAGCGTATGATGTGAGTTCACCCTCAACCCTTCTCACGCATCTTGCACCATACTCCAATACTCTTGCATCATACTTACTCAAGAATAGAAGTAGACGTAAAGGATATGATAATATGTAGTCATTGCAATGGATTTAGGCTTTACAAATCTGTCCTTCTAGTTCCCTTCTCCGGAGTGGGACACGGTGACACCAGAGGCAAAGAATCTCATTAACCAGATGTTAACCATTAACCCTGCCAAGCGTATAACCGCACATGAAGCTCTCAAGCATCCATGGGTCTGTGTAAGTAATGCCAATTCATGCCGACTTTTAGCTAAGACCAGGATAATGCATGGATATTAAATATAAGTTAATGCCATGGTCTTAGAAAGTTTTAGCAGGGATGTCTCATGTGATTTTTTTTTTTTTTTGCTCCTTTTCTCTCTCCAAAGCAACGTTCAACTGTGGCCTCAATGATGCACAGACAAGAGACCGTGGAGTGCCTCAAGAAATTCAATGCTCGCCGGAAGCTGAAAGTGAGTATGACATCTCACACGCCCATTTGTCTGTTCTTTTATCTTCAATGATGGTACATTAATTTACATTATGTATACTCTATAGGGGGCCATCCTAACTACCATGCTGGCAACAAGGAACTTTTCTGGTAAGTGATTGCTCACCCTGACCAAAGAACATGTATGTGTGCCATAGAATTAATATGGATTGGATGCCAATGTAATGTTCCCCACTACCAAAGATCCTGATCTGGTACACCCAGTACGATGCTCCGCAGATAACACTCTCAGAGGCTTCTGTAATCAGTCCCATACACTGCCGATGAATATATTTAAAGCCAAAGCAATACAGTGGCATCACCGCAGAGATCATTCTGATATAGCTAGTACTATACACTGTAGAGATCATTCTGATATAGCTAGTACTATACACCGCAGAGATCATTCTGATATAACTAGTACTATACACTGTAGGGATCATTCTGATATAACTAGTACTATACACCGCAGAGATCATTCTGATATAACTAGTACTATACACTGTAGAGATCATTCTGATATAGCTAGTACTATACACTGTAGAGATCATTCTGATATAGCTAGTACTATACACCGCAGAGATCATTCTGATATAACTAGTACTATACACCGCAGAGATCATTCTGATATAACTAGTACTATACACTGTAGAGATCATTCTGATATAGCTAGTACTATACACTGTAGAGATCATTCTGATATAGCTAGTACTATACACTGTAGAGATCATTCTGATATAGCTAGTACTATACACTGTAGAGATCATTCTGATATAACTAGTACTATACACTGTAGGGATCATTCTGATATAACTAGTACTATACACTGTAGGGATCATTCTGATATAACCAATGCTATACCTCAGAGCTCGTTCTGATCCCCATGTTTCCCTGATAATAAGCCCTACTCTGAAATATACCCTTGAAATATAACCCCCCCTGAAAATAATTCCGAGTTACACTACATGTAAAAAGAAAAAAAACAATCACCTAGCAGCCAGTGTTCAGGTCACTAGCACTGGTCTCTGTCGCTGTTGCAGGCTTCTGTGTCCTTTTGCACCCCGACAGAGCAGTTCTTCCTGGTAGCGGGGCTTGAGTACCCCACTTCCAGCAAGCTAGTGCTCTAATTGGTTAATTGAGTGCCACGTCAGCCAATGAGAGCCAGCGCTCTATTAGCCAATCACAGCCATTGCTAGGTAAGTATTATAAGACACTCCCCGAAAATAAGACACTGTGCCTCTTTTGAGGCACAAATAAATGTAAGACAGCGTTTTATTTTCGGGGAAACACGGTATAACCAGCATCAAAAACTGCTGAGCAGTACTATAAACTACAAAGCCTGTTCTGATATAGCCAGTGTTAGGGCTTTTTCACATGGGTGTATGTATTCAAACTCCATGCTATTGCGTGAGTTTGATTAAAAAAGCGGGAAGATATACCCTGCCCTATCTTTCTTGCACGTAGTATTAACACTCGAGAATCCTGATAATGAAACAAAACCAGTAAAATCAATGGTTTGGTTTTGTCCAGTTATGCAGCCATGATTATCATGACCGCAAAGCTTGTTCTGATATAAGCAGCTCCGTAACCAGCACTATATACTGCAGAGCCCATTCTGATAGAGCCAGTATTATACTGTATAGAACCAGTTTTTATATAACCAGTACTATATACACTGCAGAGCCCATTCTGAAATAACTAGCGCTATACATTACAGAGCCCATTCTGATATAACCAGTACTATATACACTGAAGATCCCATTCTCATATAACTAGTGTTATACACTACAGAGCCTGTTCTGATATAACTATCGCTATACATTACAGAAACCGTTCTGATATATCTAGTACTATATACACTGCAGATCTCATTCTGATATAACTAGCGCTATACACTACAGAGCCCGTTCTGTTATAGCCAGTACTGTATACACTGCAGAGCCCAATCTCATATAACTAGTGCTATACACTACAGATCCCATTCTTATATTTCCAGTACTATACACTACAGAACCCGTTCTGATATAACCAGTACTATATACACTGCAGATCCCATTCTTATATTTACAGTTCTAAACACTGCAGAGCCCATTTTCATATAACTAGTGCTATATACTGCAGAGCCAGTTCTGATATATCTAGTACTATTTACACTGCAGATCCCATTCTTATATTTCCAGTCCTTTACACTGCAGAGCCCATTCTCATATAACTAGTGCTATACACTACAGATCCCATTCTTATATTTCCAGTACTATACACTACAGAACCCGTTCTGATATAACTATTGCTATACACTACAGAACCCGTTCTGATATAACCAGTACTATATACACTACAGATCCCATTCTTATATTTCCAGAACTATACACTGCAGAGCCCATTCTGATATAACCAGTACTATATACACTGCAGAGCCCATTCTGATATAACCAGTACTATATACACTGCAGAGCCCATTCTGATATAACCAGTACTATATACACTGCAGAGCCCATTCTGATATAACCAGTACTATATACACTGCAGAGCCCATTCTGATATAACCAGTACTATATACACTGCAGAGCCCGTTCTGATATAACCAGTACCATATAAACTGTAGAGTGTGTTTTGATATAACCAGTACTATATACACTGCAGAGCCCTTTCTCATATAACTAGTGCTATGTACTGCAGAGCCAGTTCTGATATATCTAGTACTATATACACTGCAGAGCGCATTCTCATATAACTAGTGCTATACACTACAGAGCCCGTTCTGATATATCCAGTACTATATACACTGCAGATCCCATTCTTATATTTCCAGAACTATACACTGCAGAGCCCATTCTGATACAACCAGTACTATATACACTGCAGAGCCCGTTCTGATACAACCAGTACTATATACACTGCAGAGCCCATTCTGATACAACCAGTACTATATACACTACAGAGCCCGTTCTGATATAACCAGTGCTATACACTACAGAGCCCGTTCTGATATATACTAGAGGTCACTCTGATGCAGTTGCCATAACCAGTGTTATACCCTGCAGAGCACTTTCTGATACTACCAGTAATATCTGTTGATAACCTAATAATTTTGATGCAGTGCACAAGCCCTCTGGGGTCCTCGGCTACCCCGATCCGTCACTGAATGTTGCCGTGCACTGGAGATAATGTGCTGATCTTTCTGCTATGCTCTCTTTTTTATTTCAATTCTGCCTTATTCTACTCACTTCATCTCTCCTCTTCCTCCCTCTCCTCACTGTCCCATATCTCCACCTGCCCACACCCCTCACCTCTCCTTGGTGGTCCGTTCACTCTTCCTCTTCTCTTGGGTGTTGATACCCATCCACCATGCACTCCTTGCTCCGCCATCTTTCCTGCTTCATTACTTCTTGTGGTGTCTGATTTTTCCATTTGTTTACCACAATCCCCCTCTTGTAACCTGCCACTATATTTCTTTCTACTCTCCATACTCCACACACCTGCCCCGTCCTCTTTTTCTCTGATCTCTGTCATCCTCACAGTGGGCAGACAGACCACAGCTCCTGCCACAATCACCACCGCTGCCACTAGTACAGCCCTGGGGTTGGTGGAACAAGGTAGTAGTGTCTTACGGCACATGCCCTTCCCCTCCACACCTGCCCCTTCCTTCCCCCTGAGAAGTGACTGCATGTGGCTGCTTTTTTCCTAGCTTGCGTGGGTCATTTCAAAGAAACTTAGAAGGAGGATGCCCCTTTATGGACCGAATGTTAATAGAGGTGATATAGAATAGGCCAGAGAACAGTAGAGCACACTATCCTACCCAAAGTAATTGGAAACCTGAGTAAGAATCATAGTATTTATTTCCATATGTTAATACTTGATGGAGCTCCTTTGGCCCTAATGACATTGGATTATCTCTGTGGCATACTTTCTACTAATGTCTGATACACTTCAGCTGGTATTTCCTTTCATTCATCCTGCAACTCTCTAGTAACTTATTTCAAAGAAGATACCTTGGCCCATCTACTATGGTTCAAGGAATGTCATCATTGAACAGTTGAGCAATGGAAGAACATTCTATGGAGTTACGAATCACGCTACTCCATCTTCAAATCAGATGAACGGACCTGGGTGTCGAGGATGACTGGGGAATGCCTTTTGCTCAAATGCGTGGTGTGGCAACAATTAAGTACAGCAGAGGTTACATAATAGCCTGGCAATATTTTACATGGCATGGTCTTGGTTGTAGCGGTAAGAACCTTCAACATGGAGATGTACCTTGGCATCCTAGACAATAATGTACTGCCAATAATGTGGCAATACTCTGGGAATGGTCAGCAATACTTCCAACAAGACAACGTGCCTTGTCACACATCCAAGGCTGCTTTACATTGGTTTGAGAATATGGATGCTCCATGATTGGACCATCCTGCACAGCATCCCGACCTGAACTCTACAGAACATCTTTGGGCCGAACTGGAATGTTGGGTCAAGAAACATGAACAGCATCCATCTTCTTTGAGAGAACTCTCCAGACATTTGCAGGATGAATGGAGGGAAATACCAGCTGAAGTATATCAGACATTAGTAGAAAGTATACCATGGAAAGTATCCAATGTCACGAGGGCCAAAGAGGCCCCATTAAGTATTGCTATATGGAAATAAATACTATTCTTGATTCTTGCTGAGGTGTCCAATTTCCTTTGGTAGGATAGTATACCTATGATATCTTTTTCCTATTATGTATTGAAGTGATTAATGAACCAAGGTCGTGCAAAAATGAGCAAGTCCGTTCTTCATCTTTGCAATTCAAGAACTAGTTTGGAAATCAGTAGCCTCGGCTGTATGGATGGCAGTACACTGTGTGCCATGTAGAGCAGATTTATAGCAGTTCCCCCACAATATGTTCCAGTGTCCGTCTGTACCATGTTAAGGTTATTTAGGCAGTGTATACGGGCTCCTATCTGAGTGTCCCCCTGAAGATGCTGCATGTAGTGTGTATGTACATGTACCTTGGTGCATGCCGTATGCTTGGGCATGTCATGTGCATGGCATGTGCTGAGAAGGTACTTACAGCCGCAGTCTGGCAGTGTACATGGCACTCATGATATAACAAGCTCACTGTGCTCTTTAACAATCTTGTGTATAAATGTACTGTGCATGTGTGTATATGTTGTATATGAGTGTCACTGTGCACGCTGAGCAGTGTATTATCCAAACTATATCCAGTATCCATTATATGGATTGGTATTTAGAGAAGTGGTAAAAGGAGATCAGTGTACAGTAAAAGAGTATTTGATAATCTTCTGTACATGATATACCAATTCTTCCACCCTTGAGTTTATCACTATAATGCAGGGATTACTTAGGATAACCTGTAACTCCTTGAGTATCTGAAGAGGCCTGTAGGACAGGTAAGACCCCTGGCAGGTTGCGGCATAGTCTAACTGCAGGGGAGGGCTTGGGGGTCTTTCCACCCGGTAGGTGTGCAAAGCCCCAGCTGGAAGGCTTACTGGGAATCAGACTATGCAGTGGTACTTCGCAGCGCATGGATCACATCTCCCGGCTGGTTTCTTTCCTTCAAAACTTTATTTCAGGTAACAAGAATAAACTCTCAAACTCTCCGGACGTACTTTCCAGGTTACTCTGGCATGGAGGATTATGTATGGAAAAGGCAGTGGCAACCTCCTGTCCGGTAAAGCTCAACTTTCGCCTCTATGGCGCTCCAATCTACACAGTGCAGTGTAGCAAACTGCAGTATTGCGGGCTGCAGTCTGACTGGTGCTACCAAAGGATCCAGTGCTTGGCGACGTCTTCACAGGGAGAACGACACACTCCCACAGCGCTCGACGTCTCTTTACTGTATCACACGCTGTGACTCTGCAGAAATACCCTTCTGTAAATTAGCATTTCCAGACAAATGACAACTCCACCCCACTGCCTTTTCGCGCCACCATGCTCCGTATTGAGAGACATATTCTTAAAGAAAGAGTTACCTTATGAATATATAGAACATGTCTTTTAGGTATCCATTGCGGCATGTCAGAGAAAATTCCATTATTCTCTCAATAAAGCAACTAAAATCTGACTTACTTTTTCTAACCGTGGGTCTGCATGGTCCAGTCTAAGGGTGGCCTTACACATTGGATTTAAAGTAGCCAGGCTTGCCAATTTCTAGAGGACTGGTCAATTATCTGATGTGTATGGCAGCTTTTCGACTCTCTCCTGATGGTACAAGTTGGCTAAAAATGGCCCGTTAGACTTAAAGTGCCCAAACCTTTTTTTCTTGGGAAATAAGATTCTTCCAAAGGTGCCAACTTTCTTCCATCATTACATGCAAAACAAATGCATTCTCGACCAAGTGTGCCTGTGAATGGGGTGTCGGGCAAGATAGCTGTTGGCTGTACAAGCTTCTGGACGATAGCTATCTAATGTGTATGGCAAGCCTAACTCCTTAAAGGGACTATCCAAAAATTCACTGATCGGTTGAGGTCTCACTGCTGATTGGTTGGGGTCTCACCGCTGAGATCCCCACAGATCCCTAGAACAATGGCGCTCCGTGTCCCCCTCTCTCTCTCACTGCAGCTTCTCTGAAACCCATGCAGTGAGTAGGAGAGTGAATGGAGTGGCAGCAACGCATGAGTGGTGCTGCTCCATTCATCTTCAGTGGGACAGCCGGTGATAGACAAGATTTTGTACATGGCTATTTCCATCAGCCCCATTTAAATGAATGGAGTGGCACCTCACAAGTGCAACCACCACTCCATTCACGCTCCACGTCACTGCGGTGGGTGCAGAGAGCCTGCAATGATGAGAGGAGGTACAGAACCTCTTTTCTCAGTATGGTGGGGTCTCAGCCATGAGACCCCATCCGATCAGACTTTTGTCACCTATCCTGTCTAGCAATTTTCAATTCGAAGTGGAAAAACTCCACCAAACATCTCCCCTTATCTAAATGTCTTGGACTCTTGAGAATATGATATGGGAGAGAGGGAATACTGAAGTGATCTGCAGTCAAGCCTGTCCATTAGTACAACCCATGTCCGTATGCTCCATTATGAATATCATACCCATCTATATGCAAGATCGGAGAGGTGAGTTTGGGTTGTCCAAAGGTTGCAGAGGAAATGCTGACCATGATTACCCCTGGCAAAATCAGCTGTTTCCTGAAGGTCTCAAAGCTGGACCCAAGATGACCACCCAAATAAAAGCAGTTGTCTATTGTAAGACCACTCCAATACCTGTCACTCATAACTACCATACTTACATTTTTCTCCCTTTATACCGGATTCTATTTTCATGTCATGCGTTTTATGCAGGGCCTTGTTCCCCTATTTCTACTATAAGGCCTATATATGTAAATAAGTGTACTGTGCAGATTTGGTATCTGCATGCGGTTCGTGTGTACATACATGTGCATAGAGTAGTATGTCTGAGGCTGTAGACGCCATTAGGAGCATGGAGTTTCAGGCAGATTATATACACTTAACCAAGGGGCAATAGATGTGAGTTTTGTGGTTTGGATGATGTCTCATTGATTGGGCATGTGTTGGATGTCCTGTCTTGCCAGCCTGCCGATGCCCGAAATTTGCACAAAAATTGCCATTTAAAAGTGCCCACCCTGTGTATATTACGTCTGTATATCTTTTCCTCCTCCCCCTGTCTTTTTTCTCACTGTTTCACAATTTCTCTTTTTTTCTTTCTTTCTCCCCCTTTGTTTCACTGTCCTATTTCTGGTGTCCTACTTTATCCTTCTCTCTTACGTTCTCTCTCATCCCTACCTCTGTCTTTCTCCTGTGTATTCTCCCGTCCCTTTTCTATTTCTTGCAAGGTAAGTTTTAGTACTTTGGTTCTCACTTTACAATATGCTTGTAGCTTGCACTAATGTTAACAGAGCAAATGTGTATATCAAGTCTGAGAGGAGTCGATTCTAGAGTGCCACAGTAAAGCGCATTAACCAAAAGATTAAGGCTTAGCTTTTTACCAAAACACGTAGGTCCATGTTCGCACATGTGGTCGTTTTTACCTCTCTATGGATATATTCTAATAAAGATTTTTTTTTTTATAAGAAGTACTGGATCTTGTGCTCTCCTAGGTAGTCTCTTGCTGAAGCCATTGATCTAAACGCAGACAACCTACTTCTAATTTATTATGGACATTTGCTTAAATGGCGCCAATATTATTTACTGTGAAATAAAATTAGACACACAAGCAAATACAGTGTTACAACAGAGGTACTAAATAGAGATGAGCGAGCATACTCGCTAAGGCAAACTACTCGAGCGAGTAGTGCCTTATGCGAGTACCTGCCCGCTCGGCTCAAAAGATTCGGGTGCTGGCGGGGGAGGAACGGGGGGGGGGGGGGGGGGAGGAGAACTCTCTCTCACTCTCTCCCCCCTGCTCACTCCTGCAACTCACAGCTCTCCCCCGCCGGCACCCGAATCTTTTGAGACGAGCGGGCAGGTACTCACATAAGGCACTACTCGCTCGAGTAGTTTGCCTTAGCGAGTACGCTCTCTCATCTCTAGCACTAAACCTTTTTAGCTTCATTTATCAATGTGTCACAGTCCATGAGCCCTGGAAAACTTCAATAGAAGTATATTTGTATAAACTGTATTACGGTATTATGGGAACCCAAAAACATACCAGAACACCATTTGTCCTACAACGATTTCCTGCTGTAAAGCTTCAGAGATCTATCTCAATGGTCCTGGGCCCCAATGCAAAATCTGTAATAGGGGCCCAACTACCACATGGTATTTTTAATACACTATCCTACCAAAAGTATTTGGACACCTCTATCAGTAGAATGGATCATGTCCTATTAGCATATCCTAAAGTATGCTACATAAAATACAGACACTTGGAGGCATCAGCCATAGTTTGTGATGGGAACAGCACACTATTGAATATATGGGTTATGCCGCTGCACACAAGCCATCCATCATGATGCACAATGCATTGGCCCATCTGCAATGGTGCAAGGAGCGTCGTCATTGAACAGTTGAGCAATGGAAGAACGTTCTTAGGAGTGATGAACATGCTACTCCATCTATAAATCAGATGGACATACCTGAGTGTAGAGGATGCCTGGGGAATGTATTTTGCCTGACGGAAGTTTCCGTTATGGCCTGAAGATGTTTTATGTGACATTTTTCAGTTCGTTGGTTGGAGTGGCAAGAAACATGAACTCAGAGGTGTACCCTGACATTCTAGATAATAATGTGCTACCAACAATATATCAGTACTCTGGTAATGGTCAGCAATACTTCCAACAAGACAACGCGCCTTGTCACCATATATCATGTTGATTTAAGGATATGGATTAGATTGACCTGCACAACCTGAACCCTACTGAACATCTTTGGGATGATCTAGAATGTTGAGTAAGGAAATATGAACAGCGTCCATCTTCTTTGAGAGAACTCGCCACATGTTTGCAGGATGAATTGAGGGAAATACTAGCTGAAGTGTATCAGACCTTAGTAGAAAGTATGCCACAGAGTGTATCCGATGGAGTAAAATATGAAAATATATAGTATACTACTTTTGCATCTTGCCCAGGTGTCCAATTACTTCTTGTAGGATAGTGTACTAGTGTCTTCTGGACTTTTGGGTCCCCTCAGGTCCCGATGTGACTGCTACCTCTGCACACCCTATAGCTGTGACCCGGCATAGTATACAAAGAGGAAACAAAAATATAACATTGCAATTCTGTGGTACCTACAGTAGTAGATTTAGTTTATATAATATATATGGCTGTCCAGGATTAGAAAAGCATGACTGCTTCCCCACTACATGGCTTAGAGGTGATATTAAGTACTGTCTGCTCTTGGCTAGTGGACCTTATTGGCTATGTATATTGGATTATGTAATGAATTACTGTTGCTGACCACACTCTCTTTGTCTCTCTTGGACCTCTTGCAGCAGCTAAGAGTTTGCTGAACAAGAAGACGGATGTTGGAAAGGTAATCCAAAGATATATAATAATATACTCTAAAATACATTTCACAAGACAAGGGCTACACTGAGACGTCTTGTTCTGCTACTGGTTGATTTTAATTATCAAGCTGCTGTCCAAAGGAATCTCATGTCAATGGAGTGAAGTTATGTGGGCAGGACTAGTGATGTCATTGCCTTTCCAAAGTTCCACCCTCAGCTGTAAAGCATCCCTCTGATGCTGTGAAGAGAGGTTGGGACGGCATTGACAACTTACTTCAGGAGGTAAATAAAACCTGATGAGAAACAAAGGAAATCATTGAATTGAGAAAAAAACTCAACAAAAAAAATCAATGTAATAATAATACTTGTTTGGGAGTCTCACTGAATAATGTGACTTAAAGGGAACCAGTCAGCACCTTTGAGCCCCATAAACTATGTTAGGGAGCTCAAAGGTGAGGGAACGAGAGATGTGGGGAGCTGCTTTTATACTCACTGGTGTTTGAGCCTCATAATGTAATTTATAGGCTCAAAGGTGCTGACAGGTTCCCTTTAAATAAGTAAATTTGTGGTGTTAGTGTCCCTTTAAAAGCTAAGTATTTATAGGTATTTTCACACGACTTTAAAATTGCTTCACAACCACTCTGTCTTTCCTGGTTGCTGCTGACCAGGACATGTAACTACTGTAGCCAATTACTGGCCATCGCAATGACCTTCTCTAGGTAGTGATTGGCTGCAGCAGGTCACCTGTCCTGATCAGCAGCAAGCAGGAAGAACACAGTGGTTGTAAAGCAATTGTAAGTTATGGAAAAACCCCTTTAATGATTATATTTGCATAGATACATTTCATAAGATAACATCTGTGGAGGGGTGTACACATGGCTTCCCACGGATTCTATCATGTGGTACATACAACCCTATCTGCCAGCAGCATGTCATAGAGCAGAAGGAGCTGAGCAGATTGATACATAGTTTTATGTGAAAAGATTCTATGTAGCTTGTTATGTACTCATTTAAATCCCTACTCCTTTTTTATTTAGGAGTCCAGTGGGCAGTCCTATCAATGACTCACAGCTATTTCTGTTACTGTCAGGACTCGAACTTGGGAACTCCTATGCTCAAGGACAGCTCCCCTGCTGAATCGTAGCCTAGTCCTTGCTCCTGTTGATCCAGTTCCTGCCTTCCTCCGCCCTGCGCACGTGATTGGTCGTCCTATAAAAGCCTGGTCCTGCTACTTCCTCCCTGCATGATTATTGTGCTCCCAGTCAATAGTCAAGCGTTACCTTCTGCCTGCTCCTCCATACTACAAAATTATTATTACCTGTTACTGACCTCTGGCTTTCCTCCGACTGCGCTATGGGCCTGCTCCTTTGTACCGCAACAGATATTACCCATTACCGACCTCTGGCTTTCCTATGACTAGTCTATCTGTCTGCTCAGGTTACAGCTGAAAGGCTCCGAACCCGCACCCTCCAGACCCGTTACAGATACTGGGAAGGCTGTCAGTCACTGAAGGGACCGCCCACTGGACTCCTAAGCATAGAAAGAGCAGGCATTTATATGAATAGCATGCAAGCTAAACTGAATCTTTCTCCACAAAAGTGTATATCAATCTGCTCAGTAACTCCTGTTCTATAACATGCTGTCCACAGATCAGACACCATGTTCAATATGACAGGTTCCCTTTAAAGGAGATGTCCCGCGGCAGCAAGTGGGGTTATACACTTCTGTATGGCCATAATAATGCACTTTGTAATATACATTGTGCATTAATTATGAGCCATACAGAAGTTATAAAAAGTTTTATACTTACCTGCTCCGTTGCTAGCGTCCTCGTCTCCATGGTGCCGACTAATTTTTGGCCTCCGATGGCCAAATTAGCCGCGCTTGCGCAGTCCGGGTCTTCTGCTTTCTTCTATGGAGCCTTTCGTGCAGGATGCCGGCTCCGTGTAGCTCCGCCCCGTCACGTGCCGATTCCAGCCAATCAGGAGGCTGGAATCGGCAGTGGACCGCACAGAAGAGCTGCGGTCCACGAAGATAGAGGATCCCGGCGGCCATCTTCAGCGGTAAGTATTGAAGTCACCGGACCGCCGGGATTCAGGTAAGCGCTGTGCGGGTGGTTTTTTTAACCCCTGCATCGGGGTTGTCTCGCGCCGAACGGGGGGGGGGTTTAAAAAAAAAAAAACCCGTTTCGGCGCGGGACATCTCCTTTAAGTGTTAACCATGGTTACTAATTGTCTGTAAATTCTTGGCAGTCCATATAACAAGAAAATTCAGGGAGCATTATACGATCTTCATTATACATAGTGATTCAAAAGTCAGGTGCACCCAGCATATCTTCTAAACGAAAAGAGATGCAAGTGGGAAACTTTGTAGAATACTTAGATGGGTGGGGAAAAGTGTAGGATATTACACATATTGTATAGATAGGATACTGCATTGGCTTAATACTGTATAACATTTTTTTATGATATAATTCTCTCTTTTTGTATCTCTCTCCCTCTCTCTAGCCCCAAACAAACAGTACCAAGAATAGCGCTGGAGTGACCAGTCCGAAAGGCCCCATTCCTCCAGCTGCCCTGGTATGAGTATAGGGTTTGGGTAGAACAGCCCTTTTGTGTATTTGTGATATTGTAGGAAATAGTACTGAAGGGGGACAGTAGACAGAGTGTACATTAAAAAGTCTAGTCCTCTTGTATGTGGAGAAAAGCCTTCTTGCTGTCCTTTCCTTGGGAAAGTTTGTCTTGTGTCTGTGGTTTGGAGACGTCTGTGGTCTGTCTCAAGAAGGTGTCTCTGTGGGGTTCTGGAACTTCTGTTCTAATTTGTCTGTGGCTCAGAAAAGTTTGTGGTCTGTCTCTGGATTGGGACGTCTGTCATCTGTCTGTGGTTTAGATTAGTCTGTTATCTCTCTGTGGGGTAGTTGGAGGTCTGTAATCTGTCCAGTAGTCTTTTGCCTGTCTTTTCCACTTCTCCATTTTTTCAGCCCTCCTGCCCTACCATCTCTTTTCCGGATCTCCCCTGTGTCCCTCTGGCTTGGGCTGGGTTTGCATAAAGTGAATTTGGTTCCAATCACAAAGAAGTCCAAATAATTAACAGGAACTTTATCAGAGCTCTACATTTGTATATAAAAATCATTTGCGGCCATACATATAACATAGCTGTCAACCAGCAGCCATCATCCCTGGTCTACCTGTATACATACACTGGCTTTGTCGAGCATATATGTTTTCTTCACTTAGATGAAGGAGACACTTCTGACAACTACTAACCTACTGGCCTGATCCTTGTTACTTTCTATATCTGTCATCAGGGAAAAGTTCGGGCACCCCTCATACACAATAGAGGGATCTTGGTTGATCCCACAATACTGGTGGTAAAATATGGAAACTCTGTCATTGCAATACTCGTTAAGCATATATCCAGCTTACTGTACATACAGTTGCTATCAAAATTATTCAACTCCCCTTTGCAAATTAGGTTTATTTTCTAAATTCACAAACTTTCAGTTGTTTGCCAAAAAAAAAAAAAAAAACAATCAAGCAAGAACAATTTCAATAGGTTAACACAACTAATATGACAAACGATTTCTCCAAATTCAATGTCAAATGCAACTTTTATAGACTGCTGCAGTCTCAGAATTATTCAATCCCTTAAATGGAATCCCTCATGAAAACATACTTGCAAATCAGGTGTTGTCTCAAGCACACCTGATATGACTAATCAAGGGCTTCATTATTTGTGTCAGGTGTACTTGAGATAAAACACATCAAATACCTGGACTGGCTAGGACTTTGTTGTCTTTGATGTTTAATTGCATGTTATAAATATGGCTAAAGCATCTTTTACACGGCAAGATTATCGTGTAAATCGATCACTAGATCTAGAGGTTTACACGATAATTGTGCTATGTGAACACATGCAGTGAAAGACCTAAAAATCATTATTGGTCTGTTGGTGCATCATGCTGTGTAAACAGGCCGTGGTTGATCTACAAAAGACAGCCTGTTTACCATGAATGGAGGCTGGCCAGAACGATGTCCAGCCCACTCTGCCTCCAGTCACTGAGTAATGATCGCTCCTGTGTAAAAGCACAGGAGTGATCGTCACTGGGATGGCTGTCGGGCACTGAGGTGCCTGACAGCTGTCTGGGCTAAAGAGGCTTAAGTCAAGAAAGTGAACCAAAAAGTTAAGGAAAGAGATCACTGTCATGCACAAACAAGGAAAAGATACATAAAGATTGCAAAAGCAGTGAATGTTCCTAGAGATACAGATATAAGCATCGCTCACAAGGACATTACAGATAGAAGAAACTATCACTGGCTTGGTGGTACCTAGGTTTCTATTTGCAGAGTAAGGCACATACTAAATGCTGAAGAACTTCATGCTCAAATTCCAAGACATACACCTCTACTGACCCAAAGCACAAGAAAGTTGGATCCAGTGTGCGCAAAACCATATAAATAAGCCTAAGAGATTTTGGGATTCGGTTCTGTGTAGCAATGAAACAAAACTGAAACTATTCAAACCTAAGGATCAGCAATATATCTGGAGGAGGAAGAATGAAGAATACTCTGAAAACATCACCCTACCTACAGTGAAAGATGGTGGTGGCACAATGTTGTTCTGGAGCTGCTTTGCTTCCTCTGGCACTGGAAACCTGCAGTGTGTGGAGGGCAATATGGATTCAATGAAGAATTAGAAATACTTAGTAGTAAACATCATGCCTTTTGTGAGGAAGATGAAGCTTGGGTGTCATTGGGGCTTCCAACAGAACAATGATCCCAAGCATACTTCAAAGTCAAACATGCCAAAAGAGTAAAAAAATATATAAAAAAGCTCCACGCTCTAGGACTAAGAGTAATCTCAAGACCCACGGGTCTAATAGTTCAGTAACCGTATTTATTATGAATCACTAATGGAACGCGTTTCGGCGCACTTCTGGGCCTTTCTTCGCTTGAAACTTAACCATTATACCCGTGGGTCTTGAGATTACTCTTAGTCCTAGAGCGCGGAACTTTTTTATATATTTTTTTACTCTTTTGGCTTGGCTGTAAGCCCCTGATCACCAGAGGGCTCAAAACCTCTGAGACGTCTCTCCAGGACACCTGGATCGGAGAACGAAGAGACATATTGATATGCAGGCTTGGACACTAGGTACCGGTGGGATTCCCATCCAGGAGTCCCACCGTGTACCAGGTGAGTGGATTTCCCTCTATTACTTGAAACTAATACTATAGGGCGCTGGTACAGGTCTATCCACTTTTTCGAAGTCCACTATGGTTTGGTTTCAGAAGAAGGCCTGGAAGAATCTGTAGTGACCATCCCAGTCGCCTGAATTGAAGCCCATAAAAAATCTTTTGTGGGATCTCAAGACGGCAGTTGCAGCATTAAAACCCAAGAATATTAGTGATCCGGAGGCCCTTATTCATGCGGAATAGGCTAAGATTACTCAGAAACACTGCCAGAATCTGGTGTCTGGCTATGCAGCACATTTGCAGCAGGCCATAACTAATGGTGCTCTACTAAGTACTAAATACACTTGTTATGAAGGGGTTGAATGATTCTGAGACTGCAGGAGTCATTAAAAGCGGTATTTTGTATCAAACTTGGAGAAACTACTTGTTATATTACTTGTGTTGAGTTATTTAAATTGTTCTTGTTTGATTAGTTTTTCCAAACATCAGAAAGTTAGCAAATTTGGCAAATACACCTAATTTGTAATGGGAACTAAATAATTTTGACTGTAATTTGTAGATACCCTAAACCCTCCTATACACAAAGCTATTAGGGAATTGATCTAAACCCGGCCTTAATATGCAATCATATTTTACACATTTGTAGACATACTTGTGATCATAGTCACTCCACATTTTGCCCATTCAGATATATGCACATAGCAGTTATCACTATGATCTTACATTTTCGCTCGACTGTAGAAAAAACTTCTCTACATGTAAATCCAGCCTTAATGCCCCTCTCCTGTTATCCTCAATCTACCCTACTGCCTATCCCTTCTCCCTATTCTAGCTCTCTCCTCCTTCCCATTTCTCATTCTTTCTTCCTCTATAGGAGCCTCAAACCACAGTAATTCATAACCTGGTGGACGGCATAAAGGTATTTGCCATATCTTTACCTCTCTCTTCATATGTCATGTTTCATGCACCTTTTTACTCTAGAGGCACTAGTAGGGGAACTTATGTATGCACAGCTCAGTTTACTATTATAGATAGACCCGTTCTGCACTTAGATTGTACGGGGAGAAATTGGACATTTCTGGAAATGTAGACGAAAGACCACAAGATAAAACTTTATATTCTATCATAAGTGTGGTTGGTAGGTTTTCTAAAGGTTTCTGTTAATTCTTTGATTGTAGACTTCTGTTCCAGGTGAACTGCTTGCAAGGTCCTTCATACTTAGTCTTCCTTTAAAAGGCGTAGCTTGAAACTCTTGGACCCTAATACAAAATCTGCAATAGGACCCCTACCTACCGTGTACCGTTTGTAATACGAGTATCTCCTTAAACAGCAGAGAGGTCTTTGCATGTCTGCATTTGCTGTAGCTAAGCCCGTGTTTCCTTTTCTCTAAAAATATGTAACCCCTTCACGGCCCACATTCTAGGTACGCAGGATTAATGCGGGCTTCGAACCTGAGCCCCCTCCATACACAGCTATTCTTGTCTGTCTTTGACAGCTGACACCCGGCCGCAACAGCCATGATCAGTGTTCACGCTGATCACAGCTGTTAACCCTTTAAATACAATTGTCAATTCTGACAGTAACACTTCAATAGTCCAACCCGATGCCCCAAAGATTGTGAGGTGCTGTTTGCATGTCATAGCAGCTGGGGGTTTTCTGAAGGCCACAAGTTATGCCTATTAAGATGTGCCTGCGGCATGTATTAATAGAATGCTGGCAGAAATACCATATACTGCAATACTGAAGTTTTGCAGTATATGCTATAATCAACCAAATGTTCGCAAGCTCAAGATCTCTATAGGAACAAAAAAAGTAAAAATAAGTGGAAAAAAATGTACTATTGCAAAAAATAAAGGATACTACAAGTTAAAGAAAACCTTTTCCTGTATTTATAAAAAAAAATATTAAAACAAACACAAAAAAAATATTTAGTATCAAAAGTCCAATCTGTCAAAATAAACCATTATGTATCCCACATGGTGTACAAAAAAAAGCACAACGCCAGAATTGTCCTCTTTTGGTGTCACCCCATTCTGGAGGAAAAAATGTTAAAGGGGTTTTACCACTAAAGACATTTATCCTCTATCAAAAGCATAGGTGATAAATGTCTGATCGCTGGGGGTCTGACTGCTGGGGCCCCCAACGTTCCTGTGAATGGAGTGGTGGTGCACATGCTTGACTGTTGCTTCATTCGTCTTTATGGGACAGTGAGAGATTGATGCGCTCAGCAATCTGTCCATCCAATAGAAGTGAATAGGAAGGTGGTCACGCATGCGTACCGCTGCTTCATTCACATGTGGTATTCCCATTTGCAGTTCTCTGGGGGTCAAACCCCCAGTACATTTATTTATTTCCTATATTGTGGATACTATTTAAGGTGCAGATACTGATATAAACTCATTACATGCATTTACTGTGAGCCGTTAAAAAATTATCATGGTAATTACAGTCATAACAACCTGTTCAAGTGCCAACAGAAGCAAAAAAAAATCACAATCGCATCTGGTTTCTTTTTCACGGATATAAGAAAAAATGCGCTATTTTTACAGAATGTCCAGGAATTTCTGGATGGTGGGCAATCCTTGTGACTACTACTGTATGCACAGATCATATGTAGCTCTATTGGTCAGAATGTAGCTCATCGTCCACTAAGATTACATTGTACATTTTCCTTGCCAGATTAGATGACCTCAAACCATTAATTGTTGATAAGTATTTCATAGCAAGTTTTACGGAGTGGTTATCAAAATATATGCTCCCCACCGGGGAGGGCAACTTAGAGGCATATTATGATTCAACTTGGTTATCAAGAAAGTGAAGTCTTGTATCCCATGCAAGCTGCAGCATTGGGGCAGGTGTTGGGTAATGTCCATGAAAGAACTATGGTGCAATCGTGTTGTCTATACGAAGCCTAGCATCTATAATGGGGATAGCGTTACCGATGTTTGTGTGTTTTTACAATTATTCTGTGACTTTCGGATTGTATTAGTGTGATGGGATGGCAGTGGGATTTCCATACATAGCTTTTGAGCTCTATATGTATTTTGACTATTAATGTGTTTTAGGGTTTTATAACACCAACACTTATATAAATCATCCATAAACCACATTTTATTTATTCCTAAAGTTACATATTAAATTGTCATATAACGTCAGTTTACGGATCTTAAACTGGCCATACACGAGTTAGCAGAACATCCAACATGCCCAATTGTCATTTTCTCTCATATCTGCCCTCTGGGAACAGTCTGATGGTCCCGTTACACATTAGATGATTAGTGAGTGAGTCCTGGCAAATTTATCAGGATCTACTGTGTTTGGGCTACTGTGTTACGTTATAACAGCACCATAGAGATGTTCATAGACAAGTATCACTATATCTGGAAAAGGTGCGCAATAGAACAATAAACCACAAAGCAACAAAAATAGACCACAGGGTCTAATCAAGACTGAATGGCTACTTAATTAGAGACATGCATCTAGTTGTACGTTGGGCCTTCCTTGGCCTTCAGAACCACAGCATCTAACCGTGGTTTAGATTTAACAGGGCACTGAAATAATTTTTCAGAAATGTTGGCCCATACGGATAGTAGAGCTTCTAGTAGTTGGCACAAATTAGATGAAGGGACTGACATGCTTTAAGGGTTCATAAATTTATGCTGCTTCTGCCAAATTGTGACCCTCCTATCAGAATGGTGCAGCAGAAATCTGGATTCATCTCAGCAGGCAATGTTTTTCCACTACTCAGTAATCCAATTTTTGCACTCTCTTGTCCACTGGAGTCTTGTCTTTCTGTTTCTCTTAAGGCTCATTTACACGCAAAGACAATCTTTCAAACGATTGAAAGATTGACAGTTTTAGCGATCGTTTTGTAAAAAGTACTAATGGGCACTAATACCCATTAGCACTTTATTAGCTTCATTTGCGTGCAAATGAGCCTCCAGCAGCTGTTTGCAAATCCCAGCATGAGGTCTGGACTTTGCACTCAGCTGCATTGTCTTCGCAAAGGCTGTTGTGGGCTGTCAGGTGAGTACAATGTAATCAGCTGCTCCTGTGGAGAACACAGTGTGCATTCCCTGCTATCTCTCTCCAGCTGAACAATGGATTTTATGCTCACCTAAAAATCATTGTTCAGCCGAAGAGTGAAAGATGGAAGCATTTACACACAAGGATTATTGCTTAAAAACCATCATTTGAATGAATTTTGAGCAATAATCATTGCGTGTAAATGGGACTTTACACTGCAATGGAGCTGGACAGCTAAGGAACAATGAGTTGTGCATTTGGACACATTAGTTGGAGCACCGGTGTTGTATTTGGCTGCAATTTGATTGACTCTGCCTGTTTATCAAAACGATTCTTGATTTCCTCCTCTAAATGCATTCTATATATACTCTTCCCACTATTGCACAAGAAAACCCCATAAGGTTGGCAGTTCTAGAAATCCTGGCCCCAGCTAGTCTAGCACCGATGACCAGGCTTGGTAGAATTGGCTCAGATCGCTCAATTTTCCCATCTAATGTGGATCCACATTGAAACTGATCCTTGGAAAACTTGCTCATTTGATTTTATGCTGCATTTCAGGGGTTCCGGGTCTAGTTTCCATACAGGGAAGCTCCAATCATGACAGGTCCGGTGTCTCTAATAAAGTTGACATTCATTGTATACTCTTCTTCAGTCAGATTCTAAGCTTTATTCAAACTTCTGATACCATTGCTGCAAATTTGGATTCATCAGCAACATGCTGACAGACATCTACGGACCAGTTGACGGGTGCTTCAGTGCTACACTTTACTCTGGTCTCCACCAGCCCATCTGGTGTAAACTCTTTTTCTTGCACAACTGTAGTCCCTAACAATCTCTTGATTGATATTCCGAATAGACAATCACTCTAAATCTATTGGCTTCAATTCATACAGTAAATCACCTCATTACATACTTTCAAACACTTCAGATATATTAATTTCCCATTGAAATCTATGATTAGCTCATGAAAATTAGCTTGGAGAGCTTTGAGCTAAAATCTAAAAGCGTGGCATTGAGAAGAATGCCATAGGCTCTTCATTTTTACCTTTTGGTGCACCCTGATGTGGTCCATTACTTACTGTGGTAAAACTTTTATAATGTAGGCAACCTTTATTAGCATTAATCTTTAGATATATTGTAATCCATAGCTTGGTCTTGGGTTGTTCTCTGAAGTTTCATCAGTTTCTCCTGGTTATAAAGAACATTCGAGGATAATAGAGAATTGGTGTGAAACTGGATAAATATGAAATAGACTTATGAAGTTTTCATTAAGTCTACCATCACGATTCTCGGCCAGCTCTTGGTGAAACTTCCCTATATATTAAAACAATGCACATGTGACCTTTACAATGGAAGTTTAAGAACAATACAGTATTTTTTGTCTTGTTCTCCAGGAAATAACTTGAGTTCAGAATAATAATTTGGTCATGACTACACGGGCATATGATTTTCCTATAGATGTTGTCTCTAACCATTGTGAATTTCTCTTGTTCTATATACTCTCATTGTCAAAAAAAATCAAGCACTTAAAAGAAGTTGTCAGAATTGAATAAAACTTTCTCTGTGTGACTTTAATATTAATATAAGTACCGTAAGTGATTACAATATCAGAGCAAAATTTTTATTGCAGAACACTGAACACGTGAAGGGAGGCGCTATACCCTGTTGTATCGCCTCTAGCTTGGTTGCAAGATGTGATACAGGCAGGCATGGAGGCATACAGGTTCCATATGATATCCTGTGGCATATTGATCCACATTTGCTGTAATTGAACCTCTAGATCGTGCAAACTTGTAGGCTATGGACGTTGGCATCCCAGATGGTCCCATACATGTTCTACTGGCGATAAATCTGGTGATCGGGCAGCCAGAGAAGTGTGACCATGTTGTGCAGACATTCCTGTGACCCCCTTGTGTGTGCGGCCGAGCATTATCCTGCTGGAAAATGCCTCTTGGAAGCCCTGCCATGAGAGACAACACAGGTGGCTACAGGATGTCCTGAACATATTGCTGAGCTATGATTTTCCTTATTACCACCACTACGGGTGACCGACTGTAGTATGATATGACTCCCCAGACCATCACACCAGTAGGGGGCAGTGTGCCACTCCACAGCAAAGGCAGAATTGAGGCACTCACCCCCAGGTCTCCAGACACGAACACGACCGTCATCAGTGCGCAAACAAACCCTTGATTTATCACTGAAGACAACCCAGTTCCACCCTGTAGCAGTCCAGTTTCATCGTCCAGAACACCCCTGCACAGGGAGGTGATGGTGGGTGTTAAAGACTGTACAAGAAATGGGCCCCCGTGAGACCAAATGTCCTTCAGCCAAGCTCCTGGAAATGGTTCTGACAGACACAGGATGGTGAACAACGGAACAGTTGGAGCTGCTCGTTCTTGTCAGATGTTCAGACAATCCTCTTTAGTGGTGGTCTTTTGAGGGCTGAGCCAAGTCGCCTTGCGTGTGTGCCCTCACGCATCCACTGGTTACAATACCTCCTAACAGTACAGTCAGTAGAGCCCAGGTGGCGGGCAATTCGTCCATGCAACCATCCAACTCCTTGAATTCTAATAACGTGCTCCTCTTAACCCTTTCCAATCCAATATGTATCCTGGTTTTCCTATGGGGCTTACTCTTTTCCTGCCGTTAACAATGGCGGTGTCTGCTGGCTAAAGCCAGTACTGCATGAGGTGACACATTGGATAGGCTCCGGCAGCAGAGAGGCTGGCAATATACAGTAGGAAAACCCTGATGGACGTCTTCCAACATCGGAGCTGTACAGACTTAAATCATAATGTCTTTAGACGTCAGACAGTGGATTGGAAAGGGTTAAACTCTGTTAACTGGGCGCAATCTCTTTGATTGCATCATAGAATGGTAAAGTTGGAAAGGACCTCCAGGGTCATCTGGTCCAACCCCCTGCTCAATGAAGGATTCACTAAATCATCCCAGACAGATGTCTGTCCAGTCTCTTTTTGTAGACTTCCATTGAAGGAGACCTCACCGCCTCCTGTGGCAACCTGTTCCACTCATTGATCACCCTAACTGTCAGAAATTTTTTTTCTAATATCTAATTTGCATCTGCTCCCTTTTAGTTTCATCCTATTGCTTCTAGTCTTTCCTTGTGCAGATGAGAATAGGGCTGATCCCTTTGCACTGTGACAGCCCTTCAGATATTTGTAGACAGCTATTAAGTCTCCTCTCAGCCTTCTTTCTTGCAAGCTAAACATTCCCAGATCCTGTAACCGTTCCTCATAGGACATGATTTGCAGACCGCTCACCTAACTCTTCTCTGAACGTGCTCCAGTTTGTCTAGCTCTTTTTCATAGAGGCAAGTCTAATGATCAATAAGCTCTACACAAAAGAGCTCCACTACATAGAAGTAGCCTCTGAGAGCCTTTTTATAGGCCAAGGGTGGAACCACTTTTAGGGCCTCAGGTGGCAAGATTGTTCATCCAATCACACCACAACTCTAATCATTTGCATATCTGCCTGAGATGTAAGTGTATGCCGAGTTTTGCAGCAAAACAACAACTCCTTCTATGTGCTTGACTTATTTTGACAATGAATGTATGTACCACATTTGTTTCCACCCTCACATCTTTCCAAACATCACATCATGTTGTTTTCTCTCTCACATAGGAATCCTCGGACAGTACACATACTAATCCAGAGGATGAAGAAATGAAAGGTATGATAGTCTGACTCTGCATCAGATAATCTCATCTCTGTTCCTCTTCTCCATCTACAACTTCTCTAGTGGACTGACCATCTGGTTGATCAATGAGTCTATCCAAACCCTATGAATCGCTCAGCCTTCTTTTCTATAATCATACCATTTGCCGCTCTACATAATGGCAATAATAATACTCGGCCAACATGGACTCATACCTTACAAACATATGGACACATACACAGTACAACCATGTAAAGTCTTTGCTTTCATGCCCATTTACTCCCACGTTGTTGTTCCTTGTGCTGTTCCTGTATGTAGTTTATAATATATTCAATCATGCATTCAACCATAACCATTTGCTGCCATGCTTTTATTTCCAAATATACTTCTATTTTAGGTCATTTTTTTAAACTTGTCTATTAAGCTTTTTCTAATATGAATGGAATCACAAATTCACTTGTACAAGACCGAAGAAGGATTTTTTGCATTTTTTGGGGGGAGGTGGTTATAAAAGATTACCATAGAAATTCATATTAGATGAAAAGATGTGACTTCTAGGGTTGCCCCTAACTGCTAGTAATACAGAAGATATCGTCTACCGCTCATAGCACATTTTACGTCTTTCTTAATGCTGTAAAACCATAAAAATCCCAGATGATTCCAGATTAAAATATCATCTAAAAATCTGGTAAATCACTGTAAAAAAGTAGTAGTCGTCAGACCAACAAAAACCTCATAAACAATGTTGCAAAAACTTAAGAGTTTAGCCTATTGATGACTTTAAAAAGATTTTCTGGGTATTTACTATTGATGGGCTACCCTCAGGATAGATCATCAATAGTTAATCATTGGAGGCCCATCGTTTGGGATCCCCACTGATCATCTGATCTGTTATCTGTTATGAGTGCTGCCAAGCCAGATGTTCACATTGGGGTCAGAGCCGGAAGTGTAATAGAAGGCCTTGCTCCCATTTCAATGTGAGTGAAGCCTTCTATTGCACTTCTAGCTCCAACCCCAGTGTGAACATCTGGCTCAGCTGCAGAGACAATGGGCTTGAGGACCAGTTGATCAGTGGGGATCCCTGATGATCAACTAATAGTGACTTATCCTGAGAACAGGTCATGAATGAAATAGCCTAGAGAACCCCTTTAAAGGAGATGTCCCCTGTGATTATTGTTAAACTGATTACAGAGTCCTCCCACAGGGATCCCAGCTATTAGGTGTAAGCAGTGGACAGAAGAATGACTGTAGAGCTAAAAAAGTTACTGTTGGCAATAATATAAAGGTATCACAACACAAAAGGTATCACGGCTCATTGCAATTCAGTCAGAGCGCCCATGCTGACCCTTGTATACCACCCAAAAAGGCCTACAGTGGGCAAGTGAGCATCAAAACTGGACCATGGAGCAACGGAAGAAGGTGACGCAGTCTAATGAATCAAGTTTTCTTTAATATCATGTGGAGAGCCCAGTACATATCCGTTGATTACTTGGGAAAGACATGGTACCAGGATACACTATGGGAAGAAGACAAGCCGAGACAGTGTGATACTCCAGGCCATGTTCTGCTAGGAAACCTTCAGTCTTGACACTCATGCAGATGTTATTTTGCCTGGTACCACATTATTGCAGACCAATTGCACCACTTCGGTAATTCTTAATGGCAGTGCTCTCTTCTACTAGGATAATAGCTGAGGAATGGTTTAAGGAATATGACAAAGATATCAAGATGACGACTTGGTCTCCAAATTCCCCAGATCTCAACCAAATGAGCAATCTGTGAGATGTGCTGGAAAAACTGATCCTTGAAGGCCCCACTTTGCAAATGATCTGCTTCTAACGTTTTACGGCCAGATAACACAGGACAAGTCAAAGGTTCTTGTGGGGTCCATGATTCTACGGGTGGCTGGCGGGTTTATGATAAAACTAAATTTAAATTTAGATAAGGTTATTTATTCGGCAGGACACCATGTAACGCTAAGTTCTGATTTAGCTATTACAACACATTATTTCTATCATCCATCATTCTTGTTGCCATTTTTGCACACCTGGTCCGCTATTCTGAGCTCTATCCTGCCATTACCTTTCTCATCTCATTATTGGTGACATTATCCCAAGTCTTTGTGATTACTGTCGGCATTTTTCTCATCATTTGCTACACTCGTTTTCTCTTCATGTCCCTTTTGAATATATTCATTCTTTGTCTGGCTTCAACACTTCTTCTCTCCTGGTTCTCTCTAGTGCTGAAGTTCTCAGACATTTTAAGCTCAGTGAGGCGGGGCTCGGGGGCTCTGGAGGCTGAGGGACCCCAAGCAGCGGTCGCTCAGCAGCCCCTCTCCCCATCCTTCCCCCATTCACCTCTTGCACAGCGTAAGTAATAGGATGGGGATGTAGGAGAACCTTAAAGACTATGCATGAAAAGCTATTCCTTCAACAGTATAGAAATCTATAATCTTTTTTTACAAAATTTCCGTATATGGTTCAATGCAGCGGATCTTTTTACAGTTTTCTTTGCAGTGTTTTTGACTATGTGATGCATTTGCTAAATGATGAGTAGAGACATTTATGTGAAGCTGTGGCATGACTGTAAAATGCTCTGTAATTGGTATAATATATGACTATTAGGCAGTGTTGTTGTTAACGGGTAGGGAATTAAGTCTAGATAAATCAAAGCCCCCCTTGTGTTTCTGTCACTGTGATGTGTGTGGGGGCTTGGCACTGCCAATACTAACTTTCTGGGGGTGCGGGGATGGAGACTGGCATTGTCGTTGCCTGTATGTGATGAGACGTTGTTTGTGTTTCTTGTCACTCACATTGCTGCTGTGTCTCTGCTCTTTCTGTGTTGATATCTGTTTTCTTTTTTTTCTGTTTTTTTATTTTTGTTTAATTTGGTTGTTTCCCCACCGCTCCGACCCCTTTGAATCCTTAAATATTTTTTTTTCGTTCCCTTTAACTTTCTATCTATATCTTTAACTGCATCTCTTATCTATATTTCTATCTCTCTTCAATCTCTACTGGGTATCTTGGCTTTCTTCTCTGATGCATTTCTCTGTCTTGGACTCTTTTTACTTATCTCTGCTTACCTGCCTCTTGGCCCTTGTTCTCTTTTTTGTATATCACTTCTCTTCATTCTTTGCATATCATCTATATATGATCTTTCTGCTGCCTCTGGCATTTGGCTTATTGCATCGTTCATCTCTCCACTTTGGTCTTTTGTCTTGTCTTTCTACCTTTATCTCTACCGTTCTGTCTCTGCTTACCTATCTGACGACATCTACTACCGCTTTTTCTTCTACTTTCTTCTACTTGCTTCTGCCTTTCTATCCTTGTCTCTCTTCACCCCTGCTCCACTGTCTCTCCTCTCCTTTTTTGAATTGTCTCTTCTCATCTATCTCTTCACTATCTCTGCTACCTATTACTTGATTACTTTTGTCTTTATTTCTCTGTTTCGCTACCACTTCTGCTCATGTTCCTGCACTCCTCTATCTCTGCTTCACTATATCTATTTCTTTGTCTCTGTTTTGATACCTCTCCTATCTTTCCATCCTTTATCTCCACTCCTCTCTTTCTACTCTTCTAATTATCTTACTGTCTCTTGTCTTTACCTCCTTTTTACTGCTATTTCTTCTGTCCTATCTTCCTACTTGTGTCTTTACTTCTTTGTCTCTGCTTCACTATCTTGGGATCTGTCTCTTGTCTCTGCTGATCTGTCACTGGTTCTCTGCCTGTTGACTTCTGCTTCTGTCTCTTGTCTTTCTACTTCTGTCTCTTGTCTCGGTTTCTATCCCTTTCCCTGGTACCTGTCTCTTTGTCCCCCTCCCAGCTGCTAGATTTACAGATATATTTAACACAGTCAGACGAGGCTCAGAAGCAGAGGGAGTGCAGTATTCCAACACGCAGCATCGGCTCTCCCAGCCCCACCTAAACTCTCCGTTTGTACAGCGTAAGTAGAACTCGCGCATACAAACGCATCTCACATGGGCTCCCACCGTCTTCCAGCTCTGGACCTTTCTCTTATCCATTGACTCCCTCCTTGCCATATTTCTTCCCCTCTCTTCTGTGTTCCTTTCAGATGCATGTCTACATCATCTTACCGGCAACAGTCCTCCAATCAACCATAAAGTGTTGTATCATAATTACCAATGTTTATTGACTTCAAAGCTTACTCTTTGAATCCATTATGTCTTCTATCTATACCATCCTCCGTTTCTGTTTTGTAACACATTCCGCATTGTACATTTGTCTTTTCCCTGTCAGTCATGCTCCACCGTTTTAAACTCATCCTTGTTATTTCTTGAAATGTTCTTCTAAGTATTATTACACACAAAGCACACCTTTTAATATCCTCAGAAACAAACTATCACCAAGTCATTTCACAATCCGTTGTCTTGTCCAAATCACCCAAACCTTTGCCCTTTCTTTCACACTCTCTTCCAACCAGAATGGTCGTCTTCTTTTCAATCCTTTTTAGTTCTCTTCTTATGATGACTTCTAACTGACCTCTGTCCTTTTCCATTTCTTACAAGCTCTATCTGACCCATTTCTAGCATATTATAAGCTCCTATTAATCACACATCTTTTCATTATGTCCTCTGTCCTCCCACTAAAGCATTTCCATTTCCCATAGACATCTAATTTATTTTTGTCAATTTTGTACTCATTTTCTATTTTGCTTTCTTGCTCCATGATTTCTTTAACTTGAATCTTCTTTCAATTTTCTTTTAGGTTCTCTCGCAGAGCTTGTCTATTTTCCAGAAAAATATCTTTTCTCACGTGTCATAGCATTTCCCATTATTTTGTTTACTGTTTGGCAAAACTTTCCTTACATCTGTTATTTATTAATTGGGTTGTCTCATCAAATAGGGCACCTTATCACTGTCAGTCCCATAGACTATAACCCTTTGCAATCCAATTTTGGATTCAGGGATTCCTAGGGGACTTTCTCTTTCTGCCATTATATAATGGCGCCATCTGCTGGCTAGAGCCAGTACTGTGGTATGGCGGACATGCTGGAGAGGTCCCCGACAACAGAGTGGCCAGTAATCTACAGTAAGAATACCCTGCCGGACATCTTCTGACATCGGGGCTGTACAGCATTCAATCAGAATGTCTGAAGACGTCAGACAGTGGATTGGAAAGGGTTAAATGAACTGGCACCATACATCTTCAAATTCTACTGCATTCAACCTCATGCTCACTGCCGTTAAACACTGACGAGGGGGCTCGGGACCCTGACCCTAGTGATCATGGCGGTGGAAAAGTGATACATGTCCATTGTGAAACAACCCCTTTAAATCTGTCGTTGCTTGTTACGGTACCTTTACACAGAGCGACTATCAGTTGATTAGTAGTTTGCTGAGGTATTGTTTATACAAGGGATCACCATGAAAATTCTTTCACACGTTGTTCAAAAAAAAAAAACAACTGTGACTTTACACCAGACAACTTTTGATCAACCGGGGACTACTTTTTGGCAAGCTGAAACTAAACGATTAATGACTTATCGACCATCACCTTGTTGGTAGCAGTGTTTACACTGGTGCAAAGTGTTAAGGCAGGAGAAATGCAGTCCTAAGCTCTCGCTCACGACCTGAAGGTTGCGGGTTCAATCCCTGCCTCGTTCAGGTAGCGGCCTCAATGTTGACTAAGCCTTCCATCCGTCGGTGAAATGAGTACCCAGCTTGGTGGGGGGGGGTAATAAATTTAAAAAAATTTACCTGAAAGCGCGGCGGAATAAGTTGGTGCTATACAAATATCAATTTTAAGGGATTATTCAGCAAATAGTTGTCCCGTGTAAAGGTACCTTTGCTAAGACTTAGTTCACAGTTACATAATTCACACTTCTTGTGACATCTGTGCCTTTTTAGGGGGCTCAGATGACAGCGGAGGAATGAAAAGACTAGATAATAAGCCAAGAAAAAGCTTTCCCATTTATATAAATGAAACAGCTTAACCTTGGCTCTTTTTTCTCATCTACAAGATACAACTGATTGCTAGAGAAGGGTTGTATGGGTAAAAAAATTATGAACCATTTCGTACAATTTCTTTGCCCTCCAGTAAACACAGCTGTGTTTTTTCTGTGTCGCAGTAGAACATTTGGTGTTTTTTTTTTTACATTTTGTTTGCTTTCTCCCTTTAATAATTGATCATTGTTCCCGTTATCCACCATCATCATCATCATCTTGGCGTCTTTCCAGTCGTACTGCTGACCATGTTTGGGTCTTTTTGCGCTCTCTCTCTCTCTCTCTCCATTTAATGGCTATTTTGTTTTTCCAGCTCGAAAACAGGAGATCATTAAGATAACAGAGCAACTGATTGAGGCCGTGAATAATGGAGACTTCGAGGCATATGCGTGAGTTCCACATGGCTATACCCACAGTTTACTGCATAGTAGTACGAGGAGGGGAGGTTGCTTAAAGATTATTCAGTATGTATATTTTAACACTTTAAGGACGGGCCTAGTTTGGAACTTAGAGACGCAAGGCTTTTTGGGAATTTTCATCTTCACTTTTCCAAAGTCATAACTTTTTTTTTATTTTCCCATCAGCATAGAAGCATAAGGGCTTGTTCATTGTGTGGTGAGCTGTAGTTTTTAATGGTACCATTTTGGGGTACATATAACACATTATATAACTATAGATGAGTGAGTATACTCGCTAAAGGCAATTGCTCGAGCGAGCATTGCCTTTAGCGAGTATCTCCCCCGCTCGAGACTGCAGGTTCGGGTGCTGGCAGCGGGCACGGAGCTGCGGGGGAGAGCGGGGCGGAACGGAGATCTCTCTCTCCCTCTCTCCCCCCCCCCCCCCCCCCGCTCTCTCCTGCTGACAGCCGCTACTCACCGCTCCCCTGCGCCGGCACCCGAACCTGCAGTCTCGAACGGGGGAGATACTCGCTAAAGGCAATGCTCGCTCGAGCAATTGGCTTTAGCAAGTATACTCGCTCATCTCTATATATAACTTATACATTTTTTTGGGGGGGGGGAGGATAAGAACACAATGATTTTGCCATTGTTTTGTTTTTTCTATACGGTGTTCACTATTAGAGATGCGCGAACGTACTCGGTAAGGGCGATTTCGCAATCGAGCACCGCGATTTTCGAGTACTTCACTACTCGGGTGAAAAGTACTCGGGTGCGCCGGGGGGCGGGGAGAGGCGTAGCAGCGCGGGGGGTAGCAGGGGGGAACAGGGGGGAGCCCTCTCTCTCTCCCTCTCCCCCCCACTCCCCGCTGCAACCCCCCGCGCCGCCACGGCGACCCCCGAATTTTTTCGCCCGAGTACCGAAGTACTCGAAAATCGCGGTATTCGGGCGAAAAAGGGGCGTGGCCGAGCACGTTCGCTCATCTCTATTCACTATACAATATAACATGACATGATAACTTTTTTTATGCTGGTCGGTACAATTATGATAATACCTAAAAAATTCTTTTTTTAGGTTTTTAGCACTTTTGCACAATAAAAAACATTTTCTTTGAAAATAATTTGTTTTTGACCCTACTACATTCAAAGGCCTAAAACCTTGTTTTACTTTTCCATGGAGGGAGCTGTCTTAAGGGCTTGTTTTTTTGCATGAAGTGCTGCTCTCTCTGATCCTCACCACTGCAGCGGGACCTCAACCGTCAGTTACGGGATCAGCTCTTGAGCCCTTGACATCTACATGCTGTACATGTATAGCATTTCATGCAAACCCCTTCCCTCCTATGGGATGAGGAGTTAATTTTTAAGTGCTGCACTGTACACTCTATTAAACATGACAAGATTCTTATATGCATGCTGCTTGTACACGGCAAGTGGTATCGTAATTATTTAATTGTTATATCATGTTTTCATAGGAAGGTAGTAGTAAAAGTATTCTAGAAACAGCACAAGCATGACCTGCCCACACTTTTACTTTTTTAGTTTTCTGGTTAAAAGGGTTATCTCAAAATCTGAAGTTATCCCCTAAAATCCATAGAGGAGTTTAAGAGGGGACTAGATGTCTTTTTAGAGCGCTATGATATTACAGGATATAGACATTAAATAACCAGTGGGATTGTTGATCCGGGTCTTGGAGTCAGGTAGTAACCTTCAAAACATTGATCCAGGGATTATTCTGACTGCCATTATGGAGTCTGAAAGGAATTTGCCCCCCAAATGGGCTAAATTGACTTCTGCCTCATTGTTTTTTTGCCTTCCTCTGGATCAACAACAGGGGGTGAAAACAGTCTGAACTAGATTCACATTGTCTTCTTTCAGCCCAACATACTACATTGCTATGTTAGGGGCTAACATTTCGGTGGGGTCTCAACAGATACAGCCCACTGATCCTGACAATGGGAGTCCTGTGTCCCCTTCTCATCATTTTGGGGTCACTTCACCCAGTCTGAATGGAGTACTGGCCATGCATGCGCGGCCACCACTCCATTCATTTCAAGTGGGCTGCTGGAAATTGCAGAGCGATTGTACTCGGCTATCTCTGGCATTCCCAGTGAAAGTGAATGGAGCAGCATATGAGACCACCATTCCATTCAGCTTCCCCTACACTGGGGGTTGCAGTAAGTCCACAGTGGGTAGGAGGGCACAGGACCCCTATTTGGGGGTCTCAGCGATGAGACCCCCAAGCATCATAAAATTGCCCCCTATCCTGTGGATAGGGATAACTTTTGGATTTTGAGATAACCCCTTTAATACCTTTGCCTTTGATCTGCACCACCATAAAAGCTTTTACTTAACTTTCATTTTCAGGAAGATTTGTGACCCAGGACTGACCACGTTTGAACCAGAAGCTCTGGGTAACCTTGTGGAAGGAATAGATTTTCACCGATTTTACTTTGAAAATTGTAAGGAATCAAGAATTACAATCATTTCATATTCTCTTTTATATCGAACATGTTTGTGTTTGTCATGTGTGGGTCCACTTTGGTAATTCTTTTGTCCCCCCAAAATAAGCAAGTCACATAGTCCCACCTGGCAGCAAGTCTTCAACCGCAACGCAGAATGGCTACAAGATAAAACAAAATCTTTTTACAGTTTCCAGTCGAATCAATGGTGTGCCTGTGTAACACATAGACATTGTTGTATGGGAAAAAGATCCAGCAAATGACATCAGAATGGAGGTAGAGAAATTGAATGAATACATCAATGATAATTGGATTAATCTAAGATTCACATGGGAAAAAAAGAGAGAAAGAAACCCCCTTTCTAGATTTGGTACTTATTGGTAATAAAAAAAAACGTAAAATAGATTCCAAATCATATAGAAAAAAAGATAGCTGGAAACACTATTCTCTAGGCACAAAGTGGGCATTCCACCCATGTCAAAAGAGCAGTCCCTGTAGGTGAAATGATTGGAGCTAGGAGAGCCTGCTCTTTAAAAGACGATTATAAGGAAACAGAGAAAGACATTATTATGAGACTAACAGAAAGAGGTTATAATAAAAAACATTTAAAGGAGATGTCCCGCGCCGAAACGGGTTTTTTTTTTTTTAACCCCCCCCCCGTTCGGCGCGAGACAACCCCGATGCAGGGGTTAAAAAAACCACCCGCACAGCGCTTACCTGAATCCCGGCGGTCCGGCGTCTTCATACTCACCTGCTGAAGATGGCCGCCGGGATCCTCCGTCTTCGTGGACCGCAGCTCTTCTGTGCGGTCCACTGCCGATTCCAGCCTCCTGATTGGCTGGAATCGGCACGTGACGGGGCGGAGCTACACGGAGCCGCTCTCTGGCACGAGCGGCTCCATAGAAGACTGCTGAAGACCCGGACTGCGCAAGCGCGGCTAATTTGGCCATCGGAGGCCAAAAATTAGTCGGCACCATGGAGACGAGGACGCTAGCAACGGAGCAGGTAAGTAAAAAACTTTTTATAACTTCTGTATGGCTCATAATTAATGCACAATGTACATTACAAAGTGCATTATTATGGCCATACAGAAGTGTATAGACCCACTTGCTGCCTCGGGACATCTCCTTTAAATAACCTATCACAGCTGGTGAGCAAAAGAAAGAGAACAACTTTTGGATAATAAGATTCGGAAAGAAGATAAAAAATGTGATTCCATGATTTTTTCCACTTATAGTAGGCAACTTTATACCATTAAAAAGACCTTTAAAAAATGTCTTCCGATCCTATGTCAAGATAAGATCACTAGAGATGAGTGAGTATACTCACTAAGGCACATTACTTGAGCGAGTAGTGCCTTAGCCGAGTATCTCCACGCTCGTCTCTAAAGATTCAGGGGCGGGCGCGGGTGACAGATGAGTTGCAGCGGGGAGAGAGGGAGAGAGAGATCTCCCCTCTGTTCCTCCCCGCTCTCCCCTGCCAGCCCCCGAATCTTTAGAGACGAGCGGGGAGATACTCGGCTAAGGCACTACTCGTCCGAGTAATGTGCCTTAGTGAGTATACTCACTCATCTCTAAAGATCACCAATAGAGATGAGCGAGCGTACTCGTTAAGGCAAAATACTCGAGCGAGTATTGCCATTTTCGAGTACATGCCCGCTCGTGAGAAAAGATTCGGAGGCCGGCGGGGGTGAGCGGTGAGTTGCAGGAGTGAGGAGGGGGAAGCAGGGGGGGAGAGAGAGATCTCCCCCCCGTTCCTCCCCGCTCTCCCCCGCTGCCCCCCGCTGGACCCCGTGTCTTTTCTCACGAGTAGGCATGTACTCGAAAATGGCAATACTCGCTCGAGTATTTTGCCTAAACGAGTACGCTCGCTCATCTCTAATCACCAACGATATTTTGAACAATGTTGTAATGGTAGTAGGTAAGAAAAATAAAAACTTTGGGAACATTTTATTCCCCAGTTATTTTACCTCAAATACCTTATAAAGGATTTGCGAAATGTGGCAATACAAGATGCAGCACATCTAGTGAGAAAATGCAGTAAATTTAAAAATCGTTTACAGACAAGAGAATTTGACATAAAAGAGTACATTAATTGTAACTCTACAAATGGGATTTATAGAATTACATGCACCTTATGTGAAAAACATTATGCTGGGTGCACAATAAGAAAACGAAGGACCCGCATTACGGAACACATTAGACATATTAACAATGCAAACCACTCAGGTGTCGTGAGACATTTTTTGGAAGAACATGGAGGCAACACAGATAGTTTAATTTATTTTGGTATTGAAAGAGTTAAAAATAAAGGGAAACAAAATGTAGATCGATCATCGGTGCTAAAACGTGAGGGGTTTTAGATTTTGACCCTAGATACGAGGTTTCCAGGAGGCTTAAATGTAAAAATGTATCTTTTATATATTTACTAGCTTACCCGTCGCGCGTTGCTGCGAAGACAGACAGACATACATTCATTCGTTTTTATAGATCTAGATAACAACCAATCACAGCGCAGCTTTCATGTTACCTCAGTGGTATAATATATAACAACCAATCACAGCGCAGCTTTCATGTTACCTCAGTGGTATAATATATAACAACCAATCACAGCGCAGCTTTCATGTTAACTTAGCAGTATAAAATATAACAACCAATCACAGCGCAGCTTACATGTTACCTCAGCAGTAAGAGAAATAACAACCAATCACAGCGCAACTTTTATTCTGCCTCAGCAATATAAAAAATAGCAACCAATCACAGCGCAGCTTTCATGTTACCTCTGCGGTATTATATATAGCAACCAATCGCAGCACAGCTTTCATGCAACCTCCTGACTTTCTGCAACACATGATTTCGGGGTAAGGCTGGCTTTATACGGGGCGGATTTTCCGTGTCGAAAGTAGGCACGGCAATTCTGCCCACAGCTCCTAATCCCGGGATTAGCCAGCAAAGTGGATGAGATTTTGCGAAAATTTCGTCCACACGCTGCAGCCAAGCCACACGAAAACTGACATGCGGCGCGGAATTCAGTTCTGCAGTATGTCGATTTTTTTTCTCGTTTCCGCAGCGGCCTCTCTCCTCTCTATTGGGATAGAAAGCCGCAGCAGAATGCCAATGGCAAAAATGTGTATAAAGGAATCGTATGAAATAACTGTTGTGTGAACAAATATTCAGCTGATGGCTAGTAATGGTGTAAATGGTCGACTTTATTCCTCTAGAGTGAGATATACTCTTTCTTGCCACTCTCACTAATATATAATCACCCCGAATGTCCAACCCCCACCTTTTAACTCTGAATTCCCTGGTAATAATGTGGTTTCTAAAGTAGAAAACCCTTGAAATACCAATGTTGGTATCGATTTGGGATAAATTGAAATCAATGCGTTGTCCGTGTAATGCATAAGCACACAACCCCTCTAAGGCCCATACCTGAACAGATCAACCACCCTACAATGTGATAACATCAAGGTTAGTTTTGTAAGACAATATCCTAGAGGAAAATGTACACCCTCCGCATAAATTTTTTAAAATATTTTTCCCCGCTCTACTTACTAAACATAAGTGTCACGTCCGTACAGTCCTGTAAGCGATACCGACAAATAGATTCTTTAGTCGAGTGCAGGGATTGGCTGAAGGAAGTGTAAAGCCCAAGGTGTAACTGAGTTGCTAGACATACAAAACTACATAGCAGACAGTGAAATAAATGGAAACAAGTCTTAGGTTCTTTCCTTAGATTTGCCCTTACTGATCTTGACAACTAAACAGTACATCTGCCCTGAAAAGGGCGAACCCATGGCTGAAACCTAACCAGATTCCCAATAGGCTCTTTTACCTGGGACGACTGTCTGGTGCAGAAATGCCCAACAGCTGTCCGGCGATAATCGCTCCTGTGCTTTTACACAGAAGCGATCACCACTCAGTGATTGAGGCCGAGTAGGCTAAGGATCATTAAGGCCCGCCTGCCCCATTCACAGTAAATGGGCCGTCATTCATAGATGAACAATAGCCTGTTTACACAGGCCGACCATCGTTTGTTTTTTTATGCTTCCATGATAGGACCGCTGAACAAATTTTCATTAGATGTTTAGATCGTTCAGTGTAAAATGGACCTAATTGTCCTTAGATGTAATATGAAGGAAGGGGAAAGAACAAAGACAGAGAAAAACAGATAAGACTTATAAAAAGAAACCAAGAATGGAGTATGAAAGAAGCAAATAAGGTTCCTGGGATAAACTGACAGTAGTAATATGTTGTCAAAGTCCAAAGTCCAGTAACGGAATGCACAAAGAAGTATAACGAAACTCCAAGGCAAAGTCACACTAAATCACACAGGACCAGTATATAAAGTAATCGGCATCCTCTACACAGAAGGGCCAGATTAAATACCCCAAATGAATCACTGATATGCTGGCTGTAACGATAGACAGCCCAGCCAGCCAATCAGTTAAGAAACAGAAAGGAGATGTTCCCTTCTCCATGTCCAGTACTGAATGTCACTGTGCATGTGCCAGCAGTAATATCACGTAGTCCTGCTTTAACATCACACCGGACCCACACATGTCTCGGTAGCCCATTGGCACTGTAACAGTAAACCTCATGCACATGACAAGAGGCATTGTGAAAATACACAGTCCCCTGTAGCTTTGCAGCATGGAAACATAGGGACTTCATGTGCCACCATAAAGTGCTTTCTATGGTGCTGTACATTGGAATTATTCTTCCCTCGGTGCAGTGTAAGGAAAACATACTAACATGTAGTGGAGAATGCCATGATTTTGTGGTGCCGTACACCAAAGCTGGGCTATGTGCATGAAGCCTTGCTCATACTCTCAAACATTTTGCACATACTCGAAAACCTTCTAATTTCACGATTGATAGGTACCCTACAATAACATCCTTTTTGTAACCTTCTCACGTATTGTTATGACAGGAATACAGTCTAATTATTTATGCTGTTTTATGTTTTCCCCTTGTCTTTACCTTGTTTCAGTGCTGTCCAAGAACAACAAGCCAATCCACACGACCATCTTGAATCCTCACGTTCACGTGGTAGGAGACGACGCTGCCTGTATCGCCTACATCCGCCTGACACAATACATTGATACACAGGGTCGACCTCGCACCAGTCAATCTGAAGAGACCCGTGTTTGGCATCGTCGTGATGGGAAGTGGCAGAATGTCCACTTCCACTGCTCAGGGGCCCCTGTGGCACCCCTCCAGTGACAGTAAGATTTTGCATTGAGTTACTTGGTTGCACAACAGTAAAATTGTATTATGTATTTACTATTATATTGTGTAGTCTGTATTTAGTAAAACAAATGCACTGGCATGTCGCAGGCATCGCCGTTTACGGGTTATTGCTTTGTAATCTTACAAGAAATAACTCAGTGGTTGGCATGCTTCCTGCCCATAAAAAAACATTCATTTTATCTCTGCAGGAAAAGTGCTTGCACTTCCCTCACTAATAGAAGAGGAATAATTCATGCCCTGTGTTTGTAGAATGATATACAACATATAAAGGCAATTTATGAAGCTGCTTTTTATTATAGTGCTAGAGAGTTATGTAGTCATTTACTGCTTCTATGGTCTGGGGGAAATTTATGGATTTTTATTCGAAGATTGTGTATTGAAAGTGAAGCAGTTTGGAATATAACGGTTTAACCTTTGTACGGACTGCAGAAGAATCTATGCATTAATGTGCGTTTTTATCATCTGTGGGTTTAGGTAACAATATTTTGAATGTTTACTTTCTATAGTTTTCATTTTAACATTATGACAGATCTGTTGCTGGATCCTATTTATTACTATAAAGCTCAAATTGATGCATCAGTCCCACCATGATCTGTTTATTTCATGTCCATTTGTCATCAGTTTGTAGAGATGAGCGAGCGTACTCACTAAGGCAAACTACTCGAGCGAGTATTGCCTTTTGCGAGTACCTGCCCGCTCCTCTCAAAAGATTCAGGTGGCGGCGGGGGAGAGCGGGGAGGAACGGGGGGGGGGGAGATCTCTCTCCCCCCTGCTACCCCCTGCTCACTCCCGCAACTCACCGCTCACCCCCGCCGGCACCCGAATCTTTAGAGACGAGCGGGCAGATACTCGCAAAAGACAATACTCGCTCGAGTAATTTGCCTTAGCGAGTATGCTCGCTCATCTCTATTTGTAATGTTTTTAATCAGTTTTTAAAAAAAACTAACTTTTCAGTTCTGTTACATCTGTTTTAGTAAATACTTTTACTGCTTGTAAAATAAGAATTCTGGAGCATCTTTTCTTAGAACTCTGAGTTGTGCTGTTCCTTTGTTATGTAAGCAGTTAACACAATTGATATGCCTTTTTCTACATAACTACATAACTATATATATATATATATATATATATATATATATACATACACACATCTGCCTAACCTTTCAAGGAGGTCACATGATTTCACTGAGCTCTGCTCTAATCCAGTGAGCTGCAAGGACCTTAAGCTATGTGCTCATTGGCTAAGAGACTGAGCTTATAAAGGGTGGCATCAGAACCTTTCAGACTGTGATGTAGCAGAAAAAGAGCAGAGTCCTATCCAGTTAGCCAAATAAAGTGGCGGAGGCCATCTCTACTACGCAGCGCAGCTTTTGCTTCCGTGTGTCAGCTGCTGCCCCATACATATCATCCACCTTTTACAATTTGGCATAGTTTGCAGAATGATGCAACCAGTGACAGGAGGAGTGCTACTGCAGCAAACCTTCCATGAACATTGAGGACATGGCCAGGTTGCTAAGGACAGCTACTGAAAAAGAAGAGGGAATGTAAGTGGTTAACCCAATTAATATTCCTGTTCCTACATGGGTAAATTGTATACATGTATTTGCAGGACCTTGCAGGGGTGTCAGGTGATTTAAAGAGTACCTGCACTTTCACTTTGGAGCGCTTCTGCTCTGTCAGCTATTTTCGGCTTCTTCCGACAGCTGAAGACAGCAACATTAGGCACTATAAAAGCCCTTGTTAGAGGGGTGTCAGTTTAACATGTCAAACTGGGTAGGGTCATGTCACTTTGACAAGGACAATGGTAACACCTTGTTGTCAATTTATCGAGCGATTTCCAGGAGGAATAACAGAGAGATGACACAACAGATTTCTAAGAAAAATGATGACTCAGAATTGTTGTTTTATGAGAAATTCAAGTATTTACTAAAACATATCAGGAGGGATGGTGGACCTTCTTTAACCACTTCACACTCGCCTAATGTAAATTTGCATCAGACAGTCGTAAAGGGTGCATGGAGCGGGCTCAGACCGGTTTCTGACAGCCAACGGTAGTTGCCGCAAACAAAGTTAGCGTGCCTAAGCAGTCAGCGGGAGGGGGATTCACCCTTTTCCACACCCTATTGGAAACCCTCGCGAAGTGATCTGCTGAAGGCTCTCAGGACCGCTATGCATAGATGCATATCAAGCCTTGCCTGTCACAGGGCTTGATAGGCATTAACAAAAATCACTATATCCTGCAATACTGTAGGGACTAAATAAAAGTGTAAACTAGATATGATAACTTTTTTGTTAACATTGGAAAAATTATTTTTTTAAACTTTTAATATTTTTTCTACTAAAACAGCTAAGGAATTAACAACCCCACATATTTGGTATCGCCCTGTACATACAGATCTGATCTTCAAACATTTTACCCACAATAGAAGTAAGACTAAGCAAGACTTTCTAATGTTAAAAACGCATCGCAAGTTTGTGCTTTGCGATTTTTGTGTGATGTGTTTTTAACATTGGAAAGTTCCATTGACAATCGCATTAAAAAAACGCTGCAATATCGCTAAAAAATGTAAGTGGGTGAGAGCCCTTATTGGTGAGAGCCCTTATTGGTGAGAGCCCTTATTGGTGAGAGCCCTTATTGGTCACACTTCTTTCCATCAGAGGATTCATTCAATTTAAACTCACCACCCTCAACCACAAAGCCCTCCACAGCACCGCGCCGCCCTACATTGCCTCCCTCATATCAATCCACCACCCAACCCGCGCCCTCCGCTCTGCTAACAATTCGAACCTCTCATTCCCGCCTCTAAGACTTCTCCAGAGCAGCACCAGTCCTCTGGAACGCGCTACCCAAATCTATCCGGGCAATCACTGACACATAAAATTTCAGGTATGGTCTAAAAACGCACCTCTTCAGGGAGGCATGCCATATCCCCTAAACCAAACTTTACTCCGCCTGATACCATGCTCCCTGTCCTATCGACTGCAATCTCTGCTAGCTGTAATGAACTGCCCCCTGCAGTCATACTGATTCAGCCACTATACAGCCCAATTTGAGTATTGTCTATGTGTATAGCACCCCTCACTCTCCACCTCGCCATACCGTACACATCTCCAGCCCCTTTACCTTCTGTATCACCTCACTATTTGTAGTATGTAAGCTCGTTGGAGCAGGACCCTCACCCCTACTGTCTCCATCAATTGATTACTACATGTAATCGTGGTTTTGTTTTTAATCCCCCTGTCTTGTAAGCGCTGCGGAATATGTTGGCGCTATATAAATAAAGATTATTATTATTCATTGCGGAGATTACTGCTGCTGCTAGCTGTTTAAACTAAACAGAGCGACTATTGGAGCTTGGCAATGTGTGCTTGGTCAAACTTCTAGCATTAGTCAACATACAGATGTAAAGTGTAGTTGTTTTAAGTATGTGACATAAATTGGGGGACTTTAGAAGGAAGTCACTTATATCTGATTACTGCTATTTCTTTCTTGTTTAAATTACTTGATTACTTGATTTTTATCTGTACCATCTCCATTTAGAATGTGCTCCATGATTGACATTGTTGTCCAGTGTACATATTGTGCCATGTGTACAGTCCTTGAACAGCTGCTCACGGGTGCATACTGCTATATGAAATGTGAGCATGTGGCACATTTGGAAGCCCAGATCCTGGATATAAATATGCAGCTTGCAACACTGAGATCAACTGGCAACCTGGAATGGGGTTTGCTGCTCACTGAGTAGACACTTGCTGGGGCAGATGTGGGGATGGATGGTAGTATGGGATAGCAAGATGATTAGGCGGCTAGCTGGGTGGCAGTTAGAAGGAGGAGAAGAGGGAAGAGCACCAGGGAGATTAGTTCTTACCTGGCACACCCCTAAGAAATTTGCACAGTTGGCAGATGAGTGGAATGCTATTAAAGGATTTACATTGCTACAGCACAACATGCCCTCTGACTGCTAGGGGGATGTCGCTTTAGTTAAAAAGGTAATAGGAGCGCAGGGCAGGCTAGAATGGTCATAGAATCATAGAATGGTAGAGTTGGAAGGGACCTCCAGGGTCATCTGGTCCAACACCCTGCTCTCAGTGCAGGATCACTAAATCATCCCGGACAGATATTTGTTCAGCCTCTGTTTGAACACTTCCATTGAAGGAGAACTCCCCACCTCCCTGTAGTAACCTGCTCCACTCATTGATCACCCTCACTGTCAGAAAGTGTATTCTAATATCTAATCTGTGTCTCCTACCTTTCAGTTTCATCCCATTGCTTCTAGTCTTTCCTTGTGCAAATGAGAATAGGGCTGATCCCGCTGCACTCTGACAGCCCTTCAGATATTGGTAGACAGCTATTAAGTCTCCTCTCAGCCTTTTTTTGCAAGCTAAACATTCCCAGATCCTTTAACCGTTCCTCATAGGACATGATTTGCAGATCGCTCAACATCTTGGTAACTCTTCCCTTAACTTGATCCAGTTTGTCGATGTCTTTTTTAAATTGTGGGGCCCAGACTTGGACACAGTATTCCAGATGAGGTCTGACTAAGGAAGAGTAGAGGAGGATAATGACCTCATGTGATCTAGACTCTATGCCTCAGTTAATACATAACAGAATTGTGTTTGGGATGTATTAAGAGAAGCATAGAAACTAGATCAAATCCTGGTAGTGAGAGGCTCAATTATTAGGAGGGCAGTCTGTTGCAAAGACCAGGATCATCAAACCATGTGTTGTCTTACTGGCACTCAAGTTTGACACATCACGGATTGGATTGTCAGATTACTGCGAGGGACTGGTTAGGATGCAGTGGTCATGGTACACATTAGCACCAATGACAAAGTTTGTGGTAGATAGATGGTCCTTAAAAACTATTTTGTGAACAAGGATGTAAGCTTAGGATAAGGATCTTCAAAGTAGTATTTTCTTAAATACTACCTGTACCATGTGTCCCACAGAAAAGGCAGAGGGAGATTATGGAGGTAAACAAAGAGTTAGTGCAAGAAGGCAGGATTTGAGTTCCTGGAGAACTGGTCTAAGTTTGCTGTTGGCTACAGGTTGTACTGTAGGGAAGACTGCACCTCAATGGGAGGGTACAGTTTTGCTGGGGAGAAGATGACTAAAAGGTTGAAGGAGTGTTTAAAACAGGGACGGGGGGGGGGGGGGGGGGGGGGGGGGGGGGCGACAACCAAAGAGATAGAGGGGAAGAAAGCCAGTGATCTGGGACTGAGTAATGGAGATGGGAGTGGAGTGATGGGAGGGGTTATTACAGTTAGAACTTGCAGAACAGTTTATAGGGATACACTTAATATAAAAAATAACTAAAATGTTCTAAACTGTATATTGACTAATGCTAGAAGTTTAACCAATAAGGTTGACAAACTGGAAACAATAATGTCTGAGGAAAACTATGACAGGGGGAATAACTGACAACCGGTTAGACGAAAGCTGTGACTGGGCGGTGATGTTACAGGGTTATAGTTTGTTTATAAGGGATTGAAAAAAAAGTAAAGAGGAAGGGTTTGGTCTTTATGTAAAGTCCCGTTTAAAGCCCACACTATGATATGCAAAAGAAATGAACAAGTGGAATCTCTGTAGGTAGAGTTACATGGAGGGAAAAGTAATAATAAAATTCTCATAGGGGTTTTCTATAGGCCACCAAATAAAACAGAAGCCACTAAAAATCTATTACTAAGGCAAATAGGTAAAGCATCAAATCACAATGACGTAATTATTATGGAGGACTTTAACTATTCAAATACAAAATGGGGAAACCTGAACCTTCGGATCAATGGAGAGTCACATCAAGGAGATGATTGAACCTTAGGAAGCAAAGTTCAATCAGCTTAGAAATGCCCTGAGACAATGTCCTCAGAAATAAGAGTACAGACAATAAATGGGAAATTTTTAAAAGCATCTTAAATACTTACTGTGAGCAGTTCATACCTTACAGGAATAATAAGAGTTAGGAGTAGAAGAAAACCCATATGTCTGAATAAAGATGTAAAGGGGACAATAAACAGCAAAAAGGCATTTAAACTACTAAAACAAGGAGGCAGCGAAGAAGCATTAAAATGCTATAAGGAAAAAAAGAAATGATGTAAAAAGTACATAAAAGCTGCAAAGATGGAGACCGAGAGACTCATTGCCAAAGAGAGTAAAACTGTTCTTCAACTATATAAATAGCAAAAAGATTAAAACGGAAAGTGTTAGCTCTTTAGAAAGTAATGAGGAGAAAGCAAATTTGTTAAATTGTTTTTTTTTGCCAGTGTATTTACTCAGGAAAATGAAATGTCAGATGAAATGCAGAGTGATAAAGTAAACTCTTCATTAAATGTCACTAGTCTAACATAAGAAGAAGTGCAGAGCCGCCTTAAAATGATTAAAATAGACAAATCGCAAGGGCCCAATGGCACACATCCCAGATTCTAATGGAATTAAGTAATGTGATAGACAGTCCATTATTTCTTATATTTACGGAATCTATAGTGACTGAGTATGTTCAACTGGATTGACGCAAACGTTGTTCTGATATTCAAAAAGGCGTCAAAAATGAACCTGAAAACTATAGGTCGGTATGTCTAACTTCTGTTGTGGGTAAAATGTTTGAAGCGTTTCTAAGAGATGCTATCAATAAAAGTAGCTGTATAATTTCATATCACCATGGGGGTCACTCCTTTCAAACCAATCTGATCAGCTTCTATGAGGAGGTAAGTTTTTAAGATTTTGGTGCCCAGAACAAGACACAGTATTCCAGATGAGGTATGACTAAGGAAGAGTAGAGGGGGATAATTACCTCACGTGATCTAGACTCTATGCTTCTCTTACTAAATCCCAGAATTGTGTTTGCCTTTTTTGCTGCTGCATCACATTGTTGACTCATGTTCAGTCTGTGATCTATTAGTATACCAAAGTCTTTTTCATATGTGCTGCTTAGCTCAATTCCTACCATTCTGTATGTGCTTTTTTCATTTTTCTTGCCCAGATATAGGATCTTGCATTTCTCCTTGTTAAATACAATTGCGTTAGTCGTCATCCACTGCTCAAGCTTTAGTCCAAATGATAATCGTTTGGCTCACGTTTAGACCAAATCATTATCGTTCATTTTCATTCGTTATAATAATTGTTGCAACGATAATCGTTCCATTTAAAAGGGCCTTGACACAAGTAATAGTGAATCATCTATAGGAAACTTTCCAACTTTTGAATCTGCCCCATAGGTAAAACCATTTTATCTGCAGCTACATTTATGTGTGTGAAATTCTTGTACTATTATGAACATGCAACTAGTTTAATGTCATATAAGATCTCTGGGGGTCATTCACATTGTCTTTTTTTTTCCTTTTTATTCCGCACTTTTAAGTAATGTGATAAGTAAGGCCTTCTTGTTTAAAAGATGAAACAATAAAAGTCCTATCTTTTACAACATTTGAAGCACTGGTTATGCTGCTATGTCTTTTCTACATATTTGAGGCCCTAAAAGGGGTTCCACCCTTGGCCTATAAAAGGCTCTCAAAGGCTCCTTGTGTGTGGTGGACCTCTTACACTTGTGTAGAACTTGACACTAGACGCCTCTACAATGCAATCAAAGAGATTTCAACCAGTTTTAGGTGGGGGGCATTACTGGAATGCTAGCTGGATGGGGAAATTTACGAATTGTCTGCCACCTGAGCCGTTCTGACTAGACTGCTAGGAGGTGTTAGGATCAGTGGATGCTTGAGGGGACACAAGGCGACCAAGCTCAGGATGTCCTTAACAGACCACCAGTAGAGAGGATCATCTGATTGTCCCACAAGCACGAGCAACTGCAACTGTATCATTACCATCCTTCACTGAAGGACATTTGGTCTCTCGGCAGCAATTACATGAACTGCCTTTGACACCCACCCAGCATCACCTCCGTTTGTAGTGGTGAGTGACAAAACTGGCCTGCTACGGAGTGGAACTGGTTTGTCTTCAGTGATGAATCCAGGTTTAGTTTGGCCATTCACCGAAAATGCCAAAAATGCAATACCTGATAGACTGCAGAGCAGGCACAGTCGCCACAGGCACAATTGGCGTGAACCCTAATAGAATGCAGTTAGCCAGACTGATATGGAGGAGCTACTTGTTCGATGCACACTAATGTGCAGTCACCCCACTTGTCTTCAGCAATGAATCAAGGTTTAGTTTAGGCACTGATGACAGTCATGTTCATGCCTGGAGATCTAGGGGTGAGCGACTCAATCCTGCCTTTGCTGTGGAGTGGCACACTGCCCCCTACTGCTGGTTTGATGGTCTAGGGCAGCGGTGGCGAACTTATGGCACATGTGCCAGAGGCGGCACGCAGAGCCCTCCCTACTAGCATGCGCCGCCATCAACCACTCACCACTTGTGAATACGAGTAGGGGCCGCGAAACTTCCCTGCCGGCATTCACTCAGCAGCGCTGCTAGTGGCTCTGATCCTGGTGCACACTGTGACATCAGTGTGCAGCCAGGATCCATCTCCCCCTCCCTCAAAGTCTCCTCTTAGGTTCTGCGAGAGCAGGGGTGGAGGCGTCCAGCAGCACACTGATGTCACAGTGTGCACTGGGATAAGCGCCGAGCAGCAACACCGAGCAGAGGAGGAGCGGAGCTTCCACTACAAGAAGGGGTCAGTATGTGTGTCTTGGGGAGAGATGCGGGGCCGCTGTGGGATGTCACCACTACACTGGGGCTGCTGTGGGATGTCACTATTACACTGCGGTACACTGTGCGGTGTCACTATTACACTGGGGTATGCTTTGGGGTGTCACTATTACACTGGGGGCCGCTGTGGGGTGTCACTATTACACTGGGGGCAGCTGTGGGGTGTCACTATTATACTGGGGGCCGCCATGGGGTGTCACCATTATACTGGGGGCCGCTGTGGGGTGTCACTATTATCGCTGGGGGGGGTCACTCTTATACTGGGGGCCGCTGTGGGGCGGGGGGGTAACTATTATCGCTAGGGTATGTTTACATGTGGCGGAAATGGGCAGGGCTGTTTTAAAATAGACAGAGTGCAGATTTTGACGGAATGCGGAAATGCTGCAGAATTTTCCAAAGAAATTTCCGCTGAGGACATTCTGCAGCATTTCCGCATCCAAAAAGCAGTCAAAATCTGCACGCTGTCTATTTTGAAGCGGCCCTGTCCTTTATAGAACTATGGGGGTAAAATCATACGTCGTGATAAGTCCCGACCTCTGTCGTGTTGGCACTTTGCGATAAATAAGTGGGTTTTGGGTTGTAGTTTGGGCACTCGGTCTCTAAAAGGTTCGCCATCACTGGTATAGAGCCTCCCATCAAGTATTCAGTTTTCCACAATAAATGATCTTTTTGCTCTGATATTGTAATCACTTACTTACATCAACGTTACAATCACACATATAAAGTTTCATTAGATTCCAGATGTTCTGGATGTTTGATTTTTTTTTTTACAATATGTATTACTTTGGAGGTCCTTGCCCTAAGCTTACATCCTAATTCCCTGAAATCGTTTTCAAGGACCTTCCACCTACTTCTAACTTTGTCATTGGTGCCAATTAGAGATGAGCGAACCTACTCGTTTCGAGTAATTACTCGATCAAGCACCACGATTTTCGAGTACTTCCGTACTCGGGTGAAAAGATTCGGGGGGCGCCGGGGGCGGGGGGAGGCATGGCGGCGCGGGGGGTAGCAGCGGGGAACAGGGGGAGCCCTCTCTCTCCCTCTCCCCCCCACTCCCCGCTGCAACCCCCCACTCACCCACAGCGCCCCCCGAATCTTTTCGCCCGAGTACGGAAGTACTCGAAAATCGCGGCACTCGGGCGAAAAAGGGGCGTGGCCGAGTACGCTCGCTCATCTCTAGTGCCAATGGGTACCATGACCGCTGGGTCCTCACCAGCCCCTCCACAATGTGTCTAACTTGAGTGCCAAGAAGACAAAAACACTGATCGATAATCTCAGTCTTTGTGGCAGACAGCCCTGTCAGTTCCCCTAATAATTGAGTCCCCTACTACCAGGACCTTTCTAGCCTGCCCTGCTCTCCTTTTCCACTTCTGCCATTGCTAACTCTGCAGATGAGGGGAATGCCATTGTAAAGTTTGCAAACTTGTTGGGGTGTGGCAGCTCAGGTCTAGCCTCCCTGGTACTTTTCCCTCTACCCTTCCTTCTAATGGTCACTCAGCCAGCTGCCTGATTATCCTGCACTTCCATGCTACAATCCACCCCAACATCTGCCCCAACAAGTTTCTGCTCAGTGAGCAACAAACTCCTTTCCAGCTTGTCAATGGATCTCAGTATTGCAAGCTGTGCATTTTGTGTGTATTTTGCTTCCAAATGAGCCTCATGCACACAACTCGTACAGCAGTATATACCATCAAACGGCTGTTCAAGGACTGCATACATGGCACAGAATGTACACTGGACAGCATTGTCAATCATGGAGCACATTCTAAATGGGGATTGTGCAGATACAAATCAAGTAATTTAAACAATTAAAAAAGAACAGGAAATATATATAAGTGACTCCCTTCTAAAGTTCCAAGAATACAAAGTTACTTGATTTTAAGTCACACACACTTAAAGCAAGCATACTTTACATCAAGCACACATTGCCACACTCCCACAATCGCTCTTTAGTTTGGTTTAAGTAGCACTCAGCAGCAGTAACTCCTACAATGAACCCTGTGTTTGGAAAAGACTCAAGTTCAACAGGTGCAATTTATCAGACCTTAATTAGGTAACCCCTCCCTTAATTAATCACCTGTGGAGAGCCCTGGAGATTGAGCACACTACCAAACTATGTAGGTTTTTAAAGGTAACTATATATGTGTTTTTAAATAGAACAATGTCATCCCCCAATTCACCCCCTTAGCCCAATCTACTAATTTCTAGGAAAGATTAATATAGCTATAATGTATATGTTATGAGACCATTGTGACTTGATATTAAGCAAAAATAAATAAATAAATAAATACAAGTACAACTAAGCATACATTCCACCCTATTTTAAGTCACACACACTTCAAGTAAGCACACTTTACATAAACCATACATCACCACGCTCCTACAGTTGTTCTTTTTTTTTTGTTTAACCCCTTAGTGACGGCCCTATAGTCTTTTTATGTCCTGTTGCAGGTCGTGTATGGAGGGAGATAGCGCCTCTATCTCCCTCCATACTGCACGGCCATCAGCTGTTTATTACAGCTGACACCTACGGGCAATAGCCGCAATTGGCCGATTGCGGCTATTAACCTTTTAAATGCCGCTGTCAGTTCTGACAGTGACATTTAAATCCCCCAAATGAAGTTCAGGGGTCCCGTACACCCCCCCCCCCCCCCCCCCCCCGCGCGCGCGGTGAGATTGGGATAGCCATGCAGTTGTCATGGTAGCCGGGAGCCTTCTAAAAGTCCCCAGGGCTGCCTTGGGAGACTGCCTATCAAGCTATAGCATTACGTCATACTGCAGGAGCGATCAAAGCATCGCTGGTTGTGGTCCTCTAGGAGGACTAAAAGAAAGTGTAAAAATAAGAATAAAAATGTTTTACTAATTATTACAAAAATAAAAAAGTAATAAAAGTAAAAAAAAACAAACCTTTTGCCATATTTGCAATAAAAAAATCTAAATAATGAACAAAAAATACGTGTATGGTATCGCTGCGTCCATAAAAGTCCGATCTATCAAACTAATGTATTTACCCCGCACGGTGAACGTGGTATGGAAAAAAAATTAAAAAAAGAAATGAACTTTTTTGGTCACCCTATCTCGAAGAAAAAATGTAATAAAAAGCGATCAAAAAGTCAATTGTATGCAAAAATTGTACCAACGGAAACGACAGGATGTACCTCACAAAATGAGCCGTCACACAACTATGTCGACAGAAAAATAAAAAAGTTATTGTGCACAGAAAATGTACTCAAAAAATAATTTTAAAAAGTTAAATATCTTAAAAAGAAATACAAGTAGTACAGCAAAAAAAAAACTATATAAGTTTGGTATCGCAGTAATCGTACTGACGCATAGAATAAAGTTTTTGGTTCATTTTTGTTGCAGTTTGTGCGCCGTTTTTTTTCCATTTCTCTCCACTTAGAATTTTTTAAAAGTTTTTCAGTACATTATATGGTACAATAAATAGTACCATTGAAAAATACAACTCGTTCCGCAAAAAACAAGCCCTCATACAGCGACGTCGATGGATAAATAAAGGAGCTACGATTTTTTAAAAGGGAGGAGGAAAAAGCGAAAATGGAAAAAAGCAAAAAAGCTCCATCACTAAGGGGTTAAGTACTCACTCAGCAGCGGTAACTCCTCCAATGAATTCTCTGTTTGGAAAGGGTCTCTTTTACTAAACACAGAAAATTCCCGAAAAAAATTTCTCCTTCCCCTTGCTCATATTTCGACTAAGACTGAAAATTATATAAAGAAATTTTCATGTGTACCCCAGGAGATCAGCCATGCCCTCTAAGAAATGCATAAATTCCACTGTTGGTTTTACACTACATGTTCCCTGATCTGGGCACACAATAGTGTGTTAAAGCCTTCCTGAAACACAAATAGAGGACCTGCTAAATCAAGTAATGTGTAGAAGAAAACTATTGCTGGATTCCCCAAATTAATGAGGGACACTCCAGTTTAGTAATTCCAGGATTGTGGAGAGTACCATGAGGATATAGGGACTTCTAGAGTCCATGTAGTGCACCATGGGAGAAAGCTATGCAAATGAGTGATAGTATAATCCTCCGCAGTACCACCTATTGGAAGGTAGCTACCCTAGAAACCACTGTTTGACCTTTTAACAGGCCTTGAAACATAACTAGACATGTAAGCCAAACCAACATATCCACATAAATGCAGCTATTTTGGAGTTCTTGCCCCTCATCAGTGCACAGTAGGGTTCTGGTTGGTTAAGCGAGAGACCATTGTTGAGCTTAGTGATGCTAGCGTTCTTCCACAATTACAATATTTGTATGACTTGTCTTATGCCGTAGTTTCCTACTTTGGTTAGTTATTGCTGCTTATGACTTCTGTTGTTTTTCTACAGCCTCCAGTAATGCTCTCCTGGCTTCACCAGAAAAGAGGAAGTGCCAGAGACTTTTGGCTCCGCCGCTCAGAGAGTTCCAGCGGCGAGGAAAAGCACGTGACCGCATGCTTGTGCCGTTCCCTCTCATCCCTCCTCCCCCTCAACCCCTCCAAATCCAGACTTCTATTCTTGTGGCCCTCAATCCCCCCATGTGCACACGTATCCCAGACATCCACTGCCTGGACTCATGAAGTGTTTGCAAGAGGACAAGACAAGGTCGTAGGACTAAGCCTCCTGTGTATGTTTCCTTTTTGACCTTTTAGCATTCTTACCCTTTTCCAAGCTGGGGAAGAGGGCAGCTGTATGACCCCTACTATTGTATGGGGAGTAAGTGCATCCATTGACTTGTTACAGAGAATATTTGACCTTCAGCCCTCTTCCCTTTGTCTTTTTGGCTTTATTTGGGGGGGGCTGTGGAGGGGTGGAGGGACTGTCTGAAATCTTGAGGGGCTGGGGGGAAAGAACTGTGACCTTCCCGTGGAGCCGTTCCTTCCCGTGTGTTTGCGCGTCCAACGTGAAATGAGTCGTCCAAACAGAACAAAGAGAAAACAAAAAAAAAGTGTTCTAACAAAAAAAAAAAACTAACAAAAGAGTTAAAAAGAAAAAAATACTTTTTTTTAAAATTCATTTCCGCAAAGCAGTTCTCCCAGGGGCCCCCACTGCCACCCCTTTATGTTGTTTTATTTTGCTTTAGGAATGCAAAAAATGATATATATATATATATATAATATGAAGAACAATATATATATATTTTTAACAAATTACCCAGCTCCAACAACCCCACACCCTGTAAATAATGGTTTTATCCATTGTCTGCAGTGGGAGAGCCAGTCCCAAAGCATGGCCAGCGCATTTTATGGAGTGTGCTTATTGTCTGTCAGTTCTCAGTGAGTGCAAATCTCCTCTGACATGTGGGGTCAGCACATTGGATCCATGATGTCACCTTTCACTACTGAGAAACATATACATATATATAGCAGGGATTCCAAAGTATACCTTATATATATATTTCCTTTAAAAGTAGCCTGGGTTTCATTCTTTGGCCCACAAGGAGATATTTTAGTGAATTCTAGTTGCTAGTTTTTTTGTAGGCTATGGCATTTTTGCAGAAGGTTTAGGTTTTATAGGATTTCCCGTGTTTGCAGGGTGATAAAGCATAACTCAAGGGTAATTTGGGTTAGTATTGAATCTTCCAGAATGCACAGATTGCCCTTTAACTGGACCGATCAGCCACCTATTGCATGGCAACAGCCATTGTTAACTAAGTCAGAGACATTACTGAACTGGGAGGTAATATCAGCCCAACGTCTCAGTGGTGTCGCTATATAAAGGGCATGGATATGTGAAATACTGAACCAATAAAATGGTTATCTCTAATATGTGAGGGTTGTGAGTCTACTTTAAATGTGCTGGAAAGAAGCAGCAACCAAATCTTCAGGGATTGATGGAAGCAGAAATGCAATTATCTCAAATGTGCCTGATCTAGATTGGTGGGACAGAGTCTTCTGCGGAACCCCAACAGACTACGAATGGGGTGCGTGTAGCACTCCTACCCCTATTGCCAATTAACTCAAGTTTACAGGGTTCAGAGCAGTGACCCCAAGGGAGAGGAGAGGCGAATCTCCGGCCTGACTTGTTTTCATTTGTTGCTGTTTAATTTTCTGCATGCCCTTTAAACAGAAATCCTATAAATACATATATATACATAAATCTATATATATAAAAGAAACAAGAGGACAGCTTGTTCGTTTTATGAATGCCAGTGGGGTTCTTTTGCTGCTGTCTTCCTTTAAATTTCTGTTTTCTCGTCTCTTTCTCACTCTTTTTTTCTGAGCCTTGTAAGTGTCAAAATAAGAGGATAAAGACTAACAGACAAAAAAAATCTTCCTCTTGATTTGTTTCAGAATATTGCAAATTAAAAAGAAAACTGTACAACGTGTGATTTCTTTTCTTGTCCTACGGATCCGATATTTCTTAGTGCTAAAACTAGGGCACTGCTTCCCATACATGCAGAATAAGGGAGTTGGAATAATACCTCCACAGCGCCACCTATTGGAAGGCAGCATTCCTTCAAATCAAAGTTAGACTCTTCATACAAGCCTTGTAACAATGACTGGGAATTAAAAGCAAAGCCAGATTCCATGTACAGACAGCTGTTTCAGGGTGTTTGCCCCTTATCATTGTGCAGTAGGAATCTGGCTTTGCTAGTGAGAGGCCTGGGACGGGGGTCAGAAACGCTATCTTTTCTCCTTAGGGAGAGCACCTTTTATATACAGGACTCTAGACAAGTAAACAAGATAGTTTATAATCACTGACGGCCAACAAGTGGCACAGGTCGTATGTCTGGCTAACACTCCCTTGTTTATGAGGTATGTTCAAGTTCTAAGGTCTCCAAATTTTTTTCTAAAAAACTATTCACCCCAGAAAGCTGAAAGCATTGTCACTTCTCAACATAATCTCCCTCTTGCCATACACATTTTTCACAAAGTTGACGCCATGATTGCTTGGCCACTGCAAGAGGCTACTTTAGGAGTTTGTTTGGCCACTGGAAAATTGCTGATGCAAGAATGGCACGACTGGAAAACTTACGACCACGGAGAGGGAACTTTTGAAAAGCGGCATCCGCCTATTGTGACAATTGATAGAATGAAGGCCATTATCACATGTCAAGACTGCCTGACACATTGCCAAATGCACAGCCTTGTGTTCATCGATCAACATTCATGGTATCCACCTGGAGGAAACTTTCCTCATCTTCAGGCAATGTCTTCCACAGTCAGTCAGTAGTCCCTCATAACCACTTGCTCCATCATGTTGTCGGACCAGCAGGTGTGTAACCGTAGCTCCTTGTTTTATTCTTGCATGATATTCAGCCTTCTATGAAATGTCGCACCCATGAACACGGAATATTTCACATCCATAACACCTTTACAGCAAATCTTACTCAACTGATGAGTGTCGATGGGTGCCATGCCATTCCATGCAAGTGAACGAAACGGATGACTACATGCTGTTCTTGGGGCGTGAGGGTCGTCATTTTTAGTACTGAAAGCTCTTCTGTAGGCTCTTTGCACAGGACAATGCTGCCATCTGTCTCACTCATCCCTGAAGAATGCCCACATCTTCTAAACTATGTCCTGTATTTCTATCTACTTCTATTCCCAATTTTAAAAAAATTGGGAGACTTTAGAACTTGAATGTACCTCATAGCTCCATGGCTGTTGGGAGGTGAAGAATCTGTGCTACTAGAGATGTCAAAGAAATATGAAGACTTTGCCCCAGAGTCAGAAGTCTGTCTATTGCTTTCTAGCTGAAACCAGAACTCTCAGCATGTACAGATTTGTTTTAAAGGGGTTGTCCAGGGATACAAAACTTCTTACTCGCACCCGCTGTGTCAGAACCTCCACTTCCAGTCCGGTTCCAACTTAGAGTCACATCGTATGGACTATTTCTGTACTGTCACGTCATCGGAGTAGGATGACTGTTCTGCTCATCTTCATAACTAAACAAGCACCCTTGTCTCTTATGGCTGATGCAGAGACAAAGAAGAGGACTGGATTAGTTATTAAGATAAGCCAAAAAGCCAGCCTCCTCTGATGTAAAGATTCTGCTTCCCTGGACAAGCCCTTTTTAGTTTTAAGAGATTTTAAAGGTAATAGAAAATACAAAAAGAGGCCAGAGTAAGCCCCGCACAGGGGGTATCCAAATTTACATACATTAGAACCAGGAGAAAGGAAAAAAAACACAAAATAAGAACATGCACCATGACTCAAAAGGTCAGGTGATTAATAGAGATGAGCGAGCGAGTAGTGCCTTATCCGAGTACCTGCCCGCTTGTCTCAAAAAATTCGGGTGCCGCGGGGGAGAGCGGTGAGTTGCGGGAGTGAGCAGGGAGGATCGGGGGGGAGAGAGAGATCTCTCCCCCCCCCCCCCCCCGTTCCTGCCCGCTCTCCCCGCCGGCACCCGAATCTTTTGAGATGAGCAGGAAGGTACTCGGAAAAGGCAATACTCGCTCGAGTATTTGCCCATAGCGAGTACGCTTGCTCATCTCTAGTGATTAATTAAGAAAAAAGGGCAGCGGAAGATAAAGTTTCCAGCTGGGGCATGACCGCTATCTTACAGATTACATGTGGTGCAGATGAGGAAGCCCCAGTATATCAAGGTATGTGGAACAAGGGGTCCAGGTTTTCAGAGACTCCATCTTATCCTCATAGTGGAGAGTTTCTCATAGACCATCATACTGGAGACCCATGCTGTGACCCCCCGTAACAAGGGAGTTGGAGTAAGCCACTGGGAAGCAACGTGTGTTTTGGCTGCCATACCTATAATTTGTGCTCTTGGTTATTGAGGACAACCCCCTTTTAAGGTATATATTATCACTGGAAATTAAATGTCTCTGATAGGAATAAGAAGTTAAATAATCCAAAAACTTTCCCTCTCTATTATGGAATTAATTCAGGCTAGAGGTGGCCATACACCTTAAGTAGCTGTTGGCCGTACACCTTATCCTTTTGGGTGAGGACTATTCCTCCTGATCCACCCATACACAGGTTCTCTTTAAGGAAAGGTGGATAAACATTGGCAACTTGTCCAATCCCTTTTCTCGAGACGCGGGACACCGCCATATACATTACATTGTCAACTCATCCTGCCAAAATCAGTGGGTTTAGCCAATGTTCATCTAATGTGCTTAATGTCCCGAAACATTATCAAATCAAGAGTCAACAATGGCATTGTTCATGTACAAAAGGCCAGAATTTATCATTATGCATCTCTGTTAAAGGGTACCTCCAATGTTGTCGCATTCTCATCCCCTTCCGGAAGTTTACATCTGGCAGCCAGAGACATAGCCAGCAGATTGGTATGAATACCAAGGTATCTGTAAATGACTTCAAAGTCTCTTATACAGAAGACGTCTTATTGTTGTCTCAGCAATCTACAGGTTGTGACTCCCACTGTCATTTAATCGGACCTTGGTATGAGGTTGGGGTTCCCAACCTGCAGGTTTGGTCCAAAGGCAAGAGGTAGCAGACACCACTTCAGCTTGTGGCAGGGATGCCGGATAAGATGTACTTTTAGGTCTGGCACTAAGATCTGGTACCTTAGCCTGAGACAATTGCACTTCTCCCCCATCCTTCTTTCCTCCAACCCAGGGGGAAGGTAGATAAGCATTGTCACATCCATATATTTGGTTGCAGAAAAGTAACTTTACCTCAACTTGAACGCAGGAAAATTCAACACAAAAATCAAAGGAATTCGTAGCCAATTGTTTGTGGTCAACAGTCTCTAAGTATGTCGCCCATGGATTAGGCGGACCAGAGGTTGCGATGGCTGTCTCTTAGTGGTAAGTAGTGGAGTATCAGCAGACCCTCTATACTTCAACGCACAACTGTGACTGGACCAGAGCAGGCTCACACTTTCTGCTTGTAGGGCTGCTTTACGCTCACTCGGAGAGAGCTGGAGACAGCGCACAAGACTCTCTGTCCTCTTCTTCTGGCGTTGTACAATACACCCAAGATCACTTCTGCTCTCGCAAGATGGTGCAGCGCAACCTCTGACCCATAAAGGAACTTAGACCTAGTTATATGAATAGGGAGGAAAAAGAACAAAACAATAAAACAAAGTCGGGGGATTCCCTTCATAGTCAGACGAGAACACCAGCAAAACTGGAGGGAACCTTATTGTCCAATAAAGGATATGCTAGCTATGATGCGTAAACCCCTTACACAAGAGCCACAATTAGAGCAGAGAACGCACTGCAAGCTACGGTAAATTCTGCATCAAGATCTGCAGGCTGCCTGCAAACTCTGATACAGAATTGAAAATGGCTTAAAACATGCCAGGAAATACGCATCAAAATCTGCAGCTAGGTATGTTGATTTGGACATGGAATGTTATGGACAAGCTAATAAAAGACGGACCTTGCTTCTATAAATGCCCAAGTTTATGAGCTATAATTAGAGATGAGCGAGCATACTCGCTAAGGGCAATTGCTCGAGCGAGCATTGCCCTTAGCGAGTACCTGCCCGCTCGAGAGAAAAGGTTCGGGTGCCGGCGCGGGGGAGTGGTAAGTTGTGGCAGTCAGCAGGGGGGTGCGGGGGGGGGGGGGGAGAGAGGGAGAGAGAGATCTCCCCTCCTTTCCTCCCCGCTCTCCCCCGCAGCTCCCTGCCCGTCGCCGGCACCCGAACCTTTTCTCTTGAGCGGGCAGGTACTCGCTAAGGGCAATGCTCGCTCGAGCAATTGCCCTTAGCGAGTATGCTCGCTCATCACTAGCTATAATACAAATCTAGCATAAATGCCACTTCAAAATGATCAACAAAAATGCCATAGACACAGATTTGCCTGAGATCAGATGATCATGCGTGTAAATGTACCTGCAATTCCATTTTTAACGACGTTTCAGATAAATGTTCTAGTTTTTAGGTATTTCATGTCAGCGCCTTCATAGACACATGTGAGCTTTGTGAGGGTAACTATCATCTGACCCAGTACAAAGCACCAGTCCTTGTTAACTGGAACCCATCAGAATTGGGGATATAGCTTTACATGCGAATGGTGAAGAAAGTATGACGGCTAGTAAAATAGAAATGATCAGAATACTACTTAATGGCTACGGACAACTTTACACTGAAATGTTTTATTGTTCATTTGCTTCCTATATGCAAAAAATAATTAAACTTTCCAAACAGTCTTCATAAAAAAAAATTCCTGTCATTTTGCTCCTGTGAAGTCCATGCCAGGGCGGGTTCACATCTGCGTTGGAATCTCTGGTCAGAGGTTATGTTTCAGATACCAAACAAAATACTGCTTAAAACCCAGGCAGCTTATAGTCCATGAGGTGCTTCAGCGCTGTTTGGTTCCATCCTAAGACAGATCAGAGAGTTCCATAGTCTCTCTGCTTTTACAGTAAAGAACCCCCTTCTATCCGCAAATCAAGCTACCCACAGGGAAGCATTGGGCGTCCGCACTTCATTTAACACCTGTGGATTTATTTTTGATTTGCGGATGCCACGCGCAGATAATAAATCACAGCATACTCCATTTTACCACAGATCATGAGCGTATGTGTTCCATTCATCTCTATAGGAGCTTACGATTCGCAGTGCATCCGCAAATATATTTGCGGATTCACTGCGGACTTGAAGGTTAAAATCAATTAGGGAGGTGGGGACAAGGCTGGGAGGTGGGGTTACAGATGTTTTCTGTGCTGATGATTCGCAGTGCATCCGAACGGGAAAAAACGTAGTCCACGATCTCCCGCAAGCAATAAAAAAATTGATTTAATGATGACTCACAGTGTATCCGCTGCGGAAATCTGCATGAAAAATCCATGCGTGCCGTGGACGTGAGGCCTTACCCAGTGGTTTCCGATTTAGTCTGTAATGGTGATTTGTATTTCATCTGCCCATGTGCAGAACCTTACATTTATCAGTGTTAATTCTGCCTTCTGTGGTACCCCACTAGTAACGGTGACCCCTCCAATACTGCCCCCTGTGGTACCCCACTAGTAATGGTTACCCAATCAGGGTCTGTACCATTAATAACCACCCTCTGCTTTCTATCACTGAGCCAGTTACTTACCCACATTCTCACCCAGACCAATCATTCTCATTTTATATACCAACCTTTTATGCAGCACATTATCAAACACTTTGGAAAAGTCCAGATACACAAGATCCAATGACTCTCTCTGGTCCAGTGTAGAATTTACCTCCTCGTAGAAGCTGATCAGGTTGGTCTGACAGGAGTGACCCCTCATAAACCCATGCTGATATGGAGTTATACAGCCATTTTCCTTTAGGTACTCCAGGATAACATCTCTTAGAAACCCTATAAGCATTTTACCCACAAATGAAGTAAGACTTAACGAACTGTAGTTTCCAGGTTTGCTTTTTGACCGCTTTTTGAATATCTGCACCACATTGGCTATCCACCAATCCAGTGGAACAGATCCCATCACTATAGAGTCCTTAAATATAAGATACAACAGTCTGTTTATCACATTATTTAATTGCCTTAGCATCCAGGGGTGTTTGCCACTAGGACCAGGTGATTTGTCTATTTTATTCTTTATAAGGCGGCTACGCACTTTTTTGTTGTTTATTGCCCCCTTTACATCTTTATTGAGTCACATTCATTTTCTCCTATTACTAACCATTTTATTCCTGTAAGGTATGACCTGCTCATAGTGTCTATTTAAGATGGTTTTAAAAATGTCTCCGACCTGCACCTATTATTCTGTCAAGTCTATTAGTTAATATTAAGTCCAAATGGTCGTTCCCAAGGGCAAATGTTGTCTCTATCTTCAAAAAAGGTAAAAAGGTGGATCCAGGAAACTACAGGCCTGTGAGCCTGACTTCTATACTGGGAAAGATCTTTGAATACATTATTAACCAGTATGTATGCAAGTACTTGGATAAAAATGAAGTAATGAACCAGAGCCAGCATGGGTTTGTAAGAAACAAGTCATACCAGGCTAATCTAATTTCCATCTATGACAGAATAACCAACTGGGTTAATCAGGAAAATGTGGTGGATATAGTATATCTTGACCTTAGTAAAGCATTTGACAAAGTATCTCATACCATCCTTATTGAAAAAAAACGACCAAATATGGGATTGACAAGGCAACTGTTAGGTGGATTCACAACTGGCTGAGTGATCGTACTCAAAGAGTGGCCATAAATGGCTGCACATCTAAGTGAAAGAATGTATCAAGTGGGGTACCACAAGGCTCTGTCCTAGGCCCAGTGTTGTTCAACATTTTTATAAATGATTTGAAGGGAACTGATGGGAAACTGATCAAATTGTCAATGACACAAAGCTAGGAGCGATGGCAAACAGTGGAGAAGAGAGAGGGAAGATTCAAAAAGATCGAGAAAAGCTTGAACAGTTGGCAGCGACTAACAGAATGGTATTTAACAAGGAGAAATGCAAAGTCCTACATCTGGGCAAGAACAATGAAAAAAGCACATACAGAATGGGGCTATTGGGCTAAGCACATGTGAAAAAGACTTGGGTATAATAATAGATCATAGACTGAACATGAGTCAATAATGTGATGCAGCAGGCAAAAAGCAAAACACAATTCTGGGATGTATTAAGAGAAGCATAGAGTCTAGATCACGTGAGGTAATTATCCCCCTCTACTCTTCCTTAGTCAGAGCTAATCTGGCATAGTGTGTCCAGTTCTGGGCACCCCACTTTAAAAAAGATATGGACAAACTGGAGCAAGTTCAGAGAAGAGTTACGAAGATGGTGAGCGGTCTGCAAATCATGTCCTATGAGGAACAGTTAAAGGATCTGGGAATGTTTAGCTTGCAAAACAGAAGGCTGAGAGGAGACTTAAAGGGGTTGTCCTGCGCTGAAACAGGTTTTTTTTTAATTCAATAGGCCCCCCGTTCGGTGCGAGACAAACCCAATGCATGTGTTAAAAAAAAAAAACGTTTAGTACTTACCCGAATCCCCGCGCTGCGGCGACTTCTTCCTTACCTTAGTAAGATGGCCGCCGGGATCTTCACCCACGATGCACCGCGGGTCTTCTCCCATTGTGCACCGTGGGCTCTGTGCGGTCCATTGCTGATTCCAGCCTCCTGATTGGCTGGAATCGGCACACGTGACGGGGCGGAGCTACGAGGACCAGCTCTCCGGCACGAGCGGCCCCATTCACCAGGGAGAAGACCGGACTGCGCAAGCGCGTCTAATCGGGCGATTAGACGCTGAAATTAGACGGCACCATGGAGACGAGGACGCTAGCAACGGAACAGGTAAGTGAATAACTTCTGTATGGCTCATAATTAATGCACGATGTATATTACAAAGTGCATTAATACCATACAGAAGTGTATAACCCCACTTGCTTTCGCGGGACAACCCCTTTAATAGCGGTCTACAAATATCTGAAGGGCTATCACGTGCAGAGGGATCAGCCCAATTCTCATTTGTACAAGGAAAGACTAGAAGCAATGGGATGAAACTGAAAGGGAGGAGACACAAGTTAGATATTAGAAAAATCTTTTTGACAGTGAGGGTGATCAATGATTGGAACAAGTTACCACAGGGGGTAGTGAGTTCTCCTTCAATGGAAGTGTTTAAACAAAGGCTGGACAAATATCTGTCTGGGATGATTTAGTGATCCTGCACTGAGCAGGGGGTTGGACCCGATGACCCTGGAGGTCCCTTCCAACTCTACCATTGCATGATACTATGAGATTGTGAGGTGCCATTCTGTTGCCATGCAGCATTCTGAAGGACCCCAGGGCTGCCATAGCTAATTGCCAACTAAGCGACTCCTGTTCCGTGGCTTCATAGACTGCCTGTCAGAACACGGTATACTATGATATTGCATTATACTCTATGAGCGATTAAATAATTGCAGGTTCAAGTCCCCTATGGAAACTAAAAATTGGGAAAATTAATTTTAAAAAGTTTTATTTGAAAAAAATAGAAAAAAATCAAAGGTATTAAAAGTTTAACCCCACCCCCCTTTCTCCCATATTTATCATAAAACAAAACCCCAGACATATTTGGTATCGCTGCGTCAGTAAGTCAGATATATCAATGTAACGCACTATATATCTTACACAGGGCTTATTTACAAGAGCATATATCGGCCGCCGTTTTCACGGCCGGCCAATATACACTACCATCTGATGCATTGGTTTCCAATGCATCAGATCACATGGACGTATCCCCACAGTGTAAAAGCGTTCGGCCGGGTGCTTTTATGCCGGGCAGGTTAGTCCTGGAACTATCTTTCCAGGCCGGAATACAAACGCTGCCATAGATTCTTATGGGTGCCAATGACAGCTGCCGGAGAAGGGAAGTGGAAGGAGTTTAGCAGTGTGCCTGCTAAACTCCTTCCCTGTTCTCTCCCCCTCTGCGCCTCTTGCCAGCTGTTTGCAATGGGAGGCGGCTGAGCTCCGCCCTGTCCTATTGCTGGCTGTCGACAAGGGGCGGAGAGGGGGAGGGAATGGGGAGAAAAGCTTAGCAGAGCTAAACTGTCTCCCCCCGCCCAACAGCATTTCAGGCTCGGCATATATGTGTCGGGCCCGTGCCTTCTGAATGGGTGCACAAATGTTAGATTTGCGTTTTTACGTTGCCAGTGGGTGAACGTAAAAATCCATACGCCCATGTGAATCCAGCCTTGGGGCTTATTCACAAGACTGTACATCAGCCGTCGTTTTCACGGCCGGCCGATATACGCTGCCATCTAAGCTGTCTTCCCCTTCCCTTCCCCTTCCCAACTCTTTGCCGCTCTCCTCCCCTCCGGCTGTTTGCAAAGGGAGGGGAGCTAGTCTCCACCTCCTCCCATTGCTGGCTGCGGACAAGTGGCAAGGAGGGGACTGGATCTTAGCTCCGCCCCCTCCTATTGCAAACAGCCGGGGGGGGGGGGGGGGGCAGAGAAGAAAAAGAAAAACACAAGATCAAAATTGCATGCGACCCTGAATTCAAGGAAAAATGTAATAAAAAGCGATCGGAAAGTTGTTTGTATTCCAAAATGATACTAATAACAACTACAAGATGTCCGGCAAAAATGGAGCCCTCGTACAACTATGTCAGTGGAGAGATAAAAAGTTCTGGCTGTCAGAAGAGTATTTGATTTCCTTCCAGAATAGAAACCTTTAAACTTGGCATCTTAGTAATCGTACTGACACATAGAATAAACTTATCGGGTCATTGTAGTTGCAGAGTGCGCACTGTAAAAACAAGACCCCCCCCCCCCCACCCCCAAGATGGCGGAATTTTGTTTTTTTCAATTTCCCTCCACTTAGAATTTTTTTACAGTTTTTCCGTACATTATACGGTACATTAAATTTGCGTCCCCCAAAATAATAATCCCTCAAGCAGCTACATGGACATCAAAGTGATGATTTTTTGAAGGTAGGTAGGAAAAACTGAAAATTAGAAAAACTACCTTTATCTATTAAACTATCACAAGGACCAGACACAAAATAATCAGATCCCGGTCAGACCAGAACAGGAACGTAATGACGACCATTTTGGTTGTCACCTAGTCCAGAAACAGAAATATATATTAGCTCCTTTGTAGGAGTATCAGTTATAACACAGCAGCTTTCGGTGCAATGTTTGTCACTACCCGACTGGAAGTACCAGGAATCGTCCGCTGAAGCGCCAGACGCGTTCTCACATCCGTCCACTAGATGCCGCTGTTGTCAGCCTTTGGCAGTAAGGTCGTGTGTGTTTCCTCCCTACGGATAGCGCGGTGGTCCATTCTAAAGATGGCGGCGCCCATGTGCAGCGCAGTGAACCGCCTGCAGGTAACGTGAACATTGGGGTCACTGGAGGGGAGGCGGTAGGGGGCGCTGCTGCTGTGCGGGGTGGCAGTTTTACACGCGTTTGACCCTGCAGAGGGTGAATATTGGGCACATTTATTACCTGTTTCATGCCTAAACCCTACTCCCAAATACAGACCTGGCCTCCAAAGTGGCTGGCCAGCAGGGCGCCTCCCTATGGACAACCGTAAAATTACAACATTGGGGTACTGGGTGGTACGGCGGTGGTGGCGGCGGCCACATGCTGCCTGGTGGGAACCGTTACACAATAGCCTATAGGCTTCATCAGAAAATCTGCGTATACGCAGCACTAATGCATGCGCCGTGGGGTTTTGCGCAGCGGATTTGCTTGCAGAAAGTGCTCTGCGTATTATAGGAGAGCCACACGGATGGGAGTATAAGAAATATCATCCACAATCTGCAGAAAATACCTTATTGCCCCGCAGCGCGGATATGTCATACGCAACGCGTCGCTTTATATCGCATTACGGCTTTGCATTTGTTGTGGATTTTCCCCAATTGGAAAGTTAAAATCTGCAATAAATCATATTTTTAGGTTTTTCTACAATAAAAAGCCCTTTTTGGTAAATAAATAATTTTTGGCATCGTTCAAAGACCCATAACTTGTTATTGTTCCACGAATGGCGCAGCGTCAGGACTTGGTTTTTTTAAATATTTTTGTGTGATGATGTAGTTTTATCGGTACCACTTTGGTGTACATATAACTTTTTAAAAATGCTTTTATTACATTTTTGGGGGAGGAGAATATTTTTGCTCAAATTTTTTTTAATAGCGCCTGCAGTGCTGGATAAAAAGTGCGTTCAATTTATCGTATGGGCTGCTATGGATGCTGGGAAACCAAGCATATCATTTTCTTTTCTTTTCTTTTTTTTTTTCCTGTGAGCCTCTGATCACTCTGGTAATACACTGCAATACTTTTATGCTGCAATGTATTATTTCTTATCTTTGCTGTCACAAGCTAAGGCAGATCTGGAGGCCGCTGTCGGACATCCTTGGCCCGCTGGGATCGGGCAGGAGGGATAATAATGTTACAGATGGAGCTCACTCACTTTATTAACCACTTACATGCTGATATCAACATTGATTACAGCATGTGACGGGTCAATTGGTGAGAATCTAATTTCTCTACAATCCCCCTGCCATTGCAGTGGAACCCTGGCTGTTTTTTGGGCCAGCCACACTTACATGATGGGGCGGGAAAGGGTTAAGCATAACACAGTTTATCAGGTTTTGCCAGGGGGCTTCCAAGAATACTTTCCTATCTGCAGAGACACAACTGCACACTAGGTGGTGCAGTTCTTGAAGCAGCTACAAGATGCCCGGCAGGTACTATGCTGGGGCCCTACTGTAACTACTAGGCTCCATGCACAATACTCGCTGGATGTGCACTCTGCAGACTCGCCCCGTGACCCCCTCGTTTTCTACTCTACAAGACGGGCGGTAAAACTGATGGGAGTCGGACTTCTAGGACATCCACTGCTACTCAGAGGGTCCTCGAGCCGTCCAGCTGGGGTTGGGTTCACTCTCTGTAGACGTGAAGGGGATCGTTGGAAACTTTCGAGAGCTCACACAATATCCCGCCTCAGCAGTGCCCATCCTACCAGGAGCCGAGCAGTTGGCAGCGCCACATATTCATCATCCACTTCTTCCTATCAGGTTTTGCTCCGAGGACTAGAAGGCTCTTTCCCGCGACATTCTCAGATCTGCTGTATCCAGACGAGCTCCGTGTGTTTAAAGGTGAGCAGAGACTTTATACCGTCCTTCTATCTCCGGACTGCAGTGACCTAATGGATTGTATGTAAAGTCTGTTGCAGATCAAAACAGGTGGGACGTTATCACATTAACCCATAAAGCCTGGTTTAGACACAACGATAATCGCTGTGTTCCTTTTACAGCGCAGGGTGATCGCTCAAATGTTGGGCAATCACCTTGCGCTCCGAGCGAGCAATGCTGAAAAAAAGCGGGGCCGCTTGTCTTCTGCATCCAGCTGTTCTCTGCTCGGAGCGCCCGGATGTTATACAGCTGAGGGCTCCGAGCAGGAGATGCAGAAGACAAGCGGGGTGTAATTAGATAATAAGTGTATGAGTGCTGAGGTGTGTGTTTCTGTTCCTGTGTTTGTCGCAGCCATGACTTACATGCACCTTCACGTTTATGTGTTGGCACTGCTGACTTGCATGTGTGTTGGTGCAGGTATGTTTGCCTTCACTTTTGTCCATTCACTTATCTGTCCCAGGTGTTTCCGTGAGCGTACATAGCCGGGTATCCAGCCTCCCCTGATTCCATTGGAGGCCTTTGGGCCAAAGAGAGGTGTCTATAGAATTAGGAACCCGTCCAATAAGGTTCGCCTGGATGATGCAGATGAGCCCTCATGTTTTGATCACATTTTTATGTGGTTGTGCACTCTTATTCTGATATTAGATGCAGGTGTTTCTGTTACTGCATATGTTGCAGCCATAGCATTTATTTGTTGGATGTGCTGACTTTATTTGTCCCACAGGGGTCAGGCGACCCCCTTCTCTGCCAGTATATGATGTCTTGAAGATAGCCACACAGTGCAGCATTAGTACTTGCCCTGCCCTGCTCCCAGACTACATGCTGTGCTTCCTATTTCTGACACGGAAATTGCCACCGGGCACAAATAAGCGTGTCTGACCAGATGGTTGGAGGTTGTACAGAATGGCATCGTAGGTTGTGCACCCCTGACTGAAGCAATGTCCTTGACCGATGTAAACATTGAAAAGTCTGCAGCGCTCCCCCCCCCACCCTATGAGCGATGACGTGGAGTGTATTACATTCCGTATCCTGGCCCCAAGCCCATTTGATTTTCTGGCCTGTGTAATAGCTGGAATCGCTTTACAGGTATGTACAAGAGGATTTAGGCAGTAGAATGAGCTACTGAGCATATGTGAGAATCAGGACTGGACTCTAGGTGGACGTTCAGAAAGGACATGAAAAGTGCAGCAGGGGGCGCTGTAACAGTATCTAACCGCAATATTTAGACACAGAAGCAGTTCCTAAAAGTCTAAAAAGTGTTGTTTTGTTTGATGTAACAGAGAAATGCAATTGTTTGTCGGATAGGACCTTTCAGAGCTGCCTTTTTTCCTCCCTAGACCCGAGCTGCTCGTGTACGTGTGGGTAAAGGAGATAAGCCAGTGTCCTATGAAGAGGCTCATCCCCCTCATTACATCGCTCATAGGAAAGGCTTCCTTTCTCAACATACAGGTAAGATCTTCAGAAGTACACCATATACAGTACATAGGCTGACATCCTAGTAGGTGACAAGACACTAATCATCATTCACGGGGAAATATTGGGGAGCCGGAACTCTTCATGATGACAGAATGGACCTCCACTTAAAGGGGTTGCCTGGGACTTTTCCCATTGATGACCTGTGCCAGGATCGGTCATCGGGGGGGCTGCTGCTTGGGTTCCCCGCCGATGAGATGATTCACAGCACTGCTACATGTCTCCCAGAGTCATTTCAGCCATCCTGTGTAGGAGCTGTGACTCAGAAAAGCAGTTCCTAGAGGCGAGCCGTAGTTGGCTTTATCAAAGTGTTTTGGGGAAGCTGGGGATACTTGCTGCAGTAAATGCTGTCATCCATAGACATAGCACAGTGCCAGCTTCTGGGCAAACAAGTAGAACTCTTAGCGGTTCTGGTTCTCCTATACTGACAGGCTGGTGGGCACCATTCTTATGCATGTCAATGTTTGATTAGGATTTTTGAAAACCTAATTTGATTTTCATTAATTGATGCCCCCCCTGGTCTAAATGCATCAACCGTTTTTTTTTTTTGGACCGAGGGCCACAATATCTGATTAAACCACTCCAAGAGCTGCAATAAAACGTAAAGGCTTTGGGCACTTTTGGTGGCCAACTTTTTTTTTTATTTCCCCCCATTTAAATGCTTGTATCTGGGCTGACAAATCATTTTTGCAGTAGGGTTTAACTGAAAAATTGGCGCTGCCGTCTAGGTCTCAATAGGAGGTCTGTCCATGAGGCTGGACTGCCAGCCTAGTGTCCCTCTGTTCTCTCCTCTCCTGTACATTCTTAATTTATCTCCACAAGACAATTGATCTTTGTTGTGGCCATAAATTAGCTAATAAGAAGTGCACAAGAGAAGAGATGGGGCGGAAAACCCAACCTCTCACTGACAGATCTCCTACTTAAGGGCTGTTTACACGGGATGATTATCGTCAAACGAACGGAATTGAGCGATAACCGCTCAGTGTAAATGGAAAAAAGTTGTTTAGTATTCGTTATCGCTGGATCACTGGCTTCTCGTTGCGTGTAAACAGAATTTCCGCTGTTGCATGCTGCCATAGGATTGCATTAGTTTATGCAATCCCATGCATACAGCCGCAATTTGACCACGTGAAAACTCGCGCGGTAACAAAATCTCGGCATGTCCTATTTCTGTGCGAGTTTCGCACAGGAACGTCACTGCTGACGCAGCTGTGCACCAGCTGGCACGTCGCAGAGCAGAGAGAAGGCGTCAGAGGAGGTGAGCCGCGGGTCACTACAAGGACACGGAGTCGCTTCCCGCTGCGAGAATTCTCGCAGTCGGAATCTGACCCTGCTGTCTGCATTCACCCTAAGGCAGGTGATATTCAGTGGGGAGTTCATTTTATTACCTTGCAGCTGATGTGACATTTCTTTTTGTCTCGTGAATATACTTGAGAAAAAACTGTTTAATAGATCCCCCCCCCCCCCCCGCGCCCCCCATCGTCTTCTATGATTTCTTCTTAAAGGGCCAGTGCTCTCGGTGCAGATCCTTTTACTGTTTATATAATTGATAAATAGTTTAGGATTGAATGTTATATATGGGTTACCCCTACTGTAAGCTATAGACGTTATTGGGGTCATTAGACATATAAAGGCACAAGGCTGCAGATCAAGGTAGTTTAAACATTCATCACTTGCACACACTGGCTGCTGCAGAGCTTTCGCAATGTTCCGCTGTATGGAAGCCCAGTCCTTTATTCACAGAAAGCTGCCCCTTCGCAGCAGTCGGGTGTATTATGAAGGTCTGCGGTAGCAGGTTCTGCGTACCAAGAGAACCTCTTCAGCGCTGATTGACATGAATATGGTTAAAGGGGTTGTCCCGCAAAATAAAGTTCAACACTTCTGTATGGCCATATTAATGCACTTTGTAATATACATCGTGCATGAAATATTGGCCATACAGAAGTTATATACCTACCAACAGGGGGTCCCCCCCCCCCCCTCCCCCTGTGCTGGCGTCCCCGTCTCCATGGCGCCGACCGAATCCTTCCCCTGTAGGTAAGTGTATAACTTCTGTATGGCCAATATTTCATGCACGATGTATATCACAAAGTGCATTATGGCCATACAGAAGTGTTTAACTTTATTTTGCCGGACAACCCCTTTAAGCAAACCCAAACAGTAGATCACTATTCTAGGTCGAAGTTTGCTAAAAGTTCGGTTCGCCCTGAACCCAAACCCACTTTGATTACTTCTCCTTCATAGTCCTTATCCTTCTACTTTTGGAGGAAGAAGCAGCATTGTGGCTCAGTGGTTAGCACTGTTGTCTTGTAGCACTGGGTTCATATCTGACCAAGAACAACATCGGCATGGAGTTTATATCTTCTCTGTGTTTGTCCATCTCAATACATGTATATGCTACATATAGAAGGTGATTATTAGGAAGAAGAAACCCACAAAACATTGTGGAAACCATGCTAGCTCCGTGCAGAGGTTGTTCTTGGTCAGATTTGAACCCAGCGCTGCAAGGCAACAGTGCTAACCACTGAGCCACCATGCTTTTTCCAGGAGGAGGAGAAAAAGAAAGGAGAAGGAAAAGATCCTTTTTCTCCTCTGAAGGATGGAGTTTGTAGAAGCCCATATAAACATCCATACAGATGTTGTCCTTGGTCAGATTTAGAAGTTGTTGGTTTATGGCTCAGGCCGTCTTATACACCAGTTTTAGGGGTTCTGGTGAAGGTTTCGTCAAAATAATGGTGACCATAAGTTCGCTCATCTCTAGCCGTGAAGCATTGTGTTTTCTTCTCAAGGCGAGGACCCTACAGTACCTTGTGGCCGTACACTATAAGGTCCCAATGTCATGTTGTTACATGGCTAATAGTAGTGAATGGGGTCGCTCTGCGATACAAGCGGGCAGAGAACCACCCCTGCTGGACTTTAGTGTGACCACATTCACTATCAGTTGGTGTAACTTTAGCAGTGTGATATTACGGCCACCGTTCACCACACAGTCGTAGGCCTCTGGCCCACTTGTGTCGTTCCAAGGACAGCACACAGCCCCATTATAGCCTATGAGGCTATACACATGGAGCCATGCTGGAAAACCTCATGGCACATCCTATCATGTCTCTCGGCTGTAGCTCACACTTATGGTGCATTGTGTGAATGAAGCGGGAAGCTAATGGATACACTGAAGTCACAGCCTGGGCCTTGGTGCAGTGTGAGAACATGGCCATTGACATTTAATGTAAAGGTGGTCTTTCTACTTGCTCTTCCGTAGGTAACCTGGATGCTGAAGAAGGTACTGCAGAGCGGACCATAGAAGACGTCTACATCCGCAAGTTTATGAATGGCACATTCCATGGCTGTCTAGCCAATGAAATTGTAATAAAGCGCCGTGCCAACCTCATTGTGATTTGCGCCATACTACTCCGCAGGTTGCCTGCGGCGAAGCTCTATTTCTTGATCGGCTACACTGAAGAATTGCTGTCCTACCTCTACAAGAGTCCGGTGAGGTTGGAAGTGCAAACTGTGGAAGAGAAGGTAGTGTATAAATACCTGTGAGGCCGCCAACATCTATGCATGAACTGCCCAGCGTCGTGTTCTGTTCTTCATGCCGTTGTATGTAATAAAATGCTCTCTAAACTGGATCTCAAGCTCAGTCCGTGTGGGGATAGGGGCGATGTCTTGTAAGGTCATCTGCACACGTGGCAGGCGCTGTGGAAGTTCCACATTAGTGGACAAGAAGACTTCTGCAGCGGAAGACCCACAGCAAGTATGCTGGAATTCCAGGGACCGAATAGTATCTAAATGGGGCTGGGGATTTTAACCCTTGTAGTTGTAGGGGCGAGAACAAAACTGGGAAAGGTTTGGCTTCAGTCTTGCAATAAGTTCTGTCTAAGACCCGACGTGCGTATTGTAACACGGACCGGTTACAGGTGATAATACTGGGTCATCAGGATTTGTCTGTTTATGTCTACTGGGAAACCACTAATCCATATCTGTCCAATAGAAAAGAGCAAGATGGAGGCAAAAAAGTGAGTATAGATATACATCAGCTCTGGCTTACGGCCACAAAACAGACCAAAAAGGGAGTTAAAAATGCATTCGTCTGAAAGCGGACTTAGGCCGGCTTCACATAGACGTATTTGGGCACGCAATATGCAGAGAATATAACCCATTGATATCATTGGGTCCGTACACATTTTTTTTGTACATTAAAATGGAAATAGGACCTGCTGTATTTTTTTGTGTATTTGCGCACCAAGGGTCACCGTAGGGAGGTGCAGAAATACGAAGGGATACGCAATTCTGTGAAGGAAAAAAAACCACACACATCTAGAACTCAATAGGCTACATAGCTATTTGAATCACGGGTGTGGTAGTATCCTGTGTGCAGGACGTACAGCAAAATACGCCAATATGCGCGCAAAAGAAAGCCTTGTAGGTTGCACAAATACGTTGTGCTGAGGCTCGTGCAAGCTCATACGCCTGTGTGAATCCGCCCTTGAGCAGGGTTTCTCATCATTACTAATGCAAGTGTCCTTTCTCCCCATCCCCACCCTAGGGGAACCTAAAGTGTAACCTTTATAAAGAATCGCAACCACCAACGCTCAGGCGTCAGCAATACTCGTCTTTTACAGCATTAGCCAGGATACTGATGTTTATTCCAGCAGCTAGCCCAGTGCAGGGGTCACTACAATAGAAAGGAGCTACTCTGAGCAGTGCAACTAAACTAAAAGACGCGCTGATCTCCGGCAGGCTTCCGTGTAGTCCTCAACGCTAAAGGAGCATCTCTTACTGGTAACGGGCCTTAAATACTCCAGCAAGGGAGTGATCTGATTGGCTGAGGAAGCACTCTTGAACCAATCACAGCCAGTCATTGAAAGAAAAAAAAAAGAAAAAAATTGAAACTACATGCTTTTCAATGCTAATGTTTTGCTTTGGAAAGTCTGTGCAGGCTGCTATTGCGAATTCTGCGTTTAAAATCCATTCATGCGAGCCCCCAAACTACCTGCAGACTACTTCTCAAGGAGTAAAGCCCCTTATCTTAATACTCCTGGAATATGCAGATTAGAGAAGTTACAGCTCATTAGACTCCTTCAGCACGTATAAGATACGGCTGTGTGGACACACCATCCCTGCTCCGACCACCAATGTCTCTGCACTACTAGAGTTTAATGTCTGGAAACGTTGTACAGTAGATACAATAACTTCAGAGTCGGTACTATTGTACCTTGTCACCACCGGAAGCTAGGGGTTTGACAGGGCTTGCATAGAGGAACACCCCTAGCTCCCCATTGGCTGAATTCTTCAACCCCATACAATCCAGCAGGGACCGCAGAAAACTTTCTCCAGTCTCCTCTCCACACCACACTAACAATGTGAGCTCCCGTTCCCCAACGTACTCTCCACAACAGCGGTCTGAAGCCGGGACCACTGTCACGTAGCTCACCACTGCCAACTGGCACCTCCACTTCTGTCCCCGCCGGTCGGCCACTGCAAATCTTCTCCAGCCTCCTCTCCACGCCGCCGTAATAGGGTGGGCTCCCATTCACCCAGCGCACGCTACACTGTCACTGGGGTCCCAGCTGCTCTCTCCACCGTAGTGTCCTCTCCGGTACTGGTCCCCCTGCGGTGGTCAGCTGCCCTGCCACTAGGTACGGGGAGATGCAAGGGGGACGCTTGCTTCGGGGAGAGTGTTGGACCTAGCAGTGTCTGCATTCATTTTTGCCTGTGCTGGAGGATTAGGGTTAGTTTTCCTGTTAGGCTTAGATTTGCTGTAAATGCTTCCATGTTACAGCTGTAGGAGAAGAGACCCCCCCCACCCCACCCCCACCCTGCAGAGTATTACACCTGTGACATGGAAGCATTTACAGCTAATGTAAGCCCAACATGAAAACTACCCCTAAACCTCCAATACTGCCAAAAATCAATGCAAACGCTGCTAGGACCTTCAAGAATTCATCCAATTGGGAGCTAGGGGCGTTCCTCCATGCAAGCCCTGTCAAACCCCTAGCTTACAGTGGTCACAAAGTACAACAGTACCTTGGAAGTCTGCATAGGAGCTGTGTACTCAAAACCTACATGTAAGGAAAGCCTACATCACTTCAGAAGTTGCAGCTTTGTGTCCCATTTATATTTGTAGTGGCCCAGTACATGCTTTCCTGGCCCCCTCCATAATATCATATGTCATGTCGGCTGTAGATGCTCTGGGTATTATTGTATCTTGACGCCACCGGAAGCTAGGGGTTTGACGGGAGGAATGCCCCTCTCATACCCCTAGCTCCCGATAGAATCAAGGCAGGAAGGGCCTGGCTGCAGCGTGTGCATTGATTACTGCATGCCCAGCAGCATTAGACTAACGGTCAGTTCTCTTCTTACACTTACATTATGAGCTGTAAATGCTGCCATGTTACCGCTGTAACATGGCAACATTAACCTCTAATAATGTAAGCGTAAGAAGAGAACTAACAGTCAATGCTGCAGAGCATGCAGTAATCAATGCACACGCTGCAGCAATCACTGTCAGCGGACCCGCTGTCCCCATCTGGCCCCACCCTGTGCTCCCCCGCTCAGCGCTCCCAATCTTGCCGCTCTTGCACAGGGACAGGTGGTCCCTGCCTCACTGCTGCGTCCTGAAACCCGCCGCAGCCTCTCTGCTCCTCGATTGGCACTCCCAGTCATGCCACTGGCTGCACATGTGCTCCGGGATAGGTGACCAGCTGCCACCTCCGTTCTGCTGGCCGCCTCTGTGATGATGGTTGCTCACGGCTCCTAAGGCTGCGGCACTCTGCACTTGTGGTCCGGAGCTGGAAATCCTTAGTGGCCTTCCAGGACCTACAGGCCAAGCAGCTGTGCAGCCAATCACGCCCCTGTCAATCTTGGCTCCACCAGGTCTTCCTGGTGGCATCTAGATACAATACCGATGCTCTGTGCCAAACTGTCCTGTCATTCTGTTATGTGTATTGCACAGCTGCAGCAAATAATGGGTTAATGTCTAAAGTGTGAGCTGACTGTAAATGTATCAATTCATGAGCTGACTGTAAATGTATCAATTCATGTCCTGTCACATGGTATGAGAGGCCATAATGCCAATGGTCTTGTTAAGATTTACTCCAATATGAAATTTTTAAAGAATGGACTATTTCTTATTCAGCTATCTCCCCCAGTATGTAGAAGTGGTACCGCGATTAGTCCTTTCGTTGGCTGAAGCACCCAGCCCCCCCCCCCCCCCCCCCCAGCTGGTTATGGCATCTCAATGCAGACCACCTCAGATCTACATGGAAGTAGGAGGTCTAAGACTAGTCCGTTTGTGTGATGCTGTTGAGTGTACCCCAACACAGAATCCTCTCAGATACTGACAGCGCCTGGCACACAGTTATAATAGAGGCCACAGGTCATAAGTAGAGTCAGGAGAATGATCTGTGGTCTCCTATCTACTCTGTACAAGATTAGAGTCATGATCACTTGTTTTCAGCTTCTCATCCATGTCCTCATTCAGATGTGTACTGTCAGTAAAGTGGACTTTCCCATTGCAAAACCTTGGAATACAGGAGAGAAAATGGGATCACTGGGAGTTCAAGCATTTGGATTCCCAATGATAAGACAAACAGCTGAATACCCCACGTGAATGAAGCAGGAGTGCGTGTGCTCGACTGCCGCTCCATTTACTTCTATGTGACAGCTTGCAACATCCCATAGAACAGACTGGTGTGATGGACAAGCATATGGACACCATGGCTTAGTTTACACAGGGCCGCTGTATTCTCAGTCACCGGAGTCTGAGCGGCTGGACCTCCCGTGATCAAACCTTTGTTTTCCCATACCGTAAAGACTTAGCAGAATTGCAATAATTGATTAGATCACAACAAATAGCGATCGTTGAATCAGTGCTGTTTTATTTGACTTCACCAGTAACAAAAAAAAACAAAAACCAGTGAGATGGACACTTATGCAAGACATGATTCTCCATTCTCCAGAACTCTACAGTTACTGGAACTGCACTTCCACCGGTGGTCTACAACCCCCCACATCTCACAGACCACACAGCCGCTAAGTAATTTTGGATTCTTTATTAAAGAAAAAATTAATAGTTGCTCAGATTTGCTTGAAACATGAGAAAAAAGAAAAAAAGTCCGCTAAATCTAGTCATGGTTTGAAGAGGTAAATCCTGAACCTCCTCACCCATTCTACTGCCACGCTGCTACACAATGATTTGCAAGCCTAGAAGGCAGTGAAGTAAAGAGAACCCCACATCCTGTGTGATAAAACAAGATGCACAAACCTTTACAGTGGAAGAGAGCGAGCGGCGGACGTCCACACAGGTCTATATACAGAGCACATTAATACTGAGGAATGACTGATGTGTGTGCAGGTAGATTGGGTTGATTTGTAATAGTCTAGCGCATTTAAAGCAGTTTTACAGCACGAGGGGAGGATCCTGTTGAAATCCACTTTCTGCTCCTCAAAAGGACATTTTTTTTTGTTGTTTACCCCCATCTCTGCTAAGAGTGACACATTGCATATTCCAGGCCTGTTAGGTCAAGCCCCTCGGGCAGGGAGCGGGAGGGAGCAGAGGACAGTCTCTTGCATCATGTTGCTAGTTGCATTGCACTGATGAGATATGTGCAGCGATTTGTGGTCCTGAGTGCAGATTTCAGATAGCAGGCGATTCAGCATCAAAAAAATCATACTTTGAGGATTGCGTACTTGAAGAGTGCCATGATAGCAGCGCTGATGAGGCCAGAGATTGGCACGGTGACAAACCAAGCCAGGAAAATATTTCTAAACAGACGCCAGTCCACAGACTTTTTGGATCTAAGCCATCCAACCGATACAACAGACCCAACCTGCAGAGAGAGAAGGTGGTCAATCGGACTGCACCGTTACCCCAGTGATTGCCATAGGAAGCCACCAGTGAGGGTAAGGGAGGTATCCCCAACTACATGCTCACTCACCTTACAGTGCGTCGTACTGATGGGGAGACCGACATTAGAGGCAATCACAACTGTCAGGGCAGACGCCAACTCAATGCTGAAGCCACTGAAACATAAAAACCACACAGGTTACCGCACAACGCAAGGTTTCACCAGTCTGTGCTGGGAGGCAAAGCAAGCATTGCAACGGCTCACATAGATATGCTACCCTGGAGAAGCAGGACTACCTGCGCAAACTTATCGGGGTGCATGTAGCAGGAGTGACAAAGGACCGCAGCCTTCCCAACTCTTCTCTAGTTTTACTAAAGAGAAGAGTGGTCTCAATTCCCTATTTGGTTGGGGGTCTTGTTATCTCTCTAGATGTCAATATTTGCCTGCTTTTGGTGCACTTCTGACAGGCGCCTCTATGTAGGCATTGAAGTTATTGCGAGGATTTATGCCAAGCGAGTGTTTTCTGGGGTGCGACTTTTTTTTTTACTAAAGCCGTTGCACCTGGTAGTGTGAAAGGACGAGAAAATGCCAATTAAGCACAGGACTTGATCGTGGAAAACAGTCCATTCATGCGAGTTTACGGTGTGGATGAAAGAATGCACAAAAGCGTACGCTCGTGTGAAAGAGCCCCAAGATTGGGACAGTCATTAGCTGCAGGCTAATGGAGGACAAACCGTGAAATTTGCCACCAACGTGAAGGACATATTTACTTCCTAACTGCATGGTGCATGAAAAGTTAGGACATATCACACAGATGGTGATGCAAAGGGACTGAGTTACACGGTGATAATTAACTGGCCTTTAATTTTTTGAGCAGCGTTTATAAACCACACGCTAAAAAGATGTAAATTGCTAAATACGGTTCCTTAAGAGAGATCAGCACTTCGCCAATTCCCTTGTAACTCCTAATTGGACAACTAAAAACTCATGCATCAGCGTAGATGGGGTGCTGGTACAAGAGCCCAGGTGATTTAGTGATAACTGGCAGGCTGAACTCACAAGTCCAAGTGCAGCATAGCAATTAGAGCCAAATCAAGCATAAGGCCGTATTTACAAGGGCGAGTGCAATATCACGCTTGTAAAAGTGTGATTTTTCTATGAAAGCACAATGCAGTTTGTGAGAAAATTGTACTACTAAACATAGGATTTTTACAATAGGACCGGAGGGGAAAAAAAGGCAATGTTTTCTGCAAGAAATTAGAACATGCAGTTTTTCCATCTTGCAGCATTAGGGCCCTTTCCCACGAGCGTATATCGGCTGGCTGTGGAATCCAATGCATCAGATCACATGGCTGTATTCCCAAGACGTAAAAACGCCCGGCGAATATAGTGCCGGGCGTTTTTACATCGGGCCCAAAAGATAGTTCCATCTATCTTTTGGGCCAGAATGTTGTCCGCTGCATGGCAGCGGCTGGAGAAAGTTTAGCAGCGTGGCTGCTGAATTCCCTCCCTTTGCTCTCCTCCCCGCTGGCTCCTTGCAATAGGAAGGAATGGGGCAGAGCCAAGTGCCAGCCCATCCCACCACCTCCCATTGATGGCTGTGGAGAAGGGATGAAGACAAGCTCCCGCCCTCTCCCCACCCCTTGTGCATAGCAATCAATGGGAGGCGCCGGGATGGCGCTTTGCAATGGGAGGGGGCGGAGCTAAGAACAAGCGGAGAGGAGAGCATAGATGAGCCTGCGATGGCATGGTAGTCTCTGCGTATGAGCCGGAACCAGTGCCGTCTAAACGGGGTGCACAAACATTTGATTTGTGCGTCCGTTCACCAGTTTTCTCCTCTCCCAATGTAGCGTATATCAGCTGACAGTGAAAACAGACGGCTGATTTACGCTTGTAGGAAATTGCCCTAACTATGAGGGAGAAAAAAAAAATTAAATAAATAAGTGCACGTAGACATACACAGAACTGAAAACAATGGGTTCTATTTCTGTGCATATCTCACAAGGAAGTTGCCCATGTAGATGAAGGCCCTTTTACACATGCAGACAGTCGTCTTGACTGACATCACCTCTAAGGCAGCCGGCGCCTACGCAGAACATTCAAACGGAAAGTCCTGCCAGCGGCTCGCGGGCTCCCCGATCGCTTCATCTTCTATGGGAAGCGCAGTTTGGAGAAGCCTTTAAACGGGACTTCAAGCCAGCGAGGTTTTTTCAGCTGACAAAGCTTAAAACAAGCAAGCGATTTTTTTTTTTTGCTTCACACACAATTATCGCTCACATTCACTTGTTTGAATGAATTTTGAGCGATTTAAGGGGGGGGGGGGGGTAAATAGACTTTAAGCCCATAGCGGTACTCATAACAGCATCCATTGTCTTGTTGCCAAACCTTTGCATAAAATTACCTTGATGGGGTGATTGGAGTCAGATCTTTACCCATTGTCTGGATAACTCTTCGTCCCCAAACCCAGAGACCAGTGCAGATACCAATTCCTCCATACAGCAGCAGCCAGATAGGTGTAGCAGCCTTGCTGGTTACATCCGTAGTGTCATAAACCAGCCAAAGAGCAACCAGTGGACCAATCGCATTGCTGCCGGGGACAAAATAAATGCGTTACTTTAAGCAGGAAATATTAGGATAAACAATTAATGCAGCACTTGTAATGGGTGGGATGGGAAAGTACACAGCTGAACTAGACACAACCCCCCACTATTTTAATTATATTAACACTACTATTGTAACCACTATGGGGCGCTCATGGTGTACTACAACACTCAGAGTCTAGTCGTTATTTGACTACACAATGGTGCACAGTGACAACATTCCCAGCAACACAAATTTAGCTATTCTTAAAAGAGGAATATTTATCCCATTTACTGGATTGTTACATAATGCAGTTTATTCCAAGCTGTTCACCAAGAGTTTGACATCCAATTGTGTCGCTATAAATCACAATGTGTCACTCCTCATTTTGCTGCACCCAAGTATTGCGGAGGGCACAGAAACCGTGTGACAAGAACGCCGATCTGTGTGCGGCCGGCGAGTGCCGTACCCGGTGGATTTTTCAAAACTAAAAAACAGGTGTATTTTACATATCTATTGTGACAGATAGATGTCAGCTTGATGGGACTCTCAGTAAACAGCTTCCCATGGACTATTATGTAACAATCCAGAAGACTAGTTATAATTGGAGGAATATTTTAAGAATACATTTTATTTGGGTTCATGTGTCTTATCACTGTGTACTATTGTATAGTCAAACAAGGATTAGACACTGGGTGTGGTGGTGTAACACAAGGGCCCCATGGTGGTGTAACACGAGGGCCCCATGGTGGTTGTGACTAGTGTTAAAATGTAACTAATTTAAAACCAAAACTACACTGTTCAATAAAAAAAATAAATAATTAAAGCCACTTGTAACAATACAGGCAGGTAGGAACTATTAGGGGTTGATCCAGGGAACAGTCTGATTGCCATTAGGGAGTCGGGAATTTTTTTCCCCCAAAAGCGCTAATTGGCTTCTGCTCTTGGGTTTTTTTGCCTTCCTCTGGATCAACAAAACAGGAGGCTAAACAGGCTGGACTAGATGGACATTGTCTTCATTCGGCCTTACGAACTATGTTACTAATGTATACAGCACTAATAGAACCTATACAGAATTGTATCCACGAGACACCACTGCCTTCAGCTTCTTCCCAGTCCAATAACTGCTAACACTTACAGTGCCATTTGATAAAAGTGTAATTTTTTTTTCTGTCTGCTCCATCAAATTACCTGACATCATTTCCACCATGTGCAAAAGAGCCAAAGCAGGCAGTGAGAATCTGCAAGAACTGGAAGAGATGAGACACCTCGGGCTTGTCTTTGTCATGCCATTCTTCTAGTGACGAGTTACTGCTTTTCCTGTCAGCAGCCTCTTCTTCTGCCCCGCCATCTTCCCGCTCCTCTGCAGCAACATCCCGGTGTGTGTCTGCCACAGCGTTACAGTAACTGGTGTAGCTATCCATGCGAGCCCTCTTCTTCCCATCGCCTGCGTGCCAGGTTAGTTTTTCAGCCTCCTCCGGGCGTGCCTCAGCTTCCCTGTTGCGGAAGGAATCTAGAGGCATCCCGCAGATCGCCATGGTGTAGGAGGTGTAACTGTTGTTGCGGCGGAGCGGCTTCTCACCAGAATCACCCATGCAGTCTCCCACTTTAGCCAAATGCAGTTTGTGCAGTAGCTCTTTGTAGAGACCAGAATCTTTGTGCACGGTGTGATAGTGATACTGCCCGTTCGAAGACATCTGGTTGCTAACAGTCTGGTTGAATTGTACATGGTTTCCATTTGGCAACTGCACGGCTCCTGACAGGAGAAGGAAAAAAGAAAAAAAAAAAAAAAAAAAAAGTGCGTCAAACTGCAGTCGTTACCCTTTATAGGTGATCAATTTTTTTTTAATTTTAAACACTGGCCAGCAGGTGGCACCAGAGGGCAACAAGTTAAATTTTTACAACAGTACAAAAACCAACTCCCATGCAAAAAAAACTATGCTAAACTTCTGGGGGCTAGTTAACATAAGGCCGGTCTCACATAGAACGGTCACACCTCACATGGAAGCTGTTCTTGTGGAAAAAGGTAAACAACTAGTAAAAGGGACTCGTTTAATTGCAAAAAGTAGGTGAAAAGATGTCAGCTTGCTATGAATCTATTCTAGGTCATGTTCAAAATGAATGTTTAGAGGGAGGAATATGATCACAAGTCACCACTTAGGCATAAGGCAATTGTTGCACCATAGGACCACATCTGGGACTGTAACTGTGATTCTAAGTCTATTACCATGCAGGGTGCAACGTGTTGTGGCATAGACACAGCAGATCCACAGCGCAAAATCCATACCGTGTCAATTTCCACAAAGCTTTGAGTCATTGAAGGAAATTTTGAAAATCTCATCCATATTGTTGCTACTGTAAAAACTGCAGATTTTCTGTGCAGACAGTCTCTCCCCCCCCCCTCCCCCCCCCCCCCAAAAAAAAAAAGAAAAAAAAAAAAAAGACTGTACACCTGGTATTTAACATTTAATTTTTACCAGACAAGGTGTGTAAAAGGCAAATCCCTAAATCCCTTGCAAAAAAAAAAAAAAAAAGTTGTACCCCATACAGATCCTGACTGCAGCCATGTCCATGTTATCCTGCCACATCACTTACCATTTACTGGCTGGTCTATGTTGGTCTCCATGCTCTGACACTTTCTTTCTGGCATCTCATCAACATCACCCATTTTGAAGGTTACTGTTCGCTCCTCTAAGGACCGTGATGGTACAGATACCATGTCCAAGATGGGCACCTTGGTCTCTGCAGTTACACTACACTCAATGGGCAACTTGACATCTGGTTCTGGCTTCAGGATATGGCATTGGTCTATGTTCTTCTTGTCCATCAAGGGAGATTCTGATGGACTGGATTTTTTCTCACCTGAGAAATGGAAGGCCAGGAAGTGTTATTAGAGGCTTTAAAGTAGGAGGATTTAGTTAGTAGTACCACCACCCTAATAATGGTTGAGCTGTACAAAAGATTGTAAGCACAAGACTGCAAAAGGGCAATGTTTTTCCACTGTGCAATCAATGAAAATGGACAGATAGTTACAGAGCGGCCACAAATCAGAGAAAGGTGCGGTTTTATCACAAAATGGCATGCTTCCAAATGTTAACAAGTGTGCAGGTAAGACTGTTTACCAGCAAAGACATGCAGCCATTACAAATATGAAAACTCAGATTGGCGATATCCTGAATCACTGTGATTTATGGAGCCTTTGTATGGCCGTACCGACAGCATCTGCTTACATGAAAGCACTGCACCGGACAGGTTATCAGAACCTCCCAGTAGTACAGTTTGGAGCATTGGGCCCATCAAGGGCTGGGAGGGCAGAATAGCATTTTATTTCCTGGTAGGTCTCTTTACTAATGCTGTAATGAACCTCATAATACCACTAAGCATCTGCTATAAAGGCTACATGCACACAGACTTAAAAAGTTGCACCAGAGTCTCTCAGGCACAACTTGGATCAGACACCACACTGACCTGAAAAAAAAAAAAGCTATGCGAATACACCTATTCAAATACATGGGTGTCATTCCCATTTGAGTTTTGGACTAGTTTTTCAGCACTTTACATGCATGCGGACATGTTTTCCCATCTTGATTAGCCAGAGACTGCAGGCGACATAACAGCACAGAGAGGAATCACTTACGTTCTATCTTCTTCTTCATTCTGGGACAGATGACGAACCACACAAACAGGGCGCAAGTCACGGAACATCCCACCGAGATAAGGATGATGCCCCACAGGGGAATCTTGTCAAATCCAAGCACTAGAATAAAAAATAAGGACATATGAAGACCATCCTTCACTGCAGAGCCAGGAGGTGGGAGAAAAACAAAAAAAAAAAAAGGAGTTGTCCAGCCCTGGAATCCATAGCTTTTTCCAGGACAAGAACTTACTGTAGCAATGTTATATGGGCGCCATTAATGGTTTTACAGCCTTCCTGTCTGAGTTTATAAAGTGTGGAAAGTTAGGTGAGAGTCGCCTGATGTCTACGGCTCAGTCCCAAGTCTCCCTGAAAACAGCATCAAGGCGGAACTACAGGCTGTTATTACTGAACAAGAGACCAAAGCTACAAACTTTGTCACCACTTCAGGTTTCTGTTTACTCAAATTCTGCTATTTCAGCCAGACAGAAGTTTGGGACGGAGCCAAAAATGCTAAGTGAATGGAGTCCTACTGAAAAATTTGTGTATTTCCATTGCAATGACCTTTAAAATGGGGTTGTCCCACTTCTATTTTCTGTAGAAAGCAGACAGCTCTCTATATTACACAGCAGCTTAGGCCTATTAAAGTGAATGAGACGTATGTTTGCAGTACCAACTCTGGCCACTGTGCAATGTATAGAGCAGTGCGCTTCCTGCAGCAAAATGGCTAGAAGTGGGACAATCTCTTTAAGGTCCTCACACTGCACAAAACAAAAATACAACATGCAGTAAAGTGAATTTACTTGTTGCAGGTAAAGACTCAATTCCCTGTACCGTTCAAAGGTACCAATGAAAGTTTTTCTATGACTGCTGCCCAATTTTATTCCCTCAAAAAAGTATAGACAAGCCGCACTGGCAGGTCAAGGAGGGCTTCTTCTTTCAAGTGTGATATGAAAACCTTACTACCTCCCACCTACTCCAGCTGCGTACTACGGCGAACGTATGCGACACATTCCCACACTTGTCCGATACGGATTCGCGTTAGGAATCGGTCACAATATTATGACTGCTTTAAAGCAAATCAGTCAGTCAGCTTAAAGGGGTTTTTGTAGAACATAGGTCAATAGTATTTTCCACAGAAAATCCCTTTAACATGCTGTCTTGTATAACAGCAGAATGTCAGAGCTACAGGCCCGTACTCCTAGTAGCCAAAGTGGCTGAGAAATGTTTTGTGCCATTTAGCCAATAGGATTGCTGAAAGAACAGGGGATTAGATTAGGAGACCCGTATATTCATTAAGAGGGTGCTCTGCCGCTCCTTGGGGTGTTGGATCAATTGGCTACTATGTATATACATAGTAGCCAATCACCACCCAAGGAGCTGGAGAGACTATGTGTAGGGTAACTCGCTCTGCATGAATACACTGGAATCAGCCTAGTCTGAACACTTTCAGCTCCATTAGTGGAATACTTGTGCCTTTTGGCTGCTAGGAGTACAGACCTGTAACTAATAAGCTGCCCTTTCAAAGTGGATCTGTCAGCTTAACGCACTTCTCTACGCAAGACTTGTTTATAGGATCATCAACTGCAAGCCAGAAGAAAAGACACACGAGATCAAGAGTATTAAGTTAACGAAGAAAGTTTCTGTATAAACCCAAGCATATGATGTATTACAGGATAACGGCCGAATCACGAGGCTGAACATTAGTCATCTCAAGTGTTGTAATAGACTGCTGCACTGAAAAAGGTGAGAAAAAAAAAAGGGCTGTGCGATCCATCATCAGCACCCGACAGGATGCATCCAAAGCTTCGCCACCTATATATATTGTCACGGATTTTAGCAGCGTCCACCGCCAGTTACCTTAACAGAAAGCAGGTGACTTAAAAATAAACCTCACTAAACCAAAAAAAAGGGCATTTAACAAAAAAAAACAAAAAAAAAAAACGACTTCTCTGTATGGAAGTTGCCCGTAGACCGGACATCTATAATTGGAACCAGCCAATTGAGTACAGCACTGCTTATTCTCAAATATTGCAAATATGCACGAAGGGCACCAATACTCAATGACCTCAGATTATTAATGTGACTAATTGTTAGCTGCCAAGTTTGGCCTAGTACATACACAAAGGTAGAAAGAAAGGAAAAAAAAAAAGTTGGAAAAAACTTTGAGGCATTGTGATTAATGCATCAGATACAAGTTTTTAGCACGTGGGTCTGTCACAATACCCCTTGACAGAAACGGGAGCCTGAGCCTTCAAAGTTCTGCTGCAGATGTGAATGCAGATTAAGCCCTAGCCAGTAATGGACCTTTTACATGGGATAAGCTGACCGTCAAACGATGCCAGGCAGCTCATGCCAGTGATTGTCGCTCCCGTGCTGTTGCACAGGAGTAAGTATCATTAGCATAGCTCACAGCGCTACCGGAAAGTAGGCAGAGCGGCCAGGGAGTTTTTCCCACCTGCCTGCCTCTATTCACAGCAAGTTGACAGTTGTGCAAAAGTGAATGACTGCCTTTTTATAAGCTGTTTGAGAGACATTCGTCTCGTGTAAAAGAGTCATAAAGCCGACTGTGGCTGGCTGAGAAGTTTCCACATGGGAATGAATAAAAAAAATCTACACTTTATGAACTATGACGTGGGGTCTTCATCGTATTCAACTGAAAGCTAAAATGGCAGATTCAGAGTTCGAATCCACATAGAAAGTTATAGTGTGAGGCTTTAGGTCCCTTCTATTTAAGGCCATGAATTGCACACTTTTGTACAGATGTCTTTCTTTCCCAAGCAGTGTTCATTTAAATGTGTCTGCAGGAAGAAAACACACCTACAGCGTGCCACCATTGGTGATGTAACGCTTATGGCTTCACCCCCACCCCCCAATGTTGTACCAACTGGTAAAAGAGCAATAGACTAGTCACATCACTTCTAAAAACAGCAGATTGTACTGGAATTGCCGACACCGTAAAGCAATCCTCCAGTTTTGAAATAAAAGGTTGTCCCAGGGAAGTATTGCCTGCAGTTCTTCGCTGCTGTCCCTGTGATCCGCTGCCTACAGATGGCTGATGTAATGGTCTACCTAGCTAATGCACACTATGCAGGCAGCACTGATCACATGAGCAGCACCGACCAGTTAGAGAGCAGCTATTGTGCATTGGTAGGTTACCTAATCCTCCACACTGCATTGGTAATGTTAAAGCCCTTTTATATGCAACGATTATCGCTCAAAATTCATCGAAACAGCTGAAAATGAGCAATAATCATTACATGTAAACACGGGCACCGTGCATTTTCGTTTGAACAATGGATTTTAGTTCACAAACTCCATCGTTCAGCCCTGAAAGACTGAGCAAATACATTCCATGTATTTTGCTCATCTTTCAATAGCCTGCAGGATGTTCTCCCTGTAGCATGCATACATTAGCCATGAGGAGAACAATGCAATCTGTCGGCATCAGCGAGAACTATGCAGCGGTTTGCACAGTTGTGTGTGTGTGTTTAAACACATGCTGGGCTCTGCAGACAACTCCTAGAAGTCCTTTTACACGCAAATGCAGGTGATAAAGTGTTAATGGCCATTAACACTTTATGCAAATAGATTACCAAATCTTTCAGTCATTTGAAAGATAGTCTGTGTGTAAAAGGACCTCTAGGCTTCTTTCCTACGAGCGTACATTGGCACGCCGTTTTCACGGGCGGCTGATATACGTTGTGATCTGATGCATTGGATTCCAATGAATCAGATCACATCGCTGTATTCGCGACGTAAAAGCGCCCGGCCGGGCCAATACAGCACTGGGCGTTAACATCGGGCCCAAAAGATATAGTCCTGGAACCATCCTATGGAAGCCCATGACAGCGGCTGGAGAGAGTTTAGCAGCATGGCTGCTAAATTCCCCCCTCTGCTTTCCTCCCCACTTGCTCTTTGCAATGGGAGGAGGCGGAATGGGGTGGCGCTTAGCTCCGCCTCCTCCCATTGCAAAGAGCGAGCGGGGAGGAAAGCAGAGGTGAGCCTGCAAGAGGGAGGGAGGGGAAAGGGGTGACAGCATGGTAGCCTCAGTGTATATGCGCCGGGGCCCATGCCATCTGAATGGGCGCACAAACGTTTGATTTGCGCGCCTGTTCGCCATTGTTATCTCTCCCATTGGAGCATACATCGGCCGACCGTGAAAACGGCGACCGATATACGCTTGTGGAAACAAAGCCTTAGTCTGAAGAATGTGTCAGGCCTTTAATGCGCTAAGAAACCCTTTTCGCCCTAAAACCAGAGACTTGTTTTAACAGCTTTTCTACTTGCATTGTAAACTGGTAAAAGCACCTAGTAGAAGCCATCCACTACATTTACAAGTGATTTAACTGACAGTATCGAATGGTAATCCATGTACAACGTTATTAGAGGTTGTCCAGCCTTGGGTTAAAAAGATAAATAAATAGCTTAATGATTGCATCATGAAAACTTGTGACTGTGCATTTAACCTCCTGCTGTTTTTGAGATCTGTTTTCAGTGTGCCGATTGCATCTAGTGGTATAAAACCAGCGTAGACCCCAGAAGTGTTCTCAGCTGAGTATTTCTACAATCGTTACATTAAAACACACTATTTGGGGATGTTACATTTGCATCAGGCCTACAGAGATTTGTGCTAGTGTATTTACACAGGAGTGTCCAGGCTAGTTAGAGATGTAGCCGTTGTTAACTGCAACAATGTAAGGCGAGTTATCGCGATGCAGCGGTTCTGTTAAGTCATCATAATGTGTTAATGTAAAGTTGGCGTTTGCTAGATCTGTATATAAATTCTCAGTTGTGAGAAGTATTGGATTTGTATATCATTTTTTCATCTTTGTATATAAAACAAGACCGTCAAAACCAGCAGGCAGAAATCTCGTAAATGGCGAAGGATTGAGACAAAGCATCAGGAAGTTGCACAGCTTCAGAATACAATCATTAAACTTTATCTAAACGGGTATTGCCATCTTGGCCTTTCATGGACAAAAAAAGGAAAACCTGGAAGTTGTGTTCTGCCCACCTGGTGGAGGGAGACGAGCGCTTACACCGCGCCATTTCTGTAGCATTACAAGAACAGCACAGTGCGCTGCGCTATAGTTTCTGTAGCTCCCATTCATTTCAATAAGAACTATAGGAACAGAGGTGTGCGACGTATTCGGCTCTTTCCACATGCTCTGACCAGTAGCCATGGCAAAGGTTTCCCATCTTGTCTATGAAAAGCAGAGACGGGAATAGCTCTTTAAAGACTAGACCATCCCTTCTAATAAACGTGCAACGCCATCTCTTTACTTCTATTTTCTCATGGACTCTGCAGGCGCCTGTCCCACAATGTCCCCTTTTACAAGAATCACCGAGGATTAGCAGTTGTAGGAAGGAGAAGAAAAATGTAAAAAAGGTCAGGGAGGGTGTAAGTGTGAAATTCTTCTGCAGGATCTTCATAGTCATCACCGCTGCTGAAGGGAAGATGAAGGGGGGGGGGGGGGGGGGTATTTGCACTGCTGAAGGAGCTGAGGGGAAATGGCTGTAGTGATGCAGCCAAGTTGGTTAACTAGTTAAGCTAGCAATGTCAGCATACACTAGCCTGCAGCCTTCTGTAATGGGCACAGGCCAGCAGACTTCTAGAAGATTTCAGTCCTGCAAAGTAAAAGTAGTAAATTGTGGATTTAATAGGAGGCTCAAAAAACAAATGCCAGAGGCAAAAGACCTAGTGCTTAGTAAAATGTACTCACTAGGTGCGCCGGTGAACATGATGGAAAACAGGTTTATGCCGATCGTACAGGCGTAGAACACGGGCAGGGCACGCAATCCATTGGGTACAGGGTCAGCCTGCAATAAGAGAATGATAATCAGCACAGGTACCTGAACGAGAGGTAAACAGTCTGCCCTTTTTAACATAATGAAACTCATGAAAACGCTGCAAAATATTGTACAACGCCAGCTTAAAGGGTCCGGATACAAAACCCGATGTACAGTACTTTTATGTAAAGGCCTGCTAACACACAAAAGCTCGTCTTTTCAGGTATAATTACTGGCAAGATGGGGCCGGCTATGCGAGTCATGCACAGATGCAGCGCTTGTGAGTCTGGTCTATGCCCTCTCATGGTCATTGAGGACTGTGCACCATCAGCAGTGCTGAGGATGTAGATGGTTTGGAAAGTAGGGCAGTCTGCACACAGCACCATATAAAGCACCAAGATGTCAGAAGACTAATGGCCTTACACAGTTTCAATTCACAAGGGAAACAAACCATACGGATTCTTGGACAATTCAGGACAGCCCCCCTCCCCCATGATTTATAAAAATATATAAAAAGATCATAAAAAAAAAAAACACAGCCAGCCGTTAGCTTTTAATACCATATACAACCAATTTAACTCTAGCCATCACCTGTAGGTAATGAAGAAAAAAAGGGGACATTTAGGGAAACATTTTTTTTTTTTTACTTTACAAAAGACCACTGCAGCACATTACATAACTTATCCTGCACACTATTTTACTATACTGGTGCTCATTCCAGGCTTTATGAAGCCTTTGCTCACTTAGGCTGCATTTCCCACTTTAAAAAAATAAAAATTATATATAAAGGAATGCTAGCATTAAAAGGCACTCACCATGTCAAAGTGATGCCATAAGGCAGAATGTGCCAAAATTTAGGATTGAGGTCCACTAATCTAGAACCCACTCAATAGTTAGAATGAAGAGTCCACAGCATCAATTCAGCATACAATCAACAATTATACCACTGTGCAGGGATGAAAAGAAGAAAAAACAAAAACAAAAAAAAGGCCTAATTGAGGAATCAGCACAGTGGCCCTTACATTCTTAAAATGGGTGAGGGCCCCAGAGATCAGGCCTTCATCGACCATAGTAGGTTAGGCTGAAGGAAGACAATGTCCATCTAGTTCAGCCTGTTTCCACCCCTCCTTGTTGATCCAGAGGGAGGAACGAACGAACAAACGAACGCACACGGTAGGAGCCATTTAGCCCATTTGGGGGGGGGGGGGGGGGGGGGGGATTTGTTTCCCGGCTTCATTGATCATAACTCGGTTGCATATCCTAGCAATAATTCCTCCCTTTACAAAATAGGAGTTAAAATTCACAAGTATTTTGAAAAAAAGGAAAAAATAAAAAATAAAGTTAGAAGAAGTTTGATTAAACCCCATGTCACTTACACTGCATATTACATGCTAGGTCAACGGAACAAAGACACTAAATATAGATAGTACTGAAATATTAGACTTGTAATACTTGTATCAGTTTCATGAAATGTCAATACGTTGTATATACTCCTGCCCGACGTGCCACTATGCCAACTCCCCAGCCTCCATACTCCCCTCTCATCTGGACTTTCCATGTGACTTGCATTTTAGGTGATTTGTCTACAAGTTGCCTTGAAGTGTATATAAAGCCAGTGTAGTGCACATGCATTCTTACTACATAGCATAATATGTTATGCCACCCTTCAAACTGCATTTTTTTTTTCTAAAAGGCAGTCCCCCCCTTAAGGCTATCCAGCACCCTTACACATAAGAGCAACATCGTATTCTTGAAGAGAGTTCAAAGCTGTAACAAGAAGGGTGTGTAAACACTGAATTCTTACCTTGCGAAGGATGAACATTCTTACAAGGAAAAATAGAAGAGCAGACATGATTCCAGACAACAGCGGTGAGATAAACCAGGACAACACTAGAAGGAGAAAGAAATAAGTTTACTATATGCACAAAGCAAATGTTAATCACCAAAACTGCAGAAAACCATTGCTGAACACAACCTCAGAGCCGTTCCAAAATCCGGAGAGATACAATACAATGTTGCTTTACCCTCAGTGAAGATTCTTTTTGAAGCTCACAGAATACAATTAAAATCAGACATGAAAGCACAGGCCTATGAAGACGTAAAGGTCATGTACAGATTGAGGTTAGGCCATGAGGAGAGCCTGAAATAATTAGTAAGATTAGTGCACACAATTATTTTCCCATGGAAGTCAGGTGTCACCTGATTAAATGTGTGAATCTACCATAAAGTTAATTCTTGACATGCGATGCCACAGTAAAAGCATCAACTTTACAACCCAGCATAAATCACAGGAGGAGCCGTGTCTTTATGGCATTGTTGTGAAGAGTGCCAGACACTTACCGATGCGAAGCAGCTCCGTCCACTTGACTCCCTCCTGTCCTTTCGCCACCAGAGAGAAGCCGATAGTAGCCCCAACAATGCAGTGGGTTCCAGAGATTGGCAGTTTCAGGAAGGAAGCCGCTAGTTGCCACACAGCAGAACCTGCAATTCAACAGGGAAAAGAATGCTTAATGCATGAAATCACAGAAAAACTTACTGCTCTTCAAAAAAAAAAAAAAAAATAAATCTATATAGGTTTGATATTTCATATCATGTCAAGGTTTGATGATTCGGGTCCAGGTTCTGAGACCCCAACTGATCACCGAAATGGGCACCATCAACATTACTTGTTGGCTCATCTCAGCGGCTGAAGACAGTCACATAGAAGGCAATGCGTCTGTCTTCAGCTGCGATCATTACTTGTCCGCTCTTTTCCACAGCTGACAGTCTCTTTAAGCGACCTTGGTAACATTAAGGTTGGGCAGAGTGACAACGAAACTAAATTTTTGGGAATCAGAATAAAAATAAAATAAAAGCATCATTTATGCTGCCCTCAATATTCCAGCAGTCTAGCGGGCAGTAGTTTTTCAGAGCCTACATGAATATCCAACCAAACAGCCAGAGAGGAGTCGTGCTTATTCATGAGCGGTCACTAACCCAACTGTGATTGACAGTTTTCTAGCTGTGCTCTGCAATAGTGAGGAAACTGTCAGTACGTGCGACTCTTCTGTGGCCATGCGCTGCTGGACAAACATACAAGTTCCGAAAACTACAGCACATTATCCAATAAGTCACAAATCTATTGAAAAAAAATCAGCATGTTCGTCACTACTCTGACTATTGCAAGGAGGGGGGGGGGGGGGGGGGGGGGGGAGAAAAAAAACAAAGCCTAAATTACTCTCTGCCAGCAAGAATATGCAAAATACAGAAATGGCACATTAGATTCGGGTATGAAGTAAGAGAAGCCATCGAGTTTGCTAAAAGCACCAGATTAAATGCATCTTCTGTAATTCTACTAGGAGCGGCGCTACATTCTGCAATACATAGCAACTGGCAAAAAAAAGAGGCAGTTTTCTCTGCAGTTTCCTTTAGTCCACACGGATACAGTCAGCAAGCGTTATTTTTCGTGAGGCCACCTGATCTAGACATAATCTAATTCCTGCAGACACTAGCAGGGAGAAGGTAATTAATTGCTCCCCTTCGCCATACCCTACAAAGCGCACGTGCAAATCTGCTGTGGCAGCAGGATGAAAGTGCTCTTGGCATAGACGATAAAGCTCTGTGCATCGGCTCCTTACTAAGTGCTACAAAACCCATGGATACTCACCAAACATGGCACTGATGGAACCAGCCATTAGCAGCTCCTGTGTCGAGTTGTACATCGTGACGTCGATCAGTCCTTTCCGAATGGTTTCACTCACTTTTGCGCCCAAAAGAACAGATCCCACGGTTTCAAAGATGGACGCCAGAATGCAAGCTTGTCTTAAGGTCACCACACCAGAGCCCACAGCTGTGCCAAAAGAGTTTGCTACATCATTGGCACCAACCGAGAAAGCAAGCACAAAGGCTATGATAAAACCGACCACCAGCATCCAAAGGGAGTTAGGCATTACAGCCCCTGCAACTCCCTCCTGCAAGGTGCTGGTAATTACGCTCAAAACTGTTGTTGTCGATTCCATTTTTTATTTTTTTTTGGCTCAAATATGGAAATAGATTAAAAAAATAAAATACTTAATATGTAAACAAAAATGTGAGGTATGAAAAGAATTCAATAAATTACTATAAAATTAAATATGCAGTAAACTGAGTAGGGCCGAGAGTCTCGGTCGAAAGTCTTTGCTATTTGCTCTGTATGGAAATTGGCTTTTTACAGTTCCTTTGGCTCTGGTGGGTTATAGGTGAAGAAAATTCCATGGTGCCAAACACAAGAAATCAAGCAGACTCTTCATTCTGGAAGGAGACAAGAAACAAGGCTTTAAAAGACAGGTATAAGACAGGTGCGCTGCCAACTAGCCCTTTTGCCAAAATAAGGCGATGCCACAAGCAGCGCCTTTTTATAGGCATTTTGGGAATACTTTGGCGTAATGATTCTAGGTGTGTACATCATTTGGCACTGTTTCAGTATAGGAAATTACTGAAATTGACCAACAGGTTAATTGGTTTTCAACTCGGCTGGGGCTGTAAAACAGCCATTGACCCTTATAAAAGAGATAAGGAGTTACAATTAAGAGCTAATCATTGAATATTTGACAGAAAAATAACAGGCGGCGGGATAACATTCCGCCACTCACAAGGGAACGAACATCCTGTAACTAAACCAGTGTCATAAAAGTCGGAAGAAAGTATCCGCTAGAACCAGAGATAAGTGGATGGGTGCCCAATGAGCCGGGAATGGCTAGACACTTAGGAGCAGCGCTGTTAAAGTTCACCAGAGGAGGCGCTTTACTGCTTGTGATTGTGAGTTCATCAAGACCCCCACTTATCAAAGCCTGACTTGTCAGAAGTTTTTCTAAGAAGTCCAGATACCCTTTTACTTTGACACCTCTTCAGACAGCGGTGCATCACACAGCTTGAACCACCATGATGCAATGTGGCACATCTTTACATACTTTTGTTCAGCCACCCATTGTTTGGCCTAGTTTACACCCAACTTTTGGTGCATGTTAATTGCATTCGGCATCATACCCTAAACTGGTGTCAAACTTGCTCTGATGTTCTGTATAGGCCAAGGCGCAGTGACATTAGTACATCTGCCCCACTGCTTTAGAGGGTTATGTCTGGCGTAGAGCCTTCCAAGCTACAGATACATCTTGATACGTGAACTTCCTGCACACAGACTATAATAACCTGCAGGATTTACGCTGTAATCTCTTAATCCCATCTTGATTTTTTTTTTAAACAAATGAATTCCAACAGTTGCCGAGTGATTAAGAACATTTCAATTAAAGTTCATGAGATCGTTCTGTCTCCTGCAGCCCTCCCCAGTAAGCCGGACCAGTGGATACTTGCCTGCAGCAACCACATGACTATGTCATGGCTATGGAGGAGGAGGCACGGAGCGCCTGACAGGCCGCAGCAACATGGAAAGGGACTTCAGGAGCAACATGGAAATTTACTGGCTTAGGGTGCTTCACAAGTCGCAGTTCCACTACAGAATTGCCACAATTGTTACAGCAGAAGATCCGCAGCATTTCACCCCAACATCTCTAACATTAGGATTTGCGTTAACCCTTTCCAATCCAAATTTGTATCCTGGTTTTCCTAGGGGGGGGGGGGGCTTACTCTTTTTCTGCCGTTATACAACGGCGCTATATGCTGGCTAGAGCCAGTACTGCATGAGGTGACACGTTGGATAGGCTCCGACAGCAGAGAGGCTGGCAATATACAGTAAGAGAACCCCAACACCGGAGCTGTACAGCCTTAAATCATAATGTCTTCAAAGGGTCAGACAGTGGATTGGAAAGGGTTAATACCATTCACTTTAAGGCTGAAGACACACAGGACCGAAATCCTGCGGAAATCTCGCGGAATGACTGCACGGAAATACAGCGAGATTGCTGCGGCAGAAGTGCAGCTTCACAGCCTGCATTCCGCTGTGGCCATCTCTGCCCATAGAGACGAGAGCAGCGGCCGCCACCTAAACGGGAAAAAGAATTGACATGCCGCATCTTTGAATTCCGCGTGGCATGTCAATCTCAGCGCGGCTTGGCCACAGCATGTAAATCTCGTCCCCTTTGCTGCTTTCTCCTGGGATAAAAAGACGCGGGTGGAATTTCCGTGCAGAAAGGCCACACGGAAATTCTGCAGCGATTGCCCCCAGCCTTAGAGTAAACCTGCCCGTCCACGGGCGTTGCGAATTCCCGCGGCGAATCTCTGATGCAGGAGCCACCGCCCGGGAGCAGGAGCCTGCAGACAAATCTCTGCGATGTTCCTATCTGACAGATAGGCTCACCACGGAGAATCGCGGCAATTCGCAGCGAATTGTCGGCCGCAAGCGGAGAATCACAATGATTCTCCGCTCGCAGACAGGGGGGCTGCGCATTCCATTAAGCGTTCACTGCGTTCCCCACGGACGGATTATCGCCACGGGGAACGCAGTGAAAATCCCCCCACCCCCCCACCAGTGTAAACGCAACCTTTAAGTGGAGTTTCAGGCTGTAAAAACGGATTGGAAAACCACGGCACACAAATATCAAGTCAAGAGAATGCAAACCCCCCCCAATGTAAGCTACATGTGGGCCGGCCACATTAAAGGGCTCACAATTGCCCCTATACATAGTTTCTGCACTTTCCAGCACACAGACACGTGAGGCAGATAGGCGGTTCTGAATCACATCATCTTGGGGCAGTAATTAAAGGGGTTGATGGGGAGGAGTCCAGACCACCCATCAGATCGCTCAACAGCAAGTTTGCATACAGGAAAAAAAAAAAAATTAAACCACACAGAAAGGCTTCAGTTTGTTTTCACCCCCCCCCCCCCCCCAATCATTAAAAAGAAAAAAAATAAAACACAATTTGAATACCTGATGCTGCAAACTGGGTCGTTCTTTCACAAAAAAAAAACAAAACAAAAAAAAACAAAAGGGTCGTCCCCCCCCCAAAAAAACAAACAAACAAACAAAAACAGATGGAGCAGAGACCGGACCCCTGATCTGACCCCAACGAGGGTGTGAAGGCAGCCCGGGATTAGTTTACTGTACTAGCTATAGAGAACTAACAGTTGACCTTTAATATGCAGAACTACAAGTCTCAGGATGACCGGATCTGTGGAGGAGGCACAGAGGTCAGGTTTAGGTTTCTAAACCCTGCACAGCGGCTCCATGGCAGGTGGCGGCATATAATGGGCATTATGCATTTACACCTTCAGTGAAAGTGCCCTTCTTGCCCAGGTTAAGTAGACAGTGTGACTTAGTGCCAGCCTGGCATCACTGACTCCCATACAACGTTCTGCTGTGGTCCGGCACAAGGCGCCGGTTACTTCTGTCGCCCGGTAATACAGCCCGGCCGCGGAGCTTGGCGCGGTCACACACTGTACAGACACGATGCGGTGCGGCACCGAGAACTTCCCTCTAACACCCCCAGAAGACGCGGCGTCTGTACTGCAGCTGCTCTGACCTTGCCGCCGTCTCCTGCAGCGACTACGGCTCGTTCCACCTGTCCCCACATAACCGAGCTGCTTACCGACTACCGGAGAGCTGACCGCTGTCCTGCTGTCTCACTTCCCGCTCGATTTGGCACAAAGGCGCAAAAAAGCCGCGGGGACCAGAAGGGGGAGGGGCGCGGAGTGGGCGCCAAAACGGCTCTGTTCGAACAAACCAGTGATAAGACTGATGGAGGAGGGAGCCGGCTCCCTCTTACCCGACCGCACAGCCCAATATACAGCGAGAACCACAGCCCGGCATATACCCCCCACAGAGCACAACAGCCTGCCTAGACTATATGTAACATGTCAGTGCAGCCTATCCCTCCTATAAACACTCTGCCTCCATGTATATACCTCAGCCCATACACTCTGTATATACACTCTGCCTCCCTGTATATACCTCAGCCCATACTGCACCGTGTGTACTGTATATACCGCTCCCCGTTACCTCAGCCCATACTGCCCCAAGTGTACTGTATATACCACTCCCTGTTACCTCAGCCCATACTGCCCCAAGTGTACTGTATATACCGCACCCCTTTACCTCAGCCCATACTGCCCCCAAGTGTACTGTATTTACCGCTCCTCATTACCCCAGATCATACTGCCCCGAGTGTACTGTATATACCGCTCCCGGTTACCTCAGCCCATACTGCCCCCAAGTGTACTGTATTTACCGCTCCTCATTACCCCAGATCATACCGCCCCGAGTGTACTGTATATACCACTCCCCGTTACCTCAGCCCATACTGCCCCAAGTGTACTGTATATACCGCTCCCCGTTACCTCAGCCCATACTGCCCCAAGTGTACTGTATATACCGCTCCCCGTTACCTCAGCCCATACTGCCCCATGTGTACTGTATATACCGCTCCCCGTTACCTCAGCCCATACTGCCCCGAGTGTACTGTATATACCGCTCCCCGTTACCTCAGCCCATACTGCCCCGAGTGTACTGTATATACCGCTCCCCGTTACCTCAGCCCATACTCCCCCGAGTGTACTGTATATACCACTCCCCATTACCTCAGACAATACTGTCCTGTATATACCGCTCCCCGTTACCTCAGCCCATACTGCCCCGAGTGTACTGTATATACCGCTCCCCATTACCTCAGCCCATACTGCACCGTGTGTACTGTATATACCGCTCCCCATTACCTCAGCCCATACTGCCCCAAGTGTACTGTATATACCACTCCCCGTTACCTCAGCCCATACTGCCCCGAGTGTACTGTATATACCATTCCCCAGTACCTCAGCCCATACTGCCCCGAGTGTACTGTATATACCACTCCGTTACCTCAGCCCATACTGCCCCGAGTGTACTGTATATACCGCTCCCCGTTACCTCAGCCCATACTGCCCCGAGTGTACTGTATATGCCGCTCCCCGTTACCTCAGCCCATACTGCCCCGAGTGTACTGTATATACCATTCCCCAGTACCTCAGCCCATACTGTCCCGAGTGTACTGTATATACCACTCCGTTACCTCAGCCCATACTGCCCCATGTGTACTGTATATACTGCTCCCCGTTACCTCAGCCCATACTGCCCCGAGTGTATTGTATATACCATTCCCCAGTACCTCAGCCCATACTGCCCCGAGTGTACTGTATATACCGCTCCCCGTTACCTCAGCCCATACTGCCCCATGTGTACTGTATATACCACTCCCCAGTACCTCAGCCCATACTGCCCCGAGTGTACTGTATATACCATTCCCCAGTACCTCAGCCCATACTGCCCCGAGTGTACGGTATATACCGCTCCCCGTTACCTCAGCCCATACTGCCCCAAGTGTACTGTATATACCACTCCCCGTTACCTCAGCCCATACTGCCCCAAGTGTACTGTATATACCGCTCCCCGTTACCTCAGCCCATACTGCCCCATGTGTACTGTATATACCACTCCCCGTTACCTCAGCCCATACTGCCCCGAGTGTACTGTATATACCATTCCCCAGTACCTCAGCCCATACTGCCCCATGTGTACTGTATATACCGCTCCCCGTTACCTCAGCCGATACTGCCCCGTGTGTACTGTATATACCGCTCCCCGTTACCTCAGCCGATACTGCCCCGTGTGTACTGTATATACCGCTCCCCGTTACCTCAGCCGATACTGCCCCGTGTGTACTGTATATACCGCTCCCCGTTACCTCAGCCGATACTGCCCCGTGTGTACTGTATATACCGCTCCCCGTTACCTCAGCCGATACTGCCCCGTGTGTACTGTATATACCGCTTCCCGTTACCTCAGCCGATACTGCCCCAAGTGTACTGTATATACCGCTCCCCGTTACCTCAGCCCATACTGCCCCAAGTGTACTGTATATACCGCTCCCCGTTACCTCAGCCCATACTGCCCCGAGTGTACTGTATATACCGCTCCCCGTTACCTCAGCCCATACTGCCCCAAGTGTACTGTATATACCACTCCCCGTTACCTCAGCCCATACTGCCCCAAGTGTACTGTATATACCGCTCCCCGTTACCTCAGCCCATACTGCCCCATGTGTACTGTATATACCACTCCCCGTTACCTCAGCCCATACTGCCCCGAGTGTACTGTATATACCATTCCCCAGTACCTCAGCCCATACTGCCCCGAGTGTACTGTATATACCGCTCCCCGTTACCTCAGCCCATACTGCCCCAAGTGTACTGTATATACCGCTCCCCGTTACCTCAGCCCATACTGCACCGTGTGTACTGTATATACCGCTCCCCGTTACCTTAGCCTATAGGTTTAAGTAATGAGGAGATTATAAAAACACACACACACACACACACACAACCCCCAATTACCTCAGCCTATATGGTATAATTGTATAATGACGCCACCAGAAGCTATGGGTTTGACAGGGCTTTGATGCAGGAACACCCATTCCACACCCCTACCTCCGGATTGGGTCAATACTGCAAGGTCCTGGAAGCTGCGCGTCAAGATACAACAACATCCAGCCATACACCCCACCGCCGCTCGCAATGCCATCCTCCCCCATGCTGTGGGTCAGAGCGGTGTGCGCACCCCACGGACACAGCTAGCTGTCTGTACTGCCAGACCGCTGCCGGACGAGCCGGACCGCTGACAACGGGGCAGCTACAGGGAGTGAAGGTGGGACGCTACAGCCGCCAGGGAAGAACAAGGAGCAGCGGGGAGGCCGGGGAGCGGGGCCGGGAGCCGGGACTGCAGATCTATACTCTGCTGCCAGCGGGAATCACAAACAGCTGCGGCAAACTGCAGCATCGGCAACCAAATTGAATGGCTGGGGAGCCTGGCAGACTGACGCCAGCAGCAAGCAGCTTCAAGCAGGGCTGGGTGCCAGAACATGAGAATGATAGTGGCCTGCCAGGACCTGCAGGGGAGCCTTCTCTGCAGCCAATCAGGCACAGGGGGTGTCACCGAGCTGTCACTCTTGTCTCCACCAGGACTTCCTGGTGGCATCAAGATACAATAATACCAGCCTATACTGCCATAGACTACTGTATACACCGTACCACACAACCACATCCTATACCGATTACTTTAGCCTATACTGCTCTGGATGCTTGGTACATATTGCCCTCAAAAACCTTAGCCCAGTGATCTCAAAATAATTTTCACCAAGAGCCACATCAGCCTTAGGGCTCCTGTCCATGGACGATATTGCATTGCGTTACTCGCGGCGGTAATCCGGCCGCGAGTAATGCAGTGCATGCTTTTCATAGATTCTCCGCTCGTGGGACTCAAATGGCGGCATGCTGCGATTTGCCACGATTCTCCGCGGTGAGCCCATCTGTTGGATAGGCTCACCACAGAGAACGGTCAGCTGTCCCCTGCGGCAGAATATCGCTAGCGATGTTCCGCCTCGCCCATGGACAGGGGCCCTTTGGTTGCACTCAAAGGGCTGATTGTAATACTGTATAGAAAGAGTGACCCCTATAGGGGTCCTGGTAGTAATAGCAACCCCTCAATTGGCCTCAACCCTACAAGCATTGCACGTACCCAGCCTGTAGCTCCAGTCCTGCAGAATCTGACCTGACCTGCCCCCACCCACCCTCCCCGCAGGCCTAGTGTTTGACACATGTACACACACACACCTTTGGAGACAGACGTATAGATATAGTGATACTACGACTGCTACAACCTAAAAATTCTATAAAGGAAGGCGGGGCGTTGTGCACCAGGAAAAGTCATATAAAGACAGGTGTATATGCCATTCTTAATCCCCCCACCCCATGTCTTCTTGGTGGGTCCAGTCAGAGAAGATAAGCAATATACACAACATATGGGCATCATGGTCAGGATAAAGGTTTTTTGTTTCGAGCACTTGTAGCAGTCCCTTGTATTACGTGTTGAGGGTCCATGACCGGAATAGTGTTGACACACCAATGATTATCTTATGTTTATGGGGACAGTCCATGTGGGAGATAGTAGGACAAGCCTAGTGACCCCACGCCTTCTATGATAATGGCTTGTCCAGTTTAGATTGCCCCCATCATGGCCGGCCCCATCCCTAGAATCTCAGAATGAAAACAAGGCATTGTCAAGATGAGACACCCATGAAATAGATGGCCATCCAATGATGTCAGACGTGTGGTCCCTCAGAGCTGCATGGATCTGGGGGTGGGGGTTTGTTATATCAAAATAAGTTAAAGGGGTTGTCTTGCGCCGAAACGTTTTTTTTTTTCCCCCATTAGGCCCCCCGTTCGGCGCAGGACAACCCCAAAGGATGTGTTAAAAAAAAAAAAAATTTCATTACTTACCCGAATCCCCGCTCTGCGACGTCTTCCTTCTTCCTTCACCAAGATGGCCGCCGGGATCTTCACCCACGATGCACCGCGGGTCTTCTCCCATGGTGCACCGTGGGCTCTGTGCGGTCCATTGCCGATTCCAGCCTCCTGATTGGCTGGAATCGGCACACGTGACTGGGCGGAGCTACGAGGACCCGCTTTCTGGCACGAGCGGCCCCATTCACCAGGGAGAAGACCGGACTGCGCAAGCGCGTCTAAAAACGCCAGAAGACAGCGAATTTAGACGGATCCATGGCGACGGGGACGCCAGCAACGGAGCAGGTAAGTGAATAACTTCTGTATGGCTCATAATTAATGCACGATGTACATTACAAAGTGCATTAATATGGCCATACAGAAGTGTATAGACCCACTTGCTGCCGCAGGACAACCCCTTGAATGGTCTAGCAATGCCACATAGTTTAATGGAGATCTGTTGCCTTTACAGGTCTAAAACACGCTACTATTAATAATGGGTCATTAGCAAGTTACAACACTGGCACTCTTGTGACGACATTGGGTAGCCAAGGCTACATACCAGAACAACAGTCCCATGATGTGTGGTCAGCACGAGTTATTACTACATTTATAACAAGTAACTTCCCGTTGCTACTTTTACAGGAGTCATAAATGGTAACTGCAATAAACAGATGCCACATTGTTGCAAAATTGTCATAAACAACATAGCCCCTGGCATCTCACTGCTTTCATTACTGGTATGGTACAGCCCTAGAATATGTAATATTGTAATAAACGCATGCTAAAAGCTGAGCCCATCCTTGCCAATTTATGAGAGCATTAAAAAGGTGATGCCACTCTGCCAAGGAGATAAAAGTCATTTATACGGATTATTTCTGTGATATTCACAGCTCATCAGATAAGACATTTCAAGCAGAGATCATTGACACCCAAGATTACGAAAAACACTGCTGGTGTGACTAAACCAAATGCCATGCCGTCCTGAAGTAGGTTATACATTCATGTTCAATGACGGGCATACTTATTTTACATTCCCAATTATCTGTGGACAGATCTACATTTTTCCCCAGGGATGATCATTATTCATCTACTTTCGGGTGTATGACCAGTGGAAGTTAGAGGCTGTAGTGTCACCACCTGGACTCCTGGCAGCATATTAGCACTTTCTGCTTAGCTTAAGCAGCGCTGCTGATTAGAGCCACCTGATTGGCTCTTCGGCACCACGTGACTACACAGCGTGCACGCGGATTGCCTTCAGCAGCCGTGCACTACACACTACAGTTAAGCAGCACAGGGTTAGGTTTAGGGTTAGGTTTACCTAAACCTAAACCCAACCCTAAACCCCAACCCCAAACCCCAACCCCGTGCTGCTTAAGTGTAGTGTGTAGTGCACGGCTGCTGAAGGCAATCCGCGTGCACGCTGTGTAGTCACGTGGTGCCGAAGAGCCAATCAGGTGGCTCTAATCAGCAGCGCTGCTTAAGCTAAGCAGAAAGTGCTAATATGCCTCCTGGCATCAGCACACACGCCCTAAGCAAGATGTTGCCAGGAGTTTGGGATTGTAACGCTGCTGCGGTCATCTGATGTCCGCTGTCCATACACCTAAGAGGCCAGGGCTTCCAAGGGGCATTTTCCAGCAGGATTATGCTCGGCCGCACACACAAGGGGGTCACAGGGATGTCTCCACAACGTTGTCACACTTCTGTGGCTGCCCATTCGCCAGATTTATCACCAATAAAACATGTATGTTACCATCTGGGACGCCAACTTCAACAGTCTACGAGTTTACACAATCTAGAGGCTCAATTACAGGAAATGTGAACCAACCTGTATGCCCAATTACCCGCCCATATCACATCTTACATCCAAGCTAGAGGCGGCCCAACAGGGTACTAGAGCCTCCATGCCCACCTATATTACATCTTGAATCCAAGCTAGAGGCAGCCCAACAGGATACTAGAGCCTCCATGCCCACCTATATTACATCTTGAATCCAAGCTAGAGGCAGCCCAACAGGGTACTAGAGCCTCCATGCCCACTAGTATCAAAGCTAGAGGCAGCCAATCAGGGTACTAGAGCCTCCATACCATCCCACATCACATCTTGTACCCAAGCTAGAGGCAATACAACAGGGTACTAGAGCCTCCCTTCGGGACCTAGACCAACAACTGGACAGTATGTGGAAACCAGATGCAACTGGCATACTGTTACATAAGTTTTGGCAGATAGCTGCCACTACAGGCACCACTAGCCCCATGATTCTGAGAAAGGTATATAATCTTAGCCAATGCACAGTCAAGCTAGGCGTGACAGTCTATAGCAACCCACAATACGGGCCGTCCTGCGTACGGCTAGAACTCTCCCTGTACAGGCTGCCATGTGTTATTCTGCACCAGGCAGACCTGCAGCATGCATTATAGAGGATATGTGCTGCTGGGTGGGCATGGAGAGGCTGACTCACTCAAGGTGACGACATTTCCTCTATTACAGAATCCCTCCTCCATTACACAAAGCAGCAACCGGCTGAGTCTGGATGCCCCATTGCTCAGAAAGCAGCACCCCCTCCCAACACAGACTGGTGCCTCTCCCAAAACCACATGACAAAAGGGGACAGCAGGGAAACTACAGCCTGAATTAATCACATATCTGTGCACAGCAGGACGGTGAAAGTGCCCTTCAGTAAAGGGGAAGTCTGCTGCAGTAGTTCTTATAGACTTATTGAAGTCTCTAGCCAAGGACACCAGCCATGTGCACACATCCATGACCAGAGAAGATGAAAAGAAAGTGCCAGAATGAACTTGACCCAGCGCTCATTACAGAAAGGGATTTTAGTCACTCTACGACTACATAATGAGACTTTAAAAGCAACACTATACGAAGGGGCTTCCACCTGCAGATACACAAGATGCTGAAAACTGCAGGTAGTCACGTCTACCTTCTACATAACAGGGGTTAATTGTAGACATGTTTCCGACTCACAAGTTGCCGATTAACATATAACTACAATCACAGGGTGGAACAATGAAATACCAGCAGTTATCGGATGCTAGATAACACCATATTGGCAACAACTACTAAAAAGTTATTAACCAATGACAGATGCTTCCTTATATCCCTGCTGTAAATTTAACACATATCATCCAAGGTAATGGAGATAAAGATGGGCCCAAGGTCCTGTGTGCGAGTTGCTTAACGTCTGCCCCACTCACTGCCAAGAAGTCAGATATGTAACTCATTAAAGCCAACTACGGTATATATATCTCCCACACAGCAGGGACAGAATGTAGTGTGTGGACTACTAGCCAAGAGGTACGTACGATCCCTCCACCATATAGATAGCAGATAATTCAGCACACCTACCACGTGGTCTAGGGCCCAAGTAATAATGTACAGGGCCCTTGGCCTTCAAAATTTCAAAGGGGGGCAACCGAAACTTAAACAGAAACTCTAATCTGTTTCTTTCATCCAAAAGGTTGGGTGGAAAGTGAACCCCATTATAGTCAATGGGGTCAGTTCGGTACTGTTCGGAGACAGAGCTGCAGGGATTCCCCTTTTCTGCTCCCTGAACACTGCAGGAAAGCGGAATCCCCAACAAAGGTGTAAAACCATCCTGATATGCATCTGTGCAGTAGTTTTGGAGACACTTGCATTTTTATTAGTAGCAGTTAGGCCACTCTCGCATGTACCGCTTTCTACTGCCATTAGCACAGGGTCCTAAGCACCAGGATAACTGCGGTGCAACGCTCTGATTTCAATGGGGCCTCACAGACCTGTGCTGGAACGCGGTGTTTATAAACGCTGCTTATTCCATTTTCGCACTTATTAACGCATCCCATCACAATGATGGGGTACGTTAAAAAGCGCTGCGACATGCATTCAAAAACGACGCTCAAGATCACTGTAAAAATGCCATGATTTTGAGCTACATTTTCTGAACGCATGTGTGAGTGTGGCTTTATACACGGAACTAGTCATACATACTCATGAGCTGCAGGATATCCACACCCCCTCCGCCTTCCAGCCAGTGATTGGTAGCTCTCTCACTATGCATGGTAATAGGCAGACAGCAGTCAATGGCTGGACGGTGGGTGTAGCTAACCTGCAGCTCATGAATATCCCGACTACTTCTTGTAGTCCTCTAAGCATTCGCTGCTACTGATAAAACGCAAGTTTCTCCTAAACTACTGCACAGATCCACACAGCAGACATCACTAGTCAGCATAGCTGTCACTACCTTGTGTTGCTCTCAGAGGGCTGCAAAAAGATGCTGACAGTCTCTTATTCCCGACCAATGCCCTGTGTAAACATACCCAGTCGACATGGGCAAATGCTTGTTTGTCGGCTGATCAGTTCTTTTATACGGGCATACATAAAAGTCATCATTTGTCAGCTGCACATCTCGCCGAGTAGACAGATGTGCTGCCGACATATGCAAACTATATTGGGACAAATGATCGTGCCAACGATCGCACAGCCTCATACAGTATGGGGACTACGCATGTAAATGGCAGTCAGTGAGCGCCAATCAACTTGCGAGATCATCAATTGCTGCAAACAGAAAGTCAGCCCATCAAAATAGGACCTTAGGGTTCAATCAGGCAACTGATCACAATTAGGGCCTCATATGGGTACCCTACTTTTATTTAAGCGGGTTCCCCCACCGCATTAAAAAAAAAAAAAAAAAACTAAATAAATACCGCATATAGATCAGTTGACCCCCTTCCTGCAAATTTCAACAAGACCATCCAAATTACATGATATATACGGAAGCCTCCCAACTCTCCTACAACAGCAGATGTTGTGTTGGATATCAACTACCTGATCCTTTTGTATATGGGAGATAAGCTGCCGCTAGAGGTGCAGCTTTCTTCCTCACTAGATACAAAACACATACCCACTTGTGCCCGGCCAGAAGAGATAGACGGCTATCTAAATGTGTAGAGCGATAACAGACAAAAAACACGATTATGTAATCTCCATGCACGCTGGTTCCGTATGTTCAGGATCAACAACAGATCCTGATTGACCTGTACGAACCCAACAAAGTTACTAACACGAAGAACCCTAAAGAGTTTTTGTAGAACCAACACGCCCTTATTATACCTGGCAAGTCATTTTGTTACACTTATGAGTCAGAGACCCACTTTATGGCCTAATTAGAAGTATAGACACTCAAAATAAAACATGGGCACTGACGGCAAAAAGTAGAAGAAGGGGGGGAAAAAATCCAAGTTGTCCCTCTAATACAGGATGTATTGCAGGCTTTAGCCTGGAGCAGGCCTTCCATTAATCCCTTCTCCGGAGCACACCACGTGTTCCGACAGCTGGCAGATCATACAGGAAGACGGAGAGAGCACTACTGACAGCCTTCAGGCCAGCGGGTACACCGCCAGCACCCACATGGTGGAAAGCTACCGGCACTTTACGTTAAAGGGGGCATAAAAGGGGGAAAACTTTCAACAAGCCAAAAGATACTGTAATGCGCACCCTTGAATGTACACCAGCTATACATCAAGGTAGTGGGGTCCGATCCCTTTTAGTACATGTTGATTCTAAGGGGATCAATAAACAAAAGTCATATAATAATAGACCTAACATACTGTATACATCTCTATAGGGTACAACAGTCAGGTGTGCAGTGATCACAGCTACTGTACAACCATAGACTGATTTGGTCATGGTTTTCGAGCCGGGGTCTATGGGGTTAAGGCGATAGAACGTTCACAGCGCTACAGGAAGCTCCGAACGTTCAGGCTCTTTAAATAAAATCAATCATATTTTTGAATGTATCCAATAAATAACGGCCGGCAACGACCGTTACAAACCATCCCGATGCGTCTGTAGGCCGTAGATTCTAAAGGCTGAGCCCCGATCGCGCTACTCACCACTGGATGCCCGCTAGGTCGTAGCTGCTCGTCCTGACAGTCGGTGCGAAGCCGGTTGTCAGATCTTCCTCATCGCCATATTAACACATGAGACCTCGTGTGCACAATATAAAAGCCAGCCCGGGGGAGGAGCCAGCGCCCCGCCCAGTGCTCATACATTCACCTCCAGCGCCCCCACACTACTCGCAACGGGATTACCGGCTGTACTCATCATACGGAGCGCTACTGCTGATCACAGTGAGATAATGTAACGGTCAGTGGAGGCTGGAGGAGGCGGGGAACACCGACAACCGGGGAGAGGGTGGGGGAGACATATTAACTTTTTCCACCCCACTTCTGCCCTAATCAGGAATTCCAGCAACCTGATTGGTTGTTTGGGCTGGCTGGATGTGCACGAGGATAGAGTTCCGGAGATGTGCCCGTGAAGCCCGTGCTGAGCTGTCAGTGATCGGAGCTCGGGGCTCATGTTTATGCAATACATGTGGTGTGCTGTGTGAATATGGTGCATATTAGTGTGTGGCTATGTGTGTATGCAGGTATGTGTGGTGCTGTGCTAGCATGTGGCCATGGGTGTATGTAGTTAGCGTGTATGTGTTGTCTTAGTGTTTTTATACAGTACTTGTAGTGTGGTCATGTGTATGCGGTATATATTAGTGTGTAGGCTGTGTGTGGTATAGCCAGAGCATATAAGCGTGTGGTCGTGTGTATGCGGTATGTGTGGTGTACTGGCATGTGGTCGTGTGTATTCAGTACGTTGCAGCATGTGTAGCTGTGTATGTGTTGTGCAAGTGTGTGGTCCTGTATATGCAGTACATGTGGTGTGTGAATATGGCACATATTTGTGTGCGCGCGGTGCATCTTAGCACATGTGTGCGTGCACTGCATATCAGGGCGTGAGCGTGCGATGCATATTAGCGCGTGTTCAAGCGCATATTAGCGTGTGTGTGTGTGTGGTACCTGTTACCATGTGATTGTGTGTGGCGTGTCTATTACCCCACACACACAACCACACGCTAACAGGCACCACACACACACACAACCACACGCTAATAGGCACTCCACGCGCGCACACACCCCAATATGCACCGTGCGCGCAAACACGCACGCTAAAGTTCGTGCACAAACGCACTAATATGCATCACACGCACTGAGGCTGGGTTCACACAGGGTGTATTCCCGTCGGAAATCTCGCGGTTTGGCCGCAGCAAAAACCGCGAGATGACTGCCGGGGGAACCGCCGCGAAACCGCGGCGGCTTTGAAGCGGCCCGGCCACTTGCTTTTCCGTTGCGACCAGTGCTCCCATAGAGGAGAGCGCGGCAGCGACGAAAATAAACAAAAAAGGAAAGGTAAATAGACATACTGCATCTTCGGAAACCGCGGCTGCGGCAGCCGCGGTTTCAGCCGGACTTCCAACAGCGGATTGGCCATCCCGTGTGGATGAGGTTTCTGAGAAATCTCGTCCACATGGCTGGCTAATCCCGAGATTAGCGGCCGCGGGCGGATTTGCCGCTGCCAATCTGCCCTGTGTGAACCCAGCCTGATATGTACCACACATGCTAATAAGCAGTGCGTGTTTGCCTAAACACATGCGCTAATTTGTGTGCGTGCGCCATGCATATATGTGGCATATTCACACAACACACACCACACGTACTGCATATACAGGACCACGCACCTGCACAACACATACACAGCTACACATGCTTCAACGTACTGAACACACACAACCACATGCCAGTACACCACACATACCGCATACACACAACTACACGCTTATGTGCTCTGGCTATACCACACACAGCCTACACACTCTAATATATACCACATACACACGATCACACTACATGTACTGTATGAAAACACTGACCCAACACATACACGCAAACTACATACACCCATGGCCACATGCTAGCACACCACCACGCAGTAGCCTGACACACATACCTGCATACACACATATCAACATACTAAGGCTGGGTTCACACGGGACGGAATTTCGCCGCGCAAATCTGCCTGCGGCCGCTAATTCCGAAGTTAGCCAACCATGTGGACGAGATTTCTCAGACATCTCATCCACACGGGACGGCAAAACCGCCGCTGCGGCACAGCATGCTCATTCTTTTTCATCCTCCGCTGCGGCCGCGCTCTCTTCTATGGGAGCACTGTCCGCAGCGGAAGAGCGAGCGGCCGGGCCGCTTCAAAACCCACGGGTTTTGAAGCAGCGCTTCTCCCGGCAGAAATCTTGCGGTTTTTCGCTGTGGCCAAACCACGAGATTTCCGCTGGGATTCCGCTGTGTGGGAACCCAGGTTAATATGCACCATATTCACACAGCACACCACATGTATTGCATAAACATGAGCCCCGAGCTCCGATCACCGCCACTGACGGCTCAGCACGGGCTTCACGGGCACATCTCCGGAACTCTAGCCTCGTGCACATCCAGCCAACCCAAACAACCAATCAGGTTGCTGGAATTCCTGATTAGGGCAGAAATGGGGTGGAAAAAGTTAATATGCCAATCAGGGAGAGGGTGAGGGAGGGCAGAAAGCAACACAAGACCAAACCACACCCTTGGAGAATGCTGATTGGTGAGCTGTAGGGGTGGTGGTTGACGTCATTAGTGACGTGTTCAGGGGGGGGGAAGATGAGAGGTAGTGATGGAGGGGGAAAGGAATGTGCGGGTCTCCGGGATCATGATAGTACTTTCGTCTCCTGGTGGTCTAGACTCTGTGACCGTTGCTCAGTGCCGCCCTCCATGGAGCAATATCACTGCTGGAGAGGAGCGGATCTCACCAGTCTGGACTGACAGTGGGTCATGCACTCCTTGCCAAACACCGCCCAACCCCCATTAGAAGGAGTTGTCGGGAGGGAATGAAATGTTTATATGTGTGATTGTAATGGTGGGGTAAGTAAGTGATTGGGTGGCCTACTAGGGGTGACCAACTGCCGTGTATGATGGCCCCCCAGACCATAGTAGGGGCAGTATGCCGCTCCACAGCAAAGGCAGGATTGAGGCGCTTACCCCAAGGTCCCCAGACACGAACACGGCTATCATCAGTGCCCAAACTAAACCTGGATTTATTGCTGAAGACACCCCGGTTCCACCCTGTAGCAGTATAGCTTCGTCATACACGACACCACTGCAAATGGAGGCACCAGTGGGTGTCAAAGACAGAACCGGTAATGATCAAATGTCCTTCAGACAAGTTCCTGGAAATGGTTCCGACAGACACAGAGGTGTAACGATGGTGTCACCTGTTGGAGCTGTTTGGGCTTGTCAGACGCTCCTCTCTACTGGTGGTCTGTGGAGGGCATCCTGAGCCTGGTCACCTTGTGTGCCTTCACACATCCACTGGTCCCAACACCTCCTAACAGTCTGGTCACAACGGTCCAGGGGTATGGGGGCAGTTCGTCCAGCGTCTCGCATTTCAATAATATGCTCCCTCTCAAACTCTGATGTCTTTTCACGCAGGCTACAAAATCATGAGATTTTGATGCGACATCGCTACAAAATGCATGTATGTGAAGCTCATGGTTTCCAATGGGTTCTTTCAGGCTACAAAACATCTCATGTGAAACAACCCATTGGAAATCATGGGCTTCACATGCATGCGTTTTGCAGCATTGTTGCATCGCTACAAAATCTTGCAATTTTGTAGCCCGTGTGAAAGAGGCCAGTATTGTAGTTTGACACCACCAGAAGCTAGGGGTTTGACAGGAGGAATGCCCCTTTCACACCCATAGCTCCTGTTTGGCTCAAACAGCGAAGGTCCTGGAAGGAGGTAAACTGCATTGGGGAAGCGCCTTGGTAAGTCCGTGAGGAGGGCTCGGTGTCTGTTAGCTGCCGCTCACCTGCAGGGCTATTACAGCAGCTAAGCGTCTCTCCTCCTCCTTCTGATGCTGTCTGCGGGCCGGTGGCTATAACGGTGACTTCCCCGCCGCTGTTGTCTGCCTGCTCTCCTAATGAAGTGTGCGGGGGGTGCATGTCAGAAACTCGCCCTCCGCTGCTGCCTCCATGCTGTAGTGCTGTTGCGGGTGCACGGGTCGGCACTGTGTCCTGGCTGTCCTGAGGGAGGGGGGGGGGGGTGGAAGCGCCTTCAGCAGCGCCGCCGGCAAAGCTGCTTCATGGCCCTGTGGCTTCCCTCATGCCACCCCGCTCTGCGCTGTAACACAGAGCGGGGTCTGTAATTCTGGCCTGCCAGCGGAGAGGGGGTTTCACCTGCGGCAATCCGCGCCTCCTGCTGGGAAGGAACGGAGGTGCAGCCCTCCCTGGATTTCAGAGTGGTGCCGCCTTCTGCCTGGCGGGGAGGGTGTTTCAGCTGCCCTGAATTGCAGCGGGGTGCCTTCTTCTGCCCGCCGGGAAGGGAGTTTCACCTGGCCCAATGCGTGCCTCGGGAAGGAACGGAGGTGAAGGCCTCCCTGGATTGCAGCATCAGCTTACTGGGCTGCCAGGACTTGCAGCACAGCCAACTCTTCCAGCCAATCACGTTAAGAGGGCGTCACCCTCCTTGTCAATCTTGACTCCACCAGTTTTTCCTGGTGGCGTCAAGATACAATAATACCAAAGAGGCCTATGCTGGGTGTAATCTCTTCTCTGCATCGTAGAGACGTCTAGTGGTTGTCAAACTCTACACAAGTGGAAGAATTCACTACACACAAGGAGCCTCTGTTCACTACTGGTCACATACTTATTTATCTTGCCATGTAAAGTTTCCTTAGGATAGGTGCACACTAGTTTTAAAAAAAAAAAAAAAAACCTTGTCCCTGTTGCATCCTCCAAAAATCAGATAGTGTGCCATCCGTATGCAGTGCGTGTTCCTTTTTTTTAACACATGTCAACTTTTTTACACATTTGAGAAACAATGGAAAAATGGACAGAAATGGCATGGAAAAAAAATCAATTTTTTGAGTGAGTTAATTTACACAACCAATTCTTCTCTCCAACCAACAGTCCAAGATTGAACAGTCACCACATACCCTATTTTTGTGCAAATCTTGTTCAAGAATTGCCCATTTTTTTCAATGGTATCATTAAATGCATCTCAATCGCATGCCATACCAGTGCTAGCGTGGCATGTATGTCTGCACTCTTATTTTTCACACATCCATTGACTTCAACTGGGCCCCCTTGCTTTTTATTTGGAAATGGGTCTCCTACATAAATACTATTAATAGGTCCTCAATAGTTGATCGGCTGGGATCTGACGCTCAGGACCCTGATCGGCCACCCACTGTATGAGGCTGGGTTCTCCTAAAAATCAATGACATCATCACCTGCAACTACGAGTGCTGGCCACTACACAAGGGTCGGAGTTAACTGCTTCCGCTACAACCTCTGAGTATTACGGCTGAAAGCAGGCGGACGATCAGCTGATTGGCCGGGGTCTCAAGCGGTAGAGCCCAGCTGATCGACTATTGATGACCTATTTCCATGGAATACCCTTGGATAGTATTTGCACATTAAAAACTCAAAACCGCATGTAAAACACACCAACACACAGGAAAATTTGGTCAGATACTCCGTAACCAAAAGCGCACTCATCCATGTGAATAAGACCCTATGGGTGCAGTATGTCTCTATAGAACATGGACCCTCCCATTCATGTCTCCACATAACGTGTTCCTGATCGCTGGCCCTTGGATTTTGGCATTGTTTAGAAACAGAAGCCAAGAGTTGAGTGTTCTCTGCCAAAATGAACTGACTCTTCGGTTCATTATCCAGCATCCTGTTGCTCCTGGATCACAGATTTGGTCGGATGTTTTCGAGTAAACAGGATGTGCTGCTGACAACTGAACTGTATGGGGACAGTTAACAATTAACGATTATTAACAATTCTTAATGCAGTTTGTGTCTGTGTAAGAGGCACTTATTCAAGCAGGAAATCCACCCCGGTAAATGTACCCTCAGCTTTACTTTCACCTGCGTTAAGGCTAATTTCAGGGTTTCTGTCTTTGTTCCATTTTTGGAGGAGAGAAACAGAAAACTCATCCATATTTTTTTTCCCCCATTGATTTAAAAAATGGAAAGGCTTCTATTTTGTTAGGTTTGGAGTGTGATGCAGAGTGTAAATGCAGCAGTATGCAGTCCTAACCTGAAGGTTGCAGGTTCAATCCCTGCATGGTTCAGGTAACTGGCTCAAGGTTGACTCCAATCCTTCCCAGCTTGGTGTGGGAATAAATTACCTGAAAGCGCTGCGGAATAAGTTGGCGCTATACAAATAACAAGTCCCTTTCCTTTCCAAAAAAGAAAAACTGGAAACCTGACGGAAGCCTTTGCATTCCATGTTTTTTAACCACATTGAAATCAATGGAGAAAAAAACAGATTCATTTTTATCTGCTTTATTTAAAAAACCGAGCAGAGACACAAACACTAAAATTAGCTCTAACGCTGGTCTGAAAGCAGTTTAGGGCTCCTACCCTCTTGCTTTTTTTAACATTGCGATATCGCCGCGTTTTGTTTTTTTTAACGCAAATGTGAATGGGACTTTCTAATGTAAAAAGCGCATCGCACAAAAATCACAAAGCACAAACCTGCGATGTATTTGTAACATTAGAAAGTCCCATTGACATTTGCGTTAAAAAAACACAAGTGGGTAGGAGCCCTTACCCAGTTGCAACAACAATCTTTTGTCTTGACATGTGACCACTGCAGCCAATATATGGCAATAGCAGTGATACCAGTATGGTGGACACATCACCGCTATAGTTGATACATATCGCATTCATCACTACGGAAGCCTTCTGTAAAGAGTAAGGGTGGTTTTACATATGCGTCAGGGATTTCGGTTTCCTGCTCCACCTTAGAATTGAACCAAACAACGCCGAACTTACCCCATTGACTATATTTGGGTCCGTTCGCATTCTGCTCAGCTACCCGGCTTTTGCAGGAAGAAAATGCATGCAGTGCTTTATCTTCTAGTATTTTGTGCCGGGTCTGTGATGGAACGTCCGACCGGAGGTTCCAATGCAGATGTGAAACCACCCTAAATTACTAGCTGTGCAAGCACTGACGTTGGTGGACATCGGGGGAGCGGGTGAGTATAAAAAGAGGCTCCCCAGACTCCACATCACCTAAACTATAAGCAACATAACTTAGTTCCATCTGGCTGGGCAGAGTATTCATTTGTACGGGGAGGTCAGGAGGAATAGCCGTCAGCCCGCCGCTATTTGAAGTGTATGGCCAGCTTTACGTATTATAGGATAATAATCGGAGTATTACATTCTAATGATCACATCGGTTACTTGTTATAACTCACTCTACCTGAGTGAGACGTGGCCCTTCAGAGGTTGTACGTTGGAACACAGTGGAAATCATGAGATTACATGAGTCCTGGATGAGACGGCCAGTGTTTGCTTATTTGGCCCGATAGTGCACTTCTCTCTTGTAGTCATAATGGAAACCTTTCATTATAATCTAATCTCACTGATTGATTTATCTTCTGGGTTTTTTCTGGATTTTTTTAAACTGACCTTTGTCTTTATTCTACTCTTCCAATAGTTTATCTTGTTTCGAATTTTATTAACTTTCCACTGATAATGGAATGGAATTTTCTTACACATGATCTAGCCGATGAAGGTGTAATTAATATACGGAAATGCATCATAAATTTTGTGACAGTTCCCTTTTTTCTGTGCAAGAAAGACGTTTCTGCATTTGCTCATTCACCGGCCAGTCATGGGCATACACAGGCCGATGGCCAGGCAAACAAACTTTTAGACCCAATTATCGGACATGAGTAAATGGGCCTTTAGGCTATGTCCACACCCAGACTTTGCTAAGTTGGGGTGCCCGTACAGGCTGCCATTGATCAGTGCCTATTGCTGGGCAGCACCTGGAACAATAAGAAATCCATCAGCAAGTCCAGGTGTCAGCCAACATTCAGGGGTGATCCACGTGCAGTTAGACTGGATCAAATGCATACGTATCTCCCAGCACTGTACCACATTTGATGTTCCCTTTTGAGGCTCACAGTCTTAAGTTCACCTGTTAGTATGTTTTTGGAGTGTGGAAGGAAACCCATACAAGCACAGGGAGAATATAGAAACTGCATTCGGAAGTTGTTCTTGGTGGGATTTGAACCTAGGACCCCAGCACTAAAAGGGGATTGTGCTAGCCATTAGTGTTCAGCGAATCGAAGTAGCCTAACCCTGTTTTGGGTCGAATTATGCTAAAAGTTCTTTTGATCTTGGCCGAACCCACTAAAGTTTCTTCTCCTTTTCCTTCTACTCCTCCTTAATAAATGTATGCACTATATAAATAAAGGTGATTTCCTATGAAGAAGAAACTCACACAAACTCCATGCAGATGTTGTCCTTGATCAGATTTGAACCTGGGATCCCAGTACTGTAAGGCAACAGTGCTAACCACTGAGCCACCATGCTTTGGAGGAAGAAGAAGCATGGTGGCTCAGTGGTTACTGACAATTAACCACTGAGCCACCATGCTGCCCCTATGTGTCCCTCAACCTTGTGCTACAGAGTAATTTAAACCTTGATGAGCGATTGCAAGAGATTTCCAAGTGTTTTTTTACCCTACGGAGAATTATAAAGTGTATGCTACTTTTTAAAATTTCTCTGAAATCCCAGCATGTAGCGATTAAAAAATCACTAGCCCATCGCATGACTGGAGCAATTCTGAAGAGGTTTTCAAACTCCTCAATGCTTGGGCCGTGATGTCACCACAATTTGTTTTTCCTGTAGTGAGACAAGAAGTCCAGGTGTTGCCCTAGTGCTGGAGAACGGAGGCAGAGGAAAGAGAGAGGCATTTTACACAGTCCAAATGAACGATCATTCCAGAACATTGTCCAATGTAAGCATTCCAGCAATCTGCCAACAATCAGATGTTTGTTTTTTGGCTGATCGCTTCTATTAAAAATAAGTAAATAAATCTTGGTATTTGTATAGCGCCAACTTATTCCGCAGCGCTTTCAGGTAATTATTACCTATTACCCCCCACCAAGCTGAGTTCTCGTTTTACCGACCTCGGAAGGATGAGTCAACCTTGAGCCGGCTACCTGAATAAGCCGGGGATCGAACTTGCAACCTTCAGGTCGTAGGCGAGAGCTTACACTCTGCGTCACATGAGGCTCATTCTATTGTGTAATATGCTATTATGGGGACAATGAAGTTGGTCACATATAATGACAATGATTGCCCCATGTATATGAAACTAATGAGTGCCGATTGCCTTGCTAACCTCATCGATCAGCGTCGCACATACACTGATCTTTGTATCCGCTCCCTATAGAGCTTATTGAGATGCATCTAAGTAAACCTTGGTTCCCAAGATCAGCTTTAACAATAAAGCGTAACAAGCTGTTCTTTTCTTGCAAGAATCTGATTTTATTTGTTGCAGTTTTTTTTTTTTAAATAAATCCATTTTTCTCATGTGCGTGAGCCAGGTTGTGGTCATGATAACCTGATAAGGCATGTGAAAGCTGGCCACACACATTATGACCCTGAAATTTAGTTTGTGTGCTGTTCTTTGTGTAGTTAATGCGCTTAGGTATTTTATACTACCGAGTAGCATAATGAATACAAAGAATAACAACAACCGTATAGATTGCATGGCAACGAATGCAAGAAGTCTGATCAGTAAAGTGGGTGAGCTTAAAGCAAGAAGTGCTGAAGAAAATTCAGACATATTAGGAATAACAGAAACCTGGCTAGATGATGAGTGTGAGTGAGCGGTTAATTTATAGGCTTACAATCTCTTCAGAAGAGACTGTAGGAAACAGAAAGGGGAAGGGGTATGTTTGTACATTAAAACCTACTTAATACCGAAACTATGGGAAGATATAGGTGTAGAAGATGAACATGTGAAATCCCTGTGAGTAGAAATAAAGAGAGGGAAAAATAACAAAATTCTGATAGGGGATCTTTTCTATAAGCCACAAAAAATAAAAGAAGAAACTGAAAACTTAGTAATAAGGGTTCTTTTCCACGAGCGCATATCGGCACGGCCAGACGATATGCGCTGTGATCTGATGCATTGGATTCCAGTGCATCAGATCACATGGGTGTATTTCTGAGACGTAAAAACGCCTAGACAAGCCAATATAGCGCCTGGCGTTTTTACGTTGGACACAAAAGATAGTCCTGGAACCATCATTTGGGCCGGAATACGTCGGCCGCTGCATGGGCTTCTATGGGAGCCCATGGCAGCGGCCGTAGGTGGGAGGGAGATTAGCAGCGTGGCTGCTAAACTCCCTCCCTCTGTTCTTCCCCCCCCCCCCCATGCAGACTCACCTCTTGTTCCTCCCTGCTCGTTCTGTCCAATGGGAGGGGACAGGGCGGAGCTAAGTGCTGCTCCACCCCACCTCCTCCCATTGATTGCTATGGATAAGGGGCGGGGTGGGGGGCAGAGCTTAGTGTCCGTCTTCTCCCCGCCCCCTCCCATTGCACAGAACGAGCGGGGAGGAACGAGAGGTGAGCCTGGGAAGGGAGGGGAAATGGGCAATGGCCTGGTGAGCTCGGCACATTTGCGCCAGGCTCACCAGGCCATCTGAACGGGTGCATAAACGTTTGATTTGTGCACCTGTTCACCAGATTTTCCTCTCGTGGGAATAAAGCCTGAGGCCAACAGAAGAGGTGTCAAACCGCAATGAAGTACTTATTATGGGAGACTTTAATTATCCACATATAATATAGGAAGACAAAACCTGTGAATCTCACAAGGGCGATAAGTTCTTGAGAACAATTAAAGATAACTACCTTACCCAACTTGTGCGGGAGCCAACTAGAGGGAGGGCCACTCTGGACATATTAACTAACAAACCGGACAGAATCACAGCGGTGCAGGTTGAGGGATACTTGGAAAATTAGTGGCCAATATAATTGATTTCCAGCTGTCATTCAACAGAAAGCGTTATCCGGGACCGACAAAAAAACGTAACTTTAGTAAAGAAAAATGTGATCAGCTCAGAACGATTATCGGCAACATTAATTGGGACATCGTCCTTAAAAATAACGGTACAGGCGACAAATAGGGGAAGTTTAAAAACATAATTACCTCATGTGAGCAGTTCATACCCTTTAAAAATAAAAGAACTACAAGCAGAAAGAAACCAATGTGGCTCGACAAGACTGTAACAGAAGCAATAAGTGAAAAAAGAAAGTGTTACAATTATTAAAACAAGAATCCTAGAATGGTAGAGTTGGAAGGGACCTCCAGGGTCATTGGGTCCAACCCCCTGCTCATTGCAGGATTCACTTAATCATCCAAATTGTCCACCTTTTGTTTTAAACACTTCCATTGAAGGAGAGCTCATCCCCTCCCATGGTAACCTGTTCCACTCATTGATCACCCTCACTGTCAGGAAGTGTTTTTTAATATCTAATTTGTGTCTCCGACCTTTCAGTTTCTTCCCATTTTTTTCTAGTTTTTCCTTGTACAAATGAGAATAGGGCAGATCCCTCTGCACTGTGACAGCCCTTCAGATAATTGTAGACCGCTATTAATTCTCTCGGCCTTCTTTCTTGCAAGATAAACATTCCCAGATCCTTTAAAGGAGATGTCCCGAGGCAGCAAGTGGGTCTATACACTTCTGTATGGCCATAATAATGCACTTTGTAATGTACATTGTGCATTAATTATGAGCCATACAGAAGTTATAAAAAGTTTTTTACTTACCTGCTCCGTTGCTAGCGTCCTCGTCTCCATGGAGCCGACTAATTTTTGGCCTCCGATGGCCAAATTAGCCGCGCTTGCGCAGTCCGGGTCTTCAGCAGTCTTCTATGGAGCCGCTCGTGCCAGAGAGCGGCTCCGTGTAGCTCCGCCCCGTCACGTGCCGATTCCAGCCAATCAGGAGGCTGGAATCGGCAGTGGACCGCACAGAAGAGCTGCGGTCCACGAAGGTAGAAGATCCCGGCGGCCATCTTCAGCAGGTGAGTATGAAGACGCCGGACCGCCGGGATTCAGGTAAGCGCTGTGCGGGTGGTTTTTTTAACCCCTGCATCGGGGTTGTCTCGCGCCGAACGGGGGGGGGGGTTAAAAAAAAAAAAAACCCGTTTCGGCGCGGGACATCTCCTTTAACCGTTCCTCATAGGACATGATTTGCAGACCGCTCACCAACCTGGTAACTCTTCTCTGAACTTGCTTTAGTTTTTTTTTTTTTTTTTAAAGTGGGGTGCCCAGAACTGGACACAGTATTCCAGTTGAGGTCTGACTAAGGAAGAGTAGAGGGGGCTAATTATCTCACGTGATCTAGACTCTATACTTCTTTTAATACATCCCAGAATTGTGTTTGCCTTTTTGGCTGCTGCATCACATTGCTGACTCATGTTCAGTCTATGATCTATTAGTATACCCAAGTCTTTTTTTCACATGTGCTGTTGCTTAGCCCAATTCCTCCCCTTATGTATGTGCCATTTTCATTTTTCTTGCCCAGATGTAGGACTTTGCATTTCTCCTTGTTGAATAGGGCAGTGAAGAAGCACTAAAACATACAGGGAAAAAACAAATTATGTAAGGAAAAAATAAAAGCTGCAAAGGAGGAGGCAGAAAGACTGATTGCCAAAGAGAGCAAAAATAACCCCCAACTATTTTTCAATTATATAAACGGTAAATGTTTGTGCAATGAGAGCATTGGCCATTTAACAAATAATGCAAGAGAAATCATAGAAGATGATAGGGGGAAAGCGAATCTATTAAATTGTTGGGGTTTTTTTTCTTTCTCGTGCATTCACAAAGGAAAAAGAAATGCCACACGAGATGCAGAGAGATAAAACAACTCCCCCCTTCCCCACTCATCCAGTTCTCAGCTGTAGAACTACAACTCTCATTATGCCATTTTCACTCGCTAATGACAGACTGAAGTTGTAGTATGCAACTGTTTCATACCGTACATGCTGCCCCGTAATCTTTCTTATAAGCACCATCTGTAACAATACGGTTCAGGGTTGGAGTCTTTGTCGTAGCTGGTGTGAATTGGTAGTGTGGTCAGGGAAAGCCAGAGGTCAGTACACGGGTAGGTATCAGTTCATGTTACGAAAGAGCAGGTGGGTAGCGTACTCAGGGAAGCCAGAGGTTGGTACACGGGTTGATATCCGTTTACGAAACAGAGGAGCAGGTAGGTACATAGTTCGGGAAAGCCAGAGGTCAGCACACAGGTATGTCAGTTTGCGCTATGGAGGAGCAGACAGGTAGCGTAGTCAGGGAAAGCCAGAGGTCAGTACACAGGTATGTCAGTTTGCGGTATGGAGGAGCAGGCAGATGGTGGAGCTTGACTACTGGCGTGGAATGCAATAATCGCACAATGAAGGGAGTGCCAGGCCAGGTTTAAATAAGGTGTCTAATCAAGGGAATGGGGCGGAGCTAAACAGGAGCTGGATTGCTGGGGCAAGGAACATAAAGACAGATTTATGTAGGGGAATATCCAAAGAAGTGGACAGCTCAACAGGAAGAGCTGCTGGAGTACAGGAGCTCCTGGGTTCAAGCCTCGACACCATCATACTACTGTGCTTATAGGTAAGGCCCCTATACACAATAGTGTTTAGTCATCTAAACCCGCTGATACCGGTGGAGCTGGACAACTCTCTAATGTGTATGAGGTCTGCACAGCTTTTCCCTAACAGATGAAGTCGGGAAAAAGAAGGATCAGGAAAGTTGAATTTTCAACATCTGAATCTTGTCTCCCCAGGAGATAAGCCACCAGCAGAGCTGTCTGGCTTACCTCTTTAACCATGCGATTGCTCAGCTGAGCACTCCTATATTGGGGAGATGGGGGAAATTGCTCTGAGCTAAACATCCTTTTGATCAACAGTTGTTGGTATACAGGCATCTTAAAGGGGTTGTCCGGGTTATGTAAACCCCTGTCACTGTGCCCCCCCCAATGCCTTAAAATAAAAAAAACAGGGGTGTCCTTGACACAGAGAAAATATGGCCTTGTGTATATACAATGTATTGAGCAATGGGGATTGCACATTCATTTGACTATCCCATATCCTCCATATGTTATATAATATGTACTTACCTTTCATTACTCTCTTAGATTTTAGGAATCATCATTATCAGTAGACAACTGATCCAATATCATTGTGATCATTTATCAAAAAACATTTGTCCTATAAAAAATGGTTTTGTAACTATTGGAGTGCAGGTACACGTGCGGCAGAGCCACGGTAACCTCACATGCTGCACCTGTACTTGCAAAAACAGCAGTACGGCAATTAGCAATATTCCACGTGTACTTACTGCGGCTCGGCTAAAAACCCGTAATAGCATCCTTAGCAATATGATTTTCAATACAGTACACACTACTTAATCGTTGACCCAGATTCAGCAACCTGTATGATCAACGTGCGGATGACCATCAGAGCTCTCATTAAAAACCCTCAAGTAGATCTAATGCTTTCTCAATAATGACTAACATTCATTAACAATCACTTTAGTATCATCAATGTAACAAACTGCCTAGTTAGGTATGTTGTTACATCTGTTGCTAACTCAAAGACTAATTGCAATTGAAGCTTCAAAATGGACATGCATCGACCAGTCATAGCAATAAAACCTCTGACAGGTGAAGTGAATAACATTGATTATATGTGACAATGGCTCCTGTCAGGGGTTCATATATTAGGCAGCAAGTGAGCAGTCAGTTCTTGAAGTTAATGTGTCGGAAGCAGGAAAAATTGGCAACTGTAAGTGTCTCTGAGCAACTTTAACAAGGACCAAATTGCGGTGACAAGATGACTATACCAAAGCCAATCCTGTAGTATTGATGGTAGACAGGCCTAATTCTAAACTTTGTGGCACAGATTAAAGTGGCTGACATCTAACCCTATTATTCTCTACAAGTACTAGTTGTACCAACTCTAATTCCTAACTCCATAGCAACCGCCCTGAAAAGGGTGATCACTCGGGGATGTGAAGTGCTGCCCTATATCTCAGGATAAATTTTGTATGTAGCACTGACACTTCGTGGTGGTAGTCTTTATTATTTGTGCCTTCAGTCTGGCTTTTTGTGAATGGTGTGTAGGAGTTTGCCATCAAGCTATTGCCGCCATTCTAGCTATGTAATGTGAGGAGTCCTTTGATACAGGGATGAAACGCATAGGGACAGGGCTGTTACAGGGTGCAGTTATTTATCTGGAGAGGCAGGGTCGACCTTTTCAGGGCGGTTGCTCTGCGATCTCTACAATTAGGCCCTGCTGCCATCAATACTACAGGAGGCATTGCTGATCTTTTACTTATTCCCACATGAATCTGGCAAGACTATTCCTTTATTTTGATTCTTTAAAGGAGAACTTTCACTATGTTCATGCTGCCCGAGCCATGTGCAGTATACCTGCTGCCCCAGGTATGTTTTATTCTGAAACACTACAGCGTTTACAAACAATTCTTTGAAGTGTGACTCGGACACGGAGCTCCAAATTGTGGATGCGGGCTGTGCCGGCCTCTTCTCACCCGCAGCATGAACCCTGAGAGAGCTGTCGCCCTACATGCTGCGGTCGGGAAGAGGCCAAAGGAGCCCACCACCATGACTTGGAGCACCGTTTACATATAATGATTACACTCACTTTCAAACGTTTGGACGAATTTCGAGTGATGATGTTGCGTGTAAAAGGGCCTTAAGACATGTCGATGTAAGAAATCTGGTAAAATGTTTTGTGACCCGGCAAATTTACCATTGGAAAGAATAGGCAGGAAAGTGGAACAGCCGACTTGGGCCTTTACATTTATTGACTGATTTCAAAGAGCCAATGAGCAGTATTGATATTTTGATGACATGAGCCCATAGGCTTTCAGCAACTTCTGTGATAGGTGCCGTCACTCCCGAACGTTGCCTGCATAAGGAAAAACTCAAGAAAATGATTGTCACGGTACATGCCTCTGAAATACACATGCATTCACTGTACATATGATGTATGCGAGCCTCCATTACTCACCAGCTGCACAAATACATTTTGTGATAGCCATGTCTTAAAGTTCATTTTCATTTCTGCTCTATCCTATTGAACCTGGAGGAAGAATTAGTGGAGCTGGCAGAAGAAAACCAGCAAGTGATGTGGGCAAGATACTCCCTAGGGGGACAAATGAAATGATCGTATTTATGATCATGCGTTCCCCATAGTCGGATTCGGCCTGTGTGTAAACGATCACCAAACTTAAAGGAGATGTCCCGAGGCAGCAAGTGGGTCTATACACTTCTGTATGGCCATAATAATGCACTTTGTAATGTACATTGTGCATTAATTATGAGCCATACAGAAGTTATAAAAAGTTTTATACTTACCTGCTCCGTTGCTGGCGTCCTCGTCTCCATGGTGCCGACTAATTTTCGCCCTCCGATGGCCAAATTAGCCGCGCTTGCGCAGTCCGGGTCTTCTCCTCTTCTCTATGGGGCTCCGTGTAGCTCCGCCCCGTCACGTGCCGATTCCAGCCAATCAGGAGGCTGGAATCGGCAATGGACCGCACAGAAGCCCTGCGGTCCATGAAGACAGAGGATCCCGGCGGCCATCTTCAGCAGGTGAGTATGAAGACGCCGGACCGCCGGGATTCAGGTAAGCGCTGTGCGGGTGGTTTTTTTAACCCCTGCATCGGGGTTGTCTCGCGCCGAACGGGGGGGGGGGGTTTAAAAAAAAAAAACCCGTTTCGGCGCGGGACATCTCCTTTAATGATTAGTCCTTCTTTAGTAAAAAAACACTGATTACTAGTGTAAAAGGGTAGGATGAGGGTGAAAAGCTAACAATATCACATCCTCTCTTGCATAATTTTGTGTTGCAATTGTGGATTGCATTTGTTCTCCTTGCTAATTGCATCATAGCCCAAATTGAAGAACAATGAAGAGCGTTTAGAAACAATCTCCCCTATTATCTTACATGAATATTGATTGTATCTATTATATATGTGCTTGTCATAGAATTGTATTTCAATAGGACCCCTAATTACCAAACAATGGGATTGCACAACTATGAGAAGTGCATATAGGCTTGTAATGTGCTGATTTGCATTTTTTAATCATTCTATAAGGTTATATGTTGAACTTGTTTACTGATTTCTCTATCAATAAAGATTTTTGCATCTCCACCTTTAGGTCTGTAATTCTGTCTTTAATATCTTAATCCAAAAGCCGTATCCAACGCTACATCTTAATACTGGTGTCTTATAGTGAAATAATAATAGCGTACTTGAATAGGAAGACATGTTGTGCTACATAATGGTATGGCGCACGGGTCCCTGGAGGCCTCCGAGCATGGATTTCATTTTTGTGTTGTGGCTTCTCTAAGAGTCAGAGAGTAAAACCCAATTACAAAGATGAAGAGTAGCATGCGAGAAGCAGAAATTCTGCATCTCTCTAAGTCCAGTGGAATGACTGCTATGACTGAAGTAAGGAAAACGTACTAAGTGGCCTCCTTCTGCTACGATCGGGAAGTCATCCGCTGTAGTCTGCAGGAGATTCAGGTATAGATCCACGTTGCGAATCCCTCGAATGAACACTATTCCAAAGGGGCAATCGCGCCAATTTCCAACACACATGGTCATGCTAAAATTTCTATTGTTGTCTGATTGGGTTGTGCTCTTACCAGTAATTTGCACTACATCTGCACGCAGCGCTATTCCTTCCGGTACTGTCAGCCACATCTGTGACGGAACCTCTGGCCGGTGTTCCAACGCAGATGTGAGACCGGCCTTAACCAGAGAAGAAATCTACTACAAAAAGCATATCTGGCTCTAGAGGACCACTGCCATCTGTAAGGTACACAGAAAACAAGTGATCACAGTGGGTACAATCTAAGGCCGCCTGGAGACGGCCGGGTCGGATCCGGCTGCGAGAATTCTCGCAGCAGGACCCGACCCGAGCGTCTGCAGAGATCAGCGGGTCACTCACCTGCTCCCACGGCCCCGGCTCTTTCATGTGCCGGCTGCCGGGCAGCCGGCACATGCGCAGAGCGGAGGCGGCGGCCGGTGGGTGATGTTTCTGTGGGGGGCTCAGAGCCCCGCACAGAAATAGAGCATGCCGCGATTTGTTTGCCGCATGAGATTTTGCACGGCCAAATCACGGCCATCTGCCTAGGATTGCATTTGCTAATGCAATCCTATGGCAGCTTCCGGGGGCAGGAAATCCCGCCACGGAATTTTTGCCCATCTGCAGGCGGCCTAATGCTCCTGCAACTCAGTCCTATAAAAGGGACCTACAATATCAGGGCGCGTTCACACGAGCGTAGGCGTATTTACGTTCGCACGTGCGCAGCGTTTAATCGCCGGAAAGAACGTTTTTCGGCGATCATGACCAGAGCTAGAAAGCGTATTATCGTTTGTTCCTACTTTGCAAACTATCTTTTCGGTCGTCGAATATGCGTTGGCTCGTATTTCGGTCGCATATGTTCCTTTTTTTTCGGGTTGCCGTTTTTACGCGCCATAAAATCGCCCGTGCGAACGAATACATTGGAAACCAATGCCTCAGATGGTCACATTTATACGATTGGGCGCAAAAACGCACCGTTTATGCGCTCGTGTGAACGCACCCTCAGACATAGTGCATAGACAAAAGTAACATTGTCTGTAGTAAAAGCCAAAAAGACATTTCAACATCTTCATTTGCTTGATCCGTAGAGGTCTTGGCATTCGGACCTGCGGCGATTCCATATTGAGGACATTTAACCATTATCAGTATGGAAGTCCTTCTCACATTATTTTATGATCAATGACTCTACCTAAAAATGTTCCTGCTGTTCTTCTCAGCATATATTTTAGTGGTAGAAGCCATATAACCAGAACTATTTTTGTTCTTCCTTTTTGGATAAACACAGAAACATTTGGGAAACCATGAACTTGAAGGACCTGTTCTGTTTATGTTTTTCTACTCCCTCGCTCTGCAGCAAGCCTACAAAAATACGGAATGGCAGAGCGAAAAATATCTTGGGAAAAGTGTAGGTTTAGATAAAGGAGGGAAAAAAGCAATGTGATAACGGAAAAAATGAAAACAAGGGTTGTGGGAATGATTTGGGCTTCTCAGTAGATGGAGAACGCAAAGTAAATGGGTAATAGAAGAGATAATCAGGCTTCTACAAGGCTGTGTTAATTCCATTTGTGTCCCTTTTGAGGAGCCGAGACGATTGCACTCTGATTATATGTTTATCTCGGAGTACATAGTGAGCTAGTGTATGGAGTCTGCAATTAGCTTGTACTGGTATCTCCAGCCTGAGGCCGGATTCACAGCAATGTATTTGCGCTACGTTTTGCAGGGAAAGAGCACATATGAACTAAGTACACAAATTACGCATTTCAATAAATGGTGGCATGGTTGTGGGTTTTTTTTTTTTGGGGGGGGGGGGGTTTCGCGCACAGTAAAACATGCACATGCAACACCCATTGCGAAAATACCCGATGCAAATGCACACGTAAATGCCCTTATGCCTGTGTGACACCAGCCTGATGGACATATACTTCTGTTTTTAGTATAGCCTAAATAGGGTTCTCTGCCTTGGCCATTCTTTAATTCTTAGGGCTCTTTTACATGGAACGAATACTGTTCAAAAAAATTGTTGGATCGTGCCAAAATGAACGATAATCTTCCAGTGTTAACTCGGCCAATTCTCATTTTATGCATGCATAAAAATCATGGTACAGTCGTTACGTGTAAAAAGCAATAGTTCAGTCATTCCCATTTGCTGTCACTGTTCTTGAAAGTCCAATGATCGAGTCAATGACGAAGAATTTTAATAATTATCTGCAAGTCTAAATTGACTGCATTCTAAAGCAAACGACTGTTACTATGAATAATTACTTACGCCATGTAAAAGGACCCTTAAGGTCCATTTACATGCAACGATTATCGCTCAAAAATTGTTCAAACGATAGCATATGAATGACAATCGTTGCGTGTAAACTCCTCGGCTGAATGATGGTTTTAAAATCCATCGTTCAGCCGGAAGGAGATAACACGGACCGCACACTATCTTCTCAACGGGAGTCGGAGATTATATTGTATTATGCCGACAGCCCATGCAAGAACAAAGGAGCTGTGTGCAGAGCTCAGTCCACATGCTGTGCTCTGCAAACAGCTCCTAGAGGCCTTTTTACACGCAAATGAAGTTAATAAAATGTTAATCCAGTTAATGTCCATTCGTGAGGCCCACACTTAGGACCCTTTCAAACAAGCCAATTTATCGTTCGAACAAGCGGATGACATCATTGTTAGCTTGGTCGCTCATCAGTATGTTTATACAGGCAGATACATTGTTGGCTCGTTGAAACAAAGCGTTTAATCTTTCACATTGGCTGTATAAGTGACTGAGAAGGACTAAATGATTGCTGCTTGAACTGCCTGCACAAATGAACGACGCGCGAAAAGCGAACGATTACCATTGGTTCACATTTAGAATGAACGATTCTCATTCACTTTCGCTTGATTGAACAAATCGTTCCGTCTACAAGCACCCTTACAAATCGCTGATAGGTGCGCTGTGCCGGATGGCTGCTGCTTCATCACTGAATTATCTGGCTAAAATAGCATTCTGCAGGGTCTGCGCCCCCTTCCCTTAGTCCTAGTCCCAGGTTGTCCCTCCAAGCTACTCCTCTGCCACATTGGTTGTTACCTAACGCTGGCTGCACACAAAAGGACTTGCGTTGTGGAATCCACGGTTGGCGTCCGCACCGTGGATCCGCAGCAAATTCCATTCATTACATGCTATGTTAAAGCAAATATTCCTGTACACTCGCGGAATCAAATTGCGATTTCCACGAGTGGAGGAAAAAATTGCAGTATGCTCCATTTTCATGCTGGTTTGGCACAGGCGACTTCCATGGAGGTAAATGGAAGCCGTCCAACCTGTGGCTCTTCCGCAATTGACATTGTGGAAAGGTTGTGTATTCCGTATCATCGCCTAGCGATGGCGCGGCAAACAAAAAATGTGAAAAAAATCTGTAGTGTGCATGTCCGACAGCGAGCCGCCGGGTCCATCCGCAGGACAGATAATCCATCCGCAATACAGGTAGAGCGGACACCGGGCTGGGCACAGGGGCGGATTCCGCTGCGGACTCCCACATGCGTAATCTGACCCGTTCTTGTGAAGCCAGCCTTATGTAGATATAACTACACAATTACTAAACTGAATTCTAAACAACCCAACAGAAGAGGACAACTTAAAGGAGTTGTCTCGCGGCAGCAAGTGGGGGGATACACTTCTGTATGGCCATATTAATGCACTTTGTAATATACATCGTGCATTAAATATGAGCCATACAGAAGTTATTCACTTACCTGCTCCGTTACTAGCGTCCCCGTCGCCATGGATCCGTCTAATTCTGTCCTCTTCTTGCTTTTTTAGACGCGCTTGCGCTGTGCAGTCTTCTCCCCTTCTTCTCGGTCCAGGCACGAGCGGCGTTCTGGCTCCGCCCCCTTCTACGCGGCATCGCGTAGCTCCGCCCCGTCACGTGTGCCGATTCCAGCCAATCAGGAGGCTGGAATCGGCAATGGAACGCACAGTGCCCACGGTGCACCATGGGAGAAGACCCGCGGTGCATCGTGGGTGAAGATCCCGGCGGCCATCTTGGTGAAGGAAGAAGAAGGAAGACGTCGCAGAGCAGGGATTCGGGTAAGTAATAAAATTTTTTTTTTTTAACACATCCCTTGGGGTTGTCCTGCGCCGAACGGGGGGCTTATGGGGAAAAAAAAACCATTTCGGCGCGAGACAACCTCTTTAAGGACTGACATTTAAAGGGGTATTCCCATCAGATCCATACAGAGGTGTAACTTGTAGCTGCTGGACTCCAATACAAAATCTATAACACGGTCTCCAACTATAATACCTCATTTATAGCAGTGATCTTATCCAATGGAGATAAGAGAGCTTATGCGCCCCCTAAGGCTCTAGGGCCTAAGTGCAACTGCACCCTCTGCACCTACTAAAGTTTTGCTCCTGGGTGAACAGGATATGCAATAGAAGTCTGATAGATGCAGATCCCACCTCTGAGAACTGCACTTATTTCAAGATCCGAGCCTGACCACCCCTGATCGAGCCTGACCACCCCTGATCAGCTTGTGCAGTGGCTGGGGGTGGTTGGAAGTCACGGGAACAGCAGAGTAGGCTGTCTTATGCTATTTACATAACTCCCATAAACGGGTTTTACACTGTTTCCGCAGCTCCAACGTTAGAGAAACATTGTAGCGTTCTGTTATCATAACTTCATTCACTTCTATGGCAATTACAGAAACGTTGTACTTGCCTGTTACAGTACTCCTGGCCACATTGGCTGCGGAGTATTCCTGTTCTGTCCATGACTGGAAAACCCCTTTAATGATCATTCTGGTTTTCATTTTCTAAAGAATTCCTCTTGAGGTTTCATTCAAAATCATAAAAGTGATGAGAATTAACAACGTCTTGTTATTATACAAAGCTCTTATCTGTATTAGTTACAGTGTAAAGGCTGGGTTACATCACGCACAATTATAACCAGATGCAAAGGACACAAAAATTATGCAGTTCCTTCTTTTTTCCATTTATGAACAGGATACTGTTGTTGATAACATACAAGTCAATGGTGAGAGGATAGGCATCTTTTTACATGTTTTAAAAATTCCCTTTATACTAGTCTTGCTTTAAAAAAACTAAAACAAAAAACAGTACTTTTTAACAAGATGCCAAACCGTGGTGTGATCAGGACCTAAGTCATGGCGCAGGTGGACAGATTGTGAAGTGAGAGGTCAAACTTCACTTCTTTTATCTGTTGTGAAGAGCAAGTAGTGATAATTCTTGTGCAAACACTTCCACGTGTCAGTCCTGCGTAAAACTGATTGTCACTCTTGGCCACCAGATCCAAAACTGTTATAATAAGTTAAAGCACCCCTACAGTCCTGGATAATCCAAGATTGCCGCACTGTTCCTTGTCCATCTAATGCACATTAAGCTTTAGGCATATTCATTTTCACATAGTTGGATTACTCCCAATCATGTGACCAACTGGTGTGCGGAGTGCCCATGATCCAGCTGATGCAATTATGAACAGTCGGTAGAGGGAGGATGTCCTTCAACCTGCTCTATTCTAGCCTGCTCAGTACAGACCAGCAAGATCACACCAGAAATAATTATCACACTGAGAACTCACTTTAGGGGGGTTTCACCTCTGCACTGGAACCTCCATTCGGAGATTCTGTCGCAGATCCTTTACAAAATACCGGACGAATAGTGCTGCATGCAGCACTTTTTCTTCCAGCTAAAAGCCAGGCAGTTGAGCAGAGACCAAATGGACTATATTATAGTTAATTAAATCAATTTTATATTAAAATATGTGGGGCTAGGACTGACAATCATACATGTAACGTAAATCCCCTAGATGCTGATAAAGAGATTAGGGAGGGGAAATCCTTGACTGTAGGTAAACCAAAGTAGACAGACAGGGCACACAAATTATTCATGGAGACCAGATCGGTATTATTGTATCTTGTCTCCACCACCAGAATGGGTGGAGACCTAGTGATAGGCTGTATCCGCCCACTGCACGCCCACAAGCAAGTGATTGGTTGCCTTTAGCAAGGTCCTAGCAGCATGGGCATTTAGTTTTGCCTGGTATAGAGGGTTAGTTTCAGTGTTAGGCTTACATTATTAGCTGTAAATGCTTCCATGTTACAGCGGGATGTGGTAACATGTAAGCATTATCAGCTAATAATGAAACCCTAACACTGAAACTTGCCTCAAAGGCCCATTTAGACGCAAAGATTATCGCTCAAAAGCAACTGATATCGTGCAGTTTTCGTTAAGCCGTCGTTCATCGTTGTCTTTCAGCATGTTGAAAGACAACGATGAGCCTTGTCAGGGATTCACAGCGGGATACAGCTTGTCTTTTGCATCCTCCGCTCGCAGTGCTCGGTTGTATAACAGCCGGGCACTCCGAGTAAGGTAACAGCTGGATGCAGAAGACAAGCGGCCCTGCTTGTCTTCTGCATCCTCCGCTCTGAGTGCAAGGTGGTCGCTCAACATTTGCAGCCAGACATGTTTTGAGTGATAATCATTGTGTTTAAATGGGCCTTTAACCTCCATCTCAGCCATAACTCATTCCCCATGCTGCTAGGAGCTTGCCGCAACTCTCCTCCAGCGCCACAGCAGCCGAGCGTGGAGAACGCAGACTAGGGTGGTGAGTACAGAAGCGGAGAAGGGAGACCAGGGGAGGGGTTTGAGGACAGCAGCAGCTAGCACCGCAAGCGGGCCCTCAGAACAGAAGAGAGACACGAGGGGGGGGGGGTGTGAATGACATGACCGGAGAAGGGAGACCGGGGGTGTGTGAATAGCAGCAGCTAGCAGCGCAGGACAAGCAAGCGTCAGAAGAGAGATGCGGGGGAGGGGGGAGATGGTGAGAGGCCGGAGGGGGCAGGGGTTAGGGGTTAGGACAGGAGCAGCTAGCAACTCAGGAGGAGCAAGCACAGAAGGGAGATGCGGGGGGGGGGGGGGGGGTGAGTGACATAAGCCGTGACCAGAGAACAGAGACGCAGTGGGTTGAGTGAGAGGAGCAGAGAAGGGAGACCGGGGGGGGGGGGGGGGGAGGGGTGGTAGGACCCTAGAAGGTGACGGATGACGGGAGTGCCAGGACCTGGACGGAAGCCAGCCCTGCAGCCAATCAGGAACTGGGGGCGTTAACTGGCTGTCAAGTAGCCTTACCTTTATCGACACCCATCACTTCTGGTGTCGACAAGGCACAACAGTAGCAACCAGATGTGGGCCACCTCAATAAGAAGACCCCAGGAAAAGAACAGATATAGGCAGTCAATGACAAGTCACCGGATGTGTATGACGAGTCAGAGTTGAGTCGATCTGTACTTTCCAAAATTCTAATTTGTCGATCCTAGAGAGATCAAATCCCCATCCTTCTTACCAGCTACCCACCATCAGGGTGGCTGGTTTTGCTATCTCTACTACTTTATTATTTTTGTTTAGTTCTTAGCTAGGCAGGGCGATTGCTCCCAGGACTAATTTTGGCTTTGTTTCAATGACCAAGTCATTCCAATTACTCCTTTTTCTTCATTTTTTAAATGATCCAGCACTTTGGTTCATATGCAGCATCCGAGGAGCGGGCCCTATCTTATTAGACAGTGGGGATTGGTGGTAGACCCTTATCACGGTGGCTCTACTATCTCCCACCCGGAGGGTAAACAGGGACACATCCAAAGGGCTGAGGGCAAGCTATTAAATAGGTTAACCCAGGAGTGGTTTACCTTAGGGCTAATGCCCACGGCCTGATTTCTGCTGCTTTGTACACGGTGGAAATCCGTGGCGCTGCCCCGCAGCTATTGGGTTCTATTGAACCTAGTAGCTTAATGTTCACGCTGGAGAATTCCTGCCGCGGAATTTCGCAGCGTGAAATAAACTGTGGCATGTTCTAAATATCTCTGCAGTAGCGCAGCCGGGGGGGGGGGGGGGGGGGGGGCGTGGCGGACTCCGCTGCGATATTCCGCTGGTGGAGTCCGTCAGTCGTGGGCATGAGCCCTAAGTCTTTTTGTCACTTGTGATGCCACCGTTCCATCCGCTGTGGTGAATCCAGTTGTTACCACTAAAAAGTCCACATACAGAAATTTTACTTTCAGAGCCAAACCGGGAACAGTTTAGTAATACACGTCAGCAGGAAAGTAATGCAAGGTACAAAGTTCTCTTTCTCTCTCTCGTACCTGTGTGTATTCACTTTCCCTAGCTGGCGTTCGCATCAGGCCCATACAGATAAGTCCCGTGCACACTATGTCAGCAGGAGGGTTTTCCATCTTTATTTCTGGATTTGTGCATACTCTATGCAAGCTACTGTTTGGTGGCCTTTTGGTGTAAGGCACAGTGGTCCTGTTTAGAGGTTGTTTATTTATTTTTTATGCCTTAAGGGTCCAGAAGCCCCATTTTTAAAGGTGAGGTACTGTCAGGTTGTGCTGCTGGGATCTGTTCTACAGGGTTCCAGGAGCACAGCTTCACAGGTGTGGGATAATTGAGCTGGCTGGGTGTGGAGTTCCTCCTGCCTGCCAATCCCCATATGCCTGCTGCATATATATACACCAGCCCCTCTGCAAGAGGAAGCTGGTTTCCCTTCACTCTAGGATTTGTTGCTCCTGCATGCCTGTATATGTGTGGGAACAGTGTCTTGTCCAGTGTTTGTGCAGTTGGCCAGACATTAGGTGTAGACAGTCCTGTTTCTTGGTTGTTCTGTCTTGCATGCTATCCCTAGTGTGTTGGTGTGAACTGTGTCCTGTGCTGCTGGATCATGTATCATCTCTAGGCTAGTGAGGCCCTTAGGTTCCAACACAGGGCCGCCTTTATCAAGGCAATCGCTCTGCTAGCAGGCAGGGTTCTGTTTCATGTGGTCTCATTAGAGTAGGGACCGCGAGACATGAGGACTCTTGAAGCTGAGCTCGCGGCTTAAGTGACTTGGCCAATTCACAAACTAATTTCTCGTATTTATCACAGCAATTCCATCTGCTTATTCGTGTGGGGATGTTTGGTGAGTATGTTGGCCGTTTTTTAGTTGTATGTTATGTCTGTCCATGAGTCCAGGTTCCCTTTATACAGTTCACTGTCCTTTTTGGTGTTCCAGCAAGCACGTCTTGTGGGAACGCGATACCACTTCCACGTCCGTGCTGCAGTTAGGTACGCCCAGTGGACGTACACTTACTCCTCTTTCCCCAATTGAGAATACATGCATACTTGGCAAATCTATGTGTGCATGTGTATAGAGAGACCAGAATTTACAATTTCTGTATACCTTCGTTTAGGGAAGACACAATGTGAAGAAAAGGGTACTTACACCCCGAAACACGATATCTGTGGACATCTATTGACATATCATATAATCTCTTTTTCTAGGCATGATTCTTGCTACTAAAGTGGGTAGTGTATTGTCCTGTTCCTTTTTCTGTAGATTTCCAATATCAGCAAGAATTTTCTTCCTATATCGCCCACTACAATCTATTATTTTGTTGTCAGGGCAGTTGCTATGCAACAACTTCATAGCTGATCATTTATAGTGCTCAGGCTTGTTTGGAGAGAAGTTCCTGATTAGCTAGTACCTCTTTAAATATTCCTGGCTTCTGTGGTGTGCTGCTGATTATAGTGTAAGATATGTGCATTTGAATCTAGTATTCCTTTTATGATTCTAATATCTTGTTCCAAGTCTAGCTTTTTTTATTGTGAGTGTTATTTGTTTCTGTGGTAATTTCTAGTCCAGTCTTTGCTCCTTAGCTTTGTTATTTGCATCTGTCTTGCTTCTTTGTTCGGTTCTACTTAGGTTTGGTTTTCTTGACTCTGGGGCTTGTGCGCTCACTGTTTGTCAGGGTTAGTGTTTTAGATAGGTTTTTAATTAGGAATCGCTTTAAGGATATGCAGGGTCAGCAGTGTCTGGTTTTAGGGTCAGTGTCAGATTATGGTAAGACATAGAGAAAACTAGAGTTATGGTGCCTTAGTTTATTTTTCACCATATGCATAATTATCGAATACCACCATCATCATCTGTCTGCTCGATTATCTGGTTACCACCACCATTTTTTTCTTGGCAAGTCCATAGCAAAAAGTAAGAAAATCTCTGTGTCAAGTTTCCGCCATGTCTACAACCGTGTTACAAGAAAGTTCCTCTCAAGCTCTCAATTCAAAAGAAGTATCATGCTGAGAGAATGTGCTGATATTGTTGGACCATGTGCAATTACTGGACTTTGCTGCAGAGTCCCACGTGAGTCTCACCATGGCTACTCCAAATAGCACCCAGCCGCTCTGTCTTCTTCTTTCTTTACAGGGTGTTCCTCCCAAGAAATTGCCACCAAAAGTTTATCGCCAATAAGTTCCCACCTTGGCTATCCGCAAAGTGGGGGGGAGGACTACCCCAACTCGAGAAGTTTGGCGCGCCACTCAGGACTGCCCCCAGGAGGTGGAGTCCACTAAAAGAGAGGGGCCACTGGACCTCTCAGTTCAGAACGCCTTCCGCCAACAAGCTGCAGAGATGTTGCCTCCTTTGCCAGCGATCACCGCTGCAAGGCCCATCCAGGGTGTAGCCTCCGGCTATCCACCACCACAACTGCTGTATTTTTGGGGGGACGAGATGGAGTTCGTGGAACCAGTCACCCCATCATTCATTTCCTCTGCCACTGGGGGTCTCTATGAAAAAAGTTCCCTGGAGGAGATTCACATGGCCCGGGACCTTAAAGCCTGTTAGGTCTAGGAAAGCCATGAGGACTGCCTATGTGGAAGTGTCCCCTACACCAGCTGCTGTCCAGCAAATTGGCCTTTGCAAGAGTGGACCCATGATTGTGCCCTGAATTATAAACCACCAGGACAATAGAGTTGCCTGAGCAGCTATCCCTCCAGGGTTGCGTCCCTTTATTAGGGGCTTTGAGGACCCTGGAGTAAAGACCCTCTTCCATTCCCAGGAGCGTCTGCACGAGTGGAGAGAACTGCAGAAGCCACATACCATACTGTGGGAGCAGATACTTGAGTCTACTTCAGCTTCCTTATTTGCGCCCATACAGACCAGGAGACTATGTGATCCAGACAGCCCCTCAACTGTAGCATCATTAGGCATGAGTTCCTGGCACAGTCTGCCTACGACCACGGGCTGGACCACAGATTTCAAATCTGAAGAGCCAGTTCGAATCCACAAGGTTATCTGGCTAAGGATCTGTTTTGCATTTTAAAGACTGTTTACGTAAGAGAGAAATTCTCTTTTTCCCCAGTTAAGCCCCTGAAGGCCTCCTTCCTATGGACGGATTTCCGCCGCGTAACACACGGCGGAAATCCGCTGCGTTGCCCGCAACTATTAGGTTCTATTGAACCTAATAGCTCAATTCTTACGGTGCGGAATTCCACCACGGAATTCTGCACCGTAAAATCTCCCGTCCTCACCCGCGACGTGCTCTATTTGCCGCAAGTGTACGCGCGGACGGCTTCCATTGCAGTCAATGGAAGCCGTCCGTTCACGCTATCATCCGCTGTAGCACAGCGGAAGATAGCGTGAAATCGGGTCGCCGCCACTGCGTCATATGACGCGGGTGGGCGTGTCATGTGACGTGGCCGGCGTGTTACATGACGCTGCGCGCGTCTCGCCGAAGCGTCATGCGGGACCCAGGACGCCGGATCCGCAGGCAAGTATGGGGTCTCTGGGGGGGCGCCGTGACGGCCGTGTGCAGCCGGCCTAACAATTAGGGACTGAAAAGTTATATTTTTCCCATTTGCATAGCTAAATGTTTATATGTTATAATGTTATTATTTCCTATAGAAAATGTTATGATATGCAACATTATTGTTCAAGCATTACGCAGGAAGTAGAAAAAGTGTTCATATTCTTATTAGTTAAGAAAAAAATGTTCAGCTTAGCAAGTAAAAAGCTCCTGTTCGAATGAGACCGCATGAAATGCGTGAGTGATCTATGTTTATGACTGGAGGTTCTTTGTTCCCCATGTCGCGTCTCTAGTGTCAGTGTCTGTCCAATGTCCTAGTCTGTCTCAGTAGGCAGGGCATACTTTTCACTTTATTCCTTTAGTCCCGGACAGGGGGGGTATTTACTTAAGCTACCACCCGTCACGGAGTCTTGTCCTTTTTTCAGAGAAAGGGATGGTCATTCCACTTGTCTCTTGTTTTTCCTACCAGTCGCCCTTCTCTATTTTAAAGTACCACATCAGTGTTGTATTCTCTTTTGTCAGAGGAAGTGATGTTTATTTCACTTGCCTCATATCTTTTGTCTTTGAGGAGAAAAATAATGTACATGTCCCATAGCTATACTAGTGTATCCTGAATTCAGTTCAGCCTAGTAGAGTCTTCTCATGGTTTTGGCCCAAATCATTTTCATATATTCTGTCATAACAATGCTTTACTCAGAAAGTGACATTCAATAGGTGGTCTCAGAACACTAGAATGGGTTAATGTTTTGTACAAAGAACAGGAGGGTAGGAGCTGTGTTTATAGGTTTCGCCTTGCACACTCCGTGACTGTGTAGTGTTCCTAAAGGTGAACTGGAGTAGTACAACTGAGATATCCCTTCTCCGGATATTACACTCTGCTTTAGACACGGCGGGGGTCAGCTTATTTTAAGTAGGGGGGAACTGTAGTGGCCTGAAGTTTATATTTCTGGCCGCTCCATAATTGTCATACATGTTATGTCTTTTATGTGGATGCACTGGGCAAAGTATCTTGTCTGCTGTTTTGTGTATTGCACAGCTGTAGCATGCCAGAGGTTAATGTCTGAAAGTGTCTGGGAAAGTAACAATTCTGTCTAGTCACGTGATGTCTACCCTCCATAAGTATGAGTGATTGAGAGCAAGGTGTAGTCTTGCATCATCTTCAATGGTTGGGAGTGGAGTAGGAGTGCCAGCCACATGGGGGTACCTTCAACCATCATGTGGGGAAGTGATGGAGGAAGAGGAAAGGTACTGTCAAGACTAGAGTCCGGGCAGGGAAGTCCCTAGTCCTTCCCGCAACCCCTGTGCCTATCTACTTGCAGGAGAGGAAGAAGTACAAGGGGTCAGGCAAAGGCAAAGTCAAGTCCGAAGCACGAGGGTCAAAACATGGAATCAAATACCGGTAGTGCAGGTGTAGCTGCAGACCAAACATACACTAGCAAAGGTCTGCAGTAACTGAGCAGTTTAAATGCTGTCAGAACTCCCGCCCTAGCAGCTGATTGGAGCAGGGAGCCTGACAGCAGCAGGACCCAATCACAGGACGCTGGAAGAAACAGCCCACAGCGCCTGCTAAAGACAGGCAGAGACCCAGGCATCCAGCAGCGAGTGCAGAGCAGAGACCCAGGCATCCAGCAGCGAGTGCAGAGCAGAGACCCAGGCATCCAGCAGCGAGTGCAGAGCAGAGACCCAGGCATCCAGCAGCGAGTGCAGAGCAGAGACCCAGGCATCCAGCAGCGAGTGCAGAGCAGAGACCCAGGCATCCAGCAGCGAGTGCAGAGCAGAGACCCAGGCATCAAGCAGCGAGTGCAGAGCAGGCATGCCTGGGTGTCATGGCAACAGGAATGCAGGGCGGAGCACGCTGTGTTTCCAGCAACCCGGCTAACTAGGCGCATGCTCCCTGCGCACAGAGCCGGTGTATCGGATCACAGCGGCCATGGGGTTGGTCACCAAGACCTGGGCTCTTCTGCGCCGCACCCCCACAGCCCGGGTAATAGGACTGGTAGTGCGGGCATGAAGGCCCCCAGAGCCGCCGGACCTGACAGGCACCCTGAGTCCTTCCATGCCAGGAACCACCTCTGAGGAGAGAAAGGAGTAACGAGTCCGCCATGCAGAATCGTCTTCAAGAGTTCTGAGTGTCAGTGGAGTGCCATTGTTACCATGCGGCAGCTGCTGGGGCCGCGGGTGGTTGCTCGGCGCGGTGCGTGTGCTCGTGGGTCCGGGCAGCAGCGTGTGCGCGGGCGTCTGTGAGTGCAGCTCTATGCACGAGTCCCTGTTATGAGATTCTGCTAGGAGGTGTCGCCTCCCCCTCTGCGCCCCTGGGCGGAGGCTTCTATTTATAAGGCTGGCAGTGAGGTCCATTCACTGCCAGTTATTGGTTTCTGTTTCAGTGTGCTAGCGTCCTGCCTCTGACAGTCTCCTGCTTTCATCTTCTGCTATATCTGCCAGGTTATCCATCTGCCTCGGTCTGCCTGTTATTCCTGTTGGTTTTCCTCACCTGCCCTTCCTGTCGGTATCCTACCCTGTTCCATCTTGGTACGCCAGCGTCCCTCCTCGGTCCCTAGTGAGTGTAGGGACCGCCGCCCAGTTGCCCGCCTGGGGTTAGCAAGAGTGGAGGCAAGTAGGCAGGGACAGGGGTTGCGGGTAAGTTCTAGGGCAACCCAGGCTGGTGTATCATCGGGTAGGATACCGTAACAGTCATGTTTCTCTTCCGGAGTAATTCAGAATCCTGGAGGGTGTGTGTCTCCAGGAACGGAGCACTGTAGATAACTGAGACTCTAGCCCCGATTTCATCTTGGGTTCTCCTTCCTGACCGATCACCAATAAGCTGTCCTTCCTGCACGTGCGAGTAAGCCGTATGATATGCCAATTATACCGTAAAGTTGACCAGTCATGGCCCGTAGTGACTGAGTATCAAGTTCCAATTGTGTGTGTAGACTCTCTTTATTCAACCGCCGGATACTCAACGGTGTGAAAGAACGGTGGCGTCACGCGTGACAACTTTAAGTTCACCACACTTATACAGGTAACCGCCACCCAGTGTTGCCTGGAAGAGGCCTAGCAGTGCCTCGACCGAGGTTCCGTGCGTCCCTCTGGGGAGGAGTCTGGTAGATCCACCATGACAAGTGACACCTCTACCCCCGCCAGCTCCTCAGTGTGGGCCTTGTGTCTTGGTCACTGCAGGACACCACACGGGGACGAGTGTAGGGCATTGCTTGCTCGATATTCGTCCCATGTAAATAGGGCTTTATAATCTCCTTTCAAAATATATCTTAACACTATAATTTTCAGGTCACCTAGTTTAGAGAGAACAGTATTCTCTAGGAAGTGTCTGTCCCTCTACCAAAGAATGGAAAATAGCACACAGCGGGGGCCTAGGGTTTTCCCAGGCAGTCTGGAAAATGTATTTAATTTAAGGCTTATTAGATTTACCATGATGTAATCTAGTAATATGCATGTTAGTACTAAGTAAATTGCATTGTGCATATTATAACATTAGACTTATTGCACCCCCATTAAGCTCAAAGTGTCTCATGATACGTGTTGTTAACCCCTTTATCAAAGATAAGCAATGGAAAAGTACTAGCCACAGATTTAAAGGAGTACTGAGCCTGAAGTCAGCAGCTGTTAAAAGAGCTGATTAACAAAGAAGCAGCTTACGTAATTCACATGCATGTATGTAAATCTTTCTGGAGATCTCAGAACTAGACACATGTGAGATAAAGTAGTAGGGTGTAGACATATTTTGGATTTCTTTCCACACATCCCATTGATGAACATAACAGTCAGTTTCTTGACGGAATAAACGGCAGTTGACAGGGAACAACTGATTGCATTCAAAGACTTCTAGTCTATTGGGCAACACCTGCATACCGTGTCGGCAAAGGAAGGACAGACCCTAAAACAATGCAAGGTATAAAGCTGGTCATACACATTAGATTTACATTGCCTGAATCAATTTTGAGGGGATCAGCTGATCATCTGATGCAGGGGTGTACAACCCATGACCCAATTTACTGTGGATGGCAACCCTTTCCCCCTCAACCCCCTGTGTACAATCAGCTGTGTTTCTCTATGAGGAGAGCTGGAGCCATGGTAGGGCTGTAATGAGCATTTTCTTCACCTTGGTTAATACAAGCTCTTGTCACACGTTCACTTGCTATGTTTGTTTGACTAGAGCTTGTATTAACCAATGAGCACTTTCCTTGACTGCAAATTACTGAGTAGAGCCCGTAATTGTGCTGGGATGTAGGAGAGCAGTACTGCATGATGAACATTATACAGCAGTACTGAGCAGTGTAATGGCGATTCCAATAGTTGTGACACAGTAAAAATTTACTATTAGGCCTCATTCAGATGAGCGTTGCTTTCGGGCACTATAGCCATGAGAATAGATCACGGCTATAGTGCTGTAAAGCTCGCATGAACGGGCTACTTCGCACGATCCGAGGTACATAGGAGCCTATGGAAAGCACGCAGCAAAAATATGTTTCAGCGCACCTAACATTCCCTCACCTTCCTTCAGCTGCCGGGGCTCAACCGCGTCCTCTCTGCGCTGTCCCCGGCTCTGCAATGCAGTTCTTTGAGCATGTGAGCGCTCGTCTGAATGAGGCCTTAGTTGGGAAGGGACTTGTTATTTGTATCGCGCCAACTCATTCCTTCAAGCCAAAGTTAGACTCTTTATACAAGCCTTGTAACAATGACTGGGAATTAAAAGCAAAGCCAGACTCCATGCACAGACAGACTTTGGCTTTAAGAAATACTGCCTTCCAATAGGTGGCACTGTGGAGGCATTATTCCATTTCCCTTATTTGCATATTACCCAGAGGAGCATGAATGGCCTTTTGAGTCTCCTCACTCACCGTCTAGGTGCTCTCCCTAAGGAGAAAATATAGCGTTTCTGACCCCTGTTACAAAAGACTGATGCCATGTGACAATAAGTAGTAGTCAGCAAGTTAGAAGAAAGTGAGAACCCCAAGTAGTTAGCAATTTTCAGGGATTTTTCAGCAGAAAATCATCATTTTAGGCAAATTAATCGATTTGCACTTTCGCTGGTTATCAGATAAGTGCAAGTTTGTACAAAGTGACAATTTAAGTTTAGCACCTCTATAAGTTTCATCTTTGAAGTGGTTATTACGATTATGAACTCTGAGTGTTAGGCAAAGCAAGGACAAGCTTACACATGTATCTCCTTTGTAGGGCAGAGTGTCTTGTGTGACCTGTATATGCTGGGAGGACAGGAAGGAGAGCCTGTGGAGCGTGGAAGAGAGTAGGATGTTTGTGGTGATAATTACAGTTCTGTGTGACCAACTGGAAATGTGTCATACCTCCTGCGGCTCTGTTTGTTTGTAGCTGTCTTGGAAAAGTTAGCAGGTAACAGGATGTGTCATTTTTTTTCCTTCAGGGCTGGTTAATAACTGCTGAGAACTGTATGTCTGACTGAGGTTTTCACACTAAAAGTTTTCAGGTTTTCTGCAGTCATAAAGTTTTTAATATTCCATTCATATAACCAATTTATGAACTAATATGGCATCATTACAGCTTCCGCTGGGGATGTCGCTCGCCATTCTAAAGTTACATTCATAAGTTGTGGTACTGATACGGCAAGAAAACACACCTCTACCAAGTGGCGAAACTTTAGTGATGCTGCAATAACATCACATGCTAAACAGAGTTTTTTTCCCGTTTTTGTCTTTAAAAAAGAAGTACTATAAAAATGTTTCAAGAACTTCTTCTATGGAATATCGCATTGCTGATGGGATTTGCAAATGGGATTTCACAACAGCAATGGGACTAGTTATTGAAAAAAAAATTCACAGAAGGCGTCCATTCATACTGATAAGCAGATACAAAATATGTACCAGGGTAGATAACACATCCCTCAGCATGCAGACGGGTAGATTACAATATGGAGGAGCATTGCCAGTGTGGGTCATTTTGAGATGCAGTGAGAACCTGTGAGACTAAGTGTGGCTTCACATGAGCGTGTGCATACGCACGCACAAAAACACGCGTCTATTATAACCAATGCATTCCCTATGGTGTGTTCACATGTCCGTGTTTAACAGGCATGCACCTGTAAGGATAGGACATGAGTGCACCATAGGGAATGCATGCATTGCCTTCAATGGAGCCATGGCTGTTGCTAGCAGCTCCATTGAAGGCAATGGTCTGCCGGCACCTTTTAATTGTTTTTCAGGGAAGAGCTATAAATATAAGCCCTTCCCTGAAAAACAACCATTTTAGTGTAAAAACAAAAGAAAAAAAATTTATATATACTTACCTGTCCGCCACTGCCGTGTACCCCGCGGGGATGAAGAACACATTTGCCACATGCAGCAGATGTTTTCTTAATCACCACAAGGAATAAAGAATTCCCTGCTGCACCTGCCACATCTGTGATAGATGCAGCAAAGGAATTCTTCATCCCTGTGGAGTTAAAGAATTCCCTACCACAGCTGTAACAGATGACAGCTGCACTAGAGGATCCAGCTGCCAGCACCCCATAATTGTTTTTCAGGGAAGGGCTTTAAATATAGGCCCTTCCCTAAAAAACAAGGCAAACTAGTGTAAAAAAAAAGTAAAAAAACACATACTCACCTTCCTTCGGCTGCCGTGGCTCAGCCGTGTCCTCTCTGCGCTGTCCCCGCCTCTGCAATGCAGTTCTTAGAGCATTAAAATCCCTGCCTACTGAAAGAGCTGCTTCTGATTGGCTGAGGCAGCTCTCGCCTGTCATTCATTCAACCAGAGTTGGAGCAGCAGCTGCGGCTCTATTAAAGGCAATGCGCACCTGCATATACATGTGTTTTTGCACGAACAGGGGTGCGCACATATGTACACACCTACACTACCGTTCAAAAGTTTGGGGTCACCCAAACAATTTTGTGTTTTCCATGAAAAGTCACACTTATTCACCACCATGCGTTGTGAAATGAATAGAAAATAGAGTCAAGACATTGACAAGGTTAGAAATAATGATTTGTATTTGAAATAACATTGTTTTTACATCAAACTTTGCTTTCGTCAAAGAATCCTCCTTTTGCAGCAATTACAGCATTGCACACCTTTGACATTCTAGCTGTTAATTTGTTGAGGTAAGCTTGTGAAATTGCACCCCATGCTTCTAGAAGCATCTCCCACAAGTTGGATTGGTTGGATGGGCACTTCTGGCGTACCATACGGTCAAGCTGCTCCCACAACAGCTCAATGGGGTTCAGATCTGGTGACTGCGCTGGCCACTCCATTACCGATAGAATACCAGCTGCCTGCTTCTGCTGTAAATAGTTCTTGCACAATTTGGAGGTGTGTTTAGGGTCATTGTCCTGTTGTAGGATGAAATTGGTTCCAATCAAGCGCTGTCCACTGGGTATGGCATGGCGTTGCAAAATGGAGTGATAGCCTTCCTTATTCAGAATCCCTTTTACCCTGTACAAATCTCCCACCTTACAGCACCAAAGCAACCCCAGACCATCACATTACCTCCACCATGCTTAACAGATGGCGTCAGGCATTCTTCCAGCATCTTTTCATTTGTTCTGCGTCTCACAAACGTTCTTCTTTGTGATCCAAACACCTCAAACTTGGATTCATCCGTCCACAACACTTTTTTCCAGTCTTCCTCTGTCCAATGTCTGTGTTCTTTTGCCCATCTTAATCTTTTTCTTTTATTGGCCAGTCTCAGATATGGCTTTTTCTTTGCCACTCTGCCCTGAAGCCCAAAATCCCGCAGCCGCCTCTTCACTGTAGATGTTGACACTGGTGTTTTGCGGGTACTATTTAATGAAGATGCCAGTTGGGTACCTGTGAGGCGTCTGTTTCTCAAACTAGAGACTCTAATGTGCTTATCTTCTTGCTTAGTTGTGCAACGCGGCCTCCCACTTCTTTTTCTACTGTGGTTAGAGCCTGTTTGTGCTGTCCTCTGAAGGGAGTAGTACACACCGTTGTAGGAAATCTTCAATTTCTTAGCAATTTCTCGCATGGAATAGCCTTCATTTCTAAGAACAAGAATAGACTGTCGAGTTTCAGATGAAAGTTCTCTTTTTCTGGCCATTTTGAGCGTTTAATTGACCCCACAAATGTGATGCTCCAGAAACTCAATCTGCTCACAGGAAGGTCCGTTTTGTAGCTTCTGTAACGAGCTAGACTGTTTTCAGATGTGTGAACATGATTGCACAAGGGTTTTCTAATCATCAATTAGCCTTCTGAGCCAATGAGCAAACACATTGTACCATTAGAACACTGGAGTGATAGTTGCTGGAAATGGGCCTCTATTCACCTTTGTAGATTTTGCACAAAAAAACAGGCATTTGCAGCTAGAATAGTCATTTACCACATTAGCAATGTATAGAGTGCATTTGTTTAAAGTTAGGACTAGTTTAAAGTTATCTTCATTGAAAAGTACAGTGCTTTTCCTTCAAAAATAAGGACATTTCAATGTGACCCCAAACTTTTGAACGGTAGTGTATGTACGTACCAACACACTGGTGTGAAGCCACCCTAAATTGTATGCGGCATCATTAATAAGTTGTAACACTAACGGCTCCTGCACACTTGTGATCGTAAAATCGCTGTATGAAAATTGCGTCAAAATCGCAACTTTTTCCAGCAATTTTTGAGCGTCAGAGCTGCTTTTTCTCGCAAAAGCATCGCTGCCACTTTTAAGCATGATTTTACTGTGATGTTTAATAGAAAATTCTAATCTTAAAAATGCATTCCAAAAAACTGGCAAGTTTGTTCCTTGCGAAGCGATAAAAAGGAGACTCCATAGGGAAACATGGGAGATTTAAAAAAAAACACAAAACACGCAACATCGCATGAGTGAAAACATGCTGGTGCTGTTGCACTGGGGCCACAATGGGCTGGGGAAGTCACTGAAAGGCGCCAGCGGCAGAGATGCGGCTTGGCTCACCAGAGATTGCTGTGACATCTGTTAGTTTCCTCTACTTGAGGCGCGCATCCGCACTTCCGAAAGGCCCTAACCTGCCTGCGCAACCCCCCCTGTGTTCAAGCGCAATCGGTGAGTGCAGAGCGAGGTGAAGCAGCTTTGGCAGCGCCGCCAGCCCCCTTTCCTCTCCGCCGCCATATCAGTTTAGTAGAAGGCGCTTGGAAGCACGGAGAAGACAGCGGTCTGCCTACACTGCAGAACACCAGAGATCCAAACTATGCTACTCACAGCGCTCCCGGCAGCTTCGGTGGCAGCGGGAATATACTGTGCCAAGGAGGGAAATGGGGGACCTGTGTAGTGTGAGGCAAAGCAGCATCCGAACATTTCTGCCAGGGAGGGAGAGTTAGGGTGAGGGGGACATCTAACAGCTTTATATTATATTTTTAAGACTAACTGTTACACTTTGCCCTCATCCTAACCCTCCACCCCTACCAGAAATCACGGGAGCTGCATTACTTTACTGGGCTGCCAGGACCTGCGGGCCATCAACCTCTGCAGCCAATCAGCTACAAGGGGCGTCACCTCCTGTCAAATCTTGACTCCACCAGTTCTTCCTGGTGGCGTCAAGAAACACTAATACCGCTCATCAGTCTGCTGCACCTGGGCAACGCTCCTCCATGTAGTAAGGCTGCTTTCACACTTGCATTAGGGCTCAGTTTAAGGTTTCTCTCAGCTTCATATTTGGAGGAGAGAAACTAAAATAAAATGGAAAAAAGAGATCTGTTTTTTTCCCTATTGATTTAAATAGGTTAAAAAAAAAAAACGGAAGGCAAATGGAATTTTATTTTCTCTCCTCCAAAAACATCAGAGAGATGGAAACCATGAACTAAGCCCAACGCAAGTGTGAAAGCAGCGTAATCTGCTTTTCTGCATGCTGAGGGATGTGGTGTCTATAACTGCCCTTGTATATTGTATCAGTATATCAGTGAATAACTGTACAGCAGATAATAAAGATAGAGATAATAAAGTTCCTGAGACTGATGAAATGTACCAACTTAAAAACCCACCAAAGGATTCGTCACCTGGCATTTATTAAAACCCTTGTAAAGTTACCAACACAACCAAAAGATGATGTTAAACTGACTATTCTTTATGGGGATGGGGGTTGGTCACAGCTTTTGAAATCAGGTTGAAGATAAGTAATAACTATCAAAGAGTTAAAAAACTTTTATAAAAAGTTACAGGAAGGCTATATGTCCTGGAAGCGAAATGCCAGCCCGATGACGTTCTACAGGCAAGTCTGCCTTCCAAGTTCATCTTCCTCTCTTGTTCACAACAAAACTGCCAATGAGGAAGTTGTGTACTCCTATACTGAGCTCCAACCCCCATGCAAGAAGGACATGGCCTGTTTAATACCGTCTTGGAGACCTGAAAGGAAAATATCTAGGCCTATATCGTTCAAATGAACCCCATCAGCTCTCATTAAATAGGAATTGTCTCCTTCTAACTGTTGGTAATTTACTACTACACCCATTCTAGAATGAATGAATCTGGACAAGTGAAAGTTTATAATGTGCCTGGCCTCCTCCATGGCACCCCAGTCCTGAGCACTTTACAGCACAGCACAGGGAATAACCTTGAACCAAACAGCTATTAAATCCTGGAAGAAAATAGGGACGCAGTCAAAATCCAAGCCTATAAGGGTTAGAAGCTTAATTACCAAAATTACTGGAACTTGTCCACCCTAGCTAATATGCACCACCTCCAGCAGAACTTGAAACCAGTGAAGGCCCCGAATGCACCTCCAGAACATGTCACGATCATGGAACCCGAGGCTTCTACCTCCCAGATGGCATTCAGGTCTTTCAGTGGCCCAAAAAGCATAAGAGTTTCCTAAAAGCCAAACCAATGGGTGGGCTGAACCAGAAAAAAGAGGAGGGAAATAGAACAAACTCAAAGCAACAAATCTGAACAAACATAATGTGCGAAACAGTACCACTGACTAGAGATGAGCGAGTATACTCGCTAAAGGCAATTGCTCGAGCGAGCATTGCCTTTAGCGACTATCTCCCCCGCTCGAGACAGAAGGTTCGGGTGCCGGCGCGGGGGAGCGGTGAGTAGCGGCTGTCAGCAGGAGGGAGAGGGGGGGGGGGAGAGAGGGAGAGAGAGATCTCCCCTCCGTTCCGCCCCGCTCTCCCTGCAGCTCCTTGCCCGCTGCCGGCACCCAAACCTTCTGTCTCGAGCAGGGGAGATACTCGCTAAAGGCAATGCTCGCTCGAGCAATTGCCTTTAGCGAGTATACTCGCTCATCTATACCACTGACCAATCCGTATCACCTTCGACTCAGGATGACCCACGCGAGTAGTCTCCGTGGCTGCACATATGCAAAAGGAGTGTTTCCCGAATTCACTTGCATCGACACCTATGGGGTAAAGGCACTGCCAAAAAAACACTTTGAACTGAAATTTTGTCAGAGGGAACCTATTTTCATGTACCGGGAAATGAGATCCCGATTGCCACAGGGATAAGAAAACAGAGGTAAGACGCACAAGATTGGCTAGGTCCAGAGCAGCATAAAACGGTACCCATGCCCCCCTGCCAAAAACATTAGTCTTAGACCGCCGGATGTGTAACCATACCACCTCTTTAGCACATAGCACATCGTTGAAACCCAATTCACCGGAATGTAATGCAGAAGAGGGAACTAATTTGCTCACATGACGTGCGCCAAAAAAGGCAAGACCAAAACTAGCAGCAGAGAGGGATGAATCAAAAGGGGACCTACAAACCTTTAATTAGGCAGACACCAGGCAGCATATCAAAGGGTATGATACTGGGCAATGGGCCTCCATCAATACATGTGCTTTCCTCCACCCCTTTAACGCTTGTATGACAAGAAATCTTTTTGTGACATCAACCTAACCCAGTTATTGAAAATAGAAGGCTACCCCTGACAACTGCCGCAGGGCCACCAAACCCAACATCCTCGCAAGTATAACAAATAATCTAAAGTAACTTCCAACTGTGCACCATCATCCATCTGCACATGTCAGCCACCCATTCTAGACACCTACTCTGCCCAGGGCCTTACCATGCTGTCTCCAGGTCACGGAAGTCACTGAAGCACAAACAAGTGAGCTTCCACAAGGCTCCAAAGCCTCCTTGAGTCACACTTCCACCCACCTCCTTTTTACATCATCGATGGGTGGGCTGATTATATGATCTTCTGGATAGAAATTCCATGTAACATTTTGGCCATGTTTCCCTAGAAGGCCCTCCAATAGGGAAGCTATGGCCGCCATGTTTTATATCATGAATTTACCTACTTGCGGATACCAAACATGATATGCGACAGATGATTAGCTTCACAGATATGTGATTCTCCGGGTTCAGGGGGGGTTGTACAGTGATGGGAGTAAATGTACTGGGTCCGCAGTACACTCACAGTTCTGAAAATAACCGTTTTTGGGCCGGAAGCTTCTGATAACCCATAATCCCAGTTATTATGGGTCATCTGATTAAACCCAGTATCACGTCTGTGTGCCACAATGTCTGGATGGTTTATATTGCACAGGATGGGAGACATCAATTGACATCTCCTTTTAACTTAGCAAATTTGTTAACATCACCATACAGGGTTTCATTGCTTGTCCCATAAAGAGCAAGTGACATCAAAAACCCACTCAGATACAGGTATAAAACGCAGTGGAATGAATATTGATGAACTCTGCTTGGCAAAAAATACACTTAACCATCTGTCTAGGTCAACTCAACTTTTCCCAGACCAGAAAGTTGGCAGATTGACACAGAAAGATGGGTGACAATCTACCATTATCATTTCATCACAAAGTGTACTACACTCATGTTATCCATCCAAAAACATACTATGTGTTAGGTCCGCTGTTCAGACTTGCTCTTCTCTCCCTGTTTCTAGCAGAAACGAGCGTCATCCTGCTTTCCCCGTTACCAGAGCTTCTACATATTTTCTTCCAGCATGTCAATGGTTACCTGCCCCAGGTATACTAGCTCAGCTGTAGGGCATGGCCAATCATTGTCCTATTTAGCTGAGCTGAGAAGCCTTCCCCCTTTGCCTCAGTGTTGTTGTGAGTTTCTCTCTGACACCCAGCTTAGGTCCTGTTTCTGCATTTATTCTGTCTTTGTCTAGTGTTTGTTTGTTGTGCTCCTGCCTCTGCACTCTACCTGTCAGGTAGCCCTTCGCCTGTTCCGATGTCTCGTTCTTGTTCGCTTGTCCGCAGCCCCTCTGTTTCTGCTATTTTCCGTCATCGGTTTGTCTTTTGGTTTTTACAGTGTTTTGTCCTGTGTCCTTTCAGGGTTAGCTAGGCCAGAGAGGAAGACCACGGAATCGTTCTTATCAGGATGCCAGCCCCACTTCTAGGCAGGGCTGTCCCTTCTCTCCTGTACTAGCCGAGTGCTAGGTATCTCGTCCATAGGTCTCCTTCCCAGAGTATGTTAAATTTGCCTGGTATCTTTGCCTCTGATCACCAAGGGTCAGCTGTTAACCTCGCTGGATTGGTCCTTCGCCTACCCGGTAGATTGACCAATGGTTCTTCATCCATAGCCGTAACACTATGGTTGCTGAAGCTATTTCCTCAAACTTCCACTTCCATAACAATGGAAAAAAGGTCTATGAAGGTCAGGTGCCAAAATAGTTCAGACTCCTGCCAGTGCAGAAGCCAAGCCTTGGCACACCACTGTGACTCGAAAATTGCCCTAAAGCCAGAAGGACCTGGTGCATCTGTCACCAAAGACAACTCTGCGCTGGTAATTTTGGGGGCCTGAAAACAGGTCCTTCCGTTATAATGTTGCAAGAAATCCCTCCAAACGAGTAGGTCAGCCTTGAGGGACTGGGTAAGTCTGATACAGTGTTGTCAATGAAAGGTGACAGGAAAATACCCAACCCATCAGCATGACCCGAGAGGCGAAAAACAGGAGACTTAGCAACAACTGCATCTGGTAGAGGGTAACCTTGGAAACAGAACAGAAGCCTTCAACCAAATTAAATACGGCAAATGAAAAGCCATTGCTTCAGAGTCAATCTCAATACCCAGAAATGACAAGATTGTGGGACACCCGTCTTGTGCTCTGCGACAGGAACCCCAAAACTCTGCATCAAAGCCCAAAAACTGTTCAAAAGAAAGCTACACAACATGCTCTCCTTTAGACAAACAAAAAAAAATTATCCAGATAATGAATGATGGAATGAGAGCCGGTCTAATATAGTACCACCTACTCCAAAAAAGAACCAAAAAGCAGAAATAGCTGGCACTATATGAAGCAACCCTTTGGGAGGCAGGTGTTATAGTGATATCTACCATTAATGACACAACCCAATAAATGACAACATTCTGGATGCACAAGCAGTAACCAAAATGCCGACTCTATGTCAGGTTTCGCCAAGGGAACCCCAGGGCCAGTCTCTTTTAACCAGGAAGACAGCGTGGTAAAAAATTGTAGGACACAGAGGCATCCTCCAGTAAATTCCCATTATTTGACGAACCATGGGGATATGATAAGTTATGAATTAGACAGAACTTTTTTGGGAACCACAACCAAGGGGGACACCCTGAGATTGCTGAAAGGAGGGGACTCAAATGGGCCCTCCATCCGACCCAAAGGGACCTCCCTAGCAGTCTTGTCCCTCAGAACCTCCTGTACCCTAGCTGACTTTAGGTTGTCTGCAAGGCTGGTTTCCCAGCTAACTAAAAACAGGATAAAGAAACCACAACTAAAACCTTCCTGGCGGAAGAGATGTACCAGTCATCAGGCTGAGGGCCCTGGAGGAAGTCAGAGGCTCCTTCCTTCTAAGCCTGCAACTGTGACCACTGGATGTCAATGATGCGCCTGAAGACTCATCAGATGAAGACAGGGAATGCCATCTGGATGACCTGGACCGGTTTTGCCTCCTAGAGGCCCTTAAACCACTGTGAGAAGCACTATAATGAGACGCTACACACCCATGGCTACAATAAAGGCATGAATCCAGGAAAGAGGAGGATGAAGGGGGCACCTAAGTGAATGGGATCTCCTATGTGGGTCTTGAGGAGTAGTAATAGCAGCATGTGCTACTTCAATAGGGGCTCGCTCCGTATTATTGGGCTGTGCTGTAACAAAGAATTAAAGTTCCCCTAAGAGAGGAGGAGGAACTACTAGAGCAAAGGTGGACTGGAACACTGAGGAAGCCGCGTCGCTAGCCTGCTCTCCTTGCAGAAGCATGAGAGTGAGAGGAGATGGCTACAATGGCAAGGGGCAGAGCTATTCCCAGCACTTGTGATCCGTCCACAGGATGTGGTTTTGGAAATCCACGCAGTAGTGAAGTTGCAAGTGTTCACGCAGCTGGCACTGGGAAACAACCGGTGGACTCGGAATCAGGCATGCTGGAAGGTGAGAACACCGAGCGGACCGCTAGCCCCCAGGTGTAGTCGAGACAGCGGGAGTGGGTGGAGCAGACAGTAGGAGGGGAGCTGAGGCAGTTAAAAGCTGGCTCAGCCAACCCCTACCCTCCTTATTCAGGTACGCCTGAAGTGCTTGCAGCAGCTGCTGATCAGCCATGCCTTAAAATTTTTTTCTACTGTTTCATTGCTTACTAGACACAGTGCTGCACATTGTATAGTGGCTGTGCCTAATATTGCAGCTCAGTCCTATTCACTTGAATGCTGGAAACAGGATGTTCTGGACTGGTAATGTACCGGGCCAGCCACATTCAGGGCTTTCAATACTATAATTCCTCCATTTAAAGGCACATTGTCAGTAAAAGAAAACATTGGAATCACCCCACAATACCCTTTTACACAAGAATCACTTACTTATCAGCTCACCTAAAATACAAGCAACTGTTGGCCTACATAAAAAGGCAGCCATTCATCTATGAACAACTGCCTATTGACTCTGAATTGAGGCGGGCTGCCAGAAGAGATCTCTGAACTGCTCTGCCTCCATACAGTGAACAATTATTGTGTAAAAGTACCCGTAGGGGTGTGGAAGCTAATACAATAGGATGTGAATGATCCAGGGTGGGATACGTTTTTGGTGGTTATTATAAGTAGCAGTGGGTGCGCTTTATCTTTAACCCCTTAACATCACATGACGTAAGGTTACATCATGACAGCGGGGTAGTTAACTCAACAGGACGTAACTGTTACGATCGTGTGGGCAAACTAAGCACAGGGCCCACATGATCGCGACTAAAAAGGGGCGGAACACACGGGGATTTACACAGGATTCACACGGATTTCAGGCAACTGACCCTGTGCTACAGGGGGGGATGGCATAACCCTACCTAAGCGGGGACATTGCCCCAATAAGGGCAGCCCAGCGGTCTTCGGAACTGGACCCTAGCTGATCCTAGGAACCATGCCGCAGAACAGGAGACATACACATGCCACATGACAGGGACAGAACAACAAGATACACAGAGCCAGAATACACAGCATACAGCAGCCAAAATGCAACCACTAGTTACAGATAGGAAGCTGAATATAAATACCAGGTATTAGTTGACATTTTGTACAAGACGTGGAAACTAGCGGGACACTTCACGGCTCCTGGTTATACTGCTAGTCCCTACACTAACCAGGAGTCCTGCAGAATCAGACAGAGTTCACACAGAATGCTGCAACAGGACAGGATACAGACTGCAGGTCATACAGCAAGCTAACACAAAACTTATAGAATTTAAATGTACAGACGGACATGAACCAGCAAGACACAGATCACACAGCAAGCTTGCATAAAGAACAGGACAGAGCACAGGGCACACAGCAAGCTGACAGAAAACTGACAGGAAATAAACGTACAGACGGACATAAACCAGCAGGTCACAGATGACACTGCAAGCTTGCAACAGGACAGACAACCAGGGCACAGACTCTACCGGCACGGACGCATGAACACAGATGAAACTCACAGCAAGTCTATGCGTCCTCATACCAGTGGGGATAGACAGTCAGCCACAGAGCTGACATAGGGGGCTGTCAGGGATCCACCAACTGACACACTGGAAGCAGAGATACAGACCTACTTGCAAACACAGATCAGAGTGGGAACAAGCTGTACATGACTGATAACAAGTTAGAGAACACAGAAGTACCATGACTGCTCACCTTGGGACCCAGCCAGACTGACCAGGAGCTGGGTTTATATGTGAGCACAGACCCAGGAGATTGGCTAGCAGGAAGTACCACACCCAGCCAGCTCAATTAACCCTCAACCACCTGTAGCTGTGCTGCTAGGAGTACATAGTACAACAGATCCCAGCAGCACATCCTGACAGTAACCTTACATCATGTGGATGGCGCGGTATCAGAAGGGAGTTCTGTAATGCCTTATAATAGTGATTCAATTAATTCAATGAATGGCTGAGTGCTGCCTGTGATTGGCTGAGCGCTCAGCCAATCAGACTCAGCACTTTCAGGAGGCGGGGATTTTTAAATCCCCGGCCAGGAAAAAGTGCTTCAGAACAGTGTCGGGGAGCCAGCGAGAAGATGCGCTGGAGCCCTGACAGCAGCAGAAAGGTGATATATATATTTTTTTATTTTTTACACCAGCTAGGGATGATTTTCAGGGAAGGGCTTATATTTCCTCTGGGACAGCTGTGGCATGGGATTCTTTTGTCTCCGTGGGGAATCCCATCATCACTGAACACTGTGACAGAGCTGTCACAGTGTTCAGTGATTGAGGGGACTCCCTGTGGGGAATCTTTACGTGCAGCACTGGCCTTGCTGGTGCACGTATGTCCTATATTTTGCATGTGCAAAGATTTTGCGCCTGTAAAAATATACATGTGAACACTGCATAGGAAACCAATGGTTCTAATAGACTCACTTTTTTTTGCACACATAGGCGTGCACAAAAAAAAACGCTTGTCTAACTTCTCCCTAAATGTGAACTCGTTGTAATACACAGCCATAAAGCGATTAACGTGTTATAAAAACAACCTAAACACAATTATTTCACTGTCCTTGAAGCTTGTTGGCTCCTGCTGATGTCCTCGCTGGCGATACAGCTCAAGAGCATCTTCTGTTGATAAATCATTTTAATCACAGCTCATATTCCACTGATATTTTTATACGAAGATTATCACCACGAAGTATTGTTTGCCAACAATGCAGTTCTTCTGGAGAGCGGAGTTCTAGGCAAGTTCTCACCAACTATTATCAAAGAGGATGGAAGCAGCCGGTACCGGATTGCAATGGTTGAATGGAGGGAGCTGGCTCTCCAAATGCATTTATCTTGCAGCCTTCTGTATTTCACATGAGGAATAAATCCTTGATCTCTTTCTATTTTAAGCGCTGCAATTTATCAGCAAAACATATCAGGCGTCCCAATACACAAAAGAAGCAGCAGAATGTGAACCCTACCAGTATGTCATCCATTGTTTCAAAATGACTTACGCAGAATGACGCATATGTGAAAAAGATGTCCTTTTAAATGACGTGAAGGGTTTAGGGACAGACATTGAACTCCTGGAAAAGTGCTTTAGGGTATCTAGTTTTCAGAATGCGAGCTTTTAGTGTTACATTTTAGGATTATACATTTATGCCATGATGTTAGAGACACAATTAGACATTACAATGTAAAAAAGTGTTGCTTTCAGAGTGAGAACTTGCGACTATAGTTGTATGGCTGTCTACAAAAGGGTTATCTAGGGAGGGGAATACTTAGTCGATCCATTCTGGGTCCAATGGCGCTGTTACCTCCACTATGAATCTAAAACGTACACAACAGTAATGAAGTTGAGAAACAAATATGGGTACACATCTCACAAGGTGCTAGGTCCAAAACTGTAAAAACTCCAAATCCTATAAAGTAGAGCAAGGCAGCGCATCCAGCAAGTGAAGACGTCTTTTATTTCACCATTAGCAGCATTTCATCTCCTGTGAACCTTTCTCAAGCCTATCCAAATTGATGGAACTGAAATATAGCTAATAGTGAAATGAAGGCTTTCTTCACTTGCTGTTTGTGCCGTTTCCCTCTACTTTATTGAATTTCCACTTCCGGACTGGTTTTGACACTGGGTCACGTAGTATGCAGTCTTTGACCCCTCCTATCATTTTCAGAGATGTCATCGCAGGGGGCTGGCTGTTCCGCCCATTTCAATAACTAATTCAACTGCCTTAACGGTCAATGCAGAGACATAGAAGGGGCTGGCATAGTTTTTAATATGAGCTGAATGTAGTGGCCCGAAATACCTATTTCTGGTTCCTCCATTAATGTCATACATGTCATGTCTTTAGTGTTGATGCACTGTGCAAATTGTATTGCACTGCTGCAGCATGTAAGAGGTTAATGTCTGAAAGTGGCTGGGATATATCTGGAAAATATAACAAGTTTGTTTAGTCACGTGATGATTGAATGCTATAAATATGAGTCAGTGAGAGAGTCTGGGGATTGAGTTCAGTCATCTTCAACGGTAGAGAAAGGAGTGAGTGTGCCGGCTACATGGGGGTACCTTCAACCCTCATGTGGTGAAGAGGAGGAAAAGTATCCTGAGTCCTTCCCTGCCAGGATCCACCTCTGAGGAGTGCGAGGAGTGAGTAAGTCTGCCGTGCAGTGTTCTACGAAGCAAGTTCTGAGTGAGTCAGTGGAGTGTTCCTTTCCCCCATCCTCCTTCGGAGTGTTCGCTTTCCATAAGTGGAGCACCACAGATAACTTTGACTGTGGGCCCGGTGTCATCCTCTGTTCTCCTCCCTGACCAACTATTGAAACACTGTCCTTCCTGCATGTGCGAGTCAGCTGTATTTTCTGAAGCTGCAGAGTAAAGTTTCCAGTCACTGCCTGTTCCCAGTGATTGAGATATTCAAGTTTAAAGGGGTTGTCCGGCCACACAGGGTAAAAATTTTTATAATGCTGCTGCTGTCCTTTCAGTAAGGATAGTAACAGACAGCATACAGGGGCTCAAACCGGCCGGCAGATCAGCTGCAATGTCAGTTTCTTACCTTAGATTCTGATCTTCACTGCAGCTTTCAAAGATGGCGCCTCTGTGCTGCCTTCCCACAATGCTCTGCGCTCTCCCTCTTCTGTGTGCGCGCTCCCGATGGCAGTAAGAGACATGAAAAGGCAGGATTTCCCTCAGCTCACGTCCTAGCCCCGCCCACGACATGCCCACCTCTATTGAACTGCTCTACAGTCTCTCCCCGCCCAGGCCCCGCCCCCTGCTAAAGTAAAGTAAAACAAAACATTTCCCTACACACACATGCCCTCATAGTGCCCCTCCCACAGCGACCCCCCCCCCACTTCTGTCAGCCGGGTCCCTGCACACACACACACATCACTGCACCCCCCCCCCCTGCACACATCCATCCATCCATCTCTCCCTCTCCACCCCTCCAACTCCTCCTCTCCAACATTTCTCCCCTTCTCCCCTTCCACATACTTTTCAAGTCCCGATGGTGTCTCCTTGGCTCTTCTCCAAGCAGCAGCGGCAGGCAGTCACTGACTCCGCTCTGGTATATGAAACCAGGAAGTGAGTGTACTGCGCATGCGCCGACCGGCGGCGCGCGTCCCCTGCAATGATTAGGGAAAGAGCGCGGTCCCGGCGGAAGAACGAAGGACTGCGCATGCGCGGAGGGGAAGAGACGCGTTCCCGCGCCGACGAGAGCTGCTGCCGGCCCGACAAGAAATACAGACGATTTCTTGTCGTAACCTGGGACGACCGAGGGGCAACACTAAAGGTAAGTGAATAACTTCTTGTTGCAACATTTTCCATGCACAATGTACATTACAAAGTGCATGGAAATGTGCAAACAGAAGTAATGAGATATGATGTTTATGGCCGGACAACCCCTTTAACTGTGTATGGACTCTCTTATTTAACCGCCGAGGATGTGCGTTTAAGGAAAGGTGGCGTCACACGTGACAACTTCAAGTTCACTACACTTACTCAGGTAGCCGCAACCCAGCATTGCCTGGAAGAGGCATAGTGGTGCCTTGGCTGAGGTTCCATGTGTCCCTCTGGGGAGTAGTCTGGTAGAGCCACTGTGACAAGTGACATCTCTACCCCTGCCAGCTCCTCAGCGTGGGCCTCACGAACAGCCAACCTCCTTAAATGACGTCTCTGACAATGAGAGAGGGATGAATGATTGCATGCCACGTGGCCTACTATCAGAACCAGGATGGAAGTAGAGGTGTTGGCACCACTGGAGTCAGACGGGATAAGGTATTTGCCTTCTTGGATAATCACTTTAAATAAGCTTATGCTACCGCACGGAGATGAAAAAGTCTTCGTGCACGTTACAACTGAGCTTTTTACTGGTTGTATATGCATGGAAGATTTTCCAAAATATATCTCCTACAGAAGAGATAGTAATTTATACATGTTACTCTATATGCCTTTGGTGTCATACTTAGGACTTTAGGATCTCATTGTAAAAAAACGCCATATGTTTTTTTTTTTGCAGTGACCCACTTTTTAGGAAAGCGCTTTCCTAAACAGCTGAAAAAAAGATATGCCAATGCAGAGGACAAAAGGACACTCTCGTGACCCCCTCAATGAGTCATAGCCACTAAGAAACAGTGCTCTGCAGGGGAAGTATTTAATCATCTAAAATTACCCCGACAAATGGATTATTTTATGTTCAAAAGTATTCTATTAGACAGCCAACATCAAATTTGACATAAGCATGTACAGTATATATTAAGCATATAAACCATACAATTTAGTACACTTCCACCAGGACCATCCGGGGCCTGGAGAACAGAAATAAACACCGCTGTTGGTTTCATATAAAATAAGTGCTATTACTAAAAACAGTCATCTACATCCAAATACCCATGGTGTATAGGATAGATAGGGAAGAGGAAAGTGGGGGAGGCAAATAAGGAGGGGTAGAGGGTCTTCTGATATCTCTCCCTTTTTTAACTGAAGGTGGAGTATAATCATTATAGGTTGCACACTCCCTGATTTATCCAACTTCACAGTCTCTGTGAGGTTTGGATCTGCACCCACGGCTGCCAAATGGCACAGACCCCGGAGAAAGAGTTTTCTTCATCGTTTCTCCTTTCCTCATATCTCATGAGGGTGTTCAGGGTTTTCACCTATGTTGCTCTCGAGGGAGCAGTCGTGGTGCGCCACAACCTGGGGATAATCTGTCTAGCTGCCAAGACAAAGAAGCGTAATAGACACTTTTTTGTTTTTGAGATGGATCCGAGAAACATCGACAATAGAGCCGCCTCTGGAGTCAAGTCAGCAGACAGACCCGCAAGTGAGATTATAGAGAAACATAATATCTCTCTAAAGACTGGCTACCGAAGGACACTCCCACCCTATGTAAAACATGTTGCCCACCTCCGCAGAGCACCTCCAACATAGGGGAGAAGCGGTTTACATTTTATGTAGTTTCTCCGTCATTCTGTACCACCCGGTCAAGGTCTTAAAGTTGAGCTCCTGCAGCCTACAGGCTACTACTGACTTGTGTGATAGGAAAAAGGCCTTTTGCCAAAGTTCCATGGAAAAGCTTCTACCTATTTTCCTCTCCCAAATATCTACATAACCTATCTCCCATTCCACAGATCACTGAAATGGCATGTATGGGGGATTCCGAGGCCATACACAGAACTTCAAATGGAGAGAGCACTTCAAATGGAGAGAGCAGTCTATTGAGGTTCTCCACGGGTGTCAGGGATCTCACAAAACTTCTCAACTGAAAATATAGTAACCATGCTCCGATGGGAGCCCCTAGTTCTCTAAAGAAGTCCTAAAAGGGCCGCAATCCTGAATGGGAGAAAACATTCCTCAGACGTGGCATAGGGGAGCTAGGGAGAGAAAACATAACAGAATTCTCGAGGGTCAAATGGATTATTTTATTAGGGAATGTTTGATGGCTTGAGGTTATTTGATGGGACAACCCCTTTATGCAGAGGCATAACTTTGAAGCTTCCGGGCCCCAATGCAAAATCTGTAAAGGGGCTCCCAAGTATAATGCTTTAGTCATAGTACTGGGCTCCCCTATATGGAAAAGAGAAGCCTTATGGGCCCCCTAAGGCTCGTGGACCCAGGTGCAACCGCATCCTCTGCATCCCCTATAGTTAGGCCCCTGCCTTTATAAGCAATGATAGTGAGCAAGGAAAGAAAAGCTGTGCCTGAACAACCAGCACATAACATAAGTGTTGACATGAACGATCGGAAGAAATACTTCCTCTTACATAAAAATTTCTTGCAGGTCTTCCGAACATCCGTCAATAGGAAATTGCAATTCTTCCAGTTAGTAAGAATAGAATCTCATTGACGTCCTGCAGCAAACATGTCTACTTACATCTACGCATTGCTCTTAGGTTAATGGAAGAATAAGCACATTCTTCTACAATGGTATCATCATTCTGGCCTCCACATAGCCCCTTGTACATTGCACATCGTGTTCTATGTACAAAGTGCCTAAAAGTACTTTGGGCAGGGTTATACTTTAACACTTACATTTCTAGAGCTAAATATGTTACCAGCAATAATGATGGCTCAGGCATTATATGTTTTCCTAGGAGAATGCTCATCATTGCTTTATGGGACATATAACCCAGTGGATAACTGGTTTTATAAATGCAAGGCGTGACTTATGTTCAGTCACAAATGGCCAACACCTTACAAGACTGGAATCAAGTAGCAATCGTCTTATGTAGCCTGCAAAAAAAAAAAAAGAGTCAGAGGTCAGAATCTCTAGCCTGGGCCAGTATTTGAAGAGGGAATATGTGAAAAGTCACTGAACGACATACCGTATTATATAGTATACATAGCCATTCATGAAAATCACATACACAGGAGAGTTTGTTATTCACGTGGATTTACCCATAGCGTCTACACTTGCTCTGACAGCCACTTGCTCTTAAACCTTTCCAATCCAATTTTGGATTCAGGGTTTCCTAAAAGGTTTTCCCTTTTTGCTGTTATGCAACATTGCTATCTGCTGGCTAAAGGCAGTGTGTGTGTGCCAGAGAGGCTCCAACAGCGGAGTGACAGGCAATAGACGGTAAGAATACCCTGTTAGACGTCTTCTGACATTGGAGCTGTAGAAGCTTCAATCAGAATGTAGGAAGACGTCAGACAGTGGATTGGAAAGGGTTAAAGGGCCAATGTGCCCAAACAATATGTTCCTCCTTTATTTGCTGTGAATGCCTGGCTGTATCAGACATTCTACCCCTGTGGAGGGTGCCTGAGTATTTGGGTCATTTTGGTCTGCTAAAGGTTCAAGCAAGTTGTTTCTGATTCTCCGCTTTCCTGACTTTGGCTTAGCTATTCTTACTACGTTCCGGTCTCTGCTTTGATCCCTGCTTGCTTTTCTGACTACACTGCTGTTTGCTTTCTGCTCGAACCTTTGGCCTGATCTATGATTATATTATTGTCCGCTACTTGCCCTGTCTTTTGGCCTGATCCACTATGCCAAACCTGCTCTCTGTAATGAAGTTTGCTGCCTGTGCTGGCCCGGACTGCCTGACTATGCTCCAGTTCATACCCTCAGGTACCGTGCCTAGGCCTCCAGTAGCGATAGCTGCCACAGTACTGGGACCACTTCCTGAATAACAGCCTGGGGACCCCGCAGCAAAGCCCTCATTCGTATTGCTGGGGTTAAAGGGTAAAAACCACAGTACCTCAGGTTTCACCTCAAGATTTGGCCCAAAACTAAACCAGTCCGTGGTTCAGTGGATCCCATGTCCATTGTATCTTATAACCACATGATCAGCATTTGATGTTGCAAGGCAACACCACAGCAGATTTTCATATGCCCGTTTTTGACTAGTTACAGCTATGTTGTTAGCCGTTTAGTCATATATGATCCTCGACCCTCCATGTTTTTCGGCTTTGCACGGCTTCTTACAGTTGTGTGATATCCATGCCAGTATCAGCTCTGACAGTATCAGCCATCGTGTCCTTTGGCAGACGGGTCTTCTTTTGCCACTGATCTGTCCAAGCATTACAGATTTTTCTAGCGACTCTGCTCGCATTCCATGGCCAGAATCCGTGAGTCTGAGCCCTCCAGTGATATATTGGGTCTTATACGATTCAGGACTTCTCTGATTCAGTGACAGCTATATGTGCCTGAATTGTGCCACAGTCAAGGGTTCCCATAAGTGACCCCTTGAGCATCTACACAGTTTTACTATTGTTCCCATAAGTGGAACAGAATTTTACTAATTTCTTCTGCAGTTTAGCCCTTTTTCTGAGTTGCAGAAAGCACTTCATTTGAGAAATGCAAAACAGTGAATGTTTGTTCCATACATCATAAATAGGTTCTGAGAAAGTTTGGGAGTTTTCCTTTAAAGTGTATTTCTGCTTACTTTAAAAAGGTTATTCAGAATTTCAAAAACATGGCTGCATTCCACCAAAAACAGCACCACCCCTGTCTATGGATTGTGACTGATATTGGAACTCAGCTCCATCGCCTTGACAGGTGTGGCACTGTTTTTGGAAGAAAGCGGATATGTTTTTCAGACCCTGGACTACCCCTTTAACGTTGGAGCCCCTCCGTAGTCCTACTCTCATTATGTTGGCCACAATTCAAAACCGACTCTAGTTATAGAAACAAGGCAACCCAGATTGCTCAAGGCTAGGAACTCATATAATGACCCTCAACTGTTGTAAATATACACCCTATACACAGTGGTACCCCTTGCAGCTATCACCCACTGATAAAAGTGTAGGCCAAATAGTAGCGCTAATGTGCTAGTAGGATCAACACAGAAAGCGCATACTATTACGCCACACAACTACCTTAGTATTGTCCTACCAACTAACACTGTCCATAAAATAGCTCCATTACACATAGCAATTCTCAAAAAATAGTAACTGCTAGAACAGAGCCCATAAATATGTGCCAATCAGAAAACTGTCCAAATAAGTGTGCCAACCACAGCAGCATGCATGCAAATATACCAGCCTATCTAATATAGTATACACCTTCTCCAAGATCTTGTACTACTCTGTACTCCAACAATTGTTTGCATGCAAGCAGCTAGTCAACAAATGCATTGTCTTCATGCATCAGTCAGAGCAGAGTAATGATGTGTTGTGTTCTGGAATAGTTCCAGGAATCCTGGACTATCTTAGGGTCCTTTTGCAAATCCATCCTTAGACATAGAGTTAGATGGTCAAGAGTAGAGTTACGTATCTCGATTGGCCGGGTAATAAAATTGTCCCAATTTTCACAAAATTGAACAGAATTATTCAGAACCGATTTTTGGCAAAAATCGAGGGAAAATCGAATTTCCCATAATGCCTGTTGCAGAGCTCAGCATGCAACCAATCAGCATCCAGGGCGCCTTGCTGATGTCACCGAATGTGTCCTCCATGTGGCATATGAGCAGCAGTTTAATTGGACGCCTGCATCACATGACCTAGCCATATATAACATAGGTACAGTGTAACCAGCAGACATTTTACAGTTGAAAACAGGACCGAGAAGCTGCATCACATTTATATGTCTATATAACACATGGTCTGTTGTTAGGGCCAGATATTCTGCAGAGGATATATTGCTGCCGGTGTGAAAGCTTTTATGCCAGCAAAGAACTTAAACAGGGTTCTATTAGAGGGAGAAGAGAAAGAAGCTACATTTATATGCCTATACGAAATGTGATCTATATATTGGGAGGGGGTATATTTCTGCTGCTGTCAACATAAATAGCAGCAAAGCAGACAGACAAACTACGCTTTGGTGTGGGAAATATCACAGCTCTCCGTTTGTGGCCTTATATGTCGTTCAGTGTCAAGTGCCAATGTTTGTGGCCTTATATGGCACGACAAATTACTTACAGGCTTTTCACAGCCAGCAGTGGTGTTCGGGGAATTCAATTACACTGCGCCAAACAGGGACAGATCACTAAGATACAAGCTATATTCTGTGACCTTCGGTTCGCACAAATTGTGCCTTCTAGGGATGGTGGCTCATTTAATTGGTGGTGCTTTTTTGTTAATATTAAACAAAAAGAAAACCAAACAGGGAAACAGCAAATACACACAGTGTGTGCGAGCGGCCTCAGACACCATTTAAAGTTGTTAGTCCGGTCACTACAAATGAGCAGCATTTTTGAGTGCATGATACGGCATGTGACAGCGCCTTTTAACGCACCCCATCACTGTGATGGGTTATGGGGTGCGATAAACGCGAAAACGCACAAAAATAGGACAGACAGTGCTCGAAAGTTGTGGCATTAGAAATACCATGAATTTTGCCAGGCTAATCAAAGTAAAAAGCGTTGTGTGCGAGAGTGGCCTTAGCTGATAAGTTGCTTAAAACTACACTAAAAACGTATCCAAAAAAAAAAAATTAAATAAAAAAATAAAAGGAAACATTAAGAAAGCAAGGGCTATGGGACATCTTAGTGCTGGAGGCGGTAGAAGATGGGCCACTCCCACTCAAGCAACAATTCCATGTTCTGCAGGAGGTGAGGCAAGTCTTTTGCCAGTTTCTTAGAATTGGTTCTGCCCATGGGTTACATCTGTAGCACACAGAACAGATTGTAGAGTGGATGACACAGCATGCCCCAACTATCACCACTGCCGCTTTCTTACAGTCACAGGCACACAGCCGTCAGTCTGCACCAGACGGCTATAAGCATCCCCTCTCTACCTCACCCTATTCCAATTCCTCTGCACCCTCCAAAGTAGTCCACGTGGATCAGTTTGGCGAGCTGTTTGATCATTTAATGTCATGGATGTCAAACGGACAGTCTAAACAACAACAGGGAGAAGACCAAGACATTGAATGCACTGATGCCCAACCATTTTTTTCCACCAAAGAGGAAGATGAGGGTGGGTAGGTGCGCGTGGTCAGCCCTCCACAGGTAATGTGTACTCAGGGGGATGTGGAAATGGAGGTGCTAGCTCCCGTGGCTCACTGTGACATAAAGTCCACTCAGGAGGAGAAGGGATGACAAAGAGGAAGAGGAGGTGAAAGAGGATGAAGCATTCAATCTAACATGGAGAGGCAGGGAGTTTCATCATAGCAGTCGCAGGGGAAGGAGGAAGAAGCAGACTGTAATGTCTTAGTGGCGCTGGGTAGGAGCCATGGGTGTACTAGTTGTGCGGCACCAGAGAGTAGACAGGAGGAAGCCAGGAGTCGTTATCGGGTAGTCACGTTTGCATTACCAATGGATGAGGCAGGAAGCGTAGTGAAATGGAAGCCAGGAGTCGTTATTAGTAGTCACGTTTGCAGGAGAGGAGTAGGCTTAGGAGGTGACGCTTGGTGAAGGCACTGAGCATAATAATATCTCACTGAGGGAGAAGCAAGGCCAGGCAGAGCCAGATTCCGGCTCTAACTGCGGACGGCAACCCTACGTATCTGTCATTCTTCATCTTTTCTGTACTGCGGATGGTCATGGCAAGCTGCCACTGGACATGCGCAGTACAATGTTTTTTCAAAACTGCTTTTTCCACGAAATCCGCGGGCAATGGAAGCTGTTCGTGCGGGCACCACAGGAAAAATGGAGAATGCTGTGACTTTTCCTCCGCGGGTGGAAACTACAATTGGTTTCCACTCTCTTGCAGGAAGAATCACTTTTCCATAGCATGCTATTTATGTTATTTGCTGCAGCACCCAGATTCCGCAGTAAAAATCCACCCATGTGCAGGTGGCCTTAGGCTGTGCGATATGGCACAGGGGATGCACAACCAGCGTCATAATAAGAAGTTATGCTATGATTTTCTTAAAGGGGTTGTCCAATTAATGAACAAGATTGCCCCTCTAGTTACAACAAGGTAGAAAGCCAAAAATCATAACAAATATCCCAATATATAGGATTCTCACCTGAAGGAGTTGTGCTAATTAGGGCACAACTCCAATTAGCACCAATTGCTCTGAAGATATGTCCATTCGATCAAGCTATGATGGAAACTGGGAGATACTGTCCCAAACCCATTGCAGAGTATAGTAGAACCAGGAAAAACCCTTCACCAATGGCGCTACTCAGTGGAATCATATGCTGAAAATCAGGTTCTTGATGAAGACCCCAGAGGGGGTTGAAACATTTGGTTCTGTATACTGCTGTATGGTTGAATAAACCTTTCTGGTTATACATACTAATGTCAGAAGTTTCCAGCCTACAATTCCCCCGAGTAGCGCAGTGGTGATGTTTTTTTTCTATCCTACTGGATCTATTATGTATAGTATACAGGGCGTCTTGTTTCGTTAGTGTCTCTTTAACACTATGAATGATAATTCCGGATCTTTGAATCAATATTTAATACCAGAAGGCATATTTTCCATCATTTCCACTCAGAGAATGAAATATGCCTTCATAGCAGAAGTAATTAATATTTTCTAGCTATGCCACATTCTCTAGATAAAGCCGAGGAACTGAATGTTAATATTACATAACAGCTCACAGTTTTACTGCGTTGAATAGAATCGTGAGATAACTGATTCCAACAAGTCAAGATCACATCGGCATGCAAGTCACACTGCTTGCTGTTGTGGCTTTAACTGTTAAAGTCCCAGACACCTTTTATGGATTTTACCCATGTGGAGTTTTACTGCCCTATTTTTTCTTCTTCAGTTATTTTTGCTGTATTTCTTTTTCCGTGACTTATAGGGCTATTTTTTATATATATTTTTTGACTGATTTTTTCCCCTGTTTTTTTCGTTTAATTAGGAGGGGAAAAAAACTGTGGCAGAGGGCACCCAGTGGTCATGTGATCGCCGGGTTGATTCATCAAGCACTATGTAGCCTGTAAGATAGAAGGTAGAAGCAGTTAAAAAACGCTTCTGCCTTCTCCTCTTGGTCCGCGGCTGTCACTGACAGCTGGGGACCTGATTTGCACCTGCTACATTGCAGGAGCAGGAGCTTTAATCCCAAGCCACATTTTTACTATTGTCCATAAAGCCCAGGACCAAGTTTACTGTGCTTGTTCCTTCGTGCGTTAAACGGGTTTTCCGACACTAGGAAAAAAGTGGCTTAGGGGTGAGGAGGCCGCAAAATATCTCTGCAAAATTGCATTCTCATGCCAATAACCTCCCCATTATATACTTACCGCCACTTGGATTTTGGTGCACCTATCCAGAAGAGAGAGGGAGAAGCTGCTTTGACATTATGTAGTATGTAATAAAATGATTGTGTAAGTAATGCGGAACTTAAATTATACTGTAAGTCAGCAGCACCTGCATCCTCAGCTCCTTGTCACTGTAACCTGCATGCTCAGCCTGCAGCATTACAACAGAGCTGAAATAAGCTGTCATTGTAAAAGCTGCGCGGATACATTACATAGAAGCAGGCTGATGGCTGCACAATCATCTGGTGAACAGTCATTTCACAGACACAGCCCTGCATATATATATATTAGTTTATAATGGCCGTTACAGTCATCCAGACCGGCCTTACATGTTCAATACAGCGATGGACCAACGATCTGTATAGTAAGGATTGTTTGGGAGTGAAAGTTCTTTCTAAAGAGCAAATGATCTTTCATCCGACTATTGGAGAACAATTCCAAATGCAGCCAACTTCTTTCTAGGGGATGACAGTCTGTCATTGGTTGGCTAAAACGGTTGCTATATTTCATGCGATGAACACTCGTTTGGTTGAAATCATACATTTTCATCAACTTTAATATAATGTGTATGAGAAATGTAACCTCCACCTCTTATAATGGGATGACACCGCTGATTACTGTAAGCTGAAAAGCCAGACGGTATTAGTCAGGAATAAATGCCTGTTGTACTGACATCTAGTGGTCAATATGTGAACTGCAATATATTTCATTAAAGTACTTTTTCTCCAAAGGCATGCAAGCAAGTGATTATTCCAATGTAGCCACCATATAAATCAATATCCAACCTTTTACCAAGCCTTATAACATGACTAGGGATTTAAGACAAAACAGAGTACCCATGTATTAAAGTTATTTTCCCTGATCAGTGCACAGTAGGGTTTAGCTTGGCTACATAAATGGTCATCAATGTGAGAATGGGGGGTGAAGTGTTAATGTTTTTCCACGCGCGGAGCACCACAGGAGAGAACACCAATGGGTGTAGGGAGTTTTATGGGCCAGACAATGCAGCTTGTTGTGCTAATGAGTGATGGGATCATCTTCCACGAGGAAAAACATCCAATGAAAGTGGATCCTCTAGACATAAAAGCAATATGTCGACAAAAGGGGTCAGAGGATGTCAAGAATCGTTGTGACGAACATGCTGTGCAAAGCCAAGTAAACCACAGCTAAGTACAACACTGATGCTACAACTAACGTGTCCAAGTGCACAACTGTCCTTAGCACGGATGGGCAGCAGATGAGCAGTTGGAGTACCATAGATGTCTAAGAGAAATAAAAAGGCCCCATTAGGCAAAAGAGGGCAAAAATTGGTTCATTGAGCAGCGGAAAAACATCCACTGGTCAGATGAATCCAGATTTGTTGCACCATGCTGATGGGAAGGTCAGAATTTGGTGCAAGCAGCACGAATCAATGAACCCTTCCCATCAGCTGTTCAGAACATGAAAATAACTTCATCTGAGGCCCAATGTCCATCGGTGAGTTTGATTTGCGGAATCTGCGCAGAAGATCCGCAAATCAAGCCGCTCATAGGGAAACATGGGCATCCGCAAATGCATTCAACCATGCAGATTTGTTTTGTGGACCTTCTGCTCCAGAAAACAAATCACAGCATGCTCCATTTCAATGCGGAAAAAAAGTACTGCGCATGCGAGCGACGCGCTGTCCGGCACTTCCACACGCATCCACAGTGAAGAAGAAAGAAGATCCGGATAGGACTCAGAAGACCTGCACAGGTAAAATAGTATCTTTGGCCGCGGGCAGCGTGGGATTCTGTTGCGGCTCCCACATGTGGAATCCAACCTGCCCGTGGACACGAGGCCTAATATACAACAACTAGAAGCTTCTTGTCCGCATGGGCCAGTATTCCTGCAGAATGATTTCAACATCTTATAGAATCTGTGCCATGATGAATTACTGCGGTTCTACAGGTCAAGGGTGCGTTCACATAGCTGAGCTGCTGCAGATTTTGGTGCAGATGTGCAGAAAATTTAACCCCTTTTATTTGAATGAAATTACGGGCTTCTTCACAGGGGCGTATATCAGACGCTGTTTTCATGGCCCGGCCGATATACGCTGCCATCTGAGCTGTCTTCTCCTTCCCTCACCCTCGCGGGCTCTCTGCCTCTCTCCTCCCCTCTGCCTCTCTCCTCCCCTCTGGCTGTTTGCTATAGGGAGGCAGAGCTAAGCTCCTGCCCCCTCTCCGCAGCCAGCAATGGGAGGGGGCAGAATGGGGCGGAGTTTTCACGGCCGTCCGATATACGCTACCATCTGAGCTGTCTATCCCCTTCCCTCCCCCTCGCCGGCTCTCTGCCTTTCTCCTCCCCTCCAGCTGTTTGCAACGGGAAGGGGTGGGGTGGGGTGGGGCGGAGCTAAGTTCCCACCCCCTACCTGCCCCCTGTCCGCAGACAGCAATAGGAGGGGACGGGATGGAGATTTGCCTGGCCCCCTCCAGTTGCAAACAGCTGGAGCGGAGGAGAGAGGCAAAGAGTCGACAAGGGGGAGGGAAGGGGATAGACAGCTCAAATGGTAGCTTATATCAGTTGCCCGTGAAAACGGCAGCTAATATACTCGCTTGTGAATAAGCCATATAAGTGTGAAATCTACTGCACCAAATCAGCTACATGTGACAAAGTAGGTCCAACGTGTTAGATGGGGGTCTCTAATAAACTGTCCGTTCCGTGTAATTCTACTTTAATGACAGATGTCCTAGAATGCCTCAATTTTGGTAACATACAAGATCCATTGATGTCTCGTAGGGAGTTATGACATCTTCTGATAGACATAAATTTTCCATTTGCATAGCTGTGTGGGGGCTCATTTCTTGTGGGACGTCCTGTAGTTTCTATTTTTTACCATTTTGGAATACATACGACTTTTTGCTTGTTTTGTATTAAACTTTTTCTTGGAGATGAGGGTGAACAAAAAAGCACAATTCTGGTGTTGCATTTTTTTTTTATCTGATGACATTCAGACAAGATAAATAATGCATTGCTTTGACAAATCGGACTTTTAGGGACGCAGTGATGCAAAATATGGTTTATTTTTCTTTTGATTTTTTTTAGCATGAATATGGGAAATGGGTGTTTTCTTTTAAACCTTTCTTACCTTTTATTTTTTTAATAAACAAAACTTTTTTACGCATTTTTTGGGGGACCTGAACTTGCGATGGCTTGATCGCCTGCAGTATGAGGTAATATCATAGTTTTACATTATACCACTATGTGACAGGCAGTTCACATCACAGCCATGACTTCATAGGCAATCTGCTAACCTCACAACCCCTTTAAACCTCAGTTACAACAATATCAACCTTTTTGTTTCTGTTGGCTTCTTTTCCACTCTGTCCTCATCTCCTCTTGTTGCAGTATCAGTGCGGAGCTTTCCAGGAAGTGTTGTCTTTATCCCAGGGGTAGACAACCTTGATACATAGATTTGCTAGAAGAATGTGGAAAGTTGTCAAGATCTGCCACAATGAAAATAAGAGTATTTACAAGAAACTGACTATTCTGCCCCCGCCGTACGTGTGAGCTCTGACGCATGTGAGGACAGACTATACAAGCTATGGTAGGTAGTTCAACTCCATAATCTATTCACTCGCTCTACACATACCAGTTGCATGTGAAGACTTCAAGAAGGAGATGCAATGGTGAAACTTCAGTAACTTTATTTGACCGTTCCTTGAGTTGTGAAATCAATAAAGTCAAAGGAAAATCCTCTCCTCAGGTCTGTGATGTCTATCCTGTGCAAAAACAAGCTGGCACTGCCCAATGAGCTAGTTATGACAAGAACCAGCAGCTGTTATATATACAAAAGTATTATGGTAGTTGCAGTACCAAATATACAAGCAACAATTATAAGAATGGCCACTAGATGGCAGCAAAGTACAAGAATATAAACAGTGCATACGAATAATGTAATCACTTGGCTCATGTCATTAACTCATTCTTAGCTGTGACAGCACACTGACCCCACTACTTTTTCTTCTTTAGGCCGGCTTCACACAGGCGTATGTGTATTTGCGTGTGCGTGAGTATAGTGTTTTTTGTGTGAAAAACATAGCTTTTTTGCACGCACATCAACATATTTTACTGTACTTTCTGCACCCGCTAGGCATAATCATTTTCACATGGCAAACAAGGACTCACCAATTGATTTGGCTAATTAGAACTGTTGTAGTAAAGTTATATTAATGGGTGCAGATCATTATGGGCTTAGATCTGTCAGTCTGAACATTCCAGGAAGAACAGGTTCGAGTCGGGGGTTTTTGAGTACAACTGTAATGTCTCCAGTGAACTCAAGGGGGCAGCAAATTACTTGAGATATCTGCAGTCTATAAACTTTTTGCACAACTCTTTCACATAGGATAAAAACATAGAATAGCCACACATTTCCCCTGCAAGGAGTATTACTTAAAGGGGTTGTCCCGAGGCAGCAAGTGGGTCTATACACTTCTGTATGGCCATAATAATGCACTTTGTAATATACATTGTGCATTAATTATGAGCCATACAGAAGTTATCAAAAGTTTTATACTTACCTGCTCCGTTGCTAGCGTCCTCGTCTCCATGGTGCCGACTAATTTTCGGCCTCCGATGGCCAAATTAGCCGCGCTTGCGCAGTCCGGGTCTTCTGTAGTCTTCTATGGAGCCGCTCGTGCCAGAGAGCGGCTCCGTGTAGCTCCGCCCCGTCACGTGCCGATTCCAGCCAATCAGGAGGCTGGAATCGGCAGTGGACCGCACAGAAGAGCTGCGGTCCACGAAGACAGAGGATCCCGGCGGCCATCTTCAGCGGTAAGTATTGAAGTCACCGGAGCGCGGGGATTAAGGTAAGCGCTCCGGTAAGCTTCCTTTACTTCCCTGCATCGGGGTTGTCTCGCGCCGAACGGGGGGGGGGTTGAAAAAAAAAAAAACCCGTTTCGGCGCGGGACATCTCCTTTAAGAAGACCCAGTGGGGGAAAGAGTAATCATGTAACACATGGCATTTGTTATATAGGCACTCCATTTCTATCAGACTTTCCAGAATTCAATAAAACAAGCAAATATAGGAAGCTTTCTAAATATATAAGAGAAAATACTTCTTTCTTCACTCATCAGTTTCCTTTCTTCTCCCTTTCCACATAAACTCTTCACTCACTCTGAAAAACTGCTAAAATCCGTCTTGGTTAACAAAACAGGCTAAGACTCACTGACAAGCCAGACTACATGCTGACTGTAGAAGTCTATGGAGAGAAGGAGAAGATAATCTAAATGAGAGAGAAACAAAGAAACACACACAGAGATGCTGCTGCAGGTAATAGTAAGTGTTTTACTGTCTCACAGCTACTGGAATCACATCTACACTGCTCAGTACTGCAATATAATGTCCAACATGTTGCTGCTCCGTGTCTATATATGACATAGTGACATGGGTGCAGGATCACGTTTTCTCTGTGTGCATAGTATGGAAAACATTATAGCACTAGTATAGAACCACCAGCTCAGGGGAAACTGAGAGTTCTGAAAAATGTTATATGTGAAACTACCCTTGGGCCATACTGTGTGGATTTGCTGTGGATTTTCCTTCCAGACTTTGCACAGAGTGTGCACAATAAACAGAATAGATTTCCATGAGTTCATTCACATGTGCGTATTTTTCATGTGCATTTTGGTTCCGCAAAAAACCTGCAGCACGCCGTATTATTCTGCATATTCACACGCCCAAAGTCCCCATAGAAGTCAATGGGGATGCACAAATGCGCACGCCTGTGTAACTGTGCAAGAAAAAGAATACACTTGGAGCTCATTAGATTAATTAGTCATTTAAATCTGAGCGTCTTTTAGCCACGTGCAGATGAACATGCTTTGGGGGGTAAAATTAGAGTTAGAAACGCCAATACGTGGGCAAAAAAGCATTGTGAAGTCTAACAAAGTTGCACTGAGGCGTGCGCAAATGCACCTATGGCTGTGTGAAGGGGGCCTTACAGTACTAGCAATGTGGATGAAATTTTCAAAATCTTGTCCACACGCTGCGGAAAAAAAAATTGCTGCGGAAATGGACCTGCAGTGCAGAATTTTAATTTTGTGGTGCGGGTTTTGAAGTGGCTTTGCACTGCTTTGAATGTCCAGGACGGAAACGTTGCAGCAAATTCCATCCTGTGTGAATATAGAGTAAAAAAAAGCCTTGACCTTACGTCCCCTCGTCCTCATGGCTTACAGTTCATTCAGTGCAGCTGCTGACCTCTCATGGCATCTGCATTTATTACATGGTGTTCCCTTCTACAAACTCCTGTCTGTCCCAATATTTCATTACTCAGCTCACCCTGAGGCCACCTCTCTGCTGCCAGCGTCACCTTCCAGGTAACCCTTGCCTCACCTGGCACTCACCACCTTCTGTCTGAAGGTGCTTTTCCGTAGTAATAGAAGTAGTAGTTCGCCGATAATCGGTTGGCTTCTCGCGATCCAGCGAGAATCTGAGCAATTAGCGTTCAGCATAAACACGTGCAGCGACAGAACGACGAATGAGAATTTGTTTGCTTCTTGTTTGTCATTCGGTTTCCGCATGTAGAAAAACGAATGATGAATCGGCCGTGTGAACAGGCAGTCGCTCACTAACGAACTGATACAGCTGCCACCTGGAATAAGTGGAGCAGACATGAGATAGAGTGGCATGCTAATTCTCTAGTGCCGCTGACATTTTGTTCCATCAGGGCTCTTTCACATGGGCACTGCAATTTTTGGCTGCCCGAATCGCGGACAAAAAAAAAAAAAAAAAAAAAAAAAAAAAAAAAAAATCGCATGGACGGGAGAAAGACGCAACCAAGTTACGGCTAATTCTCCCATTTTCTTGCCCGTTCACACGGCAAGGCTGCTCGGAATTTCATGGGCCAGGGGGAAAGACCTTTGCGCTGCCACAGTCTCCTGATGGCTGATAGTGACAGTAGAAGCTCCCATAGAAACCTATGGGAGCTGCCGGCAAGAGGAGGGGGAGGGACTTTAGCAGCGCAAGCCGCTGCTAAACTCTCTCCCCCTTCCCTTTTCTCACGGCTCTCATAGGCTCCCATAGGAGTCTAGGGAAATGGCCAGCATATTCTGGCAAAAGACAGGACAAGTCCTATCTTTTCTGCCCTGTGTAAAAGCGGCCAGCTGGAATGCGGTATCTTTTCTGGCCAGCCGATTTTACGCATTGGAAAATTGAACAAATACATTAAAATACCAATGCTGCAGATGGTTGCAATTTTCGTGATAAAACGCTCGCGTGAAACCATCCTCAATGATATCTGTACATTGGTCGCACCTGTCTGACCTTGTGCGGCATCAGACCGCTATCACCTTGACGTCTCAGAGAAAAGAAGCATAAGTGCTTTGCGTTGTGAGATGCACAAATCCTGCGCAAATATGAACTCTTTTCTTTTGAATGAGGTCATACACATGAGCGATGTTTTCCTGCATGGCGCTGTGATGTCGCGGCATGTTTTATCTTGCACAGGTTCTTGCATCACAGCCCAATTGTTTGCGATGGGGCTGGCGGCAGCATTGCACCACATACTAGGTGCATGCGATGCAAAGTCTCCCATTGAAAACAATAGGAGAAACTCTGCGACTGCTTCTTCCCCGAAGCGATACAAAGCTTCGCATCCATGGTGAATTCACATGGCGGGGAGCGTGATATGGGGGATGAATCACAACCTCATATCACGCTCGCCAGTGTGAAGTTAGTCTGTGCGAAAAATCACTCATGTGAATAAATACGTTGAAATCAATTAGTTATTAACATTCCAGGGTGCATTCACCGGGGCGATAGGGAGTCGGATGCGACATTCTCACACTCTGTCTGTGTGCTATGCACTGTGTGGGAGACCGCATATCTGCATGTTCTATTCTCAGACTCACCTGAAAATACACATGCTGGGATTTTTGTGTCGTGCATCATTGCTGCATGAGAAAAATTGCCCATGTAAATACACGCGATGCAAATAGTTGGTTGCATTTTCGTGCATTCCACAATGCACAAAACTTGCACGATTTTCTTGCCCGTCTGAATGCATACTTATAGTGTGTTTTTATTTTTTTCTACTTACCTAGCTCGTCTGTCCACCCGGGGGGCTCCTGCTTGGTCCATGCAGCAAACTCATCTCTGCATTCAGCGTGTGCAGACACTGTTCTCTAGGTGTATGTGCGCACACACTACTGCAGAGACGACTCAGACGCACGGAACAAGCGGTGACTTCTGAGGCAGACAGACAGTGGGGGAAAAGAGAGGCAGGTAAGTACAACAGCACAGTCCTGGACTCAGTGACCCTTGTCACTCGCAGGACAACCCTATAGACATTAGACAATCCGCTGGTCCTGCCAAATGAAGCAGCTTTAGGATCCATTGCAAAATAAATTTATCAAATCCATCATGAATCCTTTAAAAAACAGACCCACAACATGAATGGATCCCTTACAAAATGTTTAAAGGTCCCATCATGTGACCTACGGTATATTTTGCATTTGTTTGCTGCCCTGTGCCAAAATCTAGTATTAAATGACCTTCGTTCGCTCTGATGTTTGCTCCCAGGTCATTAAACAGCAGAATATCTTTGCATTCGGAGAATTCACTGTTCTACGACCTTCTGAGTCAGCGGACACAATCGCCTGTACTTATATGGACTCGGACGTTTTCCGTATATCTGAACGCTAATCATGTGAACTTGTGAAGATCATTAACCCTATCTTTGTACAGAGAATAATGTCTCTTTCACACGAACGTATTTCTTAGGTGCGTAATGTGCAGTGAATCCTGGTCCGTATTACATACCGTAAGTATGGATATGTGTATATACGCACAAAATACGCAGGGAACTGTTATTTATTTACCAAATCAGTGGGATTTCGTGCAGCGTTTTTCACCGAAATGCGCATGCAAACTACATACATGTGAACAGAACCATTCAAATCAGTGGGTTCTATTCTCTGCGCAAATACGTCATGTGACACGGGCCTTATTGTGCTCTCCCCCGCCTGATCACACCCAGTCTCTCCCATTGTGGAAAGCGCAAACATTGACATAAAGTCACAAGTGTTTCAAGGAATAACACTACTAAAGAAAGAAATGCACACAAAGTTCAAGCGTCCTTATCACATATCAGTGCAAGCATTAAAAATACCATTGTCCTATCTTGGCTTAAACAAATCTCAAATTATCAGTGTTTTGCTAGGTATCAACATCGAAAATGTATCCTTAAAGGGAAAGCCCTTAGAATGAGTAGTCAATATCAGATCGGTGGGGTCAGGAGTGTTCCAGCGTCTTCTCACATGGTATGACAGCAGCTCAATTCCATTCAGGTGATTGGGGCAGAGATGCTATACCAGGAGCAGCCACTTTACAATGTGTAGCGAGCTGGGGTCGGCAGGCGTAGCACGAGTGGGTGCGCTAACTTTTGTTTGGTCGTGATGGTGGCTACACTGTCTAAGATGGCGACTTGTGCAGCAGGCAGATTGCAACTGAGTTTGTGTCAATAATAGAGATGAGCGAGCATACTCGCTAAGGGCAATTACTCGAGCGAACATTGTCCTTAGCGAGTACCTGCCTGCTCGGAAGAAAAGATTTGGGTGTCGGGGGGAGAGCGGGGAGTGGCGGGGGAGAGCAGGGGGTACGGAGGGGAGATCTCTCTCTCCCTCTCTCCTCCCCGCTCCCTCCTGCTCACTCCCGCAACTCACCACTCACCCGCGCCGGCACCCGAATATTTTCTTCCTTTTCTTCCGAGCAGGCAGGTACTCGCTAAGGACAATGCTCGCTCAAGTAATTGTCCTTAGCGAGTATGCTCGCTCATCTCTAGTCAATAACTATTAACAGTTCATGTATTGTTTAATTTGAGGCCAGTGCCTTTGAATGAGTTAGGACCACGAAATATAGAGACAAGTCCCAATAGGTTTACAGTAAAACTAAAGGCACACAGTTTACAGAATGCTTGCAGATATATAACAATGTTCACACTATTCTTCATTGAGCAGTAAATTCTTCAACAAGACCCTACACAGACGACATGACATGCATTTGTTCTTTAATTCTGCCCTCTGAAGAATGATCGGCTACCAGGCTAAGTTATTTGGCGACCGCACTGGGAGGTTGTTTGTGGAGTAATTGAGGGAATAATGCAAGCTCTCCTGTGGGGACACTGACTGCCGAATGTACAGGGTCAGGATAAACTCACAGCTGAATTGGCCACTTTTCCTTTCAGATTCCGCGGGGTCTGCCCTGTCTTAGATTCCTCCTTAAGCAGGGATGAAAAAGACACTGCTCTCCTTTCATTCTCCTCTCCAGCTGACTCCACAACTACACATTCTAGCTGGCTGGCCTCCAGACCCCAGCCTCCAGAACGGCTTAATTAGTCTCCATGCTAAACTAGTCCAGACCCCACACTCTGAAGAAGGACCCCTAACCGCACCCAAGTTCTGTCTCTTATACCTCCCCACCAACCAATCCTAGACTATGGGGAAACCTGCTACCCAATCCCAAGACTAACTAGGGATGACTGACAGGTAACAGAGTGGGTTAGGTAGCATACTGCAAAGTCATGCACAAGTTAGTTTGAGAGACACCAGACAGTAACTCTTAGGGCACAGACAAGGCCAATACACATAAACAGACATTAAGACACAGACAACCATACATACACATAGACATTCCGCCTGAGGTAGCTATGACAGTGCTGTGGGACCCCAACTCTGGGGTACTACAAATGTACGGTGCACTGCTGCAGCCCCGCTCGGACGCCATAGCCACTTTAAACTGGAGTTCTGGGTCAGAATCTGGAGTAAATACAAAGTCCATCCTTTGCTCTGGAAGATCTGTCCTGTCCTGCATTACTGTACATAGCCCATTTATTTAATTCTTCCCGTCCCGTATATGTACGCCCTGAGTGAGAAGGTGTTCCCATGAATGGGTGTACCGTTACATCCTATGGATGGTGCAGGCTCAGAAGATGAGCCCACGCCATCCTCAGAGGGAACCGACCCTAACTGACAGCCAACCTCACAGAGAACAACGATCTCTGACATTAACCCCTTAGGCCTCCTTCACAAGGGTGATTTCTCCACCTGGATTTGAGTGCAGAAATTTGCGCACGGGAATCGCAACCATTAAAACCCATAGGTTTCGGTAGGTGTGCTCACATTGGCCGATTTTCTGCATGAATTCTCGTCACCAGCAAAAATACGCGGCATGCTCTATTTTGGGCCGCATGTGCATACCTGAGGCTCCATAGGAGTCTATAGTGCATGCAAATGCACCCTTATCTCATACGAAATCACGCTATTTACAGCGCAATTTCACTGTCTTAATCAATAACATCAGGGACTAAGTAGACTTGCATGCCTACTCATTAGAATACCCCACCTGTTTAAGCATGGCGCGGTTGTCTCCCGCAGGGCAAGTAGCAGGGCAAAGAAGAGGAAGAAGCGTGGATCCGCTCACCAGAGGGGATAGGGTTCTATTCTGAAAGCAATCACGTCCTCCTCTGGCGAGTACGATTACAGCACGCTCGTGTGAAGGAAGCCTTACACAGCTTTTACACTAGAACGATCATCGCTAGTGCATGGAGGTGGAGCAGGACGGGGATCGTTCTGGACTATCCACCTCCATTTACAGTAAACAGGCAGTTGTCAATAAATGAATGACTACCTGTTTACACCGGCCGATCCGTCGCTCAGTTTTATGCATGCAGAAACTAAACGATTAACAAGAAGCAAACAAATTATTGTTTGTTGTTCATTCGGTGCATGCATTCAGACTAAATGACAATCTCTCAGATTCTCATTGGATGTGGGAATCTGAACTATTTATTGGCACGTGTAAAAGGACCCTTAGTGCAAGACAGTTAACTTTTCAACGTAATGTTCTACCCGTTTCTTACAGGTTCGGCGCTCCCAGATGTGGTTACGTGACTCGGATCTATATTGATTTCCGGTGACATTGTATTTGTCCTCATTGTATTTGTTCCTAGCGGGGCAATGTACGCCACATAACTACCCTGTTTCCCTGAAAATAAGACATAGCATGATTTTCCAGAATTTTTGAGGATGCAAAATGATTTTTCAGGCTTTTTGAGGATGCTTGAAATATAAGCCCTACTCCAAAATTAAGCGCTGCTAACAGTTAATTAAAAAAAGTCAATTTAAATAGTGTCCAGGCAGCTATACATGTAAAAAGGTTAAACCTTTTTGAACAAAAATTAATATAAGACACTGTCTTATTTTCGGGGAAACACGGTAGTGACGTCATGTTCATTGTCTGGCCGGGTGATCTGCTGGGGTCTGTAAAACTCAATAAGATTTGATAAAAATCAATAAGAAAGAAGCAACTAGTGAACGAATTTTTCCTCCTCATCTGGCTAGTAGCCATGTTTATACGGAACTGTCGTTTAGGGCCCTTTTACACGGGCCAATAAATAGTTCATATTTCAGCATTTAGCAGGAATCTGAATGATTATTGTTGAGTTTAGTAAATGCATGCACCTACTAAACTATGAATGAGAATTTGTTTGCTTCTCGTTTGTCATTCAGTTTCTACATGCAGAAAACTGAATGGGGGATCGGTCCGTGTAAATGGGCAGTCGATCACTTATGAACAACTGCCTGTTTATTGTGAATGGAGGCCAGAATGATTCCCGGCCCGTTCCACCTCCATTCACTGAGTGATGCTCGTTCCTGTGTAAAAGCACATGAGTGGTTATCGTTGGGATGCCCTGCCAACAAGGGCAGAGCTTTTTAGAGAGATCAGGGCTGGATAACCTCCATTGCCTGCCCTGGAATAGGGAAGTGCAGAGCTAGCTGGAGGACAGTAGCTGAGAACACAGCGGCCTTAAGTCTTTTGTGGAAGTCTACTGAATGGCGCATGTTAACGAGGCTCTCCTACTTGTGCACTGAAAACCCCAGACAAACATGATGAGTACTACATTATTGTAAGCCAACGTTCTTGGAAAATATCTGAAGTGGGTTTACTGTTCACCATGGTTACCGAGAAGTTAGATAATTGCACTTATCCCAGAAGAGCTGGTCTTGAACGATCGTAATACTGGAAATTGGACTGAGTTGCATCTTAGATGTGCCTAACTGTCTTCAGGCTGCTGATCGTTAGGGGAGAGTAGTTCCACAAAATATAGCAGTAGCTCTTCAAGGCTCCACGGAGGTGTTGGTGGTTCCGGTAGTACATTTGATTTCACGTCCCACCCATTGGTAGAGGTCATAGCGCTTATTGTTGAGGATTCTATATGATAGAGGGTCACTACTGCCATGACCCACAAAGCTGAAGTTGCACCCGTCTGTCATCAGCGCATTTATGTGCGTCAGTTGGAGCCACTCTTGGTGGGAGCACTCCAATGGTCAATGCCACCGGCCCTGGTGTAGACCACACTTAACCAAAAGTGTCATTTGCAAAAGGAAATTGTTCCATAGCGTTCAGTAAATTGTGTTAATCTGCAATGTAATCAAAGCGTGGTTGTCTGTTCCTGTTGACCCCGTTACAAAGTCATAATACGGGCACTAAAATGCAATTGAGGTATATTGTAAGAAAAAAATTAAGTTATTTCAAAGTGATAACCTTTAGGATCCACTTCTTTCCCGCCGGTCTTGGAATGACATATTTTTATTCCATGTGGACCGTTCTGTGTCATTCCTGTTGTATCTCAGCAGATCAGTAGTGCCCTCTACAGGTATGTTATGTTGTAATGTAGTTCCCACTAATGAATGAACTTGATGTGATTCTTCATAAAATGCTCCACCCAACAAACGGTTTATAAAGATAACCGTGCCATCATCAGACAAAAACAATAACTCCTGGACTCTGTAATAAATTACTTCACACCATCCCTATAGGATTTGGGTCCAGCTCTTGATTCTAGAGCCCTCATTTTCTGTTTTTAGCCGTTCCTTGGTAGATTTACCGATATGTGTAGGGTCATTGTCCTGTTGCAGGGGCCACTTTCACTGAGCTTTGATCTTCTGATTGATGGTTTCTCTCCACAAACACGCTCTTGTAAAATGAAAAACTCTTAACAACTTCTATGATTGTGAGCTGCCGAAGCCCTGATGCAACCAAATGCTCTATATAGAACGGAGCTGCACCGTGCATGCTCGACCGCCGCTCTATTCACATCTGTGTGACAGAGAGCGATTGACAAACGCATAAGTCACTGCCTGACCCATAGAAGTGAATGATCCCCAAAAGTCAGACATTTCTGCCTTTTCCTGTGGATAGAAGATAAGTGTCTTCAGTTGAAAAACCCTTTTAAGCTGAACACATGACAGGTCAATTCCTGAACCAAGGTGTTAATCTTTTACATCCCTATGTCTCTTAACTAGAGATGAGTGAGCGTACTCGGTAAGGACAGATACTCGAGCGAGTATCGTCCTTACCCAGTACCTGCCTGCTCGCCCGCAAAGATTTGGGTGCTGGCGGGGAGCGGGGAGCTGCGGGGGAGCGCCGGGGGGAGATCTCTCTCTCCTTCCCCCCCGCTCCCTCCTGCTCACTCCCGCAACACAGCGCTCACCGCCGCCGGCACCCGAATCTTTGCGGGCGAGCAGGCAGGTACTCGGTAAGGACGATACTCGCTCAAGTATCTGTCCTTACTGAGTACGCTGGCTCATCCCTACTCTTAACCCATTAACAACCATTTATGTCATCGGTATGCATGGTGAGTTTAAAGTGGGCTTGGGAGCCACGCCTGCTTCATACCCAGTCACTGTCAGCTGTTTCTGAAATTGGACAGCTGCCGACAGAAGCCAGACTTGGATCTAGCTCCAATTGCAGCAGTTTAGCTGCCGTGGTCAATGCTTACTGCAATGTCTAAGTAGCTGTCCAGAAGGGGGTCACCTAAAGCACCACATCAGTCCCCTGTAACACGATCGTGGGGATCCAATGGGCTGCCATGGCAGCCTGGTACCTAGTAAAAGCTCCATGTATCGATGCCTATTAAGCCCTGTCTATGGCAGTGCTTAATAAGCTGCAGGTAAAAGTTTAGTATACTGCAATACTGAAGTTTTGCAGTTTATTTTACAAGTGGTCAAGTAATGTTCAAGTTCCCTATGAGGAATAAAAAATGTAAAATGAAGCTTAATAAAAAAATATGAAATATTAGAAAAACTAAAAATGAGTCATAGACAGCTCTAAAAATCCCCTAACTTTTAAATACACTTTGTTTCAGTCCCAGATCTGATCTGAAGGATTGTAAATTCAGCTGATCGGTGGGGGGTCCGGGTCCACCACTTGGGATAGGATAGGTCATTAATAATCCTGGAAAACCCCTTTAATTTCTAACTGGATTTGCAGGTGCACTGCCAATGATAAAGCTGCAACATATTCCAAAGCATTGTACAGAGATTGTCCTCATCCCTATCAGTCCTTGATCTCTTTGAGGTTCCTAATCTAATTTCCTTATTTCAGGCACCCATTAGGGCCAGTTTCTTAAGAAGCCACTTGACCTCTCAGTGTGTGTTTGAAGTGTGGGGAGAAATCGGAGAACATAGAAACTCCAGTTTTATCAATTACAGACTATTGTTAGAAGGACAACAGATGTATAAGGTTTCTTTTAGATGGTACGATTATCGTTCAAAAAATCATTCAAACGAACGAAAGTGAACAATAATTGTTCAGTCTAAAAGCGAGCCAACGACTGAACAATGAACGAGAATCTGCAAGCAGAAAACGTATCGTTGGCTCGATCTGTTTAAACACTGATCATTCAGTGCTTCACATAGTGAATGTAAAAGATTGCATGAGAAATGAACAATTCTTATTGAACGAGTCAACAAAGAATCTGCTTGTCTAAACAGGCTGCATGAGAGCCAATGAGCTGGTGATGACATCACTAGCTTGTTCGCTCATACAATCAACAATTGTGCCATCTAAGGCCTCATGTCCACGGGGAAAAGAAGATTTTAAATCCGCAGCGGATCACCCGCACGAGGATCCGCACCCCATAGGGATGCATTGACCACCCCGCGGGTATATAAATACCCGCGGATGGTCAATAAAAGTGAATTACAAAAATCCTGGAGCATGAAAAAAATGGACATGCTCCATTTAGGTGAAGCCTATGGAAGCCGTCCGGATCCGCAGGAGACCCGCGCCTGAATTAAACTCACCTGCTCCGGGCGATGCAGATCTTCCTTCCTTCGTGGCAGGATCTTCTTTCTTCGGCCCGGTGGATGTGCCCGGCGCATGCGCGTGGCACTCTGCCGGCGTGCCGAGCACATCCGCCGGGCTGAAGAAAGAAGATCCGGCCGCGAAGAAGAGAAGACCTGCACGGTCCGCTGCGGGTAAGTTTATTCTGATTTAATGCCTCATGTCCGCGGGGCAGGAGGGACCCGCTACGGATTCTCCATGGAGAATCCGTAGCGGGCCTGATTTTCCCTGTGGACATGAAGCCTAAAAGGGCCCTAAATTGTGAATCTTCTACTTATAAGTACCCATACATTCTATAAAGCTGTTGTCCAAAATGTTTGGACAACACCGGCTACCTCTCCCGACACCCCCTTGGCTTCGCTAAGTGTGAATGTGTTCTGCATGTATAGAGGGGAGAAAGCTGCTGCCGGAGTAGTCTAGCAGCAGTCCATCTCCTGAGAACAAAAGATCCGGTAGTTGAAAAAAAAATTCCTTCCTTACTCCAATCTGGCAATTGGAATAATCCCCGGATCACCGACCATTTTGAAGTATTCAGTGATATAACTTGTATCGCTCAGGAAAGACGTCCTAGGTCCCCCTGTACTCTTTTAGTGAGTTCACCATCAGCACGTCCTCAGGCAGACAGCTCCATAGTCTCACTGCTCTTACAGTAAAGAACCCCCTTCTATGTTGGTGTAGAAACCTTCTTGCCTCTAGACATAACGAGTGTCCCCTTGTTACAGTCACAGTCCTGGGAGATGGGAAAGATTTCTGTATAGTCCCCTGATATAGCCATACATAGTGTGATTATGAAGGTGTTCTACTTCTCCACTTGTAGATCTCCTAAAGAAGTTGGCTAATGAAGGCAAATCCTTTTTAAACAGAAGTTGTCCCAGTGATCAGCTAATCACAGGGTGTCCAGCCTCTCTAATCCCAGACAGTAAACTGTAATCTGCAGGTAAAGACATTTTCTCTGTAGTGGCCATTGCAGTGGAAATGTAGCATCAAGTGAATGGTTGATGGGGGCTCTCTCTATAACACTGATAAGTTTTATATCATTAGACATCCCCTGAAATAGCAGTTACACTAAGGGACCTTTTAGACGAGACAATTAATTTTTTGCATGAACGAATGACTTAACCCCTTAGTGACGGCCCTATAGTGGTTTTACGTCCTGCTGTTGCAGGACGTGTATGGAGGGAGATAGCTCCGCTATCTCCCTCCATACAGCGCGGGCGTCTGCTGTTTATTACAGCTGACACCCGCGGGCAATAGCCGCGTTTGGCCGTTCGCGGCTATTAACCCTTTAAATGCCGCTGTCAATTCTGACAGCGGCATTTAAATCCCCCGGACATCGGGGGAGCCGTGCAGCTGTCATGGCAGCTGGGGGCCTTCTGAAAGGCCCCAGGGCTGCCTTAGCAGACTGCCTGTCAAGCTAGCCCTGTGGGGTAGCTTGATAGACTGCCTGTCAAAAAGCAGTATGACGTAATGCTATAGCATTACTGCTGGAGCAATCAATGCATCGCAAGTTGTTGTCCTCTAGGAGGACTAAAAGAAAGTTTAAAAATAGGATCAATAAAGTTTTAGTAATTATTAAAAAAAAAGTAATAAAAGTTCAAAACCCCCCCTTTTGCCATATTTGCAATAAAAAAAATCAAAATAATAAAGCAAAAATACGTGTTTGGTATTGCTGCATCCGTAAAAGTCCTATCTATCCAAGTAATGTATTATTTACCCCGCATGGGGAACGTGGTCCGAAAAAAAAAATAAAGAACGCCCGAAATGCACTTTTTTGGTCACCTATCTCTGGGAAAAAAATGTAATAAAAAGCAATCAAAAAGTCAATTGTGTGCAAAAATGGTACCAACGGAAACGACAGGACATACCGCACAAAACGAGCCCTCACATAACTATGTCGACAGAAAAATAAAGAAGTTATTGTGCGCAGAAAATGGACACAGAAAATAATTTTAAAAAGTTAAATATCTTAAAAAAAAATACAAGTAGTACAGCAAAAAAAAACTATATGAGTTTGGTATCGTAGTAATCGTACTGACCCATAGAATAAAGATATCAGGTCATTTTTGTTGCAGTTTGTGCGCCGTAGAAACAGGACGCACCAGAAGATGGTGGAATGTCGTTTTTTTCCATTTCTCTCTGCTTAGAATTTTTAAAAAGTTTTTCAGTATATTATATGGTACAATAAATAGCATCATTGAAAAATACAACTCGTCCCGCAAAAAACAAGCCCTCATACAGCGACGTCGATGGAGAAATAAAAGAGCTACGATTTTTTTTTAAAGAGAGGAGGAAAAAACGAAAATGGAAAGAAGCAAAAAAGCTCCGTCACTAAGGGGTTAATTATTAGCTTGTTTGCTCGTGCACTCTATTTATACAGGCAGGTACATCGCTGGCTTGAATTAGCTTGAATTAGCTCAGAATCATTCAGTCCTTCATATTCGCTGTATAAATGACTGAGAAGGACTGAATAAGTGAACGAGCCAACGATGCCTGCATAAAATGAATGACAGGCGAAGAGCGAACAATTAGCGTTCAGTCGTTGGTTTGCATTTAAATTAAATCGTTCATTTTTGCTTGTGGGGGACAGTTGAGGCCCCTGAACAGTATATGGACCACTTCACCGGAAGCTATTTGTTATACGGCACGGCAGGGGTTAAGTGACAGCGCTAGACTTTCCTTAAAGGGGTATAGAGGGGTGATACCGCTGGTCTTTTATCTGTTCCGTTAATGCATTTTGAGTGTGTATTCCTTTAAAGCTCAGGTGACTTCAGGTGTCTTGGAGCAACCGGAAAGGGGGACGGTCAGCACCATCTTATGGTGGCCCCATTGGAGGGTTAACAGGACATTGAGAGGACATGCGAAGAGAGCTCTACCCTTGTGTGTCGACGAACCGTAAGTTCTGATGGAGTGGGCTTCAGTTGAGGATCAGAGTTCATAATCTCATCAGAGTATTCTAGTGGGATTAACAGAAGCTTCAAGCCCAACTGTCCAAGATCCCGCTGATCCATCTGTATAAGCCAACACCGCTGTGAGTTCTGCCAAACCAATAAGGCCGTTGTATTACACGATGTGGTGTGGATCTGACAATTACTCTGCTCCAAAGGGGCAGTATACTGTGGCTTGCAGCCAGGACCTAAAGTGAACGGGAGTGAACACATCCCTGCAGCTCCCCAACTCCAGTGGCCTGACCACCAACCAGCACACCGCTGAAGGTGAAGGTCATGCGCCTTAATGGCCAACTAATTTTGCAGTTTTTCTCATTGTCGCATTCCAGGAGCCATACGTTTTAAAGTTTTTTCTGTCGACATAGCCATACGAGGCCTTGTTTTTGCGAGACAAGTTTTTTTTTTTTTAATGGCATCATTTTTGGGTGCATGTATTGTATAACTTTTATTTATTTATTTTTTTAAGGCGGATTGGGGGAAAAAAAGAAATTCTGCTATTTGTTTTTGGGAATGCATTTTTATGGGGTCCAGTGTGCAGAATAAATAATGTGATAACATTATCCTCGGGGTCCGCGCGATTCCGGCGATACCAAGTTTATACCGTTTGTTTATGTTTTGCTCTTTTTCTACACCAAGACTAGAGATGAGCGAACGTACTCGTCCGAGCTTGATATTCGTGCGAATATTACGGTGTTCGGGATGCTCATTACTCGTAACGAGTACCACGCGGTGTTCCGGTTACTTTCAGTTTCCTCTCTGAGACGTTAGCGCGCTTTTCTGGCCAATTGAAAGACAGGGAAGGCATTACAACTTCCCCCTGTGACGTTCAAGCCCTATACCACCCCCCTGCTGTGAGTGGCTGGGGAGATCTGATGTCACCCGAGTATAAAAGTCGGCCCCTCCCGCGGCTCGCCACACATGCCTTGTGAGTTAGCTGAGGGAAAGTGCTGTTCTATTGGAGTTGCTGTAGGGAGAGTGTTTGTAGTGAGTGTAGGCTTCAAGAACCCCAACGGTCCTTCTTAGGGCCACATCTACGTGTGTGCAGGCTGCTGTTAGCAGTGGAAATTTTTTTTTTTTTTTTCTCAAAATCGGCAGTGCAGAGCATTGCACCCGGTATTAGGGACAGAAGTGGTGCTTAGGCAGGGAGAGTGTTAGGAGTGAGTGTAGCCTTCAAGAACCTCAACCGTCCTTTCTAGGGCCAAATTTAACCGTGTGCAGTACTGTGCTGGCTGCTGTTAGCAGTGTTGCATTTTTTTTTTTTTTCAAAAAATCGTCTGTGCAGAGCATTGCACCCTCCATTGATACTACAGGGACAGAATTGTGTAGGCAGGGCCACAACACAGTTATTGTTCATTGAATATCCGCAGTGGGGCCCTCCCTTTGCAAAAAAGCAGGGAAAAAATTATATTTGGGCTGCCTGTGTCAGTCCTAAGGTCTCCGTGTACGTGTGTGCTGCGTGGAGAACGTACAAAAATCAAACGCAACCAGCTACGGTTTACTGCAGGCTTGCGCCATTGTCTTTCCTGACTGGCAAATACCTGCTCTGCCAGAGTTAATAACTCTGCTACACTAAAGTTGTGTGACACTTTTTCAGGGCCACACCACAGTTATTAAACGTATTGTTCATTGAATATCCGCAGTGGGGCCCTCCCTTTGCAAAAAAGCGAATTCAATTAATTATATTTGGCCTGCCTGTGTCAGTCCTAAGGTCTCCGTGTACGTGTGTGCTGCGTGGAGAACGTACAAAAATCAAACGCAACCAGCTACGGTTTACTGCAGGCTTGCGCCATTGTCTTTCCTGACTGGCAAATACCTGCTCTGCCAGAGTTAATAACTCTGCTACACTAAAGTTGTGTGACACTTTTTCAGGGCCACACCACAGTTATTAAACGTATTGTTCATTGAATATCCGCAGTGGGGCCCTCCCTTTGCAAAAAAGCGAATTCAATTAATTATATTTGGCCTGCCTGTGTCAGTCCTAAGGTCTCCGTGTACGTGTGTGCTGCGTGGAGAACGTACAAAAATCAAACGCAACCAGCTACGGTTTACTGCAGGCTTGCGCCATTGTCTTTCCTGACTGGCAAATACCTGCTCTGCCAGAGTTAATAACTCTGCTACACTAAAGTTGTGTGACACTTTTTCAGGGCCACACCACAGTTATTAAACGTATTGTTCATTGAATATCCGCAGTGGGGCCTTCCCTTTGCAAAAAAGCGAATTAATTATATTTGGCCTGCAGGCTTGCGCCAATTTATTTCCTGCCTGGGAAATCAAATCACTGGTAATACAGCATGCTGAGGGGTAGGGGTAGGCCTAGAGGACGTGGACGCGGCCGAGGACGCGGAGGGCCAAGTGAGGGTGTGGGCACAGGCCGAGCTCCTGATCCAGGTGTGTCGCAGCCGACTGCTGCGCGATTAGGAGAGAGGCACGTTTCTGGCGTCCCCACATTCATCGCCCAATTAATGGGTCCACGCGGGAGACCTTTATTAGAAAATGAGCAGTGTGAGCAGGTCCTGTCCTGGATGGCAGAAAGTGCTTCGAGCAAGCTATCATCCACCCAGAGTTCTGCGCCGTCCAGTGCTGCAAATCCGAATCCTCTGTCTGCTGCTCCTCCTTCCTCCCAGCCTCCTCACTCCACTACAATGACACATGCTCAGGAGCGGGAACACTCCCAGGAACTTTTCTCGGGCCCCTGCTCAGATTGGGCAGCAGTGGTTCCTCTACCACCAGAGGAGTTTATCGTCACTGATGCACAACCATTGGAAAGTTCCCGGGGTCCGGGGGATGAGGCTGGGGACTTCCGCCAACTGTCTCAAGACCTTTCAGTGGGTGAGGAGGACGATGACGATGAGACACAGTTGTCTTGCAGTGAGGTAGTAGTAAGGGCAGTAAGTCCGAGGGAGCAGCGCACAGAGGATTCGGAGGAAGAGCAGCAGGACGATGAGGTGACTGACCCCACCTGGTGTGCAACGCCTACACAGGACAGGTCTTCAGAGGGGGAGGCACGGGCAGCAGCAGGGCAGGTTGCAAGAGGCAGTGCGGTGGCCAGGGGTAGAGGCAGGGCCAGACCGAATAATCCACCAACTGTTTCCCAAAGCGCCCCCTCGCGCCATGCCACCCTGCAGAGGCCGAGGTGCTCTAAGGTCTGGCAGTTTTTCACAGAGACGCCTGACGACCGACGAACAGTGGTGTGCAACCTTTGTCGCGCCAAGATCAGCCGGGGAGCCACCACCAACAGCCTCACCACCACCAGCATGCGCAGACATATGATGGCCAAGCACCCCACAAGGTGGGACGAAGGCCGTTCACCGCCTCCGGTTTGCACCGCTGCCTCTCCCCCTGTGCCCCAACCTGCCACTGAGATACAACCCCCCTCTCAGGACACAGGCACGACCGTCTCATGGCCTGCACCCACACCCTCACCTCCGCTGTCCTCGGCCCAATCCAGCAATGTCTCGCACCGCACCGTCCAGCCGTCGCTAGCGCAAGTCTTTGAGCGGAAGCGCAAGTACGCCGCCACGCACCCGCACGCTCAATCGTTAACCGTCCACATAGCCAAATTTATCAGCCTTGAGATGCTGCCGTATAGGGTTGTGGAAACGGAGTCCTTCAAAGCATGATGGCGGCGGCGGCCCCGCGCTACTCAGTTCCCAGTCGCCACTACTTTTCCCGATGTGCCGTCCCAGCCCTGCACGACCACGTCTCCCGCAACATTGTACGCGCCCTCACCAATGCGGTTAGTGGCAAGGTCCACTTAACTACGGACACGTGGACAAGCACAGGCGGGCAGGGCCACTACATCTCCCTGACGGCACATTGGGTGAATTTAGTGGAGGCTGGGACAGAGTCAGAGCCTGGGACCGCTCACGTCCTACCCACCCCCAGAATTGCGGGCCCCAGCTCGGTGGTGGTATGTTCGGCGGTGTATGCTTCTTCCACTAAAGCACCCTCCTCCTCCTCCTCCTCCTCAACCTCTGTCTCGCAATCTAGATGTGTCAGCAGCAGCAGGACGTCGCCAGCAGTCGGTGTCGCGCGGCATGGCAGCACAGCGGTGGGCAAGCGTCAGCAGGCCGTGCTGAAACTACTCAGCTTAGGAGATAGGAGGCACACAGCCCACGAACTGCTGCAGGGTCTGACAGAGCAGACCGACCGTTGGCTTGCGCCGCTGAGCCTCCAACCGGGCATGGTCGTGTGTGACAACGGCCGTAACCTGGTGGCGGCTCTGCAGCTCGGCAGCCTCACGCACGTGCCATGCCTGGCCCACGTCTTTAATTTGGTGGTTCAGCGCTTTCTGAAAAGCTACCCTCGCTTGTCAGACCTGCTCGTAAAGGTGCGCCGGCTCTGCGCACATTTCCGCAAGTCCCACACGGACGCTGCCACCCTGCGCACCCTGCAACATCGCTTTAATCTGCCAGTGCACCGACTGCTGTGCGACGTGCCCACACGGTGGACCTCTACGCTCCACATGTTGGCTAGGCTCTATGAGCAGCGTAGAGCTATAGTGGAATACCAACTCCAACATGGGCGGCGCAGTGGGAGTCAGCCTCCTCAATTCTTTTCAGAAGAGTGGGCCTGGTTGGCAGACATCTGCCAGGTCCTTCGAAACTTTGAGGAGTCTACCCAGGTGGTGAGCGGCGATGCTGCAATCATTAGCATCACCATTCCTCTGCTATGCATCTTGAGAACTTCCCTGCAAACCATAAAGGCAGCCGCTTTGCGCTCGGAAACCGAGCCGGGGGAAGACAGTATGTCGCTGGATAGTCAGAGCACCCTCCTGTCTATATCTCAGCGCGTTCAGGAGGAGGAGGAGGAGCATGAGGAGGATGAGGAGGAGGGGGAAGAGACAGCTTGGCCCACTGCTGACCGTACCCATGCTGCTTGCCTGTCATCATTTCAGAGTGTATGGCCTGAGGAGGAGGAGGAGGAGGAGGAGGATCCTGAAAGTGATCTTCCTAGTGCGGACAGCCATGTGTTGCGTACAGGTACCCTGGCACACATGGCTGACTTCATGTTAGGATGCCTTTCTCGTGACCCTCGCATTCAACGCATTCTGGCCACTACGGATTACTGGGTGTACACACTGCTCGACCCACGCTATAAGGAGAACCTTCCCAGTCTCATTCCCGAAGAGGAAAGGGGTTCGAGAGTGTTGCTATACCACAGGACCCTGGCGGACAAGCTGATGGTAAAATTCCCATCCGACAGCGCTAGTGGCAGAAGGCGCAGTTCCGAGGGCCAGGTAGCAGGGGAGGTGCGTAGATCGAGCAGCATGTACAGCCCAGGCAGTGCAACAGTCTTTAAGGGCCTGGCCAGCTTTATGGCTCCCCAGCAAGACTGTGTCACCGCTCCCCAGTCAAGGCTGAGTCGGCGGGAGCACTGTAAAAGGATGGTGAGGGAGTACGTAGCGGATCGCACGACCATCCTCGGTGACGCCTCTGCTCCCTACAACTACTGGGTGTCGAAGCTGGACACGTGGCCTGAACTAGCGCTGTATGCCCTGGAGGTGCTTGCTTGTCCTGCGGCTAGCGTCTTGTCGGAGAGGGTGTTTAGTGCAGCTGGGGGAATCATCACAGATAAGCGTACCCGCCTGTCAACCGACAGTGCCGACAGGCTAACACTCATCAAGATGAACAAAGCCTGGATTTCCCCAGACTTCTCTTCTCCACCAGCGGACAGCAGCGATACGTAAGCAATACGTAGGCTGCACCCGCGGATGGAAGCTACGTTCTCTCTCACCATCCAAAACGGGGACATTTCTGCTTCATCAATCTGTGTATAATATTCCTCCTCCTCCTCCTGCTCCTCCTCCTGAAACCTCACGTAATCACGCTGAACGGGCAATTTTTCTTAGGGCCACAAGGCTCACTCATCTAATTTTTCTAAACAATTTTTATATGTTTCAATGCTCATTAAAGCGTTGAAACTTTAACTTGAACCAATTTTTCGTTAAACTGGGCTGCCTCCAGGCCTAGTTACCACTTAAGCCACATTAACCAAAGCGATTAATGGGTTTCACCTGCCATCTTGGTTGGGCATGGCCAATTTTTACTGAGGTACATTGGTACTGTTGGTACACCAATTTTTTTGGGCCCTCACCTACAGTGTAATCATAGCAATTTGTATGTTCTTCGCCTGCACTCATGGTACAGAAGTGTGTGTGGGGTTGGCCTACACTTTAGCTACATAAATGTAACTTGGGCCTTGGCTATACTGCAGCTACTGAAATGGAACTAAGACTGCGCTCCCGCTATACTGCTGCTTCGGAATTGTTACTGGGGCCTGTCTTGAGTGCTACTATTGCTGACATGGAACGAAGACTGCGCTCCCGCTATACTGCTGCTTCGGAATTGTTACTGGGGCCTGTCTTGAGTGCTACTATTGCTGACATGGAACGAAGACTGCGCTCCCGCTATACTGCTGCTTCGGAATTGTTACTGGGGCTTGTCTTGAGTGCTACTATTGCTGACATGGAACGAAGACTGCGTTCCCGCTATAATGCTGCTAGTGACATGTTAGTGGGGCCTGTCCTAATGCTACGGCTGAAATGTTACTAATTATGGGCTCTGCCTATACCGCTGCTAATGGTATGTCTCTGGGGTGTGGAAACAGAGGCTTCCCAAAGACATGATGGCGGCGAGGCCATTTCCCACCAACGCGGTTACTGTTAAGGTGCATATAACCACGGACACGTGGAGAGGACACGTAGTGCCTCAAAAACATCCCCCTCCTCCTCCAACAGGGAAAACATTCTTGGCAAATGCCTTTGCATTGGTTCGTCTGGTGGCAGTCCAAGAATTTCACCTTTACCGACACTACAAGAGAGCCCCCCCACCATCCCCCCTCCACGGCCCACTTAATCCTGGCCACATTCCGAAAACCAACAAAATAAAACCGCGCTACTAGGTGCGCAGTCACCACCACATTACCACCAACGCGGTTACTGTTAAGGTACATATTACCAGTCTGACTGGGGCATGCAGACACCTTGACAGAATGAATAGTGTGTGGCACATAGGTTCCCCATTGCTCTGCCCACGTGTGCAGCTCCTGATGGCGGTGGCACAGGATTCTATTTCTCATTGCTTCTGTACAGCATTGTGGGCTATCGCCCCGCCCCTTTTAAAGAGGGTCGCTGCCTAGCCGTGCCAACCCCTCTGCAGTGTGTGCCTGCGGTTCCTCCTCATGGCAGACGCACTTCTAAATAGACATGAGGGTGGTGTGGCATGAGGGCAGCTGAAGGCTGCGCAGGGACACTTTGGTATGCGCTGTGGGGGGGAGGGGGGGCGGTTGGTCAGCATGTAACCCAGGAGAAGTGGCAGTGGAGTGTCATGCAGGCAGTGATTGTGCTTTGTTGGAGGTAGTGTGGTGCTTAGCTAAGGTATGCCTTGCTAATGAGGGCTTTTCAGAAGTAAAAGTTTTTGGGAGGGGGGGGGGGGCCCACTCTTGCCGGTATTGTGGCTTAATAGTGGGACCTGTGAACTTGAGATGCAGCCCAACATGTAGCCCCTCGCCTGCCCTGTCCATTGCTGTGTCGTTCCCATCACTTTCTTGAATTGCCCAGATTTTCACACATGAAAACCTTAGCGAGCATCGGCGAAATACAAAAATGCTCCGGTCGCCCATTGACTTCAATGGGGTTCGTTACTCGAAACGAACCCTCGAGCATCGCGGTCATTTCGTTCCGAGTAATGAGCACCCGAGCATTTTGGTGCTCGCTCATCTCTAACCAAGACCTTTTCTTTAAAGATTTGTTATGTTCCAAGAGCCACAACATTCTCATTTTTCCATCGACGGAGCTCTATGGGCGCTGGTTTTTTTGTGGGATGAGCTCTAGTCTTCCTTTATACCATTTTTGGGAACATTAAACATTTGGATTGCTTTTTATTCAATTTTTTTCTAGAGACAAGATTAACAAAATCTGCAATTCTGGCCTGTTATTTAACTTTTAGCGGCAATCAGCATGCAGTATAAATGATATGTTACATCGATTCTGCAGGCCAGTATGATTATGTCAATACTACATTTATATATATTTCTTGCAGCTTTTACACACTTGTGTAAAAAAATGTATTTTTGGTTTATCGTTGCATTCTTTTTTCTTTTTTGTCAACAGTTCCGTGAAAGTTTTTTTTTTTGCAGGATGAGTCGTACTTTTTAATGGTACCATTCATTAATCCATGTGATGTTTCAATCACTTTCTATTCCGTTTTTTGTAAGGTGAGATAGGTAAAATGAGCTATTTTCGCCATGTATTTTGTATTCTTTTTCATGACATGCAGTGTGTGGGTTGAATAATGTACTAACTTATTTCTCTGGGTCATTACAAACGCAGCGATACCACATATGTCATTTTTATTTTTTTTACCTAGTGAAGGAAGAAAGATGGGGTTTTGGCGTTTTTTTATAAATTTTATTATTTATTTTACACTTTTTAGTTTTGCCCCTTGATTATCACCATATTTTATGATTCTAATATACTACTATACATCAGTATAGGCCTCATAGACCACCATAGCTGGCAGACCCGGAGGCTATATTCAAGCCTACGGATGCCCTAGCAACCCATCGAAACCCAGCGATCACATCCCTCTGAAGACTTTTACATGCCGCGGTTGCACTGACTACAGTGTGTACAGGGTTAAACACCGGAGATCTGAAGTTTCTTCAGTCCCTGGTGTTAGAGCAAGTGCCCGGCTGTCTTCCGACAGCCAAGCACCCGATCTCCCTGACATCGGAGACCCGTGCCGAGCTTCTAATAAAGCCCATTAACGGCTGCATTCAAAACACGTATGGGCGGCCGTTAAGGGGTTAAATGGTATTCCTCTTTTATTAAGTAAAGGCATATTTTTTACGATATGCCATTAACTTATGATTTAACCTTTGAAACCTGCAATGATGGGGGCCTCAGCGCTGATTTAGCGTTACACCCCCTTATAGATTTACCCTGCCAGTGCCCAGCCACTGATGGAAACTGCCGCCGGCACCAATCATTTATCGGCGCTTCATGCTCAGGATCATTGGGGACTGCAGCAGAGGTTGGACCCAACTGAACATAAAGTGATGGCATATCTTAGCAATCCACCATCATTTTACAAGTCCAGAATACCCCTTTAACAAAACAGGCACAACATTTTACTTCTTCACTCCCTGACGCTGTGGGAAACGCTGCTGTCTGAAGTTCTGAGATAATTGGCCAAGTTGAAGAATGGGGTATAAGACTTGATTTGTGAAATGCAGACCTGCCATAATAGGTCCTACTTGTATACCTCCCATACGGGCGCACGCGAAGGGTCGGTGGGATACACAAGCACGTAAAGTGATATCTTTTGGTTTATTGTTTTAAAGAGGGAGGAGAAGTGCGAGAAATACGAAGGACCATGTGAGACGGCGAGAGAGATGAAATGTGAGGAACACAGATAGACAAGTTGTGTATGTGACGGACCGTGCAGGGGAAGACCGAGAATTGGGAACAAGAGGGATTGCAGAGAGGAGGGGGCTGCTGGAACTGGAGTAGGAGGGAGGGATGAGCTGCGGCTGTCCCCTTCTGATAACATAATCTGCAGCATAAGATAGACCCTTGGACCTGAGTGTTAAGCTTTAGTGACATAGCCCTGAGAGCACACAGACTGCAGCACTGAGTATACCGCTGGCACAGAGAACAGTTTGATCATGGGCAGCATCAGTAAGGAGCATAACGTGGGTACCGATGGGCGCCAGCTGAATGACCATCATCTCAACTCCACCAACATCAATGGTGTGGATCTACCGACACTGAAGAGAGATTATCACCACAGGTGAGTGACGGGGTGGGCAACCTGTTCCTATTACTGGAATTCCCATAGACACATTTTATACCATATATGTGCCAGAATATTATACCACTATCTGAAGAATTACTGGATGCGGAAAATCATTTCCGATTTTTGCAAGAAATTTGGTTGCATGAAAGTTGGTGAAAGTTTGCAATCTGACTCTAGTATGCCACAAATGCAGGACAACAACTGGGGGTTGCGAAAATGTTTCAAGAGGGAGGAATGATTGTTGCAACTACGGCTGCCTTGACACATGCTGAAAATATTAGTTCCATAACTGCAATGCAAAGGGAAGTAGCAAAATTTTGAAATTGGGGCTTTGTTTGGTTACATTCGGAGGTTGGGTTCCCCTTTATTGACTGTTGTAGTTCGTGAAGCCTATGAAATACAGTACTATAATGCCCCACTGTGCAGTAGGGCATGACCACAATCTGTATGGGGAGGAGGAGGTTAAACATAGAGCTCACTTTGTTCATTCTGGTGAGCCTTTGATAAATGGTTTTTCATTATAATTAACCTAGTAGGTGCCACTGTGAGGCTCTGGTCACTCAGGCGTATTTGCACGTGCAATGCGCAGTGAATAGAACCCATTGATTTCAATGGGTTTGTTCACATATGCATATTTTACCTGCGCATTTCGGTTTAGTAAAAAAACACCCCAGCATGCTTTATTTTTCTGCAGATTTGCCCACCAAAAGTCCCCATAGAAGTTAATGGTGATGCGTGAAACGCTGTGTAATTGCGCAGGAAAAAGAACACATTAGACTAATCAGCCGTTTTAATCGATGCATATTTTTTTGCCGTGCGCAAATGAACATGTCTTGTGGGCGCAAAAAGTACAGTAAAATATGCTGGTACATGCACAAAAAAGCATTGTTCATACCGCAAATACGCATGTGCTCTCGTGAAGGAGGCCCAATACTGATGATTTCAGATGATCCTGATTAACATACTTCAAGATGATCGTAGATATGTGATAATGCAACCGATAACAGAATGAGCCTTCCAGTAGATAAAAATGTGTTCCATTGAGTGCAATATTTTTTCGGCTTGCTTTGAGTTATTTTCCGTTGCTAGTCGTTATCAGTGCCATCATGACTATTATCTTTAAGGGCCAAGAATTCTTCATCTAGGGCAAAGTAAATGGAAATGCAAAGACAATTTGTCAAATTGTGGCAAGATATCTTTGTATGTAAATATTGTAATATTGGAAAGTTCGTCTGATCAAGGCCAAATGTTTGTGTCAATGACCACTTTCACCAATACTAAAGCATATGTGTTATTGCCTTATATTAATGGACACCCATCATGTCCATGGATTTCATAGTCTTCCAGTGGCAGGGGTCGATGGATGAGTTTCTTGGTTTTGACTTGTATAGGGGAATCTCAAAAAGGTTATCCCCTTGTCTAGTAGGTCAACATAGGGATATGTTATCTTAGAGACCTTTTACACAGAACCATAATCGTTCAGATTCTCGCTGGATCGTGCGAGTCTGAATTCATGCAGTGACTGAACAGGCAGTTGTTCATCTATGAACCACTGCCTGTTTATTGTGAATGGAGGTGGGTAGAAGTAATCTCCAGCTTGCTCCACCTTCGTTCATTGAGTGATCATTGCTTCTATGTAAAAGCACAGAAGCGATTATCGCTTGGACGACTGTCAGGCGCTTCTGCGCCAAACAATCGTCGCATGGAAAAGAACCCTATTCCTTACCATAGACATTAGGTAACTGGACAATCTTATTTCCAGGGTCTTAGCTTGACCGTCATCCCTGACATCTGCCTTTAAGGCAAAGAATAACCGAAGAACTTATTCCTGTCCGATTCAGTTAGCACTGGGGCACCGAGAAGCATTGTGCAAAAGTCAGATCACAGGCTAGTCTCTCAGTCGACAAAGGATAAGGATGCATGGATTCCATACGTTGAGTATGCGTAACAACATTTCAGACTATATAGGCCTTCATCAGGCTCTTGGAGAAAAAAGGATAGCTAAAGGACATCTTCAATATCTGTTGGCTGACAGCTATTCTTCATGACTCCCCCAAAAATACTTAGCCGTGCATGTGTTTATAAAGGCAACCAATATGCCATTCCTTCTTTCCTCCAACTTCAGGTGCTGCTAGCAATAATGTACCTAATTGGCATCAGACATGCCATGCATTTTGACATCACTAGAGCGGTAGTACCAGTTTTAAACATGGCGTATGGTACTTGACTGCTGATTCCAGTGATTGGCTGGAGCAGTCATATGTCAGTATATTAAGGTTCTAACTCAGTACAGTGATGGGCAATGGCCTCAGAAGACTGAGTTGAGTTTACATGTCCTATGATAACGTACAGAGGCTTCGTTTCTGATGCAAGTTGAAACTGATGATCATTATTCCCTGTAGAGTTGTGTACAAATCCATCTCAACTGTTGAAAGAGATTTGTTTGGATCAACCAAAGAAGTTACATCCTGGATTTTCTAATTTGGCCACTCATCAGATTCAATGCTTGATTGGCCAACTTTACTTTTGGCGCCAGCAGATGTATATCTTAAAGGGGTTTTCTAGGTTATTAATGTCCTTTGCATATCAACCACCTTGGACCCCCATGAACCCCTCTTCTCTGGCCAGCGATGTTATGTTCATTCGTCATGAGGACTATATGCAGCTTAGTCCCATTTAAGTAAATGGGATTGAGATGCTATACCTGGCACTGCCACTATAATATGTACAGCGCCGTGCCTGGTATGCAGCAAAGAGGCTGCAGCACTTGCCTGAGCGCCGGACCTCTTCAAACAGTTGATTAGTGGGGTTCCAGGTAAAAGATCCCCACCGATGTGATATTGATAACCTATCCTTAGAGTCGGTTTCAGTATCCCAGTGCTGGAAAAGACTTAAATACATTATATTTACAAGCAGAAGCGATTCACATGGTGGCAGAGAGCAGCAGCCTTCATGAATGCTCTTTTACAGCATGAATAGACTATGTATGCCTTATAGTTTCCAAATGGAGGCAGCAGAGGGCCAGTTACAATGTGCTAAAGGCCATGGCAGTTCAAGACTTCATCTTCCTCGGATCAAAAATCGACCACAATGGAGAATCAGGAACCGATGCGTCGCACTAGATCGCAGCGCAACATTAAGTACGGATGAGATCTGGAAAAGCAAAAACATAAGCATTGCAATGAAATGCCGGAAAGTCAACGCAGTCACCTTCCCAATCACAACTTATGGCTGCGAAAGCTGGACATTGAAGAAAACAGAGCGGAGGAAGATTGATGCCTTCAAACTTTAATGTTGGAAGAAACTCTTTCGAATTCCTTGGACCGCCAAGATCATGAATTAAACAGTCCTGGACGCATCCAACCAACGGTTTCACTGGAGGGTAAAATTCCGAAACAGAGACTTCGGCCACATAATGTGAGCTAATTCATTAGAAACATCGATGATGCTTGGAGTGGTCAGCAGCAAAAAAAGACCCGGCCGCCAAAGAATGCACTGGCTTGATACTATCAAGGACGACACCAACATACAAATGATCAAACCGAAAGAAGCCGTACAAAACCGAGCTGCGTGGAGAGGGCCGATCCATAGAGTGTCCGAGAGTCGGCCCGACTAAACTGATGAAGTTAGATAGAAAGGCCATTGCCATTCTGTAGCCCCATTCACAAAATTCTATTGTTTTCCTGCATCACCTGAATGACTCCCACCTGTCCAAGTTAGAATCACATATAGGAGAATCACTCATAGTACAATTCCCTAACATACTGAAGTGGCTGAAGAAGTGAAACTTTAGTTTAAGACATACCTTCATATGTACATACCGTATGTACGTGAATTCTAGACGTTGACTTCTCATTTCTCTGCAGGATATTTGTTAACCGCAGTCTGGGCTTGGAGAAGATAAAATGTTTTGGATTTGATATGGATTACACATTGGCAAGTAAGTTGGTTTGGTCTAAATGTAAAATGCTAAGGTCCAACCTACACACATTCTTGGCTACCTGGATTCAACCCTCCTTACAATGACATTGCATGTATGAATACAGCAATTACATAAACAGCACTTCCTTAACGATTCACCATCAGTATTTCTATCTATGGAAGGGATTAAGTACAAATACACAAAGAGAATTTGGGAGAATTTCAGATCCCTGTCTATTGAGGTGCAGATGCAATACAAATGCCTCACATTCTATATTTTTCTCACAGTGTACCGCTCCCCGGACTATGAGGAACTTGGCTTTGAGCTTCTGCTGGACAGACTGGTGTCCATTGGATACCCCCATGAAATTCTGGAGTATAAGTATGACCCAAACTTCCCTACAAGGTTTGTGTCTCTACTTTTGATTAATGGGGATTTTTAGGGAACTTTTACACATGACGACCTGTGGGGCGCAAATGATCGATAGGTCGTCCCAGAGATGATCATTCCTGTGCTTTACATCATCACTCAGTGAATGGAGGTGGAGTGAGTCAGAAATCATTCTGGTTGCTCTCCTCCATTCACAGTAAACAGGCAGTCGTTCATAGGTGACCATCTGCCTGTTTACATGAGCCGATCTGTTGTTCAGTTTTTATGTGTGAAGAAACAGGACAACGAATGATGAGTGAATGAATTATTATTCATCATTCAGTTGGTTCATGCATTTACACTGACTGATAAATGTTTAGATTCTCGCTGGATTGCAGGAATCCAAGCAATTATGGAAAGGGGCCCTTAGGAATATAAGAAGAAGAGAAAATAATGGCTTATTTGTCCCTTTAGGTGGCACTGGGAAGTGTTGTGCAAAGCCCAATCACAGTCTAGTCTTTCAGTCTGTGAAGGATACATGGATTCCATACATTGAGGAGTATGTGTAGCAACGTTTCAGACTACAGAGTCCTTTGTCGGGCTAATTGAAGAAAAAGGATAGATAAATAATGAAAACCCTTATTCAGGATGGGGCTGGTGGTACTTGTACAACTATGTTGCTCTCAGGTACAGGTGCTCTTTTTGCACCTATGTTACGGACTCTAGACCTAGTTGTCCCAAGGTTTCACATAGTTCCAAGTCCAAAAGCCACATCACAAAACTGCAGCAGTTTGCAGTAAAACTACATGGAGTTCCACCACATGCTGTGTGGCACGCTACTACCGATATGTGCAGGGACGCCCTAAGGAAGCATTCGCAATGGGAAGTAAATTGTACAAGTTTGTGTGTTGCGAGACGCACAAGACTCACACGAAAATACACCCTTAAAATGCTGTAGGTCAACTTCTTCAATGACCAACTTTCCCCTTTGTTCTCACCTTATGGGTGCAGTACCCTATCACACCTGCAGATGGTGCAGCATGGCTTACTAACTTTATATAGAAAACATTAGAGTCTCACTATAGAGCGTAACATTGGAATACTATTACCGTCAAGAGCTGAAATGCAAAATCATGTTTAGAAGAGGAACCCCGTTCGCCCTCGTTCTGTGATGTCACCACGCTCTGTTCTACAGTACTGTACAAAACTGATAAGGTTATCCTGCGGCACACGCATGACGGAGTCTTATTTTCTGCTGTGTGTACATTATGCAATGCTGTTCTCTAATACACGATAATAATAAAGCAAGGTTAATCTCCGTGCATCAATTAGTAGCTGCAATAGTTTTGGTGTCAGATGTAGCAGAGCTGAATTGTGCGTTGGATTCTTCGTTTTGTGCACCTGCGATCCTGTGGAAAGTTGAGAAGTTGGACTAAAACTTGACTCCGCTCTATTTGTATATGCTCATTTTACTGAATCACTATGCCTTGTGTCTTTGCAGGGGTCTAGTATTTGATAGCCTTTATGGAAACTTGCTGAAAGTTGACTCTAATGGCAATGTGCTGGTCTGCACTCATGGCTTCCGCTTCTTGAAAGGGTGAGTGAACAGAAACCCATGAAAAACATGCCGGTGATTGGCTGGTGTGACTGCGCCCACTGTTTGCTCAGGCTCATCGACAGGACGGAAATAGGGTCTGGATCCAGAGTGACATGTTTGTGGGGTTCTGTCATGATGCTAAATTCTTGCAGAAGATCCCTGCGGGTTTAATATTTCTATACATAAGTCCATTGTCCAGTGGCCAGAATTCCTTCGAGTCTCCTCTTTGTCCTCTGAATGTCTCCTTCTCTGCTGAGCAGTCCTGACATGACCACTTATTAACTCACAGAAATCTGTTTTTAATTAGATACCGAATAACTTTCTAATTAGTGATAAGCTTTATGAGCATCTCCTCTAAATCAGTATAAGTCCTTGGGTTGTGAGCTTCTGTTCCAAGAGTCCTGGACAGCAAATATACCATAGAGAGACCCATGCGGCTGCTTTGGGGCTCTTAGAGCGATGGAGCTGTGCCCTGGATGGTCCCATCCTCATTGCTTTTAGGTGGTAGAAAACTTTGCAGGACTTCCAACTATAGAGGAACTGGCTTGTTAGCAAACAAGAAGACGGAGGATTGTCCCAAGAGTCGTCAAAGGGGAAAGAAACTTCAGACACGTCTGTTCTCTGCAACAAAACTAGCCACTATGGGCGAGTACTACAGATTGTAATCACTCCCATCAGTCCCTTCCACAGTTCTATTCTATCCGTTCAGTCGTGTCCGACTCTTGGATACTCTGTAGGCCAGTCCTCTCCATGCTTCTCTATTCTCTGTGGCTGCTTTCGGTTGCCTGATGTCCATTCTGGTTTCATTCTTGATGGTGTCCAGCCATTTTGGCTTCCCTGTTTCCTTTTACCACTGACCATTCCAAGTAGCATCTCTTTTTCCAGTGAATCACATGTCCAAAGGAAGTCAGTCTCATAATGTTGCCTTCCAGGGACACCTTTGGGTTAATACAGTCCAGGACAGCTTTGTTGGTGACCCTAGCTGTCAATGGGATTCGTAGAGGTTTTCTTCCACACTCATATCTTCAAGTCCATGTCTCACAGCCATATGTAGCAATCGGAAAGACAATGGCTGTGATTAACCTTTGTTTGACGTTGACGGAGACATCCTTGCACTTTCATATTGGGTCCATGCTCACCATGGCCGTACGCCCCAGTGCTCATTAATGCTTTATCTCACCTGTAGAGCTGCCACTATGATCGATGAGGGACCCAAGAAATATGAAACCATTAACCATTTCGATATCCTTGTTGTTGACCTTTATGTGGACTTCTTTGTTGACAGTGGTCATGATCTTACTCTTCTTGGTGTTCAGGATGCATAGTCACATTTCTCTTTATTGGATGCATACAAACTAGGGCCCATTTCATATAAAGTCATGCATTGTGTAAATCTTCTACGCAGTGTCCTGTGTTCCAAGCTCTTTGTCTTTGTTATTCAGGGCAGAAATCTGGGTTAAGTACCCCAATAAATTCATCCAGAGAGATGACACCAAGAGGTATCATGTGCTCAACACGCTATTCAACTTGTCAGGTGAGTGGAGGGTTCTGCCGACGGTACTACTCAGGGGAAGGACATGGTCCGGTCAGGATACAGTATTAATGCTGTCGAAAAACGCACGAGGTTGACTGTATGTGTTTTTTGCCACAAAGTTATTGTGATCCTTTTTTTAAGATGGCGTTGATAGCACTGGTCTCTAGTATAATGGTAGACGTGGCCCAACTTTTGTGAGATGTGTTACTGCCATCGGTTTCTAAATTAGTTAAATTTTTTTAAATGAAATGGACAAATGTCTCCCTTTCACCTGCTGATATGTGTTTTATGTTCTATCGTGAATAAAATATGGTATATGAGATTTTCAAATCATTGCATTTTATATTTATATACCTTTTAAATAGAGATGAGCAAGCGTACCCGCTAAGGCAAACTACTCGAGCGAGTAGTGCCTTATTTAAGTACCTGCCCGCTCGTCTCCAAAGATTCCGGCAGGGGGCGGGGAGCAGCGGGGGAGAGTGGGGAGGAACGGAGGGGAGATCTCTCTCTCCCTCTCTCCTCCCTGCTCACCGACGCAACTCACCGCTCACCCGCGCCGGCAGCCAAGTCTTTAGAGACGAGCGGGCAGATACTCGGCTAAGGCACTACTCGCTCGAGTAGTTTGCCTTAGCGAGTATGCTCGCTCATCTCTAATTTTAAACAGTGTCCCGACTTTTTTGGAATTGGGGTTGTAAATCTATGTATCAATTCGCATGGCTGTACTTTTCATGGATGTTTTTGAAAACACAGCAGGACCTATTTCTGTCCGTTTTTGCCTCTGTATTGGTATTCTTTTCTGTTGGGCAAATTCTGATCAGCATAACCAATGACAGCAAATATGGAGGCAAATAAACATCAAATGCTGATGAAAAACTGATGACATACAGATAATCTATAACATGTCTGTATTATGGATCCCGTAGTACAGACGTGACAATATGCGTGTCTGAAACTGGCTTAATTACTACACATCCTATAACTACTAGCTACTACTATTTGCTAAATTTGCTAGGATAGTTAGTACTCCAACTAGCAAGTCTGCTGCTACTAGCTGCCAGGGAACAATCCCACGTAGTGGCGGTCACATCTATGTCAGCACGGATGTAAGAATGAATACTAACAATTTAATGACTAATTCTGTCCCAAGTCAAAGGTCCTTTAGGGCACCTTAGAAGCCCTTGGTGTATTAATTGTCAGGGAACTGGGGTCCGGGTACTGGAAGTCCCTAAAAGCTACCCGCAACCCCTGTCCCTACCTACTTGCCCCCCTGGGCTAGGCCCCAGGGCGACAACTGGGCAACGGTCCCTATACTCACTAGGGAAGCGGGGGCAGGGAGTCAGACTTACAAACAAATACAGAGACAAACATACAGAGAGAAGTCAGGAAGTCCGGGTCGGCAACAGGAGAATACGCGGTACCAGGGATCAGGCAAGTTCAAAGTCAGGTCCAAAAGCAGAGGGTCACAATGGCAAATCAGATCAGAATAATGCGGGTGTAGCCTGGAGACAAACATACACTGGCAATACTGGAAGGAAACAGGCACGTTTAAATGCTGTCAGAACTCCCGCCCCAGCAGCTGATTGGGGTGGAGAGCCTGCCAGCAGCCAGACCCAGACATAAGTCAGCGAGTGCAGAGACCCAGACATCCAGCAACGAGTGCAGAACATGCTGATAGAATGTCATGGCAACAGGGACAGCATCGCCGCATCCTCAGCAAACCCGATTACCCATGCGCCGCCTTCTGAGCACGGGAGCGTGCGACTGGAGCCAATGTCCGGAACCCCAGCGGCCAGGGGAGGTCACCAAGACCGGAGCTCCCCTGCGCCGCACCTGATCAGCTCGGGTGATAGGACCGGTGGTGTGGGCACGGAGATCCCTAGAGCAGGCGGTCCTGACATTAATTCTGTTTTTGATGAAACATGAAGAAGTCCGCATTTTGCATCTGTAATAGGTTGCAAAAGATCACTTGTATTACCTGCGGATTTTGATGCGGAATTGAAAATGGCTTAAAACCTGCCTGCAAATCAGCATCACGATCTGCAGTCAGACTTGCAGATTTTGGCGTGGAATTCTGCACCCGCGGATTTGACAGCCGTCTGCGACGTGAGTCCGTCCTGGGTGGAAGGTCCTTAGGGTTTTTTTTACATGGGAAAGTAATCTGCCCATGCTAACAAGCACCAATGGTGGTGAGCATGTCGCTCTTCTTGTGTACCCTGGTAGACTATCTGCAGTATGGGGAAGAACGGTCGGTATTATAATTGTTTGTCCCCATACAGCTATCATTGGTGAGCTGCACATCTTGTTCACACGGGGAAATATGCATCCGACCAGTAAGCAAGTGGGGGTTTCATATTATTGATGTATTACTTTATTAGTCCCTATGATATGACCCGTACTACGTGAAAGTTGACATATCTCTGCTCTGGAAAGTAGACTTTAAAAGTAATGTCCCCGTTGTGGACCTAATGTACCCCAGTCTGACAGTGACTACTAATGGTATCTGCTACTATCATCACCGAATACAACTACTACTGCTAGAATATGTCTTCTTCTACTACTAACCAGAAGATGCATGCTCATGATCTGTGCTGCCTCTCTCCACAGAGACCTATCTATATGCCTGTCTGGTGGATTTCTTCACTGACTGCCCACGATATGTTAAGTAAGTATTATCTATTTCATACTGTATTTTGAGGTCCTTAAAACCCAATTCTTATTATGAGTTTTCTTGATTTACTTTCTAAAAACATATAAAAGTGCACTTACAGGATCATATACTGCATATTTCTCATATAATCATAGAATGGTAGAGTTGGAAGTGACCTCCAGGGTCATCGGGTCCAACCCCCTGCTCAGAGCAGGATCACTAAATCATCCCAGAGAGGTATTTGTCCAGCCTTTGTTTGAACACTTCCATTGAAGGAGAACTCACCACCTCCTGCGGTAATCGGTTCCACTCATTGATCACCCTCACTGTCTAATATCTAATCTGTTTCTCCTCCCATTCAGTTTCACTCCATTGCTTCTAGTCTTTCCTTGTACAAATGAGAATAGGGCTGATCCCTCTGCACTGTGACAGCCCTTCAGATATTTGTAGACAGCTATTAAGTTTCCTCTCAGCCTTCTCTTCTGCAAGCTAATCATTCCCAGATCCTTTAACTGTTCCTCATAGGACATGATTTGCAGACCGCTCACCATCTTGATAGCTCTTCTCTAAAATTGCTCCAGTTTGTCTCTGTCTTTTTTAAATTGGGGTGGCCAGAACTGGACACAGTATTCCAGATGAGGTCTAACTAAGGAAAAGTAGAGGGGCATAATGACCTCACGTGATCTAGACTCTATGCTCCTCTTAATACATTCTAGAATTGTGGTTGCCTTTTTTGCTGCAGCATCACACTGTTGACTCATGTTCAGTCTATGATCTATTAGTATGAAGTCTTTTTCGCATGTGCTGCTTCACCCAATTCCTCCCATTCTATATATGCTTTTTACATTTTTTCCCCAGATGTAGGACTTTGCATTTCTCCTTGTTTAATACCATTCTGTTAGTCGCCGCCCACTGTTCAGGCTTGACAAGATATTTTTGATTCCTCTCTCTCTTATATAGTGTTAGCTATTCTACCTAGCTTTGTGTCATCAGCAAATTTAATCAGTTTCTCCTCAATTCCGTCATCTAGATCATTTATAAAAATTGTCGAACAACATTGGGCCGAGGTACTGTGGAATTCAAGTAAATAGCAGAACGCTTGTCTAGCCATTAGTCTGCCTTCCATCCATTAACCCCTTGAGTGTCACGCCCGGAAATTTTCCGGGACGAGCTCCACTGCCCATAGCGATATAGCCCGGAAGATTTCCGGGCTATGTATCACTATGGGAGCTGCAGAGCACAATGCCACAAGCTGTGGTATTGTGCTCTGCCTGCACAGTCCCACAGAGAACCAGTGCATGACTCTGAAAAACAGAAGCAGGAAGATATTGCCGATCTGCCGGCAATCTCCTGCTTCTGAATTCAAACTCCTGCATTGGTTTGTTTACAGGTTGCCATAGAGACCATCGGCTTGTCAGAAGCAAGCCGATGGTCTCTGTGGCAGGGATAGCTGGTGCTTGGCTGTCAGAGGACAGCCAGTTACCAGCTCTTACAGCAGAGATTAGAGAAAACCTCCGACCTCTGCTGTGTTAACCCTTTAAATGCTGCAATCTATGTGACTCCAGCATGTAAAGGGCTGTCACCATTGGACCCCCAGATTGTGATCAGGGGTCCTAATGGGTCTCTGTGGAAGTCCCCTAAAGGGACAAAAAAAAATTAAAAGTAAAAAAAAAAAAGCAAAAAAAATTATTAGAAAAATAAAAACAAAAACACTTGTCTCCCTTTACTTTGTAAAAATTTAAAAATAAAATGACACATGTGGTATCCCTGCATCGTAATGACCCAGAGAAGGAAGTTAGTACATTATTTAACCCCTAATGACACGGCCCCTTTTTTTTCTTTTTTCCCCCATTTCTTTTTTTCCTCATCATAACGTCTTTATTTATCCATCGACGTCGCTGTATGAGGACTTGTTTTTTGCGGGACGAGTTGTATTTTTCAATGGTGCTATTTAAAGTACCATATAATGTACTGAAAAACTTCTACAAAATTCTAAGTGGAGTAAAATAAAAAAGAAAAGACATTCCGCCATCTTTCAGTGCGTTTTGTTTCTATTGCACACAAACTGCAACAAAAACGACATGCTAACGTTATTCTATGGGTCAGTATGATTACTACGATACCAAACTTGTATAGTTTTTTTTTTTTTTTGCTGCAGTACTTGTATTTTTTTTCAAAGAAATTTAATTTTTTCAAATTATTTCCTGATGCATTTTCTGCACGCAATGACTTTTGGAATGCGACTGCAAAATTAGTTGAAATTAAATGATTGGACTATTTAAAAAAACCTGCCCTGGTGGGTCTGACAGGGTGGTAAGAAACCCGCCACTCAAAGGGTTAAAGGATGAAAGACTGGAAAAAAGCTTCAGTTCACCGCCCTGGCCTGTATATGACCAAGGTAGAGTGGCTTTTTGGCACCCTCTTTCTCCCAGCACCCAGGGCACGTGCCCCACCAGCCACAAGTATGAGACATTTTCTGAAAACAATGAAAACTCATTTAAAGTGAAGTTATTATATGTTATAAGGTGTGAGTGATTCTTTATCTGAATTTGCTTGTAGCTACGACACCGGATACCGCCATGGCAATCTGTTTATGTCCTATAAAAGTATGTTTCAGGATGTGAGAGATGCGATGGACTACATGCATGACTCGGTGAGAACATGGGAGGGGTGTGGAGGTCATATGTATTATCTTATTGACATGACTGTCAGCAGGAACCCAATGGATTAGATAAGCTTTCACTACTCCACCCCTTTTTGTGCCGTGGTGAAATATTCAATGGGTGAAGTCCTGCCGGGCCTCACGTAGTATTGGAGTTATCAGATCTTCACCACAGAATTCCTGCAGACAGAGAACAACTTCCCCTCGGTCATATTTATTATTCAGAGGCAACCGCAGGTTATGATAAGCTGTTCTCAATTATCGCCCTCTGTTATCCTTTCCCACCCTGGTGGGCGGTTCGGGTGGGTCTGTGCTAGGACTACATCTGTACCTATAGTTGTATTTGGCAGATGATGCCCAGAATGTTCTTTAATACAATACGCCTTCGAAAGAAACAGAAAAATAATAACGTGGTCATGTAGTGTCGTGTGAAAATCAGACATGTACAAAGGGTTAAACCATTGGGTACAAAGTTCACCCTCCATATAGCCCCCAATTTAATTTTTGGATTGGTGGCTCAGTGTGAGGGACTCCCTTTACTGCATGCAGTCCTTTGTACTCCCAGATGCTACTGCCCGGTTTGTACTTGTTAAAATCTAATTTCATTCATTTTCACTAGGGGGCGCCTATCCTTGTACAACCATATAAATCTGTATATGGATTGGATGTCCTAGAGTCAGAGGGGCATGTAGAAGGCCCAATCACACAGGTGTATTCTCTGTCCTTATTTTTTACTGACTGAACACGGACAGCACATGGACCCAATGAATTAAATTGGTGCATTCGGACGTGCGGTTTTTATGCTGATTAATGTTGCACCTAAAAAATATTGCGCATTCCCTATTTTGGTCCATATGCACAGACCAAAATCACCTGTTTAGGCTCCTTCACATAGGTGAATGTGCGCGCACAATATGCAGAGCATAGATCCCATTTATGTCAATGGGTTTGTTCTTATTTCCTTTTTGTGCAAACAAATAGGACCTGCTCTATGGGAGGTGTGCAAAAATTCTGTGAAAAAAAAGAACGCATCTGGTCGTCATTAAGCTAAATAGCCATTTAAATCAGGGCTTGTGTTGTCGTGCACATATATGAACAGGCCTTGCATGCGCAAAAATGTACAATTCTATGTGCAGACAAACGCGCAAATCAACCTTGTTCATAGTGCGAATACATTGCGTTGAAGCAGGGGCGTAACTAAACGCTAATGGGCCTGGGTGCAAACATTTATCTTGGGGCCCACCAACTTCTCTTAACCCCTTAACATAGAGGCGTAACTTGAAGCAACTGGGCCCCAATGCAAAACCTGTAACAGGGCCCCCAACTATAATGCTTTATTCATAGTACTGGGCTCTGTATATGGAGAAGAGAGGCCTTATGGGCCCAGGTGCAACCGCATCCCCTGCATCAGAGGCGTAACTTGAAGCTCCTGGGCCCCGATGCAAAACTTGTAACAGGGCCCCAACTATAATGCTTTACTCATAGTATTGGGTTCCCTATATTGAGAAGAGAGGCCTTATGGGTCCCCTAAGGCTCCTGGGCCCAGGTGCAACCGCATCCCCTGCATCCTCTATAGTTACGCCCCTGCGCTGAAGCATGCACATTTGTGCATACACTCCTCTGAAGGAGCCCTTAAAGTGTATGGGTACGTAAAAAAACACAGAGAATGCAAAATGGATAGAAAAAAAGTGCACATCCAGCAACAACATACCTAATATGCATATACATGCTACGTCATACGGACCAAAATTGTGTACGCCCATGTGAATAAGCCTTTAGTAAAAACTCTGCCTGGCTTGCGCCTCTTAATATGTTAGTTGCACCCGAAGGCACCTATGTTCCCCAGGGTGAAACCCATGTTGGCTCTGAGCTGGTCTAGGTGTCTTCTATAATGTACTCCGGTAAATGGGACGGGCCATGTACAGCTGCACCATTTTTTGAAAAAGTGGCGGGCTCGGTGTAAAAGCCTGAAAAGTTGCTGGCATAGAAAAGATGATAAGTTTATCTCAATGTTTAGAGAGTAAGGGCCAGTGCCAAATTATAATACGGGTGGGATGTTTTCCCCTCACCGGGGACTGAAGCTCAGAGTAACAGTTCCTGCTATGACAAGTCGGAAGGAGTAACTAGTAAGTAAGAAAAGGCAAGAGTTGTGTGTTAACCCACCATAACCCACCAGGAGTATACCCCCAGGGATCGTCTTACAGATAACATAGACTGAGGACACCTAGATTATGGGAAGGAAAATGTCTCCTAGAAGAACGTGTGTGTGTAACAGAAGTGAATCAAGGTGAAGCCTTCCAGATGTGTTGTGTCTGCGACAGTCATCTTGTGTTATACTTGGAAAATCGAAGTTGGACTATGTGAGTAAAGAAAACTGTGTACCTCCGGTTTGAAAACTATCTCTTTGTCTGTGAACTCTATTATTTAACAACAAGCAACCGTTTGCTTAAAAAGAGGTACTGGCGTCACGTGAAAACACCGTTAGGACTAATTACCATCGTTTACATCTGCCTGTTCTTTTTGTAGTGCGTGCGACCGAGCTGGGCCACGTTACGCCATTGTTGGGGAGACCTCACAGAGCCACCCTTGACAACCATCTCGAGAACCCCATGGTCTCACCTGCAATGGCCGGCCTCTGCTCGGACGCTGCACAGCAAAGACCCTGAAAAAACTGTGGTGTGTAGTGAGTCCAGAAGCCACAAATGTATGCAGGATCTGAAGCTAGGGGGCTCTTTAAGCAAGGCTGTTCGAAGGACAATGTGAATCACAGGGTGTGTGTCTGGGGTTTGTTGTAGGGTCAATGTTAATTTTGAGGGTCTGTTCTGAAGTCTGTTGTAGTTTAGGGTCTGGTGTTTGGTCCATGGTCTGTATTTATTTGTCACCGTGACAGTAACGTCCTTAGTATAGCTATAAATTTATCACCGAAAGGACCAATAAAGTTAAAATATAACCTTTAATTCAAATAATAAAAAATTGACGTGTCAACAAATTATTATAAAAACCAGATGAAGGTTGAGGTAATATCTGCAGTATTTATGCAGATGTTTATTACTCTCACCAAATTAAGTGTATCTTCAAGGATACACGTTGTAGCACTTAGGATATCTCCAGATCTTGGTAGGGTAATTCTACTGCTGATCGTATGACATAATTGAGCTTACAGTAATATATCTGTTTCTTCGCTGTAAGAGGTATATATACTAAAGGAGAGCTGCTAATTGCCTTTATTCAAATTTTGGCGCAGCTACTCCTATTGCTGATAGATGGATTGACACTCCATTGGACGCCAGGTGTCTTATATACCCTCAATGTCAATGGTCAGTGATGTATATACTCTACACCCCTGTATCTTATACTAGATAGGGTTGTGTGCATTGCATTCATATAAACACTGATAGTACGCTCCACATCCACTCATCCAGATCAATATCTTTCAGATATATAGTAGATAATATCCCCAGATATTAGTGCTACCTAATGCAATAAATTGCCCAGTAACTATCTCTTCTGATAAGTCTTTATCCTACGTGATCTGTCATCTATCTAGTTTTCTAGACTAATCACTGGATATATAGGGTTAACCTAATATAGTTCCCCTTTAGTCCATCAACGCGTTTCAACAGACCCCTTTAAATTGGGGGCTGTATCATCAGGATGGTTAAATTCTAGAGATATAGAGGTAGTGTGCAGCCTACTCGGCCGCTTGATAGTAAATGAGCATAGATGGTACGTGCTTCTCTAGTCCGGGCTTATGTATCCGTTGCCCCGCCTACCTGTCAGGGGCTCGTCCTTTCTGCTCCAATGAGCAGTGCCAGGAGGGGCCGTCTCTGAACACCGCGATGTTCAGTACATCCCGCGCTTGCGCGGTAAGTTATTGTAGTCCCGGCCATTACCTTGGGTTTGATGCCGAGATCGCGCGATACTTAGAGCTTCTCGCGCATGCGCTCTACATCCACATCATTGGTGCGTTCATTGGATCACTCCGCCCTAGTTAATGCAATAAGCTCCGTGTTTAGGCGCATGCGCTGTTCCGTTAAGTCATCGGCATGCATCCATGTTAGGAGGATCAAAATACATGAATGTGCCGTTGTCATGGTGACATTAACGCAGTGGTTCCGCGCATGCGCTGTGATGACAAAAGCGCTGTGATAGTATAGGCGCTTAATACTTAGTCCTTTGTAGACCAAAGTCTATTTATGTCACATGATCTTAAAGACGCTCTATATTTGTGTGTACTTATGCTTAGGATCCAATTAGATGAACCATGTGCTGCAATAGATTGTAATATGTTTGTGTAGCTTCGATGTCCTTAATCTCCCTCCCAGATATACTGAGGGTATATCAGATGGGATGCATTTAAATATCGTAGTATGCATTAGATGCCATCAAGTATCTTACCTGATGTAGTAAGGATATGGCGCATGAAATGCATTTAGGGATAGCGGTATGAGACGGATCATCCATCGGACGGATATTGCCCCATGAGGTGATATAAGAATGCCAATCAGTTTATTCGTTTAGTTGTTCAAGACTACGACCAGTCAAGTCTTATTTATCTCATCAATATCAGTTATAACCTCGATGGTAAGTATCTATCTACTTTAATACTATATCATATTATGGTAGAGATGAAAATCATTGTCTTCTATTCTTGTGGAGGAAGAAATCACTCTCATGTTTTTATCCGTTTTTTGTTGTTATTTCGCTATTTGATTGACAAAAATATGATCGACTTTTTTGATACACATGGTGCTGATGGTTCCATTATATTGCTTGTAGATGAATTTATAAGGCGGTCATTTATGATGGTAAACCGTGCCATTTAGATGAAAGGTGTAAAAGTAAAGCACTCATTAAGACCCTTTGGTGAGCAGGAATCCAGTCTATAAATCCAACCGCATTCTTTCTGGAGTAGCCTGCCATTTAGATCGCCTCTTCTGCCGTTGTTTTTGATAACTTCTATTCCTTGGAAATGAAGTACATCAGGGTTGTTGTTATGTTTTTCACGTATGTGTTTGGCTATGCTGGTTTGTTCATTCCGATTCACATTACCTATATGAGATAGGACCCTTCTCCGCAATTGTTGCATTGTCTTGCCCACATAGTCCGTGGGGCAAGTGCAGGAGGCTAAGTAGACAACTCCGCTCGTTCTGCAATTTATAAAATCCCGTATCTCGTATTGTTTTCCAGTTGCAGAGCTACGGAATGTTGATCCTCTCCTCATATATCTACATGCTTTGCATCCTGCGCAGGGGAAAGACCCTTTTGGTAGATCTCTTGCTAGCCATGTAGCGGAATTTGGCAGTGATGGTAAATGGCTATGAATAAGGCGATCATGGAGGTTCCTCCCCCACTTGTATGTTATAAGGGGTCTTTCGGGGAGATGATTTACCAAATCATTGTCCTTTAGTAGGATGTTCCAGTGTTTCTCCAAAATTTGTCTCACTTCTTTATTTTTGTCATCATATGTTCCTATTATACGTGTTTTCCCGTCCCCTATCTTTCTGGGTCGTGGATTCAAGAATTCCTCCCGTTTCATGTCCATCACAAACTCCGATGCAGATGTTATAGTATCTTCTGGATAGCCGCGGTTTTTGAAACGTTGGGTCATCTGGTTCTTTTTTTCTCTGAAATCAGCGTCTTGTGAGCAGTTTCTCCTCGTTCTTATCATCTGCCCCTTCGGGATCCCTTTTTTTCAATGCGACTGGATGGTGGCTTGTCCAATGCAGGAGCGTATTTGTCGCCGTGGGTTTACGGTAGATGGTGGTTTCCAGTGTCCCAGTTTCTAATTTCCGAATTCTAAGATCCAGGAAGGTGATGGTACTGGGGTCTATTTCAGCCGTGAAGTACAAATTCAACCTGTTGTTGTTCAGATGTTTCACAAAGTTGAAAAAGTCCTCTGTTGTACCATTCCAGAAGATCAGGATGTCGTCTATAAACCTGATCCATAGGTCTATTTTGGACATCCAGCTCTCGTTTGTCTCGCAGAATACGGATTTTTCCTCCCACCAGCCCAGGTACAGATTGGCATAGCTGGGGGCACAAGGGCTCCCCATTGCCGTACCCCATAGCTGGTGGAAGTACTTATCCTCAAATAGAAATTTTTTTTTGTGTAGGACAAACGAGAGTAGCTGTAGCAGGAAGTCATTGTGGGGCTTTAGATGGATACCTCTTTGTTTCAGGAAAAACTCCACAGCGTGCAGACCCCCTTCATGGGGGATGGAGCTATATAGCGCTTCTACATCTAGACTCGCTAGTTTGATGTCAGCACTAATAGACAAGCCCTCAAGTCTGCGTAATACATCTGTGGTATCCTTCACATATGCTGGTAGCGCCTCCACAAATGGTCTCAACATTAGGTCCAGATATTTACTTATCCCTTGGGTGAGACTGTCAATTCCTGACAGTATTGGTCTTCCTTTCAACGGCGATAGACCCTTATGTACCTTCGGGAGGCTGTAAAAAGTAGCAATTTGTGAGTTTGGTGGTAAACAGTAAAGGAATTCGTTTCCCCTATTAGTTGGTTCTCTTTAGCTGGTAGTAAGATGTCTCTCAATTCGCCGGTAAATTTGTCAGTGGGGTTACCTGGTAAAATTTCATAACTTGATTTGTCACTTAAGATGTCTATTAATCGCTTCCAAGTCTTCCATCTCTAGACCTAGTTCCAGACATTTTTTACGGTCCTTGATGGAGAAAAATTTTTTCCAGCGTAATTTACATAGAAACAATGACACGTCCCTCGTCCAGCTAAAGCGATCATACTTGTTAGTGGGGATAAAGGACAAACCTTTCTTGAGAAGTGATTTTTCATCTACTGATAGTACTCTAGGTGATAAATTGATAATCTGTAATTCCTCCTCATCCTGCGATGGTGTGGTAAGTTGCTGGGTGGTTACTTGTGGGTTATCATCTCTAACTACGAGGGGTGTGGGTACAGCATCCCCATTGATTTCTTGGGAATTACTGGCTCTCACATCCCTTAAAGTATTTATTGCTGTTGGGTCATTGATGTTCCACTCCGATTTCTTGTCATGTATTGCATAATTGGCTGCCCTAAAAAATGTCCCTCATTTGGGAAACCTCTACCACGGGTTTTAAAGCGAGAGCCGCCCCTTCCTCTAGATCTATTAGAGTAGGGACCTCTTTTAGATGTAATTTTGCTACCTGAGATTTCTCCTTCTGAGGAGCTAAATTCAGACTCCGTGAAGGATCTCATTTCATAGGCCTTATTCTCATTAAAGTCTCTCAGATCCCTATTAAATTGGAAGTGTTTCCTTTCTTTAAGGAATCCCGTATATTTGTCCAAATTTAGTTTAAGTGTCTGTTTTTTTTTACTAAATTCAGCCTCACCAGAGAACTTCTGTATGTCTTTCAATTGATCATCTAATATTTTACTATTTTTTTTCTAAATTTGACTTCTCTTCCTCCAACAGCAATTTCATAAGTTTGAGTGAGCTCTCTGTTACTTCCTTCACCCATTTCTCCATAAATTGGCCAGTTCTTAATTTGGGTGGTGGTAAGATTTGAATTCTTAGGACTAGATAGATTCTTAGATAGATGGATTGACACTCCATTGGACGCCAGGTGTCTTATATACCCTCAATGTCAATGGTCAGTGATGTATATACTCTACACCCCTGTATCTTATACTAGATAGGGTTGTGTGCATTGCATTCATATAAACACTGATAGTACGCTCCACATCCACTCATCCAGATCAATATCTGTCAGATATATAGTAGATAATATCCCCAGATATTAGTGCTACCTAATGCAATAAATTGCCCAGTAACTATCTCTTCTGATAAGTCTTTATCCTACGTGATCTGTCATCTATCTAGTTTTCTAGACTAATCACTGGATATATAGGGTTAACCTAATATAGTTCCCCTTTAGTCCATCAACGCGTTTCAACAGACCCCTTTAAATTGGGGGCTGTATCATCAGGATGGTTAAATTCTAGAGATATAGAGGTAGTGTGCAGCCTACTCGGCCGCTTGATAGTAAATGAGCATAGATAGTACGTGCTTCTCTAGTCCGGGCTTATGTATCCGTTGCCCCGCCTACCTGTCAGGGGTTCGTCCTTTCTGCTCCAATGAGCAGTGCCAGGAGGGGCCGTCTCTGAACACCGCGATGTTCAGTACATCCCGCGCTTGCGTGGTAAGTTATTGTAGTCCCTGGCACTGCTAAGTGGAGCAGAAAGGACGAGCCCCTGACAGGTAGGCGGGGCAACGGATACATAAGCCCGGACTAGAGAAGCACGTACCATCTATGCTCATTTACTATCAAGCGGCCGAGTAGGCTGCACACTACCTCTATATCTCTAGAATTTAACCATCCTGATGATACAGCCCCCAATTTAAAGGGGTCTGTTGAAACGCGTTGATGGACTAAAGGGGAACTATATTAGGTTAACCCTATATATCCAGTGATTAGTCTAGAAAACTAGATAGATGACAGATCACGTAGGATAAAGACTTATCAGAAGAGATAGTTACTGGGCAATTTATTGCATTAGGTAGCACTAATATCTGGGGATATTATCTGCTATATATCTGAAAGATATTGATCTGGATGAGTGGATGTGGAGCGTACTATCAGTGTTTATATGAATGCAATGCACACAACCCTATGTAGTATAAGATACAGGGGTGTAGAGTATATACATCACTGACCATTGACATTGAGGGTATATAAGACACCTGGCGTCCAATGGAGTGTCAATCCATCTATCAGCAATAGGAGTAGCTGCGCCAAAATTTGAATAAAGGCAATTAGCAGCTCTCCTTTAGTATATATACCTCTTACAGCGAAGAAACAGATATATTACTGTAAGCTCAATTATGTCATACGATCAGCAGTAGAATTACCCTACCAAGATCTGGAGATATCCTAAATGCTACAACGTGTATCCTTGAAGATACACTTAATTTGGTGAGAGTAATAAACATCTGCATAAATACTGCAGATATTACCTCAACCTTCATCTGGTTTTTATAATAATTTGTTGACACGTCAATTTTTTATTATTTGAATTAAAGGTTATATTTTAACTTTATTGGTCCTTTCGGTGATAAATGGTCTGTATTTAGGGCTTACGGTCTTGGGACTCTATTAGTTTAGCGGTTCTGGAGCATGTATTTAGGGGGTGTTGGTAGAGAAGGACAGCTCTAGGGTAGGGAACTGCGCTGGAGCTATGATCTATGTTTCTGACACTGGTAAGGGCTCGTGCTGTGTGGGGTCCAAAGTATTTAAGGCTGGGAGTACAGGGGATACAATGCCTCATTAATAATATTCCAGAAAGTGTGACTATTGAGTATTTCTTACTTTATTTACAGGTATTTTTACTATTACTGTTAGTTAATATTAGGAGTAATGATGATCGAACTCCATGAATTTTCCATTTTGTATGTCCTTAGGGCGTTCTAAAGGAGAAGACTCTGAAAGATCTCAATAAATATGTTCTGAAAGATGTAAGTTCTTCCTATTAACTGGGATGTTCATATAATGAGTTTATGAAGGGATTTCTATATTTGCGTATTCCAATTTTCGGTCAAATAAATAAGCTAGTTGAGTAAAATTTGCATATGAACCGCACTTCTTCACATTACAGAATAAACAACTGGATTATGCGCCTTCCAATAATGAGGTTGTATGATTTAAAGGGACAGTACACCAGATTGGCGGTAGATACGCTCAAACACTATGGCACAGATTTTGGCTCATTTATACAGCAGTATTATAATTAAAGGGGTTGTCCAGGAGGTTTGCTATGGATGACCCATTCTCAGGATAGCTAATTAATAATTTATCGAAAGTGCAAACAGAACTGAAAAAAGATAGTGCCGTCTGTAGTGCAGTGGTTCAGGTTGGTACTGCAGGCACAACTCCCATTGAATTCAATGCATTACTAACCCGGGCCCGGGCAGTGTTGACAGTGATATCTGCTTTTAGTGCTGTCCGTTCTAAAAGCAGGCCTGGCATTCAGCTGATCGTCAGGGATCCCAAGCAGCAGACCCCCACCGATCAACTATTAATGAGCTAGCCTGAGGATAGGGCATCAACGGTAAAAGTCTCAGGCAACCCCTTTAAGGACAGTATAGCCTGAAACATTTGAATAAGTCTTTTACAGGAATTGTGTCTATTTCGAAGTTGTCTCAATGAATTATTGGAATTTTAATTTTTGACTATCACTTACTATTGTGTGCAAATGGGACTATACAGTATCTGTGCACCGAGGGGGAATACCTGTCCAAAAGCCACACAGTTGGTCTATATTGTACTTTTTCAACTACCTATATAGAGTTCATCCATGTCTCTGCTGGAACCAAAGTGATCAGCTATAATCTGTAGGGGAATTTTGAAGCAAGTGCTTAATTTCCCTACAGCACCACCAGAGGGAAAATGAGGCATTACATGGTGCCCATTGAAATCAATGGACTGTTTGGATAATACATGGGCGCATTGGGTCCTCCAGAGTGAGGGATGATCTTTGTAACTCTTGCTGAATGGAAGACCGCGTCTATTAACTCATTATTCTCTGACAGGGTATTTGTAAATGGATTCTCTAAGCCAGACAACTGTTTCTTCCATCATATAATAGCAATACATGATTCTTCCAGGACAGAATCCCTGTGCTGCTGAATCATTTACGGGAGGTGGGGAAGGTTTTCTTAGCCACAAACAGTGATTACAAATACACGAATGTAAGTATGTCCGACCCTTTAAGTACCCACTATCCCTCTGTATTCTGCACAGTGCCTCATGTTCTGTCTTCTTCCTCCAGGCCATCATGTCCTATCTGTTTGATGATGGAATTGATGATAAGGTAAGGTTGTTAATGTTCCTATACATACAAACTCATGACTTAAAGGAAACAACTGCTAGATAGTTGTTAGATGTCAGGAATAACGATTAGCCTTTAAGAAGGCTTTCCATAAGGCAGATTGAACTAAGCTATTTTTGTACGCACATCAGCATATTTTACGGTACTTTTTTCACCCACAAGTCACATTAATTTGTGCGTGGCAAACAAAGACACGCCGATTGAAATTGCAAATTAGTCTAATTATTTCCTGATGTATTCTTTTTCCAGCGGAATTCCGCAGCATATCACACATCTCCTTGCGTCTTGCATGCACATTTGTGCACCCCCATTGAATTCTCTGGGGACATTTGATGCACAAATGTACAGGAAAATAGAGCATGTGAACAAACCCATTTGAATTAATATGTTCTGTCCTCTATGTATTGTGAGCATAAATTTTGCCCCTTGGAGTACCGTATGCCCCCCTCCCGGTGTACCATGTGCCCCCCCCCCCCCCTCCGGTGCACCATGTGCTTCCCCAGTGCACCATATGCCCCCCTCCTGGTGTGCCATGTTCCCCCCCAGTGCACAATATGACCCCCCCCTGGAGTACCATATGCCCGCCCGATGACCATATGCCCCCCCGATGACCATATGCCCCCCGGAGTACCATATGCCCTATGCATAAGTCTTAAGGTTGCTTCACTTTAAGAACATGTGCCCATGTTGATCTCAGCTGCATCACATCTACATGACCAGTGAGGACCAGGATAGATCTTGCATGGTGTCCTACAACAAAACAACAGGTGCCAGTATTTGGAACATCTGGTTATTTTTAGGTGCATCCCCAGCGATCTTCTTACTTCAGAGGACGGCAGGAAATCCCCAGAACCCAAAGTATTCCTAGAAATCCTTCCCTGGGGACAGCAACAACACTGGAACGGGCTATCATACATAAGTGGGGAAAACAATACTAAAGGCGGTCATCTGACCCAGCTTTCCAGAGACCCTGAGTCCATCTTCTTGGGCACACAGAACAATGTGGATTTACAAGCATGCAGGGTTTGCAGAAAGCTGGAATGACAATCCCTATCCTACAAGTAGTTGTCACCTTCGTCATCCCGCCTCATTGAAATGGTTGAATATTATCAAAGAGCTCCCAGAAGCCGGATCCACACAGACGTGCTTATACAGGGCACATTTGCGTGCGCAATATGCAGGAATAGAATCTATTGCTTTCAATGAGTTCGACATGCGGGTATTTGGCGTGATCGTTTCCACAAAAAAAATTCAGCCAGCCAGATGCGGCGAATCTCCGCTGCAGCCTGGAATACCGTTGGTCAGTGGGGAAGAGTTTAGCACTGCTTTTCTCCCTCCCCCGCTCCGCCCCTTGTCAGCTGCCGGCAAAGGGAAGAGGCAAAACGGGGAGGGAGCTAGTGTGCTAAACTCCCTCCCCAGCTTATGGGAGCTGCCGGCAAGGGGAGGGGCTTTAGCAATGCGAGACGCTGTTAAACTCCCTCCGCCTTCCCTTTCCTGATGGCTCTCATGGGAGCCTATGGGAACAACTGGTGTATCCCGGCAAAAGATAACACAAGTCCTATCTTTTCCGGACGGAGTAAAAAAATCCAATGCTTCAGATGGTCGCGATTTTCAGCCGTCATTTTATCGCCATGATAAAACGCTCGTGTGAAACTAGCTGAATAGAACCTATTGCTCTATTTTCCAGCGTGCTGCCTGCTCAGGAAAATAGCATATATTAAACTAATTAACTAATTGCCCATTTCAATAAATGTGGGCATGGTTGCATGTTTTTTTTTTTTGCATTCGCAAAACGTACAGTAAGGTCTTCACAATATATTGAAATGGAAATGAAACCATTGAAATCAAATACACTTGCAAATACACTAAACGCACTCCCCCTTTTACTCTCCCGCCCCTTGCCGCTGTTTGCAATGGGAGGGGCAGAGCTAAGCTCCTAAGCTCTGCCCACCTACTCCCGTTACTGGCTGCATACAATGGGCAGGGAGGGGGCAGGAGCTTAGCTTCACCCTCATCTCGCCCTCTCCCATTGCAAACAGACGGAGGGGAGGAAAGAGGAGGTGAGCCAGCGAGGGAGAGGGAAGGGGGGATAGCTTAGCAGAGTTAAGCTGTCTTCCCCCACCCAACGGCATATACGCCGAACCCCTGCAGTGTATATCGGTCGGCCGTGAAAATGCCGGTCTATATACACTCATGTGAATAAGCCCTACACATGCAATTACCCAAAACCCACTAAGACATGCAAGCCTACTCCCATTGATTGCAATAGGCAATTAGTGTCAGGGCCATAACTATAGAGGATGCAGGGGATGCGGTTGCACCCGGGCCCAGGAGCCTTAGGGGGCCCATAAGGCCTCTCTTCTCTATATAGGGAGCCCAGTACTATGAATAAAGCATTATAGTTGGGAGCCCTATTACAGGTTTTGCATTGGGGCCCGAGAGCTTCAAGGTACGCCTCTGATTAGTGTAATTAGTTCAATATGTGCACGAATAAACCTATTGACATTGATGGGATCTATTCACTGCATATTGCGTGCACACATTTTGCATGCGCAAAACGCTGCTCATACTCGCCCATGACACAGGCCTAAGTGCCTTTATATAGTTATAATGAGCTCATGACAAATCCCAGCGATCCGGCTGTCCGTGACTCTGTAATGAGTTAATCGCCTGTGCGGGGACATTGGGGACTTGGGCCACATCCAGTTCAGGCCGCTCGGCTGAGCTCCTAGTTATTAGATTAACGAGGGCAGGAATCCACTATTGTGTGATATATGATGATGAAGCAGCAGCTGCGGACGGTTACCTGATGCCCCCGCAATCCCATCTAATGCCCCAACAATTACTGCAGCACTTGTATTAAGATGCCGCTCCTCATTGGATTGTTCCATCTCTAGCACTGAAGGTCACATCAACGAAGGCTGCAGGTAATTGATTTGTTGGGACCTTTAAATACCGTCCGCACGTCCTCCTCCGACGCGCCAGAACACTTGGGATGATTCGTGGTTTAGGTCACTTTTTTGCTAATAGGGAAACAGCAGCTGCCCTAGTTATCTGGAACTTTGGTCATTCCCATATTATCCTGTCTGACTCCATTCATTACAACCGGATGGCAAAACCGTGTATTCTCTACGGTGGGTCCAGAGGTGGCGGATTCTGCACCACTTATCCGCAGCAGTTTACAGCACAGAACAAATGGATGTGGTTTCCAGATGTATCAGAAAAAGTACAGGGAAATCCGAGTTTGTGGGAGATTCTCAGATCTGTAGCTCAATTGTTTTGTAGAACTGCCGCAGATTTTCACCACGGACTTCACTTTTTGCAATGCAAAGGGTGAAATTGATGAAAAGTCCGCTGCCAGATTTATGTCACAATCCATCGCATGTTACACTTGCAGATTTTTGCAGCAGATTTAGTGCAAGTTCTTGGCCAAATCCGCAGTGGAAATTTTCCGATACATCTGGACCTTCCCTGAGGCTGAGTTGACATGGGACGGAATTGCCGCACGGCTCCTAATTCTGGGATTAGCCAGCCATGTAGATGAGATTTTGTAAAAATCACGTCCACACAGGGCAGCCAATCCGTTGCGGCAAAGCCAGGCGGAAACGGCCATGCGACGTGGAATTCAATTCCGCAGCATGTCAATTCTATTTTTTTCCGCCGATATCGCCGCAAGAAAAGTGCAGCGATATTGCATCAATGTTCTGTGCTATATCACTGCGTTTTCTTGTGGCGATATCGCGATTTTGTATCGCTACAAAGTTACACAACTTTGTAGTGCTCTCTTGACAGGATTTTCGGGGGGGGGGGGAGAGCTTGATCTATAAGCCCTACCCTAAGAATAAGCCCTGGCTGCATAACCCCCCCCCCCCCCCCAAAAAAAAAATACATCACCTGAGAGGCGTGGTCCAGCTACGGCGCAGGGCTTGCCTGCATCTCCAGCACTTGTCTTTAGGCAAGGCTTCCTGGTCAGGAGTTTGAAAAACCCCGCCTTCAGGAAGTGCTGCCTCTGATTGGTTCTCAAGTGCCGTGGCTCAGCCAATCAGAGCCAGCGCTCGATGAACCAATCACAGCCATTCAATGAATTCAATGTGAGCGCTCGAGAACCATTTAGAGGCAGCACTTCCTAGAGGTGGGGTTTTTCAAACTCCTGACCAGGAAATGCTGAGAAGAAACTACAAGCACTACAACTACTATATGCTGGGAACCTGAGGAGGCGTGTGGCGGAGCCGGACAGCGCCTCTTAGGTGATGTATTTTTATTATGCAGCCAGGGCTGCATCATACCGCAAAAAAACTGCGTTTTTTTGTGAGGCAACACATAGGAAGGCTTCATAGGGAAACATGGGCTACAAAACAGCAAATCGCGCAATATTTAGCAACCAGCGTTTTTTTTTCCCTCTCGCAATGTCGCAGGCTACAAAACATCACTTGTGTGAAGGAACCCATTGGAAAGCATTGGCTTCACATACATGCGATTTTGTAGCATTGTCGCACTGCGAGAAAAATCGCGTGATTTTATCGCTTGTGGGAAACTGGCCAAAAGGGTTGACCTTGAAAGACATTGCAAAACTATGCCAATTGAAAGATCCGGAAAAGTAGGGTGTAAAACCCTGTGGGAACTGTTAATACAGCAGACGACTTGTCACCCAGCTGTGCCAGGAGCAGATAGAGGAAGTGGAGTAGCAGCCAGTCTGCAGGCAATACCATTCCAACAGGGTTTGACATCCGGATCGCTGGCCTACTTCGGCAGTGATACAAAGACGTTAAGGCCGGCTTCACATGAATGCGTATTTGCGGCACATGAACGTAACGGTTTATGATGCATACGGTTTATGACCGGGAAGCGGTTTGGAGTTTCTACAACTTTGATGTTGCGTTAGGTTACAAATGACCCAACTGACAATCATTAGAAGTAACTCTCTGATCTTCACATCACACCGCCACAATCGCTCTGTATGTAAATGAAGGTTTCTATTTTTCCGCTTCCTCTAGTACGACCCCAAGAAGACAACGTGGCGGTCTTATTTTGATCTGATTGTTGTGGACACGAGGAAACCACTCTTCTTTGCAGAAGGAACTGTTCTTCGCCAAGTCAATACGGTAGGAGCTTCTCCATATATTATCCGTGTATAGTCCTGAGATGCAGATGGGTTGGAAACATTCTAAATATGTCAAATGTGGTCATCAAATGGACAAATTCTTCAATGCACAGATTTTCTCACACATTTTTTTCACGCGATTTTGCCACGATTTTTTAGCGCAAAAGTCAATAGGACTTTCTAATGTTAAAAACGGTCCATAGGGAAACATGGGAGATAGAAAATGCAAAAAAAAATTTTTCTCTCAACATCGTATAAGTGAAAACATCACAAATTTGAAGGAAAACATTGAAAATCAATAATGCTGTGTTTTTACTCAGTCTCACATTGTGTGAAAATCGCGCGATTTTATCCCCCCCCCCCCCCCCCCCCCCAGGATAGTTGATTGGCAGGGGTCCGCTTCTCAGGATACCCGCTGATGAGCTGAAAAAAATTACGCCATTTGGGTGAACGCCGCTGTCATTTCGGTGTATACAAGCCACAGCACTGTACATTGTATAGTGGCAGCACCTGGTATTGTAGCTGAATCCCATTCACTTCAATGGGACTGTCTATGTGACCATTGTACATGACGTCACTGCTCTAGGAGAGGCTGCAGCAATAGCCTGAGTGTTGCTGCCTCCTCAATCCGGATTCCAATAAGACTTTCCATTTCTGAGCTACTTTCAGTGTCCTCATGTATAAACTTAATATTGGTTGGAGCTCTACTGCCCTCTTGTGGCGATTTTGAAGAATTCACATTTTCTGAAAGCATTGCATTTAATCTAAGAAGACAAGATTAGTTTGCATCCAGTAGTCAATACGCTTTCCACCTTACAAGGACGGCAGGCAGCAGGGGTCTTGTTATGTATTATAAGGTGATCTGATTCTATAGATAATCATTGCCTGTGACAAGCTTTACATAGTCTTAGGGCGAGCACCCACTGGCGTTTGCGTTTTCCGCGGGGAAAAAACGCGGCGTTTTCGCGGCGTTTTTCGCGGCGTTTTTCGCGGCGTTTTTCGCGGCGTTTTCGCGGCTTTTCCATTAATTTCCATGGAGAAAAATAAGGACACATATGCAACTGACAGTTCCTATGTTAAAAACGCAAACGCAACGCAAAAAAAACGCCAGTGGACAGGAACACATGTTATCTCTATGCCTGTGCAGGAAAAACGCAAAACGCAAAACGCAGGTAAAAAAACGCCAGTGGGTGCTCGCCCTTAGTATAGATGAAACGCTGTCAATTATTTTTACAACTGCCTTTTTTTTTCAGGATAATGGGAAATTACGAATCGGGACGTACACGGGTCCCCACCAGCACTGTGCGGTGTACTCAGGAGGTAGGTGACCCTTTGTCTGTTAGACCACTGCAGGGATCACTCGGTTTAATGTCAGAAGGGACCCACCTGGGTGGTTTCTCCACATTGTGACCAGTGAATGTTCTGCTTTTCAGGCTCCTCTGACATCGTATGTGATCTACTTGGGGTGAAAGGGAAAGACATCCTCTATGTGGGGGACCACATCTTTGGTGACATCCTAAAATCTAAGAAAAGACAGGGATGGAGAACATTTCTAGTTGTGCCTGAGCTGGCCAAAGAGCTCAACATCTGGACTGAGAAGAGCGGTGAGTGTCTGCCCGGAGAGGCTTGTAGACACAGTGCTTTATATCTATCTAGTATATCACACTTATATAGACCCTCCCAAATTACTGACTGGGTATGCCATGGAAGATTGATTGGTGGCGCTCCCGTCAATATATTTATATATGTATGTAATATTTATACATAGTATATACTTGTTTTTTCATTACCTAGGCATGATGAATGTACCAATTAAAACCTTAATGAACGTCTTCTATAATACGTCTCCTGGAAATCTTCTCCAAAGGGTCCACCTTTCATTGCCCAGAACCAAATCAGTATCAAGCAGCTATTCCCACTCTGTAGGACCTGGTACAACTATGTAATATACTAACAGTCCATTTATTCCAATGCTTGCTGCATAATGCCAAGTTTTAGGGGAATGTATTAGCTTCCAGGTTCCTTTAGCACAACCAATAATAGCTGAGAACAAGGGGTCCCAGCAGTAGGACCCCCTACAATTAATGGTACACCGAGGGAGCGGCTCACATAAAAGATGTTGGCTTGAAATTCAACCCTGTAGCACAATATAATATTTAGAAATAGACACTTTGATAAGATTATGTTATTTTTCAGAGCTTTTCAATGAACTGAAGAGTCTGGACATCTTCCTGGGTCAGCTGCAGCAGTAAGTCTTCCATCTATGTAGAAGCATGGTGCTTCCTCCTGTATGTATATATACACTCATTGTCCAACCCAATCCCCTAGTCGGAGTTGTCGGCTCTCCAGGATCAGCAGTGAGGCTTTGGTGCTTTACACAATGGCATTATAATAAAGCTTAACAGCACGTATACCGAACGACTATTTCATCCCTCATAGACTCCAAAACTATCTGGCACCCCTCCAGCCAGCTTCACTGCAAGAACGGCCCTCTTGACTTCTGGATGGCTGATTGTATAGTGGGCACTCTATGGAGCTGCTGCTTATCATGTTGTATGCTGATGTTATATTGCAGAGTCACACAACATTACTGAGGCTGAACTACTGGAAGTTAGGAACAATCACCAATACCAAAGACATCAGGAATGGTTTCTGACTCCTAAAAACAAGTCATAGAGATGATGTCACTGGACCCTACACCCCTACACTTTATATTTCAGCTGCATTGGCAGTGAGCCATCTGCAGTGGAGCTATGATAGATATTAGGTCTTAGTCACATAGGCATGTCTGATTTATGTCTATGGAAAATGGATGGATTTTTCCTCCCGTGGATGTCTGTTCTGCATCTGTGTGCATTCATGTGTTCGTTTTTTACTTCCTTGTGTCGTTCACTTTTTTTTGTTTTGCGCAAAACAAATAGGAGGCTCATTTTTTTAAAGCATTGCTTAGATCTATGTAAAAAGGAATGCACACAGATGTTATCCATATGTGCGCCATTTTTTTGTACACCCACAGACTTGAATGGGTGACTGTTGTCCGAGCTATCAGAGCAGTATTGGACATGATGTGTTTTTTTTTTCACGGACCACTGGTTCATGTAGAAGAACGTATCAATGCTTAGCTCTATTGACTGTAATGGGTCAGTATGCTGCCTGTGTATAGTCAGTTGCTAACATGGATGTGAAAATCACCCATGTGAATAAGCCCTAAGATGACAGATTAGCAGAAACCATCCAGCTTGCATTAAAGTGGGATGCACCACAATCGACTTTTATCAAGGTGATGTCTGATTGGTGGGGGTCCCATTGCTGAGATCCTGCTTATCGTAATAACACGGGTCCCGTGTCCCCCTTTCCTCATCACTGTTAGCTTGAATTGACTCCGATTGAATGAAGTGGTGGTCACACATGGGCGCCACTGCTCCATTTATTTCAGTGGAGCTTATGTAAATAGTTGAGCACAAGTACTCTGCTATCTCTGCCAGTCCCAGTAAAGATGAATGGAGTGGCACTGCACCAATCAGACTTTTATTACCTATCCTATGGATCCTATGAAGTCAGTTGGGGTACAACTCCTCTAATGGAGTTTTTTTTCGGAATGATAGGACGTCCATCATTATGATAAGACTTTTGGCATCTCTTTCAATAAACTGAGTTGCTGAATTAACCTTGTATGATTCTGTTTCGTCCAGACACATTGACAGCGGCAGCAGTGAGCAACCAAATATCAGCTCCATTCAGAAGCAGATTCAGGTACAGTGACCCCTCTGTCTCGGGTAATTCATCAACGTACCAGCTCCTGATATCTATCTTATAAGCAGCCTTCAGGCAGCTCTATGACAGCTGCATGGTTTCTGTGATAATATTTGTGCTTCTCACTTTTTGCCCGATTTGCTTTAACTGTCTTTGTTCCGATGAGCTGGATCTTCTCATAAAATGCCTACCATATAAGATAGAGCTTCACTCCAGGCATATGTCCTCGGTCCAGCAAGTACTTTGGTATGTTCCTTGCTATGTAGGGAATAGTATGCGGTGTAAATATAGGGAGGGGGGGGGGGGGGGGTAGTAACAACACTCATTACCTAAAAACACCCAACCACTCCTCTGCCATAAAACTAACCAGTAGTACTACAAATGTGTTGGGGTCAGCGGATGTAGATTCCTTGTGCATGCCACACACTGATTTGGCCAGATCCTAAGGCGACATCTGAGGAGCCCTGGTCTTCACCCTTTTACCCCACCAGTTGGGATCTGGGCTTCACTGTGGGGTACCCCAGCAGTTACATTGGACGTATTCCCAGTTATGTGACATCTGACGCTACAATAGACTTGAACATGGGAACAAAGATGCAGTCAAGAAAATCCGCACTGAGGCAGGCAGCATATGCTTCAGCACGAGAGACAGTCCAGAGGTCAGAGCTTACAGAAAAGGTTCAGCACAGTACAAAGAGGCCAGGAGTCAGGGAAGGCAGCAAACAGAAGAATGGTCAATACAATAAGCTGAGGTCAGGAGTGGAGAATGCAGAGTAGTCAGGGAATACCCACTCAGTAATCAGAAAGTTAGCACAAACAAATAGCACCTTCAGTTTAGACTCTAAAGCTTAGGCACTTCCCTAGGGAGAAGCTGCCTGATATAACCAGAGGTACTCCATGCACCACCTATATGCCATAGAGAATAACTTGTAAAAATGGTTTATATTAGATGACTATATATGACTGTGGCACCTGGAGTCCTAGCTCCGCAGAAGGGAATGATTTCCTGATGGCGGCATTCTATTTCTTATGTAAAAATTTAATCATCTTTTAAGTTTCCTGTCCTCTACACACAGAAAATTACCCAAGAGATGGACATGTGTTACGGGAAGATGGGCAGCCTGTTCCGCAGCGGTTCCCGTCAGACACTATTCTCCAGCCAGCTAATGCGTTACGCTGATCTGTATGCTGCCTCCTTCCTGAACCTTCTGTACTATCCCTTCAGCTACGTCTTCCGCGCTCTTCCTGTACTGGTATGTAGCTGGAGAATAAGCACCTTGTGAACCCCGTACAAATCACGTATCAGGAAAAAGTTCATCTTTATGGGAAGTTGCAGTTTATACTTTCTTGTCAAATTAACCCCTTCGGTAACATCATTTACATTATATATATATATATCCACTTTTTTCTGATCCTTGTATTCATGGTTCAACGGGTTTTTACTCCTCTAGGGAGGATTAACTTTTTAAGTAAATTTATGGTGCTTGGTCCTGGGCTTTAATCTCGGCCGATGGCAAAAATACAGCACGGCCAGGTTCTCGGCTGTTAGCCACAGCTGAGGACCCGGAGGGGAAGGCAGAAGCAGTTTTTACCACTTCTGCCTCCTCTCTTGCAAACTTATATTATATTAATAGGTCATCAGCAAATAGTGAAAGTTTATGTTCCATAGGTCCAACACTGGTAGCCTTAATCGAATTGTTCTAAGTGCCTTTGCCAAGGATTCCATAACAAGTATGTATAAAAAAGGGGAGAAGGCGTACCCCTCTCTTGTCCCATTCCCAATTTGAAATGGGGCAGAGAGCGAGCCATTAACTTGTGCCTGCACTGTAGGATGATGGGGCTCAAGTGTGTGAGAGAATCAGAGCACTTTACCAAGTCCAATTCTCTGAAGGGTGGTCTCCAGGAAGTTCCAGTTCACGGTATTAAACGTCATCTTAGCGTCAATTGTTAGAAGGCATAGAGAACTACCATGGAGGCGCACCCTGGGCGGTCCTCAGCAGTCAGCAGCTGCTGCTCCGCGGTAGGGGTGCCCCCCCTCTACTCTTCCCTCACCCACGGCGGGAAGCTGTTGGCAGGAAAGTTTTGCAGGCTCTTTAACAATAAAGGAAGAGTAGGTGCCATCTTGAGCGTCCATAGTCTTCCATGATTTCTGCCGCCAAGTGTAGGGCAGGTAACTCCACCTTGCCTAGCAACACCACACAATCTCTCCTCAGGGTATAACCCTGACCAAGTTACTGCTGGAGGAGATCACAGGGAAAAGTAACTGAACATTACCTTGAGTCTCTTTTGTCACTCGTGACGCCACCGTTCCATTCTCTGCGGTGAAACTAGCTAGATGTTGTAATAAAGTAGTCCACACACACAGGAAAACTGTCATGGACAAACCGGGAATGTGTGGTAATGTCCATGTGCTTCAACTTCTTGAAAATAACAGTTCTGTACAAAGGAAGTGTGGAAGCAGTGGAGGCTCTCTGGGCATTCGTAGAATCCACAGTTATCTGTGTGATCACATTCTCTCGGCACAAATCTCTCTTACACTGTGAAATCACTTACTACTTTCTCTACTTGTTGTGAACTGGTTCCATTCTCTCAGCACCCAGAAGTAGCACCGAGGATCCCGTTGGGTTTTCACAGGCCCGGGCTGAGCATCAGGCAATCGCTCGGCCTCTTCCAGTCACCACACACAGACCAATCCGTGTCTGTGTAACTCACTTGCAGAACCTCTCAGGTATCCATCACAGTCACATGACACACAACATGATACATTTCTCAGACGTAGCCTAGACATGAACCCATTCAGTGCTGCAGAGGTGCAATACACATCAAATGCACACTAAATAGAAGACACTGAACATCAAGTGAAAGGCAACAATCTGTTGGGGAACTCCAAATACACCGACTGCTCTAACCCCTCCGAATTAATTACCACTCCATAGACTGGCGCTGAGTGTGTGGAGAGAAACAAAATCCCTCCAGAGATTTGATGATACGGTATCCGATCTCCCTCTCTGGAATAACCCAGGCCTGACGGCCTTGCAGTCAGTCCCGGACCCCCAATACTGGAGGAGCCTGGGGGTTGTTTCACTGAGAGATGTATACACAGACGGCATACTCCCTACATTCACCCAGCTGCGCGATTCAATACAATCCCCAAACCTTCAACTATTCAGATTCTTTCAACTCAGGCACGCACTGTCCACCCAATTCCCCCCCAACTCTACTCAGATATCCAATTTCCCTACAATCGGAATCCTTAAATCCCAGGGACCCAGGGGCTTGATTTCGGCACTTTATACACACCTGCTCTCAGCTAAAATAAACCATAACCCGCTTCTAGTCTGTAACAAATGGACGCTCTCCATCCCATCCCTCACAACTGATGATTGGACAGACATAATGGAATCCCACCTGTCTGTCTCTCCTGCCGTGAACAACAAACTGATCCAACTTTATATAATCCATCAAGCTTATCTCACCCCTAGCCGGCTACACAAAATGGGCAACGTCCCCTCAAACTCATGCCACAGATGACATCAACCTGGGGCGAACTTTTGGCATCTAATTTGGGACTGCCTACCAATCAACAACTTCTGGTCTGACATTACCGCCTTTACAAACTCACTTTTATTATCCCCTTTCACTATATCAATGGATTCCAAAATAATCCTATTTGGCTTATTGCCGGAATATCAATGGCCCAAATATACACGCACCTTCCTCAGGAAAATACTATTCCTGGCCCGCAAGGTGGTAGTACTACACTGGATGGCTGCAGACCCACCCCTACTAACACAATGGATAAAACTAATAAATGATGTCATTCCCTATGAAAAAATTATTTATAAAAACAGGGGATGCCCGGGTAGGTTTCAGGAGATCTGGGGCCTCTGGCTCATCAACCGCTATACTTTATCACCAACCTGATCTTCATCCGGGCTCCTCCCCTCCTCCTCCTTCCTCTATACCTTCCCTCTCTCGCATCTCTCTCATTCCTCTATACATTCCATTCGCATTTCTGATGCACTCCTCACCTCTCCATCAGGCGTTCAGCGGCTGCCCGCCGCGGGCTCTCCGGCACTCCCTCCCCCCCTTATTGTTATTCAACTGTTCAACATGAAACCAAGCAAAACTAAAAAGCAATGCCTTTATTGTCAAGTTTATATAGGTACAGAACAGTTCTAGTTGTACTCGTACACATATATATTACTTGCATATAAATACTCATTGCCTTGTATGATGTTTTTTTCTAAACAAGTGTGCTCTGTACCATGATTTTTGTATTCTGATAAATAAAACAAAGTTAAAAAAAAATAGAAGACACTGACAATACAATTGCACAGACAAACACGTAACATTTATAGAGGGACTACACTAACTCTGGGCCACCACAATAGCATTGTATATGGCCTCATGTCCAGGCACAAAGCCCACCTGTTCTCGGTTTCATGGAGGGGATATAAGGTTGGAGTCTCAAGGCCAGTATTTTAGAAAATAGCAAAATAGGTCTAAAATTACCACAAGTAAAGGAGTATTGGGGCGACAGAAATATGTACTTGCAAGGTCTGAGCAAGGAAAGGGTAACCCAGGGAGATGGCATTGAAGAAATTAAGCAGAAATTGGGTCAGAAATTCACTAGTAGTGATATAAAATACATGACGAGAGGAGGGTAACAATGCCAGTCATAGATTAGATGGCTCCTTGTTAGAGATGAGCGAACGTACTCGTCCGAGCTTGATACTCGTTTGAGTATTAGCGTGTTCGAGATGCTCGTTACTAGAGCCGAGCACCACGCGATGTTCGAGTTACTTTCACTTTCATCTCTGAGACGTTAGCGCGCTTTTCTGGCCAATAGAAAGACAGGGAAGGCATTACAACTTCCCCCTGCGACGTTCAAGCCCTATTCCACCCCCCTGCAGTGAGTGGCTGGCGAGATCAGGTGTCACCCGAGTATATAAATCGGCCCCTCCCGCGGCTCGCCACAGATGCATTCTGACAGAGATCAGGGAAAGTGCTGCTGATGCCGGAGCTGCTATAGGGAGAGTGTTAGGATTGATTTTAGGCTTCAAGAACCCCAACGGTCCCTCTTAGGGCCACATCTGACCGTGTGCAGTACTGTTGAGGCTGCTTTTTGCAGTGTTGCACATTTTTTTTTTGTATATCGGCCGTGCAGAGCATTGCGTCCAGAGCATTGCGTCCTGCAGTAATTTTACATAGTCCAGGGCCAGTAGTGGTGGTGAGGCAGGGACAGTGAAAGACATATCCAGTCTATATAGGCAGTGGGCTTTTCCAAAAAAAATTTGGGAAAAAAAATCTATTTGGGCTGCCTGTGACCGTCCTGACTGTACTGCATCTCTGCTGGGGGTAGTTGTCCTAATTCATACGCAGCCAGCTAAGTGTTACAGCAGGCTTGTGCAAAATTCTTTCCTGGCTCTGCGCTGCCTCTTACATCACCGCTGTCATCCTGTCCAGAGTAAAACAGTCTGCAGTAATTTTACATAGTCCAGGGCCAGTAGTGGTGGTGAGGCAGGGACAGTGAAAGACATATACAGTCTATATAGGCAGTGGGCTTTTCCAAAAAAATTTGGGAAAAAAAATCTATTTGGGCTGCCTGTGACCGTCCTGACTGTACTGCGTCTCTGCTGGGGGTAGTTGTCCTAATTCATACGCAGCCAGCTAAGTGTTACAGCAGGCTTGTGCAAAATTCTTTCCTGGCTCTGCGCTGCCTCTTACATCACCGCTGTCATCCTGTCCAGAGTGAAACAGTCTGCAGTAATTTTACATAGTCCAGGGCCAGTAGTGGTGGTGAGGCAGGGACAGTGAAAGACATATACAGTCTATATAGGCAGTGGGCTTTTCCCAAAAAATTTGGGGAAAAAAATCTATTTGGGCTGCCTGTGACCGTCCTGACTGTACTGCGTCTCTGCTGGGGGTAGTTGTCCTAATTCATACGCAGCCAGCTAAGTGTTACAGCAGGCTTGCGCAAAATTCTTTCCTGGCTCTGCTGTGCGTTCCGTAAGCGAAGTCAGCCTCCAACCACAGGCCAATAAGCGGCACATTTAATTACAGCGTTCTGTTTCTGCACTACTGGTAATACAGCATGCTGAGGGGTAGGGGTAGGCCTAGAGGACGTGGACGCGCACGAGGACGCGGAGGCCCAAGTCGGGGTGTGGGCACAGGCCGAGCTCCTGATCCAGGTGTATCGCAGCCGACTGCTGCGGGATTAGGAGAAAGGCACGTTTCTGGTGTCCCCACATTCATCTCACAATTAATGGGTGCACGCGGTAGACTTTTATTAGAAAATGAGCAGCGTGAGCAGGTCCTGTCGTGGATGGCAGAAAGTGCATCCAACAATCTATCGACCACCCAGAGTTCTGCGCCGTCCACTGCTGCAACTTTGAATCCTCTGGCTGCTGCTCCTTCTTCCTCCCAGCCTCCTCACTCCATTACAATGACACATTCTGAGGAGCAGGCAGACTCCCAGGAACTGTTCTCGGGCCCCTGCCCAGAATGGGCAGCAATGGTTCCGAATCCTCTCCCACCGGAGGAGTTTGTCGTGACCGATGCCCAACCTTTGGAAAGTTCCCGGGGTCTAGGGGATGAGGCTGGGGACTTCCGGCAACTGTCTCAAGAGCTTTCAGTGGGTGAGGAGGACGATGACGATGAGACACAGTTGTCTATCACTCAGGTAGTAGTAATTGGAGTAAGTCCGAGGAAGGAGCGCACAGAGGATTCGGAGGAAGAGCAGCAGGACGATGAGGTGACTGACCCCACCTGGTTTGCTACGCCTACTGAGGACAGGTCTTCAGAGGGGGAGGCAAGTGCAGCAGCAGGGCAGGTTGGAAGAGGCAGTGCGGTGGCCAGGGGTAGAGGCAGGGCCAGACCGAATAATCCACCAACTGTTTCCCAAAGCGCCCCCTCGCGCCATGCCACCCTGCAGAGGCCGAGGTGCTCAAAGGTCTGGCAGTTTTTCACTGAGACTGCAGACAACCGACAAACAGTGGTGTGCAACCTTTGTCGCGCCAAGATCAGCCGGGGAGCCACCACCACCAGCCTCACCACCAGCATGCGCAGACATATGATGGCCAAGCACCCCACAAGGTGGGACGAAGGCCGTTCACCGCCTCCGGTTTGCACCGCTGCCTCTCCCCCTGTGCCCCAACCTGCCACTGAGATCCAACCCCCCTCTCAGGACACAGGCACTACCGTCTCCTGGCCTGCACCCACACCCTCACCTCCGCTGTCCTCGGCCCCATCCACCAATGTCTCTCAGCGCACCGTCCAGCCGTCGCTAGCACAAGTGTTGGAGCGCAAGCGCAAGTACGCCGCCACGCACCCGCACGCTCAAGCGTTAAACATGCACATAGCCAAATTTATCAGCCTGGAGATGCTGCCGTATAGGGTTGTGGAAACGGAGGCTTTCAAAGGTATGATGGCGGCGGCGGCCCCGCGCTACTCAGTTCCCAGTCGCCACTACTTTTCCCGATGTGCCGTCCCAGCCCTGCACGACCACGTCTCCCGCAACATTGTACGCGCCCTCACCAACGCGGTTACTGCCAAGGTCCACTTAACAACGGACACGTGGACAAGCACAGGCAGGCAAGGCCACTATATCTCCCTGACGGCACATTGGGTGAATTTAGTGGAGGCTGGGACAGAGTCAGAGCCTGGGACCGCTCACGTCCTACCCACCCCCAGAATTGCGGGCCCCAGCTCAGTGGTGGTATCTGCGGCGGTGTATGCTTCCTCCACTAAACCACCCTCCTCCTCCTACGCAACCTCTGTCTCGCAATCAAGATGTGTCAGCAGCAGCACGTCGCCAGCAGTCGGTGTCGCGCAGCAAGCGTTAGCAGGCCGTGCTGAAACTACTCAGCTTAGGAGAGAAGAGGCACACGGCCCACGAACTGCTGCAGGGTCTGACAGAGCAGACCGACCGCTGGCCTGCGCCGCTGAGCCTCCAACCGGGCATGGTCATGTGTGATAACGGGGGTAACCTGGTGGCGGCTCTGCAGCTCGGCAGCCTCACTCACCTGCCATGCCTGGCCCACGTCTTTAATTTGGTGGTTCAGCGCTTTCTGAAAACCTACCCACGCTTGTCAGACCTGCTCGGAAAGGTGCGCCGGCTCTGCGCACATTTCCGCAAGTCCCACACGGACGCTGCCACCCTGCAACATTGGTTTCATCTGCCAGTGCACCGACTGCTGTGCAACGTGCCCACATGGTGGAACTCTACGCTCCACATGTTGGCCAGGCTCTATGAGCAGCGTAGAGCTATAGTGGAATACTAACTCCAACATGGGCGGCGCAGTGGGAGTCAGCCTCCTCAATTCTTTACAGAAGAGTGGGCCTGGTTGGCAGACATCTGCCAGGTCCTTGGAAACTTTGAGGAGTCTACCCAGATGGTGAGCGGGGATGCTGCAATCATTAACGTCCCCATTCCTCTGCTATGCCTCTTGAGAAGTTCCCTGCAAAGCATAAAGGCAGACGCTTTGCGCTCGGAAATGGAGGCGGGGGAAGACAGTATGTCGCTGGATAGTCAGAGCACCCTCCTGTCTATATCTCAGCGCGTTGAGGAGGAGGAGCATGAGGAGGATGAGGAGGAGGGGAAAGAGACAGCTTGGCCCACTGCTGAGGGTACCCATGCTGCTTGCCTGTCATCCTTTCAGCGTGTATGGCCTGAGGAGGAGGAGGAGGATCCTGAAAGTGATCTTCCTAGTGAGGACAGCCATGTGTTGCGTACAGGTACCCTGGCACACATGGCTGACTTCATGTTAGGATGCCTTTCTCGTGACCCTTGCGTTACACGCATTCTGGCCACTACGGATTACTGGGTGTACACACTGCTCGACCCACGGTATAAGGAGAACCTTTCCACTCTCATACCCGAAGAGGAAAGGGGTTCGAGAGTGATGCTATACCACAGGACCCTGGCGGACAAGCTGATGGTAAAATTCCCATCCGACAGCGCTAGTGGCAGAAGGCGCAGTTCCGAGGGCCAGGTAGCAGGGGAGGCGCGGAGATCAGGCAGCATGTACAGCACAGGCAGGGGAACACTCTCTAAGGCCTTTGACAGCTTTCTGGCTCCCCAGCAAGACTGTGTCACTGCTCCCCAGTCAAGGCTGAGTCGGCGGGAGCACTGTAAAAGGATGGTGAGGGAGTACGTAGCCGATCGCACGACCGTCCTCGGTGACGCCTCTGCCCCCTACAACTACTTGGTGTCGAAGCTGGACACGTGGCCTGAACTCGCGCTGTATGCCCTGGAGGTGCTTGCTTGTCCTGCGGCTAGCGTCTTGTCAGAGAGGGTGTTTAGTGCGTCTGGGGGAATCATCACAGATAAGCGTACCCGCCTGTCAACCGACAGTGCCGACAGGCTTACACTCATCAAGATGAACAAAGCCTGGATTTCCCCAGACTTCTCTTCTCCACCAGCGGACAGCAGCGATACCTAAGCAATACGTAGGCTGCTCCCGCGGATGGAAGCATCGTTCTCTCTCACCATCCAAAACGGGGACCTTTTAGCTTCATCAATCTGTGTATAATATTCATCCTCCTCCTCCTGCTCCTCCTCCTGAAACCTGACGTAATCACGCCGAACGGGCATTTTTCTTAGGCCCACAAGGCTCAGTCATATAATTTTTGTAAACAATTTTTATACGTTTCAATGCTCATTAAAGCGTTGAAACTTTCACCTCAACCAATTTTTATTTTAACTGGGCTGCCTCCAGGCCTAGTTACAAATTAAGCCACATTAACCAAAGCGATTAATGGGTTTCACCTGCCCTCTTGGTTGGGCATGGGCAATTTTTCTGAGGTACATTAGTACTGTTGGTACACCAATTTTTTGGGGCCCTCGCCTACAGTGTAATCCAATAAATTTTTTGCCCACCTGCATTAAAGCTGACGTTACATCAGCTGTGCTGGGCACTGCAATGGGATATATTTATGTACCGCCGGTGGGTTCCAGGGAGCCACCCATGCTGTCGGTCCACACAGAGTTGTAACTGCATGTGTCCAGTTATAAAGAGCCCCAGTCTGACTTGGGCATGCAGTGTGGGCCGAAGACCGCCTGCATTTAATCGGACGTTACCTCAGCTGTGCTGGGCACTGCAATGGGATATATTTATGTACCGCCGGTGGGTTCCAGGGAGCCACCCATGCTGTCAGTCCACACGGAGTTGTAACTGCATGTGTCCACTTCTAAAGAACCCCAGTCTGACTGGGGCATGCAGTGTGGGCCGAAGCCCACCTGCATTAAACATGACATTACCTCAGCTGTGATGGGCAATGCAATGGGATATATTTATGTACCGCCGGTGGCTTCCTGGCACCCACCCATGCTGTCGGTCCACAGGGACTTCACAATAGGGAGTTGTACCTGCCTGTGTCTATGAATTAAAAACCCCGGTCAGGTTGGGGCATGCAGTGTGGGCCGAAGCCCACCTGCATTTAATCTGACGTTAGCTCTGCTGTCCAGGGCACTGCAATGGGATACATTTATGTACAGCCGGTGGGTTCCAGGGAGCCACCCATGCTGTGGGTGCACACGGAATTCCCATTGCGGAGTTGTACCTGCCTGTGACTATTTATAAAAAACCGCGGTCTGACTGGGGCATGCAGACACCTTGACAGAATGAATAGTGTGTGGCACATAGGTTCCCCATTGCTATGCCCACGTGTGCAGCTCCTGATGGTGGTGGCACAGGATTATATTTCTCATTGCTTCTGTACAGCATTGTGGGCTATCACCCCGCCCCTTTTAAAGAGGGTCGCTGCCTAGCCGTGCCAACCCTCTGCAGTGTGTGCCTGCGGTTCCTCCTCATGGCAGACACACTTATAAATAGACATGAGGGTGGTGTGGCATGAGGGCAGCTGAAGGCTGCGCAGGGACACTTTGGTGTGCGCTGTGGACACTGGGTCATGCAGGGGGGGTTGGGCAGCATGTAACCCAGGAGAAGTGGCAGCGGAGTGTCATGCAGGCAGTGATTGTGCTTTGTTGGAGGTAGTGTGGTGCTTAGATAAGGTATGCCTTGCTAATGAGGGCTTTTCAGAAGTAAAAATTGTTGGGAGGGGGGGGGCCCACTCTTGCCGCTATTGTGGCTTAATAGTGGGACCTGGGAACTTGAGATGCAGCCCAACATGTAGCCCCTTGCCTGCCCTATCCGTTGCTGTGTCGTTCCCATCACTTTCTTGAATTGCCCAGATTTTCACAAATGGAAACCTTAGCGAGCATCGGCGATATACAAAAATGCTCGGGTCGCCCATTGACTTCAATGGGGATCGTTATTCGAAACGAACCCTCGAGCATCGCGAAAATTTCGTCCCGAGTAACGAGCACCCGAGCATTTTGGTGCTCGCTCATCTCTACTCCTTGTGCAGAATTTTTCTTTGGTGCCCCTGTAATAAGAAAAAGATTCCATACACTCATTGTCAAAAAAAGTCCCTCCCCTAGAAGTTGTCGAATCAAATAAAACTTTCTCTGTGTGATTATAACACTCATATAGGTAAGTGATTACATTATCAGAGCAGAAGGAGAATTTATCATAGAAAACTAACCCCTAGAAGTGCTCTAGTACCCTGTTGTACCCCTCTAGCTTGGATACAAGCAGGCACACACAGGCACGTCGGCTCTAGTACCCTGTTGGGCTGCCTCTAACTTGGATACAAGATGTGATACGGCATGAAGGCATACAGGTTCTATAGGATATCTTGTGGCATGGAGGCTCTAGTACTCTGTTGTACTGCCTCTAGCTTGGATACATGTGACATGGGTTGGCATGAAGGCTCTAGTACCCTGTTGTACCATGCCTAGCTTGGATACAAGATGCGATACAGGTGGGCAGGGAGGCTCTAGTACCCTGTTATACTGCCTCTAGCTTGCATACAAGATGTGATGCGGGTGGGCATGGAGGCTCTAGTACCCTGTTGTACTGCCTCTAGCTTGGATGTAAGATGTTATATGGGCAGACATGGAGGCTCTAGTACCCTGTTGTACCACCTCTAGTTTGGATAAAAGATGTGCTACGGGGGGCATGGAGGCCTTAGTACTCTGTTGTACTGCCTCTAGCTTGGATACAACATGTGAGATAGGTTGGCATGAAGGCTCTAGTACCCTGTTGTACCATGTAGCTTGGATACAAGATGTGATACGCACAGGCACGTCGGCTCTAGTACCCTGTTGGGCTGCCTCTAACTTGGATACAAAATGAGATACGCGCGGGCATGGAGGCATACAGGTTCTATAGGATATCTTGTGGCATATTGCTCCACATTTGCCGTAACTGAGCTTCTAGATTGTGCAGACTCGTAGGCTGTTAAAGTTGGTGTCCCAAATAGTCCCATACATGTTCTATTGGTGATAAATCTAGCGCCTAGACTGACTACAGAAATGTGGCAGTGCTGTCACCCCCTTGTGTGTGCGGCCAAGAAATTATCCTGCTGGAGGATGCCTATTGGAAGCCGCCATGAGAGGAACACATGTGTCTGCAGGTTGTCCTGAACATATCGCTGAGCTGTCATTGTCAGTCGTACCACTACTAGGGGGACCAACTGTCATATGTGATAGTCCCCACAGACCATCACACCAGCAGGGGACAGTGTGCCTGTATTCTGCTTGTACATAAAGCATCACGATAACAGTATACCCATACCAGAACAGCTGAGTGCATAAATACTGTACCAGAACCAAGCTCATAACATGAATATAGCACAAACCAAACCTGATTCATACATACAGCACCAGAATCAAGCTCATAACATAAATACAACTCCAGTACCAAACTCATGACATAAAGAGAGAACCAGAACCAAGCTCATAACAAGAACATGGCACCAACCAACCTCAGTACATGGATACAAGATCCAAGCTTATAACATAAATACAGTAGCAGAACTAAGCAATTGTGTTGTGGGGCTGCCGATAGGCTACCTGCCTAGCCTCATTCATTAAGCACCAGAAGATGCTGCCTAATGGAAAAAATTGTCATTTAGCCAGGCGGACCTAAGAGGTGGTGATTGACCCCAGCCTCCTTTCGCCTGGTACCCCTCTTAGAAGCTGGTATCTGGCACCCCCTGCGACTGCACAGAGCCAGGGTCGGTCATGAAGGGTAGAGAAGAAAATGAAGTTGAGAGATTGTCCGCATTGGTCTTTCTGGAAATGCGATACCCTAGAAAATATCACTCAGAGGTCTGGGACCAAGGGGGTGTTTATATTACTTGCTTTAATATTTGATGGGGATCAGGAGACAAAGTTCAGTAAAGAAAAGAATAAGAAATGGAGTCTTTTGTATCAATTAAGCATCAATGTTCTAAAAGTTACCGGTCAGTACAGATAATTAAGTGCCTCCTTGACTCTTCTTCATATATGAATACTTCCAGATGCCCCATGAATCCACAGTGGAGCATGTCAGTGTGGACGGAGCAGATGCCAACAAGGTTCTTGGACAACATCTAAAATTCATCAAAAGAGAACATGTGAGTACGGGATGTGCAATATACTTGATTTCCATTTAACTGGACTGATGGTGGTTTTCAGTGCGGGCATTGTGTGGGTAAGATTAACCGGGCACTGTTCTGTTTTCTGATCACAGCTTCAAGACGATTGGCTGCAGGTGGTCAACACTGCAAGGCTAAGCCTTGAGGACTCGCCGGCATTAAGGCCTGAAACGGAGAGAAAACCGCCAAGTGTTATGCTGTATTAGCAGCGAGCGGCCAACCTAGCGACATCCACAGATACTCCGAGTTCACTGCTACGCAGCTTATGACAGATGACGGCTGGAGGGGCAATACTCACATACACCCACACTGGGCGTAGAAATAGTTTTTTATCTAAATGATGGAGTGGTGATTGTTACAGTTTACAGGACAGTTTTATACCATATAGAGCAGGTCTACTGCAGGAAGGGCAGGCTTGTTTATTGCACTGAAATCATTACAAATAAATTAGCGCCCCCTCAAAAAAAAAAAAACAGTCATCCATTTGTCAGGTTCTTCTAGCTGGCCATATCATAGGTATATATTTTCCTACAAAAGCTTGGTGGTCACCAATATAATTGCCAGAAACTATTATACTGCAGTATTATATCTGCACAGATCGCCATTCACGATAGTCAGACTGGTCCCGTCTTCCACTACCTTGTAGACGTCTTGGTAGAGTGTATTACATGCTACAAGATCCAATAGTCAAGGTGTCACAATGAAGGATGCAGAGATCTGGGATTGGCACCTGAGGGGCATTCTCCTTCAGCCGTTTACAGGTGAAAATCATTAATTTGGAAGCCTGAGAGATTCTTTGAGGGCGAGTTCACACATCTCACACTGAAACAGTACAATGTAAGTGAATGGGGCTTTAACAAATCCCATTCACTTGCAGAGTAACCAATCCGCAGTGGAAGACTAATGCTGGGGATCTTCAAATCTGCAGCATGCTGTATTTGTTGTGAAAGGGTCCACATGGTGGTCTCGGACCGGTCAGGCTCTTGGAATGTGGCCCCAGGATGAGAACCGGCCATTCCCTACTGTTTTCAGGCAACTTTAGCTGGGAAATCTAGTAAGCCCTTCAATCACAGACGTGCCTGGAACTAGTTTTAATCAATCAGAAGAACAAAGTCAATTTAAAAAAAATCAGACGACGATTGGCTTGTATAAAGAGGCAGTGATTCATCTAGGAACGACTGCCTGTTTCCTGTGAATCGAGGCGGGTGGCTGGACTGATCCCCGTCCTGCTCCGCCTCCATTTACTGAGCGATGATCGCTCCTGTATGAAAATGATTATTGCTGGGACGGCTGTGTACACGGGCCCCAAACAATTTCCGGATGATGTATAACTCTCACCAGTACACGCCGGGGCAGGCCCAGCAGGGCAGTCTGTTATTGCAGCCCAAACACAAAAGTTTTGGTGGGCTAGAGCTCTGCCACCATGGGCATAAACAGCTGTGGGCAGGGGCATCCTGGAGGTGCTGCACCTTCATCGAACATTGCTTCTCTCTTGTTCAGCAGCAACTCTCACTTTTCATTGACCCCCATGGGCATTTTTCTTTTGTCTCCTACACTCCTGATGGGCACTTGCAAGACTGCCTTGCTGTGTCCTTCCCGCCGTCACACCCGATGTTCCTTGTAAAGGAACATACTCTATATTATTAAAACATTGATACCCGTGACAATATGGTTGAACACATGGTAACTAGCCTTACCCTTTAGTTGTGGAAATGCCACGGATTTTCATAGAACTCATTCCTTGCAATGCAATGAGTGAATTGCGCTGTGAAACCTGCACCAAAAGCCACACGTGGATTTTGGTTCAGGTTTTCTCCTTGATGTGCGAACTCACCCCAAGGCCTCATGTCCACGGACGGATTTTTGCTGCGGTTATTATTTTTCATGCACTTGAGCGAAAAACCAATTGTGGTTTGTCGCTCGCAGATGAAAAATCGCAGCATGCTCCATTTTACTGCGGTTCCTGCACAGACGGCTTCTATTGAAGTCAACGGAAACCGTCCGATCCGCGGTCCGTGCGCAGTGGACATTGCAGACAGGCCGCGGATTCTGTGGGAAAAGCAGGAGTTTGAAAAAAAATAAAAATCTGTACTGCGCATATGCATTGGCCAGCACTTCTGCACACAAGTACGCAGGATCACCGGCCATGGGCGGAATCCGTGTGTGCCCATGGATGTGAGGCCTAAAAGGGTGCTATAACACAAGCCCTGCTAATACTCACAATTTAGAGCGATTTGCTGGGCTGCCCCTGGACTTGCAAGTTCAGCCCTACAATTAGCTCTAAATCACTTGTGCGCCCATGGCTAATGCTGCCGTTTACTAATTGTCGGGCTGCACCTTGCTGTCTCTTCAAGTTGCGAGTTCAGGTGCAGACCGGTAATTACTGGTAAAAATGTGCTTATTACTTGTGGCCGCGTACTAGCCCCCTAATGCTTCATTATAATGGGAAAATCTACAAAAGAGGAAATACTTACAGGGTGTTCAACCATCAGCCAATGATTTAATAGGGAGTGATTTTGGGATGCTGCTGGTGAGCAGAACAAAAAAATGACATGATGCCAGAATCCTCCTTCATGTAATAAGGACTGATAATAATCTGTTACATGACAAGCTGCGAGTTGAATGGAAAAAAGTAGAATGCAAGAGTTTACATTGATCATTTAAAGTATCTTTTTCATATTCTTGTGTCTTAGTTGGACTTTGCTTTCCTTCTAGTCACAGTGCAGAGCAGACATAACATTTCGGGCAATTCAGTCTGCATTTCGCAGCAATCTAGTAATGAGCAAACATTTCAGATCATCATCTCAGCACTACTGATTAGTTCAGGCATTCCCCATATGTACGGATGACCTACAGTAGGGATCACAGACGTAGCCAGCAGGGATTGGAATCCAGCAGTGATGTGGTGTCCAGATAATCCTCTATAATGTATTGCATCCATATAGCCTGCAGCCACTGACACGTTTCTGATGAACTTGCCCTGACGTTATTAGCAAGGAGTGAATCTTAAATGTATAAGTGCTGCGGGCTATGTTCTGTGCATGGATGACCTTCTGTACCGGCTTGTTGTTTTGAGACATCTAGCAGTGAATACCGATGGGGGAAAATGCCTGTTTGTACCAGAACAGAAAACAGCTGCTCAGCGTGTGCGAATGTGGGTCGCTGCTTACAGGTACAAGATCTGATTAATAGTTTAGGACAATGTGAGGAATAACTGGTGAGACTGCAGCCGGGGGGCTTTTCTCTTTCCCGAGGCCGGTGCCAACCCAGCAGGGAACTTAGAGCTTCTGAACACTGGGGAGAGTTAGAGCGGGCCATGATTCACAGTCCGATATCGCTCTCTCAAACCTTCTAAAACCCCTGGAGGTGAGGCATTTTAATGTGAAACCAGCCTTGCATCACTGCGGGGTTCACTTCATCCCATTGCTTTCAATGGTGCAGCAGCAGCGCCGCTCCATTGAAAGCAATGGGAGAAGATCGCAATTCCCTGCTGCAGCTGTCGCACCTTCCTTGGAAGAGAAACACCTGGATGTAAAACCCCTCGATGCTGTCACATCCAGGGGTTTAACTTTGTTCTCAACTTTATTCTCAATGCGGCCGGCAGCAGCAGAGCTGGCCCCATTGAAAACATAGGGAGAACATTGTGATTCTCTGCAGCACCGGCCCCATTGAAATCAATGTGAGAAGATCACAAAATAGCCTGTGGGACTGAAGGAATCCCCCATAGCAAGGAGAGAGAGGGGGGCGGAGCTACAGGGGATCTCCTAGAGATCCCCCCATATTTGGAGATATAGGGGGCTGGGCTAGATGGGGTTCTCAGCGATTCCTTTCTAGCCAGGAGAGGGTGAGGAGCTAGAGGTATCCACCCTCTAGCCCCGCCCCTTCTTGTTCACACTCCCATAAAAGCCCTGGGGGAGCCCTCTAGCCCCGCCCCCCATCTCTGGAGAGATCTCTAGGAGAGCCCCTGTAGCTCCACCTCTCTCCCCTCGCTATGGGGGACTCCTTCATCCCCGCAGGGATGCGAGGCTATTTACATGTGAAAACATCTCGCATCCAGGGGTTTTCAGAAGAATTGCGAGGCCGATATTAGGCCGTGAATCAAGGCCCCTGCAGGTCCAAAACACTGCCTTGCATACCAGTATATGGATAGACACACTGATTTCAGCTGTCCGTCACACGACCCTATGCATTGTTCCGTTTGCACTGTATTATCACATGAATAAATAATAATTGCCGATCCAGTCCTGAATTTGGCCGCATATTTTCAGCCAGTCACACGGACTGCTGCCGCGTATTGGCAAAAAAATATGCAATAGTGATGAAAAACATTGATTGCTGTAAAATGCTCAGAATAACCAATAATGGTTAAATTGGGCCAGCTGTGTTTGTTATCTGCTCCCTTTTTCCCCAGCTTGCATTGAACTCTATAGGAGCTTCCTGCGAATCTTGGCAAAAGATAGAGTAAGACTTATCTTTTCATGCCGTATTGGTATTGCAGCTAGTTTAGCAGATAAGTGGGAGCAGATCTCACAGGCATTTCCAGCATATCCAGAACATGTTCAAAGAGGTTACTGTCCGGTGAGTTTGGAGGCAAAGACAGTGTGGAGAATTCATTGTTGTGTTCCTCCAACCACTCCTTGGTGATCTGACCTCAATGACGTGGAACATTGGAGTTTGGCCTATTCGATGACTCCTCTGCTCAGGTCACTATACATGCTGCTCAACCGTCTTCTGGAGATTTGCAGGTGTCTATTCTGACACTCCCTTAACCCTTTCCAATCTACTGTCTGAAGTCTGAAGACATTATGATTTAAGGCTGTACAGCTCTGATGTTGGAAGACGTCCGTCAGGGTTCTCTTACTGTATATTGCCAGCCTCTGCACCTGGAACCTCACTAATAAAACTTTTGACATATCAAAAGTTTGTTGAAAGTGAAGTTAGACTCACGTTGCATTGATATGCATTGCTGAAGCAGCAGTAATTCCTTAAACCCCCGTCTTTACATTATGTCCGAACATTTTAATGTTTGTTATAGTGAATATACAGGTAAGCTGCAGTAAAAGCGGACCGATGTCCATTTCATATTGAATTGTAAGCATTTACAGGCGCTCACAATACTTTTCCTACAATTGCAATCCACATTCTATGTAAAAATATATATATAAGTGTGAAGCCAGACAATATTTTACTATAAACATATAAACACACATCTCTCATACAGACAGTGGGCTATCAGTGTCTGCTACATCAGAGTGTTACAATATATATTGTATCACTATGCTCACCAGCAGTTGGCACATGACATCTCATTAACACCTTAAAGGACCAGACATTTTTAGGGATTGTACCCGTGTGGTGATTTTACAGCCTAATTCTTTCAGCTACGAAAATTATTTTTGCTGCATTTTTTTAAGTGAAATAAAGGGCTATTTTTATATAGTTTAGCCACAAAGTTTTTAAAAATCTCTTCTGCCTTCTCCTCCGGGTCTTCGGCATTAACAGCTGAGCACCCAACCTGCTCTTGCTGCATTGCAGAATTTTTAATTGCGCGCTGTATTTTTACCATCGTGTTTAAATTTACAGTGCTTGATCCTTATAGGGTTAAAGTGCTGATGCGAATTGTACAACTCTCCATTTAACAAAAGTGGCCAGAGATAACAGCTCCAAGAACCAGCGGCGTGGAAGACACAGACATGTACATGCTGCTATGTAGTCATGACTCCGCCTCCAGCGTCACACTGGTCCTTCATGTTGGCCTTCTGTGGGGTCTTTCTTCCTCAAGATCATAAGGTTGTGCTCCGCCTCCTCTGGTAGGGCTTCATTCCTCGTGTATAAGTAGGCTTCTGCATCCGCCTTGTCCAGGAGCTCCTCCAAACAGGACACCACAGTATCGTGTTCCTGTACAACCTCCGGGTACTGAGACGCTGAGTGATGGATCCGCACCGACCTCCTCACTGGAGTCAGACGCTTCCACTCCTGACCACTTTCAGAAATTCTCTTCTTGCTGTTTTGAAGTATGGGAAAGAATAAAAAAAGAAAACAAACCTTAGGCTCTGTTCACATCTATGTACTCAGGAATATTGTATGATTGGCTCACTATTTGTAATCTTTAACGGGTATGTTTAGGGTCAAAAAAGACGTTTTGGCCTATTTAGAACCCCCTGCCGCCCATGTGTGGTCATCAGTTTGATGAATGGGTATTACCTGGTAAGAGATGCAACGTGGAGCTTCACGGCCGAGCCTTGGTCGCATATGCTGGTTCCAGTACAAGGTGTCTTCACCTGTTCTGTACGGTTAGTAAATGGGGTTAACGAGATGTCCTCGTGGATCTCGCTCTCCGTCACCTCCTCAGCTGGCAAGGGCCCAAATGTGACCACTAAGGAAGACAATCTATGAGTATCATGTGAGATCCCCCAGCTTTCCTTGTAGGTAAAAACAGAGGACTATAAATCACCTTTTGTCTTCTTGGTTGTGTTCTTCATGATGTCAAACACAACTTCTCTCAGTTCGTCGAGTGGCTGTGAAAACGACAGAAGGGGAATACATGAGTGAATTAGCCATAGAAGGAGATAGTACATATGTCTCTGGAGGTAATGAGTGAAGTCTAGAACAGTTGACAAAAACATTTCCTTCCGGTGTCTTTGATGACATTCCCAATATTTACCATTCTATTAGCTAATCTTTCATTCAGAGACATGAACACCGCTGACTACAAGATGACCAGGAAGATGGAAACAGCCAAGCTTAGCTGAGTTATGCCATTTCTATAACTCCCGTAGAAGTGAATGGGATTTATGGAAACAACGTATCACATCAAGCTTCCCTGATTCCATAGCCCCTGAGCTGGCTGTGCTACACTGTTTGTGTAACTCCTATAGACGTCTGTGTGTTCCAGATACAGCATAGCACAGGGTGCTCAGATATTTCCGGCCTCCTGACTACCTCCAGCCACTGAATCCAGGATGGCTGGGGTTCGTGGGGGCCCAAACTCTAGATTGGTTTGGATTCTAGAAGTGGAACCTGCACCTATCAGGCACTTATGGCATATCCTGTGGATATACCCTAAAAGTCTGAGATGGGAATATACCTTTATTTTAAATCTTGTACATGGTCGCATATGAATAACCCCAAATCTAAAGGGGTTATCCAACTTTACAGGCTTTAGACAAATGCATGTATTCTGGTCTGATAATTATTTTTGCAATAGGATTTAGTTAAAAATGTTGCAGTGTTTGTCTTCTGCAGCTTCAATAAGATCTGCTAGTAAGGCTGGACTGACTGCTTTAGGTACTTTCACACAGGCTGGTAGTCGCCCGAATTACTCAAACGAGAGACTGTCGGCCTGTAAACACAGCACCCACGGTACTGAGCGAGAAGACACGCCGTAGTCTCGTCATTCCGTTTCACCTCACTTAAACGGAACGACTCGTAAGCGACTTCTCGTTCAGTATAAACAAGCAGTCTTTGAACGACTGCCTGTTCTCGGTGAATGAAGGCGGCCGGGCGCAGATCTACAGAGCACTCCGCCTCTGTTCACTGAACGACTATCACTCCTGTGTGAAAGCACAAGTGCGATAGTTGTTGGGACAGTCATCATGCGTAAAGCCACCCCAAGGGTATGTTCACACAGGGAATTTGCCACCAAATTCAACCTCTAAAAACCGCTTAAAATATAAGCCCTCCCCAGAAAATAAGCCCTAGCTACACTACATAAAAAAAAATAAACAAACGAGAATACTCACCTCGCAGGCGCCGTCCATCTCGTTGCTCTCCATGCGCTCCGGCAGTCTTCCGTGTCGTCCACAGCCATTCAATGTCATTCACTGAATGGCTGTGATTGGCTCATCAAGGGCTGGCTTGGATTGGCTGAAGCTGCAGTCCTGAGCCAATCACAGTACTCTCTTGCTGGAGGCGGGGTATTCAACCCACGTTACCAGGAAGAGAATGCTCTTTTAGCGCTAAGAATGACAAGGATGACTGCTGGATCACCTGCAGAGCAGGGATGGGGACAGCGCCTGCTAGGTATTAAGACACCCCCCGAAAATAAGACACTGTCTCTCTTTTGGGGCACAAATTAATAAGATAGTGTCTTATTTTCAGGGTGACACGGTAGTAGCATGTACTAAGCAGCAATGGCAGCTGTATGGTAAGCGGTGGCTGTAGCAATTATGTGCTGGCCGCATGCAAACCACCATGGGAGGAGAGTGAGACTACGAGTGCTGCATAAATAAGAGGTCAGCAGCGTTTGTTTTATTTCTATATCATTTGAAGCTTCTTATGCATTTTTCAAACTTATAGGACCCCTTTACATGCACACTAATGCTTCTATTTACAGCACAAACTTACCGTGGCCCCGAACTGGACGCCTTGTTTGTACACGTCCATCACATCACAGATGCCTTCTCTCTCCAACAGCCTTGCCTTACACACCCAGTACTTTGCAAACTTTTTTGCTTCTGGGACCTTGTCCAATGCAGCATGAATATCCTCCACTGAGACTTCCTGTAAGACAAGCCCATGTCAGTAAGCAACATTCACAGTGCCTCCAGTATGAACTTGTAGAAGTTTAGAGTATACTAAGACATTAGTGCCCCAGAACGTATATGTAAGTCTTCGGTGTGTGGGGTATATATGCAGCGGGATCAGGAGCCGAGCCAGCTCCATGCACAGCAGATGTAAGTAGCCTTTGACAACTAATACGGGGCTACAACAGCAGTGATCAGCGTTTACACTGATAGTGGCTGTTAAACCTTTAAATGCTACTGTTAATTCTGATTGCAGCATTTTAATGCCCCAGCTAGCGTTTGGGGGTCCTGAATGTGCCCCACTTCCAATGAGATACAATTCAGTTGTCATGGCACTCCAGGGCCTTCTGAAGGCCCCCTGGTGCTGCCATAAGAGGCAGGGTTTAATAGAATGCAATCAAAAATACCATTTACTGCAATATTAAAGTACTGCAGTATACACAATCACAAAAAGTTACATTTTATTATTTTATATAAAATAAAGATTAAAAAGGTAAATTAAAAACAAACAAAAAAAAAAAAACTTTCCAGTATTTATAATAAGAAACACTGAAACAGAAATAGACATATTTGATGCTGCTGTATCTGTAAAAGTCCAATCTATCAAGATGATGCATTATTTACCCAACACAGTGAATGTCATCAGAAATACATTCACAATACCAGAATTGTGATTTTTGTTTTGGTCACTCCATTTCCCCCAAAAATGTAATAAAGAACAATCAAAAAAGTCATACGCACCCCAAGTATCACCGCAGTCTTATTGAAAGTGAAAGGAGTAATAAGGCAACCCTAAAAGGGAGGACAAGGGGCACTCAATATCGGCAGGGGTCTCTGCAGTGAGACCCCAGCTGATCAGAAAGTCAACCCCTATCCTGTGGATAGGGGAGAACGTGCAATTGTGAAATTGTGCAAAATGCTAAACCTCAGAACACGGAGCGCAGCGCTAGGAGAACAAAACCCCATTACCATTCTGGTTCCATCACTTTAATGCCAAGCCCTGCACTGGGCACAACACAATATCATCTTCTCACAACATGGCAGAGGACCTTTACCTTCTCGATGAGTTCTAGACACTCGCTAAGTGTCTGGCTGATTTTCTTTGACCAAGCCAGCATCTCCTCCTCTTCCTCAATACCTTCCCACAATGAACGGTTATGAGGGTTTTGTTTCTTCGCTGTCGGTGGCCTCTTTGGCGGCAGTAACATGGGCGGCCTCTTGTAAGTCTTCCCCTTTGAGTTTAGCCACTCTTGTAATTTCTTCCTTAGAAGTAGAAAACATAGCAGTTGCAATGCAGTTGTACTAAGAGTTGCACAAAAGATCTGTTACCGAGCCCCGTGACCAGTGTTTCAGCACTTTTATAACAGATGTGATGGAGATCAGCTTTAAGAGAATTGCAGCATTAAAAAAATGGTGTATTTCTGTAAGGGCTCACACCCCCTGGCGATACGATACCCTTGTGATGTGAGAGTGAAAACGCATGATGATGAAACCAATGATTTTATTCTCATTTGCAATGTTTTCGCTGTAATCTCGCATCGCAAAGAAGAATGGGCGATATCGCGCATTGTATTTAATGGGGTCGGCGGCAGCAGCGCTAGCCTCACTAAAGACAAAGGGAGAACATTGCGCTCCCCTGAGACGGCTGTGACAGAAATCTGCAATGCTATCCCATTTCTTCAAATGGGTCAAAAATTAACTCAACTTGAAGAGCTATTCTCTCCAGCCTCGTCAGTCGTCTTCTCTGTTCTGGAGGCCAGGGATTGAAAAATACCAGCTAATAAAGTGTCCATTAACACTTTATTAGCAACATTTGCATGTAAAAGGGCCTCCTGGAGCTGTTTACAGAGCACAGCATGTGGTTTGAGCTCTGTATACAGCTCCTTTGTGCTCTGAACGCGCTGTCAAGCGGAATACAATGTAATCCCTGACTCCTGTGCAGAACACAGCGTGCAGTCCCTGTTATCTTCTTTCCGACTGAACAACGGATTTTAAGCTCACCTTAAAATTATTGTTCAGCTGAAGAGTGAACGATAGCAGCGTTTACACGCAACAATTATCCCTCCTATGCCATCCTTTGAATGAATTTTGCGTGATAAACCTTGCGTGTAAACGGGCCTTTAGGCCCGTTATGGGAATAAATCATATTCCAGAAGATTTCACTGGTCCGCTTCAGATTGGTTATATTGAGAAGCTTCATGCATGAATATATGTATTTGAACTGACTGATGTTATCCGTCAGTCCCCAATACTCTTCTGGTTTATTCAAAGGAAGTACAATACAAATATATTTGACCATGACGCACTAATTACATGCACGCCCCTCCCAACATCATAACAACTCACGATTGGCCTAGTATGTAATGAAGCTAATGATTACCATATGTTTACGCCCCCGGTGTATGTCGCTATGTGAACATGTAATTCCTATATACCCAAGTAGCATAGACTTTATTAATATTCCAATCTGAGAGAAGGAATGCAGTAAGATAAGAAGTTCCTCCCCTTGTGCACTAGCGCTGGGAAATGCGTACGGTTAGCTTCCACATTGTACTTGAACATACCAGGGTATAATATTGAGCTTGTTAACCATTTAACTGTTAGCTATTTCCTATGAAAATGGATATATATATATATTTTTGCCTAGGCTGATATAAGAAACACATTTATATTAATACAACAGGCCCATTAGTAAAAGTCGTAAAAAAGGCATATTGGCATTGTTACTACTACTGTGGGTCTGCACAAGGGGCCTATTGCATTACATGGTGGTTGCATAGAAGAGCTGTTCATTGAATACATGGATGGCCACGTCGGCTAGTGAGAGCCAGTGATTGAAAGCTCCCCACTGCGGTTCATAGAGGAGGATCCCCCTTCTATGACGTCCATATGCCCCAATAGGTCCAGAATGGAAAATACACATTTCCATTGTCACAGGATGACAGGAGTTGTAGTGGATGGGAGGTATATTTCCCCCGGACTCCTGTCATTCTGTGAAATAGTAGGGAGCAGACTCACCTGCAAGGTAGTTAATTAAAAGCTCCAGTGGGTAGATGTTACAAGGGAGGGAGATATGTTGCTCTGAGTTCAGATAGAGCAAGGAGAGGCGAGGATATGACTGTTTTACAGCAGGGGGAGTTGCGTTTTATAGAAAAAAAACAAAAACTTGGGCAACCCCTTTAAAAACGGATGTAAAAAGGAGCAAATGAAACCAAACTGATAAAAACAGGTTTTTTTAACGGACCCGTCTACTGGATCCGTTAAAGAAACGGAAACTATGGTCTCTCTTTGAGTTCCATGTTGCTATCCGTTCCACTTTAAAATAAAAGGATCCATTCAAAAGGAGAATCAAAACGCTGATGTGATCCCTAATATGTATGTATGTAATGGTCTATTAACACTTTCACATACTTGCAGTCTTCTACAGTCATCCTGGGAGTCTGTGGTCTGCTGGCGGTGTCGGTGGCTGTCAGGTTGGAAGCTTTCGTGAGGACTTCTTGAGTTGCACCGGTGACACCTTGTTGCTTGTGCTCTCGGTTCCCCTCATTGTTCTCATCCTTGGACCCATTGACTACTGTCTTGCATCCAGTTGGCGCTGTGCTTTTCCGGGGAGCTATTGGTTTATTCTGAGTGTTCTGACTATAGGATATTCTCTTGGAAGTGCAATCCGAACTATGTGGTCTTCTGCTCGGAGCAGAGACTGGACCAGTGCTAATCTTCTTATGGACCATCGTGGTGCAGGCCGCCACCGCTGAGCTGGACTTGGCAGTAGGACAAGTTGTTTTATGAGAATTGTCGACCGGCTGCGACTTGCGCACATTTAGTGGTTGTTTTGAGCCGTCATACCTTGAAGACTTAATCAAGAAACTTCTTTCGCTAACACTTTTACTTTTAGCGTCTGGCAGGCTTAATCTAGAAACTATGCGGATGTGTCCACTGCTGGCCAGGGACACAGGCTTACTAGCTGGAGGCTGCGTCTTAGGATCACTTTTCGTTTTGGTGGCCTGCGTTACGGCTTTAGTTGCAGGTACTTGCTTAGACTGAGATACACCCGGCTCTCCGTTCTTGCGCTGCACACTTGCGTACAGCCCGGATGCACACTGGCCTCCCGTGGTAGGTGAGGTCTCATCCACCACACAGATTTCAGGTTTCTCCCCATCTTTTTTGGTCAAGATGACTGTTAATGTGACGTCTGATTCTTCCCTTCTTTCCTGTTTAGCATGGGCGCTGGGAACAGACGGAGGGTGTGATGTCCTCCCCGCATGGTCCCTCTGCTCAGGTCTCACTCTTGGTAGACCACATTTGGGTGGCAGCGGGTTCCTGGATGAAGCGTTACTCACAAGTCTCTTGGTGGAGACAGTTGGCTGCGTAGGGATTTTTCCTGAATTTGACTGATGCAGAAGGGTTGCGGATGAGGTTTTGCTTTTACTCAATCCGAAAGTAAAATGTGACCCTTTATTCGGAGCGGAGTTCTTTGGCTTACAAATCTATAAAAACATAAAATTCAGTTATTATAGTTCTACCAATACCCGGGATGTGTGAACAGTTTGTAATTAGATTTCCCCATACGGATTTTCCACTTTTCTGTCTTCATGTAAATGTAATTTATTTACTTATTGTAGACAACTGAAAGATCATTCATACAACATACAGTACATATCTATCTATCTATCTATAGGTGAAAGCCCTCACTGACTGACTGACTCGCCACTAATTCTCTAGCTTCCCAGTGTCGTACAAACATGAAATACGGCAGGACTATTCTTTAGGTCCTAAATAAGAAATGTAAAGGGGTCACAACTTGAAAATTCCCTGCCAAGTGCAAAAGTATTAGCACCCCTGTGTAATGTACCTAAGCTAATTCTCTAAAGTTCCTGGTGTCATGCAAACATGAAATTTGCCACAACCATTCTTTAGGTCCTAAATAGGAAAAGTAAAGGAGTCACAACTCGATTATTCAATGCTAAGTGAAAAAGTAAGTGCACCCCTATGTAATGTAACTTCTCAGTGTCGTACAAGCGTGAAATGTGGCGCGAGCATTCTTTAGGGGAGTGTCACGTTTTGCAGAGGGACATCCGTACATGCAGCCTGAGGAGAATCTAACGTTCTTCTATGTGTATACATATTTTATCCCTCTGTTACTCTAAAGTAACTTGACTTCATAAAATTTTCCACGTAAACACCTGTATCAAAGTAACTCGGGCGAGGCCGGGTATGTCATCTAGTACAAAATATATTTCGGTTGCACAAAAGACGTAATTAATAGTGATGAGCGAGCATACTCGCTAAGGGCAATTGCTCGATTGAACACTGCCCTTAGCAAGTACCTGCCTGCTCGAGAGCAAAGATTTGGCTGCCGGCGGCGGGCGGGGAGGAACGGAGGGGAGATCTCTCTCTCCCTCTCTCCCCCGCCGACTGCCGCAACTCACCTGTCACCCGCGTCGGCACACGAACCTTTTCTCCCGAGCGGGAAGATACTCGCTAAGGACAATGCTTAATCAAGCAATTGTCCTTAACGAGTATGCTCGCTCATCTCTAGTAATTAACTGATCAACAAGTGCTTGCTCACTCATAGGCTGACCGAGGGCAGCTTTAGGTCGGCTGCAGAAGGCAGCGCTGGATTTCGCAGGGGAATCTGTCTGTGAACCCAGCGGGCGACCCTGTGTACCTGTCATTTCTGTGCTGCGGATGACTACAGACGCTTGCCGTCAATCATGCACAGTACAGATTTAAAAAAAAAAAAAAAAAAAGATTTCACTAGGTGATGACGCGGGTACCCACAGCCTATCTGCAATGTTAATTGCGGATGGGCTGCGGGTCGGACAGCTTCCATTGACTTCAATAGAAGCCGTCCACACAAAGTCTGCAGCAGAAGAGGAGCATGCTGCAATTTTTCCACTGCTCGTGGAAATCCCAATTTGTTTCTGTGAGTGTGAAGGAAAAAGCAAGTTTACATAGCATGCTTTGAAAGGTATTTGCTAGGGATCCTCTATGCCAGGGGTCCCCAACTCCGGTCCTCAGGGACCACCAACAGGTCATGTTTTCAGGACATCCTATGGTAAGAACACCTGTGGCAATGTCTGAGGCACTGACAATAATTACATCACCTGTGCAACACGGAGGAAATCCTGAAAACATGACCTGTTGGCGGTCCCCGAGGACTGGAGTTGGGGAACACTGCTCTATGCGGACGCAGATTCGGCAGTAAAAAAATCTGGTTGTGTGAAGCCAGGCTTAGGGGGGCGTCCTGTCCATTGGCGATATCCCATTGCGTTATCCGTATGCGGGTAACACAATGAACACTTTCCATAGGATAACTATGGAAAGCACAGCCCAATGCACACGAGCGGAAAATTGCCCTGATTTTCCGCTTGCGTATAGAAATCGCGGCACGCAGCTATTCACCTATCATTTATGATAGGTTCATCGCGGTGACTTTAGCGTTCTCTCGCGGCAGAAATGTGCTGCAGGAATATGCTACGCCCGTCGACAGCCGGCCTAAAGGCCCATTTACACGCAAAGACAATCTTTCAGACAAGCTCACCTTAAAATCATTATTCAGCCGAAAAGTGAAAGATGGCAGCGTTTACACGCAACAATGATCGCTCACATGACCGAATTTTGAGCGATAATCGTTGCATGTAAATGGGCCTTTACGCAGTCCAATGATCGGGCAAATGAACAATCTTTACCAATCGTGAACAGTGTAAATTGGCCTTCAGATTATAAGGCTTTCCTCCACATTGTGTTCATGATTGCCATTGTAATACTTCCCAATACACCAGTGGCCTACAGTTGCTCACTTACCTGTTTAGAAGACTCTTGTGGCCTTTTATTCTGTAGATTAGTGCAATCTTTTAGATAAGGTCTGCAAAAAACATGAGGATAAACAGTAAGAATGCAATAGACCAACAGCACTCTCTATAACAATACTACACATTTGAGGACTCTCAGTACAATCTGTACTATGTTACACTCATTTAAAGGTGAAACTTGCTCTAAAAGGGGCCGCTACATATGTCTAAAATACGGAGAAAACAGCAAGCGAGATTGCAAGCAACTTCACAGCGTGGGACCCCACTGTGTGCATGCCATTCACTGAGACAGCAGCTGTGTGGCAGGAATTCCATACTGACTATAGGATAGACTAGAGACTGGACAATGCTGCAGTATCTTGGGATAACCACAAAATCCTGCTGTGAAGTACACTGTTACAACTGGGGAGTAGGGATGAGCGAGCACACTCGGTAAAGGCAGATACTCGAGCAAAATCCCTCTTCTCGAGTAACTGCATACTCGTCCGAGCAAATGCGGGAGGGCGGGGGAAGAGTGAGAGAGATCTCTCTCTTTTCCACCCACATTTGCTCGGACGAGTATGCAGTTACTCGAGAAGAGGGATGTTCGCTCGAGTATCTGCCTTTACCGAGTGTGCTCGCTCATCCCTACTGGGGAGTAAAGGTGCATTTACACAGGCTAAGAATTGATCAGTGCTCATTCACGGTCGTTAACACACAGCAAATCGGCATTAAAGGGAACTTGCCTGCACCCGTGAGCACCATAAAGTTATTGTGCTCATAGGGCAGGTTCCAAGGAGACGGGGAATATGGGTGTTATATTGAATTGGCTCCAGATTCCCAACTGTCACCCGCGGAAGTCAACGCCAGCGGACCCCTCCCGGCGGCCCGCGCGCGCACAACGGACCCCTCCCGGCGGATCGCACGCACAGTGGACTCCTCTATGTAGGATCCTTTAAAGGGATGAAGGATCAGTAGAAGAATCGTTCGTCCCTACGGAGCTGTCACTGGTCAGCTGGACATCTCTTCGTTCTTACAGGGATGATGTAGAGCTGAACAGCAGCGTTTTTATGCTCGCATAAACAAGCAGATCAGCCAACAAACAAAAAAGTTTACTGCTGGCTTTATGATCTACACACCGGCAGACTAACGGGGAACACTTGGCCATGTGGGTGAACGTTTCTGCCCAATAAGCAGCCCATGTAAATGCCCCTTCAGGCTCTGTTCTCATCGTCATCGTCACAATGCTGTGTGGGATTCGTCACCTAACTCTTTGTGCCCAATTGGCCCTTATAACTTATAATGGGGTAAGTCAGGTTGCATCGAGGGGTCAGTCGTTTCAATGAAAAAAAAATAAACTAGTGCTTCCAGCAATCCCCCACTGAAGACGGGGGCGGTGTTCTGCTCAAGTGGCCGTCCCTAAGGTAGATTAAAAGGCGCAGCACTTGGCTGAGATGACCCGTTTCATGCCTGGAATAACAAAGTGTTGACTTACTTGTCGTTTTGAGGCTTCAGTCGGCCTTTTGCTGCCAAATATTCCAGAAGCTTCAACCGGCGCTCTTCTACAAAGAGAAGGAACGGATGACAAATATTACGTTGGAGGGTCAGACTATAGGAGAATATTACATACAGCTTCAGAAATAAATAAAGGCTCTGTAGCCCCTCTGGATGCTCCACGTCATTACGGCTCCATCTATACTCCATGGACCCCCTCCTCCTATTCCACCTCTGAGAAGGGGCTGCCACATCAGTGCAGTAAACGTGCAGAGAATAGCCGCGATCTGGTTGCGGCTATTCCTCGTTCATGCAATTTAGTGCTCCAATAGCCGCTATTTTGGCGCTAAAATGACGTTCATGTGAAAGAGGCCTAAGGGAGCGTTCATTTGCAGCGGACGCACAGCAGACTTCATCCCTTCAACTGAAGGCGCAAAATCTGCTGCAAATCAAGATCTGCAACAAATCTGCTATGTGACATCGTACCCTGCGGGCGGCGTCACGCCGATTGTAAGTGCTGCGGAATATCTGTAGAGGATTTGGGTGTAGAGGTTCTACGGCGTTTACTGTATGAGCCATGAGGTGCACAGCTGGCACTATGGCGCTGCTACATCACAGCCCGGAGTTAGGCCGCTCGCACACAGGCGGTTTTGTTCTACGTTTAACGCTGCATTTTCAGCGCAGCGCTAAACGCCGTCAATCACTACCGCTGTTTTCAAGGGGGCTGCTCAGACAAGGTTAATCCGCAGCGCTGTCCGTTATAGTCATGTGTTTTAAAGCGCGATGCTTTGCCGCTGAAATGAACTTTTTGACAACGTTTTTTTCAGTGCGGGAATCATCAGCTTTCTTGGCTGCGTTTCTCCGGACGAGATTTGCCAAAAATCCCTTCCACGCAGGGCGGCAAAGCCAGCGCTGCGGATTCCCGGGACGTAGCATGTCCATTCTTTTCTCTTTTCTGCTGCAGCTGCACTCTTCTCTATGAGAGAGCCGGCCGCAACAGAAAAGCATGCGGCGGAGCCGCTCTGAAACCCGCAGCCAAGCGCCACAGGTTTTGAATCTGCGCTTTCCCGGCGCAAGTCTCACAGTTTTTCGCTGCAGCAAAACTGCAAGCTTTCCGCCCGAGAATACGACCCATGTGACCCCGGCCTTAAAGGAGTATTCTGAGCATTTAACCCCTTGCAGTATAGATGACCTATTCTCAGGACAGCTCACCAGTAGTTGATCAGCGGGGTCCGCCGCCCGGCAATCACTTGATCTCAGCCGTCGCACTCATTGTAGTAGAAGGCTTCGTCCCACTACAATCAATGGTGACCACACCCTCTAGACCCACTTCTGACCCCAATGTGGACGTCCGATTCAGCTGCGGCCGACCCCAAACATCAGACCCCACAGATCCACCACTGATCGTCTGTCCCCGTATTTTACCGTATTGTTTGCAGACGCCCGGCGTATTTGTGCGCGCTAAAAGAAAAAACATGCATACAAGTATGCGCCTATTGATTTCAACAGGCAATTACGTTTAATTGGCTCAATATGCGCTATTTTTGCACACAATTCGCGCAAAAAAAGGGTTATGCTACATTTTTTTTAGTACAACTATAATGCGCACGCAAAAAAAAGAAGTTGTGACCGAACCCATTGAAATCAGTGGGGTCCATTCATTACATATATGCAATATACAGTGCAAATGTGTGTATACATTAGTGGTAATGCATAGGCTATGTGTAGAGGGGTTATTATATAACAGGCATATTACATGCATGCATGATAAATGTGCGGCCAGAACTGCAGGAAAGCACGCACGCATACATACACATAATATATATATATATATATATATATATATATATATATATATATATATATACACGCACACAGTGTATACTCACCTTCCGCTGTCCATCTCTTCGTCGCTTCCATGATATTTATTATTATACAGCCGCCGCGGCTGAAAGCACTTTCCACACAACCGCCGTAGTTCAAACCAAACAACCAATCAGATTCTACGTTCTAAGCAAGAACAACCAATCACATGCTCGTATCAGCACTTTTTTTTACTTTCTCAATAAAACTTTATTGACAACAACAGCCGCAGCAAAGATCTAGGCTAGTGTGGTGCTGATAGCCAGGATTGGACGGCTGCGGGATATCGCGTGAGCTGATTGGAGAGGCGTTCTGTGCAGTCACTCCTGATTGGACAAAAATTTGGAAGGTGGCGTGGTTGGAGATGCTGCGTCCCTCTGCTAGAGGCGTGAGACAGGGTTTGCATTAGGTGATAGCGGCGCTGCAGCAGTGCGTTGTATGCTGGGGTAGATGGATGCAGATATATATTTGTTGCAGCTTCCAGTTCACCTGCGGCAGCACATCGAGTTCTACGGACAGTGGGAAGCAGCAGCTGCATAGAAATGACGCAAGGGCGTGCTAATCTTTTTTAATGGTGCTAAGAGCATGATATATATATATATATATATATATATCGCAACTATTCACGCCTTTCCTTCTGACGTCACTTGGGTGTATGCATGAAAAAATGCCACGCTGTAAATCTGCAGTGACAAAATCCGTACCATCTAGGCGCGGATTTGACCGCGTTCATAACCGCATAACTTTTTTTGAATGGAGTCATGCACATCAGCGATGCTGCGAGGGAAAAAATGGCAGCATGTCTTACTTTGTCGCGTTCCTCGGAACGCCACGCCCATTGATTTCAATGGGACCTGAAATACATTGCGTGCGAGTGTGATGCCAGGTTTCCCATTGAAATAAATGGGATACGCTTCCGATTCGCTATCGCGTGAAACACGAACAAGAGGATCAGAATTTCACAGAAGCGATGTGAGATGTTTTTGCCAAAAAATTACCTTGTATCCACGGGTATAACGCACGAGATCGGACCGACATCACGCTTGCCATCTTGCATTCATGGGTATAACACACGAGATCGGACTGACGACGTGCTCGCCATTTGCGAAATCCAACCCTGGCAGCAGCAGCGCCCGCACGTACCTCTTGCTTTCCTTTGTCCCCTGTGCTGCGGTTGGTCCGCGTGGCTCACCGTCGGACATGCGCAGTACAGATTCTTTTCTTGAAACTCCTGCTTCTCCGCATCGTCCCCCAGCGATGACGCGGAATATGGGACCTTTCCGACACGATCTCTCCTTAAGGCTCGCCACACTCTGGTGAGCGCCATATCAGGCCATGAATCCCGTCCGCATATCGTACTCCCCACCATGTGAAAGCCCCACGGATGCAAGGCGTTTTCATGTGACTCGCATCACTTCTGCATCACCTGACCTGCGGCAGAGCGCCCAGTAGTGGTTGCCGGATGAGGGATGTGAGCTGCGGTGAGGGCTCAGTATGGTGAGAGGAGCGGCGTTGCGGACTACAATCAGCTGCGGATCTGATACAGAAATGCTGTGGACTGTGCTGTGGATTTCGCAGCACTCCCGCCCTGTGTGAACATGCCCTAGCAGCTCCATTGTTCTGCCGCGGTAACATTGTGGCCTTGTGTCTATAGTCTCGGCATCCATCCCCGGACCTCATATTGGGGCAGGTTGACCACCACTCGTAGCCTTGACCTGGAAACACTCTTTCTTCACCGATGTCGGCAGCGGTTTCCTAACTGTGTTTCTCAAGGCTCGGTGATGTGAATCTTTGCTTCCATTTCTTCATTTAGTCTTAAGAAATAACCTGAACAGCATTCTGGGATAGAAGTCGGCTGAAGTAACTTCCTGCTGCCGGTCACTTCTATTTTCCCATGTATCTTGCTGCGGTCTTATTTTTCAGTTTGCTCTGCCTATATAGTTCTTGCTTCATGTTGCAGAAGTTGCAGAGTTGTAGCTTTTCAATTTCTTCACCTTTTTGAGGGTTTTCAGAGATTTTGCGCAATTTTTTTTTTTAACCACTAGAGCTGATATTGTTAATTTTATTACAGCATGTAATATAATGAACAAGCCACAGCCAAGGCTACGGACACAGCCAAGCCGTGAGCACAAGGACGGAATATTACGCATCCCTCGGCACTTAGCCACCATACGGTGACCCTCTTTGCCACTGTCTTTTGGTGGTATTCTCCGCTAAGAAGCGATACATCTAGCAGAGGATAGCTCTGTAGCAAGATGTCTTATGGAGCATGCATAATCTTTACACAAGGGTACTGAGACTGTTGAACCCCCCCAAAATTTAGTAACCACCCCACGCGGTGATTATCCCACCTCCTCTCATTTTTACAACCTGTACCTTTCTTAGGTCTCATGTCCACGGGCAGATTTTTGTTGCAGAATCCGAAGTGGGCAACAATAACCCTCCATAGCATGCTATGTAACAATTATTTTTCATGCACACAAGCGGAAACCAATTGCAGTTTCCGCTCGCGGATGAAAAATTGCAGCATGCTCCATGTTACTGCGGTTCCCATACGGGCGGCTTCCATTGAAGTCAATGGAAGCCGTTTGATCCGTGGGCCATTGACATTGTGGATGGGCCATGGATTTCCCCCGGAAAGCAGGAGTTTAACAAAACTATCTACTGCGCATGTGCACCGATGCGCCGGCCGGCTCTTCCACACACATCCATAGTACAGAAAAAAGAAGACACAGACAGGTATGCAGGGTCGGATTCCATGTGTGCCCGTGGACATGAGGCCTTACTCATTTTCTATAAATTTTTAGAACGCCTCTGCAATTACAATGAACTTTGTGTATTTGGCAATAATACTAAATTTGAAGCTTGATTTGCTACAATGGAACCATTTTTCATAAATATTATTCTAAATGATGTTAATACGGGCAAAATGGCCTAGCTGAGTGCTATGCCCAGTCAGCTGTTTCCATCCCTGCCCAGAACCCACACAAGTCTTGCTAATAAGAGCTGAACAAACAAATGCTCAGCTGAGCACTTCAGCTTGTTCATTTTATGGATTAATGGGGGTCCCAACACCCGGACCTCCAACAATGAATACTTCTGATGTGAATATATGAGCCAAGAATGTTAGATTTAAAATGAGGCAAAAAGCGTGTCTGTCACTGCGATCAAACTGAAGCTACAGCCATATGAAGTAGGAGTGGTAATGCAGCAGTGCCAAAATAGTTTTCTGTTCATCTCTCAGGAACACAAAAAGAAAAATGATTTACTGGTTCTTAAAGTAGTTATGTCACTATGGGATTAAAACGACTGAGTTATGTACCAACTACAGTGGTACTTAAAAGATTGACAACCCTTCAGGATTCTCCATATCTCTTCTCATTTTTTACCTAAAAACTACACAGGTCTTATAAGTAGATGTTGTTGTTGTTAGCTGTTTAGTGATTCATGACCCTCTGCGACCCTAAAGGTGAGCTCCCTCCATGTTTTTCGGTTTTGCACTGCTTGTTTCAGTTGTGTGATATCCATGCCAGTATCAGCTCTGACAGTATTGGCCATCGTGTTCTTTGGCGGCCGGGTCTTCTTCTGCCACTTATCTGGCCAAGCATTATAGACTTTTCCAGCGGCTCTGCTCACATTACATGGACGGTGATTCTGAGCCCGGGTCATCTTCTCCTCCAGTGATATATCGGCTCTTATACGATTCAGGACTTCTCTATTTGTTACTCTCACCGTCCAGGGCATACACAGCAGCTCAAACGCATCAATCCTCCTATCAGCTTTTTTCACAGTCCAGCTCTCACATCCATACATGGCTCTGGGAAACACAGTGGTTTGCACTATCCTGCATTTAGTTGCTATGCCGATATCCCTCCAGATTTTGTCCATGTTTAGCATCGCTCTTCGCCCCAATGCTATCCTATGGTTTATCTCTGGCATAGATTTTCCAGCCTGGTTAATTTTTGAACCAAAGAAGCTGAAGTCTCACACACATTCTATGACCTCATTGTAGATTTTGTTTTGAATTTGGCCATTTTTCACAGTTGTCATAATTTTAGTCTTCTTTAAATTCAGGTAGAGACCCATTTTTTCACTTTGAGTTTTAATCTTCCATATCAGCGGCATTTTTTTTTCTTAGAGAAAAGTGGAAAAACCTGAAAGAAAATATAAGAATTTTGGTATCGTTGTAATCGTACCGACCCGCAAAATGTATTGTGCCATTTATGCTGCATGAGTAACGCTGTAAAAAAAAATACATGGCAGAATTGATGCGTTTTCTCTCCCTGCTGTCATAAAACAATAAGAAAAGTTTTACGATATAGTCTATGTACCTAAAAATGGCACCAAAAAAAACTACAGTTCGCCACGCAAAAAACAGGCCCTTATACGGCCGCGTCAACAAAAAAATAAAAAAATTTTGGCTTTTGAAAAATGGAGATGAAAATCTACCAAAAATCGTTGCGTCCTTAAGCCCAAAATAGGCCGTGTCCTTAAGGGGTTAACAGTCTTCGGTTTTCTCTGATGAATTTTTTGTTTCATAATGCGCCAAATGTTTTTCACAACGAACTGTGTTCACAATGATTTCTGGAAGAATTCCTGAGCCCATGCAGTGATTTGCATTACAGAATCATGACTGTTTTTAATGCAGTGCCGCCTGAGGGCCTGTAGATCTCAAGCATCCAATATTGACCGTCAGCTTTGTCCCTTGCACACATGTATTACTCAAGAATCTTTTTTGATATTATGTACTGTTGAGAACCATTTTTCTGAAAAAATTGTTCCACAATTTTTAGGTGCAGTTTTTCACAGATTGGTGACCCTCTAACCATGTTTACTTCTGAGAGACTCTGCCTCTTTAACGTGCTCTTTTTATACACACTCAAGTGACAATAGAAAATTTGGCACCCCAACTGTTTTTCATTAGTACCGCTTACTTTCCAATTTATAAATGAGTTCATTTTCATTTTTTTATGTGTTTTTTTTTGTTCTATAGGGAATAAAATATGATTATATGAAATCTCCAAATCATTGCATTCTGTTTTTCTTTACATTTATTTACATTTTACACATTATTTCAACTTTTTTGGAATTGGGTTTGTGAAAAACATAAATCTAAAACACATAACTCTAATATAAAACAATGTAATAAGTTAAATATAACATCCTGCATAATAAATATTCTTAATATTATTAAATATAGCTATAAATAACATACACTCTTCACTTAGTCAGGCCGCCTGCACACGGCAGAGTCAGATTCTGAACACGGAATCCCACAGTGGCATCCGGCCCTGACCGGGGCCAGCGACCCTGCGTACCTGCCAGTCGTCTTTGTTTTCTGTACTGTAGATGGTACAAACGGCTCGCCGTCAGACACGCGCAGTACAGATTCTCCCACACTGTTGCTAGGCGATGATGGTAGTGCGTGTGAGCTTTCCACAATGTTACTTGCGGAAGGGCGGCCACTTCAATGGAAGCAGTCCACACAGAATCCGTAGAAAAATAGAGCATGCTGCGATTTTTCCTCCGCGAGCGTAAATCGCAATTGATTTCCACTCGTGTGCAGAAAGAATAATTTTTTCTATAGCATGCTATGGACAGTATTTGCTGCAGAATCCAAGGGTGGATTCCGCAATGCAAATCTGCCCGTGTGCAGGCGTCCATACTCCTTGCATTATACCATATAGTTCCCAAATAGAGATGAGCGAACCTACTCGGCCACGCCCCTTTTTCGCCCGAGTGCTGCGATTTTCGAGTACTTCCGTACTCGGGCGAAAAGATTCGGGGGGCGCCATGGGTGAGTGGGGGGTTGCAGCGGGGAGTGGGGGGGGGGAGAGGGAGAGAGAGAGGGCTCCCCCCTGTTCCCCGCTGCTACCCCCCGCTTCACCACGCCTCCCCCGGCGCCCCCCGAATCTTTTCACCCGAGTATGGAAGTACTCGAAAATCGCGGTGCTTGATCGAGTAATTACTCGAAATGAGTACGTTCGCTCATCTCTATTCCCAAATAATACAATCAGACATAAAGCGTAAAAATAACACTCCCATACTGTTGCCTATATAACACTGTCCTATCCATAAACTAGATTTGGTGTTGCAGTGCAAGGTGCCCAAGTCATCAGAGCCAGTAGCAACTGTTCAGCCTTAGTGGTATGTATAGGTAGTGCACCCCTGAGGTTAGTCTTGCATGGCAAGGTAAGTGTTGTACTGACTGGTTGCACAATGACTCTTATGTGCTTGCTACTGTTATAGGGAATTGCCGCTGCATCTTATTCACACCTCATCTATATGTCCCTGTTTTGGCATAGATGTGGAGGGCCAAGTGTGACCCTAGTTAGGATGCAGGGGTCACAGAAGAAAAAGTTCAAGGAGATCTGAACTAAGAATAATTCCACTCTGTAAATAGTACATACATGTCCGCTTCTCAGACTTGTCAACTATTCACACTTGACAACTATGACACTTGGAAAGTCGTCAGAAACATTTGATCGTCCGGCCGTATCTGCAGCTTCTCGCGCTCCTCTGGAGATGTGCTTAAATAATAACCAGGAAAGGCTGCCGATTCAAAAGTGCTAAGATTACTTGAAATTCTGCAGTAGAAGATGAAGGGTAACAATTCGTTCTCCTTACTTTTTATGTCATCAACTTCCTAAATGAAAGACGCAAATGATAAGGTTAGGATTCAGGGAATACCATTTAGCATACATCAGAAAGTTAATGAGGATGTGTCATCTGACATGTCTGTTTTAGCAAAAAGAAAAAGGTTTGGTATCGTGTTAGCCAGAATGAAGTGTGAGAGAAACCACGTAATCTTGTAGATATGATACCTTTTAATGGCTAACAAAAATACATGATGTTACAGGGAGCTTTCGGGGATATCTCACCCCCTTCGTCAGGCTAATGAATGCAACTAGTTCGGATGGCACATAATTATAACATGCAGAGGGGAGGGGGACACATTCCTTTTGATCTAAATAAATGTTTACACACAGAAATTTGAGGCTGTTTTGCACTCAAAACTTAAAACAGACAAACAAAGTGGAGACGTAAATCATAAATCAGTCCACTGAGCTCAGGACAGTTTTATGATGTGTCTTATTTCTCCAGCAACATGCACTTATTTCTCCTTCAACCTGGAAGGAGATGCAGCACCACCTAGTGGATGGCAACATTATTACAAGTCGAGTTCTGAATTTTTATGAAGTTTTAAAGCAAAAAAAAAAGAAAAAAAATTATGATCATACCCTACACAAGAATGACCATCTGAAAACCATATTCCTAGACCCTCCCCTTCTGTGTTATAGGCAACCTCCTAATTAGAGGAACTGTAAAATCAGGAGTGCTTTGCCCTCTGACACACAAAAAGGAACATATCCCTGTAAGGTAAGGAGCTGTAAGACCTGCTCACATATACTGACTATGGACAGGATACAAATCCCCAACACACAGCAGGACTATAAGATCACAGGGACATTCACAAGTTCCACGTCTGATGAGGTGTACCTGATCCTGTGCAGTAAATGTCCTGTTGGGGGGCTTTATATCGGGGAAACAGGACAAAAACTGAGAGCCAGGATGAGATCTCATCGCCACTTAATTACAGAGGGAAAGACTGAACTACCTGTGGCAAAACATTTTTGTGGTCAGGGACACAGCATAGAGCAGATGAGAGTTATCATACTAAAGGGCAATTTCAAGTCGCAGCATCACAGAAGAATTTGGGAGTACACATTTATGGTCATGTTTGATACTCTCAAGAATGGAATGAACCTCAGCCCGCGATTCTTGCATAAGTGGAAAATATGAATGGTCTGAAGGCGGTCAAGAGGGATGTCCTCCTCCGTATCATAATTTTAAATAAAAATTTGCTTTAAAACTTCATAAAAATTCAGAACTTGACTTGTAATAATGTTTCCATTCACTAGGTGGTGCTGCATCTCCTTCCATGTGCAGGTTGAAGGAGAGATAAGACACATCATAAAACTGTCCTGAACTCAGTGGACTGATTTACGATGTATGGCTTAGCTCTGTTTGTCTGTTTTAAGTTTTGAGTTCAAAACAGTCTCAAATTTTTGTGTTGAACATTTATTTAGATCAAGAGGAGTGTGTCCGCCTCCCCTCTGCATCTGTATGTTATAATTATGTGCCATCCAAACTAGTTTCATTCAGCCTGACAAAGGCTGCGAGAAATTCCCGAAAGTTTGCTCAATCACACATATTTTAGCAATTCAGTAACAATGCTAGAACATTTTTTCTTAGAACTCTTGTGTTCTGCTTCTCAGTTATTCCTCCTGGAAATGTATGAATGGAGTGTGTCCTTACACGGTCTGGCTCTGTTTGGACAGTCATGTTTCTTGACTGAGAGGAGGAGCAAAAACAAGCCTGTATAGTAGGTAGGATTTCTTGTATAGTTCCCTGGTGCAAGCACCGAGTTGTGACTGGCTCCTGGGGTGACGTCACATTGTGACATTTTCTTGGCAAACTGTTTTTGTGGGTGGTTTGCCATTGCCTTCCCCAGTCATCTTTATCCCCCACCAAGCTGGGTACTCATACCGACCTCGGAAGGATGGAAGGCTGAGTCAACCTTGAGCAGGCTACCTGAACCATGTGGGGATTGAACCCACAATTAGGAATGCAGTCCTAAAATCGTGAGCGAGAGCTTAGGACTGCATTTTGCTGCCTTAATACTCTGCGCCAGACGAGGCTTTTGTATATGTAGCTACTTATGTTCAAATACTGTTCACCCAGACGAAGCATCATTTATTTACGAAGCTGATCATCAAGAGAGGTAGATGGTACCTAAAGGGTGGATTTTGAAGTAAGAATTTGCTTTTTTTTGGAAACTAGGTGACCATAAAGAGGTTTTCTGAGTTATTTTTTTGTAATAGACTGCAAACTACAGTAGTGTAGCATATAGTAAGCTTCAATGTTGCTTATTAAGCCCTGCTACATGCAGGGCTTAATAGGCATCCATGCGTGGCAGCACTGGGAACCTTCACTAGGCTTTGGGCTTACATGCTAACCTATTGGCACCCCAAAATTATGTCCCAAGCAGAGCGATGGGACGATGGAGGTGGTGTCTAAATAATTAACTGCCGTGATTGAAGCTAACTCCAATTGTGGCAGTTGCCGGCTGTTGTCAGCTGTCAAGCAGCTGATGGCCAATGGATATTGATCGGACTCAACTCCTTAGCTCATTTTATACATCCTTCATGATCGTATGGCGTGTATTTGCAAGTTGAGGTCAGGAATGGGATAAGAAGAAATCTATTCTAAGAATACTCACTGTGAGTCGGAGCACCCCACTTGTGACCCCTTCTTCTGCAGTGCAGCATAGATAGAGATTGTGGCCTACAATTCCCAATGTGACTGGACGTTTGTTGCTGTCAGGATGTGGTTCAATATAAGTATTCATGTTTATTTTTACTGCAAAGAAAGACATAGTGTGAACAATGCACTATTACTTTTACATGTTACATGCACAGCATAAAGAGAGCTGCACCTCTGACACTACTTTACCCAAAAATAACCAAACACTAGGTGCTTACCAAGCATGAATGGAGGTCATTTCAGAACCCATTCACGTAGGGACCTGTCAGCCCCGAGTTCTGGAGATTGGTGGAGGGCCCGACAGTTGTTTCCCCAATGATCAGCTAGTTATCCTCTATCCTGTGGATAGGTGGCAGCTTCTATTGGTGGTACAACTCCTTTAATCCCTTAGGCCTCATGTCCACGGGCAAAAAAAGAATTAAAATCCGCAGCGGATTTTAACTCTTCTCCTGCCCGTGGATCCGCATCCCATAGGGATGCATTGACCACCCACGGGTAGATAAATACCCGCGGATGGTCAATAAAAGTAATTTTTTAAAAATGGAGCATGAAAAAATCTGGACCATGCTCCATTTTCGTGCGGGTCTCCCGCGGGAACGGCTCCCACAGGCTTCTATTGAAGCCGTCCGGATCCGCGGGAGACCTAAAATAAGAATATACTCACCTGCTCCGGATCTTCCCTTCGCCGCGGCTTCATCTTCTCTCTCCGTCGCGGCTGGATCTTTTTTCTTCGGGCCGGCGCATGCGCGCGGCACGCAACCGACGTGCCATGCACATCCGCCGGGCCGAAGAAAGAAGATCCGGCCGCAACGGAGAGAAGATGAAGCCGCGGCGAAGGGAAGATCCGGAGCGTGCGAGAGGTGAGTTTATTCTTATTTTAAGCGCTCATGTCCGCAGGGCTGGAGGGACCCGCTACGGATTCTACATGGAGATTCCGTAGCGGGCCTGATTTTCCCCGTGGACATGAGGCCTAAAGGACCAAGGACAATAAATTTACGGCACTTGGTCCTGGGGAAAAAAGGATTAAAGCTCATGCAATCTAGCAGGAGAAGGTTAGGTCCTCAGCTGTGACTAATGGAGGAGAAGGCAGAAGCAGTTTTTAACGGTTTCCTCCTTCTTTCCACTACCACTGGAGGGGACGGACCCCTTTGAAACATAACTTTTATTCATTAATATCTAAAAAATATTTGGACCAAATGGGGTAGACAAACAAACAATGACGTGTATAGAGTGGATGATGAGAGAAGTGGTTATACATCCACCACTCTCTATAATGCTAGGATGGCTTACAATAGTATCTCCAGCACCAGTTGTGTCTTATATCAGATACTAGGAAACTATTAGTAGTCCACAAACACCCCTCTTGAAAAAAGACCTCTATAGAAGTGCATAACCAATCTGTCATGTGTTTGATGTATAAATGAGGTATCACTACAAAAGAGAATCCTTCATTAATCAAGTGAAGGAAATTCTTAATACCTTAAAAAGGAGGAGCGAAAAAGAAAAAATAGGTACTTATAAACTTCCTACATCAGATTAATTGCTAGAGTGAAAAATGGAAGGAGACACAGAGTATCTAAAATAAAATGGAATTCTCGTGAATGTGCAAAAATTAATCTTGCAAATGAATCTAAATGAAAGCATCTCTCATTAAATCTGTCCTCACCTGACTAACAGGAGTACGACTGCACCTAGCTTAAGACTTTACTGGATATCTGTGAACAATCTCACTCTAAAGTTCCTAATAGGCAGTAACCCCATAACCCCATAGAAAAAATAACAAACAAGGACTGACAGAGTCTCCAGCCTGGATGGTAGGCTGGAGAGCAATCCTAGCATTATAGAGAGTGGTGGATGTATAACCACTTCTCTCATCATCCACTCTATACACGTGATTGTTTGTTTGTCTACCCTATTTAGTCCAAATATATTTTAGATATTATTTAATAAAAGTTATGTTTTAAAGGGGTCCCCTTCAGTGATAGTGTTAATATTCCTTGGGACTCAATGAGTACTATGTTTTGAAGAGAGAAAGCGGAAGTAACACTTTTCCCGGGGATCACGTGACTGCCGGGTGACCCCTGCCACAGCAGAGCTGCAGGGTCCTAGCAGACCCTAATGAGCTCTGTTAGTAACTATTGTCACTGCAAGGGGATGTTTTCCCCTGTAACTGGGACGCCTTTGGATGCCCCAGCTGAAGTGGGAAAGTGAAATAAAAAAAGAAATGTGAATGATTACCAGAGGACCTATATCACATCATGATATAGATGTTAAAAGAAAAAATAGTTTCAAAAATCAGTAACAATGTAAGGTAAAATAAAATAAATAAATTAAATTTAAAAAAAAAAAAAAAAATTATATATATATATATATATATATATATATATGGGTAGTACCACTGCCCTGCAGCTTTTCTAAAGGTAAAGCTGCATTTACATGTTTATCCTCAATAATGATATTATTTGTAATGGTATTAGATGTTAATAAGACTTACATTCCAGCTGAACATTCTCCCCTTCTAAATATACGGCCACAATAGAATCATTGCCTTCCATTATTAAGGCTTTATCATTGGAGTCTCGAATATTGTGCTGTGATGTACTATTGTATGCGAACTTAAGTGGAGCCGCCTCTTTAATATCGACTCTACTTACGGTAACATTTTCTGTTAATAGAAGGAAAGCGGGTTAAACACGTCCTACTTAATAGTGACTTACAGGAAAACATCACCATAAACTAAAAATATGCCAAGAACTACCGGTAGCTAAAATCTCAGCAGAACTTGGCTGCCTTTTGGAGATTCCAACTCAGCTTTGCTTATTATAGTCTAGAAATTCACATCCTGGCTCGTTTCTAATGCTATCAGGGGCCACTATCCATCTTCCATGCTTTACACTGCAGCTCTCCTCTTAGAATTCTTGTATTGTAGCCATAATGTGAACCTGTGCATGGATAACACAATGTTCTTGAAGCCCTGGGATCCTGGGGTCATATCTGAATAAGGACACGTGTGTTTGTATGTTCTTCCCATGTCTAGGTGGGTTTCTACTCAACTTTTAATAAGGAAGGACAATGCTCGCTTGACTAATTGTCCTTAGCGAGTATGCTCGCTCATCTCTAGTTATAATGCAAATATAGAGTAATGATGTTGGCTGAGAACAGCTGAACAGGACAGTGCTTCCCCCGCCCTGCATGTCCAGCGCCTGTCCTGCTATATTCGGGTGCGTGTCCCCAGCAATACTGAAGAAGAAGCATTGCGTTGCTTCAAAATGCAGTTTTTAAGCTCATTCTACCAAATAAAAACTGAGAAATTTTAATGGCAAACACCTGTGTATGTGCATGTCTCTTTAAGGGTTGCGCCTTATTTCCAGCCTTTTGGTTTTATTACATTTGCTCCTCCCGTATATCCTTTTCAGCTGAATGTCAAATGCTATATACAGCCACTCCTCAAACTTTGGTATTTTGAGCCGGATCTGTGATGGAACCTCCAGCTTGAGGTTCCAGCGCAGATGTGAAACTGGCCTAATATATACATCTAAGGCCTCCTTCACATGAGCAACAAAGTCACGCGTTGCGACAATGCTACAAATCGCATGTATGTGAAGCCCATGCTTTCCTATGGGTTCCTTCACATTTGCGAGATTTTGTAGCATGCAACATTACAAGTCAAAAACCTTGCGGGTTTCACGATATGCACGCCAATTGCAAGGTTTTGTAGCCCATGTTTCCCTATGGAGCCTTCCTCTCCAAAAACATGATTTTCATGCGATGCAACTTTGACAGTAGGAAATCCTACTGTCAAAGCCCTAAACTAAGCCCTAGCTGAAGAAAAAAAAAATAAAATAATACATCACCTAAGAGGCGCTGTCATCTCCTGCGTGTGTCTCCCCTGAAGCTCCCCAGCACTTGCTTGAAGTCTTCTGTCAACCCTTCCTGGATTGCAGGATGAAAATCCCCGGCTGTGATTGGTTGATGAGTGCTGTGGCTCAGCCAATCAGATCCAGTGCTCGTTGAACCAATCACAGCCATTCAATGAATGAATGAATGGCTGTGATTGGTTCATTGAAAGCTGGCAATGATTGGCTAAGCCAGGGTGCTTGTGAACCAGTCACAGCCATCTCTTTCTGGATGCGGGAATTGTGATAAGCTAGGGCTTATTTTCGGTGTTGGGCTTATCTTTCAAGTCACAACCCTCATCCCCCCAAAAAATCCTCGCAGGTGGTGCTATAAAGTCGTGCAACTTTGTAGCACCACTTGCAACGGACTGCCAATGCGATATTGCTATGATTTTCTCGCGGTGATATCGTGTCGCCTGTGTGAAGAAGGCCTTAAGAACACCTTATAATGTATTCCCTTGTGGAGATTTTGTACAAAGCTATGTCGTTGTGGTAACTGCGATAGGTTGTATGTCAAATCTACCAATCTTTACAAGCGAGACAAAAAACATTCCCATTTTGCCTTCATCATCTTGATTCGTCCTATAGATAGAGAGGGAATTTGACGGTTTCTCATTGGTCTGTTAACATACGACATATTGCAGTGGGTGTAGTTCACGGGATTGGCCACCAGGGTGCAATAAACCAAAATTAGAATTTTATTTTTTTTTGACATATGACCTATTGCAGTTACTGTATATCATTAAATGGTCTTACCATTTCCTGGAGTCAGCAGGTCATCATCATAGATCAAACACTGACTTTTGGATCCTCCACTTTCCTTCAATGTTTCCGCAACTGCAGTGAACACTTTCTTGTATGAACGCACTAATTTTTCTGGTTTTCTTATGTCCAGCTTTATTTTGGGAAGACAAGTCACCCGGTTTTCATGGCAGTGTAAATGCTTACTGGCCTGTGGATTAAAATTAGATAGGGTTCTTACAGGGCTCTTTCATAAATCCTTCACCTTATATTATGTGCATCATGGGAATTGTAGTTAGATGTAATACACCCTGAAGACACAAGGCTGTAGTAGGTCCTCAGCCTATTGTGAGAGATGTATTAACCCCTTAAGGACACGGCCTATTTTCCCCCAAAGGACGCGCCAATTTTGGGGGCTTTTCATCTCCACTTTTCAAAAGCCATGACTTTTTAAATTTTCGGTTGACATGACCGTATGAGGGCTTGTTTTTTGCGTAGCAATTTGTAGTTTTTATTGGTACATTTTTTCGGGGTATGTATTATGTACTGTAAAACTTTTATAAATTTTTTTTGGAGGGCAGGGAGAGAAAAAACATCAATTTTGCAATTTTTTTCCCCAACAGCGTTAATCATGCAGCATAAGTGACATGCTAAGTTTTTTTTTCTGCGGTTTAGTACAATCACAATGATAAATTTATTAGTTTTTTCCACTTTTGAACAATAAAACCCCTTTTTTTTGGAAATTATTTTTTTCTTCTTTGTATACAAAGTCCCATGACTGTTTTGTTTTTCTATGGACGGAGCTCTGTATGGGCTTTTTTTTTTCGCATGACGAGCTGCAGTTTTGATTGTACCATCTTAAGGGTATATTTGGCTTTTTTGATCACTTGTATTACATTTTTTTGGGAGGCAAAGTGAACAAAATAAGCATTTTGCCTTTGTTTTTTTAGTTTTTTTTTTAAATAGTTTTTGCCATGCAGGATAAATAGTGTGTTCAATTTCTTGTACAGCTTATCACGGATACAATGATACCAAATATCTGGGATGCCGTCACAGAGGGAGCACGCTGTTCAACCCTTTTACATGCCACAATCTACATAGATCATGGAATATAGAGGGTTAACAATGGGGATCGCTGTTCTTATCAATCCTCGCTGTTGAAGTGGGAGGCCAACTATCAATCACAGCTGGCTCCTGCTTCAGGATGGCCATGCACAGAATGTAAGTGTTATGTTCGTGTGAGCTATTAAGGACGGGGCCAACACGAACGTGACCCAGAGACACGAGTCGGGGGGGGGGGGGGGGCTGGCCCTATGCTGCAGGGAGGATGACATGGCCCTACCTACTATGCAGGGCAATCGCCTCTATAAAGGCAGCCCCACGCCAGAACCTTGGCCCTGTTCTCCCTAACGGGGATACTCACATCCAGGCGGAACTGACAAAATGCACAACTCACCACACAACCTCACACTCCACAGCAGATGGTAACGCTGAATATAAAAGCGAGGTGTTAGTTCGTATATTGGCCAATGAACTTAAGCTGCAAGGCCCCTCATGTCTTGCAGTCCCTACTCTAGCAAGACACTAAACCGGCAGCACAAGACATTATTCACACAGCGACACACTAGGGTTAGCATGCCAGACACCCAACCACATATAACAGGACTGTGTCACTCCTCATGTCTAGCCACCTGCTCAGACATACAGAACATGACACTGTTCACACCATATACACCCTACAGGGCTATCCACACCTAATGTCTGGCCGCCAGCCAAACACTGGACACCAGTCACACAGCAAGCTGCACAAAACAGACACAAGTCACACAGCAAGATTGCTAATAGTAACCAATCAGATCGGATTTCATTTTTCAAAGGACCTCTGAGAGGTGGAATCTGATTGCTATGGACCACTTCTGTTCTTATCCTTTGCATTAGTTTTAATAAACCAGTGCCATGAATAGGCTACGGCTTCCCTTTCTATGCAAGGAAGTAAGGGACAATTCAAAGTTTTGCAGATCTTCTCTCACATCCCCTTTTAAAAGTGCTCGTATACATTTTAGAAAAGTTAGCAAACTCGCTAATTTTGTGTAATGCATAAAAGTACAAAGTCCTCCAATGAGTAAATAACAATAAGGGTGGAGCTGCTTCTGCTGCTGCTGTGCAGGAAAGATGGTTTTCCTTATAGGAAAAAATAAATGAAATAAACTGAGGTGCTGCCAGTCCACTAACGCCAAACTGTTAGTAATGGAGCGTATCAAATAGAAAGGAATTGTGGAAATTTGTGGAAATGGAGCCGCAACTCTCATGAAATGGTATTCAAGTAGGTAGTTTTACTCGGTTCTTCTTTGTTAAAGACTTACAAAACAGCCAATGTTTAACACATTTTGGGGACGCAGCCCCTTCCTCAGAAATGACAGTAATAGATGTTTCTCCTATCCTCGCTACCGTTCTCGAGAACAGTGGGTATACCAGAATGGTAGCGAGGATAGGAGAAACCTCTGCTATATATCCCGCACCCATTACAGCCATTTCTGAGGAAGCATTAAATATTGTCTGGGTTTTTTTTTACTTTTTAATAAAGAAGAACTGGGTAAAACTACCTACTTGAATACCGTTTCATGAGCCTTGCGCCTCCATGTCCACAAACGTTCACGATTCCTTTCTCTCCAAAACAAGAGGCACCATTCTCTGATCATAGATGCAAGTCCTGAAGAAGAACATCCCCCTATTAACTCAGAATATCCTAATAGAATATTTAGAAATAAGTGTTCCACACTAGACATCCCCTTCAACCCTTTCCAGTTTAGTGTTGGACCTCGTCCGACATTGAGATTGGCCTGCATAGCTCCCATGTCGGGTGAGGTTCGACAAATGCTTCTAACACCACGCAGGACAGCGCTCCAATTTCGAAGCGCTGTCCTGCATACTGTAATATACATTTGCAGACAAGCCTCCGACATCGGAGAGCTGTTCTGCATAGTGTTAGAAACATGCTATACACATATGTTATAGGATGCTTCTGTATGGCACTGTATTACAGAGATATATATCCATTATTAGAGAATTTATAAATGAATCAAGTCTTATTACATAAATGTATATTTTACATCAATATACATATATTTACAGGATTATTACTAATGATCTGGCCGATGTGAAACACTCATAACTCACAATTAAATTTCAAAAAGTTGCTAATAAAATCATCATGACGGGTCATTTTCATGTGTTTCTGTTGAGTATTTCCAAGGAATCCACAAAGTGCTTGCCCACCCAAAATAAATTACAGCTGGGGAGTGTGGGGGCGGCGGGGAAATTGGTTTGGAAAGGGTTAATACATTTATGAGAAACCTTGTCAAGTGTAATTTACCTTCATTTTGTTTGGGACGTCATTGGCATAAAATTCTTCGTCATTTTCACTAAACAAACAAAACAATGTAAATTTGTAATAGTGCAAAAGAAACAAAAAACATCCAATCCTTATTTATAAAATTATACATTATTACTAGAGATGAGCGAACATGCTCGGCCACGCCCCTTTTTCACCCGAATACCGCGATTTTCGAGTACTTCCGTATTCGGGCGAAAAAATTCAGGGGGCGCCGTGGGTGAGTGGAGGGTTGCAGCGGGGAGTGGGGGGGAGAGGGAGAGAGAGAGGGCTCCCCCCTGTTCCCCGCTGCTACCCCCCACTCACCCACGGCACCCCCCACCCCCCGGCGACCCCGAGTACCCCCTTTTAGCTGTGACACTTAAGTACATTTAACTGAATTTTGAGAAAATGTAAAATTTAGCATTTTTATGTAATTCATAATGAACCCATAATTCTTTTCATCGTAATGATGCACTGTTATGTATCTAATTGCAACCTGTGAATCTGATTGCTTCATTAACACCTTAAGAGGGTTTCCATAGGACAGGTCATCAATAGTAGATCAGTGGGGGTCCGCACATGGGACTCCCACCAATAAGATTTCTGAAGAGGCTGCAGTCCACAGCCTCTTCATACAGCTGATTGGCAGTGGTGCCAGGTCCTAAGGATAGGTCAGCCCCGGATAACCCCTTCTATAGCCAGTGATTGGCTGCAGTAGTCACATGTCCTGGTCAGCAGCAACCAGTAAGGACAGAGTGGTTGTGAAGCAATTTTAAGTTGTGTGAAAACCCCTTTTAATAACCCCTGCATCTTTTCAATACTAAGATCCTTTAAAGGGATTGTCTGGGACTTGAATTCAATGAGAGCTGTACCTGCACTAGCCAACTGGGCTGCTGCAATGTTGACACCGCTATCTACTTCCAGCACAAGTAATCAATAGCAGAAGTCCCACACGGCCCCTTTAAGGTATTCCTACGCTGCTCACAATCAGATTCATCAACAGCAGCTAACCTGCTTGTTTATGGTGTCCAATAAACTGAAAAGTAAGAAAGAGCCAAAATACATCTCTTCAAAGCTAGATGAATATAAAGTACTACCTGACATCCATAGGAAGATCACTTAAATCTGGAACTTCTGCCATTGCTGTATCTGTAGAGATAAAATATTTAGCAGATAATGTAATATGAGTCCATACGGCGTATATCAATATCTGCAAACATGGAATATTACGATGTCATTCATTAGTAATGAATCATTACCCCTCTTCAAGGGAAGCAAGTCCGGGAGGTGTTCTTATCTCCAGTCAGTAGAAATGTTATCAGTTTTACAACTAGCCTCTCTTTCCAGCCGGACAGCTTGTTTTATAGACAGCTCTTACGTAATGTAGGGTTTTTTTTTTTTGGCTTCCTCCCTTTACAAACACTCCCTTTTCTATATAATTATATGTCGTACACATATGGCTTGAATTTCAGGATGGGTAAAGAAGAATGGGAAATTCACAGTTTTGGGATCATTAGGGCTGCAGTTTTTACCCAACCCAAAAAACCTGTTTCAGGTGGAGTAAAGACGATTGTATTAAGACTCCAGCTTCATAGAAACGATGTTAAATGAAGTAGATGAACTCAGCATTTCGAATATATCTTCTTCAGAACTCAAATCTCTTAGTTCTGCTTACATATGGTATACTAGTGTTTGCTCTTGGCATTATCTATGGACTACTAGCTTCTGCTCTATTTCTATTACATTCTTGATTGTTGTCTGGTCCTTTTTTGCACATTTAACAGGATGTTCTGACACTGGGCAAAAGTAGCTGAGGGCAGGAAACGGTACAAAATAAACTTAAAGGGGTTGTCCCGCGGCAGCAAGTGGGTCTATACACTTCTGTATGGCCATAATAATGCACTTTGTAATGTACATTGTGCATTAATTATGAGCCATACAGAAGTTATAAAAAGTTTTATACTTACCTGCTCCGTTGCTAGCGTCCTCGTTCCCATGGAGCCGACTAATTTTCGCCCTCCGATGGCCAAATTAGCCGCGCTTGCGCAGTCCAGGTCTTCTCCTGTTCTCTATGGGGCTCCGTGTAGCTCCGTGTAGCTCCGCCCCGTCATGTGCCGATTCCAGCCAATCAGGAGGCTGGAATCGGCAATGGACCGCACAGAAGAGCTGCGGTCCACGGAGGAAGAGGATCCCGGCGGCCATCTTCACCGGTAAGTATAGAAGTCACCGGAGCGCGGGGATTAAGGTAAGCGCTCCGGTAAGCTTTCTTTAGGTCCCTGCATCGGGGTTGTCTCGCGCCGAACGGGGGGGGGGGGGGGGGTTGAAAAAAAAAAAAACCGTTTCGGCGCGGGACAACCCCTTTAAGACATACTCAAGATGCTCTCTGGGTCCATTATGGCTGCTTCAGTCCCTGCCGTTCTAGTAGAGGAAGCTGCTGCAGTGGTCACATGCCATTAATTGTTCAAGTGACTGCTCGGCCAATCACAGGCTTCGTGATTCTGGAACATGACCACTGAAGTCTACCAATGGCTTGATCTCCAAAAGAAAGGCTTGCAGGTATTAAAAAATGTAATACAAGATCGTAAGACAGAAATATGGTTGTACAAATGAGAACTCAGGGCTGCCAGAGTTCATGCAATATGGAAACAGAGATATGGGTCAGAACAGGCAGGGATCAAAAGGGAAGTCAGAACAGGTTAGTTCCAAAACAGCAAACAAACTAACACCTTTACGCACTAATAGGAACAATGTTATTGGGGCAAGTTTAGAGCCGGGCAGGTTTAAAAACTAGAAGACACTCAGCTGGAGCTGAAAATTACTTGGCCTGTGCTGGCCCATAAAGGGATTCTGTCACCAGAATATAAAAAATTAGCAGACACCATAGTGGTACATGGCACACAACATAAACAAATCTGTGGAAAAAGGAAAAGCTGTATAAAAACTTTAAAAACTCAATTTTAATCATTGTCGCGTTGTATGCAAAACGACCCGCCTCGAATAACAGAGATGGACCACTAGTGCCCCGAGTCACACTGTCCTGCCTGTGTTAACGGCTCTTTGCTTGGCTGCCTCCTCACTCATTGACAACTGCTGTGAAATCCCACGCTTGCGTTTTGCAGCTCTTCAGAGCGCTCTCTCTCGGAGGACCCAGTGCATGTGCTATGTGTCACTCAAGTCAAGGTGTCTACACTTGTGATTGCACATGCCCGTTGGATGCAGCCTGCCCACCTGACAGTGGGAGATTTGGGTACAAAGATAAAGGAGATTATATCTTTGGAGTAGGGGATACATAAAAAAAATAAATTGTTTGACTAAATTTGAGGAAATTTTGGGGATGAGGGTCTGGTAGTAAATATTGAGTGTTGGTTGCATTGAGTTAATGAAGGCATGTTGGTGGGATGTAGAGGAGGGGGAGAGATGAGAAGTTGGATGAGAATGTTTTTTTTAATTTTTGGTATGTTTCATAGGTTTTGTTGGGGATGGGGGAGGATATGATTCACTTATGTTTATTAAATGTATTGTTTGCTTGGGAAAATGATATGATTTCCCAAAACTGTGCCTTTCGCTGCTGCTTGACCTAAGCAATAAAGAAATTGCCATCAACTGGTTTCTTGATCGTTCACTTCTTATCATTGCCACAAAGTGTACTCATAGACTTAAGACATTTCACTGAATTTGTGACCTCGGGCCAATGCTACGTATTCAGTGGTTTCCTATTGTCTATCATATATGGTGACAGACAGTGATTCATGTGTCAGGCGGCTGCAACAGAAGCTCTGCAACTCTCCTACCACCACTATAGACATAGCTGTCATGACCTTGTAGCAACAGGAAACCCTCTTTTACGTTCCCTGCATAGTACTTTACAAGTTCATGGAAACTGCAGAGTGAATCCAATCCTTGACAATGTTCTATGTATGTTAATATACCTTTAAATAATACAGTCCTACAAGTACCAGTTATGTGCTGTAGATTATATAAGTTACTAGCTTACCCGTCGAGCGTTGCTGCAAAGACAGACAGACATACATTCGTTTTTATATATCTAGATAACAACCAATCACAGCGCAGCTTTCATGTTACCTCAGTGGTATAATATATAACAACCAATCGCAGCGCAGCTTACATGTTACCTCAGCTTTATAATATATAACACCCAATCACAGCGCAGCTTTCATGTTACCTCAGCAGTATAAAATATAACAACCAATCACAGTGCAGCTTTCATGTTACCTCAGCAGTAAGAGAAATAATAACCAATCACAGCGCAACTTTTATTCTGCCTCAGCAATATAAAAAATATCAACCAATCACAGCGCAGCATTCATCTTACCTCAGCGGAATAATAAATAGCAACCAATCACAGCACAGATTTCATGTTGCCTCAGCAGTATAAGAAATAGCAACCAATCACAGCACAGCTTTTATTTTACCTCAGCAGTATAAGAAATAGCAACCAATCACAGCACAGCTTTTATTTTACCTCAGCATTCTCAATATGCAGCAATTGTCTTGCGTAACGTTCGGCGGATGCATCATTTTGTAGTTGAACACGCCTCCCGTTGCTCGTAATGCCTTTTCTTTTTGTGCTTGAGATGGAAATCAAATGATCTTTGTCTGGGGGGCATAACTGTCGACGATGCTCGCACGCACCCCACCTATCGTAGGATAGTTGTACTATGCATATAATCTTCCCAGGAGTGTACTCAACAACTTCCCAAAGTTTCATGGTGATTAGATGAATGGTGTAGTAATGCATAAAGGACAGACAGACAGACATTAATTTATATATATATAGATGACATCAGGAAGTAAGAGAATTAGATTCCATACGTAAAATTTGGACGCTAATTCTTTTGCGCTTAGAATTGAATAATCGAGTTGGGACCCATTAACTTTTCCTATTTATGACATAATCAATGCTTGTGCCAAATTTCAAGTTTCTATGATACTGGGAAGTGAGAAAATTAGATTCCGTACGTAAAATTTGGATGCTAATTCTTTGGCGCTTAGAATTCAATAATCGAGTTGGGACCCATTAACTTTTCCTATTTATGACATAATCAATGCGCGTGCCAAATTTCAAGTTTCTATGACATTGGGAAGCGGGAAAATGAGATTCCGTACGTAAAATTTGGACGCTAATTCTTTGGCGCTTAGAATTGAATAAGCGAGTTGGGACCCATTAACTTTTCCTATTTATGACATAGTCAATGCTCGTGCCAAATTTCATGTTTCTACGACATTGGGAAGAGAGAGAATTAGTGGCAGTGATGGAAATCGAACGATCTACGTGGGGGGGTGTAACTGTCGACGATGCTCGCACGCGCGCCACCTATCGTAGGATAGGTGTACTATGCCTATAATCTTCCCAGGAGTGTACTCAACAACTTCCCAAAGTTTCATGGCGATCAGATGAATGGTGTAGTAGCGCATAAAGGACAAACAGACAGACACATAGACAGACATACATTCAATTTTATATATATATAGATTACAGCACAGTTAAATCATATGTGAAACCTTTTATGATTGGAGTCTTTCACTTTCCTTAGTTTTCTCCATCTGGTCTAGACCACCATAAAGAATTCTTCGGGTCGCAACTTTGCGTCACAGACATTTTTAGCTCCCTGCTTTTTCAGCACCCTCCACTTCTCTATACAAACTCCCCTTCTGAGATAGTGTTAAGTGAACCATAACAGTCAAACTCTGTTTTGGGTTGGACTTTGCTAATATTCCAGTTCGCCTCAAACCCGACTCTTATGGGGCTCATCTTGGCCAAACCCACAAAATTATTTTCTTCTTCTGCTGCTGCTCCTGCTTAACCCTTTCCAATCCAATTTGTATTCTGGTTTTCCTAGGGGGCTTACTCTTTTTCTGCCGATATACAATGGCGCTATATGCTGGCTAAAGCCAGTACTGCATGAGGTGACACGTTGGATAGGCTCCAACAGCAGAGAGGCTGGCAATATACATTAAGAGAACCCTGACGAACGTCCTCCAACATCAAAGCTGTACAGCCTTAAATCATAATGTCTTGAGACGTCAGACAGTGGATTGGAAAGGGTTAATAAATGTATATACTAAATCAATAAAGGTGATTAACATGAAGAAGAAACCCACTCAAACACAAGGAGAACATACAAATTCCATGCAGATTTTGTCCTTGGTCAGATTTGAAACTAGGACCCCGGCTCAAATCTGACCAAGGACAACATCTACATGGAGTTTGTATGTTGTCCCTGTATTTGCGTGGGTTTTCTGCTACACCCCAAAAACATACAAATAGATTAATCTAGATTGTGAGCACCAACGGGGACAGAAAATATCAAGTGATGTAAAGCGCTGCGTAATATGTATGTGCTATATAAATAAGGATTATTATTATGAAGAAACCCACACAAACACAATGAGAACATACAAACTCCATGAGGAAGAGGCACAGTGGCTCAATGGTTAGCATTGTTGCCTTGTAGCACTGAGGTCCTGGTTCAAATCTGACCAAGAACATCTATATTGAATTTCTATATTCTGCCTGTATTTGTATAGGTTTCTTCTTCATAATAATTACCTTTTATTTATATAAGCGCATACATTTATTAAAGGGAACCTGCAACCCCCAAACAGCAATAAAAACTGTTACGGCAAAAATGTATGGCCGCTTAAGGAAAGCTGAGTGTAACCTTGTGAAGGACGTCTCATGAGCCATGTCTCCAGATCATAAGCGGCGAAGTCAGCACACCTGGACTCCAGCATAAACGTACAAAATCCTCTTTAATCCTCCATAACAACCGCTGCTACGTTTCGACCTGTGTTAGGTCTTTGACAAATCTGCAGCAGATTCTGCGGGGGTTGTATTTTTCTAGTGGACATGAGGCCTAACTCTTCCCAGACTGCTTTACTAGCTTACTTCCATAGACCTCCTTTGGAGAGCATACGCCCAGTGGTCTAAAAAGGCTCAGACCACATGTGGACTTCACCAAGGGACAGTGCGGGAGCAAGTCACCTCCATAAACAACACCATAACTTATTTTATGGTACTCTTCCAAGGTACCAGGCTCCCTTTAAGAAACAGAAGAACAACTACTACCTTTGGCTCTTGGACAGTGTTATACACCAGTTTTATTGGTGAAGTTCCGCTTCGAACTAATTCAGACTGAACAAAACTTTTTGCTGAAGTTCTGCAAATAACCCGAACTGAGCTTTTCAAAAGTTCTCTCATCACCACGCCCAGGTGTGGGTGAATGAGAAGCTATCTACCCCAATTAATATCAGAAATGGCACGAGGTAGGTGTGTCCACTCTTCCCAACCCTGTATGTTCTTGGTATGGAATCATTAGCTAATGCCATCAGGGATAACGGCGAGATACAGGGTTTTAGGGCAGCTACAAGCAAACACAAAGTAGCATTGTTCGCTGATGACCTCTTAGTATATACTACAAATCCCAGCCAGGCTTTAACTGCTATTGTTACCATGCAGGGCAGCGCTGGGTCCCGCGACCGGCGCGCGCCGCTCCGATGCCGGCTCCGGCGTCCCGGAGCTCTGCTGTCGGGGCTCTCCCGGCGGCGGGGTGCAGCGGCGTGGGCGTGCCCGCCCGTAGGGTGCCGCCCGCTCTCCTCCACCTTCCATATGCAACAGTGGGAGAGTCGGCTCCTCCCACTCTCTGCCCCTGGGCGGAGGCTTTAAGTTAAAAGGCTGGCAGTGACCTGAGCTCACTGCCAGTTATTGGTTCTGTTAGCCTCTAGTCAGGTCTGTCTCAGTCTGCTCTAGTTGCTAGTCAGTGTCCTTCCTGTTTGCCTGTGAGCTCCATTTTCAGCCTTACTCTGCCTTGTAAGTTCTGTTGGTCTGTTCCACCTGCCTCTTCTGTCGGCACTCTGTCCCCCGTTAGTTAAGTTCCATCTAGGTAGTCATCAGGTCCCTAGCCAGAGCAGGGACCGCAGCCCAGTTGTCCGCCTGGGGTTAGCCAGGGCCGAGGCAAGTAGGCAGGGACAGTGGGGTGCGGGAAGTTCAGGGCACCCCACCTGGCGCTCGGGGGGCAGAGTGCCGTAACAGCTATACTGCAAGAATTCGATAGATAGTTAGGTTAGTAATTTTAAAATTAATTTACATAAATCAGAAATTCTGAATATTACACTCCCAACTTTGGAAATTTCACACCTTAGGTCCCTGTTTCTCTTGAGGTGGCGGGAGGACCACATCAAATACTTAGGAGTCTTCCTTTCTTCAGACCCAGAGAAAATATTTGACCACAGGAGCGAGGACACACAGGGACGAGTGCCGGTCATTGTTTGCCCGACATTCGTCCCATGTAAACCCAGCATTAGATTAGTGACCGGGGTGATTGTGCCTAGGGTTACTCTACCGTAGATCCAGACATCATGAGATCTATTAATGCAGCGGGTAACCAGTGAGAGTTACTTTAATACGAATCTGGTTACCCTAGAGTAGATCTGTATGTATCTTTAATGCATCTCTTGTAGTGGTCATCCATTATTATCACTCAACTTAAGATCTATAAAGTTCCTGATGAGGTCTGATCTCTGACTGAAACACGTCGATCCATTTACGTTACACATCAGATTCAATTTTTAGACTTGTGTTAGGAAGATCCCATATAAAGAACCGTTTCTTTTAACTGCACTTTAGCCTGGAAATATCATTCTACTGCCCTAATATAGGGTGTTTCTTCCTTTAGTGGCTCAACTAGGTACTCGGCTGATAGGCAGGATAGAACATATGAATGTGGGAGTTGACATCCCTTTCATCTATTGTGCTGGATGCATCAGAACTGATTTCATTTAGTTGATGTATCTATTTCTTCTCTCACAAGTGCCTGCTGATATATTTGGCACTATCTATACTGGGCACCCTAGATAGGAGTATAACTCTACCTCTTGGATGCTTATCCTACTGGGAGACTCCTATAGCCTGACTTTATGTATTTAATATTGGTTCCCCCAAGGAGTGGGCTCTCATAGAGGTATATCATGAGTGACTCTGGCTACTGACCAGAGGGGATACCTTAGTTTTCTCTGTATGTCATATATATTTTGTGTATGGCCTTAGATTTTAGTTTGGAATTATTAAAGGTGAAGTTTTAACCCTTTGCAATCCAATTTTGGATTCAGGGTTTCCTAGGGAGTTTTCTCTTTCTGCCATTACACAATGGTGCCACCTGCTGGCTAGAGCCAGTACTGCGGTATGGGACATGCTGGAGAGGTCCCCGACAACAGAGCGGCTGGCAATATACAGTAAGAATACCCTGACGGATGTCTTCCGACATCAGAGCTGCACAGCCTTTAATCAGAATGTCTTCAGACGTCAGACAGTGGATTGGAAAGTGTTAAGGGTGCTTATTAGAGATGAGCGAGCGTACTCGGATAAGCGGTACTCGCTCGAGTAATTGGCTTTATCCGAGTACCACTGTGCTCGGGGCTAAAGGTTCGGGTGCCGCTGCGGCTGACAGGTGAGTCGCAGCGGGGAGCAGGGGAGAGCGGGCGGGAGAGAAGGAGAGAAAGATCTTACCTCCGTTCCTCCCCGCTCTCCCCTGCAGCTCCCCGCTCCGTGCCGGCACCCGAATCTTTAGCCCCGAGCACAGCGGTACTCGGATAAAGCCAATTACTCGAGCGAGTACCGCTTATCCGAGTACGCTCGCTCATCTCTAGTGCTTATCTGTCAAGGGCTACAGAGACAGTATTTTAGTTGATTTTTTTATTTAAGATCTCATCATAATTCCCCTTCATCCTGAGTTTTGTGACTTATCACCTGCACCACAACCACTTTATCACTTCTGCTATAAACTTACAATATGTGGTATTTTTAATGTGAATGTTTCTATGATATTTTAGATTTTTGTTAGGCTTTTATTTAACCATACAAATACATTACAAATATTTCAACACAAACTTATTTTATGAAAAGTGTGTTTTATGTCATTTATGTGTCACGTTGTGCTGGGACCTGTAGTTCTATGGGTTTCTAGGAGCCCACTGCTGCAGGTGCGGTTGATTTGGCTGGCTGATGCTGTGGAGTTCTCCAGCCAGTCAATCACCATCGGTCTGTGCACATAAATACCAGCCCTTCTTACTGGACGGTGCTGGTCATTTATCCATTATCCCTTTCCTTCTTGGACCCGGTAAGAACGTGTGTATCTGGGTAAAGAACTGGATCGAAGATAGAAAGCAGAAGGTGGTAATAAATGTTTCATACTCTAATTGGGCCACCGTCAGGGGCGTAACTAAAGGCTCAGGGGCCGGGGTGCAAAAGTTTAGCTCGCCCCCCCCCCCCCTCCCTCCCGGAGGAATTCACGCAGCCAAGGTCAGGGCAGTGCTGTGGAAAGAGATGCCCAATAGATTGTAGAACAGGGAAAGAGTTTGTTACGGGTGATGCCATCGTTGCGGTACACGCCAGAATGAACTTCTGGCAGAGAATAACCTTTGGCGCCATCTGTTTTATGTACAGAGTTTGGAAATGTGTCCCAGCCTGACCGCGGGTCTCCAGAGCTGAACTCAGAGCATCATAGGCATGACTGGTGCAGAAGACAGTGTTGTTAGCCCTATAGACATACACACATATACAGACACATATACAGTGTGTACACGCACTGTACAAATACAGTATATATACACATATACAGGCACATATATACTGTATACACAGAACACACATATACAGGCACATATACAGTGTATACACAGAACACTGTACACATACAATATATATATGTGCATATATAGTGTATACAAAGAACACAGTTTACCACAGAGTATATACACATAGGCAGGCTTATACATGCACACACAGGAATACTGTCCCATACATGTACCTCCCTGGTGCTTCATCCATCCACTGTCTTTACAAAGGAGGAGGGGGAGGGATGATCGGTGCGGTGGTAAGTCTTCATATGTTCAAACTGAAACCTGCTGCTGGCTCCACCCCTAACCCCGCCCCCTCTTCTCCTCCTGGTAACTGTTTGCCGCTTTCACTAATGAAGCTCTGCTCCCTGCTAAGCAGCACAGGTTTTTCTTGCTGCTGCCGCTGCCTTATTGGCACCGCTCCCCTGAGCCACCAATGCACGCCGAACCTGTGGTGAGGGGGATCTGTGGGCCCCCACAGCTCAGGGGCCGGATCGCAACCGTGACCCCTGCTTCCCCTATAAATACGCCAATGGCCACCGTTGCTAGTGGGGTGCCACAGGGCTCAGTATAAGGCCCCATTCTGTTCAATATATTTATCAGTGACCTGATAGAAGGACTGCGCACAGTAAAATATTGATATTTGCAGATAATACAAAATTATACAAGGTAATTAATAGAATGGAGGACAATGTACGAGTACAAACGGACCTAGATAAGCTGGGGGCTTGGGCAGAAAAATGGAAAATGAAGTTCAATCTTAGATAAATGTAAGGTTATGCACATGGGCAGGGGTAACGGATGTCACCAATATACACTAAATGGGGTACTGCTAGGGAAAAGTGATATGCAAAAAGACCTGGGGGTACTTGTGGACTGTAGACTTAACTGGAGCAATCAATGCCAGTCAGCTGCTGCAAAGGCAAATAAAGTCTTGGGATGCATTAAAAGAGGTATAGGGGCGAGGGACGAGAACGTTATTCCCCCACTATATAAGGCACTTGTCAGGCCCCACATGGAATACTCTGTACAGTTCTGGACACCGGTGCTCAGGAAAGATGTTACAGTACTGGAGGGGGTTCAAAGAAGGGCAACTAAACTAATACATGGAATGAGAGGACTGGAATACCCAGAGAGGCTATCAAAATTGGGATTATTCACCCTGGAAAAAAGAAGGCTAAGGGGGCGACCAAATAACTATGTATAAATACATGAGGGGACAATACAAGGATCTCTCCCATGATCTGTTCAGAGAAACGAAGGTTTCACCAACACAGAAGGGGGTTCGTTACTGTAAGAGCAATGAAACTGGGGAACTCTCTGCCTTAGGTCATGGTGATGGCAAAATCCATATGGGAGTTTAAAGGGGGACTAGATGCCTTCCTAGAGCGCTATGATATTTTAGGATATAAACCTTAAATAACCAGCGTGGTTGTTGATCTGGATCTTGGAGTCAGGTTGGAACTCTTAAACATCGATCCAGGGATTATTCTGACTGCCATTATGGAGCTGGGAAGGAGTTTTTTTTTCCCCTAAGTGGGCTAATTGGCTTCTGTCTCATTGTGGGTTTTTTTTGCCCTCCACTCGATCAACAATGGGGGTGGAAACAGGCTGAACTAGATGGACATTGTCTCCCTTCAGCCTAACATACTATGTTACTTGGTGTTTGGTGTTGTGCATGCTGATAGTTTGACTTGCTTTCCCCACCTTCTCTGGGGGAAGTAAGGGACTCAGAATACAACGAGGACGCTTGGCATGGGCATGTGAGCTTACGTATTGTGGCCAAAATACAAACAAATACCTTGTGCTTACCTATAGATATTTTCACCTGTCTAGTACTTTTGGTAAGTATTTTGGCGTCTGCTGTCTTTGTGGTTGTTTGTAGGCATGTTCAGTTTATGTATATTGCTGGTGTCCGTTCAAGTGCATATTCTCTCCTATTCAGCCCTTATATAGATTGTGTTCATATAGGTCTCTTGTTCCCATGGCCTGTATGGTTGTAACAGTATGTTTATATCTTAACAATGAAAATTGATCATAATATCCATAGTAATTAATGTTTTTATTAACACATCCTGAAATATCATAAAAAAGCATTTTTCAATATAAAAGCATCATTTACAAGCAATAGACATAATACAACACAGTAAATATTATAAGTTGTTACATAATATACATATTATTCAATATATAGCAACAAATAACATATAAACTCTTCAGTGAGTTACTTATTTGTTCTCTAAGAACATAAACTTTATGAAAGTGCCCTACAACAGGTTCTGTTACTAAGCGGGACCTTAGGTCTTCTCACAGATGGCTCAGCCATACGTGCCAATGGTGCTGTTTTTCACAGGACTATCCCTTAAACCAGGCCATTAAGGCTTTATGCAAAATTTGCATTAAAATAAACATTTCCATTTCTGCCATTTTGGGGGTGTTCGGAAAGGTTGGCAAGTATGTTTGTGGGTAACAGATTAGAATTCTGCTCTGTACATAGTACATACGTAGAAATAGCTGCATCACAAACTAATTATTGGGGTTGATTATGAAGTCTTGCAGGAAGACTTGATTGTCTTCTGGCATCAGTTGCACTTGCTCATTCTCTTGCTGAGATGTGCTTATGTAATATCCTGGGAAGGCTGCTGATTCGAATGAGTTGTACTTGTTGTTAACTACTTTTTTGTAGAAGATGTAGGGTAACAAGTCATCGTTCTGCAGTTTTTTAATATCGGCCACTTCCTAAAAGAAAGACATAAAAGGAAAGTTTAACTGAAATTGAAGACAAAAACATTCACCAAATATCTAAAAATGTAAGAGGTTCATAAAGGGACTCTTCATAAATGAGCCACCTCTCCAGCTCCTCACTATGAATTTTTTTCTTCTGCAAGGTTCAGGACATCTAGAACCTTGAACATTGTTTCTCATGGCTGCTAGGGCTAAACACCAACCTAATCGCAGAAGATCAGACCTCAATCCTAAATTAATGGACCTTTTACATTGCAAGATTTTATCCTGATGATCAACGCCAGTCAACAAGACCATTGCTTGTTTAACTGGCCTTCACAAAAGGCAAGCCAGAATTACGGAGGACACGCTTGTACATATGATTGTTCTTCTTCCACACAGTTTCATCATTGTCGGCAGCATACTCCCCATTAATATAGGGAGATGCGCTGCTCATTCGTCAGCTGATTCGATGCCAAATCAGGTAGACTAACATTTCTATAAAAGTTCTTGCCCGTTCCTCAAGCTGTGTAAAAGGCCCTCAAGTGTCCATTTTTTGGTTCAGGAATGTCTTACTTCCTAATTAATATAATAACCCCAATTGGATACAATAGTAACATTGTATTTATGTTTGTAAATGCAACCTTGCTCTTTGTTGGCATTAATGCTGGTGTCACACGACTGGATAGGAATTGCGTATTCCGCGAGCGTTTAAAAAACGGTGATACGCAGATCAATCCCGGGATTACACAATTCCACTCACATTAGCAGTTCGGAATTGCATAATCCGCTCACAGAAAATGGGACGCAGCATGTTCTATTCCTCTATGGTTGCAGATATACCTGCAGCCCATATGCAATTACATTGTTGGCGTGGGAAATATAAGCAAATGAAAAAAAAGGTGTACTGCTCATGACTGCCTGCGTAAGTGCGCGGTCATATGCAGTACACTACATGGCCGTATGCAGGGTCACGGCCGGGCTCACAGCTTGAATCCGCTGTGGGGGGCTTGCTGCAGATTTCGCATACGGCCATGTGAGCCCGGCCTAAGACTTCCAGATATGTAACAACCATTTATGAGTACTTACCTTCAGGCACAGAACTGGATCTTCTTCAGCAGTGCAATATAAATAGAGTTTGCTGCCTTCGATACCCAATGTGACTGGACGTTTCTGTACATCAGGCCTTGCTGCAAAGTAGGTGTTCACATTTATTCTGGCTGCAAGAAAAGAAATCATGTTACTAACTTATCCCTCAAAATTAAAGTAGCAAATGTGTTGTGGAAAGAAATTCTGGGATATAGAATGAAAAGCTTTAAGTAAAGGCTTACCTTCTTGCTCAATATTCTGCCCTTGTAGGAACAAGGCAACAAGACGAGCATTGTCTTGGAATTCTTGCAGAGCTAAGCACTTCTGTGTGTAGTCCCGAATAACGTGCACTGTTGTTTTATTGTATCGAAATTGAGTTTTAGCTGCCTCCAGAAGTTCAATTTCACTGCAGTCAATGTCTTCTGTTAAGAAAAAAAAAAAAAAGTGTATATCATTTTATCAGTGCCTTCCACATGGGTATATAGACGACATATCTTTCTGATAAGAATTACAACCCGGTAGTGGAGCAATTGCACCATGTTATAATTAGGGATGTGGAATATATATAGTGATTATTATCATTTTATATTATTGTACACATTATTTCACTTTGCGTATTGTATATTAATAAACCTAAAATTTAGAAAATTCTATAGTATACTATATGAGGTGTAATGAATGGAGGATTAATCCATTGGCAATATATTACTTTCGGGGTCCTGTTTTACTAAGACTCTTTATACAAATAATAATGAGCACTGATCTTACCCTCTATAAGAATGTGATTCAGCAGGTCCTCGTCACTGAAAAAGCTCTGCTTGTCAATTCCTTTTATTCCCTTCAGTCTTTCCACAACTACCACAAGCATTATGGCTTTCTTAAAGGAGTGTTTTGGCTTTTCTGGCTTTCTTATCTCAGGCTTTATTCCAGTACGGTAAGTTGACCGATACTCTTCATGGTGTTTCCATTGTAATTGCTTCTTATTGGTCTGTGGAATAAAAATTGCAATTTTCGTCATGTTTTGGAATATACTACGAAGAAGGATCGTAACCATCTGTTGTCTTATTAATACACTATGAATTATACAGGTACTTTTATGTCTTGTGCAGTCAGGGCACCAACAAACGTCAGGTTCCAAGTGATTTTGTGAAGGTGTTCCTGTATCCCGCTTGATTCTTGGTTCTAACTCTTGCCTGTGCACCAAGCTTTTCCGAACTCTGTCTGCCCAAATATTGGCATATGATTTGCCTGATTGCCACCTGTCTTGACCTTCGGTCTGATTAACCATATTGCATCAACTCTGCCTATTATACTGACTATGTCCTTGTCTGTCTCTTTGATACCATGCTTTAGTGCCTTTGACCCATCTAGGTAAACTGTCACTTCACTGAGACTACTCCGAGGGAAGCCTCCTGCAGGTTTCCTGCCATGAAGACCAGATCCCTCACAGTTAGAGGGCGAAAACCAGAGGATCCCCTTAGGTGTAGCACAAAGCCATTCCTGCTGGGTCCATTCATGCTGTGTTACTAGTATATAAATATAGTCTATCCAAGAGAGTAAGAATGAAATGTGCTCAATATGTGTCTTGACATGCATTGATCTCCATGGAATGTGCATCAGGAAATCAACACATGCATTCCACTATATCACAGTTGGGGACATTTATCAGAAGCTAGTGCAAGAAAAAAGTGGAACGGTTGCCCATACCAGAAAATCAGATTACAGTAACTGAAATATTGAAATATAAGAGCTGGAATCTGGTTGGTTGCTGTGGCCAATTGCTTCATTTTCCTGTCTTGCACCGGGTTTAATAGACCTTTATCAATCTGTGATTGTATGAATCATGCTTTGCTTATACTTTTACTGGATACAAAATATAAAATGAAATGTAATTTACCTTCACTTGGATGGATAGGTCATCGGTGTAAAATTCTTCAACATGCTCACTACAACAAGAAGAGAAAATATTCAGAACATGAAGCAATAAGATACGATTGTGTAAGTCTAATTATTCTGTTGCCCAAGGTGTCTAAAAATCTTTTTTAGTACAGCAGCTTATATTGTATGTTATATACCTATGTCAAATATAGGTACAAAATATCGGTATATGACTTTTTAAAACTTTTTTTCATTATCCTGTCAAAAATATGGATATTAAATAACTTTTAAAACTATTTTAGAAACTTTTTTATTTATATAGGAAAATGATGGCATGTTCGGTCAGAAGCCATATTATGGTCATCGCCTGCCATGTAATAATTATGTCTAGGGGAGAATATCTCTTTAGTATAAAGCTGTACAGATGCAGGACATGGCAGAACAAGGAGTACCCACAGCTACATAGTATGGAAGTATAGGGACTGCATATACCATAGCACAAGACTTCAGCCTATGAGGACTTAATCATAGGTAAATAAATATAAGTTATTACCTGTATTCCATTGCAATCTCATTGAATTCTGGAACCTCTGCCATTGCCATCATGCCTGCAGAGATAAAATATGTAACATAAAAATACAGGAACTGTAATATGTCATAAACTATATATAACATATACAGTAAGTATGTGTGATATATATATTAAACGCAGATTTACAGAAAATCCTGAAATATCTTCTTACCTTCTGCCTTAAATAAAAGCTGTAAGTCCTGTAGTCTCTCTGATCCCCGGGTCGGTGGAGATGTTATCTGTTTGTTGGCTAACGTGTAGTCTGTCTGCAGCCGGCTTGCAGCTGGTTTTATAGACAAGCGACTTCCAGGATCTTATGCAATACAGGGTTTTTACTTGTTCCTCCTCTCATCTACGCATCTATAAAAGTGGATTATCAGGAGTATTTAAAAATATCCAAAATATTTTATTACGCCAGTGGGGATTCCTCCGTTTCAGGGCTTTAAGTTCACAGTAAGCCTTGTACGAGCAGAACAATAATATACTATAATAGCAGAATAATAGAATAATAACTGCTCTATACTTTTATTATATGGTGTTCCATGCTGGAGGGATAGATATAGGGGGATTCATCTTGCATTTGAATTGAAGCCCCTGTAGTCCATACAAATTTAAATGCACACATACAAAAAAAAGAAAAAGTAAAAATACGTATAGTACATTTCCACTAATCGGCCATCCATTGTTAATGTGTTATTACTTTACTTAGATTGTGTTTGTCTATGATTGTGACTTAGATAAAAGTCAGACCACATTTTATTAGTCATCACTGCAAAAACCCAGGTAATTCAGTAGGGTTCCTTTACTTTTTCTTGCAACTGAATGTGTACAGTGTAATATATATAAAGGGGTGCTGATATGTATTGAGCTTTACCCAGGAAAACTGAACTAGGAAGCTGAAACTGCCGCACTATTCTACATATTCCCCCAGGATGCACTTGTGACATCTCTCCTGCAGCTCTTTGAGTCCCTGCAAATAGAATTCTTCCGACTGCTGGTCAAACACTCATTTGCAGCATTAATTACCTCCAAAACACTCCCAACTGTTGTCCCTTTATGTGTTTTTTGAGATTGGGGAACAGATTGCAGTCAGACGGAGCCAGGTCGGTGGATTGGGCATCAGTTTAAAGCCTAAGGAGGTCATTTTTGCAATACTGGCACCTGCAGTGTGTGACGGGCATTCTCATGCGGTGGAATGACACCTTTGGAGAGCTTTCTTCGATGTTTTTCCTTAATATTTTGCCTTAGCTTTGTCAATAATATGTTGCATTGATGGTTGAACCCTTTGGGAGGTCCACAAGCAAAATTCCCTTATCCCAAAAATTGGTTGCATTTGCTTCTGCGTTGACTTTTGCACACAGAAGTTCTTTGACCTCGGGGGAACCACTGTGCCTCCATTCCTTAGACTGTTCCTTTGTCTCTGGACCATAACAGTAGATCCTAGTCTCATCACCTGTTACCGGTTTGTCCAGGAAATCTAACTCATTTCTTGCAAAATGCTCCAAAACAGCCACCAATGTCTCCACACGTCTCCTCTTCTGTTCGGTTGTCAAAAGTTTTGGGATCCACTTGTCTGTAAGCTTTCTCATTCCCAAGTCGTTGTAGATAATAGCACCAACGCTCTCCCATAATATCCCTACATATGTAATAATATTATGGCTGATATTCGGCGGTCCCCCATGGTCATATCATGGATGGCTTTCACATTTGCAGGCAAGGAGATGGAGACAGGCCTTCCACTGGTTTCTCACTTTCAACACCGAAATGGCCAGTTGTAAAATTTACAACCCAACGTCTAACGGTTGCATATGAAGGGCCGCTGTCATCCAAAGTTTGTGACATTTCATCATGGATCTGTATTGCACTTTCCCTTGGAGAAACAGGAAATTGATTATGGTCCTATACTCTTCCACACTGAACGTCTTTGGAGATGCTGCCATGTTCACTTTGGACCGGAAAGAAATGTAGGCTAAAATCATAGGTAGTTGATTTTTGCATGATTGAATATAGACAAATAGTCAAGTCTGCCCTGCAATTTACAGCTTCCTAGCTCAATTTTTTCTGGAGAAGGCTCAATACCTATCAGCACTGCCTCGTATTTTCAGTTCAGGGAGTGCAGAGTAGTCAGAATGTTGCTGTGTCTATACACTGTATAGGTATGTACATTCCACAGAGTTTCACTAACCTCTTCATCTGCTAAGAGACTTTTACTGGGACTTCCCAGAAACATTCTTCCACTAAAATACCCTTTTATACTATTTTTGTTAATTACTTCACCTTGCCTTTGGAGGGGAACAGTAGTAATGCGTTTACAAACAGGATCATATTTTACCCTAGTCAGTAGAGGGGCAGTGACTAGGTTGGTGTTTCAATGGGGGTATAACATTATATGGGGCACTATTTATAGCACAACTTTATATGGGGCCACAATGTGTGTGGTACAATTTTATATGGAATGTTATCAGTATTATTGCACTATGTCTTTGTCGCTGACTATGAGGCACTATCTGTGTGGTGCTTCTTACTGTAGGGTACTTTGGGGGCACTAAGTGTATGGCACTATATAATATATTTTTCAGCCAGATCAGTATTTAGGGGCACCGGGCAGCACAGCGACACATAATTGGGGGAGGCACCAGGATGACATTATTAAGGAGGGCTGCAGGGTTGGGGGTTTGTGTATAAGTTATGGATGTGCTGAAATAGCATGGAGCTAAAGCTACCTGTGTGTCAAATTCTGCAGAAGCCAATCATAGCTTCAAGAAATCTTCATGGCGGTCTGGGCCGGAAGGAGAAGACTGGGAAAGTCAACAACAACAATCAGATAAGATGTGAGTCACTGGATTTAATTGTTTATTCAATGTGATTTCACCTGATTTGCATTTTATTAATCTGAATTTCATTGTGAATCCATATTTGAATGGTGAAATTGAGTCATCTCAGTGACTTAGAATGAGGCCTGGTCATTGCTGGTAGACTAGCCAAGGCCAGGATTTCATACACTTGCAAACGTGTGGGTTTTTCTTGCACAGCATTGTGCAGAGTATATTGAAAATGGGGTGATCGAGGAAAAACACAAAGAAAGGAGATCCTGTGGATAGAACTCACTCATCACTGGGTCAGAGTAGGAAGTCAAGAATTGTTCTGATGAACAGTTGATGCACAGTCAAGAAAACTGCAGCTGAATATAAAATGCTCCAACTAGTTTATGCAAACATGCAATTTGTCGCTTCTCAGCACAGATGGGCTATAACAGCAGATGCCTAGTTCCAGTGCCATTGTAGAGAAGTTAACCTGCGAGAGCCTTTCATGTAGTGATGGGCGTGGCCTTTGAGGGTGTGATTAACATAGTGGGCGTGCCTAATCTCAAGCAGGAAAAGGGTGAGAACAAAAGAGGGTATAGAATGAGTAAACAAAAAGGGGAAGAAGAAAAGAACAAAGAGAGGGATAGCAAAAATGAGAAAGAAAGACATGCTGTCAAGTTATGTTTTATTCTAGGATTGTTAATAATACTTTGATATACATAGTATACCAAAGCATTGCAGGCAACTCATCATGTGTTGTAGAGGTTTCTACCATGTGAAACTACAACTCCCAGTATGACCTTAACATGAGAGGTGTAGTAGAGCAAACCAGAATACTGCGGAGCTTGCATGTGAACGCAATACTGATGTGAATCAGTCAGAGACAGAACGCACAATGACACTTAATGATTCACAGGTGACGTCCTATGGACTCCTTTCTTTTGTTCTTTATCAGCTCCAGACCTTCATGATTTCTTCCAGTTAATTCTTGCCTCTGCCGTCTTTGGCTCCTCTGAAAATAATAGTATCACTCATTGTTACGTGAAAATAGTGCTGCTCACTGTGCCCCAGAGATAAAATGCGTTGTGGCTGGAAGAAGTATTCATCATGACGGTCTGGACCCCAATAGAGAAGAAAAGAAGGTCATTTATTTCTGGAGGCACAGTTTAGCACAAGTTATTTCTGGAGCATGAAGTGTATTATTATTATAATACACTTCATGCTCCACAAATAACTTATGCTAAACTGTGCCCCCAGAAATAAATGACCTTCTTTTCTTCTCTATTGGGGGCCAGACCGTCATGATGAAGACTTCTACTAGCCACAACGCATTTCTATAAACTATTCTCATTCTGTCGCTACCTCCACTGCCCCCACACAGTAACAATTCCTTCACTATGCCTTTCACAAAATAATAATGACTCCTTTGTGGCCCTCATGGTAGTTAGGCTCCCCTTTTATTTTCCCCACAGTAATTAGGCTCCCCTTTTTTCTGCCCTTCACAGTAGTGTGGACCCCTCAGTAATTCTATTCCCCCATTTGTTGCCACAGTGCAGTGAAATAAAAAAGCACCTCTTGGCTCCTCCCCTTTGCTGCTCCTGTCACTGTCCTTACAGTCTCTGCAGTCCTCCTGGCAGCTGATCTTGACCATGGCCACTGCAGCCAATCACATGATCCTAGAATGGTAGAGTTGAAAAGGACCTCCAAGGTCATTGGGTCCAACCCCCTGTCCAGCCTCTGTTTGAACACTTCCATTGAAGGAGAACTCACCACCTCCCGTGGTAACCTGTTCCACTCATTGATCACCCTCACTGTCAGGAAGTTTCTTCTAATATCTAATCTGTGTCTCCTCCCTTTCAGTTTCATCCGATTGCTTCTAGTCTTTCCTTGTGCAAATAAGAATAGGGCTGATCCCTCTGCACTGTGACAGCCCTTCAGATATTTGTAGACAGCTATTAAGTCTCCTCTCAGCCTTCTTTTCTGCAAGCTAAACATTCCCAGATCCTTTAACCGTTCCTCATAGGACATTATTTGTAGACCGCTCACCATCTTGATAACTCTTCTCTGAACTTGCTCCAGTTTATCAATGTTTGTCAACCATGTGACCACACCAGGAAGTGAATAGAGGACTGAGAGACAATGAGGGAAGCAGCCAGCATGGGAGAAAGATAGGAATATAGTCCTTTTTTTATTTTCTGACAGCAGACTGGGGGGTAGTGTAGGTAACCAGGTGAGGGGTCCATAAACTCGGGTGTCTTCCAGGAAATCTAGGTGACTTGACAGGTCTGCCATTACCTATAATATAAACAGAAAGGAGAGACTCCACTGGGCAAAAGAGTGCACAAATTGTATCATTGAGCAGTAGAAAACATCACCAGGTCAGACAAATCCAGATTTCTGTTGCACCAGGATGATGGGAAGGTTGGAATTTGTCATAAGCAGCATGAATTGATGAACCCTTTCTATAAAGGGACGTGCACAGAGACAGTTATAGCTAATAGTATAAAGTTTTATATCATTGATCAACTTTTCACCCCATCTGGATGATACTAGTTTGGTTCTTCACTTCCCCCAGACGTCAGTAAATTCCTGTGTTTGCCCCCAGGAGCAATGCTAGTCAGGAAATGCTGATGTGACGTGTTGGTAGGAATCATATAGCAATAAAACTAATAGTGGCAGTGTCAAACAAGTAGAACAAAATCTATGTACCTGTCTGTGTAAATATTAACGATAATAAGGGATTATATGTATGAGCACTTGTTTCACATCTACAAAACACATAGCTATTGATATGTTTGTGTATCCCCTATAGTAACCAACAGACTATGACTCGTACACCTTTATCCCTTTCTGTCCAAAGGCTGCCAAGTCTGATAGCCCTATACCCTACAACACTGTAGACCCTGCCTACTTTCCTTTATCAGCTCACATTTCCCACGGCCCACGTCCTACACCCTTCATTCTCAACCTCATATCCATTGTTACCACTTATCTTGTCTGATTCATGTTAGCGGCATTTCGAGTGCCACGGCGGGAACCGGCTATGGGTTTGTGTGTATACGTATATTTGTGTATAGCTAGCTGGGTTGTTTAAAGTTTTTCAATTGGGGTGCTTTACTATATTGTAATTGTGTTTAATTCTAGTATATGGATTGCATATTTGCTTCTATGTATTGAAATATACTGATTTTATACTATTATTACATATATTATTAGCAAAATTGAACTTCCTCAGAGGCTTATGGTTAGTGTTCTGCTGCTCCAATCAAGACGAAAATTGGACAATGGCAACGTTGGACAATGTGCTTGCTATTTATGAAAAAAGCTTTTAATAAAAAAACACAATGGATAGCTGGCACTATAGCCGACCAGGTCTATTATCACAGACCTGCATTAATGCCAGATTTGAAGGACAGCATTTGTCTGCATGTTGTAGCATGTAAAGCTGGCCCACTGCGTTCAGCGGTGGGAAACAATTGTGAGGGTATATGTATATATTGCCATATGTTTTTTATGCTTTTATACCTGTATGCAAGTTCTATTCAAAGTTAAAATGAGAAAAACTTATATGTCGCCTTACATCAGATATTCCAAAAGTTTGCAAGGCTGAGAGAGATGTGTCCAGAAATTCAGAGATGATACAGAACCGAACACGAAGGCCGCGTGCTTGGTTGTTTTCCCAGAGGCGCCGTATCTAGATAACGACTGTTTAACTACGTATATGACTATCAGTGCCTCAGCCGGAAATCCGGACTTTACAGATATGGTTATGTGGTGAATTTGAGACAATGAGACCATCACCCATTCCTAGTGATGTGACCAAAGGGTATAAGACCCCATGTAATCTGTAATAAAGTGCGCAGTCATGTCCCCGTGTGAGGAACTATACCAGACCTCCGTGTGTGGCGTCTCTTCTTTACCGCCTGCAGCGGGGCATTGGGGTGGGCCTGATTGGTGCTGTACGCAGAAATTTCCCTGACACAATTGTTTTCCTATAAAAGGCGATCACATTGTCTAAAGTGGCCATTGGGCAAATTTCCTCTAATTTGGAGCAGCGGAACTACCTGTGAAGGCTTCTTAGTTGGGAAAGTTTAATTTCACTAACCCTGAGAAGTGATCAGAACTATGTAAAAAAGTCCATGCAATAAAAAGGTGCCAGCATTAGAGATGAGCGAGCGTACTCGGAAAAGCACTACTCGCTCGAGTAATTTGCTTTATCCGAGTATCGCTGTGCTCGTCCCTGAAGATTCGGGTGCCGCTGCAGCTGACAGGTGAGTCGCAGCGGGGAGCAGGGGAGAGTGGGCGGGAGAGAGGGAGAGAAAGATCTCCCCTCCGTTCCTCCCCACTCTCCCCTGCAGCTCCCCGCTCCGTGCCGGCACCCGAATCTTCAGGGACGAGCACAGCGATACTCGGATAAAGCAAATTACTGGAGCGAGTAGTGCTTTTCCGAGTACGCTCGCTCATCTCTAGCCAGCATCATAACCTTGATCGCAGGTCAACATATAATCTTGAAAAATATGCAACACTCCCAAGTAAACCAGGTGGAATGGTGTTTATTTACCCAAAGCAACCTTTCAGACCTCTTGCTGGGACTGGACAGAAATGTTGCTTTAGGGCAATAAATACCATTGAACCTGATCTACTTGGGAGAGCTGCATATTTCTCAAGATTATATGTAAAGTATAATATATATCTATATATTTTTTATATATATATATATATATATATATATATATATATAGACATTATGAAAGAGGTCAACTGATAGCTGAGTGCTTATACTCGGCTATTTCTGGCAGTCCCATATGAATTAATGGAGTTGTAGGGTACATGTGGGGACACTTGGAACACCCATTTTAGTGACTGGTAAAAATCCCAGTGTTTGGACTCCCACAGAACAGCTACTTATCACCTATTCTTCAGCTGTTGATGATCTCCTATATCCTCAGGATAGGTCATCACTTTTTTGTGGTGGAAAACTCCTTTAAATCAGGTTATCTTGAAGCAATGTTCCTTAATGTGTCTTTTGCTAATAACTGTACTGGTGCCCTTCCTTATATTCTGAAAATTACCATAATCTTATGTAATATTTTCCTTCCTAAATGGGTTACTATATCAAGCACAGATTTAAAAAAGCAAAAGGGCATACAATGTAATATATTAAGGAAGAGGAAGTACAAGACATATCAACTTTGGCATACAGCCGTAAATAGAACAGAACTTCTTGTATCTCCCTAAGGCCCAATGTCCACCTGCACACATGGAATCCAGCCGTGCCCGCAGACATGGAGAGCAAAAACTAATTTCTTACCTGTCCCGCTCCAGCGCGGATTTCCTCCGTGCCGGACAGATCTTCTTTCTTCAGCACAGTGGATGCTTCCGAACGTGCCGGCGATGGGCTGGACGCATGAGCAGTGCATTTTTTTTTTTAATCTCCTGCTTTTTGATGGATCTGCAGCACATTATAATGAGCTAAGACTCCAATTTTAATTGTAATTCTATTTCCTTTAGTCTATCCAGCATCTCACATGAGTGCAAAGTCGGCATCTACAGAAATGTTTACAGAAGTAATAGATTCGGGATTGAATAGATGATGATTATCAGTGACCTTTAAATAGGGACATGTTCGGGAAGTCAGAGATCACATAATAAAATTGGCTGAGCAATGCATTATGCTCCTGTGTCAGCATCTTCTCTGACGGGAAGCTAATTACTTAAATTGCCCATCATATTTCAAGTACCAGATTGCCACTGTGACAGATCAATGGGAGTAACTGTAATGCCCCAGTGCCACGACGTCTTCATTTTGCTGTTTGGAGGCGGTCCTTGTGTTTGGACCTCCACTGTTCTTATGTTGAACACATAGCCTAAGGATAAGCCATCGATTTGTATTCTTGGACATGCCCTTTAATTAAAGATTTTTTTTCCTAAGTAAAGTCTTTAATAGCAAAGTAAAAACTGATTTCTACAAAGTGATCAACATTCATTACAATTATCTAAAACAATAAATGAATGCCTCTTCTGGTAAATATTTAAAAGGAGAACGTTTGCCAACAGTCATAATCCTTAGTCCTTTTGGATAATGCCTTTGTGAACAATTTAGCCATGAATATCATTGAGATGAAGCTCTGGAGCTGACGTAGCATTTCCTAATCGTGTCCTCAAGTAACCTCTTGAGTAGATTTAACTTATTATATGAGGCCTTTATCTTGCTGAAAGATACATTTTTGACATTGCAGTTCTATTGTAGACTGCAGCAGGTTTTCTAACAGGACTTCTCTTCATGTTGTTTTATTAATTTTACCCACTACTTTTTCTAAGTTTCCCAGAGCTTGCTGCAGAGAAACTTTTCTATAGCATGACATTGTCACCACTTTTCGGAGTAAATTCTGTTTATTTTGGTCAAAAGTTTCTTTATTGGCCTACTTAGGCTTTAGAAACTTTGTTTACTAGATAGTAGAGTCTCCTATATGCCTTTTGACTATGTAAATTTTTTTTTAATGGAGGCGTTCTCTTTTTCCACTCTCCTTAAAGGATGTCTGTCATTGGCCTCGGTGGGCAATAATAAGAGAAGTGGAAGCTTAACTTCCTTTGACTTTATGCCACTGCCATTCTGTAGATATCAGCATTTTTCCGCCATGCGCACTGTATACTAATTACTTGCAGACTGCCCAATGGGTGGGCCACTTGCTTAGACTCTTCTTTTAATCTGCACAAAAGCCCACTCTTTTCCTATTTATTAACATCTCCAGACAATAGGCAAGCAGTGGGGTATGGGAGTTATGTGAGCAAGGGGTCTGCTAATCCCACGGTTTGCAGGTAATTAGCATGCAGCGCATGGGGTTGAAAAATGCTGGTGTAGTGGCCCGGCGGGTCCTACAGAAAATTCATAGCAACGCTTGTCCTGTCTCACCTGTCTATGTGCAGTTCTTGGACATAGAAGGTGTCATATGTCTGAGAAACCCTGTTTCTTCCTCTCTTCTAAGACTAAAGCTTAGTCTGTTGTCAGCTGGTGTACTATTGGCTGATAGTCAGCTTCAAAGTCACTACTGCAGAGTCCAAGGGCGGGAAATCAGACACAAGTCCCTATGCAGCAGAGGGAGGAGTTGAGCAAGTGCAGGAAGAAGAAGAGGTTGTAAAAGGAGGAGTCAGTGAGTAGTTAGGGGCAGTGAGTACTAGCCAGGCGTTGGAGGAGAGAGGTCGTGTCGGGGAGGAGGAGGTATTCGTGTCAGAGAGAGAAAACAGCTATTTTACAGTCTTCCCAAGGTGGAGCAAGGATTCATTCCGCTCTCATGGTGATCTACAGAAGAGAGGAGGAGGATCTTTCAGAGGTCGGTCTTCCACCAAAACAGTGAGTCTGAAAACTACCCAGTGAACTCAAAGTCAGGATTAGTTCAACACCCACTTTACACTCTGCTTCATCTACACTTTAATCAGTTCACTCATCCCTTCAGCTAGAGCAACCAGTGGGGAATTGTCTTTCTGAATCGGTTTCAATTCAGTGTCAGTGTAGGAGGAAAGAGCATTGAAGTCAGTTTCTACACAACTAAATATTGCTGTATTCTACAACGTGTTCAATCTGCATTCTGCTGTACATCTCTGTACTACTACCAAGTACCATATTGGAGATTTTTGCATTATTCAACTATTTCAAACTTCAGCTCAGTAAATCTGCGTACTCCCAGTTTACTACCCCAATCTACCGGACTCGTCTCATTTATTTCATCGGCATTTCATTCTGAGAGTCCTGGTTGGAGTACTGGCGTCACGAGTGACAAAACAGGCCTTCCTGTAAGTGTACCACGGTACGTTCCTTGGGTCGCTGCACAACGAGGCCAAATTTGTCGGGACTGTGACCAGGGCTGCCATGGGGACAGAAGGAAACCACGACATGGCACCAAATAACTAGGTGTAGTTGAGGAGAAGGGATTGTATTGAAACCATCAAAATGAGGACCACCGCACTGTACAACCGATTGATTACATTGAATATCATTGCACTAAGTGACTGTTTTCCAGAGGCTGAGTGGTAATGGCATTAGTAGACTGTCCTTAAAGCCATATTCACATGTCACAACCTTGGCAAATTTGTGTTTCATTCATTTGAATAGAAATCCACTTTGTAGTTTATATGGTGACGATTCTTCAACACATGAAATTTAAATATGTGTCGGGAGAAAAAAAGAAGTCATGTGCAAATCCGCAGCAGCTCTCAGTGCACATTAACATCAGAAATCTAAGGCTCACTCTCTGAATTCTGCATTTGAATCTCTCCCATGATCTGTTTACACCCAGGACTACGACGGTAACAAGAGGGCATCCGTTACGTTTAGAGGAAAGCAGGTTTCCACCAACATAGAAAGGGGTTCTTTACTGTAAGAGCAGTTAGACTGTGGAACTGTCTGCCTGAGGATGTGGTGATGGCAAAATCCATAGAGGAGTTTAAAAGGGGACTTGATGTCTTTCTGGAGAGGAAGGATATTATAGGCTATATAAAATTGAATGTATGTCTGTCTGTCTGTCTGTTTGTCCTTTATGTGCTACTACACCATTCATCCGATCGCCATGAAACTTTGGGAAGTTGTTGAGTACACTCCTGGGAAGATTATAGGCATAGTACAACTATCCTACGATAAATGGCGCACGTGCGAGCATCGTCGACAGTTACGCCCCCCCACGTAGATCGTTCGATTTCCATCGTTGCCACTAATTCTCTCACTTCCCGATGTCGCAGAAACAGGAAATTTGGCAGGAGCATTGATTATGTCATAAATAGGAAAAACTAATGGGTCCCAACTGGATTATTCAATTCTAAGCGCCAAAGAATTAGCGTCCAAATTTTACGTACGGAATCTAATTTTCTCGCTTCCCAATGTCATGGAAACTTGAAATTTGGCACGAGCATTGATTATGTCATAAATAGGAAAAGTTAATGGGTCCCAACTCGATTATTCGATTCTATGCGCAAAAGAATTAGCGTCCAAATTTTACGTACGGAATGACATTTTCTCGCTTCCCAATGTCATGGAAACTTGAAATTTGGCACAAGCATTGATTATGTCATAAATAGGAAAAGTTAATGGGTCCCAACTCGATTATTCAATTGTAAGCGCCAAAGAATTAGCGTCCAAATTTTACGTACGGAATCTAATTTTCTCGCTTCCCAATGTCATAGAAACTTGAAATTTGGCACGAGCATTGATTATGTCACAAATAGGGAATGCTAATGGGTCCCAACTCCATTATTCAATTCTATGCACAAAAGAATTGGCGTCCAAATTTTATGTACGGAATGTCATTTTCTCACATAGAAACTTGAAATTTGGCACGGGCATTGAATATGTTATAAATAGGAAAAGCTAATGGGTCCCAACTCGATTATTCAATTCTAAGCGCAAAACAATTAGCGTCCAAATTTTACGTACGGAATCTAATTCTCTCACTTCCTGATATATATAAATGAATGTCTGTCTGTCTGTCCTTTATGCATTACTACACCATTCATCCAATTGCCGTGAGACTTTGGGAAGTTGCTGAGTACACTCCTGGGAAGATTACTGGCATAGTACAACTATCCTACGATAGGTGGCGCGCGTGCGAGCGTCGTCAACAGTTATGCCCCCCAGACAAAGATCGTTTGATTTCCATCTCAAGCATGAAAGCAAAAGGCATTACAAGCAACGGGATGCGTGTTCAACTACAAAATGATGCATCCGCCGAACGTTTCGCAAGACAATTGCTGGATATTGAGAATGCTGAGGTAAAATGAAAGCTGTGCTGTGATTGGTTGCTATTTCTTATACTGCTGAGGTAACATGAAAGCTGTGCTGTGATTGGTTGTTACATATACTGCTGAGGTAACATGAAAGCTGTGCTGTGATTGGTGGCTACTTCTTATACTACTGAGGTTGCATGAAAGCTGTGCTGCGATTCGTTGTTATATATTATACCACTGAGGTAACATGAAAGCTGCGCTGTGATTGGTTGCTATATATAATACCGCAGAGGTAACATGAAAGTTGCGCTGTGATTGGTTGCTATATTTATATTGCTGAGGCAGAATAAAAGTTGCGCTGTGATTGGTTGTTATTTCTCTTACTGCTAAGGTAACATGAAAGCTGCGCTGTGATTGGTTGTTATATATAATACCGCAGAGGTAACATGAAAGCTGCGCTGTGATTGGTTGCTATTTTTTATATTGCTGAGGCAGAATAAAAGTTGCGCTGTGATTGGTTAGTATTTCTCTTACTGCTGAGGTAACATGAAAGCTGCGCTGTGATTGGTTGTTATATATTATACCACTGAAGTAACATGAAAGCTGCGCTGTGATTGGTTGTTATCTAGATATATAAAAACGAATGAATGTATGTCTGTCTGTCTGTCTTCGCAGCAACGCGGGACAGGTAAGCTAGTAGGCTATAAATCTTAGGTTAATTGTTAATCCGGATTTACAGGCAGTTAGGAACTATTAGGGGTTGGTCCAGGGAACAGTCTGATTGCCATTAGGGAGTTGGGAAGGAATTTTTCCCCCAAAAGGGCTAATTGGCTTCTGCTCTTGGTTTTTTTTTTGCCTTCCTCTGGATCAACACAGGAGCATAGACAGGCTGAACTAGATGGACATTGTCTTCATTTGGCCTAACGAACTATGTTACTATGTTATGTTACTATGTAGATCAATGTCATATTTTTTCTACATGGATATTACCTAACATACCCTAGGGGTCCATAACAAGTCTTAGACTCCTTTCCATGTAGTTCAATTTAGGCTGTTTTTAATGTTTTCAGTAAAAATGTTAAATTTGTAATAACAGGAGCTCTATGTGGTGGTAGATATCTTTAATAAAAAGTTTAGCGTCCAGTAATGTTATTTCCTGCCTAGCACTCTGTATTACATGTTATTTTATGCTGCAATAAGAGCTGAACAATTTAAGGAGGATATTACAGGGTGTTTCTGGTTTGTTGTCCACCTACGTACTGTGTGTATATGGATAAAGACCTCTGCAGCCAGGATTTATGATTTCTGTTACTAGAGATTTCCTTCTTTGATGAACCAAGATAATAATTATCATATAGATTATTACTTGTTTGCATGCATTGTATTTAAATTAAAACTCCAGTAAAACTGGGGTTTCCCATTTTAATTATTAATTAGGGAGTCTGCTCCAATAAATACACTCGTTAAAAAAAAAGCACCTAGAAATAGTAAAATCCAATGAAACTTGCTATGTGCGATTGTAACGTTGATATAAGAAAGTGATTACAATATCAGAGCAGAAGGAGAATTTATTGCGTAAAATTCCTTGAAGGGAGGCTCTTGTTGGGCCGCCTGTAGCTTAGGTACAAGATGTGATACGGGTGGGCATGGAGGCTTTAGTACCCTTCTGGGCCACCTCTAGCTTGTATACAAGATATGATATTGGTGGGCATGGGGGCTCTAGTACCCTGTTGGTCCGCCTGTAGCTTGGGTACAAGATGTGATACAAGTGGGCATGGAGGCTCTAGTACCCTGCTGGGTCACCTCTAGCTTGGATACAAGAAATGATATGGGTGGGCATGGAGGCTCTAGTACCCTGTTGGGTCGCCTCTAGTTTGGATACAGGATGTGATACGGGCAGGTATGGAGACATATAGGTTCTGTATGGTATCCTACACCATATTGCTCCATATTTGCTGTAACTGATCCTCTAGATCGTGCAAACTGCTATGCTCTAGAAGTTGGTGTCCCAGATCATCTTATACATGTTATATTGGTAATAAATCTGGCAATCGGGCAGGCCACAGAAGTATGGCAATATCATGGAGACATTTCTGTGACACCCTAGTTGTGTGTGGCTGAGCATTATCCTGCTGGAACATGCCTCTTGGAGGCCCGGCCATAAGAGGCAACAGATGTGGCTGCAGGATGTCCTGAACACATCACTGAGCTGTCATTGTCCCTCCTACCACTACTAGGGGGAACCGATAGTTGTATGTGATGGCCACCAGACCATCACACCAGCAGTGGGGGCAGTGTGCCGCTCCACAGCAAAGGCAAAATTGAGGTGCCACCCCCAGGTCTCCAGATACAAACACGGCCGTCGTCCAAATAAAACCTGGATTCGTCACTGAAGATAACTCGATTCTACTCTGTAGCAGTCCAATTTTGTCGTTCACAAGACCACTGCAAACAGAATGACAGCTGAGAGCTGCCTCTAATTGGTCCCTGTGCTCAGCCAATCAGAGGCAGCACTCACTCACCCATTCATGAATTAATGAATGGGTGAGTGAGAGCTGCCTCTGATTGGTGAGGGCTGTGACCAATCAGAGGCACCCCATTCAGCAGGCGGGAATTTTAAATCCCCGCCTGCTGAATACTACACAGAGCAGTTCAGGAGAACTGCCGGCCGGATGCGGCTGAACTCCGTCTGCAGGGAAAAGGTGAGTATATATATATTTTTTATTTTTACACATTTTAGGGTGGTTTTCAGGGAAGAGCTTATATTTTTAAGCCCTTCCTGAAAATTCATCCCACGCTCGCCGGCAGCCCATTGCTTTCAATGGAGCCGGCTGTATTGCCGGCTCCATTGAGTTCAATGGGAGAACATCGTTCTCCTCTGCCACAGCTGTGCCACAGCTGTGGCAGAGGATAACGGGCAGCGCTGAGCCGTTTCGCCGAAAACGCTGCTAGCTGCAGATTTTTCGGCGAATCGTCGGCCCCGGTCACGCGATTTGCGGATGCACATCCATTATGCGATCCGCAAATCGCGGGAAAAAACGCCTGTCTGACCGAGGCATCAGTCTTATAGTTAGGGTCTGAACCATAAAGAGGAGGTGCTTATGATTTCTGTCTAGCAGATTTGTTCTGTATTTAAATTAATGTAGACAAACCTGATGTTCATGCATTTTGAAGGTGTCAAAGACTGTCAAAAGTGTGTGCTACCTAATAGTTCTATGTCATTTAACTTGGAATTGTGCTTCAGTAGGATTGCTCTCATGCCTTTTATGTTGTAATTCAGACCATGAAAATGTCTTGCAACAGGTACAGTGCACTTCTGTTTTTATCATGTTTTGCAACGAGAAGCAAATTGTAAAAAAAAAAGTGTATATTCCAGACAAACATAAAAGCTTGACTTTGCTTTTGAATTCTGTCCGTAACCATTTTGCAAGCTCAGCTATGTGTATACCAGACTTCAACCCCAAAAGTATATTATCATAGTAGTTTACGCCCGACACCCGTCCCAGTAACTTTTATCACTCCTGTGCTTTTATGGAGTAATTGTCAACTACTATTGTCGGCCATATCGGTTTCCAAGGGGCTCCTGCAGTGAACCAGTCATATAAAGTGCAGCGTCCCGTAGGGTGGCTTCGGACACAGGGCATACGTTAAGGAGCATGAGAAGAGCAAACGTTGTAATTTTCCGAAACGCGTTGCATATAAGAATAAAGAGGTTAATACGGACCGTAAAGTCTTTTTGATCCCTGGGGTCCTAGAGCGCGGGGATTTTTCTCTATTTTTCTGCCACATTGAACCACAGCCCACAGGAGAGCTGCATCCCAGAGACGAATCTCCGGTTATCCGGATCAGGAACCCAGGGTGGTTATACCAAGCTGTCGTGGATATCGGGTGCCAGTGGGTTCTGAGTTCCGAGAGTCCCACTGGCACCAGGTGAGTTGGCATATTATTCACCTGTATTCTATCCTTGAAAACTATGAGGCGCTGATACCAAATCTTTTGTTTTCTAAATAAATATACATAAATGAATGTACACATATTTGGCGACAATTAGTACAATAAAGCTAAATACAATTACTTTTTTATTCTTAATTTCTCATTGTACATGGAAAAAAAGAAGAAAATTTTACATATTTAGAACCCTCTCACCCGGGTCACCTGGATATGGCCCTTGTAAACTTTTTCTTTTCCTTTTCTTTTTTTGCACAGTGCTGGAAATTGGTTTGCTATTGTGTAAGGGCCCTTTTACATGCCACATAGGTCGTCCCTACAAAAATCCTTTGTGTGCTTTTACAGTGGAATTATTTCTCAGTGAATGGAGGATAGTTCCCACCCGCCCGCCTGCATTCAGTTATAAACGACTACCTGTTTGTTGTGAATAACTACTTATTTACACAGGCCAATCTGTTGTTCAGTTTTCTGCATGAAGAAACTGAATGACGAACAAGAAGTGAATGAATTCTCATTTGTCGTTCAGTTAGAGCATGCATTTACACTGATCGAATTGTTCAGATTACTGCCACACACACAAGAGTGTCACAGGAATGTCTCCAGAACATTGTCACACTTCCGTGGCTGCCCGATCACCAGATTTAGTATGGTAGAGTTTGAAGGGACCTCCAGGGTCATCAGATCCAACACCCTGCTCAGTGCAGGATTCACTAAATCATCCCAGACAGATATTTGTCCAGCCTTTGTTTGAACTCTTCCATTGAAGGAGAACTCACCACCTCCCGTGGTAACCTGTTCCACTCATTGATCACCCTCACTGTCAGAACGTTTTATCTAATTTGTGTCTCTTCCCTTTCAGTTTCATCCCATTGCTTCTAGTCTGTCCTTGTGCAAATGAGATAAAGTATAACAACCTAAAAAAAATACCCAGCGCTCCAGTTGATAGCCTGTGCAATATTTAGTATTAGAAGCAATATAAGATCATTGCAATCATTGTGCAAATGAGAATAGGGCTGATCCCTCTACACTGTGACAGCCCATCAGATATTTGTAGACCACTATTGAGTCTCCTCTTAGGCTTCTTTTTTGCAAGCTTAACATTCACAGATCCTTTAACCGTTCCTCATAGGACATGATTTGCAGATTGCTCACCATCTTGGTAACCCTTCTCCAAACTTGCTCCAGTTTTTCTGTCTTTTTTAAAGTGGGGTGCTCAAAACTGGACACAGTATTTCAGATGAGGTCTGATTAAGGAAGAGTAGAGGGGGATAATGACCTCATGTGATCTAGACTCTATGCTTCTCTTAATACATCCCAGAATTGTGTTTGTCTTTTTGGCTGCTGCATCACATTGTTGACTCATGTTCAGTCTATGGTCTCTTTGTATACCCAAGTCTTTTTCACATGTGCTGCTGCTTAGCCCAATTCCTCCCATTCTGTATGTGCTTTTTTCATTTTTCTTGCCTTTGCATTTCTCATTGTTAAATACCATTCTGTTAGTCGCCGCCCACTGTTCAAGCTTTTCTAGATCTTTTTGAATACTCTCTCTCTCTTCCCTGGTGTTAGCTATCCCTCCTACCTTTGTGTCATCTGCAAATTTGATCAGTTTCCCATCAATTCCCTCCTCCAGATCATTTATAAAAATGCTGAACAACACTGGGCCTAGGACAGAGGATTTTTTTACCCCACTTGATACATTCTTCCACTTGGATATGCAGCTATTTATGACCACCTGCTTCTTTTATAGCACAGGGAAGATCAGTTGATGTTCCATCTACTTTCTGAGAGAAAACAGATACAAAATAGGAATTTAAAAGTTTGGCTTTCTCATCATTGCTCTTAACCAATTCACCATTTTCATCTTGTAAGCATCCAATAGCATCTTTGACTTTTCTTTTGCTTTTGACATGCCCACAAAATCCTTTTTTATTGCTTTTGGCCTGTTGCAAGCCACATCTCATTATTAGGTTTAGCTTTTTTGACACTTACCCTACAGTTTCGGCAGACTGCATTATATTCCTCTTTGGATATTCCCCGCTCTTTCCATTTGATAAAGATTTTTTTCTTTGTTTTTAACATGTGTGCAAGTTCTGTGTTTATCCATCCTGGTCTCTTTAAATGCTTCCCATTCTTCCTTCTTTTAGCAATTGTTAACAATGGTGCTTTGAGAATGTCATTTCACAATATTTCCCCACCTTCTTGGACATTTCTGTCCTTAAGAACATCCAGTCATTGGATTCTTCCTATCCTCTGTCTGAGTTCATTGAAATCTGCCTTTCTGAAATCCAACCTCGAGGTCTGAGTTTTCTCAGGTCTTCCTCCGCTTTTTATCCAAAATTGAAGGACAGCATGATCACTGCCTCCTAAGGTCCCAGCCACCCTTACTTTTGCAACCATGCCCTCCCTGTTGGTAAGAATTATGTCCAAGATGGCAGATCTCCTTGTTTTCTCTTCTACCTTTTCAAAGATAAAGTTGTCAGCAGGAGCGGATAAGAATTTGTTGAACCCATTACTTTTACATGAGAGACATTCCCAACAAATGTCTGGATAGGTAAAATCTCCCATGATCACCATGTAGCGCTTTTTTGAGAACTTGGCCATCTGATGTAGAGAGAGTTCATCAATATCTTCTGCTTGTCCAGGTGGCCTATAGTAAATGCTTACAATGGTGTCCTTTCTGTTGTTCTCTCCTTGTATTTTTTTCCCAAACAGTTTGTAAAGAACTACCATGCTCTGAAGCTTGAATCTCGGCGGAGATCAATCTTTTCCTTATATACAGCGCAATACCTCCTCCCATTTTTTTAGGTCTGTTTCTCATAAATAAGTTGCATCCTTCAAGCCTTGTATTCCAATCATGTGTATCATTCCACCAAGTTTCTGTGATGCCTATGACATTTCGCATGCTCTGTTGATTTGTGTAAAAATATTTTAGTTTGTGATCGGTGTCTCTTGCTCCTCTACTTTCCTTCTGAATTTTTTATCTTTGTTCTTTCTTTCCACTTCTAATAGCAAGGCTCTCAAATCTATTAATTAGCTGTATATTTTTACCTGGCCTTTCACTTCTTTTCCCATATTGTTTATCACCAATAGAACATGTATGTGACCATTTGGCATGCCAACTTTTACAGCCTACAAGTTTGCATAATCTAGAGGCTCAATTACAGCAACTGTGGAGTGATATGCTGCAGGATACCAAATGGAACCTATATGCCTTCATGCCCACCCTTATCACATCTTACATCCAAGCTAGAGGCTTGCCAACAGGGTACTAGAGCCTCCATGCACACCTGTATCACATCTTACATTCAAGCTAGAAGCAGTACAACAGGTGACAAGAGCCTTCGTGCCCACCAGTATCACATCTTTCATCCAAGCTAGAGCCACTGCAACAGAGTACTAGAGCCTCCATGCCCACCCTGGTTGTACTGGCTACGGCTAAAGTTCCTACTATATTTTCTTTCTCCAGCTTTTTTTTGGAAAAGTGAAACATGGCTTTATCTGAATGTTGATTAACCTTAATTGGACTTATCACAGAATCTAAAGGAAAAATAAAAAAAAACTAAAAATGACCATTAACCATGTACAAGATCAACTGAATAAATATAGTAAACATAAAGATCTTGATTTTCTACATTATAAAATGATGGAAAGTATCTTATAGAATGGTAGTCTATTCCCCTGCTCAATGCAGGATTCACTTAATCATCCCAGACAGATGTCTGTCTAGCCTCTGCTTGAACACTTCCATTGAAGGAGAACTCACCACCTCCAGTGGTAACCTGTTCCACTCCTTGATCACCTTGTCAGAAAGTTTTTTCTAATATCTAATCTATGTCTCCTCCCTTTCAGTTTCATCCCATTGCTTCTAGTCTGTCCTTGTGCAGATGGGAATAGGGCTGATCCCTCTGCAGTGTGACAGCCCTTCAGATATTTGTAGACAGCTATTAAGTCTCCTCTCAGCTTTCTTTTTTGCCAGCTAAACATTCCCAGATCCTTTAACCGTTCCTCATAGGACATGATTTGCAAGCCGCTCACCATCTTGGTAACTCTTCTCTGAACTTGCTCCAGTTTGGGCATGACATTGGGGTGTCCAGAACCGGACACAGTATTCCAAATGAGGTCTAACCACGGAAGAATAGAGGATGATAATTAACTCATGTGATCTAGACTTTATGCTTCTCTTAATACTCCAAACTGGAGGATTGTATTGTGAAAGTTAAAAGAGCAAAGTATGAAGGCCTAAAAGGACTATTGAAATAACTCTTTATATAATTGGAAAAGAAAACAAATTACTTCTAGGCTGAAGTCCATCTTGAAGAGTACTAGCAGAGGTACATCTAGCTCTTCCAATGCACATTACCTTTTCTTCCTCATGATGCATTTGATACAGGTGGAGATCCGTCAAGTCAAGTCAGAGTCCTCCAGTTTTGAAGAACATGTGAATCTGAAAAGCGCTTCCAGTACAGCTCGTATGCGATGAAAAAATCAAGTAAAGGCCCATTTAGACATAACGATTATTGCTCAAAAAATGTCTTTTGAGCGATAATCATTGTGTCATTTATATCGCAAGATGATTGCTCAAACTTTGAGCGATCACCTTGCGCTCTGGTGGATGCAGAGAACAAGCGGGGGCCACTTGTTCTCTGCATCCAGCTGTTTCCTGCTCGGAGCGCACAGCTGTCATACAGCCGAGTGCTCCCAGCAGAGGATGCAGAAGACAAGCGGGGTGTCCCTGCTTGCCTTCTACATCCATCCAGTCCCTGCTCTGAGCGCCTGGCTGTTATATGGCTGAGCGCTCTGAGCGGGTCTTCTGTATCCAGCTGTTTTCTGCACGGAGCGCCCGGCTGTTATACAGTTGTGCGCTCCATGCGGGGTATGGAGAACAGAGCTGGACAGCTGCTTTCTTCATACCCAGGCTGTCATCAGGGAGCGGGATACAGCTGAACAATAGTATCAGCTGTATCCCGCTGTGAATCCCTGATAAGACTCATCCTTGTCTTTCAGCACGCTAATAGACAATGATGAGCGACGGGATAACAAAAATTGCACAATGTCAGTGCAGTTACACACAATGATTATCGCTCAAAAGATGGCTTTGAGCGATAATCGTTGCGTCTAGATGGGCCTTTAGAGATGGAAGAGGAAGGGATAAAAGATATCAAATACACAAGTGGACGCTAACTTTTCAACCTTTTCCAGACTTTGTTAGATTTGAATTGCTTTGTATGTGCTCTAACCGTTAAGAGACATTTTCATAAAGAAGAACATGAAGCCCATGGAATTGAAGATTTAGAAGTTCAAAACGAGTATAAAAATATTAATTTTTCTGAACAAATGGCATTATATGATTGGCACACATTACATCAGGAGAGCCATGCCAACAGTAATATTATCCAACATTTGAAATGTAAAATGTCTAATCTATCCTATTACCCTATTAGTTTCAAAGTGCAGGTCTTAGATGACTTTCCAGTGCTTGAGAGGTTAATCTTCAATAAAATCCAAAGCCTGCATGTAAATGTAGCAAGTTTGTCATGTCATGTGATGTGAGTGAGTGATTGAGAGCAGGAAAGGAGTTCAGGTTCCATCTTCTAAGGCTGCTAAAGAAAACACAGAAACACATGGGGGCACCTTCAGCCCTCATGTGTTGAGGATGGAGGAAAAGGAGAGATTTCCCGTATTGCTTGTGAACTGGATGTAAGGAGAGTGAGCCCCAGGAGAGAGAGAGAGAGAGAGAAAGAGAGAGAGAGAGAGAGAGCATCTGTTAATTCTAATCTGTCTTTATTCAAGGCCAGTGCAGAGGTACTATCTCTTCTGATTTTCCTACGCGGCCGTCTGAAGTCTGGATCACTGCGTAGTGGTACACCATTTATTTGTCACACCCACGCATCTCCAAGGTAGGGTAGAGGTACTATGAATGAATAATCTTTGTTCACACATGCGCGTCTTTAAATCTAGAAGAGCCGTGTGGAGGTACTGCAAGTTAATAATATCAAAAATCTGTTCATCTACCCACACTGTGAAGTCTTTTATTGAATTGCCTTGTATTGTTTCACTTATTATTCAAGTAAAGTTAATACCGGGCTCTGACCATTCCCAGAGATTTGTGGCACTAAAGAACTGTCTGTGGCTGCATTTCTTAACCACCAACGGACATACCGGCGTATGCGTGACAACTACAACCCCTGTTATCCAGTTTGGTGGGCATTCCTTATCTTAGGGGTGTCCAAAGTGGGCTGCAGTGCTGCTCTGGCCTGGGTTGCGTGTGTCTCTCCAGGATGGAGCGTGGTAAATGCCACCGTGACAAGTCAGCACTTTACCCTCCAGCTCCCCTCGTATGTCAGGTGTCCAGGGTCTCCCTATGGGACGTTGCAATACAAGCAGAGAAATGATTATAAGCACAAAACAGTAATATAACTAAAAATCAACATGTAGAACAAAAATTTAATGATTAAAAAAAATCTGATAAAAAGGGCAAGATAGTACTACTAGATGCTGTTTTAATGGTGTGTTGGATGACATCCACAATTATCGCAAACTTATGTATGGTCCCAGCAGTCAATGTCAGGCCAAATTGAAAAAAAAATATTGTTGGAATGTAAAAGCATAGGAGTTTTGACTGGAAAGGAATCGGAGTACTTACTTATTGAACCTCCTTTACTGTCCATTTTTTATGGACTACCTAAATTGCAGAAGGGAGTTTTTCCTCCTCCCGAGTCCCCTAGTAACAGGCACTGGGTCCTTCAACGAGAGGCTTAGTGCCTGGGTGGACGAAGCTTTACAACCTCTAGTTCAACATATTCCAGGATATTTAAGAGAAAGTAAGGATGTGGTAAGACACTTTCAAGACTTCTCATGAAACGAACAATACATCTGGCTGACGTGATATGAGGGGATTATATTCATGCGTTCCTCATCATCTAACAGTTTCATATCATATTTCTAAATTCAGCTCATATGACATCAGTTTATATATATATTCTTAGGAAATAGATTACATTACTGCTAAAGAGAAGCCAGTGTTTAAAAAATTGCGGATATAAGGATTGGACATTATCCCTTTAAGGATGAAGCACAGTAAATTCACGTCGCTTGGTCCTGGGCTTTAATCCCAGCCATTGGTAAAACAATGATGTGGGATTAAAGCTCCTTCTTCTGCAATGTAGCAGGAGCAGATCGGGCCCTCAGCTGTTAGTCACAGTCGAGACCCTTTCTCCTTTCCAGGCTACATAGCGCTCTCGGTCCGGTGTCTGTCTGCCTCTCCTGTGCTGCATCACTGGTCTAGTCTGCTGGTGACTCAGCACAAACCTTAGGGCGCCAAAAGCTCCCACGCTTAGCGCAGGGTAAAGGGGCCGATCTAAACCCTCACTCATCCCATAATCATGTAGTCAGGTGATGCCCTAACCGCGTCAATGCTCGCGTCAGTAAAGGGGGCCTCTGTGAAGTTAACCCAAAGTGGCAGCGCCCAGGGCCTTCAAAATGGCACCCTGTGCCTGAACTTTACTTCCTCTCCCTAGCCGTGGCTCTGGCTGGCGGAGGAAAGGCTCTAGTAGAACGCTACAGTGCTTAGTAAAATATAGCCTATAACTACAGAGCAGATACTATAATGCATACCAAGCAAGTCACCTGGATTTTAGGCTCCTCTCTAGGTCATTCAGTCTGTGAACAAAAATAAGAAAATTATTATACGCACCTTCTTAAAGATATTAAAAAATAGCCCTGCATGTCATGGAAAAAAAACTCAGCAAAAAAATTTTGATAGCTAAAGGAAAAAAAATAGGGCAGTAAAACCACCACATGGGTAAAATCCCTAAAAAGTGCCTGGTCCTCAAGGTACAAAACAGCCTGGTCCTTAAGGAGTTAATGCAACAAAATCTTACAGTCACACTTGGTTATAAAAGTGGAAGTTTAAAGTCAAAATGTGAAATTTCTTAACTTCTCATGTTTGGATTTTTTCGAAGAAGCTCTTTAACAAGCACGTAGGACATAAGAGGAAGTCAGGGATAATCCAGGGCAAAATTCTGAGATTTAGAGTTCAATGGGGCAGCTTCTACTAAAATCTGGCAAGACCATACTTTTATAATATGACAAATCCAAATTAGCTCAATCAAAGCTTTAATATTTGGAATTTGCGACACTTTGTATTAGATAATTGTATAAATGGTAATCCCCCAAATATTCTACTTTTGGAGTTACGATGCATCGTTTATCTTTCTTTTGCTTTTGTATCATATTGCATAGCTTCAGTTGCTTCTAATGAGCACATTAGGGCAGATTCATTAATTCTTTCTAATATTTAGACAGTGTAAATGTAAGTGAAGCAGCAGTGCCAGCCTAAGGTTTTGATGGCACCCTGTGTACTACATTATAAAAATATGATATATATTGCACTGATAGGCAATTTTTATTCTGTGCAGAAAACAACAAGATAGCAGCATAGCCGCACTACAACAGCTCAGTGAATAAATAATGTGCCAGTACAAAGCCTATAACATAAATACAGAACCAGAACCAAGTCATAAAAAATACAGCAGTAGCACTAAGCTCAGCACTGGCGTAACTATAGAGGATGCAAGGGATGAGGGTGCACCCGGGCCCAGGAGCTTTAGGGGGCCCATAAGGCCTCTCTTCTCCATATAGGGAGCCCAGTACGGTATTGGTGTATCTTGATGCCACCGAAACTAGGGGTTTGACAGGGCTTCCATGTAGGAACGTCCCTATCAAATCCCTAGTTGACGATTGGTGCAAGATGTAAAGGTCCTGGAAGATCCTACCGGCATCAGGGAAAGCTGGGTGTGCAATGCTGTGAGTGCGGCGGGCGTTACTCACTGTCCCCCGCCACTGTGGCCTCCCAGCATCACTCAGTCCGTTGTCGCCCCAGCGCTGTATGGTCTCCGTGGTGTGTTCCTCCTGGAGGCGGTCACACTATTTTCTGGCCTGCGTGCTGTCCTCTGCATGCGCCGGCTTTAACTGTAAGTCCCACGGCACTCTGCCCTCTGTACTGCAGGCCCCGCAGGGAAAAGGGTTCACGCTGTGCTCTCCCTCCTGATGGCTCTCACCCCCAGCTACAGTGAATCACGCGGCTGCAGGGAAGGAGATGGTGCAGTGGTGTCCCTGGTCAGGCCCCCCTCTCACCACTGTATGGTAAGCCGCCGGGGAAGGAGCTTGACCACCCCATGCTGCTGCCGATGCCTGCGTTCAATGGACCTGTGGGTTTGTGTTTCCAAGTACACCTTGTCGGAGAGGAATGCTGCGCCGCCACTGAAGTCGCTTAACGGCGCAGTGGTGCTGGGGCTGGGTACCCCTGCAGCGGTGGTGGCTGTAAGATTTGTACATCTGTCCTTAGTGGGCTGCCAGGACCTGCAGCCCATCCAGCTGAACTACCAATCACTGACAGGGAGCGTCACCCCTTCCCTGTCAATCTTGACTCCTGGTGAAGTCAGGAGCTTCAAGTTTTGCCTCTGAAGTGCAGTACAAAAATATGGCATCAGAGCTGAGCTCATACCATAAAAACATCATCAGAACGAAGCTCATACCATAAATAGCACAAATACGGCACCAGAACAAGCCACATGTCAGCCTGGGCCTGCAGAGCCATTAGCTCTTCGACCTATGACTTTTAGTACAGCATTTTGGTGTTTACCACGTGCCCCGCTGTATGGAGGCTGGATTTTGTTACATATGGATATCTGTGCCGATGTTTAGGATGTTGAAAAGTGGTATGAAGAGATTGGGGGAAGGAGGAGGAAAGGGGTGAGGAGGATATAGACAAGAATGAATGTCCACAACTCTTCAGTGTACCATGAAGCATGGACCACCACTTTTGACTTCATGCTCCACCTGCAGGATATTGACCCAGTGTACTACTAAGGATATGTAGTCCCCCATGCTTGCTGGACCATGTGCCTGTGGCCAGATGTTATCAATCACATGAGGGTACAGGGCAGGGACAGCTTTTTGGGCAAGAAATGGTGGCTGGGCATCTGGTAATGTGGGTTAGCACAGAGTATCTTATTGCTGGAGGTGCCCATGCCCATAGTTTAAAGGGCAGCATTTCCATTGCATGCAGCTGTGAAGTTCTTGTGTTCAGACTCTGTGCTTGTGGATGGTTGTTGGTGGTGGTGGGGTATTTTTTTTTATATCCCCTTAGCTAGGAAATGGAAGGCTGGCTGCTGAGCTGGGACACACTGGAATATGGGGTAGATGTCCATGTCGGTGAAGGTGGTGGTTATGGTGACAGCTCAATTTCAGCTCTCTGTTTTGCCACTTCTGGTTCTGAAGCCTTCAGCACGATTGTCAATTGTGCAGGAGAGGCCTGAGGTAGGCGTGCTAATGCCCTGACACAAAACAACTCTATGTGCTCAGAGGGAGGGAGATGAAGGAAGAGGTAGCTACAGCAGCAGAAGATGGAGCAGGTTGAGGCTGACTCTTTGCCCCCTAGTCCCGGGGGGCTCTCTAAGGAAGTGGGCGCTCAGCCAATCAGAGCAATCTCTTGCTGGAGGCGGGGATTTCAACCCTGTTACCAGCAAGAGAAGTTTCCTTTGGCACTGACAACTGCACAGAAGCCTGCCAGGAGCTCTGGAGAGCAGCGGGAGAGACCCGAACGGCGCCTGGTAGGTGAGTATCATAAGACACCCCTGAAAATAAGACTATGTGCCTCTTTTGGGGCAAAAATAAATATGTCAGGGTCTTATTTTTGGGGAAACACTGTATATATGTTGACAGCAGCAGAAATATACCATCTTTGCTCTCTCCAATAGAACTCTACTGGCATACAAGCTTTCACACCAGCAGCAATATATCCTCTGTAAAATATCTGTTCCTAGCCATAGACTACATGGTATATAGGTGTATAAGCATGATGCAGCTTCTCTGTCCTGCGCTCAATTGTAAAATAGCCACTGGTTACACTGTGCCTATGTGATATATGGTTAGATCATGTGATGCAGGCATCCAATGAAACTGCTGCCCATATGCAAGATGCAGGACACATTGGCTGAAATCAGCAAGGCGCCCTGATTTGGCTGCACACTGACCTCTGCAGCAAGCAATTTTCGCGCGCTTTTTGCCTAAAATCAGTTCAGACTAAGATGATTCAATTTTGTGAAAATCGGGCCACTTTTATCTGCCGGCTGATCAAGATGAGCAACACTACTCCGAACATAAATACAGTGCCAGAACCAACATCGTAATGTAAATACAGTAGCAGAACTAAGCGGGGGCAGCAACAGGCTTATAGCAGCGCCTCAGAACATCAGTGGGGAGGAGACTGAGCCAGGAGGAGGATGATTCATGTAGCTTCACAAGACACTGACGCTAATATGGAGAAAAAACATCATGTGGCCAGGTGGTCTGGAGGGACGGACATAGCTAAGGTTGTCCATATGAAGCAGTTAGAAGATGAACTAAATTTCTACAGTGACAGTGGTGCACGCTGTGTGATAGGTATGGAGCATCTTGCACATTAGACACTTCTCTCTGTCTTATGCCAGGATGACTTACTTTAAACCATTATTTTTTGGACACAACAGCGTCCCCATTTCTACGCGGTCTTGAAAAATGTCTAGCAAGGCACAAAAGTGTCTAAAATACATGATAATAAATGTTGCACATGGCGTGTACATCATGTGTATTTTGGAGCACTTGGAATAGTAAATCTGCCTCATTACATTAGGAAATTGCAATTTATTGCATGCTATTGCTTTCTGGTAGATGTCTAAAAGGGCCACTTACTGGAAACCTCTGAAGTTGACAGTGTTGCTGTAATACATGACACAAGAACTTTCTCTGATGTACAAATAGGAATTACTCACATCATACCTGCAAATGACAGGAACCATTGAAAGCTGTTGGATTGCACACTGATACCTGTTCACTGTGTCATCAGGAAATGGGTGGATTAATGTACAATATATTGTGCTTACCTGATAACTAGTTACTACATGCAAATTTATTTCCCATAGCGCCAAAATATTCCACAGTTCTGTACACAAATTGTCATCCCTCACACCAGTTTCATGGGAAGCCAATTCATCAGTATACTTTTTGGAGTGTCCCAAGAAATGCGGACAAACATGGGGAGAACATACAAACTCCGTAGAAATGTTGACCTTGGTTGGATTTGAACCAAAGACCCCAGTGTTGCTGGGTATGATTTGTAGACTGTACAAAGTTTGTTACCATGGAGACTCATAAGTCTGCATAGGAGCTGTAGACGGGATAGGAAATGTTTAATTAAAGGGGTTGTCTCGCGCCGAAACGGGGTTTTTTTCCCCCATAGGCCCCCCGTTCGGCGCAGGACAACCCCAAGGGATGTGTTAAAAAAAAGATATATATATTACTTACCCGAATCCCCGCTCTGCGACGTCTTCCTTCTTCCTTCACCAAGATGGCCGCCGGGATCTTCACCCACGATGCACCGCGGGTCTTCTCCCATGGTGCACCGTGGGCTCTGTGCGGTCCATTGCCGATTCCAGCCTCCTGATTGGCTGGAATCGGCACACGTGACGGGGCGGAGCTACGATGACCAGCTCTCCGGCACGAGCGGCCCCATTCACCAGGAAGAAGACAGCACAGCGCAAGCGCGTCGAAAAACGCCAGAAGACATCAGAATTAGACGGATCCATGGCGACGGGGACGCTAGCAACGGAGCAGGTAAGTGAATAACTTCTGTATGGCTCATATTTAATGCACGATGTATATTACAAAGTGCATTAATATGGCCATACAGAAGTGTATGACCCCACTTGCTGCCGCGAGACAACCCCTTTAAGTCTTAGTGCACATTTAATGGGGTTATCCACTTCTTAATTATCAATGACCTATCCTTGGGACAGTTCATAAATAGTTGATCAAGAAAGTCCCACAGCTTAGGCTTCCTGGCGATCATCTGATATCGGTCGAGCTGTCATGTGTACAGAGTTGGAAGCAGACATCTCCGTATACATTGCAATGACCAAGGTTTGTATTGCAGTTGCTGTTCCCATTGAATTCAATGCGTTACCAGCCTGGGCTGCTGCAATGTACACAAGTTATCTGCATTCAACTCCACACACACTGACAGCTGATCATTGCAGGGTTCCTGAGTGGTGATCCCTTGCCAATCAACTGTTGATGGCCTCTCCCGAGGGAAGATCATCATTTTAATATTTAAGAAGTGGATAACCACCTTAATTTATTTTTTGCATATTAGTATCATATACTCTTACTCATAACTGCACAGATGAGGTTTTGTACAGGTACTTGGATAGGCCTGACTTGGAAGGCATTGGTTTAGGGTAGCCATTATTATGGAAATATACCTTGGGTAGGTAGATACAAGCGGCATTCTGCTGGTAAAAAGTCCCAAGAGTAGGGATTCTAGTCCATTAGCTGGTGGTGAAATGTAGTCATGGGACTTGACATTGTACAACTCTTGGTGCTTTAATCACCATTGCTCTGATGTCAGGCTTCTGTACTTGGAGGGCAGGCACTCGGTCAAATGTCCCTTGATAGGACTCGATCCTCCCCAATGAAGTCTGACTTGACTCCGGGTCATACAAATGACAGCGTCAAGCAGCTATAGCACTTTCCATGGACCAATTTACTTTTGCTTTTGCTCACGCACATTGTAGCCCTCGGCATAAATGTCCCCATTTTCCGAGTCTCGATTCCATCTGCGTCACATGGCACATACTCTACGCAAGTTTTTATAAATTCTCTCCAACCTTTCAATTCTTGCTAGAGAAGAGAGCCTGCACTCCCTTCCATCTGCCTGGCAACCAAGAACCATAAAGTGACAGTGAAATCAGTAAACATTATAACTGCAAAAAAATTGTATATATTCAGTGTGCAATACAGGGCTAGCAAACCCCTATTACCATTTCTTTTCTTCCATATTTGTGAATCATCCCATAAAACATAAACCTTGGAGGCAAGTGATTGTCTCCAAAGTCAACTCCAAATTGGGTTGTCTTCTACTGGACCTTTGGGGACCATTATTGTGTCAGAGAATAGGCTCAAAGTAGGATCCTGTGCTACTTTGGCGGGCTAGTCCGACACTGCTGCATATAAAGCTTCTACTGCAGGATGAAAGGGTAGCATACTTTGTGGTTTCTAAAGCTTCACATCATGCAGGGACAATCAAACTTAGGCACTAGAGATGAGCGAGCGTACTCGTTTCGGCCATTTTTGCACTCGAGCACCGCTTTTTCCGAGTAACTGACTACTCGGACGAAAAGATTCGGGGGGGCGCCGGGGGTGAGCAGGGGGTTGCAGAGGGGAGTGGGGGGGGGGGGGGGAGAGTTCCCCACTGCTACCCCCCGCTCCACCACACCGCCCCCCGCCCCCCGGCGCCGAGTAGTCAGTTACTCGGAAAAAGCGGTGCTCGAGTGCAAAAACGCCCGAAACTAGTAGGTTCACTCATCTCTATTAGGCACCCCTTACTCCCAGTCAACTCTTTTTGGCCGTAGAACCCTAGCTGAGGTTCCTATTATTATAACCATATGCAGTTGGCCCATACTACTCAGTAAATTCTGGGGTAGAGGCAGCTTCGGGATGGGGTGGCTTCTCAGCTTAGAAAAATTGTTTCCAATGTGACAATTTGATATGCTGTATTCAACATCAGAATAGGCTGCTCGGGCAACAAATCCTCCAGATATCAGAGAGACAAACCAGAATAATGAATGACCTGAAAACAGTTACATGATAAATCTGTAAACCCACAAGTGCCAGGAGCTAAGGAAAAAGAGGAACCAGTTGACGAAAAGCTGAAGTCATATATTCCAAGGCCTTCTAGAAGAAAGTTCTCCATCAGACAGGTGCTACGGTATGGACCTGCTAATATTTTGCATTGGCCCATTGATTATTATACGATCAAGACCTCGTCACAGCTTTAGGTGCCTTTTTCCCACCTCCTACTGTAATATTATTCCAAGGCGTGTTCTGCTGCTTTGCTGCCGACAGCTATATTTCCCATCTGTTCACCTAATGACATTGATGTGATGACATCTAGGGTGTAGATACTCCAGATATAATATTCATGTTGCTCGAACAACAGATTTGAAGCAACATGTGAATGTTTGCTGTCTGGTCAACTGTCCGACATTAGAAACAGGTAGTAATCATTGGCCTTATCAATGCTCATAAATGACTTATCACTACAGCTTCCAATGACCCCAAGGAACCAGGGCTCCTTGCATCCTTGTTCATTGCTTCAGGAATCTGCCTACCAAACAGCTGTTTTCTTAAAGGGGTTGTACCAGAATATCAAGCTATTTCCTAGGAACAGGATAGGGGATAATTTGCTGATCAGCGGGGGTCTCACCATTGAGACTACTGTCGATCTGGAGAACAGGACTCCCGTGTCCCACTCTCCTGTCACTGCGGGGTTCCCGTCTTTCCCTATAGTCACTCTGAATGGAGCACTGACTGAACATGTGTGGTCCGCACTCCATTTATTTCAATGGGTGTGATAGAAATAGCTGAGCGGGAGCACTATTCAAGAACCCGGCAGTCCCATTGGAAGTGAACGGAGCATTGCTGTGCTTGCACATCCAGCACTCCATTCAGTCTTCTACTGACTGCACGGTCGAAGGGGGGTGCAGTTATCCTGCAGTGAGGAGGACAGGGGACATGGGACCTTCGCTCTTGAAATTGGCGGATTCTCAGTAGGGAGACCCCCACTGATCAGCAAGTTATCACCTGATATTCTGGATCACAGCTGTACTCTAAGGGCGCCTGCGCATGGGCGGAAATCCCGCGGCGGGATTTCCGCCACTGAAAGCCTGCATAGGATTGCGTTAACAAACGCAATCCTATGCAGACGGACGCGGTTTGGCCGCGCAAAATGTCGCGCGGCAAACAAACCGCGGCGTGTCCTATTTCTGTGCGAGCCCCGCACAGAAACATCACTCACCCGGCAGCCGGCTCCGGTCTGTGCAGGTGCCGGCAGACGACACATGAAAGAGCGGGGGCCGCCAGGCATGGGTGAGTACGCGCTCGTCCCTGCAGGCGCATGGGTCGGGTCCCGCGGCGAGTATTCTCACCGCCGGATCCGACCCGCTCGTCTGCAGGCGGCCTATGTCTGTACCCTGAGGTGTAAACAATAATTCTAAGACTCCTTTTCCTTACTCAATAATGATGATAGATGATGAGTTTACTTTGATGTAAACATCAGCGGAATTGTGTAACTACAGAATTACACCATTCAGATTGCAACATTTATTGGGAGTTTTCATAGAATAATTTAAATCACATAATTTCTGCATTTGGGCAGTTCTGGGGTCAAGGTTTCAATGCTTCAATGCACAGTCCTTTTCTGGGTCAAAGAGGTTATCTTACAAAAGTGTTTACTTGTCATGAAGACACCCCAACTGTGTCTCATCCTGAAGTGTATGGCAGCTGGTGGTCGTGCATGCGCACCATCCCTCCATTCACTTCAGTGGGTCCACCAGAGATAGCTACACACTATGGTACACTTCAGGACCTGCCACAGCTGGAGTGTCTGCATGACAGGTAACACAGCCCTCTGTAATAGTAGCTTTCTCTGCTCTCTGTGCTCTTAATCTCCTTCACCATCCCTAGCACTGTCATATAGCCCTCTCTAATAGTAGCTTTCAGCATTGCCGAGACTTCACATGATATCACATGAAGATTATGCAAATAAGGAAGATGGAACAATAACTCTGTAGCGCCACCTATTGGATGGCAGCATTCCTGCAAATCAATGCCCGACCCTTTATACAAGTCTATGCAGCAATGATTGGGAATTGGAAACCAAGCCAGAATCCATACACAGACAGCTGTTTCGGGGTGTTTGCCCCTTATCGGTGTGGAGTCGGATTCTGTCTTGGCTAGTTAGAGACCTATGACGTATATATGCAAATAAGGAAGATGGAACTATAGCTCTGCAGTGCCACCTATTGGATGGCAGCATTCCTGCAAATCAATGTGCAACTCTTTATACTAGAAGGTGAGTTGGAGGTTCGGACATTGATTTGCAGGAATACTGCTATTCAATAGGTGGCGCTGCAGAGGTATTGTTCCATCTCCCTTATTTGTATATTTCCCAGAGGAGCAGAGGTGGCCTTATAAGTCTCCTCACTCACCTCCTAGGACTGACTATACCGTTCCTGACGCATGAAGATTGCAATGCCCCTGGAGATCAGAGATGATACCAAGAGAATGCCGAAAACAGGAGGTAAAAAATTCTATCCTTAATGCTGCTGTCTGCTTCTCCAGGGATTGCACAGAGGAGCGCAGGCAGGTCATGGGACAACTAGTAAAAGTCACTAGGAGTCACTATTTGCTGCTGGACCACCCATTTTACACTTTGCACAGGTCTGGGGGGTGGTGGTGGGGGGATAAGGTTTTTCCTTGTTGAGAGTAACCTTCCAATAGGTGGTGCTGTGGAGGTATTTTTCCTTTCCCTATTTGCACAGTCTGCACAGGAAAAAGTTAGAGGGGCTTTCCAGTGAGAATACTATTGGTAATAGGTCAAAAATAGTTGAACAGCCGGGGTCCATCACTCGGGACCCTAACCAATCAGCTGAACAGACGCAAGATGTCAGCACGCGCAATAACACAAAGCAGAAGCCTCCTTACAGTGGCCAACGCTTGTAACTGCAGGCATGGCTCCTATTGATTTCAATGAGAGCCCTGCCTGCAGTTACAAGCGCCGGCCACTACACTAAGGTTGGCACGGTGGCTTCTGCTGCGACCTCTGTGTTATTGCGTCGCTTAAAGCATGTGCCTGCTCAGCTGATCAGTCGGGGCCCTGAGCAACGGACCCCGTCCGATCAACTATTGATGACCTATCCTGATGATAGGTCATCAATAGTATTTCCCTGGAAAACCCCTTTAACTGAGCTGCAGGGGAATGAGCAAGAAATCGGAACAGATAATACATGGAGAGTGCTGAAGAACATTGGAAGGTAGGAAAACCCCTTGTACAAATGGAAAGTTCTACAACTTTCTGATATACATTTGTTTCAATTCCTCATTTGTAAGATATTCATCTGCTGTCTGCCGAATGATACTTACGCACAGCAGTTGTGCCCCATGAAAATAACCGCATCTAGTTTTACAAGGGATCCCTGTCTTTTTTGTGATGCGGTTTACACGAGAAACGGTTGAACACGAAATTGTGGCTATTCGCGGGAAACTACATGCATTCTTTCTGCTGTATTTCGGTCCTATAGAGAAGCCTATAGAAAAAAAACCATGCCGATTTTGAAGCACTTTAAGCAAAAAACGCCAACAAAACATCAGGACAAATCGCAAAAAAATGAAGCAAAATGCTGTGTGTGAATGCGGGCTAAAGCTATATTCAATGAGGTTATGTGAGGCTATGGTAATGACTATATTTCTGATCAGACTGACAAGCATCAGGCAGGAAACTGTGGTTTAGAAGTATTGCACAAACCATATTACATCTGCATATTCTGCAAAGTGCAAATCTCAGTAGTACACGCCTCAGTGATGTCATGATAACATTTTATAAGGACTTCTAGGAATCCTTACATATCACTTCAATCAGGGTTTTTTAGAAACCATTTTTTTTTATTTTTTTCACATAAGTACTCATATAAAAAAGAAAGTCCTGAACTCTATTCTCACACTGACCTCAGGAATATAAGCAACAGGCTAACATTCGTGCTTTCTGCAGCTCATTTTTCAACTTTGCTGTGTAGACTGCGACAGAGTTAGCAGAGTCTAAAGGCCCATTTGCACACAAAGATGATTGCTCAAAATTCCTTCAAAAGATAGGGAAAATTACAGTTTTTAGCGATTTAGCTAATGCCCATTAGCAGCTTATTACCTTCATTTGCATGTAAATTAGCCTCCCGGAGCTGTATGCAGAGAACAGCAGGTGGTCTGTTCTCTGCATACAACTCCTTTGTTCTGTTGTGTGGCTGCAAGCTGAATACAATATAATCAGCGCTCCAGTAGAGCACATAGTGTGTGGTCCCTTCTATCAGCTCTCCGGCCGAACAATGAATTTTATGCTCACCTAAAAATCATCGTTCGGCTGAAATGCAAACGATGGTAGCATCGTTTGAGCAAATTTTGAGCGATAATCGTTGCGTGTAAATAGCCTTTAAGACATATTCTAATAGCTGACAGATGACACGACAGCTGAACTTACAAGAGATGCCAAAAGAAGCTTCATAGGAGTGTAGAAAGGATCAATTAGGCAGATTTAAGTATGTGTAGGAGTTCTGGAATTTCATCCCTTCATACCATGTGTTGGCATAAGCAAAAGGAGGCATCTGTCTTGAGAACATTTACATCATCCACAAAATGAGAGGAATTTCTGTGTAACTTTTCTCTATATATGCAGGAATCCAGTGTCTAGCAATAGTGTTCTTCCATGCCACCTTGAGGAGCTGCCATGCTGGTGACTCCTGAACCTCCTCTGATGAGTTCACAGATGGAATAGCCAATGTTTAGCAAATCCATGATAACAGAATATGCCTTCACTGATCATTATCATCTCATAACTAATCTAAATCATAACAGGAGACAACATAGCAAATATTAACACAATAGAAAAGGTATTATAAAAATAATATAAATGCGGTTTATTAAATTTAATACAACATGCCATAATCAGTATCAGTGGTGTAGGAATAGGGGTCGCTGGGGTCTCAATTGCACTGGTGTCCCTAGGCTAACATGGCTGGGCTCACATACATTTACAAATGAGACATTTGTGCTGCCTTCTTCCTGTCACTGCAGTAGGCCGTCTGTCAGAAATCCCTCAGTGTGTAATGAAGTAATATCCTTCTTCACAGCCATGTCATTAGTCTCGGCCTGGAATGTTTACTTTAAATAAGCCCTAGGGACCTTTCACGCAGGACAGAATGAATGCCGCAGGCTGCAGCTAAATCTACAGTGGCGGAATTCCATGGCGGGTCTCACTGCTGATTTTCAGGCGTAATTGCAGCCCTTTTCAATTCTGTATCCAAATCCACAGGTAGCCTGTGGATTTTGGTGTAGAATTTACTGTGGTTTGAGGTGCGTTGTGCAGTCTATTCCGTCCCGTGTGAAAGAACCCTTAAACTCCTAATTGTCCTCACTGGTTCACCTCTGTGTATGGACATGTAATTTATCTAGCAGTGAAAGGGTTACAGCCTGTAACTTCGGGTGCTTTTACACGGAAGCATTACTGTTCAAAAAAATAGCTGGGTCCTTGAAAAAACAAATCATTCAGTGTAAACGCGGCCAACGACAGATCGATCAGCAATAATACTTTCACTTATGGTTCATTTTATGCAGGCTTAGAAATCGTTCCCCTTAGATCTGCCCAGTCAGGTGATCTTTTTCCTCTGTACAGCAGCGTCTCATGGAGCCATATGAATCAACCTTCTCCTGATGGCAATGCTGTCAGCCCACCGGCACCCCACACTATTGCTTAGTTCTGTTGCTGTATTTATGTTATGAGCTTGGTTCAGGTGCTGTAGTGGCATGTTGAGCTTGGTACTGGGGAAGTATTTATAGTAGGAGCTTGGTCCTGGTCATAATAAAATGACATATCTCCTAAAACAGGAAGAAATGACAATGGTATTAACTGATTGGTCCAGGTAACGTGTGTAGAACCTATCAGGACATGGCTCTTTAACCAGTATTACAAAAACAATGTATCTATGGAATTTTTGAATAGCATTTTTAACAGAAGAGGAAAAGACGAAATATTAAGTCTTCACTGAAGATCATCATCCTAACCATTAACCTAGTGTACAATGATGAACACAAGGACCACCTTATCATACCTTTATTCTGTAAATTATAAACCCACCATCACACTTGGGCTAAATAATGCTTAACCTGATATACACTGTAAGGACAAAAGTATTTGGACACTGCAAAAAATCAGCAAATATGCAAATACTGAGTTTGCTGAACGGTATGCTGGGAAGGGCATGGGTAAACTAAAAAGCTGCTCATTTTGTAATAACTAGTTGGGACAAACTGGAGCGACGGGTACGACATCACCGCCACCCATGCCCATCCTCACAACAATCTCTTCTCAGATGGCGAGCTATTCCTGCCCAGACTTACAGAGAACTTGCAAAACGAGGGCCGACATGTTACTAAATAGAATAATAAAGCACTTTTTCGGAAGAACATGCAGTGTCCAAATACTTTTATCCATATAGTGTATCATTGTCACCTATCCCTAATCTTCAGGATCAGTCCCAGTTTTATAGGACTTGTTAGCATAAACAGATATACGTACTCCATATAGCTGCACTGGGACCCTTAAAGGTGTGGGGGTCCCACTTAAGTTGCCCCATTTCCATTCCCAATGAGTAATGTGAACCTTTACCACCACTGTTGCAGATGTTTCCGTAACTTACACACTTCAGTGGAAAGGACATCTTCTAATCTTTGCCTCAATGTAGTGATAGCCTCACCTGGAAGAACAGGGTGATCATCAAGAAAGGGCACCATCACATCAAGGTAGAGACGTACCACAGCGCTCTTCTCCATAGCGCTCTTCATTTAAGTCTAAAGGAATTAGAGAAACAGCTTGTAGAGCAGCGGTGGTGAGAACCTTAACTATTAGACATAAGTGGCTTATCATTTTGTGAGAAAACCCCTTTAATTGGTGCCCACTAAAACAAATGGCCATTAATTGATTTAAGTGGATGATGGGATCCTGTGGATATGCCATAATTAGAGCCTCATGTGTTAAGGCAGCAGTATGCAGTCCTAAGCTCTCGCTCAAGACCTGAAGGTTGCACGTTCAATCCCCTGGTGGTTCAGGTAGCTGGATCAAGGTTAAGTTGGCGCTATACAAATAACAAGTCCCTTTCCTTCTCCCTACCCATAAAGGTCTATAGTGGGAAGACCACTTTAAAGGGGTTTTCTGGGATTTTTTTACTTGTACATCCTTAGGACATGGGGGTCTGACTTTCAGAATCCTCGATGATAGGCTGTTTGAAGTGATCACAGTTCTCAGATTAGCACAGTGGTGTCTTCACTGTATACCAGCATTGTGTATTTTGTATTCATCCCAGTATTTCAGCTCAATCCCATTCACTAGAAAGGGACTGAGCTTCAGAAAGGACATGTGACCAAGAAATATGACCAAATAAGAGACCACAGCATTCTCCTCACCATTGTGTCTTTTTCAAACAGTTTATCAATGGAAGTTTTGTGAGTCGTACCCCCACCGATCTGATATTGATGATCTATCCTAAGGACAGGTCATTAGTATTTAAAGGGGTTGTAACAGAATTGCAAGTTATTCCTTATCCACAGCATGAGGGATAACTTGGTTACTGCTAAAATCCCCACTGACCCTGTGTACTCTGCCCTCCTCACTGTGGGCTTACTACACCCCTGCAATGAGGAGGAGATTGAATGAAGCAATGGTCGCTGATGCCTACTGCCGCTCTACCTATTTTTAATGGCAGACACTTGGGTATTTCCAACAGCCTCACTGAAATGAATTGAGCAAAGACCTGCGTGCTTCGCCACTGCTCCATTCAATGTGATGTCATTGTGGGTGACAGAATCATCACTGCAGTCCTGAGAACAGGAGGACTCGGTCCCTCTACTCTCAGGATCAGTGGGGATCTTGGCGGAGAGACGCCCACAGATCAGCAAGTTACATAGTATGTTAGGCCAAAAAAAGACATATGTCCATCCAGTTCAGCCTATTACCCCCCAATGTTGATCCACAGGAAGGCAAAAAGCCCCAATGAGGTAGAAGCAAATTTTTCCCATTTAAGTAAAAAAAATTCCTTCTCGACTCCAATCTGGCAACCAGAATAACCCCCGAATCACCGAACCCTCTGAGGTTATTAGTGATTAAAAAACTGCTATCTCTTGGATAGAGGATAACTTATAATTCTGATACAACCCCTTTAAGGTCCAGATAACCCCTTTAATGCTGTAAGGAAAATGAGCATTTATTTTGTGGTGTTTCGAGATACAACAGCGGATCTCTGAGACTCTCAGTCAGTGTGATCTAGAGACTGTCCCAACAATATGGTTGGAGTTACTCTTCAAATGTAGAAACAAACATACAGAATCATTGAGCACACAGTCAGACTTCAAGAACTTACTGGATGTTTGCTCTGTTTCCGGCCTCATAAAGCTGGACACATTAAAAGCTGTATCAAAGGCAAAATTTGTATAGTGGGTGTTGGCGGATGCAGGCTGCACAGTTACCGGACTGTTGCTATCCTGAGAAGTGCTAATCAAACCGCCTGGTTGTTGCACCGGCTCAAATGCATATGTACTGTTGGTGACTCGTCTGAGGTAGAAGAAAAATTCTCTGGCATCCTGAAGATTCCTCTGTCCTAATGGCTGAACAGAAGGGAGGAGCTGTTAGTAACAATAATCCCAATGAAATAGGCAAATATGATAAAAGCCAAAAACATAATCACGTCTAGCCTCCCACTCCACCCCACCTGTAATACTGTGTCCCTCTTCCTAGTCTTGAAAAAACGTAATATTAATTGATTATCAAGTTTGCGAATACCAATGTTGCATGGATCTTGATGTATTGCGGTAACTACATTCTTTAAGGGGTTTTACAGGTATAAAATGGTGAAGAATAAAGAAATAATACAGACTCGACTGCTTTAGAGGCACCCCATTCAGCGCTCGATTACTGGTGCCTGCCACTCCGAACCTGAAAGAAGCCATTTGGCGGCCATTCATTGTGCCCGTGACTGCTCATCCAATCACAGGCTTCTAACATGAGGTCAAGGATCAAAGCTCTAATCACAGCAGTGGCGGTGGACGGGAGCTGCGGAGTGAGTGAAATCCTTGATGCTGTGGATTGCTGCCTAGTAGAGATGAGCGAGTATACTCGCTAAGGCACATTACTTGAGCGAGTAGTGCCTTAGCCGAGTATCTCCCCGCTCGTCTCTAAAGATTTGGGGAGCGGGGAGCGGCGGGGGAGAGCGGGGAGATCTCTTTCTCCCTCTCTCTCCCCCCCCCCCCCCCCGCTCCCCACCGCAACTCACCTGTCACCCACGGCACCCGAATCTTTAGAGACGAGCGGGAAGAGAGGGAGTAATGTGCCTTAGCGAGTATACTTGCTCATCTCTACTGTCTAGCCATTTCGGCATCGGCCTTTCTGCTTAAATACTGGTCAGGCAAACCGGTGAGTTACAGGCTGGGTGGCAACCCTACTCTAAAACCACACACATCTGACCAAAGTTTTCTGTACCCCATTTATAATTAGTACTATGGGTTATGTACACCTTTAAAATATCTCTCTACAAATAGTCTGGCTTGAGATGGCTCTGCTGTTCTATGTAGACAACTCCTATGCTAGCCTACGTGTCAAGAATTAGAGTGGCAGACAGGGCTGAATGTTATCATCCATCACTTTCCGCAGTTCCCTTTCATTTCATATTTTGAGAACTAAGGCTGAATATGGAACATGGTGTAAGTCAGACCAGAAAAAAGATGAAGATTCATGAAGATATAACAAAAACTCACCAACACTTTTAGCCGTTTGTCTCCATTGGGTTCATATGAGACATACTGGTCTTGGTCATGGACTTGGAGGGTAATAACAGGCTCTCGCAAGTCTCTTATAAAGTGAAAGGCAATATCGAACGTTGCTATGGAATTTAATATAGAAAAAAGTTGTGTAGTGTAAAGAATAGGAAAATATGAATCATAATAATATTGCAAATGAATCTTATAGAATATACCATAAAGAAGCTTCCCAGAATGAAGTATTGATGACCTATCCTGAGGATAGAAGCTTACATTGTCTACAAAACTGCATACTCCATATATCCAAAGTCATCAAATTGGATGCATAAGTCACTATTATCCATGAATCTGCTGGCCGGTGTTACACAATCCAGAAAAAACAATTACAGCATCCAAAAATTATAAAAACTTTGCAAATCTTTAGTCTTCCATAACAATATGCACAATGTTTCAATGTTTTACAAGGTTTATACCACTTAGACACTGTGACGTTATGTCTGCACTCTATCTATAGAATAGCTTAATCCTGGAAAAGCACTTTTGTAAGAGGGGTGAGCAGTGCCTTGGAACCCTCTTGCTAAAGCAGTTCTGCCTGCCATGTTAAGTCCTGCTTCTCCAACACAGCATTTGGGCAGGGGAAGAGGGGAACAGGGAAACTGACACAAGGCACTGCGAGAGTTGTGTGGAAACCCTTCCCTCCACCCCCTATCAGTACAACTGTAGGAAAAATGAAAAAAGGCAAGCACTTCCAGACATCAGAAAAAAGACTCTGCCTCTCCATGATGTCAGTGGTGGCGAAACTAGTGCATCCCCACAGTAGAGACAGCCCCACTGTAAAGAAGTGTATGGGGACTAGGCCCTGCCCTCTTCCGAAGCTGACAGGAACATTATCGGCACCCTGCAGATGTCCTGTAAAAGAAAAACCCTTAGTGCTGTGCCACAGAGTGAGTGATTGTAAACAGGAGAGAGGGATCCAGGTTGAGCAGAGTATGGCAATTAATGTGGCGAAGGGCCGCCAGCAGGAAAAGGGGCAATCACAGCTGTATCCTCATGCTGGAGAGCAGCACAGCAGTAATAAGACTTAAAAGACTGGAATTGATGCGGGGGCAAATGCAACTATCCTCTCTGTCAGTGGCCTGTTAACCCCTTCCTTCTCCAGGACGTACCGGTACGTCCTGGGAGCCTGGTACTTCCCGCAACAGGACGTACCGGTACGTCCTGGGGATAGTGAGAGATCACATATGATCCCGCGCTATCCCGCAGCGGGAGCCGACTGTCAGTCACAGCCGGCGTCCCGCTGCAACAGCGGGGGGGGCATCGGAGATGCGCCCCCCCCTGTTAACCCCTTCCCTGCCTGGATCGCGGTAGGGAAAGAGTTCACAGAGGGAGCGCGCTCCCTCTGTGTCTCCGGCCGGCACTCGCGATGTCATCGCGAGAGCCCGGCCTGTCACCATGGCAACAGCGATCATAGGCACAGTGCTGCAAGTCCCTCAGAGGGACTCGAATAATGTAAAAAAAAGAAAAGAAAAGTGTAAAAAAAAGAAAAATGTAAAAAAAATGTAAAAAAACCCCTTTTTTATGCTTTTTCTAATATTAGCATAAAAAAAGGTAAAAAAAAAATTAAAACTCCACATATTGGGTATTGACACGTCCGTAACGACGTGTACAAAAATTGAACACGCTTTTTATTTTGTACGACAAAAAGCGTAACAAAAACGCTAAAAAACAGAGGCAAAATGCTAATTTTTAGCATTTTGCCTCCCAAAAAATGCAATAAAAGTGATCAAAAAAGCCGTACATTCCCCAAAATGGTACCAATAAAAACTACAGCTCGTCTCGCAATAAATAAGCCCTTATAGAGCTCCGTACATAGAACAATAAAAAAGTTACAGGACTTTGAATGCAGCTATAGAGAAAAAAAAAGATTTCCAAAAAAAAGGGGGTTTTATTGCAAAAAAGTGTAAAAACCTAAAAAAAATATAATAATTTTGGTATCGTTGTTACCGTACCGACCCGCAGAAAAAATTTAGTATGTCATTTATGCTGCATGATTAACTCTGTAAGAAAAAGAAAAAAAAATCTATGGCAGAATTGATGCGTTTTCTCTCCCTTTTATCATAAAAAAATAATAAAAGTTTTATGATATAGTCTATGTACCCAAAAGTAGCACCGATAAAAACTACAGCTCGCCGCGCAAAAAACAAGCCCTTATATGGCCACGTCCACGGAAAAATAAAAAAGTTATGGCTTTTGAAAAATGGAGATGGAAAAATACCAAAAAATCGCTTGGTCCTTAATGCCAAAATAGGCCATGCCATTAAGGTGTTAATGGAGAGCCCAGAATGGAATTCCTGCAGATGATACAGTGAAAGAGTCCCTAATGACCCAGGGCTGAAAATGATAATGACATACCATGTGGAAGGAGAGGGAGTCTCCCTTCCTACATGAGACTTGGTCCCAGCTTACAGAGATTTGAGACCAGTCTTTAACATGTTAGTATGTGCATACCATAGGATGTGTACTGGGGGAGTACCTCCCCATAAGGGACTGTAATGGCATGAAAAAGTGATGCCTTGCTCTTAATGGAACACTTAGGGTTAACGGAGTTTGTTAGTAAGCATTGCGGTGTGCAACTATTTTTGTATCATGGCAAAAAGGCAATTGGCACTGAGGTTATGAGATACGGTTGTGAGGAATCTGTCTTATGTGTGGTCCTTTTAGATGTTTGCTTGCACCTACAGTGTGTTGAATCTGCGATGTTCATAATATGCTGCTGAACTCCGAAAGTATAGTAAGCCAAGTGATGGAGATGGTTAGTTGTAGCTGAAGTTTGAAGTGCCTTGCCATTCTGATATACATATATAGTATATACAATAGGTTTGGAAAGTCTTCAGACCCTTTAACTTATTTTACATTTTTTCTATGTTGTGACCTTGTGCAATTTAAAAAAAAAATCAAGTTTTCCCCATCATTCTGCACTCAATACCCTATAATGACTAAGTGAAAACAGAATGTTTGAAATCTTTCTTTTAAAATGAACTAACATTTTGCATTGACATAAGTATTCAGACCCTTTGGTATTGCTCTTGATCATCTTTGAGATGTTTCTATACCTTGATTGAAGTCACCAGTGGTAAAATCAGTTGATTGGACATAATTATAAAAGACAACCCCTTGTCTAGATAAGGTCTCACAGCTCACAATGCATATCAGAGCCCAAACCAAGTCATGAGGAGGAAATAACTACCTGTAGAGCTCAGAGACAGCATTGTGTGGAGGCACAGATCTGGAGAAAGCACCGAAAGCTCCCAAGAGCACAGTGGCCTCTACAATTCTTAAGTAGAGAAAGTTTGGAACACCCTGGACTCTACCTAGAGCTGGACAGCCAACCAAGCTAAGTTATTGGGGAGAAGGTCCTTGGTAAGAGGTGACCAAGAACCCAATGGTCACTCAGGCTAAGCTTTAAAAATCCTGTGTGCAGATGGGAGAAAACTCCAGAAGGTCAACCATCATTGCAGCGCTCCACCATACTGGGCTTTATAGTAGAGTGGCCAGAAAAAAGTCTTTCCTAAGTAAGAAACATGAAAGTTGCCTGGAGTTTCCTTACAGAGAAGCCTGGTGGTGGTAGCATCAAGCTGTGGGGTGTTTTTCAGTGACTGGGACAGAGAGGCCAGTCAGGGTTGATGGGAAGCTTAATGGAGCAAAGTACAGAGATATTCTTAATGCAAACCGGCTCCAGAGCACAAGGGACCCCAGACTGGGCAGAGGGTTCACCTTACAACAAGACAATGACCCTAAACACAAAGCTAAGACAACACAGGAGTGGCTTAGGGACAACTCTGTGAATGTCCTTAAGTGGCCCAGCCAAAACTCTGATTTGAACCCAATCGAATATCTCTGGAGAGACCGGAAACTGGCCGTCCACAGACGACCCCCATCCAACCGGACAGAGCCTGAGAGGATCTACAAGGAAGAATGACAAAAAATTCCCAAATCCAGGTGTGCAAACCTTGCGGCATCAGACCTAGGAACACTGGAGGTATGTAATCGCTGCCAAAGGTGCTTCAACTATGTACTGAGTACAGGGTGTGAATACTTATGTCAATGCAACATGTTAGTTTTTATTTATTTTTTTAATTTACAAAGATTTCTAACATCCTGTTTTCACTTGTCATTATGGGTTATTAAGTTCAGAATGATGGGGAAAACTTGAATTTTTTTTTATTTTCACAAGGCCACCATATAACAAAATGTACCAAAAGAAGGGCCTGAAGACTTTCTGAACTCACTGTATATGAATCCTGGCTAAAGCCCATAGCGTTTAAGTAATTTGTACTTTTACCCAAAGAGTTTGGTACTTCAGCACTTGCTGTGTCAATTATATTCTTACAATCAGGTCCTAATGTAATGTATAATAATTGTGAAATGTTGTTATGTTAATTGTTTATATTCCTTCATTCTAATTGTGTGTGTGACTTTAAATGGTCAATAATGGGTTAATAGAAAGTATTCCTACAACCTAACTTTGCATGATTCTGCAGAATTCACTCTAACCTGCTCTCACTCCTGTCAATCACCCCTAGCTAGTTCTGGGATTGGATAGTCAGATTTCTCCTAGCCCAGTATTGGGTAAGTGAGTCAGTTTGTCTAGTCCAGGGGAGCCTGAGATAGAGACGGAAGAGGAACCAGAAGAACATCTTCACTTAGTCTTCCAAGTACAGAGCTACGCTTCAGCTTTAGAGAGGCTGGGGAGGAACAACGAGAAACGCCAGTGCGGGGGGGAGGAAAACTATCTAAAGTGTGAGTATCAAGAGCCAAGTTATTCTGAAGAGCAAGTAGAAGAGGGAGATAAAGAAGGAAGAGCAGGAAAATTCAATGGGAAGAAAAAGAAGCCAGAGTCAGAGTAAAGAAACCAGTCAGAACGAATTAACTCTTCCAGTCCACACCAGCTAACCGAACCTATAATGAATGATGCGTTTGGAGTTTATGTTCTAATAATGCCCGAGATGATCTTTTCCATGCAACTGTAATGTGAATGATGTAACTGCTACCAAGAAAAGAATTCTCTCTCAGCAAAACTGTTAAACTATTTTCACCATGCAAGTCTACTTCCTGGAGTGCTTCCCACCATCCACAACAGCTGCACTGAGGTACCACACTACACCCACAGGACAGTTAGGACTGCTACTCGCATTTTTGTTTATTTCTCCAATTTTTGTATTTTATGTTTGCTCGAAACGGGTCCCTACCCATACGCCAGGGGGCGTCACAACAAGCTAACGTCTTACCCTACCTGACTCCATGGGTAACACACAGTAAGAGCTGCCAAGATATTCACAACTGCTGTTATACTAGACCCAGATCTCTTTGAGCATTTATATAGGAGGAGCAGCAGAACCACTCTGACTACCATCTCAATTTACTCTCGATGCTTAACCTCTCCTGGGTCTGGGGCGCTGAAATTCTGCTGTGTGTGCAGGAGATCTGCACAAGGATTCGCCTCCATTGTCATTCAGTGGAGCTAATCAATTACATTTCCTTCCAAAATATGTCACATTCTACTTAGTTATGTGCCACAAAAGTCCAGCAGAAGACAACCACATTTGGAAGTACCTTTGAAGCCAATCATTTGGCACTATTGCCTATTTCCTATGAGAATATTGAATAAAAAAATCTTTTAGACCCAGATGATATATCTCAGTATATAGTGATGACATAACAACCAAGATCATACTTGGAAAGTATAAGGCTGGGAAATAGGAACGATGACCTACGAAGATATTTAATTGCAATTGTAAAGGGCTAAAAAATATATATCCATACCTTTAACCTGTATGTTGGCACCTTGCAGTGGTCTTGCCCACACTGTGCCACTGTTTACGATAAAATACTTATTTACTGAATCTTGAATGGAGGTGACTTGTGGAATGAAGAACGATGCTTCCTTGTCGAAGGTCCAATCAATGTATGAGATATCTGAAAGTAAGCACACAGCAATCGATACTTCACAGCATGTTACAGAAGAAAAGATCCACTGGCCTCGCCATATATTGTAGACCCAACTTTTTTTTTTTTAAATTAGCGTAATTATCTAAGAGCTTTTTAATATGTTTATCAACCCTTTCATAACCAGGGGTGTGTTGGGCCTTCATGCCCACAGCAAAATTTCACATTTTCCTCATTTTCTCAGTGTTTCAAGATAAGTTTGTTCAATTAATAATATTAACCCCTAAAATTAATCCTCTAATTCTCCAGCGCATAACGAAATTATATTTGCGTACCTTGTGTAGTGTGTGATGTCGCTATAGCGGTGAAAACAAAGACCCTATGCTACATCACGGCGTAACATCGCTGGTGTCTGCATTCCTTTATTTCAGCTCTGGGCGCTAACATACTAGTTATATGTACTATATGTGTGCAGATTGGTTGACTGGAAGGAGGGACAGCCCTGCAACCAATCAACGTTCGTCTTTGCACATTTGTTGTAGCTCTTCCTCTTGGAGGGCGTTGCTTATACTTTTGGTCTAGTCTGTGAAGACACAAGTCTGAAGGTGGTCCAGGTCTGATCTGTGGATGTCGGTCTTCTAGTTTCCTGTGTCTGGAGCAGCTCTGATCCTGGTGATTCCTGCCTGATCGGAGTCTTCAACCAAGCTAATTTTGCTCCATATACACTTTAACACTTTGCAGTCCTGGCCTGTGTCCTCTATTTCCAGCCTCTATTTCCTTTTTCCATCTAGGGAGAGTTAGGTTTGTCCTAAGTTTCTGTTGTTGAGCCGTCCTTGTTGGAACGATTGCCCTGCTTTTAGGCAGTCTACCCTTACTTTGGAGGTTTAGGGTCACATTTCCCCTTCCCATTATTTTGGTCCCCATTTGGTCTGTTTCATGTGCTCTTTCTGGTTTTGGACAGTTCTTTTGCTGAAACCTAGCCTTGTTCTGTATTTCTCTTGATTTAGTTTCTGCCTCTCTGCCCTAGCCCACCCTGCTGCTAATTGGGACTCTTTATAAAAGCCTGGCCTTGCCACTCCTTCCTTGTGTGATTATTCTGCTTCACAGCATCGTTTAGTCAAGCTCCACGTTACCTGCTCCTATTCCCTAGTATACATGGACAGGTATAAGAAAGCCATCCAGTTATCATATAATTTCTTACCCTTTGAATCAAATTTTTTGATCATATCCATCAGTTTGCGACGTGTCACAGTTGGCCGGAAGACTTTAGTCTCATCTCTTCGAATGCTCATGTATGGAGGGGTTGGATAAGTGATTTGCTTTACAGGAAACAGATAGTTTGAAGAGTAATTGTTCTTAGTTTGCGACATGTTTAGATTTTTCCTAGTTTGAAAAGAACGAAAATGGAAATGTTATATAATGTTCATAGTTGATGGGCTTTAATGGGTTTAGAACTAAAATGGATGTAGTGATGCAGCTGTCTACCTCTGTCACTGCCCACAGGTGCTTACTTTCTGCTAGTGACTGAGGTCTCCATTTATACCCTCCTCCTGCATGAGCGCCACCTGCTGAGTATTAATGGGATCTCGACCCACTTTAGGGCCTTTTCACACTAGAGCTTTGCTTGCCATTTAGCTGATCTTTCATGGGAACAGAAAACGTTTCAGTTTTCCAGCCCATAGAAAGAAAGAAAGCCTTCAGTTTCTATCCTTTTCTGCATTTTCCATCTCCATTCTATTTTTCACACTGGAACAAAGTTTTAGGCTACTATCACATGGGCGTATTGTCATTGCGTGTCGCGCACTATTTTCCGCGGTTGTGACGTGTAATGCCAAAAGCCCCCTGATTAGTATTGGGCCATTCACACCTCTATTTTTTTCATGCACGTATCACTTGCATGAAAACAATTACAGCATGTTCTATCCTGGCGCGTATTACATGTGCATACATGTCAAGATTGCATGTAATTGCGTACTTGCTGCATACCTGTGCGTGAGATTTCCACACGCACACCGGCATATGCGGTTGTGTGAGCCCAACTTTAAGGACAAAGCCTATTTTAACTATAAGTATGCAACAACTTTTTTTTTTTTTTTGGGGGGGGGGGGGTCATCTCCACTCTTCAAAAGTCTGTAGTTTTTAGTGGTACCATTTTTGGGTACATATAATGTAAAACGTTTATACAATTTTTGGAGGGCAGATAGAGAAAAGGCATTAATTCTGCCATTTTCTTTTTACAGTGTTACTCATGCTGCATAAATTACATGCTACGTTTTTTTTCCTGCGAGCTAGTACAATTACAACGATACCAAAATTCTCATTTTTTAAGGTTTTCCCACTTTTGCCAATAAAAGTAATTTGTTTTATTTTACAGTGGATGGCACTCTGTGAGGTCTTGCTTTTAGCATGACGAGCTGTAATTTTTATTGGTTCTACTTTTAGGTACATACAGTTTTTTTCATCTCTTCTATTGTGTTTTTTTGGGAGTCAAAATGAACAAAATAAGCATTTTGCCTCTGTTTTTTAGTGGGGGAGGGTTATGTTGTTTGCCGTGCGTGATAAATAGTGTGTTCAATTTATTGTACAGGTCATTACGGATATGATGATACCAAATATGTGGGTTTAACAAAAAAAAAAAATATATATATATATATATACACACACACATACACATATACACACACAAATATATATACACACAAATTGGAAAGTGCCCCTTAAGTTTTTTTTGTTGTTATTCTTTTACATGCTTTTTTATACACTTTTCTTTTTTTTAAATTTTTTATGTCCCTGTGGGGCACTTTAAGCATAAAAGCACGGATAGCTATGATTTCTGTACTGCACTGCATTAGCTCACAATAGCGATCATAGGCCATGGCAGGCCTGGACACCAGTGTATGGTGTCCGGTTGCCATGGCAATGCATCTGCCCTCCACAATAGCTGATCACATTACAGAGGGAGCACGCTCCCTCTGTGAATGCTTTACATGCCGTGATGTACCTTGATTGGAGCATGTAAAGAGTTACCAGAGTGGATCGGTGTTCTTACTGTTGCAGCAGGAGGTGAGCTATCTGCTGCAGCCAGCTCCTGCTACTAGATAGTGCGGACTCACTTCTGAGTCTACGCCATCAACAGGACATAAGTTTACATCCTGTTGCGTTAACTACTAACCTTCCAAGACATAAACTTACATCATATGGCATTAAGGGGGTAAGGTCATGTTGACCAAAAATCACGCATGGAAAAAATATCCAGTGCCCTTAGTCGTGGGAATTACAGACCTGGTTTTAACATATCTACCAAGCTAAACCCGTGCCACAACCTATACCATACCATTAGCAGCGAAAGAAGGCACCAAAATGCTACCCGACAGTGGAAAATAACGTAGGTCAAGAAAGGCAGTACCAAAATAATCCTCCACCACACTATACTGACTCAGGGGGTTGACAAATCTTTCATTCCATTGATTTTTCCACCTGTTCCCGGAGTGATGCCTAAGGGAACAACCACTGACCATTAAAACCCCCCAGAAGGGTTGCTATTAGAGATGAGCAAGCACGCTCGGATAAGGCAGTTACTTGAGCGAGCATCGCTGTTCTTGAGTAACTGCATTTTCGTCCGAGCAGGCTTGGGGGCAGTGGGGGGGGGAGGGGGGAGAGATCTCTCTCATTCTTTCCCCTGCTGCACCCCCAAGCCTGCCCGGAGGAGAATGCAGTTACTTGAGAAGAGCGATGCTCGCTCAAGTAACTGCCTTATCCGAGCGTGCTGGCTCATCTCTAGTTGCTATACATCCAATGCTCCTCAAAACTCAGTCATAGTAACTGTCTTTCTGGACCTCTTTACACCAGCTGTCATGACAGCTTAAAATGACATATGAAACTCTCATCCAGCCACTAGAACTTTAAAAGGGAGGATGGGATGTTCAGTAGTCCAGAGTTGGCACTGTAATGATGGGCACGTGACACTTCTTCAGCCTGGGATTGCAAAATAAATCTTTTTAAAATCTTTTTATGTGTATCAGAGCACAATCATGCTTGTACTGCTTGTGCTTATATTGTACCCAATCAAGTATATGGGACAAGTCTGTAGCATTCAGAATGGCCACCATCAATAATACAGCATTCTGCAGTACGAGCACAATCATGCTCCCATGAAAAGTCTGTGGTGCTCATATGAGTGCCATGGCCCCTTTCAATCACCTGATTGGCAAGGATCCTGAGGATGGACTATCAATTTTACAAGGTTGAATAACCCTTTTAACGCCTTTTGTATCTTCTACACTTCCACTACCTGCCCCATACTATCTAATAGCCCAAAACCCTTTCAAACTCAGTAATGGACGCTCCTACCTATGCTTTGCCCGTTCCGTCTCTCTCTTTTTGTCTGCTCAAGCAAAATTTCTGTAAGAACTTACAACTACTCAGAGCACTGCATAAGCGTTCCGATGAGTTCATCAGATTTTAGCCTCCTGTCCCTACTCCCGCAGCATTACATGTGAGGGACCAGCACAGGTTCAGGTATCATTCACATGTAATATCTTGCATGAACCGTGCCGTGCACATCTAGAGCGGAATTCTCTATTAAATCTCGTATTTCATTGTTGACTGAAACCAGACTATCACAGACTCTCCCAACCCCTCGACTTACCTGTTCCTCCTTGGCCCTTATTACCTGGATTCCTCAGTCTTTGTGTCTCTCAGACTATTTATTCGGATGGAAATATGTGGGTGTTACAGGCTTCTATTTATAGACTCATTCTCCAAAAGTCATGTCCTGGCAGACTGCAGCGCATTGGCTTAGAATTGTTTCCTATATGGGAGGCGCATTATTAGAGTTTCACAGTCTGATGTAAGTAAAGCGTAATCATTGTATCACAAAAAGTTATGCAAATTTGCAATAAACTTTTTGTCTCAAGTAATTTGCCTTCTTGGAAAACTAATCTATATATTATAGTGTACCTCTAGACTTGTGGACCCTAGATGCTGATAACCAGAGTCGCTAACGCAAAGGCTGGTTGCGGCTATGCGTTTGCTGGATAAGCTATTCCTCCCTTGACATAAATGTCATAATACCACTATACAATGCCACCACATCATGATCACTAATTACCACTATGCAATGACTAAATAATACCATTATGTTATTACTGATAAAAAAAATACTATACAAAGACCAATAGGGTACTGGTGCATCTTGTCTCCACCGGAACTATGGGTGAAGACATGGGTATGTCCTGGGGGAGTTATAGGGAATGCCCACAGCTCCCGATTGGCTACCTTCATGGTGGCTCAACACAGCAGCTGTCACCCATCGGGGTACGGGAAGGCAGAGAGCGGGAACAGCTTCTGTCAGAGGCTGGTGGATGCGAGGACACATTCCAGCTGAGGAGGGAGGCTGCTGAAGATACATTATTGTGGAAATGGGAGGCCGGCCACAGTAGTGACGAGGGGGGGACCGGAGCGGAGGTGATCTGCCGCTTATCTACCTGCAGTTGACTGCTGCGCTGGCTTTAACGGCCTTCATTCAGCTATGGTGAGAGCGGGGCCGGCTTCAGCAGCGCAGGAGGAGGGCCGGACCACAGATTTCCAGCGCAGATGGCAGTGTGGCTGGGGAGACTGACAGCAAAGGAGCCAGGAGCAGATAAGTGAGAGTGGCAGGGTGAGTGACAGGAGCCATGAGAGAAAAAGTGATAGGAGCCGTGAGGGGAGATCAGGAGCAGACAAAGGAGAGCGGCGGGGTGAGTGACAGGAACCATGAGGGGAGAACAGGAGGAGGACCAGAGCACACAATCCAGCGCATATGCACGAGTGCTGCCGGGAAAACACTGACAATGCAGGAGGCGGCAGTGGACAAAGGAAAACGGCAGGGTGGGTGACAGCAGCTGGGAGGGGAAATGATGGAACAGGAGCCGTGAGAGGAGAGATGATGGCAGACCCAGGGAAAGTTACAGCGCGGTTGGGAGTGGACATTGCATTCTGCCTGGGGTGCTTAAGCCAATCCACTGTTGTGGGCGTCACCTGGCCCTCCCCTAAAACTCAACCCAGCCAACCCAGGTCTCCACCCATAGTTCCGGTGGAGACAAGATGCACCAGTACTGACCAATAGTACCTCCATATAGTGCTAAATATCAGTTCTGCACAAGCGTTCCGCAGACACATACAGTACAGATAAATCCAGTGATCACTGGTGACGTATTCTCTGATTTGAGTCCTTCACTTTCCCTTTTCTTCATTATACATCAAACACCGCCATGATGACTTCTCTTGACAATGAACTGTCACTGCAGAATTTGCTGCCCAAGCAGCAAATTTGGTCTCCATTTTTTCAGCACCCTCCACACCAATCTTTTACACAAACTTCCCATCCTGCCACTCATTTAGTAAAGTGCCCCCAATACTGTACTCTGGAGATAAGGATCTCAAAAGTATTGTTTACCCCCCCCCCTCCCCCTCCCGAAACCAATTGTGCAAGACTGAATGCTCCTGCTAGTAATAGTGTAGTTTTATTGTTCCTGACTTAATAAAAATGTCACCTTAGTGCCCCTGACGTACTTAAATTAGCTGCACATTGTAGCCTCCCAGTGACCCCCAAATAGTAACAGTACCCCTTAAGTATTCCCCAACACAGTACAGTGCCCCTTTAGTGTTTCCCACATAGTAATAGCACCACCTAAGTAAACTCCAACACAGTAAAAGTACCCCCACCTCATAATAATGCCCCTAAGCAACTAATAGTGCCTTTTAATGCCACTGCACCCCCACATAATAATAGAGCCCTTTAAGTCAGCACCAACACAGTAAAAGTGCCATGAAAAAAAATGATATAATTAAAACTTACCTAAACCCGTTGCCCCGTAAACACTCTTCCAGCCTGTGACCTGCAGTGTCAGCTGCGCGGCACAGGTGGGTGCGATGACATCTATGTGTCAAGTCGTCCAGTGCTAACTCTCCCTTCTCAGCCATACTATTCAACTACTTACTTGTGTTTGTTTGAAAGTTCCAGGGCACAGGGGGCTACTTTCAAGAACACCAAGCTGTGCCCTGCCAACCAAGAAGAGTGCCAGGGAATCAAATGGGCACGCTTTGGCACAATATCATCCTGAAAGTAGGAGATAAATATATCTTGATAAAAAGCAATTAGTAAGTCGTCAATAAAGAAACAGGATTTCTCTTTTCTGCCATTGAGTACCCTGTGGAAAATCCACAAGACTAGACAAGCTAATGAAATCCATATACAATCGCCCCAAGGTGGGTTTTTAACCCTTTCAATGTCATAAATTCTGAATGTTCCAGACAATTTCTAGTGTAAAAAAGTTTAAATTTTTTGCACAGGCAGGTATTTGCGCAAACATGTGCGATTCGTTTTTTTTCCCCTGCTCCTGCCCTGACACTTTTTACAAAAATGTGTGGGGCTTGTCAGAAGAGGGTGTGACCACTTTAATCAACAAATGTATAATTTAGACAAAAATTGGCGTAAAAATATGCCAGAAACATACGCTAGGTCGGACATGGTATACATTTTTTCTAAGGCCCCCTGTCCACAGGCGTTGCGGTATCCCGTGGCAGAGATCAGGAGCTGCAGATGGATCTCCGCTGTCAGCCTAATCTGACAGATAGGCTGACCGCAGAGAATCGCGGCAATTCGCAGCATGCTGCGAATTGCCGGCTGCGAGTGGAGAATCGCAATAATTCTCTGCTCGTGGACACGTGGCCGGCGCTTTCCATAGCAACACTATGGAAAGCTTCAGACAGCGTGATTCGCCGGCGATTTACTGCCAGCGAAATCACGGCCGTGGACAGGAGACCTTAAGGCGCATGGAGGAGCCAGGGATGCACTGAATACATGAAGAGGGAGAAACTATGACAAACCTGTCGTCGGAAATGCAGGGCTTAGAAAAATTTCCCCCTTTGTCTTATGAATATTCAGCAGGTAACTTACTTGACAGATGGATTTAGAACCAGGAATGTATGTTCAACCCTTAACTGATTTATGTGACAATCCAACGACTCATGACTACGGAACTTTTTTTTTTGGCTATTGTATTTAAAATGTGATTATGTTTTATACATGCATACTGTATCTAATGAAAAAAAAATTAATGGACTCCAATAAAGCTTGAATTTACTTTACCCCAAGCGGTGAAAAAACTTTTTCTCTCTATCATGATTACTCGCCAAATCAAAGTACGAGCGGATGATATGCTGCTTGTAGTGAGCTGGTTTTCCTAATTCATCTCTTTAGGGTACTATAATGGGTTGCATACTGAGTCATACAACGGAAAGCGTCAATAATGAAAATTGGCCTAAAAGAGATCTTTCCACACAACAATATAAATAGGTATTATTTTACGACATTGTTTCCTCATTTCCTGCCGGTGGTTCACCTAACTTCCTGTTTTATGTTTATGGTTCAAAACGTAGTTAGTCAAGAAGGTTCACTTCCACAAAAACTGTTATGGTTCGAAAGGAAATTAGGAGGAGTGATCCTCCGGCCGTAATGACACAGAGAAAACATAAAAGTGAGCCTATTAAAGTGGAAGTGTTATATCAGCAAGCATGGGAATAGTTTTATAAAACCTTACAAAAGGAAAAAGAAGAACAATAAGAGAAAAGTAAAGGTGTAGAAGAGATAAAACTAGGGAGGAAGAAACACTAAAGAGTAAGCAAGAGATGAAAGAAGGAAATTAAGTGGGGGATCACACAGGGCGGATTTCCGCCTGCGGCCGCTAATCTCGAGATTAGCCAGCCATGTGGACGAGATTTCTCAGAAATCTCCTCCACACGGGACGGCCAATCCGCTGCGGCCGCGGCTTTGCCGACCACAGCATGTCCATTCTTTTTTCTTTCCGCTGCAGCCATGCTCTCCTCTATGGAAGCGCCGGCCGCAGCGGAAGAGCGAGCGGCCGGGCCGCTTCAAAGCCACCGCAGGTTTTTCCGCAGCGCTTCTCCCGGCGGAAATCTCGCGGTTTTTGCTGCGGCCAAATCGCGAGATTTCCGGCGGGAATCCGCCCAGTGGGAACCCACCCTTAGAAAGGAAAAGTAAAAAAGTGTAGTGCCCCCAGAGATGACCAGAATTTCATGTTGTATTAAACAACCCTATGATGGTAAAGTTCAACTTGATAGCCAGGAGTAGAAGGAAGGTGAATCTCAAAAATCTAACCATACCACCCAGGGGGAGTAAAAACTAGTGGAAGATTCATATAGTAGACCTAAGCTCTTCCATATGACTCACCAAGTCCAGGGCCTTGACCTACACCACCCTCGGGATAGAGACACTTTGTTTTAAGAATTTAGAAATAACTTGTCGTATGGCCATTATAAAATGCCTCAGAAGATCCTTTTTGTTCTGAGACAGGGAACCTGGGAATATAGAGAGAAGGGCCATCTCCAGGGTGATGTCTGTGGACAATCTGCATAGAATTTTATATAGCATGGAGATGGCTATAAGTGGACAATCCCACCAAATATGCAGCATCGTACCAGGGGTCGTAGAGCATCTCCAGCATAAGTCAGAAACTGATGGAAATATTATATGTATCTTGGAGGGAATCCTATACCAGTGTTCCCCAACTCCAGTCCTCAGGGACCTCCAACAGGTCATGATTTCAGGATTTCCTCATTGTTGCACAGGTGATGTAATTATTGTTGGTGCCTCAGACATTGCCACAGGTGTTCTTACCATAGGATATCCTGAAAACATGACCTGTTGGTGGCCCCTGAGGACTGGAGTTGGGGAACCCTCTCCTATACTGTTGGGACATAATTTTATTGTTAGATTCATGCAATCTACTGGAGACTGATATTTTATGTGTCAGTGTGATAGCCTTCGCCCAGAGTTCTCCAGCAAATGATCTCTCACATTATAAGCCCAAGTCTTCCATCTGTGTATCTTGCAGTAATCCATAGGTTAAGGAAACCACATGGGTTGTGGCCTCTGTAGAAATGCACAGTTTTTCAAAGTAGGTAAGCTCAAGGTCAATTTGGATATAGGTGTGAGATAGTTAACCCTTTCCAATCCACTGTCTGATGTCTGAAGACATTATGATTTAAGGCTGTATAGCTCCGATGTTAAAAGACGTCCGTCGGGGTTCTCTTACTGTATATTGCCAGCCTCTCTGCTGTCGGAGCCTATCAAGCGTGTCACCTCATGCAGTACTAGCTTCAGCCAGCATATAGAGCCGTTGTATTACAGCAGAAAAAGAGTAAGCCCCCTAGGAAAACCAGGATACAAATTGGATTGGAAAGGGTTAATATAACTTCATAACTTAAAGTATTACAGCCAATATTAATAATGCTTATTTGTATAGCGCCAAATTATTACGCAACGCTTTTGATGCGTGGAGAGCTCAATCAGGATGGGGTGGGGTGGTGCAGGAGGTATGGAGGCAGGGAGTATACATGATGGGAGTTGCTTCCTCCTAAATCTATTAGAGTCTTCAACCCCACAGGGCCCATCACATCCTTCACTCGAGAAAACAGTGTCTGGCTAAAAGATCAAGGAGGTATTTGTCATTGTGGATGGTATTGAGGGTTACCCACTAAAGGGATGAGGTGGCCTGGAAAAGAAACCATGTGGCCTTGTCTAGAAAACTTCCACCAAGACTTCAACAATGTAAGCAAAATAGACATGACCCCCCCCCCCCCCCCCCACACCCCTTCCCAGTCCAGCTTTTGAGAAATCCAGAACACTCCCCAAACTGGGACTGGGTTCAGAGCCTGTTTTATTGCTACCCACAGCTTGGTCGTGGAATGGTGAAAAAGATCCAGGATACAGTTAGATAGTCACCTTATGATATAAATCAAGATTGGGCAAGCCCCTGCCCTCTGCCTTTTAGACTGTCAGCAATCTGTAGATGAGGCGAGGCGTGAAGTTCCTCCAAACAAACCGGATTAACATTTTCCGTAATTTCTCAAGGTAAGGCTTAGGCATATCTCAGGGAATAGTCTTGCTTTATGTTTAGTTATTGCAATTGGAACAACAAGAGTGGGAGTTACACAATGATGTAAATCCTTATCAGGAAGTGAATGGTAAAATATAAGTAACTCCAGTGTGTAAGCGTAATACAGGATGTAGACATCATGGAATATTAAACAGGAAAAGTCTGAAATAATTCTACAGGTTATTTGTAGTTAATGTTATAACAAATTTCATAAGGTTAGTTTTTCCATAGGAGACTAAATAAAGGAGCTGCAAGAGACATAAGACAATCCACAAGTTTTTCACATTAAACACAATTAATAATTGGTTGTGATAAAACAAACTGTACTATACAAGTTAGAAGTCAAAAGTTCAAAAGGAATCCAGCAACCTTCTAAGCAGTATAAAACCTAATGGTTTGGTGTACGGCCAGCCTTGCAACCTATGTGGACACAGAGCACCAGCCACCAGCTAGTGCAGTGGGGAGCACCAGGTGGATGTAGTTGGGCTAATGCTCCCTTAGGATCGGCTGGCTACATGATCTTCCTCAAAATGGCAGTGTCTTGTGGAGCTGCATGATTCATCTCCCTCCTAGCTCTACCTCCTCACCTCTGATGCTCTAAGGCATCACTTTCAGCCCATTGATGCCTCAGCAACACGATCACTTTGCTCTGCTACTGTAATTATGTTATGAGCTTGGTTCTAGTATTGTATTTATGTTAACATCTTGGCTCTAATGTTCTATTTATGTACTGAGGTTGGTTAATACTGTATTTGTGAGCTTGATTCCTGTGCTGTATTTATGATATTAGTTTGGTTCTGGCACTGTATGCATGTTCTGAGGATTCTAGGACTGTATTTATGTTATGAGCTTGGCTCTGGTGTTCTATTTATGTTATGAACCTAGTTCTGCTACTGTAGTTATCCTATTTGCTTGGTTGTGGTATTATATCTATGTACTAAAGTTGGTTCATATTGTATTAAAGTTATGAGTTTGGTTTTGGTGCTGTATTTATGTACTGAGCTTAGTTCTGTTGCTGTATTTATGTTATCACCTTGGTTCTGGTGCTGTATCGTTTTTCTTATGATGGAGGGACGCCAAAGAAAAATTCTGCACAGGGTGTCATCTAGCCTATCTATATACTAAAATTGGTTCATATTGTATTAACGTTAGGAGTTTGGTTTTGGTGCTGTATTTATGTACTGAGCTTAGCTCTGGTGCTGTATTTATGTTATAACCTTGGTTCTGGTGCTGTATCGTTCTTCTTATGATGGGGGGACGCCAAAGAAAAATTCTGCACAAGATGTCATCTAGCCTAAGGTCGGCAGTGGTTTGGTATAACTCAAGGAAATTATTAATTGTGTTTACTGTATCTAGAAATGTTAAAGGGGTTGTCTATTCTGGCCATTTGTTAGAATGGTCCCCAACGATATGCTGATTATAGTGTGTTCCACTAATGAGTCTCTCATAGACCTGCTGTGATCTGTAAGAAAAACTGGCAGGAAGTGTTTCATTGTTCTGCAATCAATGGGCTGTTCATACAATGGATTAATATAGCCACTAACCTACAATGAGATAGAAACTGTTTCTCCATTCTAGCTAATGGATGAGAGTTCCAAATGTCGGACACTTCTTTATTAAAGGAGTTTACCAGGCAGCACCTGCTGTTCGTACTGGGATACACTGGGCTCAGAACAGATGCTGTTGCTCCGACCTCTGTTTAGTGGCCGGCGCTTGTAATTGCAGGTCAGCTCCCATTGTTTTCAATGAGAGTTGCACCTGCAATTATAAGTGCCGGCCACTAGAAAGGGGTCGGAGCAGCAGCATCCGCTCTGAAGTCCTATCCCTAGAATGACTGACTACAACCTAAAAAAAGCCTATATAAATTTAGTATCACCGTAATTGTACTGATCCACAGAATAAAGTCCATATATGAATTTTACTGCACCATCAACATTGAAATAATTAACACCCCCCCCTCAAAAAAAACACATTTGTGTTTTTCATTTCACCCCACTTTAATGGGGTTTTTTTCAAGTTTTTCGGTGCTTTATATAGTGAATTCAATGGTACTATTCATCCTGCAAAAAACAAGCCGTTATACTGCAGTGTTGATGGAAAAATATAACAGTTGCATACAAGTAATTGGCTGCCGCAGTCACATGTCCGTGTGACGGGATGTCATCACTGTATCTAGAAGAAGAGCCCAGCTGGGGACTGGCACCATCTGAACGGCAGATGTGGGGGATCAGGTGATGTGAGTAGGATTTTTTAATGCTTTTACACAGGACTGAGAAGATTTCAGTTTATTTTATTTTTTTAACCAGACTTCACCTTTAATCACAAACCCTACATATATTCTGAGAACTGTTTTGTAATAATTTATTCCTTGGTTTAATCACATAAGGGAAGATTTAAGGTTCCTCTTATAATTCAGCAAACTTGTCAGTTTTTAAGAGTTCTTAGAATTTTTGTTTTACAAAACTCCCAACTTTGCTTCACACATTGGCGAGTGCAAACAAGCTATAATTTATCTCCCCCCCTTCTAGAATACCTGAAGAAATGCATGAGCTTACAATGTCTGGCTATCAGCATCAACAGCACTACAGGAAGATCGGTCAGGACATTTTAAAGGGTAGGAACAGAATTGCAACCATTTTTTTATTGCTCCAATGCATCTACTGTAAAAGAAAAAAAAAAAGAAAAAAGTTTGCAGATTAACCCCTTGAGGACCAGGCTGTTTTGTACCTTAAGGACCAGAAACTTTTTAGGACTTTTACCCATATAGTGGTTTAACTGGGTATTATTGCACCTTCACTCTTCCGGAACTGGTGGGTGTGCACAAGGGTAAGGCTGTTTGACAGCTAGGTGACGCCCCCTGTTTCTGATTGGCTGCAGGGATAGCTGCATTTCCTCAGCCTCACAGGTGCTCAGTACTTCATTGACATCTCCCCTCCCAAGGCCACAGCCATTGTACAGCTTCCATTTGCTGCGGCGCCCTAAGTCCTGCCCCCGCTCTCACTATAGCCACCAGCCGTGCTGCTGACCCCACTGTCAGTGTAGCCGGCTACAGCTTCCATGTGCTGCGGCGCCCCTGCTCCTGCCCCCGCTGTGAGTGCAGCTGGCGGCGCCCTGCCAGCGGCCTTGTCCCCGCTATAGCAAGGTTGCTCAGGCGCCCATGCTGCTGCCCCCGTTGTTGCTGTAGCCACCGCTGCACTGCCAGCTGCGCTGTCACTGTGGGTGACGGCGGCCTTCTATGTCCCCTTATCAGCTCGCGGAGGCGCTGTAATTGTGCACGCCAAGTTCCCCTACTGGGACCGCTGTCACAGTCCACGGCGCACCGACCTTGGACCTTCTACTGCATTCACGCTGGGTGTCAGCGGAGACCCCAGTGCAATGTGGCCGCAGCTGAGAGGCCCAGGATGTCAGCGACATGTAATTACTCACTGCCAGGACCTATGAGGCCGACGCCGGGGAGCGCACCGTCCAACCAATCCAATAGAGGGGGCGTCTCCTGGCTGTCAAACAGCCTTCCCCTTGTCGACACCCACCCATCCGGTGGTGTCAAGGTAAAATAATACCATTTAACTGCCCTATTTTTTTTCCTTCAGCTACCAAAATTATTTTTGCTGCATTTTTTTTCATGACATAAAGGGCAAATTTTTTTATATCTATTTTACTGACTTTTTCCCCGTTTTTAGTTTTACTGGGGGTAAAACGTTAAAAAAAGATTTTTTTAACAATTATAGTTTTTTTTTAACTAGTATATTTACGCTAAAATAAAGTATTGTAATGGATTCCTCATTTTGTGTCGGACGTTTTGATATATAATATGTATGGTTTTGGATTACAGGATGCATACAGTGATGGTTTTGGTTGGCGTTGGCTTTGGGTTATTTTCTTTCAAATGTATATATTTTTATCTTATTCTGTAATTTTGTTTTACTTATTTATGCAATTATTTTTCTTACTATCTATGTCCCCCATGATGTCATATAAGACCTCTTGGGGACATTCACATGATTTTTTAATTTGACATTTTTTCACTGTAGCTGGGGCAATCGTAGGAGCAGCATCCATAGGAGTCCCAGTTACAGTGAAAACATCCCCCTGTAGTGACAATAGTCACTGGCAGAGCTGATCAGGCTCTGCTGGGACCCTGTAGCTATGCTGTGCCAGGGGATCCCGGTAGTCATGTGACTCGCGTAGTGGAAGAAACACTTCCACTTTCACTCTTTCGTACATAGCACTTATTCTGTCCTAAAGACAGGAGGAGGGAGAAGGAATTAAAAACCACTCGTACCTCCTCCTCTGAGTTATCAGCTGACAACCTGACCTGCTTCTGATTGATTGCAGAAACAGGGGCTTTAATTGATGAAATACTCTCATTGTAAAAAAAATTAAGCACCTAGAAGGAGTTGTTGTTTTGCTGCAAAGCTAGGCATGCATTTACACATCTGGCAGATATACAAATGATTAGAGTTGTGGTGTGATTAGATGAACGGTTTTGCCACCCGAGCCCCTAAAAGCGGTTCCACCTTTGGCCTACAAAAAGGCTTTCAGATGCTACTTGTGCATAGTGGACCTCCTTTTCACTCAGCTAACAGAGATGGAGAGGGGCGCATTAATGGAATGCGGGAAATTGTATGGTTGTATCGCCAAATTGCCGCCATCTGGGCTGTTCTGAAGAGACTGTTAGGAGGTGTTGGGACCAGTGGATGAGCAAGGACATGCAAACAAGACGATCAGGCTCAGGATGCCCTTGACAGACCACTAGTAGAAAAGATCACCTGAGCCGCTCCAGCTGTTTGGTTGTCTGCCATCCAGAGACAGGTGGCACCATCCTTTCAGGACCCTGTGTCCATCGGAAACATTTCCAGGCACTTGGCTGAAGGACAGTTAGCTTCACAGCGCCCATTAAGAGTACTGCCTTTGACACCCACCCACTATCGCCTTCATTTGCAGTGGTGTTATGAAGGATAAAACAGTCTGTCGGACAGGTTGATATTTATGTTCTTGTGGTTTGTTATTTCTTTAGATGTTACTTAGGTGATAGACAGACCACTATTTCTTACATTTAGGGACTCTATTGAGAGCAAGGTTGTACCGCTAGATTGGCGCATTGCCAATGTGGTACCAATAAACAAAAAGGAGTCAAGAAGAGAGCCTGGTAACTACAGGCTGGTGAGTCTCACTTCGATAGTTGAAAAAGTATTCAGGGGGTTTCTGAGAGATGCCGCTCATCAGCATGGGTTCATGAGGGGCCAATCATGTCAGCTGATGACAATCATGATCAACTTCTACAAATAAGAAAGTTCTAGGCGGGACCTGGGAGAATCTATTGAACTGGTATATTTAGATTTCTCTAAAGCATTTGACACTGTGCCGCATAATAGGTTGATCTTTAAAACGAGACAGCTCAGTCTGGGTGAAAACGTGTGTATCTGGGTAAAGAACTGTCTCGGAGATAGAAAGCAGAGGGTGGTAGTAAATGGTTCGTACTCTGATTGGACCACCGTTGCTAGTGGGGTGCCACAGGGTTCAGTATTAGGCCCCATTCTGTTCAATATATTTAGCAATGACCGGATAGAGGGACTGCACAGTAAAATATTGATATTTGCTGATGATAAAAAATTATACAAGGCAATTAATACAATGTATGGCTGCAGATGGACCTTGGTATAAAAATGGCAAATGGACCAACTGTATGTCAGCCTTAAGTTTCTCAACTAAATTCATAAATTCTCAATTACAGTTTCCAGCCATCAAATTCACTTTCTCGATGTAACGATAACGGTCATGGATGGCCGTCTACAGACGGATCTGTATGTCAAACCTAGTAACCGAAACACGCTCCTTAGCTTTAATAGCTGCCATCCTACAAATATGCTCCGTTCACTACCTTGGAGCCAGTTACTCAGAGTCAAAAGGATAGTGGATGAACCCCATGTGGATGACCGCCTTAAATCTATGTGTTATAAATTTGTACAAAGGGGCTATCCTCCAGCTCTAGTTGAGAAACTTAAGGCTGACGTACAGTTGGTCCCGCGCGATCCATCCTTACCAGTAAAATCAAAAATACTTGGCCTAATCGTGTCCCCTTTATTTCAATTTTTGAACCATTGAGTGGTCAAGTATGAAGTATTATTAGAAAACATTGGCCCCTACTTCAAACTTGCCATCCGGAGGTGGAGGACTTTAAACAGATACCAATGATGTGCTGCAAACGTAGCCTTAACATCAGAGACAAAGTAGTACTTACTAATAGAAATGCTACCTGTCCTACTACCAGCTATCCTTCTCTTATGGGGACATGCAAAGGCTGCTTCCCCTGTATGGGCTGCAGCAACCTTCTAGAGGGGACACATTTTTTCATCCTAGTACGGGACAAAAATTTCAGATTCGGGGCAGATATACATGCTCCTCTAGTTATGTTGTGTACATGATCAATTGCCCATGTGGTCTTATCTACATAGGAGAAACAATCAATTAGGTCAAAAAACGCATTTCTCAACACAAAAGTACAATTCGGACGGGCGAATTGGATGCTCCAGTGGCCAAACACTTTATCAAGGCGGGCCACTCGATCAGCGAGTTGCGCTTTCGCATCATTGATAGTGTACCTAAATTGATCCGTGGGGGGCGACAGAGAGTAAATTAAAGTATCTAGAACTTATGTGGATTTTTAAGTTGGATTCTTTACAACCATGTGGTTTAAATATTGAAAACAATCCGGTACCAATTTTTTAAACTTCTCTATCATGTATATGTTTTGTGTTTTTATCATTTTTTTAATTATTGCTCCCCCTCTTTCAGTATAGGTGGCCATGGAGGAGGCTATCAGTTTCTTCTATCATGAATGTGCCTGCATGACCCATATTTTTGCCCTTCTATAGTATTGAATTTTGGTCTGACTGAGCTACTCTCAATTGGTTTACTGCGCCCCGTTGTCCATCCGGAAGTGTGTGAGACCAAGTGACATGCTGGGACCACCTCCCAGCCTTTGTAGACCGCGCATGCGCGCCCCTGATTAGATGCGGCAGATCAAAACGCCATTTCCGGCGGCCACGTCATATCCAGACGTGAACCGCATATGTGTAATGGGTCTAAATGTGACGTATTATACGTCACTTTCGGCGGCCACGAGAGGACATACGTCACATCCGGCGGATGTTAGCATAGATGGACGCTGTTTGCATCCATCCCCATGATGCTCATTGTTTTTTCAAACAACATACACCTAATGCCTCCTTCCTCTAGCCAATACTATACAGGTAAGTAAGGGTGGTCACAGGGGTTGATCGTTTTTTGGTGTTCTGTCACAAATGGGTTTCATATATATGTATGTTAGTGCCTCTGTATGTTTATGCTTGACAAAGTCCGCTGTGCCGGACGAAACGTCACAAGTGCAAGTATTCAACTGATAGAGTTTTAACTAATAAAGATGAAGTTTTGGATTTAACTTATACTATGACCTCCTGAAGATTCCTACAAGTTGCTGCTTACTTCCTTTCTTTTGGATATTGGCTTTTGGGATCCTTGGAGTCCGGATCTATTGGTGAGCCTGCACCCCTATGATATAGCTTCTTTCTCCCCCACTGTTGTGGTTATCTGGAGTGCTGCTGTGACTCTCTTCTTGTCTGAATTTATAAATACATTAGAGGACAATGCAAGGATCTCTCCCATGATCTGTTTATACACAGGACTGTGACGGTAACAAGAGGGCATCCGCTACGTCTAGAGGAAAGCAGGTTTCATCACCAACACAGAAGGGGGTTCTTTACTGTAAGAGCAGTGAGACTGTTGAACTCTCTGCCTGAGGACATGGTGATGAAAAAATAAAGGAGTTTAAGAGGGACTAGATGTTTTTTTAGAGCAATACGACATTACAGGATACAGACATTAAATAGTCAGAAGTGTTGTCGATAAAGGGCATCTTCCGACTGCCGGACTTGAAGTCAGGAAGGAACCTTCTCGGAACAGTGTTGATCCAGGTATTATTCTGATTGCCATTATGGAGTTGGGAAGGAATTTTTTTCCCCAGTGTGGGGTAAATTGGCTTCTGCCTCCTTATTTTTTTTTTTCCTTTTGGATCAACATGAGGGGGAAGGGCGAAAGCAGGCTGAACTGGATGGACATTATCTTTCTTTGGTCTAGCATACTATGTTACTATGTTTGGTCGTTCGTTTGTATTCCTTCAGTGTATTCCCTATCACTGCATTTTACCCTGGTGTTTGTTAAACTCTCTATGTCCAATTGCATTGCCTGGGTCATTATTTAAGTCTACTTCTGGTTCTGGCTGATTATTTTCTCAGTCTTTGTGGAGAGAGGACGTGTTCGTGGTGGTAAGAGTTCTGCTGTAAACCTAAGTGGTGCTTTTGTTTATTGATTAGTGTTTTCCTTCTTTTAGTTACTAGAGTTAGTTTCCGAGGCATGAGATGTGGGTCCGCCTTTGTCGAGGTGATAACCTCGCTTTTAGGCGGGGCGGTTCTTGTCCTAGTAGTCAGGTTGAGGTTGTCCCTTCCTCCTTTTGTTTAGATTGTATGATATTTTTCTCCATTCTGCACTCTGCTCCCTGTGTGAACACAACCTTACATTCATCCTGGGCTTGCTGCGTCTTAGGCCGCCTGCAGACGGGCGGGTCGGATCCGGCGGCGAGAATTCTTGCCGCGGGACCCGACCCGAGCTCTTGCAGGGACCAGTGCGTACTCACCCGCGCCTGCCGGCTCCGGCTGTTTGATTTGCGGCTTGCCGGGCAGCCGGCGCATGCGCAGACCAGAGCCGGCGGCGGGTGAGTGACATTTCTGTGCGGAGCTCTGCGAGCCCCGCACAGAAATAGAGCATGTCGCGATTTGTTTGCCGCGCGATATTCCGTGCGGCCAAATCGCGGCCGTCTGCATAGGATTGCAGTGGAAATTCCGCAGGAAATCCGGCCGCGGAATTTCCGCTCGTGTGCAGGCGGCCTTACGCTCAGGGTGAACATGACACAGGCAGCTTTTGGATGACTTCACTGATTTGTTGGAATCTGAAAGTACCGATAAAACAAGTTGTTGGGTAATCTCTATAATACCTTTCACTGTTATACACCAACATATTACGTTTCAACAGTTTTTTCAACCTTTGCTTTCTTATGCAGCACAGTGAATAACGATGCTGCATGGGACTGGGGGCGGGGCTTAAGGGATCAGCGAGCTAGATGGGGGGGAGGAGCTAAGTAAGGAAGAGGAAGGAGAAGACAGGAAGAAGAACAGAAGGAGAAGAAGCGTGGAGGAAGAGGACGGAGCCGAGCAAGACGTGGATTACAATTGCATGGAGTAAAAGAAAGCTATAAAGAAAAAGACTGAAGGCAAGAAAGTTGAAGAAGAAGAGGAGAAAACCGAAGCGGCTAACGAATAGCGGAGGTCGGGAGTCGTTAGGAGAAGATAAGAAGAGGAGAGTCGGCGGGAGAACGAAAGAAGAGGAAGATGGAGAACCTGAAGGCTTTGATCCAAGCGGCGGTCGCACAGGATGGCACCGGCTGGCTGCAGGAGATATTGTCAAGCTGCGAGACGGCGGGGCCGGAGGAAGCAGGAAGACAGCAGAGCGGAGTCAGCGAAGCGCCGCCGGAGGCAGAAGAGCAGTTGCGGGGAAGACCGCAACGAAGAAAACAGCCGCCAGCGAGGCTCAGCCCGAGCCCAGCGAACAAACGCCGCGGTCAGCGAAGCAGCCGAGTAGAGGAGAGAGCGGCGGGAGCCGCGAGCGCCGGGAAAAAGATGGCGCCAAATTCAAATCCAGTGGCGGGAAAACGGCCCGCCACGAGGCAGCGCTCACCGCCGGTGAGCGGGAGGAGAAGAAGAGACACCTGCCAGGAGGCAGCAGCAACAGCAACCATTGCAGCAGATGAACAGCGCGCGTCTGGGCGCAGGACATCGCAGAGAGGGAGAGGTGAGCCACGGAGTGCGGCAGAAGTAGGAAGGGACACGCGGGGAGGGCGCGTACCCCACCAAGAGGTCAGAACGCCACAAGCAGGAGGCAGCACAGCACAGACGAGGAGTCAGAGGGGGAGGGGGGTAAGTACAGGGGGGAATAGATTGCAGGCAGTATCCCCAGTTAGCTCGGCCAACAGCAGCGCAGCGAGTAGCCCTGGCCCCGCATTGTTACCCCCGCGGAGGAGACAACGGAGGGGGAGTACCCCTTCTTCGGGGTCATGTAGCATCACCCCTGAGCCCCATGCATCTAGCCACACGGCCGATAGACATAGCCGACCCCCCAACCATCATAGGGATAGATCCGAGGCAGCCCCGTACCGGGGGCAGCCGGAGGTGGTATACCCCACCCAAACACAAAGCAGACACGTTTACCATGTTCCGCCACCCGCTTCGGCCACTCAGCGCCGTTGCTATGTTAATCCCCGTTACTTGGACCCAGTGTTACAAGAAACGCTGGGTTACTCTTCACAAACGTCCGACAACCGCGCTAGCAGTAGCCGCCAAGGGCAGGGCGCCAGGCGTAGGCAAAGAGATAGAACCAGAGCGCTAAGACAGGAGGCAAGGCGTTCCAGGCAGCTAGAGCAGGCGAGTAGAGCTTCCAGTAGCAGCAGTGGTAGGGCGCAAGGAGTAAATAGGGTAGAGAGGGGCAGTTTAGAAGAAGTAACAAGACTCTCAGAAGACCAGCGCTCAGAAGACCAGCGTCATACGCTTCACTCGCAGTCGAGGCGACATGGAATGGAATACAGGAATTACAAAAGCCACGGCCACACGCAAGGACGGTCAAGCAGACACCAGCCTGGTGTGGCGCCACAGCAAAGGGCGCAGGAGGCTACGCGCACGGTCAGTCGGGAGCCCACGCCCGATCAAAGGATTCGCAGGAGGGATACAGCTGGGACATCACCCTTGGCATCGCCGGAGGTCGGTCGAGCTGGTGAGTTATCATTGCATAATGCTTGGTGTAATGTGATGGATCCCGCAAAGGGTGCGGATAAACAAGATTTGGTCACGGTATTAAAATCTTTGTTGAGCAAGGTTGATACGCAAGAAGGGCTTTTAGTGTCCTGTGGTTCACCAGGGGGCAGAGGCCCGCCTGTGAGTGGTGTTGCTGGAAGCTCAACCCGGTGTACGGAAAGTGACCCAACGGAAGGTTTAAAATATTATGATTCAATGTTTTGTGGTGTTGCCCCGCTAGGGGTAGGTTTGGCTGATGATCTGGTTGAAAAAATTAAAAAAGGTTTATATGTGGATATTTGGTCCTTATTATCAGCGGACCATGTGATGGTAGATAAGGAACGGTTGTCGGAACGTGGTGAGAAGAAGCCAAAAATTGCAAAGACGTTTGGGAACTGGCTTCAAGCGTATTTGGTGTTGGCCCATGTGGCGTGTCAACATCAGCCTGCCAAAGGACCGGAGTTGATGGTCTATCTCAATACCATTTACAGCGCCTACAAGCTGCACGGTGGGTCAGCTTGGTGGCGTTATGATGAGGACTACAGGCGTCGGGTTTCGGGTATGAGCCACATAAGCTGGGCCACAAAAGCAACTGATGTGTGGATTCAGCTTATTCTGGCGCAAAGGCCCGCTAGAGCGTCCTTTCCTACGGGAGCCGCGGGAGGCGGGCAACAGCCCTCCGCGGCTGCTCAGAGACCCAATGGCTCATGTTGGCTCTACAACGAGGGCCATTGCAGGTTTTATGCCACCTGCAAATTCCGGCACGAGTGCTCGGTTTGCGGGGGGCAGCACGCAGCAGTTCGCTGCTTCAAGAAACAGAGAACGACTGCCGCAGTGGGTGGTGCCGGTGGAGCACCGAACACCGGTGAAAAGCCGGGTCCTGGATCTGTGGTTAGACAGATACCACATGAAACAGGCGGCAAAAATTCTTAAGGACGGTTTTTCAATCGGTTTCGTGATCCCGTTTGCGTTTTCACCCGCGTCAATGTTCGCCCCTAACCTGAAATCGGCGTTGGACAATATCCATTTAGTCAAAGAAAAATTGAGTAAGGAAGTCGAGCTCGGCCGCATGGCCGGCCCTTTCGAAGCGCCGCCGTTTACGAATTTGCGGGTGTCCCCCTTGGGTTTGGTACCCAAGAAGGAAACCGGGAAATTCCGCTTAATACATCACCTATCCTTTCCAGCGGGGGATTCCGTCAACGACGGAATATCAAAAGAACAGGCTACTGTTTCTTATACGTCATTTGATTCCGCGGTTCGCTTGGTAAGAGCGGCGGGAAAAAGAGCCCAGTTAGCAAAGACGGACATTGAGTCCGCCTTCCGATTGTTACCAGTCCATCCCGATTGTTTCCACCTCCTGGGATGTCGGGTGGACAGCCAATTTTTTATCGATATGTGTTTGCCGATGGGATGCTCCATTTCATGCTATTATTTTGAATTGTTTAGTTCCTTTTTAGAGTGGGTACTCAAGTATGAGACGGGCATCTCATCGGTGATACATTATTTAGATGATTTTTTGTTCGTCGGGCCCGAGAACTCGGGAAATTGCGTATTTTTGCTTAAAACCTTCCAGGCCCTCATGCTGAGGGTAGGGGTTCCGTTATCAGAAGAAAAAACGGTGGGCCCCGTGACCCGGATCACATTCTTAGGAATCGAGATCGACTCTGAGGATATGGTGTTCAGGTTACCAGTGGAAAAAGTAGCCAGGTTACACCAGACAGTCAATGAAGTTGCCAGCTGCAAAAAAGTCACGCTGAGGCAGATTCAGAGGCTGGCAGGTTTGCTTAATTTCGCGTGTAAAGTCATCCCTATGGGACGGGTCTTCTCAAGAAGACTGACGTTAGCTATGGCGGGGGTACGGGAACCCCATCATTTCGTGCGGGTTACACAGGGGATGAGAGCGGACCTACATATATGGAAGGTGTTTTTGCAATCCTTCAATGGGCAAGTGATGTGCCCAAAGGAGGAGGTTACGGGTAGCGACATATGCCTATTTGCGGACGCGGCCGGGTCGGGAGGTTTCGGTGTTATTCTTCATAACCATTGGTGCAGGGAACCCTGGCCAGTGAGTTGGGTGAATAGAAAATGGACCAAGAATGTGACACTATTGGAGTTTTTTCCGCTAGTGGTAGCATTGGAACTGTGGAATTCAGAGCTTCAAGACCGCAAGGTCTGTTTTTGGTCTGATAATACGGCGGTGGTGCAGGTGATCAATAGGCAGACCGCGGGGTCTCCGCCTGTGTTGGCATTGTTAAGACATGTGGTTTTGAGATGCCTGCAGAATAATATTTATTTGCGAGCCAGGCATGTTCCGGGTCATGACAATGGAGCGGCTGACGCACTCTCTCGTTCACAGATGGAGGCGTTCAGGGAACGGCACCCACAGGCGGAGGCCGAGGGGGTCCGATGCCCTCCTCACTTATGGGATCTGGTCGAGCAGAGTTGTTGAAGCTGGTGGAGGCATCGGTCACGTGTGCGACGTGGAAGAGTTACAATTCTATATGGTTAGAATGGATTTCATTGGCAGGCGGTTGTGTGGCCGACGGTGAAAGGGCGCGGGCGGCCACGCTTGATTTGTTGTTAGATTTACGGAACAAACATCGGTCGGTTGGAGCAGCTAAAAAATATTTAGCGGGAGTAGCCTTTTTGCTCAAACTACATGGTAAGACGGACGTTACTAAAGAGTTTATTTTTCGCCAAATAATCCGCGGTTGGAAAAAAGATAAGACGCATATTGACAGACGACGGCCCATTACGTTTTCCATGTTGATTAAGCTATTAGAATTGCTGGAAAGCGTGTGCGTTAATAGTTCGGAAGCGTTGCTATTTAGAGCGGCTTTTTCGGTGGCGTTTTTTGCTGCATTACGAATTGGAGAGCTGGTCCCGGCGAGTAAAAATAAGCCTGGCGGTTTGCGGCATAATGATGTTATTTGCTCGGGTGCATCACTACGTATATGTATCAGAAAGTCCAAGACGGACATTTATGGAAGAGGCGAGTGGATAGCAATTAATAGCCTTGGAGGCAGGTGGTGCCCGGTGAGCACGGTCAGAGAGTATATGAGCTCGCGCAATATTTGTGACCAATTTTTCGTTCACGCGGCAGGCGACCCCCTCACCCGTTTTCAGTTTACGGCGGTTTTCCGTTCAGCATTACGCACAGCTGGTTTGGATGTGTCCGAGTTTGGTACGCATTCGTTTAGGATAGGTGCGGCAACCATGGCAGAAGCACATGGTATGCGGGAAGAAGATCTGAAACGGCTAGGTAGATGGAAGTCGCAGGCCTATAAATCATACATTAGACCGGACTTAATATTATAAAAAAGCGAAGTGGTATGATTTTGGCCTGGTAAGATGGCGTTTTTTGCGTTGTTTGGTACGGGTTTTGGTTTTTTGTTTTTGTGTGTTACAGCTGCAGAGCCGTGGAGAGTCTGGATTATCGGACATTCATTCGTGTACTGGGCCGAAAGGAGAGCAGCAACTCGGCCATTAGGAAGGACTCTAGGAATGACGGACACTGTGGTAAATTGGTATGGGATTCGAGGACTACAATGGCCAAGGTTGCTGCAGATCGTGACGGAGATTAGCAGGTGGACCCCCCGGCGAGTCATCCTGGTCGTGCACGCCGGGGGGAACGACCTAGGAAAAATAAAACTAGGCGATTTACTCGCTCTAATGAAACAGGACTTACTCCGTTTTCGTGAGTGCTTCCAAGAATCCGTGATCGTATGGTCGGATATTATCGCCAGGAGATGTTGGAGGGGGGCAAAGAACCCCGAGGCGATCGAAAACGTCAGGAAAGTGATCAACCAAAGGATTTCGAAATTCGTGCAATCCTTGGGAGGAATTGCTGTACGCCATTGGGAGTTGGAGGATAGAGAGAAAGGTGCGCTGCGAGATGACGGAATACACCTAAATGAGGTGGGATTGGACACATTCCTGTCCGGACTGCAGGATGGCGTGGAAGCTGCCTTAGTTCGGGTCCGTGGGGTGGGGCGGAACGCGCCGTAGGGATACGGCGCGTCCCGTATGGCCTTGAACTTTCCATGCTGGAGAAGAGGAGGGTTTACAAGCCCAAGGAAAGCGGGCTTACAAACGTCCTATGGAATAGTTAAAGCTAAAATCAGTTTAAACGGGTTGTAGCATGGGAAGGGTTTATAGAGTTAAAATAGTTAAATTAAATAGTAGAGGTTAAATATTTAATAAAAGCTGTGGCCTACCCCACATTTTACACACAAGAAGTCTCCGGGTAAGTTTTTGTTACTAGTTAAGCGAGCGTCAGTCAGGTTGATGCCCCCAGTCTCTTATGCAGCACAGTGAATAACGATGCTGCATGGGACTGGGGGCGGGGCTTAAGGGATCAGCGAGCTAGATGGGGGGGAGGAGCTAAGTAAGGAAGAGGAAGGAGAAGACAGGAAGAAGAACAGAAGGAGAAGAAGCGTGGAGGAAGAGGACGGAGCCGAGCAAGACGCCCACCCACCCGCCCGTGAGATGGGTGAGGAAAGACTTTATAGGACTTTGTATGTTCGGAAGTTGTCACAGCTGTGGTTGGCCTTGAACTTTCCATGCTGGAGAAGAGGAGGGTTTACAAGCCCAAGGAAAGCGGGCTTACAAACGTCCTATGGAATAGTTAAAGCTAAAATCAGTTTAAACGGGTTGTAGCATGGGAAGGGTTTATAGAGTTAAAATAGTTAAATTAAATAGTAGAGGTTAAATATTTAATAAAAGCTGTGGCCTACCCCACATTTTACACACAAGAAGTCTCCGGGTAAGTTTTTGTTACTAGTTAAGCGAGCGTCAGTCAGGTTGATGCCCCCAGTCCAAATTCCAGGCTTCAGCCCGTCAATAAGGATCTCACTGTAGTGAGCGCTATTTAATGTCGAGCCCTTTCCTGATAATAGTCCAGTAATTGGACTTGTGAGTCACAAAAAGCTGTAAGCATCAATTTTACTACTGACAGTTGGTTTTTAAACTTTTGGGCAAGCGTACGGCTACCTTTTCACGCATAACACTTGTACAACCACTTTTGAACTTTCCAATCTATTTGTAGACACTACGTTGCAGCAAAATACTGTTCATATATTGTGCTGAAAGTCTTTGATGGATTTTGACCCTTTACACTTTTAGACCATAAAAAACAGATTACGGAATGGTGCAAACGGCAAGCGAAGCAGCTATGGTTAATGTCACAGCTGCAACAATGGAATTAACCTAGCAACTTCAAATCTGTGCAGCAGTCATAAGACAGAAACCATGCCTTGAGATGCGCGTAAAAACGGCAGGGCTGCCAAGAAGAACGCACATGCAAAGCACTGCAGAAAAATATTGACTCTCCCATGTATAATGTTGGCAATTATAGTTTATTTCCTATAAGTAGGAAATGGCTTAATAAAACTCAATGTGGTAGATTTGTCAAAACAGAAAAAAATTGAGGTTCACAGATTAACAAATTGGAGTTGGAATATGACTGGTTGGGTAACTCCACAACTTTTGCGTTACACTTTAAAAAAAAAGTTATTTTAAAAAGGAATTCTATCACTTCACAAAGCTGAAAATCTAGTTTTAGAGGCTTTTTTATACATTGATGTCACTTCTATAGGACCAGTGCATCAGATTGTATTGACTTGTAGAATCTCCAGTTACAGAACATTTCAGATATCATCATTTTTGGATGACTTCACTGATTTGTTGGAATCTGAAAGTACTGAAAGAACAAGTTGTTGAGTAATCTCCATAATACCTTTCACTGGATTAATGCACTTCGACAATTATTACTTGATTGTCACCACTCTACTGCTCCAAGACATAAGAGTAAGACTATGAGCATTTCTCCCGCAGGAATCTCCGTGCGGTCATTCCGGGAGATTTCTGTGGGATTTCAGTCAAGTGTGAACCCAGCCTAAGGGCTTTTACCCACTAGTGTTTTTTTTCAACGTGGCGATATCGCTGCATTTTTTTTTCAATGGGACTTTCTAATGTTAAAATCGCATCGCACAAAGATCGCAAGTTTGTGCTTTTGTGATTTTTGTGTGATGCAATTTTAAAATTAGAAAGTCCCATTAAAAAAAACGCTAGTGGGTAGAAGCCCTAAGGGTGGATTCACACATTAGCGATGTTTTCACTCATGCGATATTGAGAGAACAAAAAATCGTGGCATGCTCTATCTTTCTGCAATGTGCGATTTTTTTTTTTTTTTATCTCCCATTTTTTACTATGGAGCCTCTTTTTTACCACATCACAAGCGTTGTGATCCAATTTTAACATTAGAAAGTCCTATTGACTTTCACAAAACAACAGCAACAAAATCACGCAATAAAAACATGCCCAAAAATTGCGTGTAGAAGCGATGATTCTGCAGAAAAAGCGGCGCTGACGCTCAAAAATCGTGGGAAAGAAGAAGCGATTTTACCACGATTTTCTTGCAGCAAAATCGCAATTGCCTGTGTGAAACTAGCCTTAGTTCAAGTTGTGTAACATCAGGATTAGGCAATTTGCAGTTCTCCTTTGTTTAATCAACATGTTTTATGCAATACAGTTCATGGATTTGGTCACTCTGGCTGCAGGTATTAATCTTGAGGGTACATTTACACAGAATTCGTGTGGATTATCCATAGCGGAAAATTCTGTGGCAAAATCTGCGGACTGCAACATCTACAGCGCTCTCATCACCTCTGAAAACTTTGCTCTGCCAGCACCAACGGTACAGCACACCCTGTCACCTGGCAGCCATTGCTGATAGCTCAGTACTACAGAGCCCGAGACAGTGGCAGAAGGCGCGGCTGAGCCCTGGCAGCCGAAGGGAGATAAGTATTTTTATTTTTAACACTATTTGAAAAGGCTTTTCTGGGAAGGGCTTATGAAGCCCTTCCCTGAAAAGCCATTGATGGCTGCCGGGGCTCAGCGGCGACTTTTGCAGCTGTCTCCGCCTCTGCAGCGCTGCTAAGCTATCAGCAGGCGGGGATTTAAAATCCCCGCCTGCTGGTAGCTCTGATTGTGATTGGCTGAAGCACTTCAGCCAATCACAATCAGAGCTACCAGCAGGCAGGGATTTCAAATCCCCGGCTGCTGATAGCTCAGTACTACAGAGCCGGGGACAGCCAGGAGAAGGCGCAGCTGAGCCCGGCAGCCAAAGGGAGGTGAGTATGTATTTTTTTTTTAGCACTTCTCTTTGTTTTTCAGGGAAGGGCTTATATTTAAAGCCCTCTCCTAAAAAACATTTCAGGGGTGCCGGCAGCAGGATCCTCCACCGCAGCTGTCATGTGTGACAGCTGCTGTAGGGAATCCGTTATTTCCTGCAGGGATTTAGAATTCCTCTGCTGCATCTGTCAGAGATGTGGCAGGTGCAGCAGGGAATTCTTTTTCCTTGCGGGGATGCAGGAAACATCTGCAGCACGTGGCAGATGTGTTCTGCATCCCCACGGGACATGGCAGCGATGGAGTGTTTTTGTTTGTTTTTTTACACTAAAATTCTTCTTTTTCAGGGAAGGACTTATATGTAAAGTCCTTCCCTGAAAAAGAATGCAGGGGTGCCGGCAGAGCATTGTTTTCAATGGAGCCACCGACAGCAGCCGCGGCTCCATTGACAACAATGCGTGCATTCCCTGTGGTACACGCATGTCCTATCTTTGCAGGCACGCACCTGTAAAGAACGGACATGTGAACAAACCATAGGGAATGCATTGTTCTAAATAGAAGCGTGTGTATGCACGCACAAAAACACACTCGTGTGAACCCACCCTAACTCCATTAAGTCCTAAGAGCTCCCAAAACACCCATCGTGTTCCATTGTATCCCCCAAAATATCTGGTTGTGATCAAGGCTGGATGCAGTCAGTACTGAATTACATCTCACCTCACTTGCCGTAGAAACAAATCTTCTGCTCCGTCACAAACACTGGGGCAGATGTGCTATTAAAAATTTGCACAAATTTTAGCAGGAAACTGTCCTATTTGCTTCACAGCACATTTATGATGTGCTTTAGACACTTGTTCCGCTACATCCAAAAAGTGGACGTGGCTTCGTGTAAAAGCACATTGCTTAAATGTAACATTATGTGCAAAAACTTGTGCCAATTATGTCACAAAAGCTGTCATAAACTAAGCCAAATAATAGGTGGTATACAGTTAGACTAGACAGTCTAATGATGCGCCAGATTTATCATCCAGCGAAGACACAGTGATAAACTGGCCCTTTTTCAGACTGTCTAGTCTGTTTGTACTAACTATTCGATAGTATTAGCAAATTTGCCCCAATGTGTCAGAGATTTCTAATCCTCTAGGGCTGAGAGTGCATTCACACGGGCCACAGTGAAAATGTCGGTCGTGACTCGCAACACATAGCACACGCACATCCTGCCCATGTGCCGTGCGATGTGTGGGGCAGCGCACAGCTGTACGTTTCATTGTTGTGCGACACTCACAACAAAATAAAACATGCTGCGATTTTTCCAGCTTACTGCATCGCTGCGAGAGAAAAATCATCCATTGCAAATATGGGTTGCATTTTCGTTTTCGCAACAAGGAAACACGTGATTTTCTTGCCCGTGTGAATGCACCCTAAGACTTCCTTCACTCAAACTTTTTCGGTGGTGCTTATAGCCCCTAAAAATGCATATAAAAAAGCCAGTGATTTTTTTTCTAACTGGAAACGCATTTTGGAGGTGTTTTTTTTGTGGTTTTATACTCAAATCTCCCCCTATTTTTTTTTACAGGGAAATAGAGTGAAAAAAACACCACTAAGGGCGCCCACCCACTGGCGTTTGCGATTTCCGTGCGTGAAAAACGCAGCGTTTTCCGCACGTTTTTCGCGGCGTTTTTGCGGCTTTTCCGTTAATTTCCATTGACATTCATGGGTGCATTAAGAGAAAAATAAGGACACATATGCAACTGACAGTTCCTATGTTAAAAATCGCAACAGACCAAAAAAAAAACGCCAGTGGACAGGAACACATGTTATCTCTATGCCTGTGCAGGAAAAACGCAAAACGCAAACGCAGGTAAAAAAAACGCCAGTGGGTGGGCGCCCTAAGGGTGACTACCCACTACAGTTTTTTTTTCACTGCGAAATTCGCAGCGTTCTTTTTTTCTGCAGGGGTCTATGGGACTTGTAATGTTAAAATAGCGATCGCACAAAATCGCAATTTACCGCGAAATCGCGATTTTAATATTACAAGTCCCATAGACCCCTGCAGAAAAAAAGAACGCTGCGAATTTCGCAGTGAAAAAAAAACTGTAGTGGGTATTTACCCTTATAATGCTGTGTGTGAAACAACCCTTACGGCAAGCGTATTTTTACTGTGTATTTGTATTTATCTTTATAGCCGTGTTTTAAAAAGACAGTATACGCTATTTTTTTTCTTTGCATTTGCATTCATTGGTTATGTTTTGTATTATGCAAATATGGATCATATTTGCCCAATAGAAAATAAAACCAATGACAGCAAATATGAAGGCAAATACAGTTCAAATAATTATGACATACTGATGCCATGCGGTTGTGATGTCATCTGTAACACATTCATATTACGGATCTGTATTATGGACGTTAAAATATTTACAATATGTTTGTGTGGAACTGGTCTTATTGTGAGATAATTCACTGAAACTGTCACAATTGTCTGGTTTGCTGGTTTTTAGATGTGTGTGTGGTTAGTTTTCTAGAGGTCCACCTACCACTGTTTTATAACCTGCCTTATTTTCAGATCATAAAAGTAAAAAGTGTTCTGTGGGGATAAACCCTCTCAGTTGATTATACAAGTGCATGAACTGTACAGAATGTAAAGCATTTGTGGTGTCGTGCAGCAACCAAGACTCGAGGCTCACGCTGAGGAGCTGGCGGGGGTAGAGGTGTCACTTGTCATGGTGGCTCTACCAGACTCCTCCCCGGAGGGACACATGCAACCTCAGCCAAAGTAATGTTAGGCCTCTTCCAGGCAATGCTGGGACAGCGGTTACCTGTATAGGGATGTGTAGTGGACTGTAGAAGTTGTCACTCGTGACGCCACCGTTCCTTCACACTGTTGATTCTCCGGCAGTGGAAATAAGAGAGTCCACACACTGTTATGCTTAAATACCTCAATTGCTGGGAACAGGCAATGACTGGAACTTTACTTCTTGTAACAAAAAACTTCACACGCCTGTGCAGGAATGACAGTTAGGCAAGATCAGGGAGGAGAACACAGGATGACACCGGACCTTTAGGCTAAGTTATCTGTAAGGTTCCGCTCCTGGAAAGGAAACACTCCGGAGGAGGACAAAGGAAAGAAATACTCACTTGTACTCTGTAGCATGAACACTGCACGGCAGACTCCTTTCTCCTCTCTCACTCCTTACAGACAGAATTGGGGACCTCAGGATACCTCTCTTCTGCCTCCATCCCTTCACCACATGAGGGTTGAAGGTACCCCCATGTGGCTGGCACTCTCACTCCTCTGCAGATAGAAGACCACACTTAGCTCATATTTATATCATTCAATACCACGTGAACAGACAAACTTGTTACATTTTCCAGACATATCCCAGCCACTTGCAGACATTAACCTCTTACATGCTGCAGCTGTGCAATACACATAACTGAAGACAAGATAATTTGCACAGTGCATCCACATAAAAGACATAACATGTATGACAATTATGGAGGGGACAGATATAAGTGTTTTGGGCCACTACACATTTCAATAAATCCATCATATATATACAAACCTGTCTCCTACAGAACATGTCACATGCAATAGTTATGCTCTTAAGGCTACAGATACTTTAAAATAGTTGTATCAAGATTACAAGTTATCACCTGCCCTATTCAATTCTCTTTCCCCCTCCTTTAAATTTGGGCCTCATGCTGTTCTGGGGTTTCTGCAGGCCTTGATGTCTTGGCTCTTTCTCTCTCCATTTGAATTTGCGCCTCATGCTGTTTTGGGCTCTCTGCAGCCCTTGACGTCCTGGCTCATTTCCGCAATACTTGAATTTGGGCCTAATGCTTGTCCGAAAGCCTCTGCAGACCTTGATGTCTTGTTTCTTTCATGCTCATTCTTAAGTCGTTAGACACGTTGTTTTACTCATGGAATTTATGCTTATTTGCCTTCGGCTGGCAATCTGGATTCACCTTATGTCTAAGTTATTCATCACGCTGAATCACAAAGTATCTCATTTACCATAGATTATACAGTAGACAGGGGCATAACCAGAGGCGTAACTTGAAGCTCCTGGACCCCGGTGCAAAATCTATAACAAGGCCCCTAACTATAATGCTTTTTTCATAGTACTGGGCTCCCAATATGGAGAAGAGAGGCCTTATTGGCCCCCTAAGGCTCCTGGGCCCGGGTGCAACCGCATCCCCTGCACCCCCTATAGTTACGTGCATTAATTATGAGCCATACAGAAGTTATTCACTTACCTGTTCCGTTGCTAGCGTCCTCGTCTCCATGGTGCCGTCTAATTTCAGCATCTAATCGCCCGGTTAGACGCGCTTGCGCAGTCCAGTCTTCTCCCTGGTGAATGGGGCCGCTCGTGCCGGAGAGCTGGTCCTCGTAGCTCCGCCCCGTCACGTGTGCCGATTCCAGCCAATCAGGAGGCTGGAATCGGCAATGGACCGCACAGAGCCCACGGTGCACCATGGGAGAAGACCCGCGGTGCATCGTGGGTGAAGATCCCGGCGGCCATCTTGCTAAGGTAAGGAAGAAGTCGCCGCAGCGCGGGGATTCGGGTAAGTACTAAACGTTTTTTTTTTTAACACATGCATTGGGTTTGTCTCGCGCCGAACGGGGGGGCCTATTGAAAAAAAAAAACCCCGTTTCGGCGCGGGACAACCCCTTTAAGTTGGAATATGAAAAGTATGTGTACCAAGGTAGGTTGAGATTCATCAAAGAAATTTTCACTTTTATGTATAAAGATTAGTTTAAAAATTCTACTGACATGCAGTGTGATTCTATTTGCCGTTTTCCATTTGCAAATGGAATCATATTGAATGTCAATAGAATCTTTAACTAATGTTCTTATAAAGCAAGTAATTTTGAATTTATTGTGGTGCTGGATAACTTGCTGCTTTGCCCGATACTCTCTCGGACGGCTGTCTACCGACTTATCTGTGCACCCTTCTAACTTCCACAGATGTGAAGATCGTCGTCTGAAAAGGCACCATAGGAGTACCGTCAGTGGGTCGCAGTGGCGACCCAGCCCCTGCGCTGAAGGGGCCCAGAGGCCACCCTCTGCCAGATACATATGCACATTTAGTGCATTACTGGCTGGTTGCTCTGTCTGCAGCACCACACCGATCACGTGGCAGGCAGTGCAGCCAGCCTGAAGGAAGCAGAGAAGAGGAGGAGGAAGGCAGCCATATGGGCCGGCAGGGAGTTGAGCACAGGGATGATATTATCTTGCTGCCCCTGCCTCCTGCTGGACAGCAGCTGCTGCATCTGCCTGTCCTGCTGCTATCACATGGAGAAGTGGTCCGGGCCCTGGGATATGTGTATATGTCTGAGTGTATGTATATTTATATATATATATATTTAATGTCTGTATATGTCTGTGTATATCTATCTGTCTCATATTTCTCTATCTATCTCATATCTATCTATCTCTCTATCTCCTATCTAGGTACGCATCGAATGCATTGATGAATGCATTAGTTGCTTCCTTAGTAAATATCCTGTTCAGTCACCCTCCTGCTCTTTGTTCTGCCGTACAATAAGCAGGGGATTCCACATTTCCTTCTGCAGGGATTTTCTCGTGTCGGTGACTCACTCGCTTTTACAGGGCTTCCAGCTGTATTTATCTCCACTTTAGTATCAAGTTCAAGAATTCTACTGCTCATATAGCACACTGTATCATCTCTTGAGCAGTTTGTTCCTGCTCTCCGTTACCTTACTTAGTCTTTGATGCATGGGAGCTCTTTTGAACCGCTCGTGTGAGCCCAGCCGTAAGCACTTTTTGACGAAAACAGCACGACACCCATGCCTCACCCACAGTATTCATCCGATCTCGCTCTATTTGCCTTTTTTATGAGTGCTTTAAACAGTGGAAAAGAAAACTAAATTTCACAGTTGCATGTTGTTCATATGAATTGGTCATCACAAAATAGACGAAAAACTGAACGATTTCTTGAAGAATAAAATTACTACAGCTGGCTAAGCATGGCTAAGGCCTCATGTCAACAGGCAGGTCGGGTTCCATGGGCTGAAGCCCTGCCGCAGGATCCCACCCTGCCCGCGGTATGAGGACATTACTCACCAGTCCAGATGCGTGTAGGTCGTCCATCGTCTCCTCCGTGCATGTGGGTGGGCGTGTCGGCATGTGGGCAGGCCCGCCGGCCAGCATGCCCCCCCCCCCCCCCCCCCACGTATGTGCAGTGGAGACTTTTAAAAAAAAATCTCTTGCTTTCTCGCGGGACCCTCAGTACACCTGGAGAGACAGTTCCAGGTGTGCCGCAGATCGGACGGCTTCCATTGACTTCAATGGAAACCATCCCTGCGGGGTCCGCGGCAAAATGGAACATGCTGCGGTTAGCTTTCCGGACCGGAAGGTTCAGAAAACAAATCCGCATGCTTTAATTAAGCTGCGGGTGCCCATGATTGTCTATGGGCGGCTTGAACTCCTGATCATCCACGCGGGTGCCCCACCTGGATCCCGGAATTCAAACCAGCCCATAGACATGAGCCCTAAAGGTAGCAGAAAGAAGGGGAGTGCTCTGCAAGCCGTGGACGCTCCGATGTCCTGATTCCTCTGCAGCATAGCTGCCCCATCTCCCCGCCGGTCTCCAAACATGGCGACCCGGGACCATGAGGTCTCACCTGCTGAGAGGGTTCTGCAATCCCTCTCTCAGCGCTTCCAGCAGGGATGCATGGACTCCACTCCCCCTCACAAGAACAGCAAGCGGGACTTACCAGTGGCGCTGTGTGTCACTCCAAAAGCAGGCAGATGAGCCAATTCTGCGCCAACGTTCTCTGCCGACCAGGGGGTCAGTGTATCTCACGTTCCGCTGGGACTACACAGCACCACAGCGCCCACACCCTCCCCAGCAGCCAGCTCACTGAAAGCACAGCACAGTGGGGGAAGACAGGGGAGAGACACACTAACAGCGGCTCCCTCGCCCTCAATGCAAAACATTCCTCTCCCAACATGGAGCATGGGGCACACATGGTCTCCTCCCCAGTTTTCCAATCTGCAGTTCCTCTGCCACAACAGAGCAGGGATAAATCACACCCCTGCACAAGGGGGACCCTGGGGCATTAGATAACGTGGAACCACAAGTCCCAGTAGCATGTCTCCCCATACAGATGAGCTCCCCCACAAGACAGGAGCATGGTGCCCAAAGGCAGACAAGTCAGTTAGGCTCTCAGGCCACCATAGCTCCCAATCTCTGTGACCCATCTCCATTTGTACACGCCAAAGTCAGGGGCGCTCTCACCTCCACCACCAACCCTCCCCAGAACACGAAGATTGCATCTCCCTCCTCCAGTATAGCTTCCCTATTGCAGTCCAATTTACAAAATTCAGATGGCCCTCCTCATCCCCACAGACTTAACCCATACTTTAAAGGAGCTTTAAAAGATAGTCAGCGCCTTACCAACTAAGACAGATCTGGAGATGCAAATTGGGCAGATCGAAGAAAAACATGCCACAGCGATCCAAGCCAAAATCAGTCGGTCCAATCCCTAACAGCTTGCGTCCTGAATCTGGAGCAAACATCTAAGACTACCTCTCTGGACGTGCTGTATCTAGGCCAATCTCTAGACAACCAAAGGTCACAGATGAGAGACTTTGCTCTGCACCTTGACGATGTTGAAAACTGTGTACGCCGTAACAATCTGAAACTTAGAGGCCTTTTGGAGGATATTCCACCTGATGCCCTCCATGACTATGTAGTGGCCATCTTTAACAGGCTCCTGAACAGATCAGAGGACAGAGTAATAGAGCTAGATAGAGTCCACCATCTGGCAGGACCGCGGAAGCGCAACTCTAACTTCCCAAGGGACGTTATCTGCCGGGTTAATTTTTACAGACAAAACAAAGATATCTTGCATTGCACCTGGGAGAAAGGCCCAGTTAACTTCAAGGATTAAGAGAATACTATACTTCCAGATATCAGTAGACTGACATTATAAATGTGGAGGGTCGTCAGACTGCTGTTGGAGGCCATTCGTGCTGCAGATGCCACGTACAGATGGGGCCACCCATTCCACATCATTGTTAAAAAACGAGGCTGAACATTTACCGTTAAGTCACCCATGGACTTCGAGGGAGCGTTCATATTTTTGGAGGTTCCAGCCATCCCTGTACCGAATTGGACTCTACCTTCCAATTTCAGCCAGCCATCGGAGAAAGAACCTAGATAAATGTTTGGAGGGTCCCCTTGAGTTCAGGACTAAAATTGGACAATTGGGCACCCCTTTTTGTTCCCATAGCATTTTCAGTTATTTTGGTGTGAGATGGGGGTTGAAGAATTGGTTCTAAAGACTTTGCCACCACTCTGGCACCCTGCCTCTACATCTCTCTTAGCTCTTTTCTCCCTTCACTCTATATTCCTGTATTAGTGGGTACCAAAGCTCCCTGATATCCCGGTGTTCTCGGGCTGTACCTCATTAGTGTTTGTTCAGGCTTCAGGAGTCCTTTCTTTGATCTGTCTTGCTGTTCTATGTTTCCCACTTAGGGTTCTTGGTTCGCGCCCCCGCCCCTTGGAAGGGGGAGTCGCGTCCCTTATTCAATATTTACAAGGTTAGAAACTTTACTTGCACCTATTGCCCAGAGCGGATCAAGTTATTTTCCAAGCTGGTCAATAGGGAGCACTCGTCATCTGCAGCCCTCCTGTATTGTCTCGCTTTCCTATAACCACCTTATCCCCTTCTTGTCTTCCTTTCATATTCTGTGTTGTATTTTTACCCCTTTCCCTTATAATCCTATGGTAAGTTAACCCCCGTGGTTTTTTTTTCTTTTCTTTTTCTTTCCTGTAGCCAATTGTTTTGATTTTTGAGATGGTATAGATACTCCCACCATCCAATGATGTCATCTGGCAGTTCTAACCTTAATGTTGTTTCCATTAATGCACAGGGTCTGAATATACTGGAGAAAAGGTCCTCTCTCCTCCGCCTTTTATGGCAAAAAAGAGCTCACATCACCTTTGTTCAAGAAACCCATTTCAGGGCAGATTTGATTCTTAAGCTAAAGGATGCTCGTTTTCCAGTTGTCTAACACAGCGCTTGCCCGGTCTCCCAAACCAAAGGAGTCTCCATTTTCATTGCCAGCTCCATCCTCTGGGAACACCTGTACACGCGGGAGGACGGTGCAGGTAGATATCTTTTCATTAAGGGTAAGTTAGCAGACACCTCAGTCAGCCTGGCTTCACTTTATCTACCCAACTCCACCCAGGTTTCCGTCCTTGAGGGGACGTTGGAGGATCTGGAGGAATTACGGGAGGGCATCCTGATACTAGGGGGCGACCTAAACATTCCTCTTAACCCATCCACAGATAAATATAGAGGCGTTAGTAGTTTGCCCGGGTCCACACACTGTGAGTTCCGTAAGGCACTACACGAACATCAATTGGTGGACACCTGGAGAATCATTCACCCCTCCACAAAAGATTATACTTTCTTTTCCCACTCTCATAACTCTTACTCCAGAATAGACTATTTTCTGCCTCCGCAAGCGAGTCTTCCTCTCATCAAATCAGCACACATTGACAATATATCTTTCTCTGATCACGCTCTTTCCTCTATCTCACTCTCTTTTACCTCATTACACCGTAGGACCTGGCAGTGGTGCCTTAACGAATCCCTCTTACAAGACCCTGTAATTAAAAATGAGATTCAAAATGTCCTATAGAGTACTTTAACAATAATACATCCCCAGAGACAGCTCCGCTCTCAGTGTGGGAGACCTATAAGTGCGTTACTCGAGGGTTCCCTTATCAGTATTGGTTCCAACATGGCATCATTAGTTGGAATTCCAAAACTCTGAGGAATATAAGAATCTTTCTGGTCAGTGAGCTTGGTAGATCCCCACCCTGGGTTCTGGTTCAGGGGCCTAATCCCTTTGCTCCCAGGCCTATACACCTTCTGTAACCTGGTATAGGGGTTTGTGGTTGTTACTTTCCCCTCTTTTTTTTTGTTAGTCTGTCTTCTCGTCCTTCTTTTTCGCCCATCCCTTCCCCTCCCTTACAACCTTTCTCGCCCCCCCCCCCCCTTCCCCCTTTGTAATCTACCCCGATCCTTTCCTGGCTGCTGAGAGCCAGCAGATAACTCCCTTTCTAAGGGAATATTGTGGCTTAGCATTAATTTAGTCTACCAGTTTACCAGTTCTTATTCTTTTTAAGGTTTACAATGACACGACCTATCTGGTCCGATTTTATGACTGTTGCCATGGTATGTGTATGAAAACATGTACACATGTATTTGCTATTGCATTAAGTCAATGTTAAATCACAGTCCTATATTGAACAACAAATGAAGAATTTGAAAAAAAAAATTACTGGAGCCGAATAGAACCTTCCCCAACAATGTTGGGCTGGCATACCGCCGCAGAAGGGTTCCACAGACATTCATCTACCAACAGAGGCCTGAACTAGTAATGCCCTGCCCACCAGAAGATGCCGGTTTCTTTTGGATACCCCCTCATATTCCCCAATAAAGCAGTGTAACACTTTTAACATCTTACAATAGAACACAGTGGTACTATGAAAGCAAAGTGCCACCTGGTCTGCACTGGGCTTTTTCTCTATGGTTGAATAGATGGCACTGTATAATCAATGACCATCCACCAACATCTGTGATGAGACAACCTCTGTAGGTTTGTGATCACAAGCATGTATATGAATGTATAGTCCATATCTTGGTTCATTTTAAGGGACTTTCGAAACCCTTAAAGTCACATTCAACCTATTGATTTCAATGGGCACCATATAATGCTTAAGGGGATGTTCTAATCTTATAAAGTGGTGTCATACCCCACTGATCCTCAGAATAAATGGTCCACAGTGCTGATTTAGCAACTGTAACTCCTTCACTGTTTCGCCCTGTTCAACCTCTCTGAAGGGGACCAACTGAATTTTCCTGCAACTTTGGGTGGCTGAGGTTTTTTATGGACACATTGAAAAACTATAATGAATTGCAAATATTATAAGTGATACATGTCTGTAAGGGCGCCTTCACACTGGCGATGAAATCGCACAATTTCCCAGCACTGCGAGGCTGCAAAAAAAAAAAAATCGCAAAATTATGAAGTCAATGGCTTCCAATGGCTCCATTCACATGTGCGATGTTTAAACGCTTGCGATGCAGCGTTAAAACAAAATCGCAGCATGTCCATTGTTTTTGCAATCTCTCCCATTGTTTCCAATGAGGACGATCTCGATCCTCTGCCACAGCAGTGGCTGGGGACTCCCCGTGGCGAGGATTTTCGGGGGGGAGGGGTGGGGCTTGAAATATAAGCCCTATCCCGAAAACAATCCATAACTGTAGAAAAAAAATAATTCAATGAATGACAGCTGAGTGCTGTCTCTGATTGGTCACAACACTCAGCCAATCAGAGGCAGAGCTTCCAGGAGGCGGGGATTTTTACATCCCTGGCCAGAAGAGAAGCTAAAGAAGAGTGCTGGGGACCTGCTAGAAGACGTACCGGAGATGGCAGCACTTCTAAGGTGATGTATTATTTTTTTTTGTACAGTTATGGGCTTTTTTGGGGGTAGGGCTTTTTTTTAAAGCCCTTCCTCCTCGAAAATCCTCGCCACATGGAATTCCCTGCCACTGCTGTCACAGCAGTGTCAAAGGATCGCAATCATCTCCCATTGATTTGAATAGGGTTGGCGCTGCTGCTGCTGCCGGCCCCATTGGAAACAATGGGAGGTGATTACTATCTCCTACCATGGCTGTGACAGCAAAAGCATGAGATTCCTTCAGCCCTGCAGGGATGGGAGGCTGATTTCCTGTGAAAACACCTCGCATCCAGGGCTTCAGAAGGATTTCAAGAGCGATATGGGGTGTCAATCACATCCGGATATCGCTCTCGCCAGTGTGCAGGAGCCCTAAGTCAGTTACTGCTATGGTCCTATTACCAGCTGTAAAATGCTGATATGTACAATCATAATAACCTGCCTCAAGTACCACCAGCTTAAAAAAAAATCACCCAATGGAAGCATCCATTTTTTTTACTATAGACTCTGGAAATAAAAGTAATATTTTTACTAACTGTCCAGGAATTTCTGGATGGTTGGCAACCCTGGGATCCACGGGGCTCCCAGAAGTTGGATCCCCACCAATCATAAAGTGATGGCAAATCACTTTATAACATTGGAGTAACCCTTAAATTTCCAGTGTGGTGACACTCCAGGTACATTGAACACTTACTGCCAGGTTTCCTCACAGATGACCTAATATCTAATTGATTGAGGTCACAGTAGGGGGATACTTTGTGATCTGCATATTATCCAGAGACCCTTCTAACAAGTAGGAATTGTTCAAAGTAGAAACCCCCATTTAAATAATTGTTCAGTATAAAAAAATAGCACCATTATAAAGCTTCATTATTTTCCCATTAGAATGATATATATCTCATCATTCTTCAATGTGCGCTTTTTTATCACTATGGCTCCCTTATTTTTTAAGAAAGCCTATAGAACCTTAAGCATAGGACCAGGATTTGACTGGAACATTTGCAGCCACTTTTGCTACACCACTGGCACTGTCTAAAGAAGATTTCTGGGACTTTTCACACAGGGAACAGATCTTAGACATGTATGAGTAGTTATATAGATGATATATAGTTTTGTATATGTATTGGACAAGCTGGGGTTAAATAACTGTTAGGTAGGTTCTGTGGTTTAGATCTAGCTTTTCACATCTCTGAGGGCCATTGTCAATAGTAGCCTTGACCTTACCCACTGGAAGTTTACATGGCATGACTTGGCACAGAACCTCCACAATGTGGTTTATTCGTCATATATTGTGACTAATTCATTTTACAATAGTGGAAGAGGTGAGTCAATAGGAAATGGTCACCATTATTTTATCATCTGGTGTAATGTACTGTACTAGAATGATGGCCGTCTTATGCAATGTGCAGGCAATTATACTGTATTTTCCAAGAGAAATCATTTGTTTTCCTCCTCCCACTTAAAGGAGATGTCCCGCGCCGAAACGTTTTTTTTTTTTTTTAAACCCCCCCCCCGTTCGGCGCGAGACAACCCCGATGCAGGGGTTAAAAAAACCACCCGCACAGCGCTTACCTGAATCCCGGCGGTCCGGCGTCTTCATACTCACCTGCTGAAGATGGCCGCCGGGATCCTCTGTCTTCATGGACCGCAGGGCTTCTGTGCGGTCCATTGCCGATTCCAGCCTCCTGATTGGCTGGAATCGGCACGTGACGGGGCGGAGCTACACGGAGCTACACGGAGCCCCATAGAGAAGAGGAGAAGACCCGGACTGCGCAAGCGCGGCTAATTTGGCCATCGGAGGGCGAAAATTAGTCGGCACCATGGAGACGAGGACGCCAGCAACGGAGCAGGTAAGTATAAAACTTTTTATAACTTCTGTATGGCTCATAATTAATGCACAATGTATATTACAAAGTGCATTATTATGGCCATACAGAAGTGTATAGACCCACTTGCTGCCTCGGGACATCTCCTTTAAATATTCAATGCCATTCATAATGGAGGGGAGGGCATATATTAAAATTCCAGTAGTCCGGAAATTCTGATGAGAAAAAAATACCATTGTTATTTACTCTCATAAATTAACCGCTGTCATAGTTTGGACTTAAATGGACAGTAACTTTTCATACACCTTCTGCTCATCTAGCAGCCTATGTGTGCTCCATCAATCTTGTAATATACTTGTATTAAAAATTTTTTAGTCTTATCACTGAAAATCTATTTTGAAATGACTGCTACTAGGACTTTACATCTCCATTCCATCAGATCTGCAATCCACTGCTTGTTGTTAGGCATTTAGCTTCTCTAGATACAGGGATATGGGTACACTGCTAGCTACTAAGTGCAACAGAGGAACAGGATTCAGATGCTGTCTTGCAGCTGGTAGAGGGATACACATGCACTGGCGTACCGTTAATGGTCACAGGGGTCGTAATGGCGACCGGGTTCGTTCAGTAAGGGGGCCCAGAAGCCCTACCATATTCAAAATGCACATTGTATGCATTACCGGGCAGTCGCACTGTCGGCTGTGTGATTGGTGTGGCCAAGAGTGTGTGGTTGCGGGAGGAGGAGGGATGGAGCTAGAGAAGAGGAGGGAGGCGGAGAGGCAGCGCCGCAGGTCGGCACTCGCAGGGAGGAGGGCCGTTACCTAGGAAGCTGGCAGCCAATTACAGGCTGTAGACTTCCACAACGCTGCCGGCCAGCAATTACCAGGGGGAGAGTCTAGGTCCCTTCTCTACTCACCTCTGGAACAATGGATGCACAGCTGGTAAATTAAATTGCAGGTGGACCTTTGGTTGCATTACAACACGGATAACATGAGCCGACTGCAGTTATGTGATCTAAGGTCCTGGACTTTCATTTACAAGCTGTCCGGACATCACTCCAGAGGTAAGTAGACAGGGGAAAGTACTTAAGTATGCATAGCTGGTATAAGTTATACCAGCTGTACATATATACGGGAGACATCCTAGTTACACTTGTATGCCTCATATCACTACATACAGGGATACAGGGGGATACACACCTACTGTATATAGTGACATGTACCATGCTGGTGTAACCTGTAGATCTCATGTATGTAATTATATATGTACAGCTGGTATATAGTGATATAGAGCATGCTGGTGTAACCTGTCCAAGTTTATACCAGCATGGTTGATATCACTGTATACACAATGTAGAGCTTCTACCAGCTGTACAAACATAATTTTATACAGGAGATACCCAGTTTTGGATGGTTTCACACCTGCACTGGGGGATTCCACTTTCATGTTCCATTTGGGGAGCAGGAAAGGGGAATCACCCCGGCCGAACGGATCCGTCTCTGGACGGAACCAAACAGCGCCGTAAAGACCGCATTGACTATAATGGGGTCCATCCACTTTCCACCCAGCTGCCCTGCTTTTGGATGGAAGAAAAAGCGCTGCATGCAGCACTTTTTTTTCTGGTATTTCGTGCCGTACCTGTGACATAATGCACATGTAAAACCATCCTTACACCAGTGTAGTGGCCCAGTACATGCTTTTCTGGCCCCCTCCATAATGTCATACATGTATGTTCTATGTAGATGCTCTGTGCAAAACTGTCTTGTCATTTTGTTATGTGTATTGCACAGCTGCAGCAAGTGAGAGGTTAAGTGTTTGCAAAAGTCTGGAGACTGTCTGTAAATGTATCAATTTATGTCCTGTCACGTGGTATGAGAGAAGTTATAAAAGTGAGTGTTTCAGAGCTGGAAAGGTTGGAGGTCCATGTCTTCTGGAGTCGTAGTCAGGAGGTTCAGCTACATGGGGTTACCTTTAGCCCCCATGTAGTGAAGCATGGAAGAGGAGGAGAGATTTTCCCAGCTTGGATGTGCATGTGAAGAGGAAGGAGTGAGCCCCACCTAAGCAGAGTGAGAGCAACCGTGAGTGAGTGCTTGTCAAGGTCCAGTGCAGAGGTACTGTCTACGTGATAATTTTCCTACTCGGCCATCCGGATCTAGTGGATCACCACGTAGAGGTACACCCATTTTGTCTTTCATACCTGGCCTACCTGAAGTCTGGACCACCGTGTGGAGGTACTACTGTTCGAGTCTATTAAATTCCTGCAATGTCATTGCCCTAAATTGTACTTTGTATTGTTGACGTTTGCCAAGTAAAGTTTATTGCAGGCCCTGACCGTTTCCAGAGTCCTGAGGTACTTTATATCTGTTTGCTGCTCATTTTATTCTCCACTGGAGTTCATTCTGATGTGTACCGGTACGGTGGCGTCACCTGTGACAAACTCTTTCCCTGTTCTACCATCTATTGGGTATCCCTATTCTAGGGGTGTCCGGAAGAGTCCCAGCGCTGCCCGGGCCTGGGTTGCATGCGTCCCTCCGGGAGGAAGCATGGTAAGCGCCGCCGTAACAAGCCAGCATCTTGCTCTCCCAGCTCCTCAGGGTATGCCATGTGTCCGGGGTCACGCTGCACGAGCGTGGCCGACATCACTGTATACAGGAGATGTATATACTTGTTCCTGTATGTAGTGATATAAACCATACTGGTATAACCTGTATATAATTATATATGTACAGCTGGTATAACCTGGGTATATACTGTATATGATTGCACACTTTACACACAACTAAAAAACACATCAGAAACCTGCATGCAGTTAAAAAAAAAATAAAAAAAAATCACATGTATTGTTTGAATCCACATGCGGTTTTTAATAGTGCCTGCAGTTTTTCTATGTGATCTTAATTGTGGTTTACAAACGCAACAAAAAACATGAACACAGCCTAAGGCCGGCTGCAAACAACCAGGTCGCATTCCACATGCGGGAGCCTGCAGCAGAATTTGACCCTGTGCGACAGCGGCATCCCTGCGTACCTGTCATTTCTTTCTGTACAGCGAGCCATTGGACAGGAGTTTTTTTTTTTTGTTTTTTTTTTTAAATGTCTGCTTTTTCCGCACCATCGCTAGGCGATGACGCCGGTGCCCGCGACCTTTCCGGTTTGTCATTGAGGAAGGGCCACAGGTCAGTCAGCTTCCATTGAGTTCAATGGAGGCTGTCTATTTGAAATCCCCACTAAAATAGAGTATGCTGCACTTTTTCCTCCGCGAGCGGAAAATCACAATTAGTTTCTGTTTCTGTACAAAAAAACCCTCTTTTCCATAGCATGCTATGGGCGGTATTTGTTGTGGAATCCAGAGGCGGATGTCCGCTCCGTATTCCACATTGCAAATCTGGCTGTGTGCAGCCGGCCTTAATCTCACATGGGTGAGTCTGATATCGGGCCGTGAAACTCTGCCCCATATCACGCTCGCCAACGTGCAATGTCCCCAGGGATGCGAGCGATTTTTGTGTTTAAACCAGCTCACATCACATCAGGGAAGTATCAATGCTTTTAGCCGAAGCACAGGATCGCAGAGTGTTTCCCATTGCTTTCGATGGGTAAACCTTGCATTGCATTGCACTCAGATGCACTTCGTCCATCGTCCATCGTCCGATGCTGTGTCGGCCCCATTAAAAACAATGCGCTGCGTTCCAAGGGAACACCAAAAGATATGACATGCCACAATATTTTCATGCAATGCAGGGGAAAAAATGGCTTATGTATATGACCCTATTCAAAAGAATGGGTTTCCTATTCATGCGCAATATTTGTGTCTCGCAACACACAAATCTCGTGCTATTTTCATGGCCTTGTGAAAGCGGCCTAAGGGGCTACCAGCAGATTTTCATGTAGACCAGGAAATAAGTCATGTTTAGAAAAGCTTATACCAAGGGGCTAGATTATGTATGTAAATTAGTATGGTTTAGGTATGGGTACGGATACAAATGGAGGGGGGGCCCCAGTTGAACTTTTGCACTCAGGCCACTGAGCCTTTAGCTACACCCCTGGACACATGTTATGTGTAATTGAAATTAGTGAGGTATTCAGGCTCCTCTTTGTCTAAAGTTATTTGCTGCCATCTTGTATCTGTAACTAGGAATGTCTTTTGATATGTTTGATAGAGGAATTACTGTTGCTCATGTAGTCGTGGTCATATGGGACATTGGGACACCCTCCTGGACGATGAGATATATATATTTGGAAACTGTGCATGACAGGCAGTTGTTGACGTCGTCTTGATGTGAAAGGAGAAAAGGCTACCGGTTGGACCGCTGTTCCAGGCCGTCCGGTAGGCCTTGGGAGCCCTGGTTTACAGCCTCCACTCCTGCTTTGGGACATCTGCATATGGCCAATTGTGCCATAGGGGGTGAGCGTCCTCTGGTCCTGTGTACCTCCACTCCTCCCATCTACATAAGTGTGGTTGCATCTCGCTTCTACTGAACGGAATTGTATTTTCAGTGGACTGTTACAGTCTGGTGAGCGAACTCTCAACCTACTATGTAGAATTACTATAGCTTTCAAGGACTTAACACCTTCCTTCGTTCTGCAAACACTAGTTATTATAAAGAGATTTATGAACTGTTAGCACTTTTTCATTTACAAGGATTCAAACCCTTAACATATGGGTCAAACTGCGTTCTAGAAACTGTTATCTAAGTTAACTCCCTCCGCTTGGTGGACATGATCAACTGCGGCATATCCATTCCCGCTCTGCAAGGTTAATAAATTGGTAATCTAAGTTGTTCTGAGTTAGAAAATAAAAGGAAAAAAATCGGTTTACCGCAAACATGGCGTATGTTCAGCATCCTTTTGGGCGCAAGCCTATGACATCTCTACTGCAAGCCTGTAAATTGGCACTACTTCCGGGTCCACAGTACCGGGACCCACTTCCAAAGATATACCTTCCCTTGCAGGTGGAAAGAGGAGAAACCACTGGTGGACTCCAGGTCCCCAAGGTAAGACCCCCATCTCCATCGGGGCACCTCCCTTACAGCTGATTGAAGCATGGCTCTGCAAGGCGGCATTGGAAATGTGGGAGAGGAAGTCCCAGCCCATATATAACTGGCAAAATGACTGTATGAGGAATCCCCACACCAGTAAGTGGATTGCAAACAGCAGTGCAGCAGAAAAACAGAAACATCTGTAGCGACCCAAAAAGGTCTAATAAAAGCACTTTTATCATTATTTCAAAAGAAGAGAAGGGTGGAGCGACTCCTATTAAGGATGTGATCCTAATATTCAGAATTGTTTTTTTAGAATAGTTAGTAGGTTGCTGCCAGTCCAATTACCATCACCATAGGTAATGGGGCATAGAAATGCTTAATTGCAAAAAGGAGAAAATGAAGGGTGCAATCCTTGTAATGTAAAACGCATGTAAGCAAAGGGATTAATCCAATTTTTTAATTATTAATTAAATGATAACCAGCACAAACAATACATTTCGGAGACGCAGCCCCTTCTTCAGAAATGTCTGGAAAGCATACAGGAATGTTGCTATATATTCATGTCCTATACTCCCAGGAAAGAAGGAGGGGTGGTTTCTTACCACTCAACCATTCCTTCATTCATGGGTACAACAGGACAGGCTAGGAATTACACAAACGCAGTTCAACATAAAGGCGATAGAATAACCATTATAAGGGCCAGGTGTTACGTTCGTGTGGGCGAATAAGCACCAGGGCCCACACAAACGTGTCCAGAACAGGCTGGGTATAACACTAACAAGGGAACCTAAATGGATTTCAGACGGGACATGGTGACGGAAACACCAACTGGACAGAGAACTGCATAATGCGGACTGGACTGATGGACAGACATTACATAGGGACTGACAAATGACCAAAATACTCACCTTGCATGTCCCTACACTAGCAAGACACATCTACTAGAGGACCCTAAGAGACACCCTAGTGCAAAAAAATAGCAAACAAATTCAGCAGAACAAACTGACAGAAAATAAATGTACAAACGGACATGAACCAACAAACTGACAGCAAGCTGCAACGGACAAGAATACATGACTGCTCACTCCGGACACCAAACAGACACTAAGAGGAGATGGGTTTATATGTGAGCAAAGACCTGGTGGGTTGGCTAGCAGGAGATCACTACACCCAGCCAGCTCAAATCATGCTGCTCCTGTGAGCTCGTGCTGCTAGAAACCAAAGTACAACAGATCCCAGCCAGCAGAACCTAACACCAGGAGAGACTGTAACACCTTCACCTACCTAACAGAGCCTCATCTCTCTTCTATAACACCAAGGAGCCCAGGCACATTATTTCTACTGGCGAGACTCATGTGATGTGTAGATATTAATGTACTTCATGCAATGCTCTTCAGTTGGCATCTGCAATCTGCCCTATCAGTAAAGAGAAAGAGACTAGTTACGTTTTTAACTTCTGGTTTTAGTGACTTACTGAATGCATAACATTTAATGATTCTGCCACATGGCACTGGCGTCACGAATTACAAATATAATAATGCTGCAAGAGGCTGTTGAGCTCCGCTGCAGACACTGCGACCTGAAGGGGCAGTCGTTGTAGCCGCTGTGACACCATACTGGTCCAGTACACCACTCTCATCATCATCCTCACCATCTGGGTACACACTGCAGACATTAGGTTAACTACAGAGCACTACATGTCTAAGTGGAAAACTGCAGCAAGCAGCGGCCAATGAAGACCTGGGCTGCTTTTGAAAAATGTTTTTTGAAAGACCCTTTTACATGGGCTGGTGATCGGGCATGAACATTTATCGGAATATTTACCTGCCCAATCATTAGCCTATCTGAATATACCAGGAAGAAACCAATGACCGAGAAAAAGTTAATTCATCGGCTAATTTATTCTTTTAAGCCTCCATAAAAATAGTCATTTGTGAGCAGCACGTCCTCCCAGGAGCTGTGTTGCCAAGGAATGCACTTTGTATGAGGACGAATGATCTCGGTAACAATTTTTCATCGCCCATCTTCTGCTGGTATGAACAGCAGAACCAGCGCCAACTTGTATTTCAATTGGCGCTAGTTCTGAATGGAAGAAGATCAGCGAGTGTAAATGGTCCCTAATATATATTAAAGCTCCATCTTGGAATAAAAGGTATACATTGTGTAATGAAAAGTTATCCAATTTGTCAACGTAATTTGTGGATCGTTTGCTCACAGTTTTTAGAATATGTGCTGGTTATCAGAGCTGATATTGCAAGTTGAGTCCCAATCACTCCAATGGTGTTCAGCATGCAATACCAGCCTGGGTCACTGCACAATGTACTGTACAATTGGCTGCTTTGGTGAGGCGGTTTCTGTTCCACAACAAAGACTGGAAGAACAGTGGGGCTGCTGCACTGGATCGCTGGGACCAAGGACAGGTAAGTATCCCTGCAAAGTTGGAGAAAAGAAAGTTACCTTGTACCCAGACCATCCTTGTATAATTTTGTTGATGCAATATATATTAATCGGCTACATATATTACATTTTTGTATTATTTTACAATTTTATGTTGTGTTACACAAGATTTCTGTGATTGTGTCTCACATTAAGGTCACTAAACATGGCCGATATAAGGATATGTTCGCATCTGCATTCCATTTTACTGCAGCTTTATGAGAGCAGGAAAGGAGAATTCCCGGGCCAAATGGATCCGTTTTATATAACGGAACCCGAATGGCGCCAAATGGACCCCCCTGACTATAATGGGTCGTTTTGTTTCCGTTCTGGCATTTTACCAGTTGAATAAGTCATTCATCCTTTATAGCCTAAAGTGTTGCAGTGGAAAGAAATATTCCCAGAAGAGACGGCTGTGAAGAAATGGCATATTATTCTGCAGAAAATGTGTTTGGTCGATATTCTAGGAATATGACACGCTGTATTACATCACAGGGCATTGCATGCTTCCTTCCTATAGTTAGTGATGGCGCGGACTGCCTTACTCATATACAGTATTTTTATTCTACAGTCACCTTTATGATGCAGATGGAAAATAGTAGCCATTTCCACACACTTATCTCTTACATCTGTGGACGGATCTAGCAAACTTTAACTTGACACTAAACGCATTAAATAAACTGTGGCACCGAAATTGTTCTTTCCTTTTCAATGCAAGTTATCAACATGGGGTTGAACATTGCTGCATCTGTATAACGGCGGTTACTTCTCATAAAGGATGCAGTTCTGAATGATGTATACCGGAGAATTGCTGTTTACGCGGTTCCATATTCTGCACCAATAGACATTTGTATTTGTCACTTTTGAGTTCTGTACATAAAATTACTTTATTATTTTGTTTTGGATAAAAGCAGATAAAGGCGTTTTCCAAGCAAAAACTGTTGATGACCTATGCTCAAGATAGCTCATCAATAATTAATTGCCAGAGACCCGCTGCACTGGATCCCTAGAGATCAACTGGTCACCCAGCCCAGCTGTCAGTGCAGCGGGCCAGAAGTGCATCATAGGAGATGGGACCACAAATGGCCCTGCTCGCTTCACTCTCATTGAAACCAACAGGAGTTGAAGTGGCTTTTACAGTACCGTGCCCGTACCCGTTGTCTGAAAGTGCCAGAAGTGTAATAAGTGCTACAGCTCCCATTGATTTCAGTGGCATTGAAGCCAGCTAGATGACTTCTGGTCCCATCTCCTATTATAGTGGCCCAGAGTTAGTGGGGTCCCCTTCAGTTCTATATCTGTCTCTTGTCAATGTCTTGTCAGTGTCTTGTTTGTAGATTGTATTAGAGTTATGTGCATTGGATGCTTGCAGGACTGAAAGAGTTAATGTCTGGTATGTTCTGTCCTGTCTGGAAAATGTATCGTTTGTGAGCACATGATGATGTTTTTGCAAGGAGTCATTAGTCAGTCTACAAAAAGAGAGTCGACAGAGAGAGGGAGTCTTCAAGGAAAGAGGCTGTCAGATCGGTCCATGCGTAGAGTATGGAGGAGGCCGAGCGATTGCCTGATGCTCAGCCTGGCCCATTCAACCCAGGGATCCTCTGTACCACTGCTGAGTACTGAGAGAAAGGAACTGCTTATTAACAAGAAAAGAAGAATGCAAGAGTGAGTGTTGTTGCCAGTGGAGAAAGTGATTGGCGGGAGTGAAAGGACCTGCAGACAACTTTGCCTGTGGATCGTTCCAATACCCCGTGAGCTCCACCGTGAAATAATTCTGTATACCGTTGTACTGAGACTGTTATATTACTTTAGTAAGAAGTTTAGGTAAATGGACAAGATTGACTGTTCCTGGTTTTGTTCCAAAATATACTCTTCTGGTGTGGGACTATTTCATTCGTCTACAAGATCCATTGCAGGAGAAGGAACGGTGGCGTCACGAGTGACAATTGGACTTAAGGTAACCCCCGGTTACTATCCCTGTAATCTCCCCCAGCAGTAACGAGGTCGGGTCCCAAGCTACCCTCAGGGGAGGAAATAGTAGAGCCCCATGACAAGGTTAACATCTCTACCCCGCTGTCTTCTCAGCTAATGGCCTGCTCCTCGGACACTGCACTATGATACACAGCTGACCCACCGCACTGACAGCCAGCCTGGGTGATCAGGTGATCACTGGGCATCCCATTCGGCGGGTCCTCGGCCATTAACTATTATCCTGGGGGTAAAACATCAATAGTTTTTGCCAGGAAAACCCTATAAAGCATCGCTGTTATCTTAAAAAATGTCAGGTCAGGTGTTTAGATCGTTGGGTCCTGAGGCTGAGACTACCACTGATCATTGGAATGGAAGGTCATGACAAATTCCAACTATTAGAGATCAAGGAGGATGGCGATTCATGTGGCTGAATGTTTAATTGTGCATTAACTTGTGAATGGACTGCAAAGCAGTGTTCATATCACATGGATTTGTGCTAGGCAAATGAAGCTCTTTCATGTGGAATCTGCTGGAATAATGAGCATAATATGCATCCTAAATTCATCATCTGGTTCATTATTCTGTTTGGTGTTTTTTTTTTTGGTACATTTGATTACAGTATAAAATGTCCTATTCACCTGCACTGCCGCTGGAATGTCACCACATCCAATCAGGATTTAGGTGCAGATCTTGTTCCTAAATTTAAATAGGACCACAAATTTGTAAACATGACCAAGAGATAATATGACTTTTCTACGATACCTCAAGGCAACAATATATATCAGACCCTCTTCCCCAGATTTCCTCAAACTTAGTCAAACCTCCTTTTTTTCATGTATCCCCCTTTGCAAGGATATAACCTCTCTTATTTTTGCGACAAAATCTACTTTCAAGGGACAAGCTGAATTCAACAGGCAATAACCAACTTCCGCGCCTGATACAATGCTCTCTGAATTCCCAAAAGAGTATGTCCATCAACAATCCCCAATATACGAGTTCAGGGATTAAGACCAATATCGACAAGATAACTTTTATTATTATCTCTAGTACCATATTCCAAATTTCACACAATTGTATACATTCCCAGACCATATGCATTAAATCTGCACCTTCCATGCAACATTTCGGACAGTCTAACTTTAATCTAATACCCATGTTAAATAACTTTAATGGAGTACTATACATTCTATGCACTAAATACAGTTGCAATACTCGTTGACTTTCAGATACAGATATCATTGGAATCATACACAAGACTGCGGCCCATTTATCTTCACTAATTTTTTTTCCAATTTTTCTTTTACTTTCATTTGTAATTGCGGTAAATAATAAGAAAGCATCTGTTTATAGAAATAAGATATTATACCCATCGTAGCTCTAGAACACCCAAGAAAGTTCACCAAAGAGCGTTGATCCGAAAGCACAGATACTGACCAGGCCTGAGCAGCGAACACATGTTGTAACGGAAGAAATAAATATGGGGAACATTATAAAGCTCCCTAAATTGTTCAAAACTATAAAAAAAGACCCCCAGAATATATCTGTTCAAAAAATATTACCACTCTCTTCTTCCGTGGCGAAAATCCCTCCAACTTAAAAAAACTTTAATCAATTTACATTTTACCGTAGTTATATTATTAAAATAATTGTCAGACATAGAGCCTTTTTCCCTCCTTTCATCCCTGTCTCACATATTGTTACTAGTTATTATTTGGAAATTATAGTACCAATGTTTCTGGTGGCGCAATGCGCCACACAGCTGTGCTACATGGTACGTACATTATGATCCCCACACTTCACACACAGTTCTACTACATCCATTTTGATTCCCACATATTACACACACAGCTCTGCTACATGGTACATCCATTATGATCCTCACACATCACACACACAGCTCTGCTACACCCATCCTAATTTCCACACATTAAACACAGCTCTATTACAACCATCCTGACCCCACACATTACACACACAGCTCTGCTACATGGCGGATCCATTATGATCCCCACACATCACACGCACAGCTCTACTACATCCATTTTGATTCCCACGCAAGACAAACACAGCTTGGCTCCTCCCACATCAGTGACATCACCGCAGGTCCTTCAGCTCACCGGATCTCTGAGGTGGGGGTAGGTCGATGTCTTGTGTCTGGACCATTGAGTTGTGTCTGAGATAATAATGGCTTCGTTGTATTCTCATTTTGTTATTTTTTTTGTCCTCACCTTTCAAGAGCGGTAACTGAGTTGTTCTTCTATCGGTCAGGCTCTGGGTTTTATATATCCTGTAGGACCTGCAATGATGACATCAGAGGGCAGAGCATGGGAAGAACCCAGATATAGTACTTTCTACCAAACTGCAGAATTGCTCCTCCCACAGCAGTGATGTCACCACAGGTCCTTCAGCCCACCGGATCTCTGTGGTGGGGGTAAGTTGGTGTCTTCTGTCAGGACTGCAAAGTTGTGTCTAAGATAATAATGGCTTAGTTGGATTCTCATTTTGTTATTTTTGTCTTCCCCTTTTCAAGAGCCCTAACTATGTTGTTCTTCTGCCAATCAGGCTCTGTGTTTTATATATGTAGTAGCATATTTGATGATGTCACCAGGGGGCAGAGCGATGACGTCACCAGGGGTATAGCATGATAAGCACTCACATATATACTCCCTGACAAGAGGTCATTAGTAGTTCAGTAGGCGGGTAACAACCTGGCATTTTACAAACCAATCTGCCATTTAAGACCAACCCATTTCTTTCTCCCCACCCCTTCAACTGTTGCAATTGAGGCGCCAGAAAATATATACAAGCATTTGGAATTGCCAACTCTCCAGATCATTTATCCCTTTGAAGGGTCTTCAATTTAATTCTAGCAGATTTCTTTTTCAATAACATACTAAATATCATATGTACTCTGAAAATATTGTGATGGAATCCAAACCAGAGAGTTTTAAAGTATATAAAGAAGTTGTGGCATCAAAACCATTTTAATAAGGTTTCCCATGCCAATTATCAACAGATGATTCCAGACCTTGACCTTATCCTCAAACCTTCGTGCTAATAGAAGCAGATTGGCATAAATATAGTCTTGAGGCTTAGAAGATACCACAACTCCCAAATATTTCAATTCCTTCACTATTTGTAGTTGTCTATGTTCCAATGAATAGTCCACAGCGCAAGGGATCTAAAGGAAGTATCACAGATTTCCCCCAGTTAATAGTGAGACCTGACATCTTACCAAATATATAAAAAATGGACATAATAGGACTCATTGATCTACTCATATGTCCCTTATACAACAGCAGATCAGCTGCATATATTGAAATACATTCCTGAATTTTTCCATACTGCAATCCAACTATATGGTGATTGCCTTAGCAAAACCTCCAGGGGCTTGATTGCCAAGGCAAAGAGAAGAGAGGGGACACCATTGCCTTTTTCCCCTCCAACACCATCTGTCCAGAAATATGACCATTTACCTGCACTTGTCACTGAAGGGCCCTAATGACATCCTGAGATTTAGACTTACGTAGGCTAATCTTCTGTGTATAATGACTCGTTATAAATGCTTTCATAGCATCCCACAATATAAACACTAAGGAAAAGCCAATAATAATCTGAAAAAGTACCAATAGAGCCTCCTCCATTCTAGCATTACCATTAAGCAGGTTCAACCAAAACGAATTTAACCTCCAAAATCTATCTAACCTAAACCCCCACCATTCATAATCAACAACAAATAGAGTGGGGAGTGCTCAGATACAGATCAGTTGGTGGTAGATATTCCACTCTATGAACATAAGGAAGCATAGATGGAGTACCTATTGGGAAATCTATTCTAGAAAGTGTATTATGTGAACAGAAATAACAAAAGTATTGTCAAAATTCTCAGTAATCCGTGCTGCTTCATCATTTAACACACGGATTAAACTCTACACTGATGATATTTGGTCTGATTAGGTTGCCTTACCACCTGGCATTTCGACCAAACTTTATACATTAGAACTATCATAACCATATGAAAGCTATATCTTGAGGTTATTGGGGTCTCTGATGATCTGTAACCTCCAAAGAAACGTGTTAGACCAGTCGTTATAAACCATCCTCAAAAGAATACATACTATGGTTATGGATTGTACTATCGTAGCACTTGTAAAGGTTTAATCTGACCCTAGTATATTCAGTAGCCAATAGGTGGTGTTTTTTCTGAATATCGATAACTAATTGATACACGGAAGTCTATTTAGACATTGTCTCTTTAACCAACATAAGAGAAGTTTTTTCACTAACAGTTGAAACATTGATTCTACTCTAGGTCTTTTTGTGTTAGCTGTTTTGTCTTGGTATCCTGTATTTGTTTGTCTTAATATATTTGAAGAAATATTGGTTTTAGTGAGTCTAGTCTGTGAAGGGTGTTCTGCACAATAATACGTTCAAGACAAAAAAATCTCCCCATGGAATTTATAAAAGATGACTCACATCTGAAAGAGATATTTTATGAATCAGTACACTTACTCCATGTGAATAACTCGAGTACAGAGAATGAAAAGAATGTGCCCATGCAGAATAGTGAAGCAAGTGTATATTATCTCATGTTAACAGAGTTTTTAACAAATGACAGCTGGCTGAAATTGTTGAATAGATGAAAAAAGAGGGTATCTTTTAGTTTTGTTCTCCACACATTCCACTAAATTATATTAGCCTCTTGAAGCATGGCGAATCCTATTCATTATTTATGGTTTACACATATAATTTAGAAGGGCAGCTGCGTTGCAGAGGAGAAAGAGAGAGAAGTGGAAACAAAAGCAAAACATAAAAAAACACCCTGTCACACCCAACTCCATACACACATATCTATATCCTCTAGAGCCCTAATCACATACATGTAATGATAATGGCCATAACAAATCCCAATATCACGGTAAGATCACTAATACTAAGGGGTAGTACCCAGAAACCTCCCACCTATCTAACAAATAATGTCATTTCAGGCAGTCGAATGCTGTACCAATAATCCACTAATTAAAAGGACTCCTTATTGCTGTTATATAAATATTGTTCATGTTTATCAATCCAGGAGGCGGCATCCCTAGAACTATCAGAGAATAAAGTCTCTCCCTGCATCATAACCCTCAGTCGTGCCGGATACAGAATAGTATAAGGCAGCTCTTAAACCTGTAACCTTCTCTTAAAATCTTGAAACTGCATCTGTTGTTTTTTTTTTTTGCATGTCCAATGAATAATCTGGAAAAACATCTGTACGTTGATCGTCCATAATTAACTCTTTCATTTCTCTTGCTCTCTTCAAGATAATATACTGATCTTTATAAGGGCTCTTACCCACTGGCAATAGACTTTCCTGCGATACGAGAATGAATGAAAACGCATGATTATTAAACCAATGATTCACAATGGTTTCATTCTCATTTGTGATGTCCACACTCAAGGTTCGCAGCGCTAAGAAAAATCTGCGCCATCGCCCACTGCTTTCAAGCTCTTCTCTCAGTCCCTGTCAGTCTTCATCTATCTTCTGGTAGCCGGGGACTGAAAAATCCCTGCCTCTAGAAAGCACTGCCTCTGATTGGCTGAGCGCTATGACCAACCAGAGGCAGCGCTCAGCTGTCATTCAATGACGGCTCATCCTTTAAAAATTCTCCCAGATCCGATCCTTCCACCTCTTCTGGAACCCCTACGAGTCGCAAATTATTTCTCCTTAATCTATTTTCTAGATCATCTGCTTTATCTTGCAAAATATAAATGGACTGCTCACATTGACTAGTTGTATTCTGCACATTTTATTAATACCTGTCTCTGTTTTAGACACCGTGTACACAGCAGACTGCGTTATTCCGTACTGCTCAGAGAAGGGTATACTGACATATACCAGCTGGACGCAGGCCAAAGGACAATCTTTTATTGCACTGTGTTTCAAAAATGCACAGGCCCTTTATAATGAAACAATGCAATGTAGAATGACTCTTCTTCTTTACACTCACTCGCTGGATGATTCATGATAATCTCTGACACAGCAAGAGGATTGTGTCAATTAAGGTGTCATTACTTGAGGAAATTTCCTGTCATTACTGTCATGTGTAGCCCTGGATGATTGGTTATTGGGGGGGTGGGATGTGTCCATAAATAATGTTTCGCTGTCTGTGATTTTTGGGTATGAAAATCAAAAATTCAGGTTGGCAACCCTGGTAAAACAAAACCATATAACTATTGGGACTTAATGACTGCATGTGATTCCTATCACAGAATGTCAACAGATTGTTTATTACTGCTCTGCACATGGCAGTGGTGAAATATATGGGATATTCTGTAATGTAGGTTTGGCATTGCCCCATTTATTTTCTCATTGCTGACAAAAAAAAATGTAAAAAAAAAATTAAAGGGCCACTGCGTGGAAACTTTTTTTTTTTTCTCTGGGGTGCAATTGGTACATGGTGCATATCGGGTAGATTATATACTTACCATTGATAAGGAAGCTGGTCCAGTTCAGTCCCCTGTCATCCCTTGTGACCACTGATGTGACAAGCAAACTCCTCCAGCAGACCCGAAGTCACTGTCTCTATTACTTCCTATGAGACTGACTTTACAGCTGTCGTAGAAATGAATAGAGAAAGTCACTTGGGGGCCATACAGCAGACACTGAGGATGGAATTTGAATAGTTCGGTACACAGGTAAGGACTTTGCTACTGACACACCCAGTAAATGGGATTTGGGACTTTGATACTAAACTCTGCCTGGAAATGGTAGAAAACAATGTATATTAATAGACTGTACATCGTTCCACCTGCTTAAGGGCTAGACTGGGTTTTAAAGTATGGCTGTGAGGTGTGAGTGGTCTGCAGGTGTTAAGTAATGCTTCTGTACTCCTCCATTACTGCTCTGCACATGGCAGTGGTGAAACATACGGGATGTCCTGTAATGCGGGTTTGACATTGCCCCACTTATTTTCACATTGCTGACAGAACAAGAAAAAAAAATGAAAGGGCTGCTCGGGAGGAAACTTTTTATTATTTCCCTGGTGTGCAATTGGCATATAGAGCATAACGGGTAGATAATATACTTACCGATTGCTTCATTGATAAGAAAGCTGGTCCAGTTTGGTTCCCTGTCATCCCTTGTGACCCCTAATGTGACTAGCCAACTCCTCCAGCAGAACGGAAGTCACTGTCTCTATGAATTCCTACGATACCGACTTTGCAGCTGTCATAGAAATGACTAGAGAAAATCACTTCTGGTCCACACAGCAAATGCTGTAGGATTAGACTGGTCACATGGGATGATACGGGACCGGAGCAAAATGGATATCTCAAAAATGACGTGATTGGGATAGCATAGCCAATAGCAACCCATGGGAACAATAACATTTTCCCCGGAGTGGCCCTTTAAAACAGAGATGAATACAGTTATTCTCTTGAGGACATATAGAGAAAGCTCACCATCTAGTGTCCATAAATGGTAACTATTTACATTCCCAATTGTATCTGTTTGGTTATTGCTTCTCATATACCCTGCAGCGTGACAGTATCAGTCAGTCAACTGCACAAATTGTACTTACCAATATTTGATTATTAAATAAGGGGCAATTTAAGTCCCGCCTCCCAATAACACCCTCAAAACTCCCTTAAAAGAAGCCTGTTACCAGGTTCATGCTACCCAAACCACAGATTGGATAGCATGAACCTATTGACAGGCTCCCTTTAAAGTTTCTCAAAACACCCTCAAAACTTACTTGGAAGCTTGCTGTGGAAAATGTTGTGGAAAGCCCTGTAGCAGAGGAGTACCCAGAGAATGGGAGCAGCAGCAGCAGCAAACCATCACCATGCAAAGCATTTGCAGATATGTCTCTGTAGACTTTAGGAGAAATCACCAAGACGGTCAGGGTTAAATAGAGAAGAAAAGTAAAGTGAGTCACCAGATTAAAGTATTTATTCTGCTAGTACCTGTTTTGTTTTAAAATGTGTTTACATTTCTTTCATTGGAGAGTAAGGCTGCCGGCACATGGGTGGGTTTGCATTGTAGAATTTCAGGGTGAACGTTTGCCTCTGGGTTCCACAGCAAATACGTCCATAGAATGCTGTGGAAAAGTGGTTCTTCCTGCAGATGAGCAGAAACCAATTGCGTTTTCCGCTTGCGGAGGAAGAAATCGCAGCATGCTCTATTTTTGAGCAGATTCTGCGTGGATAGCTTCCATTGAAGTCAATGAAAGCCATCCGATCTGCAGCCTTTCCACAATTGACATTGTAGAAAGGTCTCGGATTCCGTGTCATCGCTGGGTGATGATGCAGGAAAAGCAGGAGTTTAAAAAGAACAACTGAACTATGTATGTGCGACAGCACATGCTAAGTACAGTATTTGAACAGACTTCACATGGGCGTATTTGCATGCAGTATTTATGTGTGCAATACGCAGAAAATAGAACCCATTATCACGATCTGACGCAGGACTGGAGTCGCTCATTGTAGCCGCCGCTTACGGGAAATGTGGTCAAGGAGGCAGCCGAGGTCTGGTACACGGGATGACAGTGCAGCGTAGAGGGTTAAGCAGTAGAGATGAGCGAGTATACTCGGTAAGGCACATTACTCGAGCGAGTAGTGCCTTAGCCGAGTATCTCCCCGCTCGTCTCTAAAGATTCGGGGTCCGGCACGGGTGACAGGTGAGTTGCGGCGGGGAGCGGGGGAGGAAGAGAGGGAGATCTCCCCTCTGTTCCTCTCCGCTCTCCCCCGCCGCTCTCCACCCCCTGCCACCCCCCCGAGCGGGGAGATACTCGGATAAGGCACTAGTTGCTCGAGTAATGTGCCTTAGCGAGTATACTCGCTCATCTCTATTAAGCAGTAATGTAGTCGAGAGGAATAGTCGGGCTCTGGTGTAGTGGTCCAGAGTTAGGGCCTCCACAACACTTGTTTGGCTAAGTGTTTTAAAGTGCATTGGTGCCCAGGACAATTACATTAAAATTCCTTTCCTTATTCCCCCACTCCATATTTAGATTTCTAAACTTCTATGTATTACATCACTCATTTTTACATAAGATAGTTAAAGACTTAGATGATGAAATTCATGCAATATTCCTGGGGATGTAGGGCAGACGAGTGGTTAATATCTAGTATTTCTGGTAGAGTAATCAAGCTTAAAGCGGTTTTCTGGCTTTTAAAAATTGATGGCCAATCCTCAGGACAATGACTGTCAACTGACTGGCACAGCGTTCTCAGAAATAAGAGAACAGACAGTAAATGGGAACATTTTAAAAACCATCTTAAATAATATGAGCGGTTCAAACCTTACAGAAATAAAAGGGTTAGGAATAGGAGAAAACCAATGTGGCTCAATGAAGAAGGCAATAGACAAAAAGAAAGCATTTAAACTACTAAACAAGAAGGCAGTAGAGGACTAAAAAGCTATAAGAAAAGAATAAATTGGGTAAAAAGCAAATAAAGGAGCAAAGATGGAGGCAGGGAGGCTTATTGACAAAGAGAGTAAAACTAACTCTAAACTGTTCTTCAACTCTATAAATGGTAGATAGATCAATACTGAAAGTGTTGGCCCTTTAAAAAATAATGAAGGACAAATTGTAGAGGGTGATGACAGAAAGCTTTGCATTTGCTGCAGTTCCGTTCCATTTAAAAACAGAAATCTAACTGAATGAAAGCAATTGGAAAGCTTTCCATTTTTAAAAAACCCATTGAAATCAATGGCGGTAAAAACAGAACAGTTTAATGCTGTCTCTCTGCTCCAAAAACAGAACCGAGAGATTAAACACTTGTGTGAATCCATCCTAAATGAGAAGATAATTGGGGATTTTAGTTAACTGTAAACTCAACACCTGCTCCTGTGGCATCGGTGCTCATATTCTGAGCACCATGATGGAAGGATTCCAGATTGTGATTCCTCTCATTGGCTGCTGCGGACACATAATTTGCTGCAACATCATCTACCACAACAAACCCCGAGACTGCAGCACTAGATTCCAGCAGCCACAAAGGGTTAAGTATATCTCTGTTTATTATTCTCGCACAGCGGGTCCTATTGAAAAGGGGTTATTCAGTAACTGAACAACTCCTTTAGTTGGAGCTACCAGTGTCAGGCAGCTGCTGCCAAGGCAAAAAGGTCATAGGGAGCATCAAAAGAGGTCTAGGGGCACATGATGAGAACATTGTTCTTCCTCTTTACAAGTCACTGGTGAGACCACACCTGGAATATTTTGTAGAGTAATGTTCAAAAAATTGCAGTGAATTTGGAAAAGCAAATAAAGCACAAAATCATTACAAAGGGGTGCTGATAAGTCTTTGGCTTAACCCAGAAAGAAACGAGATAGGAAGATGAAACTTTACATTTATTCCACATACTCTCTACTGATGTCAACACACTTCTTACATCAGTATTCTGTTCTGTAAGCCTTGCAAAAAGAAGGATTTCGGTTGTGCCTCAAACCAGTCATCTGTAGCAGCCAGGGCATCAGAAATGGTATGAAATTTGGTACCCTTGAGGTGTTTCTTCAGGTTTGGAAACAGATGATAGTCGGAGGGAGCTAGATCTGGTGAATAAGGTGGGTGGTCAACCAGCTGGAAGCCTAGCTCCACCAGTTTTGCCGTGGTCGCTTGTGCAGTGTGAGCGGAGGCGTTGTCTTGCAGGAACAAGATTCCTTTGGACAGCTTGCTACGCCTTTTGGGCTTCAGAGCTGCCTTCAATTGGTCCAAAAGTTCAATGTAATACCTTGCATTGATGGTGGAACCATTTTGAAGGTAGTCCACTAGCAGCACGCCCTCCTTATCCCAGAACACAGACGCCATCACCTTAGTGGCTATTTTTTTGCACCCTGAACTTCTTTGGGTGAGGAGAACCACTGTGCCTCCACTCTTGACTGCTCCTTGGTTTCAGGGTCATACAAATAAATCCAGGTCTCATCCATAGTGACCAGTCGGTCCAGGAAGTTCTTATTAGTCTGGAAACACTGACAAATGGATCGGGAAGTTTTCACTCGCATGCTTTTCTGATCGGTTGTCAAACATTTGGGGACCCACTTTGCAGATAGCTTCTTCATGTTCACATGTTCATGGATAATGACACAAACACGTTCATGAGAAATCCCCATGATGTCTACTATTTCTTTAGCTGAAATTGGCCGATTCTCCAGTATGAGGTTGTGCGCAGCATCGACGATCTCCAGAACAACAACCTCTCTCGGCCGTCCAGGACATTCCTCATCATTGGTGCTGAAGTGGCCCGTTTAAAATTTGGCAACCCAGTTTTTAACTGTAGAGTATGAAGGGCATTGATCCCCCAATGTCTGCGACATATCACCATGAATATCCTTCGCAGACTTTCCTTGCAGAAACAAGAATTTTATCACTCCTCTGCTGTCATTTGCTGTGAATATCGCCTTAGACTCCGCCATTTTGTTTTCTCGCCTGCCTAGATCACTGTTGCCATTAGCTACAAACACAAAATTTTGAAAACATATATCAGACACATAAGGCTTTCATGTAATGTAACATTCGTTACTATAGAAACAAAAAAAGACAAAGCCAAAGACTAATCAGCAGCCCCTTGTATAATAACTTTTATTTCCAGAACTGCAAATACACTGGAAATACTTACACATTCAATTTCAAATCAGAATTTCTGCCCACAAGCAGGGCAATCGTCCCAATAGGGACGGCCCCATGCTAAAACCTAGGGGCCTGGCTTGCCCTAGATTGTAACTGTCAGAACAGTGTAAAATACAGACAAGACAGCAAACCAACAAGCAGGACCTAATTCACACAATGCGTCTGCACACCTACTGATGGGCAGTCAGACAAACAAAACAAGGCCCTAGCGTTTGCCCACCAATGGACGAATGGAACAGGGCAAGGCTCAGGCATCTGCCCACCAACGGATGGGTAGGACAAATAAACATGGATGGGTCATCTAACAACCAATGGATGGGTGGAACAGATATAGGACATAATTCAAACATACTCCAAAACAGAACTGATACAAAATGTATCAGTTCTTATTTCTGAGTATACTGATTTGTTTCTAAATATCCTGGCTTATTTATAAACATTATGTCATGACCTGCTGGTTGTTCTTCCACCTGACCTGTCACTTCACACTGTCACCCTCACCATGCTGTGTACACTGCCGCCTCTCTCCTCTCTGCTGATACGTTTTGTCCCACCCAATCCTATCCCTGCATCTCCTAAATTAGACATCCACACCCTAGGGTGGATGCCTAAGCAATTGTTCTCATTAATCATTGTGACAAAGCCCCCTGCTTGTGTGTATTTCTAGTTCTGACCTTTGCCTGATTATTGACCATTCTGACTCCTGTACTCCGACCTTGGCTCTGTATTCTGGACTTTACTACCATATACTGATTGCTCTCACCTACAGCCTGGGCCTTATTTATGCAGCTGTCCTACCAGTCCTAACTCAAGCCTGTCTTGGTATTAGTGTATCTTGACGCCACTAGAAGCTAGGGGTTTGACAGGAGGAACACCCCTGTCACACCCCCAGCTCCCGATAGGGTCAATGCTCGAAGGTCCTAGCTGCACAGTGGGCATACATTGTCCCAGCGCTGCTGCCTTAGGCTGAGGGTTACTATAGTTCTTAGGCTTGTAAGATGGCATTTTCATCTGATAATGTAAGCGTAATAAGTATATGAACCCTCAGGCAAAGGCTGCAGTGCCCGGACAATGTATGCTGACGCTGCAGCCTCTGTGCTCCGTCCCGGCTGGCATTTGTACCATGCAGCCTACAAGGCCGCTCACCTCTCCGTTTTGAGTGTGGGCTTCCTCGCGTCCGGCGTCACTGATGTCTCCATGCGACCGCCCGTGTTACCAGTGTGCCATGGTGGTTGCTCAAGTAATAACTTAGGTGCAGCGCTTTCCTCGTGTCCGGTGGCAGTAATCTCCGTTACGGCGGCCTCTCACATTGCCGATGGGGCGCACCTTCTCTGCTGTCAGGGGGGGTTCGGCCTTGTGAACTACTCTGCCGCCGCCGGGTAAGTAACTTGCTCAGGGGTGGGGGGGGGGGGGGTCGTGGATGCAGCTATGGCGGCGGCTGTACCGCCACATAACTAACTTGCTGAGGGGTGCTACGTCAATGCAGCGCTGCCGGCGGGTGTATAATTTCTTTCTGCTTCTTCTTTACTGAGCTTGCAGGACCTGTGGGCAGACAGCCTGTCCAGCCAATCAGGTACAGGGGGCGACACCCCCTGTCAATCTTGGCTCCAGCAGGTAAACCTGGTGGCATCAAGATACACTAATACCGCCTGTCTTTTCACTACGCTCCTGGTTAAGCCATCAGGTAGCGCATCCCAGGCCAGTACAGTGTCAGCATCCAGATTACCAGAACTATCTGTGTGTGTAACAGTTCGAGGGGCCCCGCAGCAAAGATGATATCCCACTTGGAGGGGTCCAGAGTGAAAAACAGGTTTCCCCAGGTGCTACCTCCATAGCCCAGAGCCAAACTGCCTACACATAAATTGTGTCAATTTTTAGTCAGGGTCTTACTAATTAGATATAACAGTGATTACAAATTTGTTTGTGGACTATGATTTTTAGCGCTTTTTTTGTACTTCTACACATTTTTCACCTTTTTCCTCTTCTGATACTGTGTCCAGTTCTGGGCACCCCAATTTTAAAAAGATATCAACAAACTGGAGCAAGCTCAGAGAAGAGTTACCAAGATGGTGAGCGGTCTGCAAATCATGTCCTATGAAGAATGGTTAAAGGATCTGGGAATGTTTAGCTTGCAGAAGAGAAGGCTGAGAGGAGAATTAATACCTGTCTACAAATATCTGAAGGGCTGTAGTAGTACCCCAGAGTTGGGTACTGCCCCATTTCTGCAAATTGGAGTTTTCGTGTTTTTGTGATGTTGTTTTTTTTTTCAACTTGTATTTTATTAAAGTTTTGCAGTTTTACAACAGGGTGGTAGACATTACATTGGAAAGTGTTACAATCATGTAGGTTTACAATAAACAGTGTCTACAATAAGGCAGAGGAGACTGAGGAGATGTTCACCTGAAAGCCTTCAGTATGGTGTTTATTCGTAGTATCTCCGCTCAGTCTTAATTTTGTAGTTTTCAATAAGAGAAACAGTATATAGAATAATCGGCCTGGCCAAGGCCCAACTTAGTGATATGGAGGGGTTGGAGAACATGAGGGATAGTCAAGGTAGGGGAGGTGACGAAGGGGGGGGGGGGAGGTGACAGGGACTGCTTGGGTGTTTCCCGCGGGGTGAAGATTGCCAGAGGCAAACATGGTCTATGTGTTTTGCTACAGTGTAGCAAACATTTGATTGGGAAGATTTTCCCTTTTTTTGTTATTTTGTTTGTTCGTTTCCCTCTCTATTTTGTAATTTTTATAGTGAGGGCAGGAACCTATTGTTTTGTGAGGGGAGTGAATATTCCAACCATGGGGACCAAATTTTTAGGAATTTTTCGTGTTTATCAGATAGGATGGAGGTTAGTTTTTCGTTTGTTAGGTACCAATCTAGTCTTCGTTTAACTTCGGTGAAGTCCAACGAGGCTTTTTGCCATGAGTGTGCAATTACCTGCTTCGTGGCTAGAAAAAAGGGATATTATTTATACGTTTGTTTAGGAGGGCCTCCCAAGGATCCTTGCGAATATTGTAGTTTGTGACTGAGTATATTAATGAATAGACTCTAATCCAAAGCCTCTTCACTCTAGGACAGGTCCACCAGGTATGGAGCATATCTCCTGTGGTTAGACATCCACGAAAGCAGTTGGGAGACCTTCCGGGGACTGCGTGGGCTACGCGGTCTGGGGTTAGGTACTAGCGGAATAGGACTTTAAAGGATGTTTCCATCATTAATATATTTCTAGCGCTGTATCTGGGTCCACTCTTCCTCAGAGAGGGTTTTTCCGAGGTCTTTTTCCCATCGGGTAGTATATGGGAGTTGCGTTCGAAAGGAGGAGTGTATTAGATCTGAGTAGATCGTTGATATGAGGCCTTTCGCGTGTGGGTATTTATAGCAATGTCTTTCGAATGGCGTTAAGGTTAGTGGGGAGTCTACGTTTTTGAGCAGAGTGGAAATAAAGTGTTTTATTTGCAGGTATCGAAAAATTTCCGATGATGGTATTTTGTGTCTTTCTTGTAGTGAGGGGAAGGAGATTGGTCCGTTTGCTGTATATAGTTGATATACTTTAGTGAGACCTGATTTTATCCAGTTTATGATTGATTGTGGCGACTCCTTGCCTGGTAAGAACATAGGATTGCGTACTAGTGGCGCAAGGGGTAGGTGGGGAGATATCAATTTCCCCGAATATTTTATGGAGTCCCATATATGGAGAGAATGGTTGACTATTGGGTTAGAGATTGTAGGTCTGTGTTTGGGAGGGGTCCAGAGCAGGGCGTCTATTGTGAGAGGATGTGTTTCCGTGGCCTCTAGGGATACCCATAGTGGGGTGTTATGAGTTGAGTGAAAATGGGCCAGTTGGGCCACCTGGGCCGCCTGGTAGTATTTTAAGTAGTTTGGGACTCCCAGACCTCCTTTCCGTCTATGTCTGTATAAGGTGGATCGCGTTACCCTCGGGATCGTTCCGTTCCAGACAAATCGGAGGGATATAAGTTGGAGAGTCTTTAGTAGGTGGCCAGGTACTCGGATCGGGAGTGCTCGAAAGTAGTACAATAGTTTAGGAAGGAGTGTCATTTTCAATGCATTGACTCTTCCTATCCAAGAAATGTGATAGCGACTCCAGCTTTCCAGAAGTGTCCTCGTCTTACGGAGGAGAGGGATGTAGTTTTGGCCGTATAGAGTTGCGTAGTCGTTTGTTAGTTGGATGCCCAGGTAGCCCAAGGAGCCCGTCGCCCATTGGAAGGGGAAGTTCCCCTGGAGTGTGTTTAGTGTTTCGGGGGGTAAAGTGAGGTTATATGCTTTTGATTTATTTTGGTTAATGGTTAAGCCCGATATTGACCCAAATTTGGACAACTCTTGCATAAGGTTAGGTAGGGAGGTGTGGGGGGAGGTTATTAGCATGAGTAGGTCATCAGCAAACATTGAAAGTTTGTGATGAACTGAGGCTATTTCTATTCCTTTTATGTTTGTGTTATTTCGAATTTTAATGGCTAATGTTTCCATCGCCATAATAAAAAGTAAGGGGGATAGCGGGCAACCTTGGCGTGTCCCCCGGTATATTCGGAATGTGTCCGAGCAAAAGCCTCGGTAGCGTACGGAGGCTTTAGGGTAGGCATATAGTGACCGAATCCAAGAGAGGAACTCACCCGGAAGCCCCCAGTGTTCGAGGGTTGAGAACAGAAAATCCCAGCTCAGCGTGTCAAAAGCCTTATTAATGTCGAGGGATAAGAGCATCGCTGGAATTTTTCTGGTCCTGCAAAGGTGTGTGAGGTGGGTGATTCTTCTGATGCTGTCAGGGGCTTGTCGACCGGGGACGAATCCCACCTGGTCTCTTCCAATTATTGAGGGGAGGGCTGTGTTCAGACGTTCCGCAAGGATTTTCGTTAGGATTTTTACGTCAACGTTTATTAAAGATATGGGACGGTAGTTTTGAATGTTTAATGAGTCTTTATCTGGTTTCGGTATCATAGATATTGTGGCCAAAAGGGCTGTTTGGCCGACAGGGTTACCCTCCTTTATTGCATTGAAGTTGTTTACTAGGTGGGGGGTTAGGATTGGGGAAAATTTCTTATAATATGGGGCGGAAAAGCCGTCTGGGCCCGGTCGTTTTCTGCTTTTAAGTGATTTGATGACGTTTGTCACTTCTTCGTGGGTGACTTGAGAGGCTAGATGTTCGAGTGTTGTTGGCTTTAGTCTGGGGAAGGATATTTCTTGCAGGTAAGAAGTAATTTCTTCTGGTGGAATGGTGTGTTGTTGGGAGTAAAGTTTCTTTAGAAACTTCTGAAATTCTTGGGTTATTGTAACTGGGTTGGCCGTTATTGTATTTTGGTTAGTGCGTAGTTTGTAGAATGATGTAGTGTCTGTTTGTGTGCGTAGTCTACGTGCTAGTGGCGTAGTAGGTTTATTGTTAAAGGCATAAAATCGTTGGCGTGACCATCGTAACTTTCTTTCTATTATGTCCGTAAGACAGAGGTCTAGTTCAGTCTTGGCGCGTGAGAGTGCCTGGAGATTTTTTTTAGTTGGGTGTTTTTTGGCGGTTTCTTCTAATTGAGAGACTTGTTGTTCTAGTTTTTGTTGTAATGCCAGGCATTCTCGCTTGCGGCGCGCTGCCATTTGTATCAGATGGCCACGTATGACTACTTTATGGGCCTCCCAGAGAGAGACAGGAGAAGATACAGAGGGGCTATTTATTTGGAAGTACTCTTCCATTTGTGGTCTTAGTAAGTTTATTATTTCGGGCATTGAAAGAAGGGAGTCGTTAAGAGTCCACGATGTGTTTGTGGGTTTTGACATTAGGGAATTACAAGAGATGGACATTGGGCTATGGTCGGACCAGGGGACTGAAAGTATTTTTGATTGTGGTATTTGGGGTATGAATGTGTCAGGAACCAGAATATGGTCTATTCTTCTATACAATGAGTGTGGGGCTGAAAAGTGTGTGTAGTCTTTTGTGGATGGATTTACTTCTCTCCAAATATCCACTAGGCGGTTTTGTTGGAGGAGGGATTTAAATTTGTGGGAAATGGAGTGTTGGGGTGTTAGTGGGTGGGTCGGAAGAGTGGTGGAGTTCCTATCCAGATCCGGGTCAACTATACAATTTGAGTCTCCGCAGAGAATGACAGTGCCTATTTTAATGTTTTCCACTATTTCAAATAGTTTTGTGAAGAATTGAATTTGCCTCGAATTTGGGGCGTAGTAGGAGATTAGGGTTATTGGAACATCTTGAATGGCGCCTATTAAGATTAACCCCTTCCCGCTCCTGGACGTACCTGGTACGTCATGGTAGCGGGATACTTCCCGCAACATGACGTACCTGGTACGTCCTGGAGATAGCACGGGATCACATAAGATCCCGCGCTATCCCGCAGCGGGAGCCGGCTGTCAGTCACAGCCGGCGTCCCGCTCCAACAGCGGGGGGACATCGGAGATGCGCCCGCCGCTGTTAACCCCTTCCCTGCCGCGATCTAAGGATCGCGGCAGGGAAAGAGTTCACAGAGGGATCGCGATCCCTGTGTGTCTCCGGCCGGAACTCGCGATGTTATCGCGAGAGCCCGGCCTGTCACCATGGCAACAGGACGCCAGACACTGGTGTCCTGTATTGCCTGTGCCTATAATCGCTGTACAAGCGATAAGGCATGGTAGAGCAGTAGCTTTGCCATGCCTTATGACAGCGATCATAGGCACAGTGATGTAAGTCCCTCAGAGGGACTCAAATAGTATAAAAAAAAGAAAAGAAAAGTGTAAAAAAAAGAAAAATGTAAAAAAAAAAAATGTAAAAAACCCCTTTTTTATGCTTTTTCTAATATTAGCATAAAAAAAGGGAAAAAAAACTAAAACCCCACATATTGGATATTGACGCGTCCGTAACGACGTGTACAAAAAGTTGAACATGCTTTTTATTTTGTACGACAAAAAGCGTAAAAAAAAACGCTAAAAAACAGAGGCAAAATGCTAATTTTTAGCATTTTGCCTCACAAAAAATGCAATAAAAGTGATCAAAAAAGCCGTACATTTCCCAAAATGGTACCAATAAAAACTACAGCTCGTCTCGCAAAAAATAAGCCCTTAAAGAGCTCCGTACATAGAAAAATAAAAAAGTTACATGACTTTGAATGCAGCTATAGAGAAAAAAAAAAGATTTCCAAAAAAAGGGGGTTTTATTGCAAAAAAGTGTAAAAACCTAAAAAAAATATAACAATTTTGGTATCGTTGCTACCGTACCGACCCGCAGAAAAAATTTAGTGTGTCATTTATGCTGCATGATTAACGCTGTAAAAAAAAAAAAAAAATCTATGGCAGAATTGATGCGTTTTCTCTCCCTGTTATCATTAAAAAAAAAATAAATAATTTGACGATATTGTCTATATACCCAAAAGTGGCACCGATAAAAACTACAGATCGCCACGCAAAAAACAAGCCCTTATACGGCCGCGTCCACGGAAAAATAAAAAACTTATGGCTTTTGAAAAATGGAGATGGAAAAATACCAAAAAAATCGCTTGGTCCTCAACGCCAAAATAGGCCGTGTCATTAAGGGGTTAAAGGGGTGGTCTCGCGAAACCAAGTGGGGTTATACACTTCCGTATGGCCATATTAATGCACTTTGTAATGTACATCGTGCATTAAATATGAGCCATACAGAAGTTATTCCACTTACCTGCTCCGTTGCTAGCGTCCTCGTCTCCATGGTTCCGTCTAAATTCGCTGGCGGCTTGCTTTTTTAGACGCGCTTGCGCAGTCCGGTCTTCTGCTCAGCGCGAGCCGCTTCAGTGTGTTAGACGCTACAGCTCTTCTGCGCATGCGCAGAAGAGCTGTAACCTCTCGGGAGCGCGCTGGAGCGGCCATTCTGCTACCATCCTCTGTTAGAGGAAGGTGCAGAGCCGCCCAGCCGAGAAGCCCAGCCGAGCGGAGACGAGAAGCCCAGCCGAGAAGCCCTGCCTAGAAGCCGCCCATGTAAGTGAGGGGTCGGGGGTGATGTGTTAGCCTACCGCCCTGCCCCGTAGCCTACCGCCCTGCCCCGTAGCCTACCGCCCTGCCCCGTAGCCTACCGCCCTGCCCCGTAGCCCACCGCCCTGCCCCGTAGCCTACCGCCCTGCCCCGTAGCCCACCGCCCGGCCCCTGAGCCCACCGCCGTGCCCCCGAGCCCGCCGCCGTGCTGCCCGAGCCCGCCGCCATGCTGCCCGAGCCTGCCGCCGTGCCCCCGAGCCTGCCGCCATGCCCCCGATGCTGCCCCCGATGCTGCCCGAGCCTCCCGCCGCCGTGCCCCCGATGCTGCCCGAGCCTCCCGCCGCCGTGCCCCCGATGCTGCCCGAGCCTCCCGCCGCCGTGCCCCCGATGCTGCCCGAGCCTCCCGCCGCCGTGCCCCCGATGCTGCCTGAGCCTCCCGCCGCCGTGCCCCCGATGCTGCCCGAGCCTCCCGCCGCCGTGCCCCCGATGCTGCCCGAGCCTCCCGCCGCCGTGCCCCCGATGCTGCCCGAGCCTCCCGCCGCCGTGCCCCCGATGCTGCCCGAGCCTCCCGCCGCCGTGCCCCCGATGCTGCCCCCGATGCTGCCCGAGCCTCCCGCCGCCGGGACACACACACAGACAGACACACACACACAGACAGACATATATATATATATATATATATATAGACAGACAGACAGACAGATATATATATATATACACAGACAGACAGACAGACATATATATATATATATATATATATATATACACACAGACAGACAGACAGATATATATATATACACACACACACATATACAAACACGTGTGGGTATATATATATATATATATATGTGTGTATATATATATATATAATGTGTGTGTATATATACACTCACGAATACGCGTATGCGTATACTCGTACACACGTATACTATATATATATATCTCTCTATATATCTATATATAGATATATAGAGATATATATATAAAAGATGTGTACACGCATATATACACACACACATTATATATATATATATATATATACACACATACACATATATACACACGCATATAAAAAAACACGTGTGGGTATGTGTGTGTGTGTATATATATATATATATATAATGTGTGTGTGTATATACACTCACGAATACGCGTATGCGTATACTCATACACATGTATACTATATATATCTATCTATATATATAGATATATATATATAAAATGTGTACACGCATATATACACACACATATATATTTAGGTGAAAAAACTATTTCATCTAAAACAGTGGAAAGTGAATTGCAGGGAGGCATTACAGTACCTTCTGCTGAGAATTCAGCACTGGACAGCTCCCTGCTATTACGAAGCCTGGATTACTTGTGGAGGGGGAAAGGATCAGCACTGGACAGCTCCCTGCTAATACGAAGCGAGACCGGCGTCTCGGGAGCGAGCACGTCGGGCTGAAGCAAGCGCAGGGAGAAGAAGCGGCGGCCATCTTTGGGAAACTTTTTATAAGTTCATGAAACGCCAGAACTGTAAGTAGGAACCGGCTTTAAAAGCCATTTACATTGGTACTTAGTAATGTATGCTGAAGAAGGGGGACTGGGCAAAAAAAATATTTCACTGCTGCCTCGAGACATCTCCTTTAAGTAACGACCGTCTGGGTCGGCAGTTGTTGAGGAGTGTGAGAAGGGGACTGATCTGCTGAAGCAGATAGTTACTCCTTTTGTCTTTGTTGGTGCGTTTGCTGAATAAAATGTTGGGTATTGAGGGGATAGATAGCGTGGTGCTGAGTCGGTGGAGAAATGGGTTTCCTGTAAGCAGACTATATCTGCTCGTTTAGTTTTATAGTATCGAAATGCTTTTGAACGTTTCTGAGGGGAGTTAAAACCTTGGACGTTGTGGGATATTATTTTTAAATCCATGGCAAGTGGTGAGATTTATGCATGAATATAGTTGTCTCAGGGTCTCCACCCCGCGGGAGAGGGGTCGGGGGGGAGGGTGGGGCAGGGGGGACGGAACATACAGGTAGTGGCCAACTGTTAACATTTGTTTCAAGGTTTGTAGGCTTCGCTGTCTTAATGTCAGCATGCCGAAGGAGTCTCATAGTTTCGGGTGGTTTTCAGAGGTGTAGCCACATCGACTATGAGAACGGGTGGGTTATAAATTAATAATTCTTGGGGAGAGATGGTTCAAGTGGACCTAGTGGGAGGTTAAGGGATGGTGGTGTGGAGAAAGTGATATTAATAGATAAATAAAGAGGGGGGGAGGAGGAGGGGGTCGAGAAGAGGAGAGAGAGAGAAGAGAAAAAGAAAAAAAAAAGGGGGGAGGGGGGGCAGGAGGAGTAATACACAGATTTTACGGTTACTTGCGTCAGAGGTTCATTTTCAAGGAGTCCTCATCTGTCCTCTGTGTTGGTCTCAAGGAGTTGTTGAGTTCTTTCTCTTGTTTTCGGTGATGGATCTTGAGGGTGGTGATGAGGCAGGTGGTAAATCTGTGGAGTTCGTTTGTGGTGGTGGTTGTTGGATGTTTAAGTCTTTAAAGGATCGTCGGGCTCCTTCTGGTGACAATATCGTGTGTACTTTGTCTTGGTAGGAGAAAGTCAATTTAAATGGAAAGCCCCATCTGTACTGTATTTTTTCTCTTTGTAGAATTTGTAGATAGGGTTTAAGTGCTTTCCTTTTTGAGAGAGTAGAGGGGGCCAAATCTGGGTATAGTTGGTAGTCGAATCCTTGGAAAGTTAATTTGTGGGAGGAACGAGCTGCGCGCATTATTTGTTCCTTAGTGCGGTGAAAGTGGAGCTTGAGCACTATGTCCCTGGGAGGCCCGTTAGGGTTTGGTGCTCTCAGGGCTCTATGGATTCTGTCAAATTCCAGTCTGTCGATTGGGATGCTGGGGCAGAGTTCTTGGAATAGTGCGGTTATTGTTGATTGAAGATCTTTTATCGATTCAGGGACTCCACGGATCCGTATATTATCCCGACGGGCTCTGTTTTCCGCTTCTTCTAATTTGTCATGTAGATAGTGGATTTCGTCGTGGAGTTGTTCTATATCTTTTTCGTGGGATTCAAGAACTACAGTGGCGTTGTCCATCCTGTCTTCGAGGGCGACTGTTCTTTGGCTGAGTTCTCGGATTTCTCCAGAGAGCTTTGTTGTTATTTCTGAAGAGGTCTTGGACAGTTCTTTTTGTAGCAATATTTCTATCTGGGTTAATAGGTTTTCTGGGATGTTGGGCATAGGACTCATTGTAGGGCTCCGGTTTGGGTTTGAATTTGGAGCTCCGTTGTTCGGCTGTGATAAATTTTGCGAGTCCTCTATTGAAGAGCGGGAATTTTCGTCTGAGGAGGTAGAGATGTCTTGTGATTTTGGAGGGTTTTTTGTGCTTGTTTGTGGGGGTTGGGAGTTTTTCCCCTGTCTGGTTTGTGTTTGTGTGGGGCGCATGATTGCGCTCTTAATGGTTTTCTTCTTTCTCGTCTTTTTCTCTCTCCCTCCTCTTCTGTTCAGGTCGTTGGTGGTGGTTTTTGGGTCCACTTGGCGGTATAGCCACCGTGTAGAGTCTTGTGTGGCTAAGGGTGCATTAAAAGGAGGTCATCCTTTTTGTTCCGAAGTGTCTTATTTCTTGTTACCTCTTTTTCTTTTCTCCTCCCTCTTCTCTCTCTCCCCCCTCGTCACCCCCCCCCCCCCCCCCCGATAAGGTGGGTGCGAAGCTCTGTTTGTGTAGCGCGTATGGCGTTTGGCGCTATTGCTGGGGTTTGGGAGGTCTTTGTATTTAAGTAGTAGTGATTATATGTCTTTTCTTCTGGTAGAACTTTTCACGGCCACTAGGTGGCAGTAGAGTCCAAATTTTGTGCTTTTCAATGTAAGACTGTTTGAGTAGGGTATATTTGTCTTGCGTTGTTGGTTGTTATCTCTGAGTTCGGGAGAGAACGTTAATAAAGGTGGTGGGGGTCACCCACTGCTGTGGACCGCACGCAGGGCCCCTGCCGCGATAGCAAAGTCCTCCGATCAGAGGGGGGTTTAGTTGTCCCAGGAGGGAATGTGCCTCTTGGCAGATTGCTTGTTTAGGTTTGTTGTGTTGTGGGCTCTGCTGTGTGGTGAACAACAGAGTTGAGAGGGACTCACCCAGATTGTTCCAGGAGTCCTATGACAGCTTTCTGTGTCTTTACTATAAAGTGTTGCTCCTTTGTGAAGTCGGGGTTTTCACTCGGCTTACAGGAGCGCCTCCGCCCGCGGAGGGGGGTAAATGGTGTCTTCGTCTCTGACTGGGGGCCAGGGGATCAGTGGAGAAGTGTCCCCGGCTCTGTAAGGTCTTTATGGCGGGAGTTGGTAAATGTCACCCTGCCGGCCCTGTTTCACTTGTTACAGGTGCGGGATACTGGCTGCTGTCTCCAGCGTGTATATCCTGTCCGGGAGGTGGTGTGTCGCAGGGGGGGTCGGGGTGCCCCTCACCTCGATTCCCTCTTCCTACTACTCGGAGGTGTGTTGAGGGAACTATTCCCCGTTAATTTTTGCTTCGGCCGTCAGGACGGCGTTACCGGTGGCCTCCGGTGATATGGAGGAGTTTTTCAGCGGGCGGTAGTTAGGGATAGTGACCGCATACGGGGGGGGGGGGGGGGGGCTCTGCGATTCCCGCGCTGCCGCCCTGTTGGCGTCTCCGCCTGGTGCCGGCTATTAGCTTTCCCCGGGGCTGGGGTTCTTTCTGGGCTCTGCAGGGCGCTTCTATCAGTGGGGGGGGGGGCTATAGACGTACCTGCCGTCAGCCGAGGGTCACGGGAGAGCAGGCTCCGGAGGTGCGCCGGCCTTGCGCAGTTGTCGGGGCTCCCGCCGCCGGTTGTGTGGACGCTGCTGTGTGCAAGCGGGCGTTGTCTGCTCCGTGAAGGTCGGTAGCAGTAGCCCGGTGAATCCCGCTGATGGATCAGGAAGCGCGAGCGCCTTTTCCCGCCGTCAGCAGCGTGTCGTGGTCTGCAGGCCGCAGTGAGCCGCCGGTTCTTTCCTCCTCTCTGCTGGTGTCTCGTCTGCCGGTCGTTGTCTCGGGCAGCTCTCCGGTGTTCCGGTGAGTAGTTAGATGCTCTGTGGTGGGAATTTGACCGTCTGGGGTGACTGAAAGGCACGGGTGTCTCGCTTTGTGCAGGAGCTCCAGTGAAACACGTCCGACATGAAGGAAAGTCAGGTCACGCCCCCTTGTGATGTTGTTTTATGGCTCGCTGTATGATGTTAGCTGGCAATGTTCTCCAGTCCCTTAGTGAGTAAATGTCCCCTAGGTACAGCCGGGGAAGTGGTTAGCCAGGCTTAAGGTCTTTTTACATGCAATGATTATCGCTAAAATGGCTGCACAACTGTATTACCTGACATTTTTGCATAAAATTACACATGCAGATAATGGCTTTTAATCATCTTCATTTCCCTCATTAGCTAAAGTAAACTCAGTAGGAGTTGTTTGCTCAGGTGGGCGTGTGTTTATACGAGGGATTGTCTGGCCTGCAGACTCCATTGTTTTCTCTCAGCAACAGTCTCATTGTGTATGCAATATAAAGAAACACTTTGCCTTCAAGTCAGCAAGCCGCTCAAAAGACAGAACAAATTCCATTCAAATGGAACGTGTTTTGAGCGGCTGAATGATGGTTTTTATGCAGGCTAAAAACCAGTAGAAACGACAAGTGAACAAATAGTGCACGACTGCCCGTGTTTACACGTAGCGATTACGAGCTCTAAATAGTTAAGAGGAGAAGCTAAGAAGAGGAAGGGAACTAAGTCAGCCAGCCATAAGCACAGCCAAGGAGAAAAACAAAGTGTACAAATGTAGTGTCTTGTACCAATTCCCCAAGGAAAATGCAGAAGTGATTAATGCCTCCAAATGTAACTGTTTCATCTCCTGTGGAGTGTGTTAAGCACATCAATTTAAACTCTCAAATGCTCTTGGGAAATAGATTGCAAAATAAACCAAAAACAAATTTGACTCCTGGAGTTCCTTTACACCAACTTAACACCTGCAGTGAGGTACCACATTACATGCTCCAGGGGAATAGAGGTTCTACCCACATTATATTTTTTTCTCCCCTTTTGCAATTATCATGTCTGGAACAGGTCCATACCCATACATGGACTGGCATTACAACAAAACAACCTCTTCCCCCACCGAAATCGCGGGTAGCGCCCCACTTAGAATCATAGAATGGTACAGTTGAAAAGGGACCTCCAGGGTCATCGGGTCCAACCCCCTGCTCAGTGCAGGATTAACTGAATCATCCCAGACAGATATTTGTCCAGCCTTTGTTTAAACACTTCCATGGAAGTAGAATCACCACCTCCCGTGGCAACCTGTTCAACTCATTGATCACCCTCACTGTATGATTAAGACAATCAGAGACTGCCAGAAAGTTTTTCTAATATCTAATCTGTGTCTTCTCCCTTTCACTTCCATCCCATTGCTTCTAGTCTTTCCTTGTGCAAATGAGAATAAGGCTGATCCCTCTGCACTGTGACAGTGCAGCGGGTCAGACCAAGACGAAGGGCAGTGAAATGGTGGTAGTCACGGTGGCATGGCTACTCCTCTCCGATTGAAAAAACATGACCTGGCTCGACGCTGCACAGAGGTAAATTTGCAGTTCTTATTGCGTGCTGCAAGAAAAGGAGAGTGCTGGTTGTAGGGGATTCCTTATGGAGAGGAATAGAGGCTGCTGTCTGCAGACCTGACACCCCACGAAAGGTGTTCTGTCTTCCAGGTGCACAAATCAAAGATGTGTCTGATAGGCTGTCAAGACTCTTCAGTCCTACAGAACACCACCCATTCCTACTAATACATGTAGGGACAAATGACACTGCAAAAAAAGGACCTTGCAACTATCTGCAGAGACTTTGAAGACCTCGGAAGGAAGGCGAAGGAACTAGGAGCACAGGTGGTCTTCTCATCCATCGTCCCAGTGGATGGCCATGGAATAGGGAGATGGAACAGGATTCTAGAGGTGAACAACTGGCTACATCAATGGTGCCATCAGCAGAGATTTGGATTCCTAGACCATGGAGTGAATTACCTATACGATGGACTCCTTGCTAGAGATGAGTTGCACCTTACAAGGTAAGCATATATTTGGTGGGCGCCTTGCTTCGCTCATCAGGAGAGCTTTAAACGAGAACAATATGGGAAGGGAAGTGAAAGGCCAGGTAGAACTATACAGCTAATTAGTACATTTGAGAACCTTGCTATTAGAGGTGGAAACAAAGAACACAGACAAAAAATTCTGAAGTCAATAAGGGGTGTGCAAATGCCCATCCAATACGCAATGAGATGCGTGAAATACTGCGTGATTTCGCTGAAAGAAGATCACATCTGGAGCTAATTAGCTATTTTAATTGAACGCAAATGAATATCTGCCCTGCGGGTAGAAAAAGATCAGTGAAATACGCCACTGTCGACAAAAAAAGCTCATTCAGTGCGCAAATATGTTATGCTGAGCTGCTCACAATTGCACTTATGCTCATGTGAAGCCGGCAAAAAAAACACACAGCCATGCTTCTATTCATTGAAATGGGCAATTAGTGTAATTAGTTCAATATGTGCGCAGGAAAATAGAGCATGGGGCATATTTTTTGCGCAAATTTTTTTAATGCATAATACGCTGCGCAAATGCATTTATGTGAATCTGGCCTTATAGGGAATGACTCATGACTGACTTCTAGTAAAGAGTTTGCTATGTTCGGCTATCTCCGCCAGGCCCGTTGAAATGAATTGAGCAGCGGAGCGCATGCACAGCCAACGGTCACATTCAAATTAACGTCATTGCACGTCGCGTCAGTGATTCCACAGAGATGAGAAGAGGGGGGCAATCTCAGAATCCGTGGGGGTTTCAGCACTGAGACCCCCACCGATCAGACTCTTATCACCTAACCTGTGAATAGGTGATAAAGTCACTTGTGAGACAGCCCCTTTAAATATCCTCAGTCTGGAGGTTTTTGGTCATAGCTGATAGCAGAAGTTATAACCAGATGCTAGATGGTGCTAGAGGACTATATAATTTAAAGGGGTTGTCCCGCGGCAGCAAGTGGGTCTATACACTTCTGTATGGCCATAATAATGCACTTTTTAATGTACATTGTGCATTAATTATGAGCCATACAGAAGTTATAAAAAGTTTTATACTTACCTGCTCCGTTGCTGGCGTCCTCGTCTCCATGGTGCCGACTAATTTTCGCCCTCCGATGGCCAAATTAGCCGCGCTTGCGCAGTCCGGGTCTTCTGCAGTCTTCTATGGAGCCGCTCGTGCCAGAGAGCGGCTCCGTGTAGCTCCGCCCCGTCACGTGCCGATTCCAGCCAATCAGGAGGCTGGAATCGGCAATGGACCGCACAGAAGAGCTGCGGTCCACGGAGACAGAGGATCCCGGCGGCCATCTTCAGCGGTAAGTATTGAAGTCACCGGAGCGCGGGGATTAAGGTAAGCGCTCCGGTAAGCTTTCTTTACCTCCCTGCATCGGGGTTGTCTCGCGCCGACCGGGGGGGGGGGTTGAAAAAAAAAAAAAACCCGTTTCGGCGCGGGACAACCCCTTTAACTACTGCTTTGAAAATGGCAGATAGACAGATCCCCTTAGTCAGTGGTCATGTACTGCCACCTGTTGGTGAAGATGATACTGCGGCAGCTGTGTTTAGGGCACGAAAGGAGGGAGGGAGAAAGGGACTTGTTATTTGTATAGCGCCAACTTATTCCGCAGCGCTTTCAGGTAATTTATTTACTCATTTTACTGACTTCGGAGGGGTAGAAGGCTGAGTCATCCTTGAGCCGGCCACCTGAACCATGCGGAGATTGAACTCGCAACTTTCAGGTCATGTTTAGGACTGCATACTGCAGTGAGCACTTGTATTGTTCAGTCCTGTGCATCCAGTACCTGCTGTCTTTAAACTGGAATAGATTATGTCTTATAGGCCTTGTACAAGGGCTGAGAATCTTAAGATTCCTGTTGCCTGATAGAATGGGCTGGTGACTAATCACCAGCTCATTCGCACTTGGGCAGCCCACTTAGACTGCATGATTCTCTTTGAGAATCATACAGTCCTCGGGCATTTATCATTCAGTGTTTCATATTCCAATAGGTGGCACGGCAAAGGTATCTTGCATATTTCCCAGAGGAGCATGGGTGGCCTTTTAATTCTCCTGAAACCTTCTAGGGGCTCTCCTTAAGGAGAAACAAAAAAAACCTTCTTGACCCTCACTAGTAAAGCCAGAATCCTGCTGCACACTGATGAGGGGCAATCACCCCGAAACAGCTGCCTGTGTATGGTTATTCTAGCTTTTGTTTACAATTCCCATTGTTATAAGGCTTGTTTAAAAAGTCTAACATTGACTTGCAGGAATGCTGCCTTCCAATAGGTGGCGCTGCAGAGGTATTGTTCCATCTTCCCATTTGTATGTTCCTATGTGAAATACTGAGCAAGCAGTGTTTATACCGCACGCTAAGTGAACGAGAAGGTGTTGGATTTAATGCTGGCTTTAACTGAACGACATGCGAGAACCTCACGATTCTCTCTCGTCATTTGTCCACGTTTAACCCCTTGAGTGGCACGCCCGGAAAATTTCCGGGACGAGCTCCACTGCTCATAGCAACATAGCCCGGAAGATTTCCGGGCTATGTATCACTATGGGAGCTGCAGAGCACAATGCCACAAGCTATGACAGTGTGCTCTGCCTGCACAGACCCACAGAGAACAAAGCAAGGGCTTTGAAAAACCAGCAGAAGATATTGCCGATATGTCGGCAATCTCCTGCTTTGTTTACAGGTTGCCATAGAGACCATCGGCTTGTCAGAAGCAAGCCGATGGTCTCTGTGGCAGGGAGAGCTGGTTGTTAGCTGTCAGAGGACAGCTAGGTACTAGCTCTTACAGCAGAGATCAGAGAAAACCTCTGATCTCTGCTGTGTTAACCCCTTACATGCTGCAGTCTATGTGACTGCAGCATGTAAAGGGCTGTCACTGCAGCATGTAAAGGGCTGTCACCATCGGACCCCCGGAATGTGATCAGGGGTCCTGATGGGTCCCTGTGGAAGTCCCCTAAAGGGACAAAAAAAAAAAAAAAAAAAAAAGGTAAAAAAATAATAAAAACACTTGTCTCCCTTTACTTTGTAAAAAAATCAAAAATACAATCACACATGTGGTATCCGTGTGCATCGTAATGACCCAGAGAAGGAAGTTAATGCATTATTTAACCCCTTAATGACATGGCCCGTTTTTTTTTTTCCCCATTTCTTTTTTTCCTCCCCCGTTTAAAAAAATCACAACTTGTCCCGCAAAAAACAAGCCCTCACATGGCCATGTCAATGGAAAAATGAAAAAGTTATGGCTCTTGAGACGCAACTGCAAAATTAGTTGAAATTCAATGATTAGGCCATTTTAAAAAACCTGCCCTGGTGGGCACGACAGGGTGGTAGGAAACCTGCCACTCAAACGGAACGACGATCATTCAGTTTTCTTCGTTTGAATAATTTTATGAATGATGATCGTTCCGTTTAAACGGGGCTTTAGTGAAGTCTTAGTAAAAAAGTCGTAACAAACTCCTTCCAATGCTGTATATCCGAGCTGCTTTCAAAAAACCTGATGGCACCCCACATGGTACTGTGAGATAGTTCTATATTGTACGGCTGCATTCTGGTGACCCTCCCAATAAAACTCTATTGCACATTGGATGGATACGCCAGGCTTATTCCCCTACATATACACAAAACGTATAGCCCCCACATGGTGTGAACAGTCATGCACTAACAATATTATACCACCTACACAATGTAACAAACTCCTGAGGTGAGGAGGACCTGTTTGGGCTGTATCAGGGCTGAGGTTGAGACACACGGCATTAGGTCATACTTCAGCCTATTCTTTAGGATTGTGACACCAGAACATAAATATGATGACAATGGCTTTTCCTTTATAGTTTTGCAATGTGGAAGTTTGGTTAAGGTGAAGAAAGTCAAAGAAGGATCTGCTGAGGACTTGGTATGCAATCATCTGGGCAGGAAATGGCCCAAAGACTTTTTAGAACAAGACTAACCACATACCCTCCAGACCCAGGCATACATATACCGTTGCAAAAAAAATAAAATAAGTGAACCCTTTGGAATTGCCTGGATTTCTACATTGATTACTAATAATGGTCAGATTGTGGTTACTAAAGGCCTGCAGGCTCTGAACTTGACAGCTGCATGCTGTCGGTTCCCGGAGGTAGCTGACAACATGGAGCAGTCATGGGGGCCGCAGGAAGCCCCCCCCCCCCCCCCCCCCCACTGGTAGTGCAATGGATAGCACCGATTACGATAAAGTAAATAAGTTTTAAAAAGTTATTGTTTCAGCTCCCCTAACGGATCGCATTCTACTCACCCCGATCCTCCATGATGTAACGCAATGATCTGGTCTGGAACGGACCCTTCGGCATCTTCTGCGCATGCGCGCCTAAGAGAGAATGGCGACGTATGCACAGAGAACCAGATCAGTGCGGGACATTTGAAATCTCCTGCTTCCCGGCCACTGAAGGTAGCCGGGAAGCAGGAGATGTCACTGTGGACCGGTCCGTGATCGCCGCTATCCAATAGATAACGGCGATCACAGAAAAGTTGTAAAAACTAAAATAAAGTTAAAGTTTCACCTCCCCTCATGAATCGGATCTATGAGGGGAGGTGAAAATACTGATGTCCCACGGTGATATGGTCCTTCCAGCAAGTGAAGCCTGGAGCAGAGAGATGTCAAGGGGGACCGCTGTATGCAGTTACCGGTCACGTGATCACTGTTATCCCATAGATAATAGTGATCATGTAAAGCGTAAAAAAAAAAAGAAAAAAATGTTTAAAAAGTTAAAGTTTCATCTCCCCTCACAGTTCATATCCATGAAGGATGATGAAATTACGTAACCAAGGCCCCCGGATTTATCTGCGGACCCTGGCTTCTGCGCACACGCCCGTCACCAAAGTGGTGGACGCATGCGCAAAAGCCGCAGATTGCCCGAGTAATTTAACATTTCCTGGCCACCAAACGTAGCTGAGAGCCTGGAGATTTCACCACGTGCCGCAGTACACGTGCTCTGTTCACGTGATCACCGCTATCCAATGAATAATGGCGATCAAGTAGAAGTAAAAAGAAGTTAAAATCTCACCTCCTGTCACAGGTCTGATCAATGAGGGGAGGTGAAATTACTTGCCTAAGGCCTCCTGCACACGGGCGTATTTGCATTGCGGAGCCAGTGGTGGGCGTCTGCCTCTGATCTTCGGAGCAAATACAGCCCATAGTATTTAATGGCAAAACACCATTTCATCTCCAAGAACGGAAATCGATTGCGGAGAATAAATTGCAGCACGCTGCAATTTTGTGCGGGTTACGCACGGCCAGCTTCCATTGAAGTCAATAGAAGACGTCTGTCCAGCGGCACTTCTGCAGTGAGCACTGCAGTAGTATCGCGGGATACACATCATCCTCCCAGCGCCGGCGGCTACTGCTCATGCACGACAGAGTGCCGACCAGTAAATTCGCAGCGTTTGCAGAAGCCACCGGTCAGGCACTTTGGGGTCACCGTCTGGGCACTGGGTCGAAACTCTGCGGCGGGAATCATGCATGGGGGGTCCGAACCGCCCATGTGGAAGATGTCTGAGGCCTCAGGCAATGTCCCCCAATGAGATCTTTATCTGTTTACCTTTCCCCAACTTCGGCGCATGCAAACGCAGAAGCTGGGGAGGGTCTGGGAATTTTAAAATCTTCTTGCTCCTCGCTACTAAAGGTAGTCGAGAGCCTAGAGTAGTGACCTAGGGCCGCGGTGAGCGGTCCCGTGATAGCCGTTATCCAACGGATAATGGCATTCACATAGAAGTTAAAAACATTCACTTTGGCCGCTCAAGGGCTCTACAAGTGAGCAATGGGGTCTAAAACACCTTCATGCAAAATGTCTTTTCTGAAAGCCACCAGCTGCTCCTTTCACTTTGAGCCCCGCATACAGATAGATTAGCCAATTGCCAAAAAATGAAAATCATAATTTTTTTCCCTCTGCTTTGCTTAGATTCATTCAAAAACTGTGAGGTCAAAATACACAGTAGATGCCTAGATGAATTTGTTAAGGGGTCTAGTTTTCAAAATGCAGTCATTGTGGGAGTTCTCTGTCTTTTTGGCCGCTCAAGGGCTCTACAAGTGTGCAATGGGGCCTAAATCACCTTCAAGCAAAATGTGTGTTCTGAAAGCCACCGGCTGCTCCTTTCGGTTTGGGTCCTGTTGTGCATATGGACATAATAATAGGGCCACAGTGGGTATGTTTCTGAATACTGGGGAAACAGGGGTATCCAATTTGGGGTGTAAATCCTCATTTTCATGTGCATTATAGAAAAAAAATATGTCTTTAAAATGACATATTTGCAAAAATATTACATTTTATTTTTTCTCCTCTTAATTGCATTAATTTCTGAAAAAAAAAACGTGGGGTTAAAATGCTCATGACCAACCCTCAGTGACTACATTAAGGGGTGTAGTTTTTAAAATGGGGTCATTTGTGGGTGTATCTATCATTTTGACGCTGTGAGGGACTAGCGTTTAGGATCGGTAGCAACCTGGGCATAAGCAGTCAGAGACAGTGACACATAGGATAAAGTCTTTAGTCCAGGCTTTGCCTGGGTTTATTTCCAAGCAAACAAAGCAAAATACAGGCCTTTACATCAGGCAAACATAAAGTAAATCCTGCTCGTCTGAGCACTTACTATACATGTAGCGTCCCTGTCTACACACTGGTAACACAAATGGCTCCTGCACACAGCCAGCCAGGACTCTCAGACCTGCAGAGGTCTCAGCTCTCCCTCTAGGCCCTGTAGGCCCAGGCTTTATAAGGCCTGGTACCAGCCCCACCTGGTACGTGGGAGTGACCATCCCACCCTTCACTTTGGTCACTCCAGGAAAAGCCGGCCCGGATTATACGGCTTGGAGCCACTTACTTGCTACAACGTGTCAGTAACTTAGTGTTACTGACACCATACTGCCGGCTTCCTCTACCGAGCCCAGGCTGCTCGGTGGCATGTATCTGCCCAAGCGCTCCCCAAAGCAGCATAGGAGAGCATCCTAGGCGAAATATACCTTCCCTCCAGCACCTTGCCGGTCACCGTCTCACAACGCCTATGAGCCTTTGCAATCTTGGCTTTGAGTAGGAAAACAAAGTGTTCCTCAAAATGTTGATAAGTAATGTTAAATTTGTACATCTCCTAAGGCCCCTTGTCCACGGGCGTTGCGAAGTCCCGCAGGACCTGCCGCCGAATCTCCGCCGGTCAGCCCTATCTGATAGATAGGCATGCTGCTCATGGACGGGGGCCGGCGCTTTCCATAGCAATGCTATGGAAAGCGTCGGCCGGCGTGATTCGCCGGTGGTTTACCGCCAGCGAATACACGTCCGTGGACAGGGGGCCTAAATGGTTGAAAAAATCCAATGTTTTTCAAATGTGCGCCAGAATAAAGAAGACAGATGGAAATATATATCTTAGCAAAAATGTGTACAGTATGTTTGCACATATTTGATATATGGCAGTTGAAAATGTGAAAAAATAAAAAATTTTCCAAAATTTTCCCAACTTTGGCATTTTTAATAAACATTCACAAATTCTATGGGTTTATTTTTACCACCTAAATGAAGTACAACATGTGGTGAAAAAACAATGTCAGAATCACTTGGATATGCAAAACCTTTAGGCCTCATGTCCACGGGGAAAATAAGAATTAAAATCCGCAGCGGATTTTAACTCTTCTCCCGCGCACGGATCCGCACCCCATAGGGATGCATTGACCACCCGCGGTAGATAAATACCCGCGGATCGTCAATAAAAGTGATTTAAAAAAAAATGGAGCATGAAAAAATCTGGACCATGCTCCATTTTCATGCGGGTCTCCCGCGGAGACAAAAATCATATTTTACTCACACGCTCCGGTTCTTCTCTTCGGCGCGGCGCCATCTTCTCTCAGTCGCGGCCGGATCATTTTGCTTCGGCCCGGCGCATGCGCGGGGCACGTCACCGACGTCATCATGCACATCCGCCAAGCCGAAGAAAGAAGATCCGGCCACGACGAGAGAAGATGACGCCGCAGCGAAGAGAAGAAACGGAGCGGATGGGAGGTGAGTTTATTCTCATTTATTCCTATTTTCAGCGCTCATGTCCGCGGGGCAGGAGGGACCCGCTACGGATTCTACATGGAGAATCCGTAGCGGGCCTGATTTTCCCCGTGGACATGAGGCCTTAGGGAGTTATTCTATGTTAAAGTGACATATGTCAGATTTCCAAAATTTGGCTTCGTCACTAAGGCGCAAACAGGTTTCGTCACTAAGGGGTTAACAGACTCAGACACACAGTGTGGACACTTTGATTAGCGACAAGGGACGAGAGTTTGTAAACTCGATCATTGACAACCCGATGTAGCATTTTCAGACAAATCACATTTCATCTGCCTACCACCCACAAATAAATGGCCAGCGGGAACAATACAATACTCAAAGAATCTCTTAGCAAGCTTGTCAATGCCAAAAAACAACTGGAGATTGGTTCATTCCTGGTGTTCGGTTTGCCTATTGCACATCTGTGCATGCCTCAACCAAGTGCACCACATTGGAGGTCATGTATGGACAGAAGGCCAAGCTTCCTATGACCCTCAAATCATCCGAAGATGACACTGTAGACCCCTTACCCCTTCAGATGATGCCGACCCTGATGTGCTGGATACACTGACAACCATTCATAAAACGTTTCGCTTAGCCATCAGTACCAACATCCACTTTGCCTAGAAACACCAAAAGTGTGCCTTTAATCACAACACTCACACGGACAAGGATTATACGCGAGTTTTCTGCGTTGCGAAATGAACAAAATTTACAAGAATATGATTTCTACTCTTTTGAATGGACTTATTAACATCCGCGATGCAAAGGGGAAAAAATCCCAGCATATACTAGCTTTTGGCGTTTCCTCGGAACGCCTCATCCATTGTTTTCAATGAGATCTTAAAAGACATCTCATGTCTCCCGCCTGCCGTGCGATATGCATGCAAGTGCGATGTTTCCCATTCAAATCAATGGGAAACACTTGCAATCCTCTGACGCACGTGAACAACATGCCCGAGGACCGCAATTTCACAAAAACAATGCGAGGAGTTTTTGAATAAAAAATGTGTGAATCCGGCCTTAGGGGAAAGTTTATTAAACCTGCCATTTCTGACAGTCGTTTTGGTATATGTTTTCCCCACTGCACGGTGCGCTTGATACATGAAGAGGCCCCTTTATGAATTATGTGCATGACCTGGTACAACGAAGTCGTCCGCTGCAGCCCTTTCTACAAACCCCCCACCACCTTAACTAGAAGTAACCACTGACCACTTTAATTCTTTGGATACATTTTGGCCACAGCAGCCAATTTATTTAACATAACAATAAAACATAAATATACTATTTAAAACCTATACTGAACTATCTTTGGAGAGGTCCTCGGAGCCCCCAAGAGAAAAACTGTCTGTCGCCTCAACAAACCGGGAACAAATAGGTGTAACTGTCTCCCGTCTCCTAAAGCCAGACTCGGGAGACCCTATTTTTCCACAACCATGCCTCCCGTCTCTAATCACCTGACTCGGGAGACTCACCACTTCGCCTCAAGTCGCCTACCTCCCGACCCCGGGCTATCTAGCCACACACTGGCTAGCCACAGTAACCAATTTTTCAGGGAACCCCCCTGTCAAAACAAGAGTCGACAGACCCCCCACTACTTTAACTGAACCAGAGGGGGGGGGTAAGTAACTATCCCGCCCCTGCTTCCCCCCCCCACCCCCCTTTTACGTTAACTCCAAGGACCCCTCCCTACACGCTGCTATGACAATACAATCCTCCCCCCCCCCCTTCTTTTCTCATCCGGGCGGGTGGGTAGGACTCTTCAGCGCTCGTCTCCAGGTCCTTTCTCCTCTTCTTCAGCTCACGGACTGGCTCCTCCCACTATTTTCGCGCTCTTTTCCCAGAATCCCCCGCTCCCCCCATCCAATCAAGCCCTTGTTATTATTTAAAATTTTTTAACCCCTTCCATCCCCGTTAACCCTGTCATGTCAGCCTTCTCCTATTGCCCTGCGGGCTTCGGTTCCGGCCTCCCTTTCCCTGCTCCTCCGTGCGTCTTCTCAAAAATTTACGCCAGGTCCAACCTGGTATACATTTTTGGTATAAATGACGTTAGTTTTTGGTGTAAATTAAATATAAAACTGTCACTCTGGGGCGGCTACACCCCTTCTGACAAGCTCTGCCTACTTTTTGGTTCAGAATGAAGAAAAGTCGCAAATGTTTGCGCAAATACCTACTTGTGCTAAAGTTTATATGTGCCCCATAGCCTACGTGCACACGGCCATGTAAAGGTTGTGACTGGGCACAATTGGCATTGGTCAGCACACAGACCTCCCGTCTGAGTGTCATCCGTGATGCAGGGGACTGTACACTGACATGTACTATACTCCAATAGGTGCAAAGACCTCTACAAATGGATGGGTGCTTAAACCAACCGAAAATTGGCCTCGAATATCGTCGTCGCGCAAGTAGCCTCAGCTGTCAGCCGAGGCCGGTGCTGCGGAGTACTGGCACTGCAGCCAATACATCGCCATGTGCTGTGTTTGATGGAAGCTGTAGAAGATTACGACTCCCTTAGATAAATATGATGGAGAAGCCTGGGTAAACACTGCGGGCACTCATGTGCTGAAAGCAAATAGCAGTCTATTTGTAGAAAAAGCCTGTCACATTTCTGCCAGGAGGAACTTCATATTTACATTAACTAGATGTTTATTTAAGGACTAATCTACACCAAACAGGCTGTAACTGTAACGATCCGGAGTTCAAGTCGCCCATAGAGAAACATGGGTAAGCAGGACATGGGTAAGCAGTGCCCTCGGCCACGGGCAGGGTCGGATTCTGCTGCGGGCTCCCGCATGCGGCATCCAATCTGCCCATGGACATGAGTCTTTAGACCAGGCGATTATAGCTTAAATTTTGTTCAAACAAGTGAAAATACGCTTTAATCGTTACGTCTAAACGCACTTCTCGTTTGTCGCTCATTTTCAATCAGCATAAAAACCATCGCTGACTTCTCGCTGCGCCCGAATGCTCTCCTCTCAGCACTTTACATAGGAGGTGAAGCGCTGAGCGAGAAGTCAGCTATGATTTTTATGCTAGTTGAAGGTCACGGCTTGTTCAGTCGTTTAGACAGGCAGATCGTTCCGTCTAAGGCTGCCTGTCCACGGGCATTGCGGTATCCCGCGGTGGATCTCCGCCGTGGGAGCCGCCGCCTAGGAGCAGGAGCCTGCAGACAGATCTCCGCGGTGATCTGATTCTCCACTCGTGGGCAAGAGGGGCTGCGCTTTCCATAGCAACGCTATGGATAGCGTGCGCTGCGTTCCCCACAGCCCGATTATCGCCACGGGGAATGCAATGCAATAACGCCCGTGGACAGGCAGCCTAAATGTAGCATAAACTGAACGAGTAAAGAGAGGTCACCAGCTTGTGCGCTAGGTCAAACGAGAATCATATAGCTCTCATCCAGTGTAAAACGAACATATCCCAGCGCCCACCATGACAGATCTGCCTGTATATGTAGTTCTACAGATTCACTCTTCAGGATTCCAGGAAAGCTGAATGACAATCACCATGGAAACTACATGGTAGCCATGGAAGAGTACACCGATCCACACTCTTATGACAGCGGTCTAAAAAAGCAACCAATCACAGCACAGCTTTCATTTTTTATACTGCTGAGGTAAAACGAAAGCTGTGCTGTGATTGGTTGCTATGGGCAACAAAGACAGATCCTCTTTTACACATCTTACATAAGAGCATGGAGTTGAGGTCGTTTTCTGTGGCGCTCCCTGTAGAATGTACACAGATTTCCCATTAATAACGCCTTTACGCCTCCCTCACACATGAACGCGGCAAAGTGCTGCCTTTTATATTCATTTTCGTCTGCGCCGGATTTTAGCACTCCACATCATTAATAAGGTGCGCTAAACGCCCCAAAATAGAACAGACTGGAACGTGATCGAGCGGGTGTCTGAGAGACTCCATTGAAAACAATGGGAGCCTCTGACAGCGGTTAGCGCGGTGCTAAAAGCGCAGCGCTAAACGCTGGAAAAATCGTCCGTGTGAAGGATGCGTGAGGGCTTAAACAGACAAATGTGTTTGCGGACATTTTTGCGAACGTGAAAATCGTCCACAACACCCGATGAATATAGTCTATTGATTCCAATAGGTTCGTTCTCATGAGCGTGTATTTTGCACGCAATTGCGCACATGAAAAGATAGGACCAGCTCTATCATTCTGCGTTTCACGCAGCTAAACTACCATAGACGTTTATGTCTGGTTCGAAATAAGCAAGGAGCAGAGTGTGACACTGCGCCAAACGCAGGTAAGAGAAGACAGCTGGCCCTTATTAGGCTTTAATAGCCATTCAAATCCAAGGAAAGGGAGTGTACTGGCCCTGCAAGCGCAAAAATGACAGTATTTTGCGCAGACACGCGTGCAACCGCCTGATTACTGCCCTCTCCAAACTTTGTTCATGCGCAAATACGCTGCGTTGCGGTGAGCATATTTGCCCGAATGCTCATCTGTCGAAGCCCTTAGTCCGGTTTCACCCGTGTATTAGGGCCATATTTCCTTCAACCTTAAAGGGGTTGTCCCGCGCCGAAACAGGGGTTTTTTTTTTTCAACCCCCCCCCCCCCGTTCGGCGCGAGACAACCCCGATGCAGGGAAGTAAAGAAAGTTTACCGGAGCGCTTACCTTAATCCCCGCGCTCCGGTGACTTCAATACTTACCGCTGAAGATGGCCGCCGGGATCCTCTGTCTTCGTGGACCGCAGCTCTTCTGTGCGGTCCATTGCCGATTCCAGCCTCCTGATTGGCTGGAATCGGCACGTGACGGGGCGGAGCTACACGGAGCCGCTCTCTGGCACGAGCGGCTCCATAGAAGACTGCAGAAGACCCGGACTGCGCAAGCGCGGCTAATTTGGCCATCGGAGGGCGAAAATTAGTCGGCTCCATGGGAACGAGGACGCTAGCAACGGAGCAGGTAAGTAAAAAACTTTTTATAACTTCTGTATGGCTCATAATTAATGCACAATGTACATTACAAAGTGCATTATTATGGCCATACAGAAGTGTATAGACCCACTTGCTGCCTCGGGACAACCCCTTTAAGCCTCACATGGCGTGCCACACATGAGCACGCAGAAAGTACGCAATTTTCAGGCTACGTGCTGCCAATCGTCATGCACCATCTTGGCGTTTTTGCATCAAGATGGAACATGCGACAATTTTTTTTGCATGCGTATTTCACATAATGCGCTTTGACCACACGCTCATGTGAGCCCGCCTTACGCGCGGAATGCGCAGAGAATAGAACCCATTGATTTCAATGCATTAATTCAGATTTTGCGCACACATTTATGTCACACAGCATGCTCCATTTTTCTGCGCATTTTTGCACCAAAGGTCCCCATAGAAGTCAATGGGGGGGTGGGGGTGCAAACAAGTGCGCAATACGCAATGAGATGCGTGAAACTCTGTTGGAAAAAGAACACATCTGGAACTCATTAGACTTAATTAGCCATTTCAAGTAGAACATCTTGTTCGCCGCATGCAAATGAACATGCCATGTGGGCAGAAAAAGTACAGTAAAATACGCCAATGCAAACGTAAAAACGCAGCAATGAGACGCGCACAAATGCACATATGCTCATGTCAAGGAGCCCTAATACAGATATGAATCCTGGACGGACTCCGGAGTTTACTAACCCGAACTGTGTGATAAAGACAGTAAACCGCAGTCAAGTCGGGACACCAGTCCATATTAGGACCGCAGAGATGGGCAGCGCCATTTTTGGTATAATATGTGACGACCTCTGGATTATAATTCGTCTATGACGTTTTATGCATTCTGTCAGTAAGGATGCTGCTCCAATCAGACATTTGAGGTTGAGGCCTACGGCCAAATGATGATCATGTATGTAGTGGCTGCGCCAAAGATAAGAGGCGGGAGATGCTGAGAGTTAAGTGGGAGTCGCTTGCCTTGCTGCTGCCAGGAGGAACTAAAGAGGAATGGGTTGTAGTCACTGCATACTGTGCATGCAAAATTTAATACACAGTGCAAATGCGTGTGTTAAAGAGCCCTAAAAGTACCTGAGCCCTCCTGTGTGGAGAAGCCATGTTTTATTCAGCTAATGTTTAGTAAAGCATTTTTTGCGGCCTCCGCCTGCCATCGCCGCACCATCCTGAACCCGGGCACTTACCACCTGCCCCGTTTACATTACTATTTCTCCTATCAATAGGGTATGTCCAACTGTGAGGACATTACAAAATACACATCATGGCTGCTCCCCAATGGAATATTCTAGTACTTGCTGATGGACAAGCGCCCCCTGCGGACCTCATGCTGGGGTGGCTTTATCACATCCCAGGAAGCAGTTGTAGGATCATCTCCACCATCCTGATGAACTCGTCCGGCAGGTTCCTTCACATTCCGAATGCGTCCCTTTAATGAGATTCTTCTCTGGACTTACCGGTGACGATGATAATGGATGATGATGAAGATGCAGAAGACAAGTAGGTCACCTACATATATAATACCTGGCCTAAACTATAATGTCCAGCAGTCTTCTACTGAAGCCGCAGGTAGTCGCATCTCACTGAAAACAGAAGCCTTCGTCCCCCATTATACCCAGCTTTGATTTGCAGAATGATGGAGGATAACGGTCCTTTTACATGATTATCGGTCTGAACGTTCCTCTGAAAATAACATGCTCTACAATCAGCGGGACATCTCTGTTTCAACAGGGGGCTGTGTAGGCAGATATTGGGGACTAATGATCATATTGGTGAACATTCGTCCCCATAAGCTGATTGTTGGCCAATGTAAAACATAACGAGATGAGCGATCGGCGCTCGTTAAGGTCTATAAGTCAATATATACAGTGGATGTATTATATACATAGCCGAAACATTAGAAGCCGTGGGGATAAGAAAGTTAATTGTGATCAGGGTCTGCTAGGACCCTGCAGCTCTGCCTTGGTTTCAAATAGAGGAAGTAACACTTCCAGTTTCTCTCTTCACTACATAGCACTAATTAAGCGCTACGTAGCCTGTAAATAAAAAGGCAGAAGCGGTGAAAAACTGCTTCTGCCCTCTCCTCTGGGTCCTTAGCTGTGACTAACAGCCGAGAACCCAACTTGCTTATGCTACATTACAGAAGCTTTAATCCCGCTCCGTGTTTTTACTATTGGCCGTGATTAATGCCCAGGACCACAGTGTTTATTTACGGTGTTTGGTCCATAAGGGGCTAAAAACAAATTTTTGAAATTAGATCTGAATGACTGAAAAAAATAAATCAGATGGCACTTACCTGTCCTCAGGCCCAGCAATCCAGCGCTGCCGCCCTGCGAGTCTGACAGTTGTTGTTGACAGCAGAAATCAGATTGACTGCTGCCTGCCAATCAGAGGCTGCAGCATCAGCGTTTGGAACTCCTAGCATAATGGCGCCCAGGATGTGAGCGCTGATGCTAGGAGAATGGCAGGTGGCTGATCACCTGACTTATACTCAGAGGGCAGCAGAATTGTGGGGCTGCAGCAGTGGATCTCCGGGGCTGAGGACAAGTAAATAACCTTTGAGTAATTGGTTGCCGTCATTTGGATCTAATTATTATTTTTTTTCTTAACTGGACAACCCCTTTAATTTCCTGCCCAATTCACTTATCAATAGGGATCAGTAGTGAGTAACAGTGGCAACCTCTGATATGATGGGGCATCAGTGGATGGTACACTCTTAAGGAGCAGCCCCCAGGGAGGGAAAGCAGAGCGGTAACACCGGACAGTGCCATGTTATAGCGTACCAGGCAGCACCATTTTGGGTTAGGCTCATAGAGGCGGAACCAGGGGGGTCCTGCCTCCCAATGATGATGTGGGCAGTGATGCATTAAGTGCATCACTGCCCAGAAGACTCAACCCCTGTGATAGGAAAAAGTGGAGCACTGAAGCTCACCCCTCCCCAGAGAAGGTCAAGAAACTTTGGCGCTGTAGGTGCCTGCTATTTTCAGCAAGGAGCTGCATCACAGCTGAACAGAGTTGACAGGGGAGAGCAACATCGTGGGAGCGGCCATTAAAAGAAGGCTATGCAGCATGCTGTATCCCTATGTAGGGGGATCAGCGGCAGAACAGACAGACCACCAAGGGCCCTGGCGACCTGGGTGATGAAGAAGTGCATGGGAGAAGGAGACTCCCTTCCAGCATTACCAGACACTGCGGTGGCGGTACAGAAGAATCACCATGGACGCTGCCGATATAAGAAGCAAAAACGAGCAGCGAGAGTTGTCAGAGAGTGTGAGAGGACTACAACCCCCAATGTTGCACAAGATTAAATCCCTGGCCAGGGTGGGGGTACTCATAGGACTGTAATGCTATCTGTGTGTGTGGTTTAACAATGGCACCATAGTTTATAGCCAAGCAAGGCCTTGCAAGAGTTAAAAGTATATGACCATTCCCCGTATCAATAGGGTATGTCCAACTGTGAGGGCATTACAAAACACCCATCATGGCTGCTCCCCATTGGAATATTCTAGTACTTGCTGATGGACAAGCGCCCCCTGTGGACCTCATGCTGCGGTGGCTTTATCACATCCCAGGAAGCAGTTGTAGGATCATCTCCACCATCCTGATGAACTCGCCCGTCCGGTTCCTTCACATTCCAAATGCCGTCCCTTTAATGAGATTCTTCTCTGGACTTCTCTGAATACCGGTGACGATGATAATGAGGAGTGAAGCAGGTCACCTGGATATATAATAACTGGACTAAACTATAAAGACCGGCTGTCACCCCTCAATGAAAGCGGAAGAAATGCCCTCATTCCCCGTTACACGGATTAGAGCGTTCCTCCACCTGACAATCAGGCCATGTAACGGGCCAACGATCAGCCGATGAATGAGCATGCTCGGCAATCAGCGGGACATCCCGGTATGAGCAGGGAGATGTATAGGCAGCCTTCGGGGACTAGTGATCTAATCAGGGATCGTTAGTCCCCAGAAGCTGATTGTTGGCCCGTGTAAAAGATAATAAGATGAGCGATCGGCGCTCGTTAAAAGGTCTATGAGTCAATATATACAGTGGATGTATTATATACTTAGCCGGTATACATGTATTACATACATTAGAAGCACATGGGGATGAGAAAGCTAATTGTCCCCAAATTAACTAAAGCGGATGTCTGGTTAAAAACTAATTCTGATGGGGTATCTGTGGATGTTACATTGTTATGGGGTATCTGTAGCTGGTACAGTTTTGGGAACTAGTGGCTGGTACTTTTATGTGGAATCTATGACTGGTACACTGTTATGGGGCATCCATGGATGGTACACTGTTATGGGGCATCCGTGGATGGTACACTGTTATGGGGCATCCGTGGATGGTACACTGTTATGGGGCATCTGTGGATGGTACACTGTTATATGGCATCTGTGGATGGTACACTGTTATGGGGCATCTGTGGATGGTACACTGTTATGGGGCATCCGTGGATGGTACACTGTTATGGGGCATCCGTGGATGGTACACTGTTATGGGGCATCCGTGGATGGTACACTGTTATGGGGCATCTGTGGATGGTACACTGTTATAGGGCATCAGTAAAGGGTACACTGTTATGAGGCATCCGTGGATGGTACACGGTTATGGGGCATCGGTGAAGGGTACACTGTTATGGGGCATTCATTGATGGTACACTGTTATGGGGCATCCGTGGATGGTACACTGTTATGGGGCATCCGTGGATGGTACACTGTTATGGGGCATCCGTGGATGGTACACTGTTATGGGGGATCCGTGGATGGTACACTGTTATGGGGCATCTGTGGTTGGTACACTGTTATGGGGCATCTGTGGTTGGTACACTGTTATGGGGCATCTGTGGTTGGTACACTGTTATGGGGCAGCCGTGGATGGTACACTGTTATGGGGCAGCCGTGGATGGTACACTGTTATGGGGCAGCCGTGGATGGTACACTGTTATGGGGCAGCCGTGGATGGTATACTGTTATGGGGCAGCCGTGGATGGTATACTGTTATGGGGCAGCCGTGGATGGTATACTGTTATGGGGCAGCCGTGGATGGTACACTGTTATGGGGCAGCCGTGGATGGTACACTGTTATGGGGCAGCCGTGGATGGTATACTGTTATGGGGCAGCCGTGGATGGTACACTGTTATGGGGCAGCCGTGGATGGTACACTGTTATGGGGCAGCCGTGGATGGTACACTGTTATGGGGCAGCCGTGGATGGTATACTGTTATGGGGCAGCCGTGGATGGTACACTGTTATGGGGCAGCCGTGGATGGTACACTGTTATGGGGCAGCCGTGGATGGTACACTGTTATGGGGCAGCCGTGGATGGTACACTGTTATGGGGCATCTGTGGTTGGTACACTGTTATGGGGCATCTGTGGTTGGTACACTGTTATGGGGCATCCGAGGATGATACACTGTTATGGGGCAGCCGTGGATGGTACACTGTTATGGGGCAGCCGTGGATGGTACACTGTTATGGGGCAGCCGTGGATGGTACACTGTTATGGGGCAGCCGTGGATGGTACACTGTTATGGGGCAGCCGTGGATGGTACACTGTTATGGGGCAGCCGTGGATGGTACACTGTTATGGGGCAGCCGTGGATGGTACACTGTTATGGGGCAGCCGTGGATGGTACACTGTTATGGGGGATCCGTGGATAGTACACTGTTATGGGGTATTTCAGGCTGGCATTGTCTTACAGGTGCATAATGGGCTGGCACTCTGGTGATCTCCGGAGGTGCCCCCCTAGCAAGTCACACACACATGACCCCCGTCCTCAGTTGCCCCCCCCCAGCAGGTCACACACACACACAGGGCCCCCGTCCTCAGTTGCCCCCCCAGCAGGTCACACACACACACAGGGCCCCCGTCCTCAGTTGCTCCCCCAGCAGGTCACACACACAGGACCCCTGTCCTCAGTTGCCCCCCCAGCAGGTCACACACACAGGACCCCTGTCCTCAGTTGCCCCCCCAGCAGGTCACACACACACGACCCCCGTTCTCAGTTGCCCCCCCAGCAGGTCACACACACACAGGACCCCCATCCTCAGTTGCCCCCCCCCCCCCCAGCAGGTCACACACACACACACAGGACCCCCGTTCTCAGTTGCCCCCCCCCCCCCAGCAGGTCACACACACACAGGACCCCCGTTCTCAGTTGCCCCCCAGCAGGTCACACACACACAGGACCCCCGTTCTCAGTCCCCCCCCCCCCCCCCCCAGCCCCCCCAGCAGGTCACACACACACAGGACCCCCGTCCTCAGTTGCCCCCCCAGCAGGTCACACACACAGGACCCCTCAGTTGCCCCCCACCACGTCACACACACAGGACCCCCTCAGTTGGTCACAAACATAGGACCCCTTCAGCTGCTCCCCAGCAGGTCACACACCTAAGACCCCTCAGTTGCCCCCAAGCACGTCACACAAACAGGACCCCGCGTCCTCAGTTGCCCCCCCCCCCAGCACCGTCACACACAGGACCCTCTCAGTTGCCCCCCAGCACGTCACACACACAGGAGCCCTCAGTTGCTCCTCCGCCCTGTGTGGTGACCTCTGCTCTCCGCCGTCCTCCTGCTCTCGGTGCCGCCTGCTGCAGGTTATTATTTCCGGTAGGCACCCATTACCCGTCAGGAAGCTCCTGCAGACACTCCGTGTCCTCCATACTGCCGGCCGACCCCACAGCCACCGGCGGCACAGCGCCCCCCGCCGGAGGCCACACGGCGCGGCATGTTGTCCTCTCATCACCGCGGGGAGCGGCGGGCAGCTGGGCCACTGCTGGGACTTGTAGTGCGCGGTAAGTACCGGTCAGCCGGGGGTTGTGTGGTGCTAGGGCTTGTAGTGCGCGGTAAGTACCTGTCAGCCGGTGCTCGTGTGGTGCTGGGGCTTGTACGGTGCTCGTGTGGCGCTGGGGCTTGTAGTGCGCGGTAAGTACCGCTCAGCCGGTGCTCGTGTGGTGCTGGGGCTTGTAGTGCGCGGTAAGTACCTGTCAGCCGGTGCTCGTGTGGTGCTGGGGCTTGTACGGTGCTCGTGTGGCGCTGGGGCTTGTAGTGCGCGGTAAGTACCGGTCAGCCGGTGCACGTGTGGTGCTGGGGCTTGTCGTGCGCGGTAAGTACCGCTCAGCCGGTGCTCGTGTGGTGCTGGGGCTTGTAGTGCGCGGTAAGTACCGCTCAGCCGGTGCTCGTGTGGTGCTGGGGGTTGTAGTGCGCGGTAAGTAGCGGTCAGCCGCTGCTCGTGTGGTGCTGGGGCTTGTAGTGCGCGGTAGGTACCGCTCAGCCGGTGCTCGTGTGGTGCTGGGGCTTGTCGTGCGCGGTAAGTACCGGTCAGCCGGTGATTGAACACCCGTGTAACGGGGGTCTTAGGTCGGCCGCACGCTTGCGTATTTGCGCATGTTTCAATGCATTTCCCTCACGTAAAAATAAACCGCGCCGCACTATATTTCCGTGCACATTTGCGCACTGGAGGTCCCCATAGAAGTCTATGCGGTGCGCAGCTGCACACATATGTACGTGTGCGCAAAACACTGCTCATACCGCCAGCATCAGCACCTTAGGCTAATTAGCCTTTTAAATCAGGGCGGAGGTGAATGAGTGGTGCCTGCGCAAAAAGCACTCCATTGCGCCAATATGCTGCGCAGGAGCGAGCGTTTTTGCGCTTCTGCTTGCACCAATAGGAATTCTCCACATGGGCTGCACAGCCGCCTCTCAGATGTTTGTGTTCTAGTATGTCATCTGTTGTGATGCCAGCAGTGATGTGGCAGCTCATGCCAGCGGTTGGTTATCCAGTTGGCGTCGGGCACTTGTTAATATATGACAAAGTTTACTATACTCCGAAATGGGGGCATTTACACATTTTTTTGATAATTCTGTACTGTATGATTCCTGCGGCGGACGATTCGCAGAGAATCCACCGCTGAACGCACATGTTGCCCGTGGAATCGCCATGGACCTTGGTGTGTAGACGCTGCAGACCTCACACCCTCGTTTGGCATGACGTCTGCCTGAAATCCGTGATGCCAGTCACTTTACACTGGATGCTTCCTATAGCGTGTGCAGTAGATGAGATTATCCGGGGGTGCCATCTTCATGCGTTGTCCGATACTGCGCAAATCTGCAGTGGAAGATATGTTGTATATACGCTGTGTGGACATTCCCTCATAGTGCTCAGCGAGGCTGCAGCCCCCTTCTAATAGTCAGTAGGGTCGGGGGGGGAGGGAGGGGGTATATTTGAGTGGTGCGACACATCAGATGGTTTCATACTATCCACAGATAATCCACAATCCCCAGGCGCCCCGTGGCGTTGCCCCACCCACAGGGGCCCCATGCTAGTCATATAGGGGCTTTTTACATACATACATTGGTGGCCGGGGGGGGGGGGGGACGCGTTATATATATAAAAAATAATAATATTCACCTCTCTGCCGCCACCCTGCTCACTCGCCACTACTTCACAGCTTATTGGGCACTAGCCATGCAAATTAGGAGTAGGACCAGTCCTTGGCACTGGTGGAGGCTTCCATGCTAACCCCGTCCATTGTAAATTGCCCGACCTCTCCAGCTCCCTGATCTCCAGACACGACACACGCGCTTCATTTCTACACATGTGCATGTACGGTACCTTGTGCTGATGCCAGTGAGCCCTATGCCCACAGCGGCAGAAGACACTTCACAGGGCAGCTATGGTGACAGCTGACAGACCTCTTTTAAAATGGGTATAAGGTGGAATGAAAAGTGTTGTTTGCTGGGGAAGCTTGAGGGTTCCTTCATCAACTCTTGATAAAGGGCGTCACTCAGCAGGGACCACAAGCAGTCAGCTACAGTTGGGGGCACCTGGGCAGCAAGTGTGCAGTGCCACCGCTACTCTACCGTAGGGGAATAAAGCACTGTTCCTGTGGAAGTCAATGGACCATCTGTGTAATGCACGGCGAGGCTGGCTCCTGTTCTGGTAGACTGATGTATGGCCTGCATGAAGGATTACCCTTTATTAACTAGGTCTTCCAGTGGCTAGGCAGTAAATGTTAAAGGGGTTGTCCCGCGAAACAAAGTGGGGTTCAGCACTTCTGTATGGCCATATTAATGCACTTTGTAATGTACATCGTGCATTAATTATGAGCCATACAGAAGTTATTCACTTACCTGTTCCGTTGCTAGCGTCCTCGTCTCCATGGTGCCGTCTAATTTCAGCGTCTAATCGCCCGATTAGACGCGCTTGCGCAGTCTGGTCTTCTCCTTTGCTGAATGGGGCCGCTCGTGCCGGAGAGCGGCTCCTCGTAGCTCCGCCCCGTCACGTGTGCCGATTCCAGCCAATCAGGAGGCTGGAATCGGCAATGGACCGCACAGAAGCCCTGCGGTCCACCGAGGGTGAAGATCCCGGCGGCCATCTTCACAAGGTAAGTATGAAGACGCCGGACCGCGGGGATTCGGGTAAGTACTATCTGTTTTGTTTTTTTTTATCCCTGCATCGGGTTTGTCTTGCGCCGAACGGGGGGGCTATTGAAAAAAAAAAACCCGTTTCGGCGCGGGACAACCCCTTTAAATCTGTGCAGGCCCTGTACCTGAGAGGTGAGTATAGGATCTTTTATTATTTTTACATATGGGGAGCAGGAAAAAAATTCTAAATTTAATGGTACAAGAGAATCTAAGAAACTTTGTAATGTAACTTATGGGAGGAAAATGCCCCTTTCTCCACTTATGAATCACGTCTATTCCTTCCCTTTCTTGTGTGCAAGAATCCCTCTGAAAAACTACTAATATCCATCGCAGGCAAATCGGCTTACTGAGGGATCAGGTTACATGCTGCCCAAAGAAGTCTATGAAGAGAATAGGGACAGGAGGGAGCAGCTGCAGAAACAGAGACATGTACAAAGATGCTGCTGCTGCTGAAGGCTCCTGTAAATGTTTTATTTCAGCACTGGAATCACTGCTCTGTACTCCTGTATAATGTCCTCCATACTTCTGTTAACGATGACGGTATGCTATAAAGAGATGGCGAAGAAAAGACCCCGCTCTCCTGTGTGTGTGGTAGAGAGCCATCAGAGCAGCTAGTCTACACCCACCAGCTCAGGGAAGACTGAGAGTTAGAGAAGCATACAAGTGATACAACGGCCAGCTATGGTGGATATTTCTCATGTACGCACACCGTATTCTGAGAAGTCGCCTGTCGACAGGGATGCTTTAGAATGTTTGCAGACGTCTGTCTATGTCTGACCATGGACAGTGACTGTATCCGTGATGAAGTGGGAAGGCTCTTTGGTGGCTCTTGATCTGCTATCTAGGCCCTCACTTTCCATAGGGACGCTGCTAATTAGACAGAATCTGAGGCGCTTGTAGCGACCGTTCCCTCTTGATGTTCGCAGTCATGTCAGGCGCAAACAGGAAGCTTTCTACATGCTAATGTGACAGGAAACCCGTCTGAAGGTGGGGGTTATATAATGGTGACTTTCACCACAGGCCCCTTCTATCTGCAGGGGAAGTAAGCTGATTATTGGGCATGAGGAGTAGTAGATGATCTCTCGCTATCTGGGGATTTGTAGAATTAGTGGATGGATTGGCTTCTAGTCATTTGTAGAGGGTAACCTACTAGATAAACTGTAAGACCAGATAAAAAGCAACGTCCAGCGAGGCTCGGCCATTATGGATGAACCAGACGGGTCAGGGTTTCATACACTGCCAGTGTATTGGTGTGGAGAATATACCGAGAGTGGTCGAGGAAAAACATCCAACATAAGGGCATCCTGTGGACAGAAGCAACTTGTCACCAAAAGGGGTCAGAGGAGGATGTCAAGAATTGTTTTGATGAACATGCGGTGAACAGTCAACAAAAATGCAGCCAAATACAATGCTTAGGCCCTCTGTCCATGGGCGTTGCGAAGTCCTGCGGCGGATCTCCACTGCAGGAGCCGCTGCCCGGGACCAGGAGCCGGCAGACGGATCTCCGCTGTCAGCCTATCTGACAGATAGGCTGATCGTGGAGAATCACAGCAATTTGCAGCATGCAATTGCTGTTTGTGAGCGGAGAATCACAATGATTCTCTGCTCGTGGACACGGGGCCTGCGCTTTCCATAGCAACGCTATGGAAAGCTTCAGACAGCGTGATTCGCCGGCGATTTACCGCCGGTGAAATCACACCCGTGGACAGGGGGCCTTATGCGCCAGCTAATATGCCTGAATGCATAGCTCGGCGTTCTTTAGCATGGATGGGGTAGAACAGCAGAGGACCTGTTCCCGCGTCATTGATGTCTAGGAGAAACAGAAAGACAAAACTCCAAGGGGAAAAGAGTGCGAAAATTGTATCATTGGGTAGTGGAAAACCAGCGCCAGGTCAGTGGAATCCAGATTACTGTTGCACCATGCTGATGGGTCAAAATTTGGAGCAAGCAGCATGAATCACTGAACCCTTCCTGTCAGCTGTCTGTAGTCCATTTTTTATGCTACCAAAATATGTGCATAAAACACAGAAATGGGACTGAACTCATTGAAATCCGTGCGTTCTATTCTGTGTATTGTGTGCGCAATTTTTAGTGAAGGGGAGTTCTGAAGGCCAAAAGAAGTCCAACGAGTTACTAGATGGAGTCCCCAATAAAGTGGCCATTCAGTGTATTGGTGGGGTATTAATATTGTATTCCCAGCTCCAGCCTTGAGGTTAACCCCTGAGTCCCCAGCGTCGGTAGACAGATGCATAAATATATAAGGTAATGTTGCTGTTACATGTCCTGCTACACATGTAACTTGTGCTTGCAGCAATGTCATCTTCTTGAGCTGCAGGCACGTCCCATCTGCTGCCGTCTTGTCTCGGCTCGGGGGCTGCAGCCAGGTTGGGACGTCACTTTCTGGACAGAATCCCACAATAACTACTTCCACAATCGTGCGGAGTCGGCGCTGGGCATGAACAAAGGCGCGACTGTATAGAGCCCGGCCCCAGCTGTTGCATGTAACGCAGTCCTCCGATGTATCTATAGTCTCCATGCGACTGCTGGGAGGACTATTCATCATCGGCATCAATGCCTGATTGTGAAGACGTTACTGACAATTGGGGTTCTTCCCTTTGAACGTTTGCTACTATTTTTACCGTTCTGCTGGATGTTTTGCAGTAACGGATGCCATACTGATTAGCGGGGATCATTTCTCGTTCTGTAATAGACGCATTGAAGTGAGTCTGCTTTAATAAAATAACCATTCTGCAGTGTCTTTTCTTAGGTCGCTGCAGTGTTTTGATCATCAGTTATTCCTGTTGGAATTGTATGAATCCGTTAACCTGCCCATACACGTTAGAGTTGATCAAAACGGATGTTTTTCAACCAAAACGATCTTTTGTCAGGTGAACTTTAACAACGGATAATTGTTACAGCCGACCTCCATCAGCTACAAAGAAGTCGGCTACATTTTAAATTTTCATCCGGCAGTAGGACAAAAGATCTCTCGTTCGGAGGAAAGTTTTTATTTTTTTCGTCCACGAATGATCTTTTATTGTAAGGACGTTCCTAGAAAGATCTTTCGTCTGTTGGCCGGTGTCATTGAACATTTTGGTAGCACCCAGTTGATTCATATATTTCCAGGAGGAATAGCAGAGGAATAGCACAATGTAATGCGGCTTCACAAAGACATATGCGCAATTGCAGACACCTTAGCGCAGCTTTTTTGAGCTATAAGGCGTCTTTAACACGAGCGTCATTTTGATGCTAAATACCATGTTTCCCCCGAAAATAAGACAGTGTCTTATATTAATTTTTGTTCAAAAAGGTTTAACTTTTTTACATGTATAGCTGCCTGGACACTATTTAAATGGACTTTTTAAATTAACTGTTAGCAGGGCTTAATTTTGGAGTACGGCTTATATTTCAAGCATCCTCAAAAAGCCTGAAAAATCATTTTGCATCCTCAAAAATTCTGGAAAATCATGCTATGTCTTATTTTCAGGGTATGTCTTATTTTCAGGGAAACAGGGTAAGTGCGTCAAAAAAGTGCAACTAAATGAACCCATGGCTGAGATTTCTCTCAGTTAAAAAAAACGACCTGTTCTATGTTTTGACGGCACAGCTTCGGCGGCTCCCATAGACTACTATGGAGTTATGGTGTTTCACGCACCTCCTTGCGTACTGATTTCTATGGGGACCTTTAGTGCGCAAAATACGCAGAAAAATAGAATTTTTTTTTCTTTGTTTTGCGCAACCGAAATGCACGCGCCAAAATATGAACACTTTATCCGCGTAGATTCCACCAAGAAGCATTGCTGAGCTGCAGATTTCTGCTGCGGTTGTACGAATGTTTGGTTACGGATCTGCATTTGGATTTAGCATTTTTCAGTGCGCAGATCTGCATGCAGCCCCCGGTGTGGATCCCGCCCTGATATGGCGCACACGTCACTTTTTTTTTTTTTTTCCACACATGGATTTGAAATCTGCATGCAGAAAATATCTGTGTTGTATAGACGATGGCGCGGATTCCCATTGAAAGTAATGAGATGTGGATTCCGTAGCGAACCGGTGGCAAAACCCGGCTGTGTGAACATCCCTGAAGATGAGCGGCGCCAGAACAGGAGGACAGATTGGTAGCTGGCGGGTCCTCTGTATCAGCGGCTTCTGAGGCTCGCCAGAATACATGTAAGGGCTCCTTCATACGAGCGGATGCATTTTTGCGCACACCGTATTAGCGCTACATACGAGGCTTTTTTGCGTGCAGCAGATGAACACGCTCGGATTTAAATGGATATTTAGCCTAATGAGCTCCTGATGTGTTCTTCTTTTTACTAAATTGCGCAGTGTTTCATGTATCTCCTTGCATACTGCATGTGCTTGTGCGTGCACACCTTCCTTGGGGCAGAAATGCAACTAAAATAGAGCAGGTTCTGTTTTTTTGCGCGTGCGATAAATGGACACGCGAAGTTGGGAAACCTGTACCAACCCAATGACCTCAATGGGTTCTGTTCTCTTCGTATTGCGCTCGTGAATACACCTGTGTGAAGCCGGCCTGAATCACATAAATAACTTGATGTGTTTGGTACTTGTCAATGGGATGTCCGCTACCTATGAATGTCCCCTAAATCTGAATTACATGCAGTGTCTTCGCTGTGGACTACCCGCAGGAAAAGCCGCCACTGAAGACTTTTGAACCACGTTTTCTGTTCAGACGTCGTCAGATGTGCAGCTCCTCCGGCCCGCGCGGACGCAACCTCTTGTTTATATGGAAATTACGTGGTTACCTTTCAACACGGCTGACATATAGATAAGATCTGCTTGGAATATGAAGTTGAGCAACTTTGTAAATACATGACTTATCTCCCACTGATTTGGACTTACAGCTTGCCTGCTGACAGACATTGGACAGGCTCAGCCAAGATCCTTTAATGCAAGTGGGGGGGGGGGGGGGGGGTTGGAATTCTCGTAAGGAGTTTACTTCCCAGAATGCAAATCACCTCAGTAAGATTTTACTGTAAAGACATGTATCACCTGCCCATGGAATAGGTGTCTGATAGCCGGTTGTCCGACCACTAGGCCCCCCTGGGATCATGAGAAGGGCTCGCCTAAACCCCCCCTAGTGAATGGAGCAGCAGTGCCTATACCTGACACTGCTTCACTGTCTATAGAGATGGCTGTTTGCGCTCATCTCCTTCAGTGTCATAGACGTGAATGGAGAGGTGGTCTGCATTCACTGGGGCACTATTCTCATTATCCATGGGAAAAACATCACATCAAAAGGACATGGGTGTAAACCGCACGCCGGGCTATCGAGTTTGAACACACAACTCGTTATTCCTTAGCATGGATAAGCATAGCATAGTGGTACCTAAACACTCCTAGTGAATGGAGCAGCAGTGCCTATACATGACACTGCATCCACTGCTTATGGAGATAGCCGATCGCATCACACAGCTATCTCCCCATTCACTAAGGGCTTCGGGGTACACCGCTCTCACGATCTATGGAAGTCACAGTGGTCAGACCCCCATCAGTCGGACCTGAACTTACGATTCTCGAATCAGAAATGTCCTTGCACTCCTTTTAATTTTTTTTTTTTTTTCTGCAATGTACTACAATACTTCAGTATTGCAGTATATTGAACTTCTACTGTTCAGCTATTAAGCCCTGCCATAGGCAGAGCTTAATAGGCTTAAATACACGTCAGTCTGGAAGCCTCCACTAGGCCCTGGGCTACTGTGACAACCATTAGCACCCCATGATCACGTTGCTGGTTGGCCGATGCGGAGTCCGGATCCCTCCCCAACCAATGGATTATATGCCAAGGTCAGCATTCGCTGCACATGTAAGCTGTCAAACAGTTGCAGTCGGAGCTGGCTCCGTTCATGCCTGTTTTCAGTGGGCGTCAGCAGTGTTGGCTCCCATGCCCACATCATACCCAACCTTGTGACATACCAAGGAGTAACAGTTTAAAAGGGTTTTCCTCAGAAAAACTATTGATGACCCATCCTCGGCCAATGAGCTGATCAGACGCTCGCGGTCAGAGCCCCAATACACAGGTTTTGGAGCAGAGCAGATTGCTCCAAACTCTGTGTAGTGGCCGGCGCCTGTAATTGCAGGCACAGCTGTAATTGATTTTAATGAGAGCTGCGTCTGCATTTACAGTTGCAGCCACTAAACAGAATTTAGAGCTTTCACTCCCTCTCGTGTTTATTGTGGTGCTGACGGCAAGCATACAATCAGTAAATCGGCTGGGGTCCCGAATGACAGACCCCAGCCGATCCACTAAATATCACCTGAGGATAGGTTAGCAATAGTGTTTGCGTGGAAAACCCCCTTTAAGCCAGGAGTAACTACTGGGAGGTTTCAGCTCTGAAGTCTGCAGAATTGTGAGTGCAGCTCTGAGTTACAATACAGACTGTAATGGAATATCCTTTTTATTAATATAAATGTATCTGCTCATCGAATCATTTAAAAAATATATGTTTTTCTCCGTGTTGATGTGTTTCGCTTTGCTCCAGGGGTGTTGGTGGTTGTAAAGGTTTTTTTGGAACTAGCCGACATTAAACTCCGCACATTTACCTCGCAGGCCTCATATTATCCTGGAAATCCAATTGAAAGAAATGCCACTTCCCCTTTCACCCCTTTAACATTGTGTTCAGCCCGGGTGCGAGCCTGCCAAGAACAGCAGGCTGTCTGCTCGCTTCCTGCCCACAAGACTGCTGGGAGCTGAGCTCTCAGCCCCCGGCAGCCGCTGCACAGCACCTGTATCTCAGCTGTTCAAGCCCGTCTCAACTCTGCAGTTTGCATATTTTGGATGACTGGAGCTTCCAGCGAAGGGTGACGGACCGGGGAACAGCGGAGAAGAGACTTGTGAGGTAGGAGGACACCTCTGGGTGTAGAGAAGGAGCAGGTCTGGAAGTAAGAAGGGCATGAGATCCAGAGGCAACCCCTAAAGAGCCTCTGTGGATGGAGCGGGGGTTAATGCAGCCTTAACGAGTCTTGGGGTGCGTTCAGATGTCGCAGTTTGCTCGTGCGTTCAGTTTAAACACGCAGATAAATTATTGTTTTTGTACAGGACCGTTCAGTTCTATCAGAGCGACTGAACCATCAGGGGTTAAAGCGAACGATTAGCGAACGAGCCAACGATGGATTTTTAAATTAACAATAAGTCAACAAATTTTCGTTCATCGTTTGATCGTTGTGCTTGTTTGCTCAGAGCGATTATCGTCCAAATTCAATTAATCTTTTTTTTTTTTTTTTTTTGAACCCCTTAAGGACCAGACTGTTTTGTACCTTAAGGACCAGACACTTTTCAGGGATTTTACCCATGTGGTGGTTTAACTGCCCTATTTTCTTTTCTTTCTCTTTTTTTTTTTTTTCTCCTTCAACTACCAAAATTATTTTTGCTGGTTTTTTTTCCGTGACATATAGGGCTATTTTTTTAATACCTTTTTCACTGACTTTTTTTTCAGTGTTTTTGTTTGTTTTATTGGGGGTAAAAAGCTAAAAAAAAAATTTGTAAACATTTATAGGTATTTTTTTAAAATTAGTATATTTACGCTAAAATAAAGCATAGGAATTGGTTCCTTGTTTTGTTTCGAACATTTTGATATATAACAGGTATGGTTTTGGATTACAAGGCGCATACGGCAACGGTTTTGGTTTGGGTTATTTTATTTTTTATGTATATATTTTTATTTTATTCTGTAATTTTGTTTTACTTATTTATGTAATTATGTTTTTACTATCTATATCCCCCATGACATCATATAAGACCTCTGGGGGACATTCACATGTTTTTTATTTTTTTTTATTTGACATTATTCCACTGTAGTTGGGGCATCCATAGGAGCCCCAGTTACAGGGAAAACATCCCCTGTAGTGACAACAGTCACTGGCAGACCTGATCAGGGTCTGCAAGGACCCTGTAGTTATGCTGTGCCAGGGGATCCTGGTTGGTCACGTGACCCCCGGCTTGCGTAGGCTTTGAGCGCTGTGTACTTAGGAAAGGAGAAGGCAGAAGGGGTTAGAAACCCCTCCTGCCTTCTCCAGGCTATCAACTGTGACTGACAGCTGACAACTAGGGATGAGCGCGTATACTCACTAAAGCACTACTCACTCGAGTAGTGTGCTTTAGCCGAGTATCTCTCTCTGCTCGTCCCTGAAGATTCGGGAGCCGGCACGGAGCTGCGGGGGAGAGCGGGTAGGAACGGAGGGGAGATCTCTCTCTCTCCCCCCCCCCCCCCCGCTCCCCGCTGCGACTCACCTGTCAGCCACGGCGGCTCCCGAATCTTTAGGGATAGAGATGAGCGAACGTACTCGGATAAGCACTACTCGTCCGAGTAATGTGCCTTATCCGAGTATCGCTGTACTCGTCTTGAAAGATTCGGGGAGCGCCGCTGCTGACAGGTGAGTCGCAGCGGGGAGCGGGGCAGAGCGGGCGGGAGAGAAGGAGAGAAAGATCTCCCCTCCGTTCCTCCCAGCTCTCCCCTGCAGCTCCCCGCTCCGCAGCGCGTCCCGAATCTTTCAAGACGAGTACAGCGGTACTCGGATAAGGCACATTACTCGGACGAGTAGTGCTTATCCGAGTACGTTCGCTCATGTCTATTTAGGGACAAGCAGGGAGATACTCGGCTAAAGCACATTACTCGAGTGAGTAGTGCTTTAGCGAGTATACTCGGTCATCCCTACTGACAACCCATCCTCCCTCTGATTGCGGAAGCAGGGGGCTTTAATCCAGCCGAATCAAGATGTGCCCGATTCTCGTTTGCAGCTCGTCCGCGCTTGGGCAGAGTGTTTAGACTGCAGAATTATTGTTGAGAATCATGCTGTTCTCGCTTGCTTCTCGTTCAGTGTTTCACATTCCTATGTTGGTTGGGAAGGGTATCGTTTCTCCTTAGGGAGAGCAGTTAAAAAGTATGTGAGGAGACTTATAAGGCCATGCATGCTCCTCTGGGAAATATGTAAATAGGGAGGATGGAACAATACCATGCAGTGCCCGAGCCTGCGCTGATCTTTATGACGGATGAACTCGTTCGTCATTGGCTGGCGTTTAAATTCAATGATTATCATTCAGTTTTGCTCATTTGAGCAATTTTCTCAGTGATATCATTCCATCTAAACACAGTATTAGTTGGTAACGGCTACGGACAAGCAGCAAACGCTGCCAAGGGCTGACGGCTCCAAAGCTCTTGGAGTAACATGGTATGTTAGGCTGAAAAAAGACAATGTCCATCCAGTTCAGCCTGTCCACCCCCCCTCCCCCCCCCCCCTCTACCTCCTTGTTGATCCAGAAGAAGGCAAAAAGACCCCAATGAGGCAGAAGCCTTATGATATCGCCTTAGGGCTAATTTCACATGGGCGATATCACGCTCGCCAATGTGCAATGTCTCTACGGATGCGAGGCGTTTTTGTGTTAAAACCGCCTTACATCACTTCAGGAAAGTAGCGACCCTCTGCTGCAGCTTTTAGCCATGGCAGAGCATCGCGGAGTGTTTCCCATTGTTTTTAATGAGTAAACCTTGCATCGCACTTCCATGCACCTGGCATGCGATAGGTGTTTTGAGCGAATGCCCAAAGACAAGACACGCCGCGATTTATTACCCGCGCCACTACGTGATGCGGGAAAAAAGTTGCTCATGTTCATGACACCATTCAAAAGAATGGGGTGCATATTTGTCTGATTCCTTTCCTCTTCTGCGTCCCCAGATTCACTAGCGATACAATAAAAACATTTCCAGATTTTGATGTAAAATGTAGGTTTTTAAAAAAATGTGTGATAGTCCGTGATATGCGCCATCTGACCGCTGGGTGTCCCGCGTCGGGAGGGCAGGAGGAGACTTCCATGCATTTATTCCCCCCAGCTGAGAGAAGCAAGAAGTTGCCGTATGATGAAAACGCTGCAGTCCTGTTGAACTTATGTATATTGCAACATTATGCATCGCTATCATTGTATGCCATAATGTATTATCTCACCCACTTATATAGCGCATACTCCGCAGCGCTGTACATCACTTGATGTCCCCACTGGGGATCACAGTATAAGCTCACCTATTCGTTTTTGGAGTGTGGGAGGGAGGAAACAGGAGGACCCGGAGAAAACTCCATGCAGGAGGATAAACTATAATGCTGTTCCTGCAGCACTGGGCCAAGTATATTAAAGGGTCTGTCCAGTTATAAACTACAGATGAAGCAGGCAGCTCCATCCCCATTGCAGTGGCCAGACTTGGTATTGCAAGCCAAGTTCCCATTCACTTTAATGCCTGCAATACCAAGCCTGGCCACTTCTGCAGAAGTCATCTCAGTGCACAAGCACACAGGCTTTGCAAACAGCTGATTGGCGGGGGTCCCTGGCTACATACTCCTGTCAATCTACTATTGGTAACCTATCCTGCTGAGGGGTCATCAGTAGTTTAAAACTGGACAACCCTTTTAAGGAGTTGCTCAAAGAGCAATTACATAAGTGTTATGAATGGAAACCATATGGGAAGGCTTGTAGTCCAGGGACAGATATAGGTAATTGCTATGATAATTAGTGAACAATAAGCTGTTAAAACAAAAAAGTTTTGCAGCTTACTGATTTGCTGATTGTCAGCATGGAGCCCTGGGGCCTGGCTGTGTTAGTGGGACTGATAATGAATTAAAGTGCATTTACAATGCAAAGATGATCGCTCAAAAGATGGCTCTTGAGCGATCATTGTGCATAAACTACTTAGCACTAATGCCTATTACTACCAAGAAGCAGCGTGTGAGCCGCTGGGAACTGTATTTGGGGGACAGACCACACTGTTCCTTGATTACTTTTGCTTTGATCTGACAGCTGATACAATGTTATCAGCTGTTATCAGCTGTAATCAGCGCTGCGCTCTGCGTGCAATCCTGCTTATGGTGATCTGATCTGCATAAGGATGGTTTTCAAGAAGAACTGAAATCAGTTGTTCGGCAGAAAACTGAAAGGTGGGCACCTATAGGCACAATGTTATCGCTCAAAAGAAGGCTTTTAGACAAATTTTGAGTGATAATCATTGTGTATTAATGGGCCTTCAGACTACATTATTGTATTGCAATGTAAAGTAACTTTGGTGTTCGTCTGTAACTGGAGTTACTCTTTATAGCTTTCAGGCTTGCAGTCCTATATATTGGCTATATTGGATCTTCTTTTTCTGACTAGTGTCTGTAAATGCTCCCATACTCTGCCGACAACTGCGGAAGAATACCCACTGCTGCTCTTCACCGTTTCCCAAGTTACTCCAGCTTCTAAAACCTAGCAGTTCAGCTAAAGAGATCGTCTCATGAAGACAACCACTGTACATATGGCCTAGTCTGCATTTTGCTATTAGTTTCCCCTCGGCAGATTCCATTTCTAATTCCCGTTTTTCTCTGAGCTAGTAGGTGTGAACTAGCTGCTAGGATGTCTCCTGTACACTGCACACATAGGAAAGGAGATCCTGCTCCCCTATTACTATCTCTATTAGCATATCTATTACTATCTCTAGGGCCTAGGTGCCACTGCAGTTGGTAGAGTGGCACCTGGGCCCTGGAGTCTAAGGGGGCCCAAAAGCACTCTTTTCCCAATATAAGAAGACCTGCACTATATAAAGGATGCATTATAGTTGAGGGGCAGGGGCCCGGTTACAGATTTTGGATTAGGACCAACAGCTTCAAGTTGCGTTTCTGACTTTCATATACAGAAAAGCAGCAGCAGCAATATACAGCAGTACTGAACAGTGTAGATGTGAATCCAGTAGTGTGCGAGGGTAAAGCACTTACTATTATCTGCAGCAGTATCTGTGTGTGTCTTTGCTTCCCCCCCCTTCTCTCTTCTCTGTAGGCTAGTATAGGCAGCAGGTAATCTGATCACTAAGTGAACTGTTTTGTCTACCAAGATTAATTTTAAGAGTTTTTTTTCGAGTGAGTAAACCGTTTGAGGGAGATAGAAGGAGGAAATGGTCTGATAAGTGGAGATGTATATTACAGTTTCTTATAACCTTTATTGTTAATTTATACAAAGTTTATTGAACCAAGAGTGACTATGTATTCTCCTTGTACCTAACTCGGCCCCTTTTTTTTGTGAAAACTTGGGCATAGCCTTATTTTAAGCGTTCTCTGTTAAATCCTTTGATAAACTCCTCTAGGCTTGCACCAATTTCCTCTGTAGAAATGTAAAAATGTACCTTCGGGACCTCATTCCACCCTGTGACGGGCAGTATGAATCACTGAGGTTTTAGTAGTCTGACAGGCAGCACTATGCTGAATGTGGAAACATGAAGTCAGCGAAAGGCTGTTCCCTTTATAACTGCATACGTTTCCTGTACCTGGCAGAGTCATGTGCGCTGAATGATGATGCACTTCTTCTGGAGGTGAGCTGATTTCCTCTTACATAGCTGACCGCTGACAGATGATATGTATGTCATCAGATCCTCTTTACCCCTAGAGATATTTGCTTTCTACTGGCTCCTGTAAGATGTCACAGTTTCTTTTTGCCAGATACTAGAATGTATTTTAGTGCAAGGCAAATATAACCCATAAGAGCACAGGACAAGACCTTCTTCTCCCCTGGCTGTGGTCAGTGTGGTAGTGCATAGTACAAGTCTGGATGCACTTGTTGTCTTCAGAGGTTAGCACTTGCCATAGTACTGATCCAGGATTTGAAGCCTTCGTCCCTGTTGGTGCTGAATTTTCCTTAGGTAAGCTGTTTTTCTTCAATATCCTTACTTAAGGGCTTTCAAAACCTTCAATACAGATGTCTTACTACATTCCTGCAGAAAAAAATGATGCACTTATCTGTTTTTTTAAATTGAGATTTCCTTCTTGTGCATTTAGAAAGCCTCATACTTGGTTTACAGGCTCCCCTACATTCACGTTTCTGGCTGGGGGCATTCTCAACACTGATCAGCTGATCTTTCTCATGAATTTGCATAAGCCCAACTCTCCCTTCCATCACCACTTTCAGAGGCTGTGTAGCATAACCACGCCCACTCAGTACTACACAGCTATCTCTGATCCTGTCTGAATGAATTACAGCCCTCTGTAATAGTAGGTTTCTCTGCTATCTATCTTCTTAATCTCTTCTACCATGCCCTAACATTGTCATACAGCCCTCTTTAATAGCTCAGTGCAAAGGCAGTAAATGTTCATTCACAGCAGAGGAGCAGGCTGGGGAGGAGGGGGAACAGCCCATTTATGCTGACTGACAGAATTTGCTAAGATTTCAGTCCTCTAGTCTGTAGTACCTTGAAAAACAATGCAACCATAGAAATCAAACAATCAGACATTTTTGAAAAACAATAGCAAAAAAGTCTTCATTCCTAAAAACACATTGGATAAAAGAAAAAAAAAAGTGGTGCACATAGCCTATCTAGAGGAAGTACAAGTTGTAACAAGGTTTCTGTAGGTGAACCTTAGGAAGTATCATTAACGAGATGCCTATTCTAGGCTCTCTCTCAGGGGCACATCGGAGGGGAAGGGGCTGAGCATCGCATTGAGAGCCATAGTGGGCCTTCATTCTGCAGCATTTCTCCTGAAAGCCCCCTTGCCTTTTTCCCTCTCTGCCATAGCATGTGGGATAGAAATCTTGAAAATAGTGATCCTACAGTTTCCCACGGCCGTTTCATGTACCACACACCAAGATCCTATCTCAGACCAGCCTGCTGTTGTCTGTCGCGATGGTCTGGGAAGGGGAGTTGAGGCAGTAGGCTCATAAGTCTTCCCTGCAACAAGGGACCCGCAGGGGTGGTTAGGCTGAGCGCCCATGCACCAGGGTTGGCTGCAATATCTGACTAGTTAGGATGAACTTTGTGGCCCTTGGTTCTTCCTGGGGGGGGCTAGGTCATGACATGGTTTCTATAGATGAACTTGCAAAATGATCATTAATAGAGATGAGCGAGTATACTCGCTAAGGCACATTACTGGAGTGAGTAGTGCCTTAGCTGAGTATCTCCCCGCTCGTCTCTAAAGATTCGGGGGCCGGCGCGGGTGACAGGTGAGTTGCGGGATGAGAGAGGGAGAGAGAGATCTCCCCCGCCGCCGCCCCCCTGAATCTTTAGAGATGAGTGGGGAGATACTCGGCTAAGGCACTACTCACTCGAGTAATGTGCCTTAGTGAGTATACTCACTCATCTCTAATCATTAACGAGGTGGAATGAGTTGCCCAGTCAGGGCTCTCTCATGTAGGTGAAATGGAGAAAAGACAGTTGGGGCCTGCGCTGAGACCCATGAGGGAAAACTCTACATAGGGACCAAGGAGCAAAGAGTTATCACACCTTTATTAAAGTTGTTGCATCAACAAAAAATGTAACTTTGTAATTCCTGGTGCGCACTGAGCGCACGTGCTGTGTGGGCAGAACACCTTCCTCTAGTGCTCTCTCTGTCCACCGCGGTGATTGACAGCTGTAGTGGTCTCCTCGTTGGGCAATCAGAGCTGTGAAGCAGCTCATTGGACTCGAGGAAGACGTCCCACCGGCAGGGCACTTGGCCTGGCATGTATCGGGGGATTAAAGTTCAATTTCTCACTATTACAGATACTATCAGCTTTGTCTTCACGTTTGAGCCCTATGAACTACATTATGGGGCTCAAAAGTAAGGGAACGGGAAATCCGGGGAGCTGTATTTCATATTAATTGGGCACAGAGTTCCAATGCTGTGTCCTCGCGAAGTTGGTACGCACCAGCAACTTGACCCTTTCCGAGTGCGCATCTCCCATATAGTGGAATGGAAAATGCCCGTGTAGAAAGAGTCAACTTTGTGGGGATACAGCACTGGAACGGGGAGCTCAGTGAGTATGAAACACAGCTCCCCAGACTTCCCGTTCCCTCACCTTTGAGCCCCATAATATAGTATACGGGCCCAAACATGATAATGGGTTCCATTTGATGACTTTGTGCTACCCATCTCCATGTAGCTATGCATGCACTTTTGCATGTGGCAGAACTGCTGACAAAATCCCTTTAATTGGCTCTATGAAAGCTGAGGAACAGTTGGCTTGGCCCACGGAAAGACAGAGTACTGTAGTTAAAGGAGACCTAGGCAAAGATTGAATATAGGGGAGAACTGGGCAAGGGTGGTCTGATATATCTGAGAACTGGAATGGTCTGGCAAATCGAGTTGGGGAACAGGGGTGTCATATATGGGGGATCAGGGAAAGTTGTCTAGCGCATAGGAGAGCTGAAGAAGCCTGATCGCACACCTACTTAGCAACAAGCCCACTCTGCAGAATGCAAATCTGCACACGGCCTTATAGTATTACCCGCAGAGCACTAAAGGGGTTAATATTGGTTACCTATTGTCAGAATAGGTAATTTACAGCTGATCAATGGGATCTGCCTCCCAGGAACCTCGCTGATCAGCTATTTGTCAAGGCCAGTGTTCTATAGTATACGGAGCTGCTTTGTTGCCAGAAGCAGAGAGCTCCGTACATTGTGCAGTGGTCTGGAGTGGTATTGCAAGGTGAGGCACATTGAAAGGAATGGAATTCAGCCTGCAATACCACGCCAGACTACTGCACAATGTACGGAGCTGTCTGCCAGCTTGGTACATTAGAACTCCAGCCCTGTCAAACAGCTGATCGTCGGCATTCTCAGGAGGCAGCTACTTCCTGGGAATCCCGCCAATCGGCTACTGATGAAGCTATTATGAGGATAGGTCACCAGGATTAGAAGTGGGACAACCCTTTTAATCTGTTTAATTTGCTGGAATGAGAATTCTATAGGCTTATTAGACATTTTCTTTCCTGTTGAACTACATCTCCCAGCAGTTCCCCTTCTGAGACTTTAGTAATGGGGACATATAGAGCGTCAGCTTCCGGTCTTGCTACACCTGTACATTGTGGTAATGTGGGGGTTTACATTTACACCAAAGACCTACGAAGTGAAGAAAGCTGAGGTTTTGCTGCTCAACGGAAATGAGTAGACTGGGTAGGACGGCTTTTGTGGTCGGCGTCTATAAATGAACTGTACATTCACACCTTCCTCTGCCCAACCAAACCAGCAAGAGATAAAAGAGGAAGGTAGCCAATGCTGCTGCCACGTTGTAGGAGGGCCGAGGGTCTGGCTGGAGAGGGTAAAAGGAACTTGATTGGTGAGCCGTTTATTAGCCAGATTGGCAGGACCTTCCTTTTGGATTATCCTCCTATCCTATATCAGCAGTGTGCAGGAGTATCCCCATCTGTATGTGCCTCAGGCTGCCCGCACACATGCTTTCAGAAACCGCCACGTCTGAAACGGCGGCGGGTTACTGCCATTTCGCGCAGTATTTTTGAATGCCGTTGGCAGTGTTCTTTTAACACACCCTATCACTATGATAGCTGATGCGTTAAAAAGCAGTAAAATGCATGAAAATGGAGTAGACGCAGCGATAGAAACGCTGCGATCAAGCGCTGGTCTGCGAGGCCCCATGAAATTTCAACTGCGTTGTACCGCTGTTAGATAATTGCGGTAAAAAGTGGGCTGTGTGAGAGCAACCCTAGGCGGGGCTCACACAGCTGTATGTTTACCAGGCTCTGTACACCCGTGTGATACGCGGTAACTTGCAATCAATTACATTGTCTTATGCACTTCTGATCACATTAGCATGTTGGAATTCCATAATACACAAGCGCTAAAAAGAGCAGCATGTTCCCCCAAACAGAGCAGGAAAGCGGAATCTTCAGCGCAGATGTGAATTCTGCCTTAGATACGTGTATTTTGGTGCAGAATATTCCAATGTGTGTGAAAGTCCTCTAAGGCAGGGTTCCCCAACTCCAGTCCTCAGGGACCGCCAACAGGTCATGTTTTCAGGATTTCCTCAGTGTTACACAGGTGATGTAATTATTGTCAGTGCCTCAGACATTGCCACAGGTGTTCTTACTATAGGATATCCTGAAAACATGACCTGTTGGTGGTCCCTGAGGACTGGAGTTGGGGACCCCTGCTCTAAGGGTATGTTCATACGGGGGATATTGGCCAAGTCCGCATCCCATTTCTTTCAATGGGAATCTGCCTCCCTGTCTTCACGACATGAACGTTTCCCACACTGATTGAAAATCCATGTCGCGGGAAAAAAGAAGTGACCTGTCACTTCTTAACGCAGATTCATGCAGAATTTGCATTGGAAATTACATGGATTTGGGCCATTCACAAGGTCTAAATATGTGGCAAAACCCATGCAGAGATATGCTGCTTATCCGCGGTTTAGAGGCAGAATCCACTTGTCATATTCTGCTGTGTGATCATACCCTAAAGGGCTCAGAGAATAGGGATGTAGACTTTCTCAAGCATCACACCTTGAATCAGCAGGAATGGTCTCTAAATCTCGAAGTTTACAGTAAGATTTCTCTCCTCTGGGGGGGCACTGACTAATTTGTTCACTATCGGGTTAAACCGTTCTTTTCTCGAGATCATCCGTTAGGGACAGATACAGGGGCGTAACTAAAGGCTCAGGGGCCCTGATGCAAAATGTGAGCTGGGGCCCCTCCTCTATCTGTACCCGTACCCATACCTAAACCATGCTGCACAGAGCCATAACTTGAAGCTTCTGGGCCCCAATGCAAAACCTGTAATGGGGCCCCCAACTATAATGCTTTATTCATAGTACTGGGCTCCCTATATGGAGAAGAGAGGCCTTATGGGCCCCCTTAGGCTCCTGGGCCCGGGTGCAACCGCATCCCCTGCACCCTCTATAGTCACGCCCCTGGACAGATACTTTTCCTTAGTCCTTTGTTATGCTTTCCCCTTCAGCTCTCCTAGAAGATGAGGGAAGAGCTGGCAAGAAATATCTTACTAGACCCCCTTTTGGCTTAGGAATCTATCGATGGGTTCGTCCAGGTGGAAAGAACGTGTTGTCTCGGGGTTCTGTCTTCCATCCAGAAGTAGTGAACCTTCATCTAACAGCCTGGAGCTGGAGAGGAGGGTCCTCCGCTGTGAGGGACCTCCAGATCCTGTCATACCCTGTAGGAAGGAAGTCACTTCTACTGTTTGCATAATATTTTAGAAAAACACATCTCTCTCTGAGTGTCCGTGATTTCTGGATGCTCGCCTGTCTGTGGTTTGTATCCAGTATTGCATCTCAGGCACATTGAAGTGAATCAGTTTGAGCTGCAATACCTCACATAACCTATTGACAGGTGTGGCGCTATTTTTGGAAGGAAGCTGCCATGTTTTGCTAATCTTGTACAATCTCTGCATCACTCTTTTTTTCCTTCTAAATATAAGGCCAGCTTGGTGACTATTCGCGGTTACGAGGCCCCTCCAGCAGTAAGTAGGTGTTAATAACTCGCACATCACCACAGCTTATAAAATACGTCTGCCTTGACAAGCCCGGGAACATAGCTCTAGGACTCAGGCCTTCCATCAGTAATATCCAGTTTAGCAAGTGCATCAGTGATGCGGGGCGGGTGCTGAAGCAACATGTTACAGCAGAGGAAAACCTATTGTACATGTATGTCATGTGGGCTGAAGGGTGTTATCTATTACGTGTTTCACCTAAGCTAAAAACACTTGATAGACTCCGATAGACATCTGGAACGGCTTCAGAATGACGTCTTGGTGTCTTTGCAATACCCATATGTCCATTTCAAATAAATGGGACAAAGCTGCAATACCAAGCGCAGCCTATAGACTAGAGTGGCGCTGTTTGTAGAAGAAAGCGGCTCTGTTTTTCTCATGTTTTAAAACCCATTTAAGTATGGTTACTTCATAATACAGTTTTTATCATTGCGTCAATGGATAGTACAGCGTTGTAAGGCTCTGTTCTCCCTGCGGAAAATGCAGTGGATTTTACAGGGAATCAGCTGGAAATCTGCATCAATCATGATTGTTCTTTACACACCGGGAATATCGTGGCGCGTGGCATCTGTCTCCTAGACAGATTGACTCTTTGCAGACACGGTACTTGAGATGTGCGAAGTGTGTTACTGCATATCCCTATTGTTTAATCAGGGGCAGCATTATTGTGGCATGTGTATCCCATTATGGCAGATATACATCTCTACAGCCGGACGTCCACGATCTGCAGGCACTACACCGACTCATCATCACCGGTCAGCAGATGAGGGATGCTTTATGTACATCCGCCAGTGTTGGGACGTTTCCGGAGCGGAGTATTATTTCTGGTACCAGTGAGAGTGTCATATAATGTCCTTCTGGCTTGTACATGGAGCATTTCCTCTGACACATTTAGTAGAACTTCCTGAGGTCACGGCGGTGGGATGATAAAAAAAAAAAGGGGGGGGGGGGCGCAGATAGACGTCTGGACCAACTATCACTTCTCCACGGCAGATGGGCAACCGAAGGAAGGGGTCTGATTACTTGATATGGGGAACATCTGCACTGAAGCCAAATCTAGATGGCGGTGTGTGTATAATGTATTTGGTCAGGACTGGAGTGTCTCTAAAGTCTGTGTTTTCTGTCTCTATCTCATCATCTCTCTCTCGCATCTGTATCTCTCCAAAGTCTTTCCATCTTTCTCTTCAGTCTCTCTCCTCTCTTTATGTCTCTATAGGCCCCTTTAGACATAGCCGTCTTTTGAACGATAATCGTTGTGTGCAACTACACTAATATCGTACAGTTTTCGTTACGCCGTCGCTCATCGTTGTCTTTCAGCGTGCTAAAAGATGATGAGCCTTATCAGGGATTCACAGCGGGATACAGCGGATACTGTTGTTTCAGCTGTATCCCGCTCACTGATGACAGCTGAGTATGAAGAACAGAGCGGTCCAGCTCTGTTCTCCATACCTAGCATGGAGCGCTCGGCTGTATAACAGCCAGGTGCTCGGAGCGGGGAACAGCAGGATGCAGAGGACATGTGGGGATACCGTGCTTGTCTTCTGCATCCTCCGCTGGCAGCGCAAGGTGATCGCTCATCTTGCGCTGTAAATGACCCAACGATTATCGCTCAAAAGTCGCGTGAGCAACATCTTTTAAGTGATAATCGTTGTGTCTAAATGAGCCTTATCTCTATCCCTCGAGTCTATCTATGTCTCTCGTGGCTCTACCTACAGTATCTCTTTAAGGTTTCTCTCATCTCTTTCTCTCTCTTAAGCATTTCCATCTCGATCTTCAAAGTCCCTCCATCTCTCTCTTACTTCAGTCTTTCTCTTCTCTCTTTCTCTTGAGTCTGCCTGTCTCTCTCTCTCTCATCTCTTTATCTTCCACTATCTTGAGTCTCTTTATCGCTCTCTAGCTTTCTCTTGACTTTCTTTCTCTCTCTCTCTGCAAAGCACTTCATCCTCTCAGGCTTTTTCCTCTGGCCTCGTTCGTTGACACAACATCCTGCCGCCAAGATCCTAACTTAGCTACAAAACGTTTTTTGTTCATGGTCGCGGAGCTGCTTCTGACGTCAGACGTTTTACTCTTTCCCTCCAGTATCCCAGATTTCCATAAGACCTCTTTTCCCCCAACATGACGGTGGCATCGGCCGTACATAGGTCTTCTTTTCCCTGTGTAAGTTTTGTAAAATGTGAATTATTAGTTACATTTCTACAGCCTGGAAGCCCAACAAATACTTTCTTCATGGTTCTTGAAGTACTTTCTGTTATCGTATTTCCTCGCTTATCTGCAGCTAATGGCACATTATGCAAATCATTAATCAGCCGCAGACATTTTTTAGGAGTGTTTCCTGCTTGAGAACGCGAGAGCTATAAGTCCTTGAGTTGTCTCTTGTGGGAAGACTCCTAATACTGTGCTCTACCGTTATCTTGGGCATCTACCGTAACGCTGCCGATACAAGGTTGTCATCCAGCTCTATCTGTGCCGTTATGTATGCCCCTTGCATGTTTAAGCTAACAGAGGTTTTGCTATCCCAGATTAACCATTAACCTGTCCTAATTGTTTGTTTTCATTCCCGTGTCTTCCAGGTCAGATGTTAACGTGAAGGACTCTCTTTGAAGACTTGAATTCTCCTAGTGCTGGACTCTAGGAATCCGTATTTTGTTTGCCAAACTGGAAACCCCTAAATACAAATGAACAGGGTGACATGGAAGAGCAGCAGCTTTCGGTGGATGATGACCTCTTACCTATATATTATGTTCGACCTGACATAGGAACCGATACCTTGACTTCAACATGTGGAGCTGATGCCAATCAATGCCCCATGTTGATGAACAATGACCCAAAAACTGAGAGGCCCTTGCTGAACAAACATGCTTATAAAGATCAAGGTGAGACCAAAGATCTTGGTTGCATTTCAGGTACTAAGGTTGAGAACTGTTGTAGAGACCAGCCATATCCAAAACCCCACATGGAAGTCCAACTTGATCCTCAGGCACCATCTAGACATAAACCCACCAACGTGAAGGCCCAAGCCAACTCATTGTCTAAGAACGACCATGCTCAGGATGTCTTTTTGGCTAGCTTACTTCAGGCACAACTATGTGTGATGGATCTCCAAGACGAGATTGATAATACGGAGAACTATCCTTCAAGAAGAAAAATGCTGGAACCCAAACCTCACATTGAGGTTGAAGCTTTAATGAACGAGGAGCTTCCAACTTTGGAAGAGGACCAAGAAAGTGATGATACGTCATATTCAGAAGTGGAAGTAGAAGACGAGAGCTTATTTTGTGATAATCCTTTGTTTAGGAACTCAATGAGTTCAGATGCCGTGTTTCAAAGTACTCAGCAGTGTATTCCTGCGGGCAATTGTGAAAATGAACTTGCCCCTTGTGACCGGACGGAGGCTCTGGGAAGCCAGCTGCTGTCGGCACAGAACATTTGGGATATTAAAATATCAGGTACGAGAACAGATGCATGGCATCAGATAACACGGGAAGAGTCTCTGGAGGAGCTCCAGATATATGAGGATGAGTGGGAGGAGAAGAGGGCAATGTCCGCCAACCCGAGGACCAAGAAATGGCATGTCCCTGACCGACAACACAGTACTCAGAAGGTTTGTGACTTGTGTATATATCTGGCTTGATAATGTCATGATTTACAAAAAGACCTGGTTCTGCTTGTGATACTATTGATAGCATAGAGGAAATACTAATTACACAGTTCCTCCACATATATCATAAACTACAGTGACAGATAGGAGGTTTCTTAGTATTCATTCCATTCCAAACAGAGGAAGAGCAGAAGCAATGCAGGTAAGAGATAATCAACCCACACCTAAGCGAGCCTGACATAACTGGACAGTGTCATAAGTGTGACTTGGGATTCGTGGACTTTGGGAAAGTCATTTGTATTTTAATTATTGTTTATCTGTTTGAATTTTTGCATGTTCTACTTTCATCTAATCTTTCTGTACGATCCCAATTTAGAATGTGCTCCGTGATTGACAATGCCGTCCAGTGTACATCTTGTGCATGTAGGAGCCAGCCATTCGAGGGTGCCCACTGCTGTATGAGATGTGAGCGTGTTGTGCATTTGGAAGCCCAGATCCTGGATCTAAATGAGCAGCTTGTAACACTGAGATCCATTGACAACATGGAAAGGAATTTGCTGCTCACTGAGTAGGCACTCTCTGGGGTAGTTGTGGGGGTGGATGGTAGTATAGGGGTGCAGGATGAGCAGGCAGCTAGCTGGGTGTCAGAAGGGGTAAAGGGAAGAGATCCAAGGAGGCTAGTCCTGAACTGGCACACCCCAAGAAGTTTGCAAAGTTGGCAGATGAGGGAGATGCCATTACAGGATTAGCACTGCTGCAACACGACATACCTTCTAGGGCAGGCTAGACAAGTCCTGGTAGTGGGGAAACTCTATTAGGGAGATAGACAGGGCAATCTTCCACAAAGATTGGGATTGTTGAATCATGTGTTGCCTTCCTGGCACTCGAGTTTGACACATCGTGGATCGGGTTGACAGATTACTGGGAAGGGGCTGTTGAGGACCAGTGGTCATGGTACACATTGGCACCAATGACAAAGTTAGAGGTAGCTGGAAGGTCCTTAAAAATTATTTCAGGGAACTAGGATGTAAGCTTAGGGCAAGGACCTCCAAAGTGGTATTTTCTGAAATGTTATGTGTACCACGTGCCACACCAGAAAGGCAGTGGGAGATTAGATAAGTAAACGAGTGGCTCCAGCAATGGTGTAGGAAGGAGGGCTTTGGGTTCCTAGAGAACTGGACTGAGTTTGCTGTAGGCTGCAGGCTCTACCGTAGGAAAGGGTTGCATCTCAATCGGGAGGGTGCAGCTGTGCTGGGGGAGAAGATGGCTAGGAGGTTGGAGGAGTGTTTAGGGACTGGGGGGGAGGGCAACCAGAGAGATAGGGAGGTTAGACGGTGACCTAGGACTAAGTAATGGAAATGGGGGCGGGGCGGGGTGGTGGGAGGGGTTATTACAGTTAGAACTGACAGAGCACTTAGCAGGGATACTCAGAATATAAAAAATAACCCAAACCTTCTGTATGGTGACTAATGCTAGAAGTCTGAACAATAAAGTAGATTAACTTGAAATAATGTCTGAGGAAAACTACGACATAGTGGGAATAACAGAGACCTGGTTGGATGAAAGCTGTGACTGGGTGGTGAACTTGCAGGGTTACAGTCTGTTCAGAAGAGATTGCCAAACCGGAAAGGGGAAGAGGTTTGTCTCAGTGTAAAATCCTGTTTAAAGCCCACATTATGGGCCGTAGATGAACATCTGGAGTCTCTATGGGTAGAAATGCATGGAGGAAAAACAACTACAAAATCCTCATAGGGGTTTTCTATAGACCACCAAATATAGCAGAGCTACTGAAAATCTATTGCAGAAGCAAATAGATGAAGCAACAAATCACAATGAGGTAATTACTATGGGGGACTTTAACTAGCCGGATATAAACTGGGAATCCGAAACCTGCGGATCTCATAGAGGTAACAACTTTCTGTTAACTACTAAAAATAATGACCTTGCCCAACTTGTACAGGACCCAGCTAGGGGGGACAGCCATTTTGGACTTAATATTAACCAACAGACCTGACAGAATAATGGGGGTGCAGATTGGGGGGCAGTTGGGAAAAAGTGACCATAATATAATAAATCTCAACTTGTCCTTCAAGAGAGTTTTTTTTTTTTATAGGAGATCTACGAAAATACTAAACTATAGGAAGCTACACCAAACCACTAAATCCAACACAGGAGCATAGGAAATAAAATTTTTTTAGAACTCAAGATTACTCAAAGAAAGTAAAAAACCTAGTATGCAGTGTCCATACTAACAGGCTCATACAATCTGGTAATATTACATTTAAACAACACAATACATTGTTATAAAAGATAATAGAAGTAGTCAGTCCTTTTATATATGTAATGATTCAATCACAATATGCATGAAGAAAACATGGGGGACTACAAGTATACCAGTAGAGTGCGTTCCTGAGCCCCGACGCGCGTTTCACCACTTGCTTTCTCAAGGGGGTTTATATTTGTGTGTCTCGCAACGCACACATCTCGTGTGAATTTCTCGGCCATGTGAAACAAGCCAAACACTGATAAATGTAAGGTTATACACATGGGCAGAGGAAATGCTTGTCACTAGAGATGAGCGAACGTACTCGTTTAGGGCGATTACTCGGTCGAGCATCGCTTTTTTCGAGTAACTGCCTACTCGGGCGAAAAGATTTGGGGGGCGCCGGGGGTGAGTGGGGGGTTGCAGAGGGGAGTGGGGGGGTGCGGGGGGAAGAGAGAGCTCCCCCCTGTTCCCCACTGCTACCCCCTGCTCCACCACGCCGCCCCCCGAATCTTTTCGCCCGAGTAGGCAGTTACTCGAAAAAAGCGATGCTCAATCGAGTAATTGCCCTAAACGAGTAAGTTCGCTCATCTCTACTTGTCACCAATGCACTCTAAATAGGAAACCACTGGGAACCCTGACATGGAAAAAGACGTGGAGGTTTTAGTTAACTGTAAAGGCCCATTTACACGCAATAATTATCGCTCAAGAGTTGCTAAAACAATGTCTTTTGAGCGATAATCGTTGCATGTAAATGCTACCATTGTTGCTTACTTTTTGTCCGAACGATGATTTTTAGTTGAGCTTAAAATTCATTTTTCGGACAGACAGTCGATAGCAGGGACCGCACTCTGTGATTCTCCACGGGAGCACTGATAACATTGTATTTAGCTGCAGTCTCAGGCAGAACAAAGGGGCTGTATGCAGATAACAGGCCACATGCTGTTCTCTGCCTGCAGTTCAGGGAGGCTCATTTACATGCAAATGAAGCTAATAAACTGCTAATTGGCTTACGCAAAATGGTTGCTCAAACTGTTGTTTTCCCTATCTTTTGAACGAATTTTGAGAGATCATCTTTGCGTGTAAATGGGGCTTAAGCGGAGCAACCAGTGTCAGACAGGATCATGGGGTGCATCAAAAGAGGTCTAGGGGCACATGACTAGAGCATTGTTTTTCCTCTTTACAAGTCACTAGTCAGACCACACATGGAATATCGTGGACAGTTTTGGGCTCCGGTAGTCAAGAAGGACATATCAGAGCTTGAGTAGGTATAAAGATGGGCAATTAAAGTAACAAATGGAATGGGCGGACTACAATACCCAGAGAGGTGATCAAAATTGGGATTATTTAGTTTAGCATACACGTCTGATGGGCGACCTAATAACTTTGTATAAATATATCAGTGGACAATACAGAGATCTCTCCCATCATCTATTTATACCAGGACTGTGACAGTAACAAGGGGGCGCCCTCTAAGTCTAGAGGAAAGAAGGTTTCTTTACTGACATAGAAGGGGGTTGTACTTTATAGAAATCATCTTTCTGTTCTGACTTCCTGCTGAGCCTGTGATTGGCTGCTGTGTATAATACAAGTCTATCAGAGAAGACAGAGCTGCCTGAAACAATTATGAGACAGGGGGGTGTTTCCCTAAACCAATGATCAAACGGGGTGTGTCTCAGACTACGTTAGTCACTCTGTAGACACTGTAAATAAACTGTAGTCACAGATCACAGCTCTACTGTCCTAATGGTCCTGAACTTGTGCCAAGTGACAAGATCCGAGGGAAAGAAAGGGCATGAAATTTTCCCTTGTAGTTTCAAACTTCCATATCATTTTTGAGCTCTTGTCCGGATCGTTTTGGTGAACTGACTACTTTCTTCAGATTCTGTTTAAGATTGACATTAAAGGAGTTGTCAGCTTTCTGCATACATTTCAAAAATGCCACACACTGCCTTGTAATTACATATGAAACAACTAAGGCCCCTGCACACGGTCAGATATTCTGCAGCGGGATTTCCCGCAGAATTTCCGCCCGTGCCCGCCTGCATAGGATTGCATTACAAAACGCAATCCTAGGCACACAGCCGCGATTTGTCCACGTGAAAACACATGCGGAAAAAGGGCATGTTCTATTTCTGTACGGTCTCGCAGAGGCTCGCACAGAAATGTCAGTAGTGACGGGCCGGCTCCACTCTGTGTATGCGCCGGCTTGGCAGCAGCCAACGCATAGCAGGAGACGGAAGACACCGGGAGCAGGTGAGCCGCAGGTCTCTGCAGAGGCACGGGTCCACATCCCGCTGCAAGAATTCTCGCAGGGGGAACTGACCGGGCCGTCTGCAGGCAGCCTAAGGGTCATTCTATACAGTCGTCCCAGCAATAATCACTCTGTGAATGGAGGCAGGAGGGTCTGCACCATCTCCCGCTTGCCCGGCTACTTGCACAGTAAGCAGGTCGTTGTTCATAGATTGTAAACATGTTTTAAAAACCTGAAACCATGACTTTTCAACAGTTCAGCAAAATGAAAACAAGTTTAACTTTTTTTTCTGAAGCATAATTATCCTTTTTTTTTTTTTTGTGGATTATTGTAAACCCTGTCAACTCAAATCCTAATTTACTATCACAGGTTTGCATATCGAACATTTTGGGACATTATTCTCTAAGGCAGTGGTCCCCAGCCTTTTTTCCTCCAGGGACCGGCTTCAAGCAAGACCATTTTTACATGGCCCGGCAGGGCGGGGAAGAGCTTTGGTCATATGGGGGTGGGGTTATGCAGCACTATACACCAAATAGCGCTGTAGACTGGGGGTGCTGCTGGGACCACTCTGTACAGATCGCCGAACTGCACCCTACATAATGTGCTGTGTCGGGAGCCGCGTCACTGAGGTCTCCCCAGCACGCCCCGCATACTGTTCTTTCCTGGGAGCCGCGTCTACTGAGGCCGGTCCTCACAGTGTGCTCTGGGCCGCCGCAGAGCACACTGTCAATGTTTAGTGCTCGTCGGTACTGTAATATGTCACCACCGGAAAGCTTATTCTGCTTGACAGCCAGGTGACACCCCCAGTCCCTGATTGGCTGCAGGATTTTCTCAGAGTAGCTGCTGGGGTTCCATAAAGATTTGCTGCAGGGGAAGGTCTGTATGCTACACTGCTGGCCTGCTACACTCCCCAGCACCCTCAGATGTGTGCTCACCGGATCCCCAAAGTGCTCTCCCTATGGCCATGTTCCCCCTGCTGCACTGCTACACTCCCTGGCACCCTCAGATGTTCGCTCACCAGATCCGAAGCACTGTCCATGTGGCTATGTCCCCCCTGTGCTGCAAGAACTCGAGGGAACCCCGTCAGTCTTGTGTCAGTCGTCGCTGATCCGGCCCCGCTGCATTGTGCCTATTTCGGCGCAGGACATTTCAGTTCCAACAGCGTGGTTAAACGTCTAAGGAACTGATTACATCCGCCCTTCCTTTTGTGCATAGTGGAGACATGATTGCTCTGATGGGTGTATTCTCACACCAAAAGTTCCTGAAAACTATTCTATGTTCATTTGTGAAGTTTAGTCCGCTTTGTGGTATGGATTTAGTGCTCCTCTTATATGATGCAATGACTTACATGACCACATGTGCTTTTTCTCCATGATTATTGATACCGGTAGTAGCTGCACAGCAGAGAGAGCGTGAGTCACGTGGCTTCTGCTTTCATTGTGGCTCCTGCTTTACTGACATCCGTTTCAGTAGAAACCACGGGTGTGTGCAGACCTCGCTCTAAGCGACATTAGTGCCTTCTCTTCCGTTCTCTATAGGCGAAGTACAGCGAGGACCCGTACGAAGGGCATAGAGCAGAAATAATCTTCCAATCTAACACAATCTGTACTTTTTTAGGATGTCTTAGGAAGCCCAGAAGAAACACAGAAGATCATGACGACGTTCAACTCTACAGCGAGTGTGCTGGCCGAAACCCGTGAGTGTCAATTTCCTTTCGTCTTGAGAGCTGTTACATCTTCTCAGTTGAACACGCTACTGATTAACAGACTTCTTAATTATCTTTATTAGTATGCTTATTATTTTGGCCTCCAAGTTTTAAAAAGTTCAGTATTGGATAGTAGGTATTATTGTCAGGGTGATGGTTCATCTGCTGTGGCCCCCACTGACTACTGAAATGAAGGGACTGCATTGGTGGTCCGATCACTGTGCCCCTTTGGCTTCACTCAAGAAAAATTAAAATGGGCTATTAAAATGTATAACGGCCTACGGCCCGTCTTCATCCCTGCTGGATGTGTTTGTGAGAGGCCAACCTAAGCGATCTAAAGGCGGTCATACACATTAGGTAGAAATAGGTTCACTGTTGAACAACCGTTGATCAAGCGATCATCTGGTAAATGATCGTTTTGCCAATGGAGCCGTACACGCTTTAGTCCATATTGGCTGTTACAGTTGTTAAAACTGGTCATACGTGTTCAATTAAGCCTGATGAAGGATGACCGATCTTTGTGGGAACGCTCTTTCGAAGATAGCCTGTTCATGCATGAAAGCTCTTATGTCCAACTACAGGATGAAAATGTAAGATCTTGACTGCTTCTTTCCAGACGATGTCGTTAGTCGGCTAACCTGATTATTCGTCGGGTGAACTGTAACCGTGCACAATCGTTTTGGTTAAAATTGTCCATTTTCATCAACTGCGCATGGTCACCTATAGCCCCATGGTGGTATTTTAACGTGATCAATCAGTTAAGGTACCGCTATACGGGTCGACTGTCGGGTCACACCGACAGCCGACACAACAACTATCAGACGGTCGTTATTAGATAATTACGGTCAACAGCCAATTATATGTTGGCCAACTATCACCTGAATTTGTTGTTCCAGCGATTATTTGGGTGATCATTGCCCTGTGTACAGGGACCTTTAGTAGTTCTCTTTCTGTAGCTACAATACATGGGGACCTCCTGGGATAGATCTTCAATCCACATTCTAGGGAGCAGTATTCATGCCGTTTTGCATTGGGTCAAACTCAATTTGTTGTAAAATTAAATTTGCAGATAATAAATGTGTAATTTTTTTTTCACGTGGAGGATAAAGGAAAGCGAATGTGATACAAAACAATTATCATGCGTAATATTCAATGAGGGAAGCAAGAACACTTCTGCATCTTTGAAGTGTACTTCCCATGGTCCAGTTAAAAACCTCATAGGATACGTATGTCAGTCTGTGAATTCTAGTAATGTAAAATATAAAATGACCTCTCTGTGATGTTGTTTTAGCTTCATTCATTTTTAGGCTCTGCAGTCTGTCTACTTGCAGTATAGAGCTGAGTACAAGGAGACTTAAATAACTGCAGCCCTTTACTTCCTCCCTGCTGATGGAGGGTTATAGCTAAAATAACAGCATGCTGTCTGTGTGTTTTGTAGACAGAATTTGCTAGTTAGTCAAGTACTGTGATCACAGCAGCCTCAGCACGGATTCAAGCAGAGTATAGAAATGTACTAGCAGTTAAGGGAGAAGAAGTACCAACGTGAGATAGCAGGCTTGTAGAAACAGTAAGCATGATTTGGCTACCACATCACTATATCTGCAACAGACAGGGCAGAAATTGAAGATGTCTGTACAGAGTTAGCTCGTACATTGTTACAGTCATTTACTTTCCCACAATGCACTTCTCTTTGGTAACGGGATACAAAAGCATGCAACAAAAATGCACAGTACATAGGAAACAGTTTCCTAAAAATCTATGGAATCCCATAGGGCCATTGAAGGAAGCTTCAAAATTTTGTATAGATGTGAAATGGGGTATGTTGTGAATGGTTGCTCACAGTGGAGTCTCCCTTTAAGTAGGTACTTTCCATCACTAGTTTTGATGCTTCGTATAGATATGGTGATCACTTTCTGCCATAAGTGATGTGAGAACTTGTCAGACTGTCATGTACACTTCCCCAAACATTCGAATAAATGCCATGGTGGTTACACAGATGTGTCTTGCTCATACATTGTGGTGTAGGGTGTGTTCACAGTCTGTAAGTTCATATCTTATGATCTGCTGTGTGAGTACTGCAGTAAGTATCTGCACTTCCATCATAAGAATGTGTATGGTAATGTACTGAGGCTCATTAAAGCCTAGAATATAAATATATCTATTTATAATGTGTGTGACTCATGTACACTGGATGTGTATTCACATGTGCTCAGGTTAGTACAGTGCTTCCCTGAAAATAAGACCCTGTCTTATATTAATTGTTGCCCAAAAAGAGGCAGTAAGTCTTATTTTTGGGGGATGATTTATACTTACCTAGCAGGCTCAGTCCACGTCTCTGAGCCACGGCATTGATTTGCCAATTCGTAAATCCCGCCTCTACAATGCGATGGCTTTGATTGGCTTGGAGTAGCGCTTGAGAACCAATCAATTCAGCGCTGGATGAACCAATCATAGCCTTTGCATTAGTTCATTGAGTGCTGCATTGATTGGTTCTTGAGTGCTGCTTAGCCAATCAGAGCCATCACTTCCTGGAAGCGGGATTTATGAATCTCATAACTAGGAAGCGATCTTCTGTGGGCGGCTGAGGACTGCAGGAAGCCTGCTGGAGCTCCAGGGAGCAGCGGGAGGGATGTGGACTGTGCCTTTATGTAATGTATTCAGTTTTGGGGTTTTTTTGTAATGTAATACAGCTAGGGCTTATTTTCAGGGTAGGGCTTATTTTTGTGGAAAGAGTAGTTGAAACTTTATGAATTTTTTTTTTAGAATTTTTCTCTTTAGCTTCAGATTGATGCCTACACAATTTTATTTTTCAGAGGCATTTTAAAGGGGATGTCCAAATGGCTGCAAATGTGTTATAACAATAAAAGAAGCATTACTCACCTATTCGCTCAGTGGCAGTCCGGCTCGGCAGCTCCTGCGGTCCTTCCAGTCAGGTGCTCGTAAGCAATCAGAGGCCACAGCGGTCATGGGTCTCTCAGGTGATGGCCAGGAGAACAGCACATGACCATTATAGCTTCTGATTGGCTGCAGCAGTCAGGTGGTAGTCGTTTATAAACAAAGACCCAAGAGGCCCAGGGGAGCTGCAGCTCTGGATCTTCAGGGGAAAGAACAGGCTAGAGGTGCAATTGATTGTTTTAATGCATTTGCAGCCATTAAAAAAAAATTTCACACTTGGATAACCCATTGAAGATCGGGAAAAGCAACGTTCCTTAATTATTGCTTTGCAGTCGCATGTATTTTCAGTATGTTAAATTTACCAATGCTAATACCCTAAGAAAAATGTGGGCTCTCTTGGACTATGCAAGTGTCCCTCTAAACTGCTAATCCTCTTATGGCAGAAAGTGAGGCCTGCATAATTGGCCAAGAAGGGACCTTGTGAGCACATTCACGGCTCGTTACCTACTTATAGCGGTATTCCCAGAATCCACATTTATCACCAATCCGTATTCACAGGACAGGTGATACATGTCTGATTGCTGGGGGTCTCACCACTAATCATGAGAACGGGGCCATATGTTCTATCTATCTCCTCATTGAACCCCATGCAGTGAGGTGGAGCTTGAATGGTATGGCAACCCGAGCATGCACACTAACACACCATCCAACCCAATGGGACAGCTGCAGATAGCTAAGCATTGTAATCGACTTCTCTTCTGCAAGTCCTTAGATCTGAAAGGAGCAGCAGCGTGCATGCTCGGCCATGGCTGCATTCAAGCATGTGGATTCTGGGAATACCCCTTAAAGTGCCTTGGATGCAAGTGAAGTACTCTGTTATTATACAGGCAGTGCTTTCTATTGGATGTGTGGAGCAGCATTCCAGAAACGCAATTCAAAAGCACATTTTGGTTTGTTGTAATTAAAGGGATGCCTTTGAGTAAAAAAAAGAAGTAGCAAATGTTCTAAAATAACAAAACAATCAGTTCTCAGCTCTTCAATCGCCCACTGATCCAAACCAAATGTTGCGGAAGTCCCTGTGGGCCTTTCTTTTAAGGCTACCATCGATGATGTGCCATTACGACACATGATGGCTACAGTCAATCACTGGATCGCTCAGTCATATGTAGTGCTTGCTGATATCACATCTCCTTGGTGATGCTGGAAAACTAGTGAGGGTCTATAATGGTCATGTGCCGATATGGCATGTCATCGCCAGAGGAGGACCACCGGAGCATCTACTTTGAGTTGGCGAAGGATTGAAGAAGTGAGTACTGATTTGGTTTGTTGCTATATAACATTTGCGGCTTCTCTTCACTGTTTGTTGAGTTCCACTCTAAATAAAGTAAATACTGCTGACCCTGACAACCCCCCATAGAACTAGATAACCTCCCCTTCTTTTATCATAGCTCCCAGCCCGAAGACGGCGGTGGAAGAAGAGGGTTTACTGTTTTCCAATTCTGTTTTCTGGACCAAATTGTTAATAGAAGACGAGAAATTGGAGCAGAAGAATTCGCCTCCTCAGTCGGTTCTGGAGAATCCATTCACTCCACAAAAGACCAGTGAAGACATTGTACTTCTGCAGTGCGATGAAGGAGACTCTCTTACAGAGAACCAGGAGGACGAAGACGTACAGCTGTTGTGCCAGGGCTGTCAGGGCAAGGAACACGCGGGCAGTAGATTGCCATCAGAGGAAGTGGATTGTACACCTCAGCCAGGTTCTCCAGAGATCGTAATAGATCAGTCAGATGTTGTGTCCACAGACCTGGAGACTTCTGGGTGAGTAGCAGTGTGGTGTCAGAAAAGATAACGTTATTTGTAAACCTTAAGATTGCGTTTACACGTCGCTCGCTTGCTGCGGATCTGCAGAAGATTTCACCCTTTCAACTGAATTCAAATTGGACAAATGAAATCTGCCACAGATCTGCACCAAAATCCACTACATCTTCATAAGCAATTGAAGAAATTATCCCTGGCAGACAGGAGTTGATCTTCTTCAAATCTGTATATTTGGTGTCCACAATATATCTATTATTTACAAAATTGGACAAAAAATGTTGTAAAAAATCAATAAAAACAGATTTGAAAAGAAAAAAAGTAAAGCAGCATTGCAGACCCCACTAGGTGCGCATACACCTTTACTAATGAGCTGGCAGCTATTACTCCCGACTCCTCCATGCGCACGCACCTTCAGTTCGGCAGAGCGGGTGTCATGTTGCATGCAGCATGCCTGACCCTACTTTCCCTCGATATCTGCCATCTGGGCAGTCGGTACATCCCTTTACACGTATGATAGCCATCCGGTCCTGATGGATTTAGCTGACATTGCTCTTTGTGTTTGGGCACCTTAATAGTTGACCTACTAATGACTGCTGTATTATAGAAATATATTCAGGAAGTTACCTAAAAATCCAAATTGATGGTTCTGATGAGACATATCTGAAAACACCCATGAGATGACTTCCTACAACTCATGTCTGCTCAACTGTGTGACTTACTTTTTCTTACATGCTGATGTGCAGCCTGAAGTGATACAACCATAGTATACACTGAACGATCATTGCATTAGGATCACCTACTCAATAACGGGTTGCTCCACCTTTTTTGGGCGATCACGGCTTTCAGACGTCGGGGAACAGATTCCACAAGGTGGTTAACATACTCTATACTCAACTTAACCCATGCCCGCTGCAGTTGCTCTACCAGTTGGGGCATTTTGCAGAAACGTTGGAACAGATCTCATAGGCCTTTCCAGCATATCCCAAACTATGGGGTTACAGTTTGATGAGTTTGGGGGCCAAGACAGGGTGGAGAATTCATTATATTGTTCCTTCAATTGCCTTGGGATCTAAGCTCTATGGCACAGAGCATTGTCTTGTTGAAAGATGGCACTGTGGTCAGGGAAGACTTCCTGAAGATATGGGTGCGGGTCAGCAAACAGAAGCATGTAGTCACCATTCAAGAATTGTGGTATAATGACTAATGGCCCTAAGCCATGCCACTTCCCAAGACCATAACACCGCCTCCACCAGCTCATTGAACCCCAAAGGTACACACATGGAATACGGCTTCATGCTGTTTATGCCAGAAGCGGACCCGACCATCCATAAGGTTCGGCAGGATTCGGGACTGGTCACTCCAGAGGACCTTCTGCCATGTGTCCTTTGATGTCAATTGACCCATGCTGAATCAGTGTTGCAGGGTCAAACATTAGGAAATCTCTACCTACCTCAATGTTAACCCCTTTATGCTTTGCAGCTCTGAGGAAGTGACGTACGTGGAAGCCATAGCCAGGACTCAGGATGTGGAGGCCGCCCGGTGTCTGGCTTTGAAATTGTTCCAGCTGGATGGTTTTGAAAGATCTCAGGTTGCTCCCTACCTTCAGAAAAAGTAAGTGTTGTCCCAAACATCAATGAACAATAGTGTTACACCACTACATTACAAATGAAGAATGAAACCTTTTTAACGATACAGTAAGCCTTGTACGGCCTCCGTTGAACTGATTAGGTGTTGGATTGTTTGAAAAGGAACACCTTTCCGTTGTCAGGACCAGTCAGTTCAGTAAAGAAATTGGCTATCCATTGTGCTCAGATTTATCATGATGATTATCTTCGCCTGAATGGATGCCTTGATTGCCAAACTTACACGGGTGGATTTGAATTGCGGATTCCAGCGTCCGCGCGGTAAAACATGGGGATTAAAAGCTTAGACCTTTGCCGGTTCGCTCAAATGTGCAGGCAGGAATTGCGGGTTCTGCAAGCGGAATAACAATCGCAGCATGCTGTATTTTAGCACAGATTTCCCACGGTCGGGTTCCATTGAGGTCTATGGGTGCGAAGGAATTGCGGTCCATATGCAATGCACACTGCATACGGGCGGCGGAATCGCTCCAAACTGTATAAAAGAGGAGTAAGAAAAAACTGAATTACTGCTTGAGGAGGAGAGAGAGACTAGTACTTTCTGGTGTTTCCCTATCTCCGATCTTTGCCATACATCCGCGATATTCCACGACCATTCGCAGTTACTTTACACGATGTATCGCAGGTCTTCTGCTGCAGAAATCTGGACGCAGAATCCAACCCGTTTGTGTGAGCCGGCCAAACCCATTTTTCTGGGTCTTTTTCTATCCCTCCGATACCAGTTCAGTTTTTTTCTCTAGATCTACTTTGTGGGCAATCTCTTCCTGGAGGGATGCTGGGGTCCCATCAGGTGTCTCCACACTTCTGTCTTTTAGGCTACATTCACACAAGCAAGAATCTCGCGTGAGTTTGGTGCCTTGCAAGACACATAATAAGAGCTCCATTCTTTTGAATGGACTTAGTCACATGACCGATTTTCTTCCCTTGCGGCAATGCTGGCGAGGATGAAAATTGCAGTATGTATTATCTTTGGGCTTTCCCTTGGAACGCCTCGCCTATTGTTTTTACTGGGACCTTTAAAAACATCACATGCCGTGCGATATGATATTTCCCATTGAAATTATTAGGGAAGACTTGCAATCCGCTAACGCAGGGGAAACGCACATCTGAGGATCGCAATTTCATAGAAGTAATGCAAGGCATTTTTAATAAAAAACGCCCTGCATCCGCGTGAAAAATACGTTGGCAAGTGTCATACTGGGCCCAGTTTCTTGGCCCAATATTGCGCTCTCCTGTGTGAATCCGGCCTGGGATAGAGGCGGGTTGTGAGCAGAAGCAGAGCGTCTACAGACAAGGAAAAAGAAGATCCAGGCTGCTGGAAGGTGAAGAAGATGCCACTTTCCCCATATAAAGTATATAATTAATAATTCGTGTTTTCATATATATTGATTTGTGCAGCAGGATAATCATGGGTATGCTTTAAGTAGCTTTAGGGTGTGATGCAATGATAAATGATCCCTTCATTGCAGCTTAAATGTTACTTCAAAGCCTCTGTGCAATGTAGAAGGAAAGCAATGAGTAAAATGTGTAGTAGTCAATTGTCCTTTTCTGTCTAGTAATGACTTCAGTGCCTTGGTGGCCGAGGAATACCTTGCACTTTTCGACTTCACAGGGAAAAGCCTGGATGTGGCGCTCAGGTGAGATATCAGACACTTTGGGTATTTATTTTGCAGTCGAAATGTTTAATAGTTAGCTGCTTTATTCTCAGTATTAAGGCTAATTATTAGAGATGAGCGAGCGTACTCGGAAAAGCACTACTCGCTCGAGTAATTTGCTTTATCCGAGTATCGCTGTGCTCGTCCCTGAAGATTCGGGTGCCGGCACGGAGCGGGGAGCTGCAGGGGAGAGCGGGGAGGAACGGAGGTAAGATCTTTCTCTCCTTCTCTCCCGCCCGCTCTCCCCTGCTCCCCGCTGCGACTCACCTGTCAGCCGCAGCGGCACCCGAATCTTCAGACCCGAGCACAGCGATACTCGGATAAAGCAAATTACTCGAGCGAGTAGTGCTTTACCGAGTACGCTCGCTCATCTCTACTAATTATCTATTCTTACAAACGCATTACACTGGGCGTCATGTATAAACTGGGCTGCAGATATCTACAAAGTGGACATATTGCTGTTGGCTGCACCACTTTGTATATGGCTCTGAGTACATTTGTAGGCTGCATTTTTCTAAATATCCCCGCCTGCTTTCCCATTCATATAAGGATCCGGGTCCCATCAATTGTCTTTTATGTTTTCAGGTCTCTGCTGCAAGAACTGGTACTGACTGGGGAAACTCAGGAACGAGAGCGGGTCCTCTTCCATTTCTCCAAACGCTTCCACAACTGCAATCCTATAGATTTCCAATCCGCAGGTAAGAGCGATCCCGATATACTCGCTCAGTCCGTTATTGATCCTGTCTATTCTATTCATGTCATACCGGACTTCAGCTCACCAGTTTTCACTCTTATTACAGACGCTGTTCATACTATGACCTGTGCCCTGATGCTGCTCAATTCAGATCTACATGGACAGGTAATATTTAGCATGTGACCGGCCTCTGTGAGTCGGTGATTAGATCTGCATAGTTGTAATACCAAGTATAATCCCTACATATTAAATCGGTACAATGAATTCAAATGAAATGATTATACAAAACCAAATTCATGCTTCATGCTCTCCTGAGGGCGGATCCTTGTCTCACGGGGAGGTCTGTAGGCACAACTACCCCTATAAGAAACAATGGGATCAGAACAGTGGTCCAGTTTTGTCCAGGAATGTATGGAGCAAGGGTCGCACATATCACTGTGGCTCCATTCATTTCACTGAGACCATTCCATTGAATTCTGCTATCTTTGGGATTCCCATTGAAATGAATGGAGCGGCAGCGCTCATGTGAAACTACTACTCTGCTCTTTCCTGGATGCAATGGACACCCTTTCTGGGGATTAGTGGGTCCAGGAGGTCGGACCCCCACTGATCAGCAAATGATCCCATATCCAACTTGTGTTTTTGTGACAACCCCATTAAGAAGTAGTAGAAAAATAGACTTAGAACTGTTTCATATTGAAATGGGCAGTAGTGCTTACATCTTGGCATCTGCACTGTGCCCCTTCCACTAGTGAAAACTTTAATCTCTGATTAATTTTTATCTCAGCCCTGGCCATGAGTAAGTACAGTATAACTTACATTTATTTTTACATTTACCTTTATCTGAAACCTTTTACAGTTTAATCTGGTTACAGTGAACATATAACTATGTGCCATATGAGGAGCATACAGTTCGGTTTCCATAATGATCCTCACCACATCTTGTACCACTAGGTAGTTGGACGGTGTGACTATAAACCATCTACAATGTTCTTCTTTATGACAACTATGTTTTTGAACTTTTTTTTCTGTAGAATATTGGTAAGAGCATGACCTTACAAGAATTTATTAATAATCTGGATGGTATGAACGATGGGACCAGTTTTCCTCGGGAGCTACTGAAGGTAAAGGACTGTTCTCGCTTTACGTAGTCTTGTCTTTTAATGGAGTTTCCTGGGACTAAGGTATTGATTATCTATCCTTAGGATAGGTCATCAATATCCAATCGGTAGGGGTTCACAGCTTGAGACGGCCACGATCAATTGTTTGAAAAGGCTGCGGTGCTCGGGTGAGCGCAGCAGCCTCTTCTCAAGCCAGTGGTGTCACTTTCGTTCGTTTTGTGGCCTTTCAGCAGGTCAGTTACCATTCAAGCAAATAGGACTGAGCTGCTGTATCCGGCACTGATGCTACAAAATGTATGGCGCTGCGCCCAGTATGCACCTAGGCGCCGCAGCCTTTACAAACAGCTGATTGTCAGGGGTCTCAAACGGTGGACTCGCACCCATTGGGTATTGATTATGTATCCTGAGGAGAGGTCAGCTGTTTCCTACTGCGCGATAATCCCTTTATATTTAAGAGCAAAAAAAAAAACTTAATCATTTTACCGGAAGTAATTATTTAACCTCCCCTTTCTTGAGCTAAAGGTCCCCACACATGAAAAACTGTCACCCGAGTGACTATTCACCAATTTCTCGTCCGAAGGCTGCATTGTCATATTCAACAACTTCCAAGGGCTGCAATAAAGCTTAGAGATATTCCCAGCTGACATATATGTCTGATACAAGTTACATTTCCAGGACTGCCACCTATTGGCGGTTTAGAGAGGAGACTATGAATGTAACGTTCTCTGTTGTAGATTATGGTTGTGGTGACCAGCCAGTATTTCACAACTTCCATAAGCTACAATAGAGAGACGCCTGAATAGACAGTCACTTCTAACTCTTATACTCCTTTCTGGAGTGGCAAACAAGGGTCAGAGGACCTAATGGACTTCCTGATATATGGAGGAGATGGCTACACAGTGCACTATTAGTACATGCTGGTCCCTGAGCTGTGTGCCAGTTCTCCTCTTCTCTCTCACATGGACCCTAGCTTTTGGGCAGCCATATACAAACATTTCTACTCCACATGTGGCCCCAGGCAGCAGGTTGTGCACCTCTGCTTTATACGAATACACATCACTGTAAGTAAACCTGCTTTATACTACTTTCCATATATATTTTCGATTAAAGTGAAGTAGAATTTCTGTATGTCATATCAATTGCGTCACCGCAAACCTTACCTGCGGTTTTAATTAGTCAGGGCCTTTTCTACATACAATACATGCATTCACTTCTGTTGTTCTACATTGTTCGGGCTTGTATTTATACCTTAGCCTTAATGTTGTTGTATATACTTGTATCGTACAGCATTATTGTGTTTTAGCATTTATGTATTCTATTATTCCATTCTGCATTTTGCAGGGTTTGTACAATTCAATCCGTACGGAGAAGTTGGAATGGGCAAAGTGAGTAGACTTAAAAAATATACCAACCATGGCAGCCTCCCGCCAATGTATTTCTAAACCAGTTGTCTCATGCGTAAAGGCCCATTTAGACAGGACGAGTGTCTGGCAAACAATGCTTGACGCTCGTCCCCGCACATACTAGCTCCTGTGCTCTTGCACGAGATCTAGTATCGCTGGTTTACAGCGGGGAGCCTGTGGGAGATTTTTTCTCCTTGTGCTCCCCAGCCCCTCTCCATTGATATAACATAGCGGCCATTCAGTACTGAACGTCTGCTAGTGACACTGAACGATCAGCTCATCGTCCATCGTTTATGCTGCATAAACGATTGACGATCAGCTGATCGCTTATTGCTAAATGTAAATAGCAGCCGTTGAACGGATACTATGTTTATGTCATGGAAGAGGGGCGGGAGAGTGCAAGGAGAGAAATCTCCAGCCACCTCGCTGTGAGCCAGCGATACTAGCTCCCCTGCAGCAGCACAAGAGTGAGTATGTGCGGGGACGAGTGTGGGGCATCGTTTGCCCGACACTTGTCCCGACTAAATGGGCCTTTACACTGAAAGACACACAACAGGCTCTGCTTCCTAATATGTAGATCCACTAGGGCTATAGACAATAGGCTTTAGTTAGAGTACTCACATGAACAGGAGAGACCCGAAGGGCAGACACCTTTTAATGGGGGTGTTCGCATGTGAAATTAGTAGTAGTAGTCTTTGCTCGTGTCAGTGAAGTGGCTTTGTGTAGTTGTCAGCTCTGTCTGTAATCCCATAGATTACAATGGAGAATGAGTATGTGCAGAGCCACCTCTCTGTGAGATTCCATTGGTCCACCACCCAGGGATGATATGTTCATGAGATATCAAACATTAAGCCATGAATGTCCCAGGATTAAATCTATATTATTAATGGAATCCATTACACCTCAATAGTAATATTATGTCTGTTATTATCTAGAATACCTAACTCCTTTTTTGTTTTTATTTCAGGAGTGAAGAAAAGCTGGCGAGCCCCCTCCTTACAAGACCCGACAATCTTATGTCTGTTCGGAAAAAAAGCAATCCTTTCGTGGACATCCCCGCTCCCGACCCCGACGCTCCGGTGTACAAACAAGGGATTCTCTGCCGTAAAGTACACGCTGATATTGATGGAAAGAAAAGTTAGTCTGCGCCCGTTCACATGTTTATATGTCTATTTACATTATTAGACATAGTAAGATACTAGACTATCAGATTATATGTAAGAAGGTCAGCTGCTGTCCTACGTCAGGTAATCCACTACAGCTTAAAGTGTCCGTTCATCTACTCATATGTCTTCAAGCATTGGTGGTGGTGGGGGCCTAGAATGACGTAACTGTGATGTCTTCTGAGCGCAGTGCCCTTCTGTCCCTTAGATCAACCTACACTTTAAATGTCACTGACCTTTGCGTTTTATATTAGTGTCTAAAGGGGGCGGTATTTATCGAAAAAATGACCATTAGCTGAATGGGCCTGAAATATTTAGATAACTCAGCAGGGGGCATCCTTGAGTACAAAAAATGCTCCTGACAGGATAAAGCTACTCCCAATAACATCCTGAAACTTTTGGCGCTTATCTATGTTAGCGTGAAAATATACAACCATCCTAGTGAATTTGGTTGTTCTGGAGTGCATTGGATATTATCAGGTTCTGTACTACAGGAACTTAACCCCTTCATAGATCATGCATTTTTTTTCTTTTTTAAAGGGGTTTTCTAGGACTAGGTCATCAGTAGTTGTTCGTTGGGGGGGGTCTGCTGCCTGTACCCCCCCCCCCCTTCCCAAATCAGCTAATTAAAGTGACAATGGTGCTCATATGAATGCCGCTGTCACTTTAATCCATACCAGGCGCAACACTGTACATTGTATAGCGGCTGTGCCTGGTATTGCAGCTCAGTTCCATTCACTTGAATGGGACTAAATTTCTCTCAGGCCATGTGGCCGATGGATGTAATGTCACAGGCCTGAGAAGAGGCCACGACCTCTTCAGTCAGATGAGCAGCGGGTATTCCGAGCGCTGGACCTAGGTCATCAATAATTAATTAGCAGATCTTGAGGACAGGTCATCAATAATTTAGTCCCAGAAAATCCTTGAATGCTAGCTACACACGGGTAAGCGCGGTATATGACATTTCTCCAATGTAAAACGGTTTACAATAGTGACATGGCTTCCTTTTATAACAGAGTTATGGCAGCTTTGCCAGGTCTGTTCTTAAATGGATACTACCAGATCCTGATGGAGCCCATTGCTGTTAATGAGGTCTGTTGAGTTTCCGGTGCTTTGAACAGCAAGAATAGTGCTTCAGACTGTCAAAAATCCCGGAAAATCCCCACTGAACCTATTAATGCAAGTCTTAGTTGTATTGTTTGCTTAGAATATGGATTGTGAAGACCATACATATTGTTAGGGATGTGGTGAATAGATGGTGACTCATATAGAGAGGCTCTGAGGAGGCGGTGATAGTTGTGTTGTACACATGTGATTATTGCAGTTATTTGCAGCATTATTCTGTACTTTCTTGTATTTTCATAGCTCCGTGGGGTAAAAGAAGCTGGAAATCCTTTCATGCAGTACTGAAGGGGATGCTGCTCTTCCTGTTAAAGGTATGACCTCTACCAAAAAATTAAAGACGCCCTCTATTTGGTGTATTGAGAACTGCAGTCTACACAGGTTTTATGTGATGTCTTCTAAGTTAAAGTTTACTTCTAGTTATAAAACAAAACAAACTCCCTTTCATCGGTGGCAGTCCATGTGCGAGGACCCCTAACAGTAACTAACATGGGTCTACAGGCTATGCTATCAGTAAGTTAGCAGAAAAGCAGGGGGCAGATTGAGAGTAAAGACCCATTTACACCAGCCGATGATCGCTAAAAAAACGCTAATCGGCGATCGTTTTAGTGATCATAGGCGTGTCTAAACGCGCGGCCATCATGCGCTTTTCGGGCACAGCTAGCTGATCGTTAAATTCAGTCTAACCTAAAATCGCCCTTCAGTCTTATCAGCAGTTCTCCAGGGGGAGTGCTGATAGCATTGTTTCCCCGCGGAGAACAAAGGATCTGAGCGCAGATAAGAGCCCTCGAGCTATTAACTGTATTCAGAGAAGGCTTCATTTGCACACTTAATTGCTACTAAGTAGCTAGCTAATAATTTATGCAAAATGATCGCTCAAAGCTGTCAAATCAAACTGTTGTTTGAGCGATGTTTTGGCGATCATCGGCCCGTGTAAATGGGCCTTTACATTTCACCAAGTCCCGGCACAACCGCTCGGTGCATATACATCTGCTTATTGTATACACAAATAGTAGGATGTTTTTTTATCAAGACTATTTGCTGCAATTTTGTTTTAGATGCCCTGGAGGAATAAAAAAAATGGTTGCATAATTGCACATAGCTCTAAGATCTCAGTGATGAAACCTAGAGAAACTCATTAAAGGGATTGTCCATAAAAAAATATCAGAGGGAGAAACAGTAGTACATAAAATGATAAAAGATGCAGTATTCAGCTGATAAATCGCTCATGATTCAGCGTCTTCACTCCCCATCGGTCCCTGTTTAATAGGCAGCAGAGGTGACGTCATGTCAACAATACATGACTGCTGCAGTCAATCGCTGGCCTCAGTGGTGTACAGTAACAGACAGGTGAGGCCAGCGATTGGCTGCAGTGCTCATGAGTTGTTGACGTGACATCGTCGCTACAGTCTAGTAAGCAGACTGATGAGAGCAGCAGGTAGGTGAGGCTGCAAGAACACAGGATTAAACGAGCAAGTACAGTGTGGTTTATTTTAAACAATTTCTCTCTGTTCCCCAATTTTTATTTTGTAAACTGATAACCCCTATTAAATGGGATTTGTGAAACTTAACTCCAGTTCATATATTTAGTATGATAAGCCATTCATGTATGTAGGATAATGGGCTTCTTGTTAGCCTAAGCTACCTCTGCTTCACTCCTCTTTGGAATAATATCCCGTCCCATAGTCTTAATGGAATATAGAAAGCAAATCTATAATAACTCATATTAAAGCATACCTGAGATTTTAACAAGTTTTTAAAAATACACCAGGTTCTCCTTACTCGCTCATTTGTTGCTGTTTGCAACGTTTCATGTCTGTAAGTTCTGATTTTTCAGATGGTCTTCCCCATTTTTCTGCTGTTTGCTAGGTGTGGAGTGTGCCTAACATTCTGCCAGTAGTTCACTGTCCTGTACTTCCTTGCCCTGACTTCAAGTGCTGCAGTAGCCCAATCAGCAGAGAGGCAGTATCTGAATGTCCGTTCCTCTGCTTTCCCAGTATAGAATGGTAAAGTTGGAAGGGACCTCCAGGGTCATCGGGGCTAACCCCCCTGCTCAATGCAGGATTTACTAAATCATCCCAGATAGATATTTGTCCAGCCTTTGTTTAAACACTTCCATTAAAGGAGAACTCACCACCTCCCGTGGTAATCTGTTCCACTCATTGATCACCCTCACTGTATGATTAAGACAATCGGAGACATTCTGTCCAAATAGTTAGAATACCTGCTATAATGTGTGCACTGACACACACCCACACTCTGTAACAGCAGAAAGGGAGAGATTGTGGAGATCATTATCGCAGTGTCTGCAGATCTGTCAGCCTGCAGCCTGTAAATGTCAGAGAGCTGCCTGTGACGATAGCCCCTCATCCTGTTGCTATAGAAACATCCTTGTGTCCTTGTTAGTAAGGCAGCTATGTACCTAACAACAGAGAGTGGATTACAGAGAAGCTGGAAGGGAGACCCCCTAGTGGCAGCCACTTCAAATGTGATTTACAGTGGTAAAGCAACAACATTTTTAATGCAGGTATATTACAGAAATGATAAGACTAACACAAGCGAGTAGATGAGCAGAAGTTGTCTGCAAAAATAGCTCCAATTCTTAGAGGAACACTAAGTTTTCAAACGACTGTTTGGACCCTTTTATTGTCCATACACATTCATGAGATCAGTGACTTTTCATGTGATCAATCTAAACTCTTAATAGCCGCCACTGATAACTTGTTTCATAACCCTACATGTTTCCATCTCTGTACGCGCGTGTGATACGCAGGGAATCCATTACATTGCTTTACGCAGATCTGCTCACATTAACATAATACAGGAGCACAAAAAAACGCAGCATGTTCTATTTTACCACATAGATACGCGAGATAGAGCCCATTGTTCTCTATTGTCGCGTATATGCACTTGCCCATATGCAATTGCATTGCATATAGGCAGCTTGTATATGCATCATCGCGTATACCCGCAGGTGTACTGCACATGACAGCGTGCGAGTACATAGTCATGGGAGTCACGGTCGGCTCCACAGCTGTAAAACACTGCGGGAGTCCTGCAGCATTTTACGCTTACGGCCGTCTAAGCCTGGCCTAAGGGTTTGTCTTGCTAATTCTAAGTTCAGATTAAATATTCAAGTAAAGGTAATGATCTCACCTATGTAGCAGGTTATGTCAGCTCCCGTCTTCTATTTCTTGCTGTGTCCTCTTTTCAGCATGAAGAAAGCAGTCTCTCATCCATACCGCTCGATCCTAGGCAGTTTCTTGACACATGTGCATTTAAATGATAGAAGCTTGGATGCATAGAGATAAAAGCTTTCTTCTGTTTATTCAGTATGTGCCCAAAGTAACAAGAAAAATACAACCGTCCTGAGGACGCGTTTCAACCTTCTCAGGTGATCAAGACCTGAGAAGGTTGAAACGCGTCCTCAGGACGGTTGTGTTTTTCTTGTTACTATGGGCACGTACTGAATAAACAGAAGAAAGCTTTTATCTCTATGCATCCAAGCTTCTATCATTTAAATGCACGTCAGTTCAGATTAAGTGCTTTCATTCACACTATGCGAAAATGATAGCAGCCATGAGGTGGGTGCTGAATGAACGCCAAGTTTAAACAATCCAAGCACGCCCCCTGTCCAGGATGTGTCACCCCGTTACCAATCACTAGCTGCTGTCTGTAGTCTGTTGGTCAGGGCATATGGTGGTACATGCCTCCATATAAGTACTAGAGGTCACCAACTGGAAATCTGATTCTGTGGTTACATAAGTTTATCCTATGCTGTCTAGCAATCGTCATTTAGGAACTTTAGGGTTAAAAAAAATTAAAAGTTTGCATATTGTAAGAATGGATTGTCTCTCGTTACATTGAGTTGTTCTTCATCTTTTGAGTAGGACGAGTACAAGACGGAGTTCCCTTTCCCTGAAGAGGTGATCAGTGTTCACCATTCTCTAGCTGAGAGAGCTAACGAGTACACCAAGAGACCGCATGTCTTCCGTCTGCAGACCGCTGACTGGCGAGTTTTTCTCTTCCAGACTCAGTGAGTAATGTCTACCCAATACATATAATGGTATATAATCACAGAAATGCCACAGGGTACAAGGATGCATCTTCTTGAGAACCATAAGAAGTCTTTGCTATTACACCTTGGCGGCACTCCTGTATGTTCAGTGCTCGTTTCCCTGTCCTGGTACCAGAGAACAGCAGCAGGAGCTGCCTGTATTTCTGCACTCTTGTCAATATGTATTTATTCTCATGAGTTCGGTAGTCAGTAAGTCTTGTACAGTTCTAGCTAGATAGCAGATGAGCCTCGCTACCTTTATAGGTGAGTGTGCGCTGTAGCACATAAGAAGCTGAGCAATTCCTAAATCTTTTGCACTGATTTTGGCTGACATGATGCTTTTTTTTCTCTATTTACGCCCAAAGTAAATTTAAAAATGTTCTTTCCTTCTAGGATTCTGCATTTGGTTTATCTGCACTCATGTGACTTAAAAAGCTTAATGTGTACCTGAATTTTCAACAAGTTTTCTAAAATACACCGGGCTATGCTTACCCTCTCATTTGCTGCTGTTTGCACTATTTCATGGTTTTATGTTCTGATTTTCAGGTGGTCTTCCTCATTTTTCTGTTGCTATGCTGTTTCACTTTCAGGAAGGGGACATGTCGCTAGCCTAGCCTTCTGCCATTAGTTCACTGCCCTGTACTTCCTTTACCTCACTTCCCATACTGCATTGTTCTGTCTCTGCTCCAGTCAGAAGGGAGGCAGTGTTGGAATGCCCTCCCCTCTGATGTCCCAGTACAATTCAGGTATTCAGAGGCTTTCAGGCCAAATGGTTACTAAACCCGATATAATGTACAAAAACACACACTGTATTAGCAGGAGAGGCAGAGATTATGGAGATTGTAGACCTACTATGCAGATCTATCAGCTTATCAGGGAAGCAGCCTGTGAAGATTACCACTTCCCCACGTCCTAGTGTGCCAGTAACTACAGAAGCTCAATACTTAGCAACAGGCAGTGGATAGCAAAGGGGCTAGAAGGGAAATCTCTAGTGGCAGCCACTTCAAACTTGATTTACAGTCGTAAAATGAAAATCTGTTTTAATAAAATATTAACCCTTTCCAATCCAATTTGTATCCTGGTTTTCCTAGAGGGCTTACTCTTTTTCTGCCATTATACAACGGCGCTATCTGCTGGCTAAAGCCAGTACTGCATGAGGTGACACGTTGGATAGGCTCTGACAGCAGAGAGGCTGGCAATATACAGTAAGAGAACCACGACAGATGTCTTCCAACATCGGAGGTGTACAGCCTTAAATCATAATCTTTTCAGGGTGAAGACAGTGGATTGGAAAGGGTTAACAGATTGATGAGGCACACGCAGAGCATAAGTTCTCTGAAAAGTTAATGCCTCTTTTAAAGCGCCTGTATAACTTCTAATAATGTCCACAGAGACACGGCAGAAGCTGATCACTATACTAGAGGTGCTGGGGCTCTGCACCTTTGTCTCTCATTTACTTCTTTGTAAAGATGTTAAGACCGACAAATAAGGGGCATAGTAATTAGAGTGCTCTGGCCTCTTTGTTGTAGTGATCGATGACCCCACGGATGACAACTTTTGATGTTTCTGATGGAAAGCTCAGTTGCAATGTGGACAGAGTCTAAACTCTGAAGAATTACACATCTATCCTCTACATGAAGAATACAACATCCAAGAATTAAAAAACAGCTCAAAGTACTAATTGGGATATTCAGCATGTTACGTAGATCTGGAAGGAGGAATGTAGTAACTAGGTTGTACAAAAGTAGAGTTTTCCTTTAAATCAAATCACAAGGAAAAGCTAATGGGCTCACGATCACAAATGTGTAGCCAAGAAATGCATGAAGGAGCATTCTTATTTGTCTTCAGTCATAATGCGATTTTAATGTTTTGCTCTCATTAGGACCCCAGAAGAGATGAACTCTTGGATCACTCGTATTAACGTGGTGTCAGCCATGTTTTCATCACCGCCATTTCCAGCTGCTGTGGGCTCTCAAAGGAGATTTTACAGACCCATTCTGCCCTCAACTTCATGCAAACTGGACCTGGTAGGTACTAATGCAGAACCCTAAGAGACCAGAACGTATATTGTACCCTATCACATTCACGTATAGGTTAGTGACTATATACACGGCAACCACAACAAATGCTGATAGACTAGCAGCGGCGGTGATGTGATGCCGGACGGTATACATGACCCAGTGTGCACCAGGTTGTTCTATTCTTTTACGTTACAGAGTAGAGATATATTTGTGAGATACAATATGTTACGATATAGTAATAAAATGTTACACGACCTCCACAGGAGGAGCAACTTCAGTCCCATGAATCATTGATGGACAGGTTTACGGATGACCTGACAGAACATCAGCGAAATCTTCCAGACTCTAAGAGCAGGACACGAGAATGGGAAGACTATCACCAGCGAGGAGACTACTTGCGTTTTGAGGTGTGGTTGCATTTTTATAGATATCTCTCTACATGCAAGCTTTCCACAAATTGGAAGATATTGTGACATCTGCTATTGAAGGTGTTCAGTCAGGAAGACAAACCCTGTACATACCATAGGGGGTCATCTATGAGCCACCTCGTAAGAGTGGAACTGAAATGCCCTTGTATTACATAAATGATCATTCATCAGAAAGACCACCAAAATACACACCTGGCTGGCCGTTGCTTCACCTGTATGCCGGGGAAGCCCAGAGCAGGACCCGAGATGATCAGCTGATCGTCTGGGGGGCGGGGCACATTTTGAAAAGAGTTGTCCCCAATTAGAAAACTGCTTTAAAGAAGAACTTCTACATATATATATATATATATATATATATATATATATATATATATATATATATATATATATATATATATATATATATATATATATATATATATATATATATATATATATACCCATTAACATGGTTTAAATATGTGACATATATGTTATTCCACTGACACTGTTAAAGGGAGTCTGTCAGCTCGAACATGCTGTCCCAAATGCACAATTATACATATGGAAAAAGACATCAGCTCACCGTCTCCCAGTAATGGTAAATGGTATAATTTATGATTTATTGTATAATTATCTACTAGTTTAACATCCCACGGTCCCTTTGTTCTCTGCATGTCTTAAAACGCAAAATGGTTTTCCGCCATCGTTTAGACCAATTATATCAGGGGAGGAATTCCTTGTTAGAAAAGTTGGGGACGTGGTTCCTGCAGCCCCTGGTATCCAGAATGCCAGGATACATAAAAGATAGTAAGGAACTTCTCAAGGCGATAGAGGGTCTAAAGGCCCATTTAGGCACAACGATTATTGCTCAAAAGATGTCTTTCGAGCGACTTTTGAGCGATAATCATTGTGTCATTTACAGTGCAAGATGATTGCTCAAATGTTGAGCAATCACCTTGCGCTTCGAGCGGAGGATGCAAAAGACAAGCGGGGTGTCCCCACTTATCTTCTGCATACAGATATTCCTCAACTCCAGTGACCGGCTGTTATACAGCTGGGCGCTCGGAGTGGAGGATGCAGAAGACAAGGGGGGGGTGTCCCCACTTGCCTTCTGCATACAGCCGTTTTCTGTACGGAGCGCCCGGCGCTCCGTGGGGGTATGAAGAACAGAGCTGGACCACTCTGTTCTTCATACCCAGCCTGTCATCAGGGAGCGGGATACAACTGAAACCATAGTATCAGCCGTGCCGCTGTGAATCCCTGATAAGGCTCATCGCTGTCTTTCAGCATGCCAAAAGAGAACGATTAGCGACGGCTTAATGAAAACTGCTTTTGAGCGATAATCGTTGTGTCTAAATGGGCCTTAACCCGGGAATGAACGTTCCTCATGGCTCACATGTGACGTGATTTCTCTATATACATGTATTCTAAGGCGTTAGTCGCAGCAGCCGTTCATTTAAGAAAATACAGCAATTACTCAACAGAGTTACAAAATTACACTTTAACAACTTTGGATTTTTTTTTGTACATTCTTCACTTTTGATGGCACATTTTACCTTCAGATATCAGGTTCCCAACTAGATCTAAGGCCTCATGTCCACGGGCGGCTTTGATTTGCGAAACCCACACGGGAGATCAACAAGTCAAGCCGCCCATAGGGATGCATGGGCGTCTGCAAATCAATTTAAGCATGTGGATTTGCTTTGCAGACCTTTTGGTCCAGAAAACAAATTTTTCTGCGGATCCTGCAGGGATGGCTTCCATTGAAGTCAATGGAAGTCATCCAATCCGCGGCCCGTCCGCAACTGACACTGCAGAAGTGCCGCAGATGCTGCGGGAAAGCAGAAGATTTGAAAAAAAGAACTCTGTGCTGCACATGTCTGACGGCGCGCTGTGAGGATCACGTTCAGCATGTTGGATGTGCTAGCTGCTTGCAGCACGGACTGCACTAACAGAGGCCTAGGTGGTCAGCGGAGATCCTGAGTGGCAGACCCCCACCAATCAAGTATTGATAACATGTCCTGAGGATAGGTCATCCATAGTAATAGTCCTGCACAACTTGTTTAGAGTCATTTAGGATGTACACAATAGTCCTATGAAGACGGTGAACCCCTGGGCTGCCAGTGCACAGGGTCAGGAAGTGTTGTCATAAGGGCACAGGAGGCCTGGGATTTCAATCTGTGATAAGTCGGCATAGTGATAAATTATTTCAGTTTTGCCTATTATATTGTGATTTCTCCATTATATATGATTTATCAGGATTTCCACTTCTGGATTTTTCACTATGTTGTTTTTCCCCATTAGAAATTAAGGTACGAAACTTATGTGAAACTTTTAGCCTTACGGATGGAGAACGCCTGTGAAGACCTCCAAGCCCTAGAGTCTCGCCTTACAGAACCCGATGGAGGACAGGAGAGCTCTGGCCTGAAAAGGTCCTACTCCAGCCCCTCGCTGAACCCTGACAGCTCCCCCATGGCAGTGAAGGTCAAACGGAACATCTCCGAGCGGCGGACATATCGCAGGATTATACCCAAACGCAATAAAAACTTAGTGTGACTCAGGACAGAACTCATGCTGGAGCCTGGATGCATCTTCTGCACTTCTCATGGTACCTCACTATGTGCAGCAGAACAGGGGACACTTATTGCCTTCTTATCCAATGCAGAAGGGAAAGCTGTCATCAGCTGCAAGTGGATATTACACATGGCTGGTCTCACATTAAAGGAAATTAGTTTCCTTAGATGAGAAGGAACCCTATGGGATTCTTAGCCAGTATTGATGGGTATAGTGTGCATAAGGGGGGTTGTAATTAAGAAGATAGCTTCTTAGCCTGCTTTTTCCCTTACATGTGATGTCTTTAGATTCTTATATTGTAGATTCCTATATGTACATGCATACATGATAGATCCTCCACTAGCCTGAGTCCACCTGCACTTACAGTCTTTGCCACTAGCTGGCACTGTTGCACCACTGAGCCCTACAGCCTGCTGATAAATAGGACTGAAGAAGAGGATATTTCCCATAAATAAGGACAATCACCAGTAATTAAATTGTCTCCTTTTAGGCAGTTTGTTAGTACAGTTTCTCGATTACATCTGTTTCTGAGAAATCTGGGTGACAATTAATATGTCTGCAATTAGAAGTCACTTGTGCTAAATTAGAGAGCCGTTAGGGGGGTAGCCAGTTATCTGAGTGGCAGCGTTTGCCTTGTTTTAGTCCTGGGAGCCAGTTGGCAGCTCTCCTATTAAGGAGACATCTACTTTAAGAAGTCAGACAAAACTGCTTTGAGATCTTAAGTGTTTACCACATTGGTTTTGCCCTGTTTTCGTAAAAGCGGATATAATTAAGAAATTGCTAAATATTTGACAAGTGGATAGAAAAGGGCAATCCTCCTTAAAGGGAACACTCTTTCCAGCGGTCTGCCACTTATGGGGCTAGGTGTAATACCTATGAGGCTCTTACATTGGGAGGAGATGAATCTGAGGCGCCGCTCAACCTTCCCATCAGTCAAATGGCTAGAAAGGTGTAGACCACGGCAGGCGTCTAGGACACATGGCATCTCATGACTACTTGGGACTCGTCTCTCGACGGACGCAGCGGCTTCTCTAGGTAAGTGCTGCACAGCTACTACGTTGTGGCCCATAAGTGACAGACCACTGGTATACGCATGCCTGTCACTAGTCTACGCTGACCTCAGCATGGAGTTCCTGACTGGTACCCTTTAAAGTCTTAAACAGACGAACGAGACTGTCAGGTTCTGCGACCGTGAAAGTCACGGCTGCAAAACGTGACGAAACCATTGATTTCAATGGTTTTATTTTGACTAGCGGGATTCTCGCACGATGTTACTTGCCCTATCTTTCTTGCACATAGTTTTTCTAGATGTGAGAACAGATAGGGCAGGACCACAATAGCGCAAAATGTAAACAGTTAAAAAATTGACTTGTTCGTGTGCGTATTCGCATATGCGCTCCTTTGTTTAAGCCCTAAAGCCGAGCTGAAGAATCTTTCATTCGAGTTGTTTCTCATTCTCAGCTCTAAGAACTTCCTGATAACTGGACATTTTCATTCTCTTTTACCAAGGCCTTATGGGGACAGCAGGAGTGATCTTCCCCGTAAGTCGGCGGTACATCTCCCTGTTCACATGAAGAAATGTACATTTGTATGCTTGCTGGAACTGGGCAATCGGCTGATGAACAAGGGCTTGTTGTTGATTGCCTGATTTTAGGTCCCTTTTACACAACCCAATGGTCGGGCGAACAAGCTATTGGAGGAACATTCAGCCCGATGATCGATCAGTGTAAAAAGACCTTAGAAGGGTTTTTCCATTACTTAAGATTGCTCCACAGCCGCTCTGAACTTCCTGGTTGCCGCTGATCAGGACATGTGACTGCAACAGCCAATCATTGGTCACAGCAGTGACCCTGCTATAGCCTGTGATTGGCTGCAGCAGGTCATATGTCCTGATCAGCGGCAACCAGGAAGGACAGAGTGGCTGTAGAGCAATCTTAAGTAATGGGAAAACCCCTTTTAAGACTGTCAGACAAAGTAGTAACATGAGGATGTATGAGGGAGGGTGCAGATGATGCAGTGGCATGTGACTCAGGTTAGTCCCTGCTGGACCGAAGACCATGCCGGGTCACGTCGTCCTCTGAGGCAGTCGTAGTATTAAGGGAATGACTATAGTTGGTACTGTTTCTATGCAATGACAAGTGTTTTTTGATGTAGTTATTGTTTTTTATAAGTGTTATACTTTTGGTTCCCTCTGGGGGAGCCGTCCGAGCCGTCTGCTGGCTTCATGACCGATTCAGAAGAACGTCTTCTCTTTGGTTGAGAATTCTCTATCAATCTTCTTAAAGCTGGATTAAGGAGCTGTTGTTCGTTCTCCTGACAATGTTTTGCATTTTCCATGAAGTAACATTTTTGGGGCAGCTTTTCTTAAAGCTCAGCCTTGTGCTATCCCTCCGTTATTCCTCCTGGAAATGTACCACTGAATTGACAATTTGGTGCTACCATTTCCTTTGTCCGTGGGGCTCGTCTGTACGCGCTCTGCAACCAGTACTCGCCCTTTTAGACTCTGAAGGGGCACACTTTATGCTGGTCAGTTTAGTCCTATGTTTCCAGGAGGAATAACAGAGGGCCGGCACAAGGCAGAGATCTGCTCCAGAATTGTTATTTCAAGGGGAACACAAACCTTCAGTAAAACGGTTATGTCGGGATCGTATTCCTGCACAAGTTGCTGTTTCTACCATCGCAAAGCCTGGGGGAGATTTATCAAGTCAAGGCAAGTTTGGAAAAAAAAATTGCACATTTTTGTGCAAGGTTAAGGCCGGCTTCACACAGGGGTATATACAATGTATTTACACACTGAACGAGGCTTTTTTACGTCCGTACGGCATATTTTACTGTACGTTTTGACCCCGCAAAGCGTATTCATCTGCACGCGGCAAACAAACGCACCGATGGAAATGGATCATTAGTTCCAGATGTGTTCAGCCCGATTACACAGGGGTTTATGCATCTCTTTGTATATTGCGAGCACATTTGCGCACCCCCATTGACTTCGATCGGGACCTTTGGTGCGCAGATATGCAGAAAAGTAGAAAATGTTCTATTTTTTTTTTTTTCTGCAACCAAATGCGTGCAAAATACAGAAATGTAAGCGAACCGATTGAAATCAGTGGGTTTTATTCTCTGCATAGTGCGAGCGCAAATACGTCCGTGTAAAGTCGGCCTAACGTACTAAAAAATGTAGCTACTTTTTGCAATGTACACCTGCCGACGTGTCTTTCTTCCCATAAAAAGACGCGGCTTGTAGGAGACGGAACCGGCCCGTATATGAATAATCCACATCAGAATTGTGGTTCATGTTGCCAGAAGTCTGCTAGTTGCTGGCGTAGATTCCCGTCTAGACCCAGGGGCAGCCTGTGATGGGCCTGGTATATGAGGAGACAGGCGCCTTTTCATATATTAGGCGCATCGTGTGCCGGCGGGGGTTATATTTGTGATGCCAGTCTTGCTAAGTCTTCCCCATGTGCTGAGCCTCCTCGGGGCTGCAGTACCAGTTGCCGCCTGCCGGCCTCCATGCTCTCGGTGCACTTTGAATCCATGTTACCTGCCTATGTAAATGTATGTGCCCTATAAGGTCACTTTAGTCTCTGTAATTGCTGTGTTTTTAGGGGACGGCCGATGGCGTGTTTGTTATATTTAAGCCTTTTCCTAAACCGCGTTCCTTGGCCATCCTGTCAGGTACTGAGCTTGAGGTTTTCATGTCAGATGCCTCAATGCCATCTGCAATTTGCACTGGAAAACCAATAAAACCATTTAAATGACGCTGCTGGGTTATTCTGTGTCGTGTTTGTGAATTGATATACAGACCTAGCAAACGCTAACTTGACAAATAACCCAACTACGATATACTACAATGCAGTAAACTGGGTCATCAAGAAGCATCAGTCATGTTAACAATTACTATATCTGTTCTGTTCTTCTAGATATAGACTGGGTGCTTGTCCTAAACCTTGTCTGTATGTCCTAGTAGGGTTGACCAACATCATAGAAGGGGTCCCATGGTGAGCCAGAGCAGAGGGCTGCTATGGAAGATTGCCTTGGTGTATACGGCCCATTCATGTATAGCATGACCAGACAATGCCAATTTAGGGAAATGCAGAATAGGGTGTTTCACTCAAAGCACAACCCAGTCATTTCACCATTAGTGTGTTCGGGATAATGATGCCTCACAAGTGTCAATACGGACGTCTGTCTGTCGTCACAGAAGTGGCCGCCACCGATCTCCAAGCACTTCTGAACCCAGTGCTCTACAACGTGTCCACATTGATTGCAGCAAGTCCACGTCTGATGTTCTTCAGTTCTGCAGGGTTCATTGGAGAACATTTTACTCTTCATGTGGCCCCAAGTCTGCTGGTGTGAGGGCCACCGATTTCAGTGGTCACAGATCCTTCGAGATGATCTTGTCCCCAAAGAAAGGATGAACGTTGCTCTGCTCTGGCCGGACAGGTTTGCTAGTCCCCAAATGGTTGTCTTGTTGGGTACACTGTGACCTCAAAATTTTGCCTGAAATTGAAGCCAACATTCCACAAACGAATCGGTCCGAAAGTACTCTTCCGTAGAATACTCCGGGGAACGCATACCCTCAGCAGTGGGACTGCATGCCAGCGGGGGCATGACTTGGCCATAAACTCCAGGCTCAGGTACATTACAAGCTGAAGTAAAGGTTGCACTTTGAGTGAGGCGCCCTTTATTTCATGCTGCCCATTCAGTGGGCTGACCATTTAATACACCACCCAGTCCACCACAATGAGAAGGGCACTTCGGAGCTGCTCTGCAATCTTACTAATAAGGGGATTTCTTGGGTTGGTTTCTACCCCATTCAGATGTCTGCATTGCCTAATAGAAAACTCACAGTACTGTGCAACATTTTAGGCAGGTGTGGAAAAAGACTTTCCATTGGCTCCAAATATATTTTGCAGCCGGACAACAACCCTAAGAATAGAGACAATGTCATTAAGAACTATCTTCAGTGTAAGGAAGAACAAGGAGTCCTGGAAGTGCTGATACGGCCCAACAGAGCCCTGATCTCATCATCATCCAGTCTGTCTGGGATCACATGAAGAGACAGAAGGATTGGAGCAAGCTACACCCATAAAAGATCTAGGGTTAGTTCTCCAACATGTCTGGGACAACCTGCCCGGTTCTTTGAAAAACTGTGTACAAGTGTACCTAGAAGAACTGCTGCTGTTTTGCAGGTAAAGGTCACACCAAATATAGATTTGATTTAGATTTCTCTTTTGTTCAGTCACTTAGCATTTTGTTAATTGAGGAAAAAACTATTAATTCTTCTATTCCTGAAAGCATTCTTACTTTGCAGCGTTTTTTCCACACCTGCCTAATACTTCTGCACAGGGTCATAGCATGTAAGGCCGAAAAAACATAGGTCCATCCAGTTCAGCCTTTTAACCCTTAATATTGATCCAGCGGCAGACCAAAAAAAACCTAATGAGGTAGAAGCCAAATTTTCCCAATTAAGGGAAGAAAAAAATTCCTTCCTGACTCCAATCTGGCAATCGGAATAATCCCAGGATCAACAATCCTTACCAGTACTGTAGGCAGAGGGTATAGCTCCTAGGTAAGGTACAAATAGTACAGTTTTTTTTCTATTGCCTAGAGCCCTTGCCGATTTATCTGATGTGAAGGATGCTCACAGTGCTGTGTGTAGTGCAGTGGACTAGTATGGTACTGCACCTCACACCTATTCACTTGTATAGAAGAGGTCTGCAGTACCATTTCAGGCAACTGCACAACGGGTGGAGCTGTGAGTCGGCACACTGCGGCTCATTCACATCAAGTGATCCAGTCATCGAATGCTCACCCATCTGCTGTTGATGATCTACCCCGTGGACAGGTCTTTAATAGCATTGTACTGGAAAAATCCTTTAAAGCTTTAGTTTTCATGAAAATAATGGGTTCTATTGTCTGCATTTTGCGCACACAAATACGCCCGTGTGAAACCGCCATGAGGGTAAATGTTGGACTTCAGCTATTCTGAAGTTCCTGTCTTTTTAGTTACTTCTGTTAGGGCTTATTCATACGACCGTATTTACTCAGGCATTTAGCTGCGTACAAAAAACGTGACCATGCGAACCATTGTGTTCCACTGCATTCATTCACACAAACGATTTTTTAACACATTAAAAAAAATCACACTGGAAAATATAGCACATGCGTGACCATTTTCAGTCCTCTATCTGATACAGCGCATGAAAAGATAGGTCGTGCCCTATCTTTTGCCGTGATACGCAGCAAGCTCCCATAGACTTCTAGGGCAGCTAGAAAAAAGGGAGGAGGAGGAGGGAGTTACCTGTATACAACGCAGGGAAAAGAAGTCAGTTCGCCCTAATTACGTATTGTTTCCATCACTTCTGTGTGTTTTTTACGTACACTCAGCAGCGCCCCGTGTGAATGGCTTGCAATACGCGAATAAAGATCGGGACTCGATCGAGACAAATCTTCATTCATGCGATTTATATGGTACATACAGACAAATGTAAAAACACATACGGTCGTGTGAAGGAGGCATTAGGCTGCTTTCACACCTGCGGTAATAATAATAAACTTTATTTGTATGGCGCCAACATATTCCGCAGCGCTTACAAAGACAGGGGATACAGAAAGACAAAAGTACAAACATTACAGAACCACAGTTACATAGTAATCAGCTGATGGAAACAATAGGGGTGCGGGTCCAATGAGCTTACATACTACGACTAGTGGAGTGATACAGAAGGGGCTGGAGATGTGCACGGTATGGCGAGGTAGAGAGTGAGGGATGCTACACACATAGACAATGGTCAGACATTTAGCCGTGTGACGGCAGAAACAGTATGACTGCAGGAGCGGTTTATGATGGCTAGCAGGGATTGCAGTCAGTAGGTCAGGGAGCATGTTATCAGGCGGAGTACAGAGGGGTTTGTTTAGGGAATGCGGTATGCCTCCCTGAAGAGGTACGTTTTTAGAGCACGCCTGAAGTTCTGCGAGTCCTGGATTGCCCGGGTAGCCTTTGGTAGTGCGTTCCAGAGGACCGGTGCTGCTCTGGAGAAGTCTTGGAGGCGGGAATGAGAAGTTCGAATTAGAGGGGTGTGCAGTCCAGTTTCGTTAGCAGAGTGGAGAGCCCGGGCTGGGGGATGGATTGAGATGAGGGAGGCTTTGTGGATGAAGGTGGCGAGTTTAAATTGCATTCTGTATTTGACGGGCAGCCAGTGCAGTGACCGGCACAGGGCAGAGGCATCTGAGTAGCGGCTGGACAGAAGATGAGCCTGGCTGCCGCATTCAGGATAGATTGGAGAGGGTAGAGTCTGGTGCAGGGGAGGCCGATCAGCAACGAGTTGCAATAATCGATCCAAGAGTGGATGGGGGCAACAGTGAGCGTTATTCTGCGTGTCCACGGTGGGAAAAGGGCGGAAGGGTCAGTTCAGGGTTTCCATCTCTGCTCCGTTATTGGATGATAGAAACTGAAATAAGACGAAAAAAACTGATTTTTTTTTCCCCCCCATTGATTTCAATGAGGTTTCCAAAAAACGTAAAAAGGCTTCAGCTTGCTTCTGTTTCTTTTTATGGGAAAATATGGCAGTCTGTAGCGTTATTTTCCCGTCAAAACAAAAAACGAAAATCTGATGGAACGGATCCGTTCAAGAACAGAAAGGCGGAAAACCTGAACTGAGCCCAACGCAGGTGAGAGAGCGGCCCTATGGAGAAAGAAACATGTCGGGTTTTGTAAATGATGAATACGGAAGTTTATCACCCAGATGTTTTGAGAAAGTGATTGTGTTAAGACGGTAAGTCCTGAGAAGATACCCGGAATGTGCTCCTTGCACAACATCTTGCTGCTCTGACGTACATCCAACTTCCTAACCTCTTAAGCAGCTGAAAGCCGAAGAGAAGTGCTGCGGAGTCACATGAATGAGCACTTCTGCAGGATCAAGATGTTCTTATTTCCAGTCCTTCTGGGAAGGTGAAGGTGCTCAGTTATCTTCCGCCTGGTACATGTTACCATTTAGTGTGTGCGTGTACCTACCTACAGTAGATTTGTCGCAGGAACTTCTGTGCCTGTGTCAATCTGAATGGGGTTTCCAGAAATCCGTGTCCATGCTGCATAGACAATCCCATGCACATGTATGGAATGAATGTTCAGTCGCAACAGATCTGCTGCGTGTGAAAGCACCCCTAGGGAATTTGTACTGGAGTTGCTAGAATAGGCAAGAGCCATTAAAAGGAAGCGGCACGTCCTTCCTGTTGAATCTGATTGAGAAAAATGAACTGCACCAAAACTGTCAGTGTGTGACCGGCGGCCAAGACTGACGCTGGGATGAAAACCCAAAGGATCATTTTTTTTTCCACTGAAGTTAATCTATATTTGATAGTAAGTACGTATGCCACAGATACATTTTTTTTGTTTATTTAGAACCCTTAGAATTTTGGTCAGTATTATTGGGGGTTTTCTGGGACTTTACTATTGATGACCTGGCCATCGGTAGTTAATCAGCGGGGGTCCGCCACTTAGGATCCTCGTCAATCATCTGTTTCCTGGACCTGCTGTCATTGTGGCCAGCGCTGGAAGCAGACCGCTCTGTCCATAGAGCTACAACCAGAGTTGGTAATGCATTGAATTCAACAGTAGCGCTGCACTTGCTTTACAAACCCAGGCCGCTGCAATACTGACAGAGCTGCCTGCTTTTGGCGCTGTCCACAATGAGTGTCCCGATTGACAGACCCCATAGACTCCTATGGGAGTCTATGTGAGCCATCCAGAAAAATTAGGAGGAGGGAGTTTAGCAGCGGCTAGCGCTGTTAAACAATGACTGGTGCCTCTAGTGAGGCATTTAAAGTGATTACAGTAGTTTTGCTGACTGAGGGATTTCGGGGCTGCGGCGTCAGTTCACTGCAAGATGCTGCAGCCAGCTGTGGAAAATCGTGAAGAATAGCCGCAACTTGGTCGCAGCTATTCTTCATTCATGCATTTTGGGGTTTTTTGCTCCGTTAGCCGTGATTTTTTTTTAGCATTATCAGGGCGTTAAAATGACGATCGTGTGAAAGAGGCCGAAAGGTACGTTCACAGGCAGCGCAAATTTTACAGATTTTCCGCAGTAGAAAATTCCACATTACAATCGGCAGCAAATCTGCACCACGTGTGGATTATGACTGATTCAGGCACAGCTGATGTCATCCTGCGGAGCGCTCCTATCACCTCTGACTACTTCGAGCTGCCAGCTCTTAGAGTGCAATACTGTAGACATCAGCTTATCAGCAAGCAATGATAACTAGCAGTTGCGAGGTGACTGGGTGCGCTATGCTCCTGGAGCTGGCAGCGCTCGGTATTCAGAAGAGAGGGGAGAGCCATGCAGGCTGAAATCAGCTGCAGATACGTGTAAATGTGCAATAAGAGCTGATGCTAAACTCACTCCCCCTCCCTTTGCTAGCTGATCGCGGCAATAGAAGCTCTAATAGAAGCCTATAGGAGCTGCCAGCAAAGGGAGGGGGAGGGAGTCATGCTAAACTCCCTCCCCCTCACCTTGCCAGCAGCTCGCATAGGTTTCTATGGGAGTTGCCGGCTGATTGTTGCCAAGAGATAGGGCATGCCCTATCTTTTCCGGCTGCGTGTAAAAGCGGCTGCCTGAATCGGCAGCTTATGTGCTGCCTCTTCCAGTCAGATAGTTTTACACGCCAGAAAAACGCCCATCTGAACGAATGCATTGACATCCAATGCTTCAGATGGTCACGTTTTTTTGCAAAATAGCCGCCATAAAACTCTCGTGTGAGTAAGGCCTAAAAAGGAGGTTTTTTTCCCACCTTGTTTACAATGACCAAGAGTAAAGAACTGTCGGAGCGGATCAGAAATACTAGAAGCACCAAACACAAACAGTCTAAAGTGAAGAAAACTTGAAGACCTTGGCATCCGGCTTCAGCAGCTCAAAGTGTTCTCAAGAAGTTTGCTACTAATGGAACAGTTAAGAACCTTCCAGGATGTCGAGGAAGGCAGGAAAAAAACTATAAGAAAACCCTACAAAAGTTCCTTCAAAACATGGCAAAGAAACCACGTGCAACATCTAAAGAACTTCAGGCTGAGCTGGTCATACCTGGATTAATGGTTTCACCCTACACCACACACTGAACCAAACGGCTCTATGGGAAGGCCAAGGTGACCCCACTACTTAGAGAAAGGCATAACGAAGAGTGACTGACCATTTTAGAGTCAAATGTGCTCCCAAGTGAAGGAAAACCTAGTTGGCGTTGATCAAAATGGGTCCTACAGCAGGATAATGACGGGAAGCACATCCAATAGTGCGCAAGAATGGTTAAGAGGGAAAACACGGACCATATTATACCAACCAGCAATGAGTCCAGATCTCAGTCCAACTGCAAATCTTTGGAGAAGTTAAATCTGCTATTGGGAAGACTCCACTGGCAGACGGGTGCAAGAAGCTCTCAGAGGGCTACAAAATGTTGGGAGACTGTCATTGTTCCCAAAGGTTGTACAAGCAAGTATTGGGGAAGGTGCCTTCACTCCTGTCCATGGCAGGCACTATGTATTCTGTATCTCATGCATGCACAGTGATGGGTAAGCTGGTTTGTTGAATGGATTTGGACATGCTATTTAAATATTGTACTAAATTACTACATATCCACTTATTTCTGAAGATATTGGCTTTTTATACTAAAGTCATACATGTTCACATAGTTGATAGAAGCTCCAAGCTTCAACACCACAAACTACTCACCTGGCGATCCAGCGCTTCAGCAGTCCCCTGGTGGTCTTTGTCTCCATGTTCCCAGCAATGCCGTGCCTCATCAGCAGTCACATTCTGTATTTACTGACCTCCCTATGTGCAAGGAATAGCAAAACCTGGCAAAATGGCACAACTTTCCCAAGAAAACCAAAAAGGAGTGTTCAACCAGCAGAAAATGTATTTCAGAGCCCAAATCCCCTTCTGTATGAAGTTCTTCTCCATTCAGCCCAACGGCATCCTTATTCCCCACGTAGTGCCCCCTCTTATATACCCTTATATACCCCAGAGTACTACTGTGCCCATTGCAGCTTAACTGAGAAAGGGTGGTCTCACATCTGTGTCGGAGGATACGGTTCCCTGCTCCGTTCGGGGAGCAGGAAAGGGGAATCCCCGCGATCGAACTGCTCCATCTTTGGATGGAACCTAATAGCGCCGGATGGTCCCCACTCAATACAATGGGGTCCTTTCACTTTCCGCTCAGCTGCCCGGTTTTTGGATGGAAGAAAAAGCGCTGCATGCAGCCCTTTTTCATTTTTTTTTAGCCCAATCTTTGATGGAACCCCCCCCAATTTGGAGGTTCCAACGGAGATGTGAAACCGGCCAAAGAGGGTTTTAGCCCCGAAGCACTTCTGCTGGTAGTATTAAATAAAGAGAAGTTGAGATTGCTGCTGCTTTTTCTTCATGGGAAAGTTGCGCCATTTTGCCAGTTCTCGATATTCTTCGCACGTGTACTTACGGCACGTCATCGCAGGCAGCCTGGAAACAAAGACTGCCAGGGGGCTACTGAATGCTTTGGTGGTCAGTAAACATGGCCCATGATTGTTGAGGCCACTGACTTGCATATGAGTACTGGTGGCCTGTAGACAAAGAGCGTCAGGGACCGCAAGGCATCTGTACTGGATCGGTGGGGATTGAAGAGGCGAGTATTTTTTTTCCGCCCCTGTAGAGGGTCTGTGGTTTCTGATGGCGTACTTGTTTTCCCATTAACATCAATAGGTGGAGGGGGGGGGGTATTGCTGAAAATGTAGAAAAGCTATAGTGAGTTGGCTTACAGAAACATCTGATTGCTGCTGTGAATTTAATGCAATGGCAGAAGCATGACAGCGCCACCCTTGTTCATGGGCTGTGCCTGGTACTGCAAGCTCATCTCCTTTGAGGAGCACCTCACGACCGTTATTGCCTCTGGGATGAAAGACATCCGTCCCAGGTCTGTACGGAGGGACTAGGAAGGGAAATCTTGAAAGAAGACAAAGGATGTCTTTGTTTTTGAGCAGTGAAGCGGGTTACAAAGCTTCAGGAGGTTGCAGGCATTTGTAATAGGATGTTGAGAGATGTAAAGGAGTTGGAGGACGTGGGCATACTATGCCCATCACTGCCCGCTCTCATGTCTGCTACAAAGGTTTAATAATTAGCTGTATTATAGGCTATTTCCAGCCGGGTTGGCATATTGTCTTCCGATGGCAGAACAGAGGGGTCACCTGCTCGGAGCCGTGTATGGCATCCAGTGATCGGCGCCATATGTCACAGAACCTTAATTTAAGATTGTGCCTCTTAGTGTTGTAGGAGACATGTCATGATTGTAGCGTCGCAGCATTGTGGAGGTCTGTCATTTACAAGTAGGGCGGGATATTCCGTGTTCTAGTATGAAGGGTCCCTAAGGGCCCACCCTTTACCACAGAGAGAGGGCGGACGGAGCAATGATCCTGAAAATTGGCACATCTGTATGATTTGCTTTTTTATTTTCTGCTTCGTGAACTTTTATTTGCAAATCCTAACCCTCTGCACCCACCCCCCATCTTAACCTCCTTATCTTCCTCTCCTGAGACCCCTTTTCTGTGACTGATTGTCCACTTCCTCCAAGATAATCAGTAATTTGGGTTTTTCGTAAACGAGGGCTGCTGTTAATTCCTTTATGGAGAAAATAACTATTGTTGTGTTTTACGGAACCCGGGATGCAAAGTGTTAAAGTGAAGGTACTTCTCCTAACCAGATGAGGGGCAGTGAGCGGCACGCTTTGGCTCTGTGAATCCATCCTCCCCATCATGATCTGGGAGGAGGTAGAATATTCAGCATCTTATAAGAAGTGGGGGGGTCCGGGGCGAGGGAGGGGGGGACGATACTGAATGGTGGGTGTAATGTTTCTGCTTCCTGCTGTTACTGGTTTGATTTATCCCTAATGAGTTCTCAGCACATGAATGATCACAGCTCTCCTAGGAGCCTGCCCCGTAATGCAGCATCCTGGGGCTCCCAGACACCTCCCTGATGCTGGCAGGATGGATACAGCGCCGGCTGCACAGCTATATACACAACTGCTAGTGCACCGCAACACTGCTATATACCCACTGTATATACAGCTCCTAGTGCAACGCAACAGCACTATATACCCACTGTATATACAGCACCTAGTGCACCGCAACACCACTATATACCCACTGTATATACAGCACCTAGTGCACCGCAACACCGCTATATACCCACTGTATATACAGCACCTAGTGCACCGCAACACTGCTATATAGCCACTGTGTATACAGCTCCTAGTGCAACGCAACACCACTATAGACCCACTGTATATACAGCACCTAGTGCACCGCAACACCGCTATATAGCCACTGTATATACAGCACCTAGTGCACCGCAACACCGCTATATAGCCACTGTATATACAGCACCTAGTGCACCGCAACACCACTATATACCCACTGTATATACAGCACCTAGTGCACCGCAACACCGCTATATACCCACTGTATATACAGCACCTAGTGCACCGCAACACTGCTATATAGCCACTGTGTATACAGCTCCTAGTGCAACGCAACACCACTATAGACCCACTGTATATACAGCACCTAGTGCACCGCAACACCGCTATATAGCCACTGTATATACAGCACCTAGTGCACCGCAACACCGCTATATAGCCACTGTATATACAGCACCTAGTGCACCGCAACACCACTATATACCCACTGTATATACAGCACCTAGTGCACCGCAACACCGCTATATACCCACTGTATATACAGCACCTAGTGCACCGCAACACCGCTATATACCCACTGTATATACAGCACCTAGTGCACCGCAACACTGCTATATAGCCACTGTGTATACAGCTCCTAGTGCAACACAACACCACTATATACCCACTGTATATACAGCACCTAGTGCACCGCAACACCGCTATATAGCCACTGTATATACAGCACGTAGTGCACGGCAACACCGCTATATACCCACTATATACCCACTATATATACAGCACCTAGTGCACCGCAACACCGCTATATACCCACTGTATATACAGCACCTAGTGCACCGCAACACCACTATATACCCACTGTATATACAGCACCTAGTGCACCGCAACACCGCTATATACCCACTGTATATACAGCACCTAGTGCACCGCAACACCGCTATATACCCACTGTGTATACAGCACCTAGTGCACCGCAACACCGCTATATACCCACTGTATATACAGCACCTAGTGCACCGCAACACCGCTATACACCCACTGTATATACAGCACCTAGTGCACCGCAACACCACTATATACCCACTGTAAATACAGCACCTTGTGCACCGCAACATTGCTATATACCCACTTTATATACAGCACCTAGTGCAACGCAACACCACTATATACCCACTGTATATACAGCACCTAGTGCACCGCAACACTGCTATATACCCACTGTATATACAGCACCTAGTGCACCGCAACACCGCTATATAGCCACTGTGTATACAGCTCCTAGTGCAACGCAACACCACTATATACCCACTGTATATACAGCACCTAGTGCACCGCAACACCGCTATATACCCACTGTATATACAGCACCTAGTGCACCGCAACACCACTATATACCCACTGTATATACAGCACCTTGTGCACCGCAACACTGCTACAGTATATACCCACGGTATATACAGCACCTGGTGCACCGCAACACCACTATATACCCACTGTTTATACAGCATCTAGTGCACCGCAACACCACTATATCCCAGTGTATATACAGCACCTTGTGCACCGCAACACTGCTATATACCCACTGTATATACAGCACCTAGTGCACCGCAACACCACTATATCCCAGTGTATATACAGCACCTTGTGCACCGCAACACTGCTATATACCCACTGTATATACAGCACCTAGTGCACCGCAACACCACTATATACCCACTGTATATACAGCACCTTGTGCACCGCAACACTGCTACAGTATATACCCACTGTATATACAGCACCTGGTGCACCGCAACACCACTATATACCCACTGTATATACAGCACCTAGTGCACCGCAACACCACTATATACCCACTGTATATACAGCACCTAGTGCACCGCAACACCACTATATCCCAGTGTATATACAGCACCTAGTGCACCGCAACACCACTATATACCCACTGTATATACAGCACCAAGTGCACCGCAACACTACTATATACCCACTGTATATACAGCACCTTGTGCACCGCAACACTGCTATATAGCCACTGTTTATACAGCACCTTGTGCACCGCAACACCACTATATACCCACTGTATATACAGCACCTAGTGCACCGCAACACCACTATAGACCCACTGTATATACAGCACCTAGTGCACCGCAACACCACTATATACCCACTGTATATACAGCATCTAGTGCAACGCAACACTGCTATACAGCCACTGTATATACAGCACCTGATGCAGCGCAATACCACTATATACAGCACCTAGTGCACCGCAAAACCGCTATATACCCACTGTATATACAGCACCTAGTGCCCCGAAACACCACTATAGACCCACTGTATATATAGCACCTCGTGCACCGCAATACCACTATATACCCACTGTATATACAGCACCTAGTGCACCACAACACTGCTATATACCCACTTTATATACAACACCTAATGCACCGCTATACCGCTATATACCCACTCTATATACAACTACTACTGCACCGCAACACCATTATATAGCCACTCTATATACAACTACTACTGCACCGCAACACTGCTATATACCCACTCTATATACAACTACTACTGCACCGCAACACCATTATATAGCTACTCTATATACAACTACTACTGCACCGCAACACCGCTATATACCCACTCTATATACAACTACTGCTGCACTCCAACGCCACTATATACCCACTCTATATATAGCACCGGGTGCACCGCGACACCGCTATATACCCACTCTATATACAACTACTAATGCACCGCAACACAGCTATATACCTACTCAATATACAACTACTAATGGACTGCAACACCGCTATATACAACTACTACTGAACCGCAACACCGCTATATACCCACTCTATATACAACTACTAATGCACTGCAACACCGCTATATACCCACTCTATATACAACTACTAATGCACTGCAACACCGCTATATACCCACTCTATATACAACTACTACTGCACTGCAACACCGCTATATACCCACTCTATATACAGCACCTGGTGCACAGCAACACCGCTATATAGCCACTCTATATACAACTACTACTGCACCGCAACACCACTATATACCCACTCTATATACAACTACTACTGCACCGCAACACCGCTATATACCCACTCTATATACAACTACTAATGCACTGCAACATCGCTATATACACAATCTATATACAACTACGACTGCACCGCAACACCGCTATATACCCATTGTATATACAACTACTAATGCACCGCAACACCGCCACATACCAACTCTATATACAGCACCTAGTGCACCGCACCACCGCTATATACCCATACCACTCTATATACAACTCCTAATACACTGCATCACCACTATATACTCACATCACTCTATATATAGCACCTAGAACAACAGCGCTATATACCCACACCACTCTATATATAACTCTTAATACACCAGAACACATAGAATCATAGACTGGTAGAGTTGGAAGGGACCTCCAGGGTCATCTGGTCCAACCCCCTGATAATGCAGGATTCACTAAATCATCCCAGACAGATATTTGTCCAACCTTTGTTTGAACACTTCCATTGAAGGAGAGCTCACCACCTCCCGTGATAACCTGTTCCACTCATTGATCACCCTCACTGTCTAATATCTAATCTGTGTCTCCTCCTTTTCAGTTTCATCCCATTGCTTCTAGTCTTTCCTTGTGCAAATGAGAATAGGGCTGATGCCTCTGCACTGCCCTTGAATAGGCAGCTTTAACAGTTCCTCATAGGACATGATTTGCAGACCAATTCCGTAAGAGGGAGGCCAACGGGGAGAGTGACAGCGGGGCTGGCTGTGGCGGTGGCAGGGGGTAACGGAGATGGGAGGCTGGCGGGAAATGTGTGAGCTGTTAGGGGGTTGGTCGATACATGTTTGTCTGGTGAGGTGTGTGTACGGCAGCCAGTCCGCTGCTGTGGGCATTCCCTGTAACTCAGCCTGGCCAACCCATGTTTCCACCCATACTTCTGGTGGAGACATACATCACTAGTACCATAGACCAGGGGTCCCCAACTCCAGTCCTCAAGGACCACCAACAGGTCATGATTTCAGGATCTCCTATAGTAAGAACACCTGTGGCAATGTCTGAGGCCCTGACAATAATTACATCATCTGTGTAATACTGAGGAAATCCTGAAAACATGACCTGTTGGGATCCGTGAGGACTGGAGTTGGGGAACACTGCCGTAGACCACAACATCCCTATATACACAGTACTTGTCTACACACTAGACAGCGAATCCTCTGCAGAAGACCACGTTTTCTTCTCAGGCTTACTCCATTATCCAGACATATTCAGTTCCACTATATTGGCCATCTTCTTTGAAAAGACCACCCCCCTAGAAAACCATTTTTTATTAAAGAGGTTTTGTTGTACCCACTGCTGGTGTAACACAACACACATTTCTAGCTATGATACCTCTTACAACACTCTATATACACAGACCCCAATACTGGTGTGCCGCACAGTACCTACAGCGAGTGTACCACCATGTACGGGGTTGTTATAAATGATTGTCCCAATTGGAAACCCTCATAACTCGTTTAATGACACTCAGATACATGAATATGATATTAATGGAAACAGACACTCAAAAAGTTTCATTTAGCAAAACTGCCAATCAGTAAGATGTCCTTGCTGCCCATAGCAACCAATCATAGCGCTGCTTTCATTTCTCAAGCTGCTGAGGTAAAATGAAAGCTGCTCTGTGACTGGTTGCTAGGGGCAACAAGGACATCTTATTGTTAGACAGTTTTGCTAACTGAGGCCCAAAAAGTTTTATTCTGCCGTAGTCGTTGCCAGGGAAATATGAGCTAAAATGGCTGCCAACAAAGACAGGAGAACATTTTGTGTCCTTGATTTTCACGTCTACCAGTTGTTTATTAGTGTGCGACATCATTTCGAACACGTTTTGGTGAAGATCCACCCACCAGGCGCGCAATTTAACAAAGAAGGTTGCATCTGTAAGCAAAAATCACCCGGCCATCCATCAGTAAGCGTGGAAACAGTGGAGCGCGTCCGTGTAAGTATCACACAAAGCCCTCAGATATCCACCGTCAGAGCAGGCAAGAATTGGACGTCCCGCAGCCGACCGTGTGGTAGATTCTGCGCAAATGTTTATGATGTTATCCCTGCTGACTGCAATTGTTACCAGCCCTGAAACCGGATGACAAAGCGCGGTGATGGCGTTCTTCCTGCGGGAGAGTGCAGAATGTAATGAAAAGCGCTGGTGTCATGGAGTCGTTAGTGTTTAGTGATGAAGCTGCCTTCACTACAGATGACGAGCGAACGTACTCAGTAAGGCCGATTTCGCAATCGAGCACCACGATTTTCGAGTACTTCAGTACTCGGGTGAAAAGATTCGGGGGTTGCCGGGGGGCGGGGTGTGGTGTGGTGGAGCGGGGGGTAGCAGCGCAGAACAGGGGGGAGCTCTCTCTCTCTCTCCCTCTCCCCCCACTTCCCTCTGCAACCCCCCGCTCACCCACGACGCCCCCCGAATCTTTTCACCCGAGTAGTGAAGTACTCGAAAATCGCGGTGCTTGATTGCGAAATCGGCCTTACCGAGTACGTTCGCTCATCTCTAGTCTTCACCTTTCAGGGAACAAAAGTAATGTCAAAATCTTTGAGGGAAGAATCATCTTCCGACAGGATGGGCATCCCAATATTTTCACAATGAAGTCATAAGTCGGCTCAATAGGCAACTACCAAACAGATGGATTGGCTATGCAGATCATGATAATAGTGAATGTCTTCCTTGGCCTCCACGTTCCCCAAACTAGATGCCTTGTGAGTTTTTTTTCTCTGGGGGAATGTTATTTTGTAGTGGGCATAATGGAGAAATGGAGTGATCACAGTGTGAGGGTACTAGACCGATTACTTTGTAAGGGGCACTGAGAGGAGCATTAGGGGAAGTGGCAGAATGAGGAGAGTGTGCTGGAAGAAGTCTTCATGGTGATCTGGGTCAGATAAAGAATGGGCCCTGTTCAGAGTGTTGTGGTGAAAAGCTGTCTTGCGGAGGAGCAAGTAGCTCTGAAGGTTACTGAGGAGAAGGACAGCAGTTGCATCTACAGACAGAGTGTTTGTGTCATAATACATTCATGTATTAGGTGCATCATGTTCCGGGAGAAAGATTGAGATCGGCATTTGAAATGCCAGTCCTAATAAATTTTCCCATAATGTCTACTCCTACTGTGCCACAACACAACTATATACTGTACTCAATACCTATTGTCAGTATACCACTGTGAGACGTGGGCTAACGGAGTGTCCAACTCTCCAGGATTGGGATCAGCTAATGGGTGTTGTAGTCTGTGGGGAGCTAGGGGACCTACCTGCAGTCTGGGTGTCCAAGTCCTCCAAGGGGAACCTAGCATCCATGTCATCCACCCAGCTCTGGCTGCTCAAGATCAGCCTCTCAGACACCGCCTTGTCTCCTGCTGTTGTTAACTGGTACTCTTTCTGGTCTCCAGGCTCAGTCTCACCACCGCAAGAAGAAACTGAATTCACATCCATTGTCTAACTTAACAACTTTGTTAAAGTCTAGGCAGAGCTTGATTTTCTCCCTGGGCGCTGAGCGGTACGATGGTGGACCTCAGTAGCATGTCCCCACTTCTCTAACTCATAGGCCTTAAGCTTGGCACTTCACAGACATGCACTGTCTACTATCAGTTTTTTCTATATTGACTCACTCTGCCAGGGGATGGTCACCGCCCTCCAATTTATACCCTACCCTGGTTGCTAGCATTATGGGGATCATTTGGCACATTGCTCCAGCTACGGCTTGTCCTTCTCAGCACCCAGGGTTTTTCTAGGGCTATGTTACTGATGGTCTATACTTAGGATAGACCATCCATATCAAATCAGTAGAGCTTGCAAATATCTTCTTCTTCATCCATTTTCTAGTGGCTCTTCCTGATATTTCAGCTGCAGTACCAGGCGTGGCCATTACAGAATGTACGCAGCTGTGCCTAATAAACAATGAAGGAGATGACATTCCTTCCAATAAGCTGATTGGCGCTTCTGCCCCATCAATCAGCTGATCTTAGGGGTGCTGGGAGTTTTGACTCCCACCAATGCAATATTGATGGCTTGTCCAAGGCATAAGCCATCAATACCATTGCACTTGAAAACCTCTTTAAGACCCATCTCACCACTATTTCCTATACCAAAAAACTGTACATATGTATTATTCTTCTTGCAACAAAGTTCTTGTGGCAAAAAGTTGCAATTTTGGAGCAAGTGCCAAAATTGTGAGTTTTTGATAGTATACACCGGGCCCTGGCACTTTTTAAAAAAGCAGGCAGGGCTCAGTGTTATGCTGCGTGGCCACGTCGGGCTGCAAGCAGCCCATTAGATTTGCTATAATATATGCTAGGAACTGGCATAGTTGGTATAGGTTTATATCCTGCGCACGGAGATGCTGCCAGGGCAAGCCAAAGCACTATATATTTGGTCGTATGCACAGAAGCATATTATAGTTCTTTACATCTTCTTGGTTTAACTGAACTATAAAAAAGCTCCCATTAAAGTCTATGGCACCCTAATGTGCTTCTCATGTGCAAAAAAACAACTCATTGATTTAAATGAAAACTGTGTAATTCTTAATTTCCCCTGCGGAGGAGCTACAGAAAAATTGAACACGTGTTACCAGGTTTGCCACACATATTAGTTGACTGCTTGACACATTTTCTAACTAGCTTACGGTTAAGGACTAGAGATGAGCGAACGTACTCGGTAAAGCACTACTCGTCCGAGTAATGTGCTTTATCCGAGTACCTCCCCGCTCGTCCTGAAAGATTCGGGGAGCGCCGCTGCTGACAGGTGAGTTGCGGCAGGGAGCAGGGGAGAGCGGGCGGGAGAGAAGGAGAGAGAGATCTCCCCTCCGTTCCTCTCCGCTCTCCCCTGCAGCTCCCCGCTCCGCGGCGCTCCCCGAATCTTTCAGGACGAGCGGGGAGGTACTCGGATAAAGCACATTACTCGGACGAGTAGTGCTTTACCGAGTACGTTCGCTCATCTCTATTAAGGACCCTTCTAACAAGTAGGGTTATCCAAAGTGTAGAAGTCCTTTAACATTACAGGGTGATTTAAAAGTGAGCTCCACCTGGATTATCTTCTGAACATAAAGAGATACAAGTAGGAAACTTAGTAGAAAACTTAGGCCAATTTTTATACAGCCGAGAATATCGCACAAGATTTGTGCATTGCGAGACGCACAAATCTTGCACGCATATGAACCCCATGAATGCGGTCATATACATGGACGAGAAAAAATCGCAGCATGTCTTCTCCATGGGCGTTCCCTCGAAACACCTTGCCCATTGTTTTTATTGAGGTCGAAAACCCATCACATGGCATGCAAGGTGCATGCGACTGCAATGCAAGTTTTTGTATTGGAAACACTTGCCGTTCCTTGATGATTGCAACTGTACTGAAGTGATGGGAGACGTTTTTGACACAAAAATGCATCGCATCGCAGCTTCCTCGATTTTCATGGCCCAATATGGCGCTTACCTGTGTGAAATTAGCCTTAGATGGATGGGGAAAGCTTTTTGGCACTATGGTGGTGCCTGACAGCCGTCTTGGATTCAGCCCAAAAAACTTAAATGGAAAGTGGGCCATGGGATACATGATCTATGGGTATCATTTTGTTTCAACACTGGCACCATGCCATCTGACCCATGATATCACCAGGTCTTCTGGCCACAGTGATGTCATATGGGCTTCTTATGTAGAGCCTATTTTATCCCCCCCCCCCCCCCCCCCCCGCGCGTCCCTCCTGCCACCATTACTTTTAATCTCTGCTGGACCCTCTCGTGTATGTTCCCTTATCCATGAAGACTCGGAGCAGTATTTCGTCATGCTTATTTATTTAAAATACTTTATTTTACAAATCTTTTATGTACATTGCGTTTATCGCTCACTTTATTTCCACAAACCGTGCAGGTGGAGAAAGTCCTGTAGTGCTGAGGAGCACCAGCCGTGTATATCCCTGTGGTCCTCTGGGCAGATCTATATGTTGGTGTCAACTGGATTATGAGATCCCAATTTTATTGCAGAGCGACAGATCAAACACAGATTTTGCCCATCCCCAGGCTTGAGGTAAACATGTATAAAACCGTCCCTGTTTTTTTGTTACTTTATTACTGTTTTTACACATTAGGTGTGGAAGTTTTTGGAAGCAAAAAAATTCCATTTGGATTTCTATCCCATTCTCAACATTTTGCACCCGCAGTCACAACTTCATAGACATTAGCTGATAAGGGACCTTTTGTAGAATATGTCTAATTAATTTTAATATGTCACCACTTTAAAGGTCCACCTTTAATTAATTCATTATGTAGCCATCCCCCCAGTATATATAAGTGGCCTAGTGTTAGCTTTCCCTCTGAATCTCCTGGCCTCATTTTCCTCAAATGGTCATGTGATCTCAATTCTGACCAGCTCCGATCTACTTGGGGTTATGTATTCATTTTATAGTCAATTTCTCAGTGTGTGTGTTACGTGGACCTACTAAAAAAAACTGCCTACAGGGGATGATAGGAACTCCTGTCACAGTAAGTGATGATGATCACAGTTCATCCTATTGAGGGGCCTTCTTCTGATCCAGGGCTGCCTGCCATGCTGTTGGTACTCTGGCTGTTAGAAAGGCTAACACCATCTCTTCTGCCACTCTGAGTCTCTGTAGTCTTGCATAGCAGAGCTTCTTCACTCCTTCCCCCGCAGGGCTCCAGCACTCCCTGTACTACTGTATGTATACAGAGCCTAGTAATAGGAGGAATGAAGAAGCTGTGCTATGCAAGACTACAGAGACTCAGGGCAGTATAATACATGGCAGACCTTGGGAGTGTGTAAAAGTCAATGGTAGTTCTGATATTCAGTCTCAAAAATGCAGCGGCCGCAACTCCATATATGGAAGGTAAAGTCCTGCCCCTCTACTCATAGGCAAGTTTTCTTTGCTTTCCCCCCAGGCTAAAATTTGCCAGTCAGTCACTGTACTGTATTTACTTGGCCGGTAGGCTGCTGCTTGCCCTTCTTGCATAAGGTGACCTCCGAACACTGTTTTAAACTAGTGTTTCTTATTATGTTGGGGGAAGGAGGGGTGCCATAAAAGATTTCACACAGGGAGTGATCTAACCTAAGGCCAGTCCTTTTTAGGTAAATATAGAAAGTAATGATAACTAAGCTGTCCCCCCAGCAGGAAGAAATGGTAAAGCCTCAGCTAATGCATCATGGGTTAGATGTGGAACTGAAAGTAAAAAAAAAAAAAAATCTCACTCTGCAGATGGTGCCTGATAAGCATCAGGCAGGGTGCTACACTGCATGGAATTGGCTGCAAAATACAGAGGAGACCTGCAGAGTGTAAGCCCATGTATTCGCCAGAGTGGTCTTTTAATAATTCTGGGGTCAGCCTGTATTATATGATAGTGTTTGTGCAATGAATTGTCAAAAGCTGTACTATAGTCACATAGAATGTCTATGGTCTTCCTGCAGGCAGTTTGCTTGCACATACACGCATTGTCAAAACAAATCCCTCCCCTAGAAAGAGTTGTCAGAATTGGATGAAACTTTCTATATGTGATTGTAACGTTGATATAAGTAAGGGATTACAATATCGAAGGAAGAATCAATTACGGAATACTGACTACTTGAAGGGAGGCTCAAGTACCCTGTTGTACCGCCTCTAGCTTGGATACCAGAAGTGATAAGGGTGGGCACAGAGGCTCTAGTACCCTGTTGTATCGCCTCTAGCTTGGATACATGATGTGATACGGGGGGCATGGAGGCTCTAGTACCCTGTTGTACCGCCTCTATATTGGATACAAGATGTGATACAGGCGGGCATGGAAGCATACAGGTTCCATATTTGGTGTAACTGAGCATCTAGATCGCGCAAACTCGTAGGGTGTCGAAGTTGGCGTCCCAGATGGTCCCATACATGTTCTATTGGCGATGAATCTTACAACTGGGCAGGACACGGAAGTGTGACAAGGTTGTGGAGGCATTCCTGTGACACCCTTGTGCGTGCGGCTGAGTGGCAGGCAATTCATTGATACAACCATCCAGCTTCTCACAATCCAATAATACGCCCCTCTCAAGCTGGTAACTGGGTGAAATCTCTTCTCTGCATCATAGAGGCGTCTAGTGGTCAACAAGCTCTAAGCCAAATTGAGGTTCACTATCTTGCCCCTGGGAGCCTTTTTATAGGCCAAGGGTGGAACCACTTTTAGGGCCTCAAGTGGCAAGACGTTCATTTGATCATTTGCATAACTGCCTGAGATGTAACTGCATGCCGAGTTTCGCAGGAAAACGACAACTTCTTCTAAGGGGCTGGATTTTTTTGACAAGGAGTGTATGTGCTTTTACATAGTATGTAACTTTTTTATAGTGATGTTCACATGTGATCACACTTTCCAGTCTATATTTCGAAAAATTCTACACTCAAAGTTGAGAAGCTACAAATGTTTTACTTTACATAGTACTGGTCTTCAATTCCTTCATGTTCTATAGCCCAGAACTGAATTCATAGCTCTACAGACTCCTAAGCTCAAATCTCCTATCACCCCCTGCTTATTTAGTAAATTGTATTCTGTGTAATATCATCTTTACACCAGGCACTATTTAGTCATGTGATGTTGGTAACACTAAAGGGCCTTTTATATGGGCAGATGATCAGGTGGAGGTATCAGCGATGAACTGACAAATCAGTAAAAACTCATTTATCAGATGATTGCATTTTTTTATGTAGTTCCAAAAATCATCTGTTGTCGGCAGTCCATCGCACCAATGTAATGCAGACAACAGCCTGAGCTATCACACTAACCATTGTACATACAGTACAGCTGATCGCGCCATGGAAATGGAGCTGAACAAGTCCTCAACGACGTGCGAAAACGTTGTTTGAGGTTCGTTCCTGGCAAGCTAAAAAGTTCTCAACTGTCCCTCTACAATAGAGAAGCTCAGAAGATATAAGAGTGCGTTTGTTGACTGCAGTTGACTGATTCCAAATAGCAGACAGCAGAATTATGAATGCAGCCCTGGATTACAGGACATAATGTAACTCAGGATCAGCACAAAATATATAATGCAAATTATACAATATTTGTAGATTCTACCTATATGAACTGTAAAGTGATGTGTAACGGTGAACATAGGCTGCTGTCGTGCTGGGTTGTCGAAGCACCCGTTTATGAAATACAAACTGACATGGCGATCGCCACACTTTCCTGCATATTCGGATGGTCGCATTGGTGCGGTAGTTTAGGTATAGCGAGTTTATTAAGAGGAAGATGGATAATGCAGTGCAGGCACAGCTGTAGGTCGGGCCCTGTACCAAACGGATGCAATTACACCTGCCTGCTTTGCTCCACAGTAGTAGTTCTGCATAAGATGATCTAGTCCATGTTGTTGACTTTGCTTGAAACGCAGTGTTGTTGGGAACACGGTAATGGATCACTACCAGGCCGCTCTGGCTGTGTCGAAGGTGCTACAAGAGTGGCATCTATAGAAACTACAGGAGGTCATATGCCCCGGCAGCTGTTGGAGGAGGTGCAGTCCTTGCAGTAGAGCTATAGTAGTAGGGAGAACCTGGGAAGTAAAAGGGATATGTGTTACATAGTAACATAGTATGTTAGGCTGAGCAAAGACACATGTCAATCTAGTTCAGCCTATTACCCCCAATGTTCATCCAGAGGAAGGCAACAAAACACCCCAATGAGGTAGAAGCCAATTTTCCTGATTTAAGGGAAGAAAATTTCTCCCAGACTCCAATCTGGCAATCAGAATAATGCCACTGACCCTTCTGAAGTAATCAGTGATATAATATGTAATATTGCTACACTCAAGAAAGGCGTCCAGGTCCCTCTTGTGAGTTCGCCATCACCATGTCCTTAGGCAGAGAGTTCCATAGTCTCACTGCTCTTACAGTAAAGAACCCCCTTCTATGCCGGTGTAGAAACCTTCTTTCCTCTAGATGTAAAGGGCGCCCCCTTGTTACAGTCACAGTCCTGGGTATAAATAGATGATGGGAGAGATCTCTGTATTGTCCCCTGATATAGTTATACATAGTTATTAGGTCGCCCCTCAGACAATTTTTTTCTAAAGTGAATAACCCCAATTTTGATCACCTCTCTGGGAATTGTAGTCCGGCCATTCCATTTATTACTTTAGTTGCCCACCTCTGTACCCGCCCAAAACTGTCCACAATATTCCATGTGTGGTCTGATCAGTGACTTGTAAAGAGTAGGAACAATGTTCTCATCATACGCCCCATGACCTCTTTTGATGCACCCCGTGATCCTCTTTGCCTCGGCAGCAGCTGCCTGATGCATATTTCGGATTTCAGCCGCAGTTCAGCAGCGCTGCTGATTAGAGCCGCCTGATTGGCTCTTCTGCACCACGTGACTACACAGCGTGCACGCGGATTGCCTTCAGCAGCCGTGCACTACACACTACAGTTAAGCAGACGTGCACTACACACTACACTTAAGCAGCACGGGGTTAGGTTTAGGGTTAGGGTTACCTAAACCCTAACCCTAAACCCTAACCCTAAACCCTAACCCTAAACCCTAACCCTAAACCCTAACCCTAAACCCTAACCCTAAACCCTAACCCTAAACCCTAACCCTAAACCCTAACCCTAAACCTAACCCTAAACTAAACCCTAAACCTAATCCTAAACCCTAACCCTAAACCTAACCCGGTGCTGCTTAACTGTAGTGTGTAGTGCACGGCTGCTGAAGGCAATCCGCGTGCACGCTGTGTAGTCACGTGGTGCCGAAGAGCCAATCAGGTGGCTCTAATCAGCAGCGCTGCTGAGCTGCGGCTGAAATCCTAAATATGCCTGCCTGACACTGGTTGCTGCAGTTAAGTTAAGGGCTAGTGCCCACAGCCGGATTTATGCTGTCTTCCCTGCGGCGTAAATCCGTGGCGGAATAACACAGCTATTAGGATCTATTGAACCTAATGGCTCAGTCCTCACATGCGGGATTCTGCCGCGGATTTATGCCATGGTAAAAAGTGTGTTCTTCCTGCGGCGTAAAACCACAGGCGTATCCTGCTCCGTCCGTGGGCAGGAGGCCTAACTGTTAAATAAAATCCCCATGTCAGCTTTACCCAGTGGTTTCCCATTTAGTGTGTAAGGGTGACATGTATTTCCTCTGCCCATGGGCAGAACCTTACATTTATCAGCGCTAAACCTCATTTGCCACTTTTCTGCCCCCAACTTATCCAAAAATGCTAGCTAACGTTAAAAGGGGGCATGGTTTTGGGGCGATGGCTTAAAAATATGATTTGACTGTACATAAGCATGTATTTTTCTGGTACAGCTATCCTAAATACATGTATAATATATATCTCAGCAGGTAGACTATATACAGTAGCTGACCTATATACACTGCAGACTTTTTACTGCCATCAGCCTCCCAGTAAAAACACCGGCCTACTGGCAACCCTAGCCATAGCCCACACTAGTGCCAACTTCTAAAAAGACCGTGGGTTAGATGAAATTCCCATTCATGTTGACTATAGTTAAGGGTATATTCACACATGGCATATACGCTGTGCTTTCTCCAACATAGATTTGCGTGCAGAAAATAGACAACGTATTACAGTAAAAACCAGGCGGATGAGAGTTCAAGGAGTTTCTTCAACATGCTGTGCAAAAAAATCTGCACTGGAAATTGAACTGCGGTGCAGATATTAAAGGGGTTCTCCAGGCAGCACCGGCTGTCAGTGTCGGGATACACCGGGGTTGGAATGGAAGCCACTGCTCCAACCTTTGTGTAGTGGCCGATGCTTGTAATTGTAGGCACATCTCTCATTGAAGTCAATAAGAGCGCTGCACTACTACAGCTCCTCCTGCTCCTCTCCTGGGCAGGGTTGGATGTCCCAACCACCAGAGAAGCAGAAGTGCCGCAGCGGAGCTCCCATTGATGACAATGCTTGGCCCGCTGTACTGGGCAGGACGATCAGCTGGTAAGCAAGGGGCCCAAGTGGCACACCCCCATGCATCAACTACTGATGACCTACACAGAGGATAGGTCATCAGTAGAGATGAGCGAGCATACTCGTTAAGGACAAATACTCGAGCGAGTATTGTCCTTTTCGAGTACCTGCCCGCTCATGAGTAAAGATTCCGGTGCCGGCGAGGGTGAGTGCTGTGTTGCGGGAGTGAGCAGGGGGGAGCGGGGGGGGGGGGGGGGGGGGGTGAGAGAGGTCTTCCCTCATTCTCCCACGAGCGGGCACCCGAATCTTTTCTCCCGAGTGGGCAGGTACTCGAAAAGGACAATACTCGCTCGAGTATTTGTCCTTAACGAGTATGCTCGCTCATCTCTAGTCATCAGTTAAAATAAAAGGGCAGAAAACCCCTTTAAAGGGACCTTCTGTATCTAGAGAAACACAGATGGCCACACATGATTCTCTGACTACCTGTGTATTAGTAGGCATCATTAGTCCAAGACACTACAGTACTGACCAGTCACATCCACATGTAGTGTCTTAGACCACCAATGCATGCTATGCACCGTGTACATCAGGAAGCGTTGAGGTCATCTTTGTTTCTCCAGGCTCAGAGAATCACTTTAAAGGGGTTGTCAGGAATTATAAACAATGGACTACTTTTCCCTTCCTGGAAACAGCACCACTCTTGTCCATGGGCAATGTGCAGTATTGCAATACCAAAAATAGTCCATGGTGGCGCTCTCTAAAAGTATAATAGTTGTTCTAATGTGCCACTTTTATATCTATATAGCGGCCCCCTGTGGTTGTTCTTCTGCAATATCCTGCAAAGTCCCAGGTTTACAGGTCATTTAACATAGCCAAATCATTGTCCGAACCAAGGACCAATCAATGATATAGCAAGTGTTGGTTACTATATACATATTTACAAGCCGCAGTTATCGTGTGCCATTTTGTACGAATGGTGATTATTGTTGGTGGCACATCCCCTACTTAGACTACCGTAGGTGCCGCCAACACATAACCATTTTTGCGCCAGCATAAAAGAGGTTGGTTGTTCAGTCGCTGGGCAATGATCAGGAACGGGCATTCAAAGCAGTGATCTTTTGCTGATCATCGACTTCTGTAAGAGGCCCTTCAGTTTCCTTCTAGCTCCAGGTGAAGTGGCGGCTTCTGGTACGTAACGCTGGCAGCTACCGCTGTCCAATGTTGTGCGCGACAAGAGAGGAAGATGTTGGGAATGATCATACATGGTTTACAACGATTTCCCTTTTGTGAATGAGCGCGGCACAAATCCTATTATATTTAATGTACTCACTTAGAAGGCTGGAGCCGGGGAACCGCCAACTGTCTCCATATGCTGCATAGGCCCCATGGCTATAAGTATTACCGGAGTAATCGCTTCCTGCTGAGAAAACAAGAACTGTCAGGTCAGATGGAACAAAAGTAGTAAGATCTCACCCACCGCACGGCGGCTAGCATGCCCCCTCCTGCATGCATCCAGCCGTCCTAGGGCAGACCTCCGCTGCAAATTATTATCCCATACGTCTACAGAGATGGAGCACCTTCTCTCCCCCTCCATCTACTTCATTTACAGACAGGCTACAGCTAGGTTAGAGGTGCCCATACTAACTAAATTAGATTTATAATATATCCGCCATCTACCTTGCTATACAGCCATCCCCATCTTATTAAATTACTGCATTAACCAAGACCCTACTAGTGCCACACTCAAATTTATGGAGCCGTTTGATAGAGTACTTAAGGAGGATGTTTGGAAGATGTATATTTTAGAGGGATTGTAGCGGATCAGAAAAAAATGGCTGCTTCCTTTCAGAAACGGCGATGCTCCTGTTCATGGATTGCGTCTGGTGTTGCAGCTCCATTGAAGTGAATGGAACTGAGCTGCAATACTACACGCAACCTATGAGCAGGTATGGCGCTATTGTTGAAGCAGCCATGTTTTTCTAAGGCTGGACACCCCTTTAGGTATCACAGAGGCTGAATTACAAAGATCTCAAGGGCATTTTATACTTTTTAATTATACTAGTAACATAGTATGTAAGGCTAAAAAAAAAAAAAAAAAAAAAAAAAAAAAAAAAAAAAAAAAAAAAAAAAAAAATTATCCTTGCAGTTCAGCCTATTACCCCCTAATGTTGATCCAGAGGAAGGGAAAAAAAACAAACAATGCGGTATAAGCCAATTTTCCCCATTTAAGGGAAAAAATTCCTTTCCGAATCCAATCTGGTAATCGGAATAATCCCCGGATCACCGACCCTTCTGAAGTAATCAGTGACTATAATATGTAATATTGTTACACTGAAGAAAGACATCCGGGTCCCTCTTGTACTCTTTTATCGAGTTTCCCATCACCACCTCCTCAGGCAGAGAGTTCCATAGTCTCACTGCTCTTACAGTAAAGAACCCCCTTTTATGTCAGTGTAGAAACCTTCTTTCCTCTAGATGTAGAGGGCGCCCCCTTACTACAGTCACAGTCCTGGGTATAAATAGATGATGGAAGAGATCTCTATATTGTCCCCTGATATATTTATACATAGTTATTGGGTCGCCCCTCAGCTTTTTTTTTTTTCTAAGCTAAAAAACCCAATTTTGATAACCTCTCTGGGTATTGTAGTCCGCCCATTCCATTTATTACTTTAGTTGCCCACCTTTGTACCAGCTCAAGCTCTTATATGTCCTTCATGTCCACAATATTCCACATGTGGTCTGATCAGTGACTTGTAAAAAGGAAGACCAATGTTCTCATCATGCGCCCCTAGTCCTCTTTTGATGCACCCCATGATCCTATTTGCCTTGGCAGCAGCTGCCGGACACTGGTTGCTCCAGCTATGCTTACAGTCAACTAAAACCCTCAAGTCCTTCTCCATGCCAGTGTTTCACAGTGGTTTCCCATTTAGTGTGTAATGGTGACATGTATTTCCTCCGCCCATGTGCAGAACCTTACATTTATCAGCGCTACAGCTCATTTGCCACTTTTCTTCTCATTTTGGGTGATAAGTTAGGTTGGCGGGGCATAACTATAAGGGATGCAGAGGATGTGCTCACACCTGGGCCCTGGACCCATAAGGTCTCTCTTCCCCAAATAAGGAAACCAGTAATGTGAATGAAGTATTATAGTTTGGGGGGACATGTTACAGATTTTACATTGGAGCTCAGCTGCATACAACTCATTGCCCCATTTTATGCTATGCCATGTAGTGCCAATTGTGTGCTGCATCTCAATGCAATGTATTCTTTGGCAACTTCTAAACTAAGGCTGATGTACAGAATACAACCTTACGACTGATTATGATCAGGCTGATAATTCTGCCTGCCATAGTGACAACCAGCTGCCTTAAAGCATATACCCCTTTCCTCCTCAATGTGGCTTTGCTGCATCCCCATCAATGAAGAGGAGACTGAATGGAGCGGCGATTGAGCGTGCATGGTGCCACTCCATACATCTTCAATGGGATACCAGAGATTGTTGAGCGTTTGCGCCCAGCTATTTCCATCAACCCCATTGAAATGAATAGAGCAGCACCGTGCATGTGGGACCGCCACTCCATTCAATCTCTTTCCCCCTGTGAGCCCACAGTGTGGAGTATACGAGACCCCCGTTCTCAGGATCAGTGAGGGTCTGAGCGGTGAGATCCCCACGATCAGACTTGGACTTTTTCAGCTATTCATAAGACACATTTTGATACAACCCCTTTAAAGGACAAAAAAGGGGCCTGCCATTTTTCTAGAAGCGATGCCACATCTGTCCCTGTCTGATATTGCATCTCATCCCCATTCATGACCCTGTTATACCAGCTGCACCACCTACGTCGTCGGCCATAAGCCGTCTTGGTTTTTTTGACTGTTACAAGGGGCTTAAATTTATCCCAACTGCAAAAGTCGGCGCAACGTTCCGACAGCCCACAGAATAGATGAAATGAGTAAATGAGTCGCAGGTCTGCCGTTATGATCCCCGGCTTTATGTTTTCTCTTCCCGGTAGCAGATAATGTGTCCTCTTTGTGCATGTATGGGCATGTAGATTACAGGCTGTTGGGAACAAATCCGTCTTTCGCACACACAGTTAAAATATAACTGCTCTTTTTTATTTATCTTGACCAATCTCATTTCACGCTCCAGGAGAGGAAGGAGGGTGTGCACGCGGGTGTGGGGAGGGGGTAGAAGTACTTTATATTTTTAACGCTGCATTAAGCGCGTATCCGTGGTAACACAGTAACACGCTGGCTCAGCAGGTTACGGCGCTGTGAGCTGAGTGGGTGAGGGACCAGGGGTTCTGCATTGCTTTTTCATTTAAATGTACCTGCAAAGGTCACTCGGGGTCAACCCTCCAAAAACATATCTTCATTCATCAACGGCGATGCCCGCTTTACACGTATGTTGTATCCCAATGTCCCCATGGGAACATACTAGCAATGTCGCCAACTAATACAGTATAGGAATTCCTAATGAACGGGATATGAAATGATCCGAGCGTCTCGATTAGCGATAAATCTCCTTTCTTAAACATTAGAGTCAGCGGATGATGAATTGGGACAAGTGAGACACAAGATGCAGACGTTACCGTTGACTTTACGGCAGATTTCTTCCTCTTTCCCCCCTCCTGTTGCTTTGTAATGGGATAGGAAAATATGTCATTTGGGAACTTTTTTTTTTGTAGATGGGCCACCATGCTTTAGTGTCTCCAGAGAGCGAAGCTAAATAGTTAAATATTATTCACGGAGACATTCTTTTATATAGCGGCAGATTGCTGGGTGGCAACTGGGATTAATAACGGGATATGGGGAGGAATTGGCCATTTTTGATTTTTTTTTTCCTTTGACTTGGTTAAAGGCACACAAGCGCATAAAAATGCATTTGCGTTGCGTCCACAAGAAAGGGACATTTTTTCATCCATGTGCAGTTTTGTGTGCCCATTTTTTTTTACATCAAGGCGGCCGATGAGCGTATAAACAGTCATACGGTTCACATCTGCAAAAAACGGATTTTTTGTGTGTAGTTCCATATGTCATCCGCAGTCCGTAAGTCTGTTTGTATGTCATCCATTATTCATGTCTGCAAAAAAGAAACCCAAACAAGCGCATTTCTTTTTTTCTGCATCTCTTATGAAACACAGACAGCAGACGAACTGCATACGGATGGCGTCTGAGTGCTTTTTTTCCCTTCCCCAGTGACTTGGATGCACGAGTTTCTTCCGCAGTTGGCATCAGAGCAGCAAGAGCTATGAGTTATTCTCTCAATGCTTGAGTCTGTGTGGAAACACTGATGTGTGCCTTGCCCATATGATTAATATGGGGCCGTAAGCGATCCGAGTCTAGTCTGTCTTTTACGCGGACAGCACACGGACTGAAAAATCGTTAGTTACCACTAGCATAAGGCCCCCTTCACATGGACAGATTTGTTTTTACACACACCTAAGCCCAACATATTTGCGCTATGTACAAGGCTTTTTTGCACGTATATCAGCATATTCTACTTTTTGCGCAAGAAGATCATGCTCATTTGCGGACGTAGACGCCCTGATTTAAATAGCTATTCAGCCCAATGAGTTCCAGATGTGTTCTTTTTTTTTTAACGCATTTGTGCATCCTAATAGACTTCTATGTTGACTTTTGGTGCGCAAGTGCACAGGAAAATAGCGCATGTTCTATTTGAGAAATGTGCATGCAAAATAAATGGGTTCTATTCTCTGCGTATTGCGCACGTATATTGTACGTGCACAAGAACGCGTGCAAATACGCCCATGTGAAGGAGCCCTAAGGCTAACTTCACACTGGCGAGCGCTATACGGGGCTGTGAATCCCGTCCCCATATTGCGCTCCCCACCATGAGAATTGTGCAAGGCGATTTCACTTCGGGGATGAAGGGATCCTGCACCGCGGCGGAGACCTCACTTTACATCGCGTGCGCCTAGCACACGGTTCGATGTTGCCGTCAGCCCCATAACACCGGGTGCTGCAATGCGAGAGCACGCAGCAAGATAGAACATGCCGTGATTTGTTTCCTGTTCGTGTGAGATTTGAGCGTCTCGCAGCGTACAAATCTCACGCGATTTTGTCACCTGTGTGAAGGAAGCCTAAGTCATCTGTTTTTCACATTCACAAAAAAAACTGAAACAAGACCAATTATATTTTTTATTTTGAATTTACTAGTAACGGATTCATAAAATACGGACATGACACAGGCGGGCGCGACATCTGAGTGTTGGACATTTTTTAGCGTCTCTATTGGCTTGAATAGGCAACTCCCATCTGCCAATCAGGTCACATTGAGGCATGCTGTATTTTTTCTCATACGATTTGTATGTCTGTGTATGTGTGATTTGGCGCGCTGACTACTAATGGTTCGCACAACAATATAAGCGAATTGGGGTTTTAACTCCATTCACTCACAGCCACAAAAAAACCCAGTGGATTCTTGCTATGTGATTTTTCCACTCCGCAGCACGTTCTGTCTCAGGGGTCCCCAACCCTTCATACCTTGAAGGTCAGGAGCCACATTAAAATAAAAAAGAGACCCAATAAATTTAGAAAAACAGGGAATCGTGAATTTGCAAACATTTGCTAATAGTGTACCATCCAAGTAATTCTGACCTGTCTGTAATAATGTAATTTGCCATTGAGTATTATTATAACTCAGGACTTGGGACGGCTTACCATGGGCGTATGCGCAAAAACGCACGTGGCAGCACAACGTATTTATGCTGTGATCAAGTCATTTTTGCACATTTTACTGTACTGTTTGCACTGAGTGGGCCATTTCACTTGGGTGCGGGACACAGCTGCACCCCCAGCTAACTGGCTATTTAGCTTAATCAGTCCCCAGTCTGTCCTTTTTTTACATTGCAAATTTATGCAGCGTATTGCATTTGTGCGCCCATGGACTCCTATAGGACCTTTAGTGTGCAAATGCATACTAAAATAGAGCATGCTGCGTTTGTTTCACGCGTGTTGGAATGAGTGCGCAGAAACGAAAAATGAGAATGAACGTGCAAATACACCGGTGTGAGTCCGCCCTCACACAGCATGGACCTTACGGGCCTCATGTGGCTGCCAAGCCACTGACTGGTTGGGCACCACTGCTCCATCTGTTGTGGATATGCTGCAGACTTTTGCCACACATTTCATCCATTTTAGGGCTTCTTCAGATGAGTGTATGCGCACTATGCTCGCTGCTACAGAGCGTAGTTGCGCATGAACAAGGTAAAAATCTGAAGGTTTTCTTGCCTTTTAAATTCTGTGCTAATCCGCGCTCGTTTGAAAAAAAGCAGGAAGATAGGTCCTGCCCTATATTTCTCACACACAGAAAATCTACATGCGAGAAAGATATGGCAAGTCCATAGGGCTTAGTATAAACACGCGGGAATGACCATAGTGGAAACAAAACCATTGAAATCAATGATTTTCTTTAGTCTCGTTATGCGGCCGTGATTTTCACATCCAACCTATGAGGACTCCATTGCAGATTGTGGTGCAGAAATATAGTGCGAATTCCCAGAGTAAAGTACAGATGGTCCCCTACTTGCGAACAGGTTCCGTTCCAGGAACCTGTTCGCAAGTCTATTTGTTCGCAAGTCCCAACAAATGTTTGTATGGAGCAGGATCGTGGGTGGATCCCGCTTCCTACAACGTCGGGTGCCGCGCCGCTCGTCAGAACTGCTGCCACCGGGTGCCGGCTGTAAGAAACAGCCGGCACCTGACGTTCAGGGGGCCCGTACAGTGTCCTGCGATCTGACCGGACAGGCTTCTATCAGGCTTGATAGAAGCCTGTCCAGTTCCTGCACAGTATGATGTAATGCCATAGCATTACATCATACTGTGCAGGACAGATTGTTCGCATCTTGTATCTGTAACCTTACTTTGATACGTAGACTGATTCTTCAGCCTCATAACACAACAATTAGCTATATTGTACAAAGAAGCGTGAGATTGATTACGTACCGGCAACCATTCCAGCAATTGCAGATGAGGCATAGTTCCCCTGCCCACTGGGTATGTGCGGAGGGTATCCTGGCAATGTGGGTCCGACAACATCGCGCCCTGTTATAGAATTGACAATGATTAGCATGACCCATTACCCTAATTACTATACTATACCATTATGTTACAGATACATATTGGTTCAGTAGAAACCCAACGGACAGGGCATACTCCGGGCACAGGCTCCATGTGTGTCCAGTGACAGAGGGTCACACCGATCACCTCTGATGGGGAAACCAACTTTGATGTTGTGCAACAAAACTTTTTGAGTTTCTTTTTCCATTATTATCAAATTTATGTATCTAAGTGTTATTAACGTGACTTCTGGGTGTTACAAATCAAGATCATTTGTAATAACCCTGTATGTTAAAGGTTTTTTCAGGGCTTAAAGGATTTCTCCCATGTCATTGTTTTTGGCTGAGATGAGAAACCCATGGCTGGTTTCTCGACTACCTCACCAGGTTTTACAGAAGCGTCTGAGACAGCAGCCTTACCCTGTCCTTAAGTTCCATTATAGTGAATGGGTGCTATGCTGTTTCTGTAATGTGAAAAGTTGGGAAACCATCCATGGGTTTCTTATCTCAGCCATGCAATGCTGAAATAGGAGGTAAAAAGGTAAAGTCCCCTGGGGGCAAGCACCAAGTCATGACTGATTACTCAGGTAACATAACATTGTGACATTTTCTTGGCAGACTGTTGTTGCGGCGTGGTTTACCATTGCCTTCCCCAGTACCAAGCTTGTTACTCATTTTACCGACCTCGGAAGTGTGGAAGGCTGAGTCAACCTTGAGCTGGCTACCTGAACCATGAGGGGATTGAACCCGCAACCTTCAGGTCATGAGTGAGAGCTTAGAACTGCATTTCTGCTGCTCTAACACTCTGCATCACACAGCGCTCACTAAAATAGGAATATCTCTTTAAATATTGATGACTGATCCTTAGGTAGGTCATCATTATCAAATCGGTGGGGTCCACTTCTGGCACACCTGCTTGTCAGCTGTTTAAAGAAGGTATGGTGCTCGAGGGAGTGCTGCAGCCTTTTTTTTCCACTTGTGATGTCACGTTCACCTGTCACATTGCCTTCCTGTAGCTAAGTCACATTTAAGTGAATGGAATTGAGCTGCAGTACCAGATACCATAGCTACATGATGTATAGCCAGTGGCATACATAGAGGGCCCCATACCAAAGCTTAAATGGGCCCCTTCCAATATGGTGTCCAGGTTTTCTGCCCAGGACAAGAGGGCCTGGTATGTCCCGTTCAATGCCCCTTAAAATGACTCTTGGAAAACTCGTCACCTCCTTGTTTGCTAGTAACACAGTTTGTCTTGGAAGGAATATCCTGTATATGTTCTCGCTACCCAGTAGCAAAAGAGATGGCGCAATCAGAGCTGGGGTACCCTCTCTCCAAGGGCCCATAGAAGTCACATGGTCTGCCTCTATGGTACGTACATCCTTGTGTACAGCCCTGTACCTCATCACCAATGAAGATGCAGTAGTGCTTGCCTGAAAGCCAAGGAATCTTCAAACAGGTGATCGGCAGGGGTAGCAGAAGTCAAACCTCCACCCATCTGATACTGATGACCTATCATATAGATTGGTCATCACTTTAAAAGTCCCAGATGACCCCTTTAAGTTTAATTTCCTCATCCTTCAAGATTGCTGTGTGTGTAGTTTATGGAAAGATTTTGTACTCATTGTTTACATCCATAGTTTGAAATCTGGCTTTGGTTATATTGAACTTGCATGGTGCATTAGAGGGTTTCAGTCTGTGAATGTAAAAAAAAGAATGTTCCCATTCACTGACCGCAAGCAGAGATCTTGAAAATTGTAAAGAAGTGAAACACAGAGAATATTTACAACGTTGCAGAACTATTAATTACTCAATCAATAAGCTTTATGTGTATAAAGGTGGAAAACATTACTGCCTATTAGTGTTGAACGAACTTCTGAAAAGTTCATTTATGCTGGTTTTTCGAGCTTTGACAAAAGTTTGGCTCAGTCTGAATTCGTTCAAACTGAAGCAGAGCTTAACCAATAGCCTCAAAACTGGTGGATAAAACTGGCTAAGAGCCATAAAAGTCCTTCTCCAGGGTTTGACCGTTTCGGTTCGCTCAACACTACTGCCTACGTTTGATACCTATGGTCCTACCTGTGACTGTCTGACTGCTGAACTGTCCATACACGGTGGTAGAATGGGAAAATGCACTGAAAGTGGGAGCAGCAGCTGCTGATCCGAACGGCTGCAGGTCCAGGAAAGTGGGACTACACAGCGATGGTGGGGTGGAGCTAGCACTGGAGCTATCTGATGTCTCTTGTTTAATGGCGAATGGTGAGAAGTCTACAATGGAGGAATGAAATGGAAATGTTACAATGAAGAAAACCAGGAAGCATGAGATGTGATAAGTGATGGAACAAATGGATGTGGTGGATTGTCACCTAAATTTTACAAGCCCTTAAGAGAATGGCTACGTGTTTGAGATTGACATGATGAGATGCTTCCATGTTGTGTGCAATTTTTCTATGTGACAGCATTTATCATTGCACAGTTGTGTTACAAAGAGTATAACGGCCTCCATGGGACTACGGAGAGGCCGCAGGTGGAGCAGACCCATACTTATGAACACGTTATTTCATATCTGAACAATTTACAGGTTCACACCCATGAGTATCTACAACTGTATCTACACTGGTCAAAAAAATCCTAAAGGAACACTTAAAGGGGTTTTCCAGGCAGCACTCGCCAGGATACACCGAGGCTGGAGAGGAAGCGCTGCTCCGACCCCTGTGTAGCGTCCGCCGCTCATAATTGCAGGCACTGATTTTATTAAAATCAATGGCAGCTGCAGGCTGGGGTTCCATTGACTTCAATGAGAGCTGCACCTGCAATTACGAGCCCAAGCCACCTGGGATCGAATAAATCGGATATACACAAGGATCGGGGCAGCACTTCCGCTCGGACCCAAATGTATCCTGGCAGGTGCTGCCTGGAAAACCCCTTCAACCATGACATTATACATGTGAAGAACATGTATCTCTGTTGTAGGCAGATTTGTCATTCGCTCTGTGCATGTGACGATCTGCAGAACTTCCGGTGCGTGTGTGAAGTTCCAAGTATCAGAATCCAGTATTTGTATGCAACACAGAAAGGTTTTAACCCTTTCCAATCCAATTTGTATCCTGGTTTTCCTAGAGGGCTTACTCTTTTTCTGCCATTATACAATGGCGCTATATGCTGGCTAAAGCCAGTACTGCATGGCAATATACAGTAAGAGAACCCCAACGGACATCTTCCAACATCGGAGCTGTATAGCCTTAAATCATAATGTCTTCAGAGGTCAGACAGTGGATTGGAAAGGGTTAAAAGCATTTTTGGAAGGTCTGCTTAGAAATTGGACATTTCCAAACATATATTTGGAAAGGCCTATTACTCTGTAGTCTGCCCCTGTGGTCTGTCTAGTATGGTTAAAACCACTTACAAGTTCCCTTTCAACTTTAGGGACATCAATCTCTCCAAATAGGAAGAGGAAGCGATTGTGAATAGATTTCACCTGCTTTGGTGTAAATGAAAGTGACAACAGAAGCGCTGGAGAGGTGACACAAGACAGCCCTCAAAAAGGGAATGGATTTGCAGGTGGTGGCCATAGACAGATTCTTCTCTAGTTTTGCTACTGCTAGCATGAGGTGGTATCTGCAGTCCAGCCAAGTTGCATAAGTAGTCCAGGATGGCACATCCATATGTGTCATCGCAAGGAGGTTTGATGTGTCTCCCAGTTCAGTCTCAGGAGCAGATACCAGGACACGGACTGCTACATGAGCTGACAGGGTTGTAGAAGGACATCAACCTGACATCAGGACCGATATCTGGTCCTTTGTGTGAGGAGGAATAGTGGAAGCACTGTCAGAGTCCTACAAAATGACCTTGAGTGGGCTACCGGGTTCATGTTTCTGACCAAACTGTCAGGAACAGACTCCATGAGGGTGGCATAAGGGCCCGATGTTTTGTAAAGGACCTGTGCTCGTGACTTAGCACCGTGCAAGTCGATTGGCATTCATCAGAGAACACCAGAATTGGCGGGTCTGAAATTGACGCCCCATTTGCTTCACAGATGAAAGTAGGTCCACGCTGAGCACTTGTAACAGATGAAAGAGTTTGAAGACTCCATGGTTCATGAAGATCTGATATGTGATTTAAGTGTTGCCTTAATATCTTTGAGCAATGTATATATGTATTCTTAGAGGATTTTGCCTGCAGAAAAGAAAATGGATATATACGTGTGTGTGTGTGTGTGTGTCTACACTTAACTTGGCTTCCATTAAGTTAAGGATTCCAATTTCTTGTGATACAGAAATTACATATTTTTGTGCCATCTAGTATGATACATCTCAGGATATGTCAAGTCAATGGAGAACACATCTGTATGGGCATCTCACACTGAAATATATAGTTCCTATTGAAGAGGTTGGCCAATCTCTAACTCCTGTCCAGCAATGAGTGTAAAGGGTGTTTGTATGGCACTTACTAAGCATCAATATTTCCTCTCATGACCCTTCCTTCCTCCCCCCCCCCCCCCCCAAGGCCTCTCATCAATGAGATGGTAATGACCAACATGTATGTGATCATTGACTCACAGTGCAATCAAATCTAGGTGCCTGGCAGGCACACTGCGAATCCATAGAGGAGGTATGATCACATGTTGGTCACATGCCCGTCCACAAGTTGTCATTTTATAGACTGGAGCTCCGCTTATGAGGCCAGTTGAGTGGGATGGGGTCATGGCTTCTTGAAAATGCAGAATGAGACATTCAAAGAAATAGAGATTATTTAGCAAGCGCCTTACAAACGTCATTCACCGTCATTGATGGCAGTAGTAAGAAACTGGCCCATCCCTTTAATGATACCTCTATACACGGCTGTGGTGTCCTTTATGGAAGTATCTAGTGTTAATTGCTTCCAAAGCCCCAAAGACAAAAGGTACAACTCTACCTGCCAACCAGTTATGTTCCTAATTAAAAGAGGTTCTCCCATTTGAACAGTCCATTTTTTTTACAAGGGTCCCCAGACAATAAACTGATCATAAGGTGTTCTGTTGCTGGGACCCCCAGTGATCAGCTGTAATTTGTGTAGGAACCCAGTAGTGAGGATTTAATAAGTCTACACAGGTGAAAGAAGACTTACACAGTTCTCATTGAAATCAATGGGCTATAGATGTGATGCACAGATATGCCAGGTCCACTTTGTAGCCACTCTCTGCTGTAGCTAATAGCTAAGCGCCATGGATGGGGGATTGCGCTCTGTAAAAAATCCCTTAAGGGCTCTATCAAACTTTATAGCAAATCTAGTTTACCCTTTAAATGTAGCATAGGTTTGCGTGTTCATTTCTTGTACAACAAAATCCCCTGTGCTATGGACAGTCAGTAAATCCACCTACCTGACAGAGCAGAGTACCCCTGATGTGCCGAGAGATTTCTACCAAGAGCAGGATTGGAAGAGGTTAGCGCAGATTTTCCGTCATCCATTGCATTGTTTAGCAGCGGTAGTGGATATAGAGCCTGCAACCGAAGGACGGGTAGTGATTAGGGACCTCATTTATATAATGGGAGCATATGTATAGATATGGGTATCTCTGTGTATATATAGTATTATTTATATTGCATCCTTTCTGCATGTAGCAAAGTACAATAATGGATGGACAATATTAGAAATATCCATAGAATTGTCAATGCAAAAGACTATCAATCATAAGAGTAATACTGTTAGAAATGCTACCTACATAAGATTACAATCTAAAAGGAATGGGGATGCAAACCAGAGGTAGGGGCTGTGTAAACTAAATAGGCACTTAGATAGGGAGAGCAGGTGGGGTATGTGCCCCGGGTGCAATTAGGACAGAAGACAATGGGAGTGCTGGCCCAACTAAGTTAAAAGTTAGCTGATTGCTGCAGACCACGCTGAACACACACAACAGCTCTGTAAGTTGCAACTACCTGACTGATGTGTTATGTGTGTCAGGCTGCACCTTACTATGCTGTCCCAGCTCAGCCATTGTGACAGCTGAGCCTGCCCACTCCTCCTCTTCCTCGCCACATTACTGTCTGCTGCATTGTGGCCACAGATCCTGAACTCTGTCATTGTGCCAGCGGCCCAGCACTAGGTGCATCTTCTGTTCTCTTTGCTATCTCGGATGCCTCAGAGCAGGAAGAAGCAGGGAATATGTGACAGAGGAAGAGGACTAAAGATGCACACAGTGCCGGAAGGGTGGTGGGATGAGAGAGACTAGGATCCATGTGAGAGCATCCCTATTGTAATTCACAGTGTGGGCAGAAAGTACTGAGGGCAGCGGGGGGAACACTAGTACTGTTGAGGCTAGATGGGGAGCACTATTACCACTCAAGGCCACATGGGGGGCACTATTACTACTCAGGGCCAAAAAAGGGAGCAGTATTACTACTGGTGGCCACAAAGGAAGCACTATTACTACTGGGGGCCACAAAAGGAGCACTATTACCACTGAGAGCCACAAGAGGAGCTCTATTACTACTGGGGGACACAAAGAGAGCACTATTACTACTGGAAGCCGCAAGAGGAGCACTATTACTACTGGGATTCATAAGAGGAGTATTATTGCTACTTGGGGCCACAAGAGGAGCAGTATTACTGTGGGGTTACAAAGAGGAGGGGCTCACCAAACTGAATATTTCCCAGGTGCAGGACAACCTAGCTATGTATCTGAACTACCATAGATGACAGTAGAGAGCTTCTAGAATAATATGAGTGGTAGTATCAGGATAGCGGTCGAAGTAAAGGCCATGATTGTCTAAAAAGGTGGGTTTTTAGAAAGGGGACAGGGATGTTCTGGAATCTATATATTTATACTGATACATACATTACACACTTGCGATGTTCAGTATATACCACTCACTTGCTCAGCTTTGCTGTGACTGGCAGAGGGATAAGATTCAGGGAAGTGTTGTCTCTGGAATGGGCACTCCAGTCCATCAAGAGGATGCTGAATGTAGGCTTCTGTCCGCAGATGCTTCCGGCTCAGACTACTACTGCCCTGAGAGTCTATGCTGAGTCTGCAGCTGTCTTGATCACCTGGGAGAACAAACATGGAGTAAGGATGGTTTCCCATCTGTGTTGGAACCTCCAGTTGGTGATTCTGCCACAGATCCGGCACAAAATACCGGAAGAAAAAGACCTGCATGCAGCCCTTTTTCTTCCGTCTAAAAGCCAGGTAGCTGAGTGTAAAGCGAATGGACCCCATTATAGTCAATGGGGTCCGTTTGGTGCTGTTTGGTTCCGTCATAAGACAGAGCCGTTTGGCCAGGGGTTTCCCCTTTCCTGCTCCCTGAAAGAAGCCGGGAAGTGGAACCCCGAGCGCAGATCTGAACCCACCCAAAAACCAACTTTTGTTTTCCCATCACTCTATCATGTATCAGTAACAACATCTTGTGAATTGCAAAATTTACACTTGTAACATTTAGATACAGTATATGCTAAATGCGCAAACAACCATCACCAATGAAGTCACCAAGACATTCTGCAAGACTACGCTGGTTTAAGTGGAGATGTAGCTCCACATGTATGGCCTTTGTTCTGCTAACATCAGTGCCAGAACCCCATAGATTTGACTGCTCGGACATGCTTATTAGTACATAGAAAGTTACTAGAATGGAAAACTCCTTTTGAGGGTATGTCCACCTTTCCAAGCACTTTCTTTTATTGCTCCAATGCATCCATTGCAAATAATCTTGATTAAAATCTTACACTATTTTGTGTATACAACTCCTATGCAAATCTGTGGGTGTCTGCATGGTTACAGACTACAACCTGAGGCCGCTTTCACACGGGTATAAAACCTGTGGCTATTAGAACTAATGGTTTCCTATGGGAACGTTTAGATGTTTTTGTGCGTCTAAAATTCCTTCATCTAAATGTTCCCACAGGAAACCATTGGTTCTAACAGCCACGAGTTTTATACACGTGTGCACATAGATCCCCATGTGAAAGGGGCCTAAGGCCTTATTTACATGACCGTATTTACGCCACTATTTAGCCATGGAAAAAAATGCCCAAAAATCACGAATTTCCGAAACATTGGATTCCAATGTATTCATTCAGATTAACGATTTTTGGGCACCTAAAAAAATCACGTTGGCGAAAATAGCAGATACATGACCATTTTCAGGCACTGATTTTATACGCCGCATCAAAAGATAGGTCTTGCCCTATCTTTTGTCGAGATATGCAGGAAGCTCCCATGGACTTCAATGGAAGCGGAAAAAAGGGAGGGGGAGGGAGCTACCTGGCGTACGACACTGGTAAAAGAAGACAGCTGGCCCTATTTAAGAATTATTAGTCATATTGAGCATACTACAGTGATCAATGGTTTTCTGCGCTTCTGCGTATTTGTTTGCCAATACACAACAGCGGCCAGTGTGAATAGCCGAAAATGCGCGGCTAAAATTCGGTGCGTACTGGCGAATGTAAAAACGCATGCGATCTTGTGAAGGCACATTTAGACACAATGATTATTGTTCAAAATTCGCTCAAAAGCCATCTTTTGAGCGATAATTGTTGTGTCTAAATGTGCCCATCTTTCACTGTTCAGCTGAAAACCGTCCTTCAGCAGAACAGCTGATAAGCAGGACCACACACTGTGTTCTGCCAAGGAGAGCTGATAACATTGTTACAGCTGTTCTCAGCTCTCAGCCTCTCCAGCAGAACAGCTGATAAGCAGGACCACAGCTGTGTCTACTGTCCATTGTGCTGAATTCTCCAGCCCATGGCTGAACAATGGAGCTCATTACAGAGCTCAGACCTCCTGCTGAGTAGTGTAACAGCTCCCAGAAGCTCATTTGCATGCAAATGAAGCTAATGAAGTACTAATAGCAATTAGTGCCTACTAGTACTTTATGCAAAATGAACGCTGATCTTTTAATCTTTTGAAAGATATCTGTGTGTGTAAATGGACCTTAAATGCACCCTTATAGTTGAGTGATAATCATTGTGTCTAAATGGGCCATTACACTACAAAGTTGATTGCTCAAAAGATGGCTTTTGAGCGATCATTTTGCATAAACTACTACTTGGTACTAATGCCTATTAGTACCAAGTAGCAGAGTGTGAGCAGCTGGGAGCTGTATTCAGGGAACAGACCACCCGCTGTTTCCTGATTACTTTCGTTTTGATCTGCCAGGGGTGCTGATAACTGAGCACAGCTAATATAATGTTATCAGCTGTAATCAGCTCTCTGTGGGCAGAGCACAGCGTGCAGTTCTACTTATCAGCTCTTCTGCTGAATGACTGTATTTCAAGCAGAACTGAAAACCATCGTTCGGCTGAACAGTGAAAGATGGGCACATTTAGACACAACGATTATTGCTCAAAAAACGGCTTTTGAGCGAATTTTGAGCGATATATATACCCTTTTACTTCTTGATAAAAGATATTATTTTGCTTCAGTGTAAATCAGCATTGCATTTTATTATATGATGGTTGTGACACATTAGTATCTTACTGCTGTATATTTATCCCAATGGCTCTTGAAAGTCTCTACAAGTCTTCTAGAATACACATTACTATGTGCAGGAATTATACTCACTGTCATCCAGTTTGCGTTTACCATCTGTAGTTGGCTGGGAGATCCCTAACAGACCACTAATAGAGTAAGTGGATCCGAGAGAGTCCGAATGTGGAGACTCAGGAGGTGTCACTGCCGAGCTTGGAACTAAGGGAAATACATGAGAATGTTTATCAATTTTACTAAGGGTTCCTCATTAGCATTTGTTATTAAAGTGCCACTCCGGTGATTTTTTTTCATTAATCATGTAGCCATCCCATAGTATATATAAGTGGGCTAGTATTACTTGGGTCGGTTATTTCTTTCTGTCTAAAACTCCTGGCCTTTTTCCTGAGATGGTCATGTGATCTCAGTTCTGACCAGCTCACATTTACCAGCTCAGTGTATGTGATATTATTACATGGAACTATTACAGAAACTGCCTACAGTGGGACACAGGCATTCCTATCACAGTTACTGATGGCGATCACACAGTTCCTGTCACAGAGTTCTAATAGAGGAGATAACAGCTCATCCTCCTTACTGTATACTTATGGTCTGTAACTTATGTAGGTGAATATAGAAGGTAATGATAGTTAAACTGTCCTCCCAGCAGGCAAAAATGGTATGGCCTCAGCTAATGCAGTGCTGATGCATCATGGGATAGATGTGAAAGTAAAAAAAATCACTTTCAAGAGGGTGTCTGATCAGACAGTGAACTTCACTGAACATCTATCTTTGCTCGGCCTGCAATGACTGATACCAGGGAGCAATATACTGTACTGAACTGCACATCAAATGGAGAGACGATAAATACAGATTGCAAGATACAATATATGTAATTTCAATTAACAGGTAGCATTTCTCACTTACTCAGTGTGTGTCCAGGACTTAATGACTTCACACAGCTCTCTATGGGCAGATTAAATAATTGCTGGACCTTTGTACGGATTATTCTATAAGGAGAGAGAAAGATGTGGAAACTCAGAGCAAAAAACTGCGCCATTCTTATTACCAATGATAAACATACAACTATATTGGGCTGTGGCATAACTGGGGCATTCAAACAGTTTGTCTCCTTAGCTCTATATCTAGATACCCTGGTGAAAGCAAAGTGGCTTGTTGGCACAACCCCCATCCCTGGCACCCCACACTTGGGGCATACACTCTGCCAGGCTCCCTGAACTGCGCTTTTGTATAACTGAAAATGCTAATTGTATCATTGGATGTAAAAATGAACTGTAACATGCGACAAACGTCATTCTCTTGCGTTACCTGTTGATGGAGCTGACACTTGGCACGGTGTCATTGTCACACACCCCTTCTGCCAACAGTCGGTCTCTGATTTCCCAGGCAAACATAGTTGGATTTTGTCTCTTGTAATCTCCGATCTTCTCCACCACTTTGGGGGTGGCAACTTTAGGCTTGGAACCACCGATGACTCCTGGTCTGATACTGCCTGTTTCATAGTACCTACTCCAATACAGAATAAGATATAATTACCGAAAACTAAAACCACTGATCTGATGCCTACAACATGCACCCCGAAGAAGATGTGTAAACTTATAATAATACAAAGCATTGCACGGTATAATCTGAGACATATTGTAAAATGACAGTATGTTGGTGTAGAAGGCCCTAGAGTATCAATATTAGGCATTGTGTGCCCTTATGTTAGTGTTGCTATTCCTGCTCCAGCCTATATCTAGGGTACCCAAGTGTCTACCCTCAAGGAGACAGTGCTATTGACTTGCCCTTGGATACTACACTGTGGGTGTTTTGTCCTTATGCCTTTATAGTTCACCAGACATCTACTCTCCATGGAGGTCAATGGTCGCCAACTGAAAATTTGGACAAGAATTTGCAGTAAGAACCAATGTTTCTTCCCAGTTCCATCTTGGACTGGTCAACCATCAAGCGTGAACTGCCCACCATACTGAGCTTCTAATTGGCCTTTATAGTTAGTATATGTATTTTGCAGTTCATGCATATGCATGTTTGTATGATGAGGCACCATTAAATGCAAGTAGGATGTCCAAAGCACACATATTTTACATCTGCCTTGGTGGGGACACTCACAACTCATTGGTTGTCCATCCTTGGCCAGAGCCAATGCAACAACCCTTACTCCATATTGAAATGAGGTGTGACCATAGCCTTACAGATAATAGCAGTCTTATGGTCACATCTATTCTACATGAATCGGTTGTGTTAGCTCCCTTTCTTACCAGTGACAGAGATCGGAAATAACATGGTGTGATGTACAGTACATGTGTGGGAGACTCCTTGTAAGTTGATGGTCACACAGATATAAGGCAGACGTGTTTATAGCAGAAGGTGTTGTGGTGTATTGTAGGAAGTCCTCCTACTGAATCCTCCCTCGCCTTAACCATAATGCCTGAGGCTAAAAATACAATCAAGTCTATTTATTACCCAATTAAACCACAATAAACAGTTTCACTATCAATAATGGTTTACTGCACTAGTTACAGGTTTGTCACTTTTAATGACACCTAGATTATTTGTATAAATGGTAGGAAAAACTCCACTCAAAACCAAAGAAGTGGTATAGATGGAATTGGGTGGGCAAAGTAAAATAGACTATTCTCTGCCACTGTATTATATCAACTAATGCAGCCCATATGTCATATTATGGCATTGCCTTATAATGATGGTGCAATTAGCGGTGGCAGGAGTTCAATGTCCTCTGCCTTGTCAATTCACCTGTTCTCAAAACGCATTAGTGACTACTTAAATGTATGTCATTTACATTCACTGGAGGTTTGACCGAATATAGCAATTTGAAGGTCATCTGCTGCTCCACAGAAGAGAGTCAACCAAATGAAGACAATGTTTAGTTGAGGCTCGTTGGATGATGGGAGTTGAAGATGTCAGATTGAAGATGTTCTGGAAGTAGTGAGATGGAGTAGAAGGTATGGGTGTGAAGCACTGGCGTAGCTATGGGGGGTGCAGAGGATGCAGTTGCACCAGCGCCCAGGAGCCTTAGGGGACCCATAAGGGCTCTCTTCTCCATATAGGGAGCCCAGTACTATGAATAAAGCATTATAGTTGGGAGCCCTGTTACAGGCTTTGCATTGGGGCCCAGGAGCTTCAAGTTATGCCCCTGCGTTAAGGGGTTAAGAGAAGTTGGGGGGCCCCAAGATAAGCTTTTGCACCCTGGCCCTTGAGCCTTTAGCTACGCCCCTGTAGTGATCATGTAGCAGAGGGGCTGTGAAGTATTAGAGGCTAAGTAAGTTTGGAAACAGCTAGTCACCAAGGTGGAACCAAGAAGAGGAAGAAATGACATGAGGTTGCACTACATATTCATGTTGTTCCTTTGATCATATTTAGAAGCAAGGTGATGGAACACATGTAGGCATTTAAAGACCCATTTTCCTATCCCTGACAACCCCTTTATCCAGGTCACTTTATATTTCTATAAAAGCATACAAAGAAAAAATCTAGAACCTGTAAAATTAAAATACATTTCTTAGGAGGCTTCTAGCAGACATGCAGTTAAGTAAAATTCAGCTTTATATCATTTTATAGACTGATCTTCTGGCTCCTTACCTGCCCAAAATCTTGCTCACACACCCATGACTGACCCTCAGCTGCCGAGAGATGTCACAAGGCCGTACACCTTGGTGTGCTAGATCTACGATGCGCTGCCTCACCACTTCTGGAAGGGGACGCCCATTAACAAAAGCCCCACCTAGTTGGTTTAGCCCACCATGACCTGGATGGAAGGAAAGTTTTATTAGTCTCAAAGTTGTGCTGGACCCAGACCCCCAAATCTCTCCTCAGCTTAAAACTCATTAGTTTTCATCTGTTTTTCCAAGCAGATGTCTACCCAAAAAGGTTATACGTAATGGAGATGTGATATGAATACTTGTTTTGCTACTAAGATACATTATCGTGCAATTTATCCTGCATCTAATAGTGAGACTATATAGTTTAAGATGGCAAATTCGATTCCTCGCAAACCTCCACACACACACTTATACGGTATGTGCATGCTCTGTGCAGCACTTTTTCTTCTGTGCAAATGCCGGGCAGCTGAGCAAAACTGAACAGACCCCATTATAGTCAATGGGGTCCGTTCAACGCTGTTCTAATCCGAGACGGAGCCGTTCGGCCGTGGGGATTCCCCGAGAGCAGATGTGAGACCACCCTTATTGATACTGCTCTAGACTGTAAAAAAAATAGAGGCGCTTATGAGTCCTTCTTTTGAAGTAGGTTGTAATACTAATCACTAAAATGGTTTGCAGCGAAAAAAATGTTACCTTGTAGCGATACCTGCTATAAATCAATATATTTTCTACATCCCCATGATCACTGAAGGTGCATTTGCACACACAGATGATAGCTCAAAATTTGCCAGAAACTGACACTTTTGAGCGATCATTTTGTATAGGTACTAATGGGCTAAATCAGCCCTTTAGTACTTCCTTGCATGTATTTAAAGAACAGTGAGTGGTCTGTTCTCTAAATACATCACTATTGTTCTCCAGCAGAACAGCGGCGGTCAACAGCTGTTAAAGAATGTTATCAGCGCTGCCCACGGAGAACTCAGCATTCACAGGCTTTGCCATAAATATTTGGTTGATGCAGGTCCCACCTTTGGATATGCCAATCATGGGAATAAGAATTTCTTTAAGATGGTCAGCCATAGACACTTATCAGCCCCAATTCCCCCATTAACATGCACATTTGGATAAGAAAAGTACATGTGAAAGTTTCATGGTGTCAAGTCCCTGTTTCCTCCAGTGGCAGCCCTTACCCAAAGATATGCCAAGTTCCACAGACACAACATTGGCAATGATTCCTCCCGTTTCAATGGCCCTTACAAATAAAATTCAAATGGCTAAGGACCCTTTTACGTTGGTAGCTTTTATGCCAAGAACAAGTGCCAGTCAATGTTCTTGGAAGTTGATTGGCGCATGTTCAGGTCCATTTACATGGAATAATCAGCAGTACCTTATGTGGCCGAATGCTCATTAGTGTGATCCGCCGCGCACATACAGGTCCACTGTTGTCGGCAGCACATGCGTCCTTACACAGGAAGATGTGCTACCAACATCAGATGATTTTTGGAGCCACATAAAAGATCACGTGACAAAGTGTTTTCTTGTATGTCAGCTGATCAGCTAGTACCTTCACACTTGCAGATGATCAGGTAAACTAACGTTTGGAAGAATGCATGTTCAAAGTCATCTGCTCATTTAAAAGGCCCTTATGGGCCCCCTCAAACAGACATATTGCGAAATCACGCGCAGAAAACAAATCGCGGCATGCTCTATTTCTGTGTGGTGCTCGCAAAGCCCCACACAGAAATCTCACTTCCCGGCCACCGGCTCCAGTCTGTGCGTGCGCTGGCAGCCGGCACATCAAACAGCCGGAGCCGCGGAAGCAGGTGAGTACGCCCTGGTCCCTGCAGGGGCGCGGGTCGGGTCCCGCTGCGAGAATTCTCGCAGCCGGATCCGATCCGGCCGTCTGCAGGCAGCCATACACAGAGAAAAGAAGCCATTGATTTCAATGGGTTCGTCTTCATCCTCCTTTTATGCGCGCGCATAATGCAGCATGCTTTATTTTTGTGTGCATTTGCACACCAAAGGTCCCCATAGAAGTTTATGGGAGGTCCGGAAATGCTCACTAAATACACACACAATTATGCAATACACTGTGCAATTCGGTGAAAAAAATAACACTTCTGGACCTTATTAGGTTAAATAGCCTTTTATATAGCCTAAAAAATACAGGAAATGCATCGATAGGCGCTCAAAAGTGCCCTGTTCACGGCGCACATGCGTTGCACTTAAGCAAGCGTTTCTTCGCATACTCTCTTGTGAAGAGACTCTAAGACCAAAAATCTCATGATCATGATGATAATGGCCTAAGGGGCTCATTCTCACGGTGTGCTTTTGCACACGCCTCAGGGCAATGTATTTATGTGCAAGGATTTTTTGTGCGCATTTTGGCACATTTCACTGTATTTTTTGCGCATGCCCATTGACACCCCCGTCCTGATTTAAAAAGCTATTTAGCAAAATGAGGTCAGTTGTTTTCTTTATTTCACAGAATTGCGTAGAATATTGAGCATTTCTGTTTGCAGTGCCTGCGCATTTGTTCACCTCCCCTAGAGTTGCAAAAAAAGCCTCATCCGTAGAGAAAATACGCTGCGCCGCGGCATGCATAAAAACGCCTATGCACATGTGAAGCCGCCTTTAGGATGGCTTCACACAGGACAACCATCAGCCAAGAAAAATCGCTCAAACAAACAATTTTCATCGAGGGGCACTGAGCGAGAAACCTCTCACTAGTCACTTCATTTGAACTCACTGAAATAAAGCAGCTACCCTATTAGCTGCTTTTCTGGTAGTGTAAACAGGCAGTCGTTCATCTATGAACGACTGCCTGTTCACAGTGAATAAGGGCAGGTGACCGGAAGAGAACCCGACATGTTCCGCCTCCATTCACTGAACGATTATCGCTCCCGTGTGACAGCCCAGCAGTGACAGCCATCCCATTCAATGCCACCCTCATCCTATGGCTATGGCCAGCTTTAGGTTTGGGGCATGGAGTCCATCACTTCCTTCTCCGGTATCTTCGATGACCCGCCTGCTGATCGTTTGGAAATTCAACAATTATTTAATTGCTTCTCAGTACAGTATTGAGAGAGGAACTCTGGTTGCTATGAGCAACAAGGACACTTTTTACTGAGAGTTTTGATACATAAGATGAAAGATTGGAGCAGTTGCCGATAGTTACCAATCGGATGACTTCATTCATATGCTATTTTGCAGTGGTTGGTTGCTATGGAAACCTCCGCCATCTTTACAGTAGTTTTGTACATGAGGTTGGGCTGGATTTATGAAACTGTCTAAAAGCAAAACTATCTGTGTTGCCCATAGCAACCAATCACGGCACAGCTTTCATTTTCCAAGAGCACTACCAGAAATGAAAGCTGTGCTGTGATTGGTTGCTATGGGCAACACAGATAGTTTTGCTTTTAGACCGCTCAGTCCTCAGGTCTAACCATGCTCGTCCCCGCATGTGGCACAGGCTATGGCAATACGTGGCATGAAAAGAATGAACTGCTGACCTATATGCAGCGAGCCAATGGGTCCTGTGCAGCCTCTCTCTGTGATGAGCTCTGTGGACAAACACATTGGTTAGAGATAACAAAACAGAGGTGAATGAAGTCATCAAGACGAAGTGGATGATGGGAGAACCTTATACACATCATACAGCATCCCTACTATAGACTGATATTATATATCTTCACAATAACATCAATAAGGTAGTCAGTGCCTCGTACCCCACTGAGGCTCTTCATAAAGTCCAATGAGAGGAACTTCCTAATTTGTATTATTGAAATGATATGTTCCCCATTAAACACCATTTTACTAGATAGATAGATAGATAGATAGATAGATAGATAGATAGATAGATAGATAGATAGATAGATAGATAGATAGATAGATAGATATGAGATAAAGAGAGATTGATGTGAGATAGATAGATAGATAGATAGATAGATAGATAGATAGATATGAGATAAAGAGAGATTGATGTGAGATAGATAGATAGATAGATAGACAGATAGATATGAGATAAAGAGAGATTGATGTGAGATAGATAGATAGATAGATAGATGGATAGATAGACAGATAGATATGAGATAAAGAGAGATTGATGTGAGATAGATAGAGAGATAGATAGACAGATAGATATGAGATAAAGAGAGATTGATGTGAGATAGATAGATAGATAGATAGATAGATATGAGATAGATGGATAGATATGAGATAGATAGATAAACAGATATAGGATAGAGAGATGGATATGAGACAGATAGATAGATATGAAATCGACAGATAGATAAACAGATATGGGATAGATAGAGATTAATATGAGATAGAGAGATAGATATAAGATAGAGATAGATTTGAGAGAGATATATGAGATAGAAATATAGATAGATATGAGACTGATAGATAGATATGACAGACAGATATATAGATATGAGATATATATACGGTATATATATATATGAGATGGAGAGATAGATATGAGACAGACAGATAGATAGATATGAGATAGATAGATAGATAGATAGATAGATAGATAGATAGATAGATAGATATGAGAAAGGACTTATGTCCACGGGCGGGTTTGAATTGCCGGATTCGAGTGGGGCACCCGCGCGGATCATCCGGAGTTTAAGCCGCCCATAGGCAATTCACGGGCGCCCGCAGCTTAATTAAAGCATGAGGGTTTGTTTTCCTGACCACTCCGGTCTGGAAAACATATTGCAGCAGGCTGCGTTTTGGCATGGGACCTACGGGGACTGCTTCAATTGAAATCAGTGGAACTGTCACTCTGGGTGTGCTGCGGGTCCTGCGGGAAAGCAGGAGACTTTAAAAAAAAAAATCTCCACTGCATATGTGCAGGGGGCGTGCCGGCCAAAGGGGCCCATCCACATGCCGGCGCGCGCCTACATGCACGGAGTAGATGCCGGACAACCTGCACGTGTCCGGAATGTCCTCATGCTGTGGGCAGGGTGAGATCCCGCGGCGGGGCTTCCACCCACAGAACCTGACCCGCCCATGGACATGAAGCCATAGTCAGATATAGGGATTTGGGATACACAGATAGATACATATGAGAGAGAGATAGATAGATAGATAGATAGATAGATAGATAGATAGATAGATAGATAGATAGATAGATAGATAGATAGATAGATAGATAGATAGATATGAGATAGACAGACAGATATGAGAGAGATAGATAGATATGAGATAGACAGATAGATAGATATGAGATAGACAGACAGATATGAGAGAGATAGATAGATATGAGATAGATAGATAATGAGATAGAAAGATATGAGATAGATAGATAGATAGATAGATAGATAGATAGATAGATAGATAGATAGATAGATAGATAGATATGAGATAGACAGACAGATATGAGATAGATAGACAGATATGAGATAGATAGATAGATAGATAGATAGATAGATAGATAGATAGATAGATAGATAGATAGATATGAGATAGACAGATAGATAGATATGAGATAGACAGACAGATATGAGAGAGATAGATAGATATGAGATAGATAGATAATGAGATAGAAAGATATGAGATAGATAGATAGATAGATAGATATGAGATAGACAGACAGATATGAGATAGATAGACAGATATGAGATAGATAGATAGATAGATAGATAGATAGATAGATAGATAGATAGATATGAGATAGACAGATGGATAGATATGAGATAGACAGACAGATATGAGAGAGAGAGATAGATATGAGATAGATAGATAGATAATGAGATAGATATGAGATAGATAGATATGAGATAGACAGACAGATATGAGATAGATAGATATGAGATAGATAGATAGATAATGAGATAGATATGAGATAGATAGATATGAGATAGACAGACAGATATGAGATAGATAGACAGATATGAGATAGATAGATAGATAGATAGATAGATAGATATGAGATAGACAGATGGATAGATATGAGATAGACAGACAGATATGAGATAGATAGATAGATAGATAGATAGATATGAGATAGATAGATAGATAGATAGATAGATAGATAGATAGATAGATAGATAGATAATGAGATAGATAGATATGGGATAGATAGATATGAGATACATTAATAGATAGATATGAGATAGATTGATAGATAGATAGATGATAGATAGATAGATAGATAGATAGATAGATAGATAGATAGATAGATAGATAGATAGATATGAGATAGACAGACAGATATGAAATAGATAGATAGATAGATACATACATACATAGATAGATAAATAGATAGATATAGTCACAATCTGCATAAGAAGCTGAATAACTATGTAAATACATTGTATTACTCAACCCTGAGTTACAGCCTGTAGTATCGCACAGAGCTGAATTCACAATTCTGCTGGTTGCAAATCTGAAATCTTCCAACAATCTTCTTGGCTCCTTATCTGTACACAGATGTAGTCAGGGTACTGTATAATAATTTGTTGCAGGAGAAACTAATACAAGACAACATTAGGGCCACTTCACATAAACATATTTGTGTGCACAATAGGCAAAGAAAAGAACCCATTGATTTAATTTAAAAAATGCAGCATGCTCTATTTATGTGCCCTTTTGCGCACCAAAGGTTCCTATAGAAGTCTATGGGAGGCGTGCAAATACACACAAAATAACGCAAAAAGTGCATCATTCATGGCACAAATGTGTTGCGCATACGCTCGTGTAAAGGGGCCCTTAGGGTGTGTTTAACGAGTGAAAGTGAAGAGTAATCGTTCAGTCTAAACACGAGCCGACGACTGAACAACGAATGAGAATCAATCACTTCTTGGTCCTCGTTCACTTTATGCAGGCATAAGAATCCTCATTGGCTTGTTCACTTCTCGTTCCGTTTAGGGCTTAGACGGACAAACATATCTGCAAATCTGTTCACCACAACAGAATGTATCTGCTCACGAACAAGTTAGAAGCCTTTTTTTTATACTGTTCAAAACCTTTGCTATTGCCCGCGCAAAAAAAAAAAACCCAGAAAGACAGGGCAGGACCAATCTTTTCTACGTGTAGGAATTGCGCAGGAGAAACACGCTCATGAGAATAAAACTATTAAAATCAGTGGCTTCACTTCGTCATGCGCACAAAACGCTCCACAAGCATGTTTGTTTGTTTAAGCCCTTAAACAGCAATCGTTCAGTCTTTCGTATTAGCAAATGTGAAAGACTGAAGATTGAACAAGTCAACTATGAAACTGCCTTGCTAAACAGGTTGCACAAGAGCGATCGCATTAGCGTGTCGCCACCCGCTCATTCGCTCGTGCAAACGAGAATCGGTCCGTCTAAAAGGTGCCTTATAGGCAATTGTCAACAAGCTCATTTCTAGCGACAAACAGCAAAACTGTGAATGCCTATACAGCTGTGGGTTGCAAGTCTTTGGCCAAGGTAGAGACACACAAAGCGGCACGACCGCGGCCACGATGCAGTCAAAAACCAGATCAGCACACGGTTTATAAAGTGATTGTTAGAGGGGTTGTGCCCAGATTACAAGTTATCCCCTATTTACAGAAGATTGGTGAGGGTCTCCTCACTGCGGGCTTACTGCACCCCCTCCATTCTTTACACATCTATGGAGATAGCTTGGGTATTTCCGTCAGCCCCAATTAAAATGAATGAATTTTATTTTCTGATTGCACATTTTTTATGCTACTGTCTGTTTGTACATGACTATGGTGGCAGCCATGTTTCCTGAGCTACATTGCACAGCATTTAGAGGTATATTTTAGATCAAGCTCATGGACAGGAGCGGACCCATTGACTTCTTTGGGAGAGTGTCCTAGACATGAACTGTGGCCTGTACAGAGGTCATTGCGCAGGGAGGGGAGTAGGCAAGCTGTAACTATCTCCCATTGTAATTAGTGGGTCCTATGTAGAGATGAGCGAACATACTCGGTAAGGCTGATTTCTCAATCGAGCACCACGATTTTCAAGTACTTCACTACTCGGGTGATAAGATTCGGGGGGCGCCGTGGGTGAGCAGGGGGTTGCAGAGGGGAGTGGGGGGGAGAGGGAGAGAGAGAGAGCACCCCCCTGTTCCGCGCTGCTACCCCCCGCTCCACCACGCCACGCCCCGCCCCCTGGCGACCCCCGAATCTTTTAACCCGAGTAGTGAAGTACTCAAAAATCGCGGTGCTCGATTGCGAAATTGGCCTTACCGAGTACGTTCGCTCATCTCTAGTCCTATGTTATCTATATGTAGGTGTCACCATTAATTGTAATCCTGCCAGTGATGATAATGAAATAACTGATTGACGTCTATGAGAGAGTGTTGTAGACATGCTCTGTGATATATGTTATTGTGCAGGGAATGGGAAGAGGTAAGCTGTGACCATTTCCTATTGTGATTGTGGATCCCATATATCGCTGTCACCTTTCATTGGAATTCTACCTGAGATAATAATGAGATAACTCCTGAAAAAGAAGTGCCAGACTACCATTAGGTCTAGTGGTCAGTGTGAAAACTGTAGGAATTTAGGATCTTTTATACTGTAGAACGTGGCCTCGAAAATTAAAAATAAAAATTAACTTAAAATTTATATAAAAAATATGTTTTAACATAAAATCTTGATTTATACAATAGGTCATTTTCCGATGACCCATTCCCTTTAATAGTCAATTTCAATACCACAGCGGCCAAATGCTAATGCGGTTTTCAGACACATTGTGGCCACGTCTCTCCACCCTAATGCATCGCTTTCCTCTTTGTAAGCCAAGACTTATATTCACCTGCTAGGCCCGATATGTTCTACTTACTGCCATGCCCACATCACTAAGATATTTCCATATTATAAAGTAATATAGACGACACTTCCCACAGCTGTAAAGAATGTTAACATTATGGCATACAGTGAACCTGTCACCTGAGTTGATACTCCCCAAACTACGGGCAGCGTGAACCTGGGACAAATATGCCCATCTGAGTTCTTAACCCAAAGAGGCGAATTGCGCCAAGCATTCCACACCCACATCATCAATACTGACAGCCCTCTCCCAAATTGCAAGTAGGAAAAGGAGTTGTCACTCTTGATGCTGTGGGCGGGATACAACTCACCTCTTTGACTCGAGAGCCCCAAGTCAAACTTCTAAGCAAGTTTTTTTTTTGCAATGCTGCTGAGTTTTGCAATAAAATATACATGGGCCTAATGGGCATAATGATTGTGGGTTCACGCTGCCCTGGTTTGGGTAACATAACCCTGCTGGCGGGTTCACTTTAACATACATGTGAAACTCTCCACGCTACAAACTTGAAGGGCCACAGAGCTCCGTAAAGTACCCTATTATCCAGATTACCTATGATTTGTAATCAATCAGTTATGGTCACTTTAAAGGCTTGCTCACATGGTTTTGCTTCTTGAAGAGCCTACAGATCTGTTTTATGTACCCATAGACACTCCCAATTCCACCATATAGTGCCTCCGTGACACAAATGGAGAACACCACTGTAAAATGACATAAGGTTGGAGCGGGCCATCATTTGTACTGGCACAGTATGAGCTTAAAGGGGCCGAATACCAGATCCATACAATGGGGATTCATGCTATGGCAGCGCACATGAGACCCTAGTAGAAAACATAAGATCTGTCTCTTGTCAATGATTCCATAGATCGCTGTACAAAATGATTAAAGATTCTGTGGATAGAACGCCTCCAGATGTTGCTCTCATATGATGGGTATGTGAACAACGCCAGACGGTGTCAAGATCCAGCATCTGGTTATTAAATTTCTTATATGAGTGCTGCAAATCAGGATTACTTAACCGATATATGGGGCTGGGACTTTGGTAGCATCTTGCTGATGAGGAAGATTTCAGGAAAATGTTTAACATTCTGTAATGTATGCTTCTGTGCACTATTAAAGGGCAACTCCAGGAGGAACATAACAGCCCCTCTACCATCTGTTCACACTAGGGTTTATAACGAAAGCTATAACACTCTGCAGGATCCGTCACATGGGCCCAAATCACAAAGCCATAGAAGAATTTGGGAGTACAAATTTATAACAACTTTTGACACTTTCAATAGAAGGCTAAATTCTTCAAAAGGATTCATGCGTGAATGGGAAGTATGAGACATCTATAGCACAGATAACACTCTGGCCTGGTGACCCCCTAACACTAATTCAAAGACCATAAAACCTTCATATCTTTATCAGTGGACTATTTAATTATTTACTTATTTCTCTACTCATCTTGTTGTGGTATTCTTTTAAGTGCAAATTAGTCACATCCAAGTCTGTGTCTTGTCATAAGTATGTGTATATATGTATGCATGCCTCTTCGGATCTATTTCATTATGCCTCAGGAAGAAACCTGAGAGGTTCAAAAGCTCACATTAACATCATGTATTTTTGTTATCCATTAAAATGTATCACATCTACAAGATTACTTGGTTTCTCTTGGTGCCAACAATCACATATGGGCCCTTTTATACAGGCGGAATCTTTCCACATTTCGCAGCTAAAAACGCTGAAAACTGCACACCAAAATCCAGGTAATAGGGGGTGGAGATCCAAAGCAGCAGATAGGACACTTTTGTATCATTTTGTTCTCAACACAAGAAATATCAGATCATTGAAGGCAAAAAACAGTGCCCATCTTTACATACTTACAAGCCTACTATATAAAAGGTTTCATTTGCAAATAGCAGTAGTTCCAGGGTCACACTGGCCCACCAGGGGACAAGAGAGTCCTCTGATACACCCAAGCCCTGATAATGGGCTCTTCTAACAGGAGGGCCCTTGAGGTCCTACAGAGCTATACATTCAATCTAAGGGGACCTACATCTGTCCTATACATTTAGATAGTGGACCCCTATCTCATCTGCCATGGTGGGCTCAAAGTAATCCCCTAAACAGGTGACTTCAGAAATCATTACAAATGTAAAGCCAGTCATAGAAAACAGATAAATGATGAATAAAACTGTGAATTTTAGCTGGTCATTGCCCGTAATGTAGGCCTGCGAAAATCTGACATTGCACTGTATTTTGCTGCGATTTTGCAACTGTGATGCGTTTCAGTCTTTTAAAAAAAGTCTCACATCGCTGTACATGCGTGTTTCACTTTCGCGGGGGGAAAAAAAATCACACCTTTCCAATAGTTAGAATGGTAAAAAACACATTGCTTCTGCATGCAATTCGCATGACATGCGAAGGCAATGCAATTTTTTTTTTACACTACCATAGGACATAATGAGCTATTCTTAGTAAGTATCGCCAAAAAAAGAGGACATGCTACAATTTTCTATCTTGGACTGTCAGTCCGAGAAATAAAACAGTCAGTTAATTAACCCATTCAAGTCAATGGAGATAGAAAAAAAACGGACAGCGCTCAGATGCCATCCATGTGCAGCTAGTGTGGTGTCCTTTTGAAAAAAAATGACTGGGCTTGTTTCAGGGTTTTTTTAGCGGATGTGAAAAACTGAAGAGGAAAAAAACTGACACATATACCAAATACGGAGGCCACATGGAACTGCACACGTATGAAAAAACATCAGTTTTTTGTGGACGTACCACAAACTTTTTTTTTTTTTTTACAAAAGTGTGCACCTAATCTAAGGGTGAATTCACACTAACTATTTTTGCACACGAGTTCTGTCTGATTGCGATATGGACTGAACTTGCGCATAAAAGAACCCATGATTTTTAATGGTTTAATTCACATGAGAGATTTTTCTCTCAAATCAAGGGCCCAAGATCAAAAAGTCACAGAATGTCATATTTTGGGTAATTTTTGTTCAATAATCGCTGGTTATTTCCTTTGGGAAAGTGAAAAAAATTGCATCTCATTAGCATCCCATATGATTGGCATGCAAGTGCGATGCGTTTTTCTACCATTTTAACTATTGGAAGCACATGCGATTTTTTTCATGCGTGTGAGAAACATGTACAGCAATGCAATGTGTTTTAAATGCTGAAATGCATCAAATTGCAGCAAAATCGCAGAAAAATAGAGTGTAAGGCAGGATAGATTTTCTTGGACATACATAGAACTCACCTGTGTGATTATAGCCTAAACCGTGGAGCCTAACTCACTACTCATAGATAGTAAGCTCTTTGGAGCAGGACCCTCATTCCTAGTGTTTGAATTGCTGATTAGTTTGTTACTTTGTAATGTCTGATTCTGTCTGTTCATGAAGCCTCTTATTTGTAAGATCCTGTGGAATATGTAGTTGCTATAGAAATTTATAGTAATAACATCCAGCTCGTAAACCAGTCCAATCCTTCTGGATTATCATTATGCCAATGGCCAATTTATTAAAATTAATTAGTGACATTCTTTTGCGAACATTATAATGTCTCCTGCAGGATCGTTCTGTAGTCGGGGTTGGGACGTGATAAAATAAGGTTTTTTATGCTCTCTACTATATTTAACTATGCCTGGTTGTAAACTGTTTGTAATGGTATTGGCCAAAAGTACAGTGGGGCGACCGATCTGTCGTTCATTAATTCTCCTGTCTAGTATATACCTTCACTACGATCACATCTACTATCACTGATTACTCGACAGTAGTCGGGGATGTTACTAGAGAAACAATCGTCCTCTTCTTTATCATCGAATCTGTTTGACAATAATTGCTGGCTATTTAGATAGTGCGATTATAATGAAATGGTATCCTCATGCTCTGAAGTCGGTGATTTCAGTTGGACCAAGGATTCTAATTGTCATTTGTAGTAAAGTATACTAAGAATAATGATATTCGCTCCTTACGTAACCTCCTTCCTCTCTATAATCATTATGTCGGGAGAGGATCTGTGAACGATCCGATCAGACATTGTTTCAAGGATCTCTCCATCGGAGGTCCAGTATTTGTTATTCAAATATAATACTCGAGGTATAAAAAGCATCGAGCTGTCTAATAATTACACTATACAGATCTCACATATTTATAAAGATAATAGGTAACATAGGCATAGAGAAAATAATATTCCTAATATATGGATAATGCTTTCTTCAAGACATTAGTAATTTTAGAGAGCATCTGTTGTCTGCGTGTCTAATTGATAAGATAGGCAATTATTACAAATGGAATAATAATTCTATTGATGGAAAATAAATATGAAACGAAATTAAAAAAACACAAACACAAAGAAAATGCTGCCGGTGGGCTGTAAGGGTAAGAACCATACTGCCCAGAATTACCAGGAAAGCCACCAACATGTGTGATACATATAGTTATGTGTTACATGCAGTGCTGCTATGCTTGGTGGAGGGATAGATAGATAGATAGATAGATAGATAGATAGATAGATAGATAGATAGATAGATAGATAGATAGATAGATAGATATTGTACAAGACAAATCAATCAATAATTTTTAGTAGCGCATCTGAATCAGTGGAAGAAGTAAAAGTGTTATACTAAGTATCTATCTATCTATCTATCTATCTATCTATCTACCTATCTCATATCTATCTATCATTCTCATATCTATCTATCTATCTATCGTAAGATTTATGTCATCTTATGTCTATCTCACATCTATCTGAGTGATTGACAGGAATGACTATATATTCTGTGCATTTTGTTAGAAGCTATACTGTAGTTATAGACAACTGTAATTGTTCTACTTTTATGTAAGTTAGCAATATCATTGTGATTGGAGGTGGACTCAGGTATTACGATAGAAATACGCCTGGACTGTCATTATTAGAGTTGCTTCTTTTCTTATCAGTTGTAACTTTAGATCCAAACAAGGCTAACAAAAATCTCCACTTTAAAAAGAAGTAACTAAATCCACATAGTTGAGATGACAAGAAAACAATGTTCTCCTCCTTGATGCCCCCTGAAGCTGCATCCATCACAGGGGCTGTTAATATGTCACACAAGAGGATGGGGGAAGACAGTCATCAGCCCAAATTATCTGCTAATTAACTTGTATTCAGATATATGGAGGTCTGTCCTCACTGCAAGCACAACACACAATAGCCATGGATTTATATACTGTACATACACCACCAGTCAATGAATTAACCACAAAACAGCTAACACTATGGCCAAATAGTAATAATAATTGTAATTTTAAATATTATTAATATTATATTATACTATATATTAATAGCAGAGAAGTAGTAAATTTGAAGGGTCAATCATAACAACGATGTATGTGTGTATGTTAGTAATGTGGTAGTATACTGATAATAGTAGAAAAAAAAACTATAATATTAATATGCTGACAGTAAAATAATATTAATATATTGATCATGATTATAATAGCAATAATAAATGTTTGATTTATTTAATTTGATAATATTAATAGTAATGAGGATAGTAACACTGTTACAGCTGCGATATTTATTAGTAGTATAATAGTATAGTAATAATAATGTTAATATGTTACAGTAATAATGTGTATTAATGGTAGTATATTAATAGTAGCGTAATAGTATAATTATAATAGTAATAATGGGAGTAACAACAGTAATAATATAATGATAATTATAAGAATATGTTGGTCAGTAACATCGTTTCACTATTACATGTATTGATAATAGTAGTATATGATGGCAATAATTATATTAATATATATATATATATATATATATATATAATAACAACAACCATACATTTTATTCATGATTACTTGTAGAATAATTTGGTTTCAATATTATTATTAATACTAAATTATTATAATGACTAATAACAATAATAAGCACATCAACGATCTTATTATTATTATTTTTTTATTTGTGGTGTGTTTTTTTTACCTTTTCTATATCTTTTATATGTAGAGCTCATCGTACATTTAGGTGTTATGGATTTATATTTGCAGTAATGAATCAATTAGCACTTAAACTATAATGACATAGTATTACTATTATATTCATTTTTATTATTAGCAGCAGTCCAGGCACTTATGTCAAGCTTCCCATATACATAATACCTTGAATCATTATTCAGAACTCATCATATCATCGGTTGCTCTGGTTTCCTATTAACTCACATTGTTCAGAAGATAATGAGAACTGACTGATCATTGAGGGAGCATTTTATAAAGTTGGGGTTCACTGTGACCAACAGAGAAGTAATGCTTCCTAACAATGGACATAGCATGAAATCAGGTTTATTTACTGGTATACGGACGCAGGAGATGCCAAACTGATGTCTTTATATCCAACACCCAGACCATCATCAGTACATAGGGGACACAATATAATGCTGGACAATCATCAGTGACACAAGTTACACACATGCAAGCTCAGCATGACACATGATGTATACCCAGCAACCTATTCAAGTAATGCCAGGAGATAGATAGATAGATAGATAGATAGATAGATAGATAGATAGATAGATAGATAGATAGATAGATAGATAGATAGATAGATGCTTATGGAATTGACTGATACACAGATAATCCATAGATAGAATATGACATTGATATTGACAGATAGATAGATTCCAGGTTACACACCAGATTACAGATAAACATATCATTCTACAGTCCGATAATAACCTATAATGGCACATTTCCACATGCCCCGGTGATAATAGAGGACAACAACCAGTTAATATCCCATGCTGTCATACAGACATAATTGCACCTGTCCCTGCACTGACATCTGCATTACACGGGATAGATTGTCAGCTCCTCAACCAACATTGGGGTACACATAGGATTGTCTGCTTCCATTCCACCATTCTTCAATGTACTGATTATTTCTAGCAATGTCACATAGTCATAGCATCAGTCAAGATCAGTGATTATGCACTCCATGATGAGGACTGGATCACTGCCGTGTATGTAATGCACTATGTCACTTACCGGATCTGATGCTGTTATGGGGCATGGTGCCTGCTGTATATCCTCAGTGAATGGCTGATTCCTCTCCCGATTAGTTCCTCTCTGTCCTGTAGAGCAGTACTGGAGCAGTGTGACCTGCAGAGGGGACACCGGTCACTCACAGTGCAGGGGACACACAGGGACAGGGGGTACATGGGACCCCACACATTATACCCACTGAACCCAGATTATGTGTGCCAACGATGCAAGAATAATCCTGCTAGCAATGATAGAAGGTTGGATAGATAGATAGATAGATATGAGATAGATAGATAGATAGATAGATAGATAGATAGATAGATAGATAGATAGGATAGATAGAGGTGAACAGGCAGAGATGCTCTGACTCCTTACCTTGTCTCTGGAGGACCTGTCCTCAGCCTTGCACTTTGCTGGAAGTTTGTCCTCTTACAATAGGATGTGGGAAGGAGGATTTATCCCATTGAGGGGGTCTCAGGGCTGTCTGGCACAGGACACAGGGCAGGGATTGGCTGCAGGTGTTCCAGGGTGGTGGGAGGTGGGATCTACACATGGATGGATGATTCCAAGATTCCTGGAGACCCCAGCCCCAGCATCTGATAGAGCCTGTGAATCTTGTACATGATAGTGGTGACACAGTGATAGCTCTGATATAGTCATTATCTCAATGTTCATCCCCTTTGTGTATTGTAGAGAACATAAATATGGAGAACTCCAGGCTGCTCTGTGTGTCCATCACTTCCAGCTCTTCAAGATTATGTGGGAAATCTTAAGCAGGGAAGGAGCAGATGCCTAGGATGAATCCTCTTCTGGGGCACATCTAGGTTCACAAACAATTTACCCAAATTTCTGAATGACAAATTTGTCTATTTATGCAAGTCGCTATAACCCAGCTTTCCCAAAATGGGATTTAACAACTACTTTACTGGTTTATCTTGTAATTTAGGGAAATGCTGCTTAATACTAGTAAGGACTCATCCATTCAGCATAGACTATGTGACAAGATCTGTCCCTTATATTTGAACTTTTACTCCATATACTATTCTAGAATGAAAAAGTCCTCTCTTGATACCAGAATTCATACTAAGTATGCTGATGTACCAGACTACATGATGATATTAGCTTGTGCTTTGATTGTTTATAGCACTTGTTAGGATGTATTCACAGTGTGGTTTGCAGAAATCAATGACATGCTGCAGGAGCAGCCCATCCAGATGTATGGTATGGATGTCCAGTTGCAAAAATTTCTGCAATTTATCTGCTGCATGTGAATAAACTATTAGAGTTGGTTTCAGACGATCGTATGTTAGCTTCGTATTTAGGCTGTGTTTTGCAGACCATAATACAGAACTAATGGAAATCTATGTATCTTTTCATGGTCGTATTTTTCATGGGCGTTTTTTTTAAAAACGCAGCAAAACTAGTTTTTTTGTGTTTTTGCCTTCATGTTGCTATTATTTTTTACTGGGCAAATATGCATCAGCAGCAATCCATGTGTCTGGCAGCTGATTATCCGCCTTTCCCTATTGATATAAGCAGTACATCTATTTGGGAGTCAGAGAACTTTGTATTGAACATGTATGATTGTTCACAGTAACAGAAACCAGGTAACCTTGTAAATATGATACCTTTTAGTGGCTAACAAAAATACATGATGTTGTAGCGAGCTTTCAAACCTGCTCAGGGTTCTTCCTCAGGGTTAAATGGAATAGATCACAAGAAGTATATATGTATATATACAAACAAAGACACAGACATGGTGTGATTAATTTGCACTTAAAACAATGCCAGAACAGAATGAGTAGAGGAGTAAATACTTAATTAGCCCACCGATAAAGGATTGAAAGTTTTCTGGTCTCTAAATTGGTGTTAGGGGGTCTCCAGGCCAGCGTGTTATCTCTGCTTCCGATTTTTCATATTCTCCACTGATGCAAGAAGCCCCTTCCGAGTTTCATTCCGGTCCTGACAGTGTCAAAGATGGTTATAAACTTGTACTCCCAAATTCTTCTGTGACATTGGGATTTGAAATGGCCTCTGATTGTAACTGGAAATGTTGGCATTTGTTACCTGCCACTATCTGTTGGTTATAGTACTGATGACTAGTGTTGCTTGTCATGAACAGCTGAGCAATAAAATCGGGCCGATTTTTATGGAATTCCATCCAATCAGTGCAACCCAATTTTTAGCATAAATTGTCCTTCCCATAATACATGCTGAATGACGATAGCAGTGGTTGTGATGGAAGTACCTCAAAGTCCATGCAGATGTTGTCCTTAATAAGATTTAAACCTAGGACCCCAGCATGGCAAGGCAACAGTCCTTACCACTGAGCCACATTCATTGAAGAGATGGCATCGCCACGTTAGGGACCTTCTGGAGGCCAAATTAGTGAACTCAATTCTCACTCCCATTGATTTTAATGGGAATTGAGATCGGGTAGTACCGGTTATTTTTGGAAAATCATGCTGATCATTTCTTACCCAATCATTCCAAGAATCACCCATTTACTGATGAGCATTCCAACCCAGGACCCTGGTGGGGAAAATGTTTGGGGTATCATAATATGTATGGTTGAGTTCCCATGTCTTTTTTCCCTTTGGCATTGTAGCAAAACACCAGAGGGAAATGGATGCAATAACTGATCCCATAGCTTTCTATAAGTTAGTTCATGGCATGTGGCACATCAGTTTTGATGCTGGATGTCTCAGTGTGCCAGAAATCAAAATATTCTACGCAGTGTTTTTCTATTTCAGCTATGGACACCAAAAAGGTGTGAAAGGTGCACCAAAATGTCATCAGTTTTGTCCGACTTTGGCATAAGAAAACTGTCCATACAGAAGTGATATATGGGAACCCAGCCTGATATGGATGTTAGACCACCTTCACACGGCGGATATCAGCTACAGGTTTTCTGCAACAGAAAACCAACAACAAATACACTGTAAAGCAATAGTGGCAAAATCAATACCTAAATGGTGTAGATTTTGCTGTGGTTTTTGTAGCATATCTGCTACAATTGTCCCATTGATTTTAATGAAAGCTGCGCCACCAATTACGACCGCTGGGCACTATACTAGGATCCAAGAAAAAGCTGTAGTAGAAAATGAAAATTTTTGCTTTGGGAGAAGTTGGAGGAAACATGGTGGAAGCAGGTAAAGCGGGACTTGTTATTTGTGTAGCGCCAACTTAGCTCACCTGCTCCAAAGGCTTCCCTCTGTCAGCGCTCCCTGGCTTCAGGTTTCCACTGGCCTGTGGTGGCCTCACCTGACCAACAACACCTAACTAGCGGCGCCACACCTGGGAATCTGAAGCCAGGGAGCACTGACTACGGAAAGCCTACGGAAGACGTGAAGGGGAGAAAGCCTACGGAAGACGTGAAGGGGAGAACCGCATAGCATGAAATCGGCTGCGGATAATTGTCTGATTTCCAGTCAAAATCCGCACCAATGGTGTGGATTTTGACTGTTTTTTGCATATGGAAATGCTTCAGAATTTGCCATGGAAAATCCCGCTGCAGACAATCTGCAGCATTTCCGACCTCAAGTCAGCTTGAGGTATGTTGCCATGTGCAGAGTGGCCTCAGTACTAATAGTGTCCCTTATGTCGACCCCAGTAGTATTAGTGACCCACACAGTGGCCTCAGTAGTAATAGTGACCCCTACAGTGGCCTCAGTAGTAATAGGGACCCCCACAGTGGCCTCGGTAGTAATAGTGACTCCCACAGTGCCCTGAGTAGTAATAATGTGCTCCACAGTTGCCTCAGTAGTAATAGTGTCCCCTATATGAGCCCTAGTAGTAATAATGTCTCCTATATTGGCCCCAGTAGTAATAATGACCCCCACAGTGGTCGCAGTAGTAATATTATTACTACTGGGGCTGGTATAGGGGACATTTTTACTAATGGTGTCCACTATATTGGCCCCAATAGTAATAGTGACCCCCACAGTAACACATTAGTAATAGAGCCCTCCTGAAACCCACATACTCACTTTTCTCATGGTCTTCAAAGCGCTGCTGCTCCTCTGCTCTGCACTGCTGCGGGTGGAAATGTATGCGCCCGGATGCCTCCTCCCTTCTCCTCTCCTCCTATGGAAACAAGGAGAAGAGGTCAGGGAAGGAGGATCCCAGATGCACAAATTGGCATCAGTGTGTGCATCCTGCAGCAGCGCCAGTCGGGGAGCTGCCGCAACCCAGCTGCTAATCACCTTCAGGGTAACCCCACATCCTGAAAGTGGGACAGATGTCCCAAAAGCAGGACAAAAGGCTGTCCCGCTTAGGTCTCCTGCACACTTGCGCTTTTCTTGCTCGTTTTCTTCACGCGATATAGCTTGACATAACTTTCTAATGTTAAAAACGCATCGCACAAAAATTGCAAAGCACCAACTTGTGATGCGTTTTTAATTTTAGAAAGTCCCATTGACAATCGCATTAAAAAAACATAGTGATATCAGGTGAAAAAACACAGTGATATCACGTAAAAAAACACGCAAGAAAAACGCAAGTGTGCAGAAGCCCTTAAGGACCCTGGGGAAAGCAGGACACAGGGTACCAAAGAGGGACTGTCCCGCCTAAATCGGGATGTCTGGTCACCTTATCATATGGGAGAAAAAATTAATCAGTGGAATTAAAAAACTAATCAGTGGAAGCTGCCATGGGGGTGCAGAAGTCAGGTAGAATCCACGCCTGGTCCATTTTTATATATGTCAGGTGCTCCACATTGTCTGTGGACAGACGGATGAATCTGTCAGTTATCGCACCACAGCAGTGCTGAACACCCTTTCTGATAGGACACTAGCACCGGGACAGGCAAGCACCTCTAAAGCAGGTTGTGCAATCTCTGGCCACTCGTTCAGCTTAGACACCCTGAAGTCAGAGGGGCCAACGCCAAGTCTGAGTACATCCATGTGGGAGCTGACATACTCTTGGACCACTATGGATATGTGCTGCCTGTGACTGTCAGTCCTATCTAGCACTTTTACAGCAGGCTATGACTGGCTGAAAAAACTTTGTCACACTTCTGCCACCGGTGTTGATGCTCATGCCACGGCTTCCTGCTTGTCTGCCATGAGCCGCAGAGCTGCAATCCATTGCAGCTGCATCCTTGTGGCCAAGAAAACATCTTTGCTCAAGCTGCTTAACAGTCTGTTCTGATAGTGCTGCATTTTGAGGTCCCTCTCTACTGTCAGAATGAGATTTGTCATTTTGGCCTTTTAGCAAGGATCAAGGAGGGGTGGCTACCCTGTAATGATCTGATGCGGGCTATGCGATGGTCCTTCTGCAAACACTGCAGCATAAAAGCACTCATATGTCTCAAAATGATTAAGGGCTCTTGCACACTGGCAAGAGCAATATTGGCCGGGAATCAAAGCCAAATATTGCTCTTGCAATCCTTCTAAAAAACCCTAGATGCAAGGCGTTTCCGCAGGGAAACAGCCTCACATCACAGCAGGGCTGAAGGAATCTCCTGCCGCAGCTAAGACAGCCACGGCAGAAGATAGTGATCCTCTCCCATTGATTCCAATGGGTCGGCGGCAGCCCTATGAAAACAATGGGAGAAGATCGCTGGAGCAATCCCCTGCTTTAGCTGTCACAGCTGCAGCAGGGAATCGTGATGTTCTCCCACTGTTTTTTAAATAGGGCTGGCGGCAGCAGCTTCGGCCTCATTGAAATTATTGGGAGAAGATTGCAATCCTCTGACACTGCTATAACAGCAGCGGCAGGGAATTATTGGGAGAAGATTGCAATCCTCTGACACTGCTATAACAGCAGCGGCAGGGAATTTCTTCATTCCCGCGGAGAGTCCCCTCATCACTGAACACTGCCACCGGCCCCATTGAAAACATTGGACATGCTGTGATTTGTTTCCCGCATTGCATCCCAATGCAAGTGTGATTGAACCCATTCAAAAGAATGGGTTTCATATTTGTGCGAGCTTTGTGCGTCTCACAATGCATAAATCTCTCGCGATATTCTCACTAGTGTGAAGGCCCCCTACAGGTGATGCAGCATCCGCGGAGCAGACCCTCAGCCGAGGAGACAGTGGAGTAGAGAAATAACCTAGTCACAGGGCTCTACCATCTCCTCCTAACGGGTGGCTAGGAACCCAACCTCATTACCACGGGGGGAGATCACAATTAGTAACCTGAGTTACCCTAAGTCCTGTTTGTCACCATGACACCAACTTACCTTCTTCTGTGGCAGATCACCCAATTTGAATAAAGTAGTACACAACACAGAGTATTTTCTGAATGGGAATCAGGAATGTTCGGTCCTGTCCGTTTACTTAAACTCTTTGGGCAGTAACAATAAACAGTTCTTGCACACAACAATTAGCATAGTGTTGAAGTAGTGAGGGTTCCCAGGGCATTATGCATCTACAGTCCTGGTTATCTGCAGGATTTTTTCTCCCAGTTAAACTCTCTCTCTACTGCAAAACACTTATTTTTCCTTACACACTTGCGATTTCTCTCTGTCTCCAGTTACATGCGGTTCTTGCACTGTACTCCCACGCAGTTCTGGCATGTCCAGGCTTTCTTACTCCTTAAGGGTAGCTTCTAGAAGCAGGGATTTCTGGCATGGCTGGGAAAGAGCGGCAGACCATCTTTCCACTTCCTCCATCTCACTCTCGCCTCTCTCAACTCTCTCCAACCCCAACTAACTCACTTCACACTACTTTAGACACATCTCACTCAAAACCATTACATTATGTGAACACAGACCAATAGACAGTTAAGGCCAATTTACAATGAACTGTGTCGGGCAAACGATGCCCAACACTCGTCCCTGTATCCCCACGCTCCCGTGCTCCTGCACGGGAGCTAGCACAGCTGGCTTGCACGTGGAGCGGCCAGCAGGGGGGCGGGGCAGTGCAGGAGATTTCTCTCCTCTTGCTCCCTAGCCCCTCTTTATTGAGATACACAGGCGCCATTCGCTATTGAACGTCTGCTGTTTAAACTACTTAGGTTCCCCCCCTACTTAAGAAAAGCCGACCTTGGCATCTCCTCAAAATGGAGTACATATCCGGGATGGGAATTCCTCAGTGTTCTATCCCATTATCACTGTAGAACTATCTATCTCAGTCTAGGATAGTGTAAGGCAGAACCATTACACAAATTCCCCCTTTGGTTACTACTCAGAGTTAACCCATACCGGTGTACTCAAACTACCTGGGATCTCACTTCTGGTGCACAACTGTAATACATGACAGCATGTAGAGAAATGGAGTGACCAGTCAGTAAAACAAATACTGCTAGGCTGAGCGGAACTCAGGATTCACTAACATACACTATGGAGCTCATCATAATTCTTCTCCCCAAAGCCTGAAATTGAGATACATCACTGTAAGTTGACACGCAGATAGAAAAGGGTGACTGGCAGACTTTGGAAATTGAGAAAAAAGTGCCATGAACTTCACTTCTTCCTCCACTAGTGATGGGCAGTAGCTTAATGTCAATACCCCCAACAGAACTGACTGTGAATGATAATGAAAATGTGTCTTCTGAGACAGATAAGACACCAGACTGACACTGGAGTCATTGGATTTTAGTAGTGTCTAAACCTCCTGACTAAAGGCCCATTTAGACAGAACGATTATCGCTCAAAAGTTATCGCTCAAGCGACTTTTGAGCGATCATCGTGTCATTTACAGCACAAGATGATCGCTGAAGATGAGCTGAAGATGACCTTGTGCTGTCAGCGGAGGATGCAGAAGACAAGCTGTTCCTCTCTCCAAGCTCCCAGCTGTTATACAGCCAAGCGCTCGGAGCGGAGGATGCAGAAGACAAGCGGGGTGTCCCCACTTGTCTTCTGCATCCAGATGTTTTCTGCACAGAGTGCCTGGCTGTTATACAGCCGAGCGCTCCATGCCGGGTATGGAGAACAGAGCTGGACCATTCTGTTCTTCATACTTAGCCTGTGATCAGGGAGCGGGATACAGCTAAAACAAGTATCAGCTGTACCCCGCTGTGACTCCCTGATAAGGCTCATCATCGCCTTTCAGCATGCTCAAAGACAATGATGAGCGACAGCGTAACGAAAACTGCACGATGTCCGTGCAGACGACTTTTGAGCAAATTTTGAGCGATAATCGTTGTGTCTAAATGGGCCTTAACTCCACTCAGACATACCATTCAATAAAGGCCCATTTACACAGGACAAGTGTCAGGCAAACAATGCCTGACACTCGTCCCTTTGTCTCCGCGCTCCCGTGCTCCTGCACGGAGCTGGCTGGGTCATGGAGCGGCCAGCAGGGGGGCGGGGCAGTGCAGGAGATTTCTCTCCTCTCACTCCCCTGCTCATCGCTGATCGTGCAGTTTAAACAGCCGCTGTTCAAAAGCAAACAGCCGCTGTGTATCTCAATGGAGAGGGGCAGGGGAGCGAGAGGAGAGAAATCTCCTGCACTGCCCCGCCCCCCTGCTGGCCACCCCCTATGCAAGCCAGCTCTGCTAGCTCCCGTGCAGGACACAGGAGGGCGGAGACACAGGGACGAGTGTTGGGCATCGTTTGCCTGACACTCGTCCTGTGTAAATAGGCGTTTATACATTTATTCATGCAAACTATATCTCTGAAGATAACTTTAAAGGGGTTGTCCCGTGAAAGCAAGTGGGTCTATACACTTCTGTATGGCCATATTAATGCACTTTGTAATGTACATCGTGCATTAATTATGAGCCATACAGAAGTTATTAGAAGTTATTCACTTACCTGCTCCGTTGCTGGCGTCCTCGTCTCCATGGTGCCGTCTAATTTTCAGCGTCTAATCGCCAGATTAGACGCGCTTTCGCAGTCCGGGTCTTCTTCTTTTCTGAATGGGGCCGCTCGTGCCGGAGAGCGGCTCCGTGTAGCTCCGCCCCGTCACGTGCCGATTCCAGCCAATCAGGACGCTGGAATCGGCAATGGACCGCACAGAAGAGCTGCGGTCCACCGAGGGAGAAGATCCCGGCGGCCATCTTCAACCGATAAGTAAGAAGTCACCGGAGCGCGGGGATTCAGGTAAGCGCTGTGCGGATTTTTTTTTAGGTCCCTGCATCGGGTTTGTCTCGCGCCGAACGGGGAGGCTGTTGAAAAAAAAAAAACCCCGTTTCGGCGCGGGACAACCCCTTTAAGTATTCTCCACATACTTACTCCTGCACATTAACCTATTAAGTCAACGTTATGAGACCTTTAAACTTTAGGTATAAGCATTAGACAAATGCCTGTTGGCAGTCTGGGCCTCTTTTTGGGGGAAGTACAGCGGTTAGTTGTTGGTCATTGACCAGGCTGTGGACTATTTTGATTGTGAATTGTTCACGGATGCGTCCGGGCTGTTGGTTTTGGGGCCTTTTTTAGGGGGCAGTGGTGCGCAAGGCGGTGGCTAGATGAGTGGAGGAGTAGTTGTGCGGTGAAAAATCTAGTGTTACTGGAATTGTTTTCAATCATGGTGGTAGTGTCAGCTTGGGGAGACTGGTTCCGAAATAAAAAGGTGCAATTCCATTGTGATAATATGGGAGTGGTACAGGCTACCAATGGGGTGATGGCTCGCTCACTGCCAGTAGTGGATTTGTTACGACACCTTGTATTGGCTTGTTTGTTTTTGAATACTTGGGTGGTGGCAGTTCATGTAGCAGGGGTTGACAGCAGTAGAGCTGATGCCCTTTCTTCGTTTCCAGTGGGAGCATTTTTGGGGTGAGCGGAAGCAGGTACTGGTGTACCTTGACGCCACTAGAAACTAGGGGTTTGACAGGAGGAACGCCCCTGTCACACCCCTAGCTCCTGATTGGCTGCATTTGTGAAGGAGCTTGAAGGTCCTTTAGCAGCTTCTGTATACGGTGCCCTATGCATCTTTCCTGGGAGCAGGGCTGTGAGTCAGCTCCCTCACTGTTCCATGCGGCCAGTTGTCCCTCTGCTGCTCCCTCCCTCTTGCATCTCCCCTTGGAGCGGGGCTTTGCCTCGCCTCCCTCACTGTTCCGTGCTTCCTGTTGTTTCAATGCAGTGATGTCCCAAAGTGGAGGCCGCGGTTGGGATCTTCACCCCGCTGTCCCCGAACCCCGCAGCTGTAAGTTTTCTGTCGCCACTGTTTAGCCATGTGCGGCTGTCCCCGTACCCCGCTGCGGTAAGTCTCCTGAACGCAGCAGCCGCAGTATGGAAGACATACCATGGCACTGTGGCAACAGCAGGGTCAAGATCCCCACAGCGCCCTCAACTTCAGCACATCACTGCACAGAGGGAGCTCCAGACAGAAATCTGTGCACACAGAGCTGTGAGGGAGAGGAGGCACAGCCCCGCTCCCAAGGGAGATACAAAGGAGAGTACAACTGCACAGAGGGAGCTGCAGACAGAAAAGTGGCCGCATGGAGCTGTGAGGGAGCGTAGGCATAGCCCCGCGCCCAGGGAAGATGCAAGGGGGAGTAAAACTGGCTGGACGGAGCTGCAGACAGAAAGCTTGTCGCACGGAACAGTGAGGCAGGACAGTATACAAAAACTCCTAAAGGACCTTCAAGCACCATCACGAATGCAGCCAATCGGGAGCTAGGGGTGTGACAAGGGCGTTCCTACATCCAAGCCCTGTCAAACCCCTAGCTTCCGGTGGCGTCAAGGTACACCAGTACCCGGAAGTGGAGTGTAAGGGTCTGTCTTGTCCACCAGAACTGTGGAAAGTGATCGACATGCAGAGGAACAATTGATTGGGAATTCACTGGCACAGAGCATGTGGACAGTTTACCAGGCTGCTTTGGACCACTGGCAACAATGGGTGAGGGGTTTGGGGGGCAGGTGTCGGAGGAGGATGAGGAGACGGCGTTGCTGGCGTGGTTAGGTGAGGTGACAGTGCAGGGATGGTCAGTGGCGAAAGTCAATGACTACATGGCTGGGTTGGCTTTTGGTTTTAAACTGCAGGGGCGGCAGGATTTAACTAAGGCCTGTTTGGTGCTGCAGGCATTGCGGGGGTTTCGGAGAGGTCAGGTGGTTAGGGACAGGAGATACCCGACAATGCATGGTTTGTTGGTGAGAATGAGTGCGGTGCTTGGTGACATTTGTAAGGACAATTTTGAGGAAAGTTTATTCTGCTCTGCTTTTGCGTTTGCCTTTTTTGGGGCATTTAGGTTAAGTGAGCTGGTGTCTCCCAGCAAAGGGGTACAGGGCGGTTTGGCTGTGGATGATGTGGTGTTGCTGGACGGAGTATTGGAGATTTGGAACGGACCAGTTAGGTAGAGGGAGGAAGGTGTGTTTGGGCATGGTACCGGGGTGGTTATGTGCCCAGTCTGGTGTTTTGCGGAGTATAAGAAGCAGCAAGTAGGTGTTGGGGGTCCGTTGTTCTTGCATGAGGATGGGTCCTTTTCGTCCTAATTTCAATTTAACAGTTATCGGCTGACATAGCACAGAGAATTGGGAGATGGGAGTCGAAGTGGTACCAGTTGTATGTCCGTCCTGAATTGGTGGATTGTTAATAGGAGGTTGTGTGTGGGAAAAGGCGTGTGTTTCTTCTGTTTAGTCTGGTGGGGGCGGATCGTTTATCGATTCGTGGTTTTTATCCTTTTTACAGGTCGGGAGTATCCAGCTCTGGTGGGGTTTTGGGCCACTCTTATGTGTATTGTGCTGCAGAGAGGCCCAAGTTGTGGCCTACAGGGAGGCAGCTGGGCTTCTGTAGGGAAGAGGCGGTGGTTCGTTGGTTGGGCATCAGGGGGATGAAGTGGTGCCAGGTATTGCATGAGGTGGAAGGTTATGCGCGTACGGATCGGAGCCTGGATATTCTGGTGCTTCATGTGACTTGGGTAGTCGCCCAGCACGTGAGCTCCGCCGGGACAAACAGTACAATTGTTTGCGGCTCCGTAGCCTTTTTCCGCACATGGTAATAGTGGGGTCCGAAGTCATTCCCAGGGTGAGTTGGCGGTACGTGCATTCTATGGAGGGGATTAATAGTGCATGGGTGAAACTCAACTGACATGTTTCAGCGTTTGTGGCTAGAAATGGAGGAGTTAGCATAAGGCATTTGGAGTTGGAGAAAGATGTGGGGAATTACTGGGCCGCAGATGGGATTTACCTCAATGACATAGGGATTGATATGTGGGCGTAAGGTATTCAGGAATAGAGAGTGCCTTAGCATTGTGGGGGGGCGGCGCAGGCTTAGGGGTAAGCTGTGCTGGCTGTGGCGGGTGAGGGGTTCATGTAGTCGGTGGATCTTGTGTGTGGGGGGGAGTTGGGTGGGCGCAGTCTCACCTGCTAAGACTTCTTGGTGTTAAATTTATGATATCTGGTGCAGGTGACTTGGCTGGTGAGTGGCGACACTAGACTCCCTTTGGCTGTAGGTCACAGTAGTAGTAGCCACTCCAGGGGCGGCTTGTGTTGCCCCTGAGCCTGTTGGTACGGTGGGGGCAGAGTTCAGTTATTAATAAGGTTGTACCAGATTTTGTGGCTCCAAGGACTCCTTCTCGTATTTTGGTTAATGTTTTTTATGTACTGTACTGTTTGTAAATAAATTGGCTGCTGTGGCCACTTTAGCCAAAAGAAGGAGGAGTCTGTCTTTATTAGGTGGAGTGGTTACAGCGGAGGTTATTTTGACCTACCTGGGTCAAGGATAGGGATGTAGCGGAGGGGACACAGCTTCCTTTGAGTAGAAGCCCGTCATGACGCAGGGGGAAGATAAGCGGGAGGGGGGGGGTATTCAGTGAGGGAAGTGTTAATGGCAAGGAATAGGGGGTCAAGGTCAGTGCCATCTTTAGTTGGGAGACAAGAGAGAGTCCCGCCTGAGAGTTGGGTGAGTTGGAGGAAGCTTTTGTCATGGCAGCTTGGTCGGTGGTCCATGGAGTCAGTGGAAATTGTGTGTGTGGGGGGAAAGTTGGGTGGGCACGGTCTCATCTGCTAAAACTCCCTCCTTGGTGTTACATTTATGGTATCTGGTGCAGGTGACTTGGCTGGTGAGGGGGCGACAGTAGACTCCTTCTGGTAGTAGTAGCGACCCCATGGGCGGCTTGTGTTGCCCCTGAGCCTATTGGTCCGCAGGGGGCAGATTTCAGTTATTAATATGGTTGCACCAGATTTTGTGGCTCCAAGGCCACCCCCTCGTATTTTGGTTAAGGTTTTTTATGTTTGTAAATAAATTGGCTGCTATGGCCACTTTAGCCAAAAGAAGGAGGAGTCTGTCTTTATTGGGTGGGGTGGTTACAGCGGAGGTTATTCTGGCCTCCCCGGGTTATGGCCCCATGCAGTATGGGAATTGAGCGGAACATAAGTTCGAAGTAAGAACCAATCTAAGCATTTTATTACCAAGTTCAACAACTCCTTGTGGGATTGCTGCAGGGAACTGACTCACTACCCCCGCATACGGCTGGAGTTGGGAGGGTGTAGTGCGCGGACTTGTCACGGTGGCACTTACCAACACCTAGTCCCAAAGGGAGTTACCAAAGCAGAGGATAGGGCGAGAAGTCCTCAGGATGAGGGGAGTAGTAGCTGTCAGTTCGTGACGCCACCATTCCACACACCGGCATTTATACACAGTGAATTAATAAACACTGGACAAGTGTATCGTACCTCAGGTCCTCAGGAACATTTGAGGCCCAGTAAAACTTTACTTGAATTAAACTTTGCAAACAGGTTATTTCAGGTATCATTCACTTGTAGACATTACAAGCAGAAGCTCAGAGGTTGGGAGGAAAAGCAAACACAGTAGAGATGAGCAAGCATACTCGCTAAGGGCAAATACTCGAGCGAGTATTGTCCTTAACGAGTACCTGCCCGCTCGTGAGAAAAGATTCCGGTGCCGGCGGGGATCCCGCAACACACCGCTCACCCCCGCCGGCACCCGAATCTTTTCTCACGAGCGGGCAGGTACTCGTTAAGGACAATACTCGCTCGAGTATTTGCCCTTAGCGAGTATGCTTGCTCATCTCTAAAACACAGGAACAATACGGCCCTATAGTCCACGTTATCTATATGTCACCGGTCCTGGACATTAAGTATACTCCGGAGGAGGTAAAAAGAGAAGATCCTCTCCACATACTCTCTGGCAAGAAATTACTTAGAAGAAGGCTTAGCCTAGATGCACTCCGCACATTATCTGCGTGGGTGTCACAATCACGTACCTCTGCATGGTAATCCTAATGGCGGACAGCCACACAGGTAAAATAAATGCCTGTAGTGTGATCGGGTACCCGTTTTAGTGAATTGGGATTTGTTGCGCTCTTTCTATGGCCTGGACTTACTCCCACTACATCCATTCTCCAAACACTACAGGTAGTCGTTTCTCTTCCTCCATCTTCACCAGCATGGAAGCTAAAGGTGCTTCCATGCAGCTCTGTGTTAGTCCCTGCAGCAGGTAAGATAAAACCCTACTCTATCACAGGTTGAAGAAGACTACTTCCTGCTCTCAGACACTCACATTTATAACCTCACTTGTACCACATGACACAGTAGGATAGATACATTCACATGCAGACAGAGCTGACAGGCAATGATTTTAGGAGAGTTAACCCTTCAGATGTCGCAGCTGTGCAGCACACATACAGAAACTTGACATGACGGTTTTGCACAGTGCATCCACATAAGACAATACATGTATGACAATTATGGAGGGGACCAGGATGTTGTTCTGGGACCTTACACCAGCAAAAAAATAGAACTGGCTTTGCTTACTTTGGATGAACAGTGAACTGAATGTTCAAGTAGATGACGAAATGATGTGCTGAAGAGGCCGCAGCAGCAAACAAGCCAACGAATGTAGCAGCGAGTGTTCATTCAAGGATCCCCTGCACATTTATGATCGGGGAGATTCAGGGGGCGTGGATAAACATGGCCAACTAATTGGAGTTTTGTGGGAGGGGCACGGTGATTGACTGAACTCTTCCCAGCAAGTTGGCGCTTTGTCATTCATTTGCGGCTCTATTGCCTCTACGCAAGACAATATTCATCTTGAGCTCAAAAAGAACGATTAGCGACTAGCAAGCAAATTATCGCTCTGTGTTCTGTTGGCGCTCGCCTGTGTACAAGGGACGACTATCACCTGAATTCCTAGTCTCTAACAGTTATTTGCACAATAACTGCCCCGTGTAACTCGCTATTTACATCTGTTCAGCTTTCAACCATTCATCCATATGCAGCAGAGCTGAGTTTGTCAGAAATATTACAGCTAAGTTTGAAGCATTCATGGAGATATTATCTTGTCTGTGCCTTTACATGGGGTTCAAAAAATATTTACTGCATCATCTTAAAGGGGTTGTCCAGTTGTAAACTATTGATGGCCTATCCTAAGGATACACCATCAATAATAGATCTGTGGTGATCTGCTTCCAGAACTCCTGCCGATCATCTGATCACTGGGCCAGTGTACTTCTGCACTCAGCTGATTTCTGCAGGAAGCAGATACTTCTGTTCACACTGCAGTGGCCAGGCTTGGTATTACAGGCGAAGTTCCTATTGATGTGAAAGGCCTGTAATACCAAGCCTGGACACTGCAGTGGGAACAGAACTATCTGCTTCCTGCAGAAATCAACCCAGTAAAAAGTTAATCAGTGGGGGTCCTGGGCAACAGACCTCTGCAGATCTACTATTGATGGCCTATCCTGAGCCTATACTATGAGATGTATCTCACTACTGAAATTGAGTCTATACATATCTAAGTCCTCATTCATACCTGAGACATCCTGTGTGATTTCCATTGCTCTGTTTTTGTCATTGGGGCCGAAAACCAAAAAATGGTAGAACTACTGGTTGCGGCACATGCCGCACCCGAAGTGCTCTAGAAAGACCCCGTTGACTATAATGGGGTTCATCCAGCTTCTAAATTGCTGGACAAAATTTTCTGGGAACGACATAGCACAGGAATGCTATTTCACCTGAAACTTTCATGCCAGATCTGCATCAAAGGCTCCGAATAGAGCCTCCAATGCAGATGTGAATGGCGCTTTAGTGATACTTACATGCATGGTGTCTCATAGGTTATCATTGTTGCCTTGTAGTCCTGGGTTCCTGAGTTCAAATCCCACCAAGGACAACATTTGCATGGAGTTTGTATGTTCCCCCTGTGTTTGTGTGGGTTTCCTCCCACACTCCAAAAACATACAGATGGGTGCCCCACTGAGGACGGAATCCAATGTGAAGTGTTGTGTAATATGCATGTGCTACATAAAAAACGGTGATTATTATTTACAGAGCTATTGGAACATATGTATTATTTTTTTATACACCAGATTTCTCGCATATAAAAGTGTCAAAAGTGAAACTTCTTGGAGACTTATGCTTGGACCCACCTCTTTTTCAAAAAGTGGGCGGGGCCTAGCATTAGGGAGCATGGCCACACATTGTTGGTCTTATATACTATAATTCATGCCAGAAGCTGGCGTTAATTGTAGCTGAAAACTATGCAAGTTAAGTAGTTGGTAGTTGACATAGGTTTCAGTCTGGTGCACAGAGGTGCCACCAGATGCGACAAATGTATTGAAAGCCTCATGCCTTTTAATACATGTGTCGCCCTTATGTATGCACATAAGTAAATATGCCCCCCTGTTTGTGCCAGGAGCACTTTCTCTCTGGTGGGGCGGAGATGGCACTGTGGCGTGGGCAGTGTAGTCTTTAAACAAGTACAAAGGAGTGCAACATGACCCCTATATTTGTGGGGGGGACCATTCCCTTGTCACATAAAGGTATAATCAGTGGGAATAGACTGAGAATGCCTCTGTTCTGTCAGCTTTATGACCCTGAGCATGGGAAGACAGAACCTATCAATTAATGAAAAGAAAACAGAACTTTATAACCCTGCCTAGAAAAGTTTAATGAGTTTGGGGGCAGAGGTGATGTTGTATCCCCTCAGTGCTTCACCTTGTATGGACGCTTGGGCTGTAGACTCAGTGGGAACCTGAAGCACTGAGCTTACACTCTAATATGCCATATATATATAGATAGGTTTAGGTGTTATAAACAGCATGTAGGTGGTTCTGGCATATGTGAACTGTCCATGTATTACATGAATGGCCATCCATTACTGTGGCACCAGCAGGGCAAATGTATGGTTGATGGCAAAATAGCATGTGAGAAGATGTGCCAGCTGTGATCAACGGAGTTGGAAATAGGGGCCCAAGGGGTCCCTGGACATGATGGCTGGGCTATGGCTTGGCTCATTTAATGGTGTATTCTGTCCAATTTTGAGATGGACACATCTGAATGAGAATAGAATCCATTCATTTGATTAGGTTAATTCACACGAGAGGTTTTTGTCTTGGAACGATAGTCCGAGTAGACCGTATTCACATCGACGAATGCGCTTTCCAGGTTATTTTCATGCTAATTTCATGTGCATGAAATACACGTTTTTATTGCATGATTCTACCCTTTTTGATTGTTTTTTACATGTGGTCCCCATAGTAACCTGCATTGACCCCTAACCCCTTAGTGACGAAGCCTGTTCGAGCCTTAGTGGCGGAGCCAAATTTTGGAAATCTGACACGTGTCACTTTAACATGGAATAACTCCCTAAAGGTTTTGTATATCCAAGTGACAACTTCAGGCTCTCAGCAACATGACGGCGTGCATGCTCAGAAACTCTCAAAGGTCTGTGCAGAAAGATCCCGTCGGCGGACTTGCTAAGTAGTTTCATTTCCCCTCATGGATCCGTTCAGGGAGAAGAGATGGAACTTTAACTTTTGAGACCTTGTTTTTACTTTCACGTGATTGCTGTTGTCCAATAAATAACGGTGACCACATGACTGGGATCACTTACCGCGGCCCCCGGTCACAGCTCCAAGCTGTCGGCTACCTCCAGTAGCTGATGGCAGGTAGCTGTCACACTCCCCGACCCCATAGGTTTATTCTACAGGGCCAAAGTGTTTTCATGGCCCTGTAAAATAAAACCCAGTCACCCAGGACTTGAAAACATGTATGGGTGGTCACTAAGGTGTTAATGCCACAGAACGTAAGTTTACGTCCTGGCAAGGTGGTAGCTTATGAAAGAGGACGTAAACTTACATCCCTTGGTTGGCCTGGGCTCAGAAGGGAGTGGACCTTCCATGTCTTGATATTGCCATTATAAGTATGGATACATTATCACAGCGATCAGAGCTTTTTTGGTTTAAGGCCCCTACAGCAACATAAAAAATGTGAAAAAATATAGTGTTAGAGGAAAGCGTAACCCCCCCCCCAAAAAAAAACAAACATTTTTTGCACACTTACACCTTTTTGTATAAAAACATAAAAAATTAAAAGAAAAGCAAATTTTGGTATCATCTTATCCATAACGACTAGAGATGAGCAAGCGTACTCGGATAAGCACTACTCGCTCGAGTAATTGGCTTTATCCGAGTATCGCTGTGCTCGGGGCTAAAGATTCGGGTGCCGCTGCGGCTGACAGGTGAGTCGCAGGGGAGAGCGGGCGGGAGAGAAGGAGAGAAAGATCTTACCTCCGTTCCTCCCCGCTCTCCCCTGCAGCTGCCCGCTCCGTGCCGGCACCCGAATCTTTAGCCCCGAGCACAGCGATACTCGGATAAAGCCAATTACTCGAGCGAGTAGTGCTTATCCGAGTACGCTCGCTCATCTCTAATAACGACCTGTACAATCAATTGAACACACTATTCTTTCTGTACATCAAAAGACATAAAAAAACAAAATTAAAAAATGCTTGTTCATTTTATGTCCACAAGAAACACAAAGTGATTTAAAAAAGCCTTATCTACCCCAAAATGGTACCAATACAAACTACAGCTCGTAACACAAAAAACAAGCCCTCACAGAGCTCCGCCATTGAAAACATAAAAATGTCATGTGACTGTAAGTGCAACGATTTAGAAAAATTAATCATGTAATAAAAATTATAACTTTTTTGTACTTACGCTCATGTGAAGAAGCCTTAGTACGGGAATCACATGAAAAAAGTACCAAAAAGTGCAGAGCAGGGTGTATGTACACATATGTTCGCCGCAGCACAGCGTATTTGTGCAAGAACGGGTTTGAAGAAGACCATAATGGCTTCTTCGCACAAACGTATGCGCAAAAATGCTTGCATACACACAATGTATTTGTGCCGTGAATGTCACGCATTCTCTTAATTTTCTCGGCCGTATGAAATCGGCCTTATGTGGCCTACATCTATGCTTTCCTTGGGTTAACAGAAAACAAAAGCCCCCTCCAACTAGGAATAGGTCATATGTATATTTTATTGGTAGTACCTGATACATTGAGCATCCAGAAGCATGGGGGAGGCTAATCTTATCTCCCTGGCAGATTAGGAGTTAAGTATGTCACACTTTGACCTCAGAATTTCCAACTATTTCCATTTCATGTTGTGTGAAATCCCTAATAAAATGGTCAGCGCTCAGATTGATGCTGAAACCTCCAGATCTGCTCTGTTCAAAGCTTTCCCTTATCAGAGGAAGTGACAACGTGACCTTTATTCCTTTGTCATGTCCCATAAACCCCTCTAGCCATTCCTTATCTTCCAGATCAGAGGCCATGATAAGGAGGGGGCTTCAAATTAACCCCCCTGCCCCCTTACATTATCCACAAACAAAAGGCAAGGTGTTGGTAAATAAACACCATGGGTACAGTACAAGGGAAGAAGTCCCAAAAATGTAGAGGTGACACCTACCAGCTGGATCTCAGCAGTGCAGGGTATATCATGGAGGCCAGTTGTCCCTCCGCCGTGCCCCTGACCATCACTGCTGGTCATAGTTTTTGTGTGCCCCTCCATAGACTTCTATGGGGACCTTTGGTGTGCAAATGTGTAGAAAGATAAAGCTGGTACTATTCTTGTGCGTGCGTGAGAGATACGCATAAACACATGGGTGTAAACACCCGGTATGTGATAATCGTGAAAAATACGGCCATATGAATAGACGCATAGATTTACATGAGCTCCATATAACAGCCCACAAATGTGGATCGTATACTGCTGAAATACAGTTGTAATGCTATCTGTAGAAGCCGGGTTCACATGAGCGGGTCGGATTCCGCTTGCGGACATCCACAACAGAGGACCTGTGAGTGATTGCGGAAATTAATTGCGGATGGTCGCGTATGTGTGCGGTTGTCAGCGCAGATGTACTGCATATGGATAGCGTATAGTCCGCACGGAAGAAAGATCGTAAGAAGGGAATGACACCAGAAAGTTGCCCAACCCCCTGGAACACCCTTCTATCGCTCAGGCACCATTCTCCTGTGCTGTCATGACAGCTTTTTAGAATGTGATGCTGCTCTCAAGGCTCAGCTGGTTTATACTACTTATTTTGGAAGTAGTATAAACCACTTTAATAACAACAAAAACCACTTCTTGTGGAGGAAGAGCCCAGAAGAACAAGCGGAGGTTGCAGACAGGCTGGATGGTTGTGTTGCTCCCCAGACTCCCCTGCATTGTCTGCCCACAATTCCTGCTTTCTTTATACCATTTGTATCTGGTCTTCTAGCAATGTGCGTACGGATCCACGTCCATCTGCAGCATTGATTGCGTATCCACTGTGGATCGAACACATCCACAAAGATCAATGGAGCCGCGTAGGTGCGGAATCCGCAGTATAATAGAGCTTGCTGCGATTTTTCTTCCACTCGCAGAATCTGCAATTCCGACCAACAAGTGTGAGCGAACTGCCGAAAGTCCATGCCTTTCAATGCCCATGGTGGACTGCGTTTGCAGAATCTGCAACTCAAATCCGTTTGCGCGAGACCGGCAATATATATATATATACGCAAACTCTGTTGGCTTGTTTGCGTCGTATACAAATCCACAGTTCTGGTCCGATTTGTGTGAAATTTTGCCTGAACGTTCTTCAGCCCCAGGCAATGAATACTGGCGTACTTAAAAATTGAAAACTCCCCCCGACTTCCCCTGTAATTTTTGTTGCTGATAGCAACCAATCAGAGCTCAGCTTTCATTTCTTACACAGCTGAGGTAAAATTAAAGCTGCGCCGTGATTGGTTCATAATCAAATTTTTAACAAACAAATAATTTGGGATCACTACAAAATGGCGCACTAACATCAGTTACTATATGGAAGAAGAAGGAAATAACTTTGAAAGCCCAACTTTCAATAACCATTCCCGGGGCCATGCAAGGCACGAGTATATCACCTAGTAGTAACATGTTTCGAACGTGTTACAGAGGCGTAACTTCTGGGCCCCAATGCAAGACCTGTAACAGGGCCCCCAACTATAAGGGTTTATTCATAGTACTGGGCCCTCTATATGGAGAAGAGAGGCCTTATGGGTCCCCTAAGGCTCCTGGGCCCGGGTGCGACCGCATCCCCTATAGCTACGCCTCTAAATACACTCGTCTAAAACCGGCCTTTAAGTGTATTTCCGTCTCATACATTTCTAAGTAATAAAAATAATAATCTTGCTACGGTATTTGTATAGCGCCAACTTTTCCACAGCGCTTCCAAGTGATTTATTTATTACCTCCCACCAAGCTGGGTACTCATCGATGTGGGTTCCACCTCTCCGACCTATCTTCAGAGCAGTCATCCACGACCCCATCACGGCTAACCTCTACGGCCACCAGTGGCAGTTCTGTGCTATTTCCGTACTCCCGTAGATGTGATAGGGAGCCTCAGGAACAATGTAGGTCAGTAAGCTACACAGTTTCCACAACTGACTAGTAGTGAGAGCAGGATGGCTCGCTGTGCTACGCTGTTTCTGTAACTCTATTTGAGTTAGGGCGCATTTTTTGTGTGCACAATACGTAGATAATAGAACCCATTGATTTCAATGGGTTCATTCACATTTCCTTTTTTGCGCGCACAAGAAATAATAGAGCATGTTCTATTTTCTGCACATTTTTGCACCATAGGGTCCTATAGAAGTCTATGGGGGGTGCACAAAAGTGTACGCAATACGCAAGGGTATGTACGAATAAGACTGTGGAGAAAAGAACACATCTAGACCTCATTCGGCTAAATAGTCTTTTAAATCAGGGTGGGAGGGTGTTGTCTGTGTGTGAACAGGCCCTGCGTGCGGAAAAAATCTAGTAAAATGCAACGATACACTTGCAAAAATGTCTCATCCATAGCACAAATATTCCTGAACTAGAGATGAGCGAGCACCAAAATGCTCGGGTGCTCGTTACTCGGGACGAAATTTTCGCGATGCTCGAGGCTTCGTTTCGAGTAATGAACCCCATTGAAGTCAATGGGCGACCCGAGCATTTTTGTATATCGCCGATGCTCGCTAAGGTTTCCATTTGTGAAAATCTGGGCAATTCAAGAAAGTGATGGGAACGACACAGCAACGGATAGGGCAGGCGAGGGGCTACATGTTGGGCTGCATCTCAAGTTCCCAGGTCCCACTATTAAGCCACAATAGCGGCAAGAGTGGCCCCCCCCCCCCCCCAACAACTTTTACTTCTGAAAAGCCCTCATTAGCAATGCATACCTTAGCTAAGCACCACACTACCTCCAACAAAGCACAATCACTGCCTGCATGACACTCTGCTGCCACTTCTCCTGGGTTACATGCTGCCCAACCCCCCCCCCCCCACGACCCAGTGTCCACAGCGCACACCAAACTGTCCCTGCCCAGCCTCCAGCTGCCCTCATGCCACGCCACCCTCATGTCTATTTATAAGTGCGTCTGCCAGAGGAAAAGCAGGCACACACTGCAGAGGGTTGGCACGGCTAGGCAGCGACCCTCTTTAAAAGGGGCGGGGCGATAGCCCACAATGCTGTACAGAAGCAATGAGAAATATAATCCTGTGCCACCGCCACGTCATGATTTAATGAGCATTGAAACGTATAAAAATTGTTTACAAAAATTATATGACTGAGCCTTGTGGGCCTAAGAAAAATTGCCCGTTCGGCGTGATTACGTCAGGTTTCAGGAGGAGGAGCAGGAGGAGGAGGAGGAATATTATACACAGATTGATGAAGCTAAAAGGTCCCCGTTTTTGATGGTGATAGAGAACAATGCTCCCATCCGCGGGTGCAGCCTACGTATTGTTTAGGTATCGCTGCTGTCCGCTGGTGGAGAAGAGAAGTCTGGGGAAATCCAGGCTTTGTTCATCTTGATGAGTGTAAGCCTGTCGGCACTGTCGGTTGACAGGCGGGTATGCTTATCCGTGATGATTCCCCCAGCCGCACTAAACACCCTCTCTGACAAGACGCTAGCTGCAGGACAAGCAAGCACCTCCAGGGCATACAGTGCGAGTTCAGGCCACGTGTCCAGCTTCGACACCCAGTAGCTGTAGGGGGCAGAGGCGTCACGGAGGACGGTCGTGCGATCGGCTACGTACTCCCTCACCATCCTTTTACAGTGCTCCCGCCGACTCAGCCTTGACTGGGGAGCGGTGACACAGTCTTGCTGGGGAGCCAGAAAGCTGTCAAAGGCCTTGGAGAGTGTTCCCCTGCCTATGCTGTACATGCTGCCTGATCTTTGCGTCTCCCCTGCTACCTGGCCCTCGGAACTGCGCCTTCGGCTACTAGCGCTGTCGGATGGGAATTTTACCATCAGTTTGTCCGCCAGGGTCCTGTGGTATAGCATCACTCTCGAACCCCTTTCCTCTTCGGGTATGAGAGTGGAAAGGTTCTCCTTATACCGTGGGTCGAGCAGTGTGTACACCCAGTAATCCGTAGTGGCCAGAATGCGGGTAACGCGAGGGTCACAAGAAAGGCATCCTAACATGAAGTCAGCCATGTGTGCCAGGGTACCTGTACGCAACACATGGCTGTCCTCACTAGGAAGATCACTTTCAGGATCCTCCTCCTCCTCCTCAGGCCATACACGCTGAAAGGATGACAGGCAAGCAGCATGGGTACCCTCAGCAGTGGGCCAAGCTGTCTCTCCCCCCTCCTCCTCATCCTCCTCATGCTCCTCCTCCTCAACACGCTGAGATATAGACAGGAGGGTGCTCTGACTATCCAGCGACATACTGTCTTCCCCCGCCTCTGTTTCCGAGCGCAAAGCGTCTGCCTTTATGCTTTGCAGGGAACTTCTCAAGAGGCATAGCAGTGGAATGGTGACGCTAATGATTGCAGCATCGCCGCTCACCATCTGGGTAGACTCCTCAAAGTTTCCAAGGACCTGGCAGATGTCTGCCAACCAGGCCCACTCTTCTGTAAAGAATTGAGGAGGCTGACTCCCACTGCGCCGCCCATGTTGGAGTTGGTATTCCACTATAGCTCTACGCTGCTCATAGAGCCTGGCCAACATGTGGAGCGTAGAGTTCCACCGTGTGGGCACGTCGCACAGCAGTCGGTGCACTGGCAGATGAAACCGATGTTGCAGGGTGCGCAGGGTGGCAGCGTCCGTGAGGGACTTGCGGAAATGTGCGCAGAGACGGCGCACCTTTCCGAGCAGGTCTGACAAGCGTGGGTAGCTTTTCAGAAAGCGCTGAACCACCAAATTAAAGACGTGGGCCAGGCATGGCACGTGCGTGAGGCCGCCGAGCTGCAGAGCCGCCACCAGGTTACGGCCGTTGTCACACACGACCATGCCCGGTTGGAGGCTCAGCGGCGCAAGCCAGCGGTTGGTCTGCTCTGTCAGACCCTGCAGCAGTTCGTGGGCCGTGTGCCTCTTCTCTCCTAAGCTGAGTAGTTTCAGCACAGCCTGCTGACGCTTGCCCACCGCTGTGCTGCCGTGCCGCGCGACACCGACTGCTGGCGACGTGCTGCTGCTGACACATCTTGATTGCGAGACAGAGGTTGCGTAGGAGGAGGAGGAGGGTGGTTTAGTGGAGAAAGCATACACCGCCGCAGATACCACCACCGAGCTGGGGCCCGCAATTCTGGGGGTGGGTAGGACGTGAGCGGTCCCAGGCTCTGACTCTGTCCCAGCCTCCACAAAATTCACCCAATGTGCCGTCAGGGAGATATAGTGGCCCTGCCCGCCTGTGCTTGTCCACGTGTCCATTGTTAAGTGGACCTTGGCAGTAACCGCATTGGTGAGGGCGCGTACAATGTTGCGGGAGACGTGGTCGTGCAGGGCTGGGACGGCACATCGGGAAAAGTAGTGGCGACTGGGAACTGAGTAGCGCGGGGCCGCCGCCATCATACCTTTGAAAGCCTCTGTTTCCACAACCCTATACGGCAGCATCTCCAGGCTGATAAATTTGGCTATGTGCACGTTTAACGCTTGAGCGTGCGGGTGCGTGGCGGCGTACTTGCGCTTGCGCTCCAACACTTGCGCTAGCGACGGCTGGAGGGTGCGCTGAGAGACATTGGTGGATGGGGCCGAGGACAGCGGAGTTGAGGGTGTGGGTGCAGGCCAGGAGACGGTAGTGCCTGTGTCCTGAGAGGGGGGTTGGATCTCAGTGGCAGGTTGGGGCACAGGGGGAGAGGCAGCGGTGCAAACCGGAGGCGGTGAACGGCCTTCGTCCCACCTTGTGGGGTGCTTGGCCATCATATGTCTGTGCATGCTGGTGGTGGTGGCTCCCCGGCTGATCTTGGCGCGACAAAGGTTGCACACCACTGTTCGTTGGTCGTCTGCACTCTCAGTGAAAAACTGCCAGACCTTTGAGCACCTCGGCCCCTGCAGGGTGGCATGGCGCGAGGGGGCGCTTTGGGAAACAGTTGGTGGATTATTCGGTCTGGCCCTGCCTCTACCCCTGGCCACCGCACTGCCTCTTCCAATCTGCCCTGCTGCTGCACTTGCCTCCCCCTCTGAAGACCTGTCCTCAGTAGGCGTAGCAAACCAGGTGGGGTCAGTCACCTCATCGTCCTGCTGCTCTTCCTCCGAATCCTCTGTGCGCTCCTCCCTCGGACTTACTCCAATTACTACTACCTGAGTGATAGACAACTGTGTCTCATCGTCATCGTCCTCCTCACCCACTGAAAGCTCTTGAGACAGTTGTGGGAAGTCCCCAGCCTCATCCCCCGGACCCCGGGAACTTTCCAAAGGTTGGGCATCGGTCACGACAAACTCCTCCAGTGGGAGAGGATTCGGAACCATTGCTGCCCATTCTGGGCAGGGTCCCGAGAACAGTTCCTGGGAGTCTGCCTGCTCCTCAGAATGTGTCATTGTAATGGAGTGAGGAGGCTGGGAGGAAGGAGGAGCAGCAGCCAGAGGATTCAGAGTTGCAGCAGTGGACGGCGCAGAATTCTGGGTGGTCGATAGATTGCTGGATGCACTTTCTGCCATCCACGACAGGACCTGCTCACACTGCTCATTTTCTAATAAAGGTCTACCGCGTGGACCCATTAATTGTGAGATGAATGTGGGGACGCCAGAAACGTGCCTGTCTCCTAATCTGGCAGCAGTCGGCTGCGATACACCTGGATCAGGAGCTTGGCCTGTTCCCACACCCTGACTTGGGCCTCTGCGTCCTCGCCCACGTCCACGTCCTCTAGGCCTACCCCTACCCCTCAGCATGCTGTATTACCAGTAGTGCAGAAAAAGAACGCTGTAATTAAATGTGCGGCTTATTGGCCTGTGGTTGGAGGCTGACTTCGCTTACGGAACGCAGAGCAGAGGCAGGAAAGAATTTTGTGCAAGCCTGCTGTAACACTTAGCTGGCTGCGTATGAATTAGGACAACTACCCCCAGCAGAGACGCAGTACAGTCAGGACGGTCACAGGCAGCCCAAATAGATTTTTTTTCCCAATTTTTTTTGGAAAAGCCCACTGCCTATATAGACTGGATATGTCTTTCACTGTCCCAGCCTCACCACCACTACTGGCCCTGGACTATGTAAAATTACTGCAGGACGCAATGCTCTGCACGGCCGATATACAAAAAAAAATGTGCAACACTGCAAAAAGCAGCCTCCACAGTACTGCACACGGTCAGATGTGGCCCTAAGAAGGACCGTTGGGGTTCTTGAAGCCTAAAATAACTCCTAACGCTCTCCCTATAGCAGCTCCGGCATCAGCAGCACTTTCCCTGAGCTATGTCAGAATGCATCTGTGGCGAGCCGCGGGAGGGGCCGATTTATATACTCGGGTGACACCTGATCTCGCCAGCCACTCACTGCAGGGGGGTGGTATAGGGCTTGAACGTCGCAGGGGGAAGTTGTAATGCCTTCCCTGTCTTTCTATTGGCCAGAAAAGCGCGCTAACGTCTCAGAGATGAAAGTGAAAGTAACTCGAACATCGCGTGGTGCTCGCCTCTAGTAACGAGCATCTCGAACACGCTAATACTTGAACGAGTATCAAGCTCGGACGAGTACGTTCGCTCATCTCTAGCCTGAACCTCTAAGGCGCCAACCATGCCACTTATGTCTCAGAGGTTCATGTTCTTTTTTTCCTGCGGAATTGCACAGCAAATTGTGCTCTCCCGATAGACTTCTATGGGGCGTTTGGCGCGCTAATGCACACTAAAGTAAATCATGCTGCGAAATGCGCACACAAAAAAGGGAAATACAAGCGAAACCCATTGAAACCAATGGGCTCTATTCTCTTCATATTGAGTGTGCAACTTTTGCGCATGCAGAAATACATGCAAATACGCTTGTGTGAAGCAGCCCTAATTCTGTATGCGTCAGCACTGAGTTTGATACACTTGTATCCAGTCTAAGCAATCCTTTTATAGGGCTTCTTGAGACGGGTGCATGCCCAAATACACTCACCGCTATGGAGCGTATTTGCACATGAACCAGTCTGAATTTTTCACTGTCTAAACTTCATGCTATTGCGTACAGAAAAAAAAAGCAGACAGATATGGCCGGACCCATCGCTTCTCGCACGTATAAAAACTATAGAAGGAAAACGAAACCATTGAAATCAATGGCTTAGCTTCTGCATGTTTTTCGGGCGTCATTTTCACGCCCGCAAAACGTTGCGCAATCAGAGTAATTTGTTTGAGGGCTTAAAGAGATGGGCATTAGAGATGAGCGAGCCTACTCGGCCACGCCCCTTTTTCGCCTGAGCACCGCGATTTTCGAGTACTTCCGTACTCCGGTGAAAAGATTCGGGGGGGCGCCGTGGGTGAGTGGGGGGTTGCAACGGGGAGTGGGGGGGAGAGGAAGAGAGAGAGGGCGCCCCCCGAATCTTTCACCCGAGTACGGAAGTACTCGAAAATCGCGGTGCTCGATCGAGTAATTACTCGAAACGAGTATGTTCGCTCATCTCTAATGGGTGTCTTTTTGATTTCAATGTTTTTATTTTGGTTAGTTATTTTCGGGATTCTCACATATTAACAACATACAAGAAAATATAGGACTCGCCCAAGCAGGACCTATCTCCCCCCCCCCCTTTTTTTTTAATTCGCAGGCACCAGGGCGGAGTTTAAATAATCAAAAAAAAGCAAAAACCCGGTCTCATTTGCTACTACACTCCGTACTAGCGCATGCGCCAATGTTGCCAGCTAATGGTTGAGATATATTTGATTTTCTAGCGCATGAACAGACAAAAGGCGAGCCAAATTTGTGAAAGTGAATGTGTCATCAAAAATAACCTGTTGTAAATCAACTTTTTATGTTAAACATACTTTTTAAGAATTTTTGCAGTTCTTTTTTTTAAATTTTCGATGTCACACTCTATGTTATAAAAATATCCTAAGCCTAATAATATTCTGACACTTCCTGTTCTGTAGAGAAAACTTTTCAGCAGTCATTTCATTTATCAGCACAGGCAGGATTACACTAAAATGTAGCACCTGTATATAGATGACACAAGATTCGCCATTCACAATAGGGGATGGTCACAGCTCACCCCCTCCTCCTCCCTGCACAGAGCATACCCACAACACTCTCCCGTGATAGTAAACAGGTCCCCTCCTTTTCATTGTGTGAACGACCCATGATCCTGCTCCCGGGCGGCGGCTCCCGCGGCGGAGCTTCGCCGCGGGATACCGCATCGCCCGTGGACAGCCGGCCTTAATGTAACTGCAAAATTATATTAAAAACATATACTTTATTATTATACATGCAACATAAACTCATGGCTGATAACTGGATCAGTTTAAGAGAGCTTGAGCAGACATATCACACTGGATCGCCACCGTGGAGCGGGGTCACCCTTTTCAGGACGAGAGCTCCACAGCTAGGCAGGTGTAAGTGAAGGGTATTACTAGGGAAAGCATGCCAAGGACTTCTGATTTTTCTCCCTTCAATCATAACATCAGAAAAGGTCTAATTTTTGGCTAACAATTGGATTTATCCAGGTGTTTACCTGATTCTACAAATCGGGAGTTACTACTGTTGTCTTTATGTGCACTTTATTTGGAGTCTGTTTAACAGCCTTCAGTTTATGTTGTATACTGGGGGTTTATTATGTAATAATACAGAATATGTTTTTAATATAGGGATTTTTGCAGTGCTATTCCTTTGGTAGTAGTTAGTAGTCTTTATAAGCAGTACCATTTTCTGTGTGGTGATATTCCATTTAATCTTCTATAAAATGTACTGCAAAACTTCAAAATAAAGCGGAGTGAAATGGAAAAAAAATGAAAATGCACTATTTTTGGGGGCGTTTCGTTTTTATGACATTCAGAGTGCAGTGAAAATGACGTGCACTTTATTCAGTGGGTGTGTAGGATTACAGTGATACCACATTTATATAGTTTTTTTATGTTTTACTACTCTTTGAAGAGGAAAAGAAACCCTTTTTAAACCAAAAATTGCATTTTCTGTTCTCATCGATTGGGCTGTAAGCCTATTATTTTCAGGACAAGCTTTAGTTTTATAAGTGCTTAAAGGGATTTTCCCGTTAAATACTTACCCTGATGATAGGGCGGATTTGCATTGCGGAAATCGATTGCAATTTTTGTTCGCAGAGAAGAAATTCCAGCATGCTGCTATTCTGTGCAGCTTCCGTGCGGACGACTTCAATTGAAGTCTACGGAAGCCGTCCGCCACACAATCCTTCTGCAATCATCATTGCGGAAAGGTTACAGAATCCGCGTCATCAGCTAGCGACGACACGGCATAGTCTGTACTGCGCATGTGCGCTGGCGCGCCGGCTGGCACATCTGCAGCACAGATTAGGAGACGGTGGACAGGTACGCATGGGTCACCAGCTGGGCACAGGGTCGGATTCCGCTACGGGATCCCACATGCGGAAACTGACCCGGCCGTGTGCAGGCGGTTTTAGGCTAGTTTCATGTGGACGATCTTTGTTCCCGCGATTTTTAAGCATCAGCGATGCTTGTTTTTTAGAATAATCTCGCATCGCTGCGGCCCGTGATAAAATTGCGCAATTTTTCATCGCAAAAGGCAATAGGACTTTCTAATATTAAAATCGCATTCGCAATGCAAGTTTGTTACATTACCATGTGATAAAAAGAAGGCTCCATAGGGAAACATGGGAAATTTAAAAAAATCGCACATTGAGGAAGGAAACCATTGAGAATTGTTAATTTCATAATCTGCTTTTTTACTGACTATCGCATCAGGCAAAAATCGCGCGATTTTCTCACCTGTGTGAAACCACCCTAAGGCCTCCTTCATACAGGCATTGCGTTTTAACGCTGCTTACGTCTCTGCTGAAGATCGCATGAACGAAAAATAGGCATGATCAAGTCATGCCTTATTCATGATTTTTCCTCCATTTACACGGCATGCTCCTATAGCATCTATGGAGCCGTCAGCGTTTTTCAATCCAAAGATAGGGCAAGACCTATATTTTTTGGAAGCATGAAATTCTGGTCGGTGATTTCGTGCTCGCTCATGTGAATAAGGCCTAAGACTGACGTATGAAATGCTAGCTGTGCCTGTATTGCCAACCCAGGCCACTGCAATGTGGACAAAGCTGTCTACCTACAGACTGAGATTGGGCTCAATAACAACTGGTCGCTGGGGGTCCTGAGTGGCAGATAAGTAATCAAGAGTTAAGTACCAGAAAACCCCTTTAAGAGATTTTCTCATAATAGACATTGATCAGCCGAATGTACCATTAATTGGGGGTTGCTATTTTCAGGGAGGTTGCACCATCTTTTTGGCTAGGAGAAAAGAATAGTCTCCTCTAGAGAGCAGCATAGGAAGACCAACCACATCTGCAGATTATTCCGACTTTTGAAAAACCAGTAAGACTGTTCCTTTTTGCTTATTTCCTAGAATAAAGGTTGTTTAATGCAGGAGTTTGTATATTTTTTATTTGCACTTGGTACTTTCTTACACTGCTTGGTAAGCTGTGGTTTATGATCCAATTAGGCCTTCTGGATATTCTTGAATGATTTTAAAGCATACCTAACTTTTCAGATGACTTTTCAGAATATGCTGCTGTGTGTGTACATGAGAAATAACGCTATTTCTGACCATTAAATAACTTGAATCCTATATTTTCTCTCATGCACCCCTCTGCAGGGTGTGCATTTGATTCTCAATCCTCTTAAAACTGGTTGAAGGAGCCTGATACTGTGCTATGTTCTATAGACTGTACACAGAGAGCTGCAAATGCTGGTCTCTAAATGTCTACAACACACACAGACATAACATAATCATGTGGGACAGTGTACAGCAAGACTGAGCAGTAGAGATGTGATTTCTGTCGCTAAAACACAGTAAGCAGGGACTTGCTATTAGCTGCAGGCAATAACTGTGTAAAGTCTCTCCTCCCTCCACCCCTCTACATTTCAATGAGTCGGATGACTCATTCCCTTCCTCCACCTCATCTTCTGCTGTTGTGCAGTCTCTTGTCAATCATTTGACAGCAAAAGTAGGTAATGGAAAGCAAACTAAGTGGATTGGAGACCCCTAGTGGCCAGTACTTTAGAGTAATTTTTCAAAAATGTAATTTTAGGTAAACAGCAGTTTTGCTAGTTATCACATTGGCTATCACATAAGCACAAATTCTTTGAAAAGTTAGCGACCATTTAAGCATTTATTAAAACTTATGTTTTATAGCCTATACCGTCCTCTGGTGTATGTTTACTGTTTTAGGCCGGCTGCACATGGAGTGGGCGTCTACTCCCAGATTCTGCAGCAAATACCGCCCGCAGCATGCAATGGGAAAGCGCTTTTTCCTGCACACGATCGGAAATCAATTCTGATTTTCTACTGGCAGAGGAAAAATCACAGCATGCTCTATTTTTGAGTGGATTCCACTTGGATGGCATCCATTGATGTCAATGGAAGCCGTCTGACTCGCGGCCCTTCTGCAGTTAACATTGCGGAGAGGTCGCGGGATCCACGGCATCGCCTAGCAACAGCGTGGGAAAATCTGTATGTCGCGTGTCCGACGGCTCGCCAGCCATACCATTTGCAGTACAGAAGAAAGAAGAAAACGACAGATATGCAGGGGAACCGGCCAGGCACAGGGTCGGATTCCGGTGCGGGATCCCGCATCTGGAATCCAACCCGTTCATGTGCAGCCGGCCTTATAGTAGCAATGTAGCACTATTCATACAGTATGTACAATGTATATATTTATATGGGCACTATATAGTATTATTCTTGCGCTGTGTTTGTACTATTTGTATTAGCATTCTAATAAAGGAGATGGAAAAATACCGCTGCAACGCCACCTATTGGAAGGCAGCTTCCTGCAAGTCAATGTTAAGCTCCATTTAGACACAACGATTATCGCTCAAAAGATGTCTTTCGAGCAACTTTTGAGCGATAATCGTTGGGTCATTTACTGCGCAAGATGATTGCTCAAATGTTGAGCGATCACCTTGCACTCCGAGCGGAGGATGCAGAAGACAAGCAGGGTGTCCCCGCTTGTATTCTGCATCCAGCTGTTCCCTGCTCAGAGTGCCCGGCTGTTATACAGTCAAGCGCTGCGAGCGGAGGATGCGGAAGACAAGCGGGGTGTCCCCGCTTGTCTTCTGCATCCAGCTGTTCCCCGCTTGTCTTCTGCATCCAGCTGTTCCCTGCTTGTCTTCTGCATCCAGCTGTTCCCCGCTTGTCTTCTGCATCCAGCTGTTCTCTGCTCGGAGTGCCCGGCTGTTATACAGCCAAGCACTCAGAGTGGGGTATGAAGGACAAAGCTGGACCGCTCTGTTATTCATACCCAGCCTGTCATCAGGGAGCGGGATACAGCTGAAACAATAGTATCGAAACCTGCACGATGTCAGTGCAGTTACACACAACGATTATCGCTCAAAAGATGGCTTTTGAATGAATTTTGAACGATAATCGTTGTGTCTAAATGGGCCTTTAGACTCTTTATACAATCCTTGTAACAATGACTGGGAAGCCATCTCCCTTATTTGCATATTACCCAGCGGAGCATGATTAGCCTTATAAATCTCCTCACTCACCTTCTAGCGTTCCTGACCTATTAGCATTCTATGGCACTATTCATATAGCTGCTATGTGGCACTACTGAAGTTGGTATTGTGTAGAGATGTATATATCGATGTTCTGTACTATTCATATAGAAACTTTATGGCTCTATCTGTCTGGATATATACACTACCTATAGATATCAGTTATATGGACACTATGGCATTAATCCTATGAGTATTATATAGCACTGATTAAATATGTACTGTGAGCCACTATTCATGTGGCACTATCCATGTGGCTACCGTGTGGCACTATAGGAATTATTTACCGTGGCATGACTTTAATACCGCAAGGTTTGTCGCCTTATGATAATCCCAGCCGCATTAGGGGACAAAACCAAACCAATGATTTCAATAGGATTTCAGTGGTTTTGTCTTCACTATCAGGAATCGCACCCATGAAAATTGTATAATGAATACTACTTGCGGGAAAGATCAGGCAGCACCTACCTTCCCGCGGTTATTTTCAAACTCCTGCTCTCTGTCGCAGAGTTTGAAAAGCTGTCGAAGGGAAAGGTATTCCTCTCGTTCAGGCACAACTACACTCCGTGCCACCCAACGTAGCTGCGGCCCCGCTCGTCAGAATAAGCCCTAATATGGAGCATATTTACAACCGTGTGACTGAGACCTTAGTCTGACCCAAAGTGGTCATGAGCTTGTGGACTGGCATCAAAATTGACAGATCATCATGTTGAGTGCGTGGTTAATACTGTTACCTTGCAGCACTGGGGTCCCGGGCTCGGCACTAACGAAGGACAACATCTACATGGAGTTCTACAGTTGGTAGAGAAAAATAACATGGTACGGTGTTAGCTAGAAACATTTATCTGATATTAAATACTCTTGTAGCCTGTAAGAGTATTTAACATGTACCCTAGAAGTAACAGGACCTGTTTAAAATGGTAATCATTAAAGGGGTTGTCTGGGACGTTGACTATTGATGACCTATCCTCAGTATAGTTAATGATCCCCGCTGATCAGGTGATTCCCGGCTCTTCTTAGGTCCAGTTCCCAAAGCTCTCAATGTGTCATGTGGGTGATGTTGGACTTGATGGGATGTTCTAATTAAGTTCTTAAAGTCCATTTTTAATAGTATTTATTACTGACCTCGGGGCACCTGAGATTGTGAGTGACATAAAGGGCAGCTAAGTTCCTTGGGCAACTAAACTGGCCCCTTATCCCACCTCTAGGACCTGGACCTCACCTGACTGTCACAGCTACATATATGAGAGTTTGCTTGTATGTACTTGTCACTCTCCACCACTGGTGTAACTATAGGGGATGCGGTTGCACCTGAGCCCAGGAGCCTTAGGGGCCCATAAGGCCTCTCTTCCCCATATAGGGAGCCCAGTACTATGAATAAAGCATTATAGTTGGGGGCCCTGTTACAGGTTTTGCATTGCGGCCCAGGTGCTTCAAGTTACGCAACTGCGTTAAGGGGTTAAGAGAAGTTGAGGGGCCCTAAGATAAACTTTTGCACCCGGGCCCATGAGCCTTTAGCTAAGCCCCTGCTCTCCACAATATAGTATAGAGCTATAGGGACAGTTGACCAGCAACTTCCTAAGCTCTGGGTTTCAGAGGTGAGCAGTATATACTGTACACTAGCCATATAAATAGTGGCTGTCATAACAAAAAGATTTTGAGGTCCATGTCAAACTTTTGAAATTTTTTGCAAAGCAGCTGGATGGATACAGGTTGTCTGGTAGGCTACAGTGCAAACTACGTGACAAATGGAGGGGTAGGGAGGCAATTAATTCTCCTAATCTGGTTATGATTTTAACAAGTGAATGGAAAGTATTAGCCAGGGTAGAGATAGTGGGCATGAAAGAAAAAAGGGTGCACCAAACGGAAGGGAGGCTTGGAGGGGGCATGGTGGCAGTGGTGGCTCTTCATTTTCCTTCTTCCCTGATACAGGGATCCATTAAGTGGGACTCAGTGTGGCATCTCCTCTGGCACATGGTGTCCTGTAGACCTCTTGCAACTCCCTCCCTCCACAACTCTCAGCTACACAGCTTTGCACCCACCAGCCTGCAGCGACACTCCAGTACTTGCTGCGTCACTAATAGGACAATCGGACTTTAAGGGGTAGAGTTTTTAAGTAGTTTATGCCAGAAACTGGTGTATAAAAGTGGCACATTTTTGGTGTACATCATGTTTGTGCCAGAATTTATGACCTTTATGTCATTTGCCAGGATAGGCACAATACTTATTACACAGGTTGCACAGTGCAGCTGTCTTCAGGGTGATGGTTATGGTGCAATTCCTTCTCTTCTGCTTCACCCAGTCACTTGGTGCCCACTCAGTGGCCTCCTTCCATTCCCACTGACTTAGACACATTGCCCATAGCCCAGGTCACAGTCCTGACGAATTTGGCCTCTAAACTGTTGTAGGCCCTCACTTGATCACAGTCTCTATCTGACCCACTCTTCTGCACTAGTTGCCTGAGGGGAAGATGCTTGTATGCCAAACGATAGCTCGGGCAACAGCTAATCCTCCTGGGTAACTTTATCATGCTCTTGTAAATCTTGTCAACAGCCTACAAATGTCTTGGTGGGAAACTACAACCTCACCATTAGCTTGGTTACAGTTCAAGTAATACAGTACAATATGGTGTATTCAGGACAGTAACAACCTAAATGAGAGGACACGGTGTTCTGGTACCATATATATGCAGTAAGCTAGATTCTGGTACTGTATCTATGCAGTAAGCTTGGTTGTAAAATAAGAATGCTTGGTCTGGGTGAGAATGTGTGTATGTGGGTAAGTAACTGGCTCAGTGATAGAAAGAAGAGGGTGGTTATTAATGGTGCATATTCTGATGGAGTCACCATTACTAGTGGGTTGCCACAGTAAAATATCAATATTTGTAGATGATACAAAACTATGTAAAGAAATTAACACAATAGAGGACAGAAGGTGGTTGCAAGAGGATCTGGATAAGTTGAGGTCTTGGGCAGAAAAGTGGCAAATGAGGTACACTGATAAATGTAAGGTTATACACATCTTCAGAGGAAATACATGTCACCATCACACACTAAATGGGAAACCACTGGGAAACACTGATATGGAAAAGGACTTGGGGGTTTAAGGTAACTAAAAGCTTAATTGGAGCAACCAGAGTCAGGCAGCTGCTGCCAAGGCAGATAAATAATGGGGAGCAGTAAAAGAGGTCTAGGAGCACATGACGAGAACATTGTTCTTCCTCTTTACAAGTCACTGGTCAGGCCACACATGGAATATTGTGTACAGTTTTGGGCACTGGTACTCAAGAAGGACATATCAGAGTTTAAGCGGGTACAAAAGCAGGCAACTAAAGTAATAAATGGAATGGGCGGACTACAATACCCAGAGAGGTTATCAAAATTGGGATTATCTTGTTTAGAAAAAAGGCATCTGAGGGGGCACCCTAATAACTATGTATAAATATATCAGGGGACAATACAGAGATCTCTTCCATCATCTATTTACACCCAGGACTAACAGGGGGGAGCCCTCTACGTCTGGAGGAAATAATGTTTCAACACCGACATAGAAGGGGATTCTTCACTGTACGAGCAGTAAAACTGTGGAACTCCCTGCCTGAGGACATGGTGGTGGCAAATTCGATAAAAGAGTTCAAGAGGGGCCTGTTATCTATGCAGCAAGCTTAGTTCTAGTACTGTATTTATGCAGTAAGCTTGGTTTTGGTCCTTTATATATGTAATAAGCATCCTAATTACAGGATAGGGGATACATATCTGATTGGTAAGGGCTTGGGTTTTGGCTGCTGAGAAACCCCGCTGATTTCCAAAAAAGGATCTCTTTTTCCCCCCATAATAATGGAGTGGCGGAGTCAAGCCATGTCTGCTGCCACTCCATTCATCTCTATGGGACTGCCAAAGAGAAGCATAGTATAGCATTTGACTATCGCTGGTGGTCCCATCATGATGAATGGAGCAGCAGCATGCATGCTTCATTCAAATTCCTTCTCTCATGTGGAGAGATTCAACTGGGGTCTCGGGATGTAAAAAGGTCCTAGTAGTTGGGCACCCAACAATCATAAATCTATCACCTATCCTGTTGTTCTAGTGCCATATTTATGTTCTTTGCTTGGTTCTGGTGCCAAATTTATGTACGTAGCTTGGTTCTGGTGCTGTATTTATGTTATGAGCTTGGTTCTGGTGCTGTATTTCTCCGCCAGACTACAATTTGCCAGCCAGCCCCTGTCTATATGGGGTTACTGTGTGAGATGCAGACTCCTGTAGTTGTGGTCTTTTCTGACCCTGTGCCTAAGATGGTCTGAAGTGCCCTTGGTGTAACTAAGAACGTAAATAACATCCCAATTAGTTCATCTTCTTGCTGCCCAACATTGACAAGTCTATCATCCTAGTGCGTTATAGCATCCACCTCTCCATAGATAGCGGCTGACATGTAGGCACCGGACAGTTGGGGAAGAATCGTGCAGCAAATCTGCGCGATACAAAATACACATATCAAACATGCAACATAAGACACAATAAATGAAAGCATAACACAAGTGACATGGTGACACAAGCGACACAATGACAGACACACAAGGGGTAGTAAGAAGTTTCTGTAAAACGTTTTCCTAATCTCTCTCATTTATCTTAAGTGGCTGGGTTATTGCTGGGGGACCCCTCTCATGCGTGGCACTGTGTGTGCAGTGGGGGGGCTAGGCGGTTTGCCCCCCTCCCTCCCATAGGAAGCATCCAACAGCAGAAAAATCTCATTTTCCAACAAATAGTTTGTCAGAAACTGCAGGACTGGTCATAAATCAAATAGAGGGAGGAGGGGAGGGGAACGGAGAGTGAGACAGCTTGTGTGGAGACTCAGAGAGACAGGCACCCACCACCTAATACAGAGAGCGCGAGAGAAGGGGGGGAACCAGTGTGCCCATAGTCTCTCCTGCACAGGACAGCGAGGGTCACACATTGACATCAGGTCCGAGCCATAAAACATAATCCTCATCCTCACACAATTAATGTGAACAGCATTTATTCATAAAGTGACATGAGATGGTACGACATGAGAAGAGATGGGAAATAACAATTACAGCCAAGTGACAGCGCAGATCACTGCGAGCGCTCATAGCACGCTATATAATATCATATCATCGTATATTGTTCTAGACTATAATCATAGAAATGTACAGAGCTGAATTTATAATGCTATTTATCGAGTGGGTTTGTAAGGGGGTCTGCCCTTATTAATTTTAGGCCCCCACTTAAAGATGGCGTAGACATTGACATGGACTCAGCAGAATTAAAGCAACTCTACCGGTTTAAGGAAACAATTCTGTCCCAGAGAGGCAGGGGGGAATATATTACCTGTAGTTATTCTTCTCTGATGCCCCTCCAATCTACCTGTTCTGCACCCTGTTTTCGTCAGTTCAAAATGGCAGCTGCATTTTTCTAACTACCTACTGCTCTCTGATTGGCCAATGACTACCAATGAACTGAGGGCATTCGGTAGTCTAAAGATTGCATCTTCCATCTTGGATGGCGGAAAACAGGACCTGAAACCAGCAGATGAGACAGACAACAGAGAATAATAAGTGCAGGTAATGTACCCTGCATCCCCTCCTGGGACAGAATTGTGTTCTGCAACCAGAGGGTCACTTTAAACAGAATGGGTGTTTATTCACAATTAGGCAACAGGAATGGAGTTTACAGTCTTTTAGTGATAGCAACAGGCTTAATGGTTACATGTATTTACAGAGACATCTTGGTGGTTGCACATTATTATAGAGACACTCAACTTAGTGGTTGCACCTCTCTAATAGGTGGGGGATTACAGCAATACACATTCTTAACACTTCACTCTGAACTTTGCTTGCACTCCGGTGCAGTTTTACCTTAGTGCACAGTCCCTCTCTATCACAAGCATGTCAGGTGTTTTTCCAAGTGGCAGGACTCCCTTTCATCTCTGGTCTTCATTGCAGCTCAATGAACACCAGTGGGCCCAAGTATACTCACCTTAGTACACATTCTTGTTCTGGACATCTTTGTTCACAGGACTGCAAACTAACTGGTCAACATAGCTCAGGTTAGTGTCTTTTGAAGACCACCCAAGGACCCTGCGGGCAGTCGTGCACTGGCAGGTTACCTTCCAGGCATGGCTCACCTCATCTAGCTCTATCTCCAGGACTTGGTCTCACACCAGTTGCAATCTCCATGGCCACTACTTCCGCAATACAGCATGGCCAATTCTCCTACAGTTTTGGAACCTTTTTCTTTAGTGCACTGTAGCAGCACTTCTCCGTGCACTACAGGGTGGTGTGCCTTAATAGTGAAATCCATTCTCTCGCTTTCACTCTGCTTACAGAACCTTTTGGTAATTGACAAACTCCTTATATAACAAGCCCCTAGTCATGGGGTTGTCCAGCGCAATCTTAGTCCATCCGCATGTGTCATCAATTACCCAGCCAGGATACTTACGTAACACCTTGAGGGTACCTTCCCACAGGGTGGAAATGCTGTGAAATTTGGCACAGCATTTCCTCATCCAAAACAAAGATAAAATCCGCACAATTGTTGCGGATTTTGACTCGTCAACAGCTACATATCCACAGCTGATTTCAAAAGATCTCACCTCCGAAGTCTTCATGCTGTCAGCGCATCCTGGCACACGGCAGCCTGTAGTGAGCACCGTGTCACTGGTCAGGTGATGGTACTTCACAGGAGCACTATATCATTTGATGGTGTAGAATTTGACTTTTCTGCTGCGGAAATGTTACAACTTTTCCATCCCATGTGTCAAACCCAAGACCTATGGGTCGAATGCGTCCCGCCTCGTCACTTTATGTGGCCTGCAAGGTTCGGACACAGAAGAGCCTCTTCTGGATGGGAGGGCCCTGAGTTGTGTCAGGAAGCCTCTCTAGCGCACTATGAACTCATTTGCGGGCTGCCGCTGGGTACTGGGATCACGGCCACCAACAGATTTTGAGGCGGCCTGTACATCCCAGCTAGTCCTCGCTACCATTGTGCAGAGGGCAGTCTGTTTCAGCCTGCCTGTCCATATCCTGTTAGCCTCCTGCATGGACCGTAGAGGACATTGTGTTATACTGCCACTTTTTTTTTGGGAACCTTTTACCAGATTCTGCTAATTCCTATAATTTTTCCTTTCCCCTGACTACCTGGCAGTTTAGAATCAAGTGTCTGTGTTTGGGGACTTGTGCCCCTAATTTTTTCTGAACTAGAACCTAGCTCTGACCCGTCTGTTCTCCCCTACACATACAGTCTTACAATTACAAACATACTTTTAAGGCAGCCATAATGCTGATGTGGCCCTCAATAAGAATGAGTTTGACACCCCTACTGTATAGAATGACAGTGTACAACTAGAACTGGGGACTACGAGCTTCAGATGATATGTTGATCCATATAGACCAACAATCAATGGGTCTTGAAGCTTTGGCCATGGACATCAATTATGATATACATGCATAAATACTCCCATATTATCCTGATTAATGAAAAATGACCAATTGTCCTATAAACACAATGATTATCTGTAAATATACGACTCCAAACTATCTGCTATATGTTAATATATATACCCATAATGAACACATAATGGTAATGGTCAAAGATAATCAAGTTCCACCCTCAATTTATACAGAATATGCATATCTGTTTTAATTGCACCATCCTCTTTGTTGCTACCATTGTACATACAGAACATATCATTAATAAATTCTAAAAGGCTGTATGTCAAACTCTCATATCCAGACTCTTTCCAAAGTCAGCAACAAATCGGGTTGTCTTCTGCTGGACTTTTGGGGCTCATTTTGGTCAGAACCTGGACCCACCAGAGAATTCTTTAGTACGCTGTTGAGTCAATCTGACCTTGCCTTCTCATAGATTCTATTATAGCGTGGGGACTGCAGTTTGAGAATCCTTCCATTGGTTGAAGTCAAGCCATGTCCAGCTTAGCTCTTGTCACTGGATGGTTGGAGATGTCCAATGATTTCAATTAGGAATTTATCCTTGGTCCTCAGCAGAACACAGTTGAGCAGAGAAGACAGAGACTGTTGGAGATCAACTTGCAATGTAAGAAGCACATCAAATTCTTTATTGGTATAGTTCTAAATATGTAATAGGAAAGTTGTGTGTATCACAATGGTGTGAGCTAATAAAAAGTTGAAAAAGTTTTTCTTTGGGTTACTGATCCATCACGTTGACTTGAAGGCCAATGGAAATTACTGTTGAATGCAAAATACAATAATTCCAACATAAAATATAATACTGTTTCTAATTCTGAAGAGCATTGTTGTGTGACTTCTCAGTGTTGGCGTCAGCAGTTTCCAAAAACACTCCAGGGCTATGGAAGGTGGCTGCTGATTAAATGGAATATTACTTTCTACTATGTTTCCTTCCATATAAATCATTTAATCTAGAAGTGTTGACGGGTTGGAGGTCTCCAGAAGTGGTGTCCTGTTGAAGAACACAAAACACATATGATAATGTCATGGATATAAAATGCTCCCATTCGCTGATGGCAAGAAGCGATCCTGAAAATGGTGAGGAAGTGAACATAATAGAAACATATTTCTATTTAAGTAGACTTTGCTTCTCTTCCTACGACTTTATCCTTTACCTTCTATCTTAGGTCTTTATGCAAGCATTCTGCCCTTGACCTTCGTCTTCATCATCATTTGTGTGGATATTTGTTCCTATAATCATAGCTAGTACTAGATCCTTACAACTTTGGCTAAGTCACATTATCAACCTTTATGCCTAGAACCATAAATGATGGGTAGAGAAATTCAGCTGAAACTTTCTGCATGCCGCACTACATATTAAATATGGTACCCCTAAAGCCATCCTAAGGGATCATTACACTACGAATGATGACATCAAGGTAAGAGGACAATGAATAGTCAATCAGCAGGATGACTCTAGAGACACATTCAACTGGAGGTCCACCACTAGGTATCATCACATGTGTAGGACAAAGGGGTGGCATGTGGGTATCACCAATTGCAAAGCCCATGGGGTTTGTATTAATACTCACTATGACCCTTACAAGTACAGAGGAAAAAGTTTTACACAAACTTAGCACTTTTTTAGGTTATTGCTATACATCAACCTTGGCTACAACAGGATTAGCGGGGGCCACAGATTGCAGTATAGCCCTGTGATCTGGCAGTATCATAGAAGTCAAGACAGGTTGCAGTGGGACTCACAACCTGCAGATTGCAATAAATCCAGCACTGCGACTCACATTGACTTCTTTGAGGTTGCCAGATTGCAGGGCTACACTGCTTTTTTTTTGTCAAATAACCCTTGTCATAGTTAACATCACCATGTGACCTTAGGCTTAACAGACATTTCTTTGGCTCTGTTTGTAGCATTGTGCTTTAGAAGTTAGCACATTGGAAAATAGAATATCTGTAATCCCTTTCTGTTAGAAGAGTCCTCCAAAAAAAGTTGACAAGAAGGTCTTCCACTGCTGGGAGTGGTCATCTGTGATCTCCAAGACAGTAAGCAACAAGCCTACGATTCCCATGCAACACTCCCACATACAAAATGATGTATTACATTGTGTATTGAAATGAGTGGTCTGTCTGCGTAATATACAGATGTGTTGGGTCCTCCAGCCAGAAAGAAGTTATCGGTCCAGCAAGAGGGATGTTCTTGACAGCTGCTCTCCACTCTAAGTAATCGATAGGTGGTTTTGGTGGGGGACTTCCCTTTTTGAAAGTGACTTTTCTAAACCAGACCATGGTGGAAATTCACTAAGCCCGACATTTCCTGCGCCAGACTTAGTGAGATTTCCAGTGCATGGTGCTCTGAATACATGAAGAGGCTCACGACCACTCCGATGAACCCTACTCACTTTTCAGAAAAGTCTCAACATTTTTGTGCAAGCAAGGCACGCAAAAATGTGCTATTTTGCTGCGTAGATTAGTTAATAAATGTCCTCCCATCTTTTTACACAACAAAGAGTAGCGCGAAGCACCTGTGACAACGCATGTAAAAACATACAAGCAATGAAGCATTAGTAGAGAGTCTTGTACATATAGAGAATTACGTCCACCATTGCCTGTGGTTTCCATAGTTGCGCAACGCATAACTTTTTTATTACATAGACGTTAAATCGTGCAGTGCATCATTTAAGCCCAAGCCAGACGACACGAAGCTTAATGCCGCAGTAGTCACATTGCAATTTTGCTAAACTAAGAAATGCGTTGAGTCCCGCCGCATATTGTCACAGTCAAGTCACATTAAGGTTGTCCCTGCAATGTAGCCGTGGCCTTAATTTGCAAATGTAACTTCCTTTTCTTTTGTTCTGTCCGCACTTATCATTATAACTACCCTCTTCTTATATTCCTGATCTACAAGTTATTTGCACCCACTGAGCCTTTACAGGTTGTCCCCCAGGCATTGACTTGAAATTACAACCTCCTTGATGTTAAAGAGCACTCCTAGTGGTGAGACGGGGGAGAGACAAGCCACCAGCTGTGGGAGAGAGAAAGGAGCCTGAGAACTAGGAGGAGGCGCACAGCTCAGCTGAGGAGTCAGGATTTAATTCAATGCATCATTAACTAGTCCTCTGTATGCACTGTCCCCGATATATCATCCATGCTCAGTAAACAGCCGCCTGACACTGCATTAGCCTGGAAATGAATTCTCACTTTTATAGGGAAATTGCAAATCCGCCAAGAAGAAAAAAAAAAAAAGGAGAAGAGCGAAGGAGAATAAGAAGGGATAGATAAGGAAAGCCCGAGAAAGAGAGAGAGGAGCTAGAGAGAGTGAAAGAGATGTAAGGAGAAGGGTGCAGGGGGGGCTAAATAGAGAGGTGAGAGACTGCAAATTGCTACAGAGCTGAAGGTGGTATAGTAAGTGACAGAGTGAGGAACAAGGACTCTGCGAAAGGGAGAGACGGGCAGCGAGAGTGGAGAGAGAGGGAAAAATGGGAAGGCAATTATCGAAATCATTAGGCGTGGAGTTTCTCCTCCGCGCGCCACAACACTTAATGTTTAACTCTTTATTAACTTTAAAATGCTCCGTATAAAGGTTTTCCCACATAAAACTTTTAGAAATACTCAAAGACCAACACAGCCATAATATTCTGCACTTATATTAACGATACACTATATTATAATGGTACCAACAGAAGTAAATATATTTTTATATCTGTACGTCTACAAGGCCAGAGCAGGAGCAGAATACTATGATACCATACATCAGCTATAGCTCCAGTAACACCGGGTTGTACTTGGCTGTAAATAGCTTTGTTCAAGTGGGGTGCACACTATCCTACCAGAAGTAGCTGGACAGCCGAGCAAGAATCAAAAGTAGTATTTATTTCCATATGTTAATACTTAGTGGGGCTCCTCTGGCCCTAATGACTTTGGATGCTCCCCTTGGCATCATTTCTATTTACGTCAGATACACTTCAGCTGGTATTTCCTTCCATTCATCCTGCAAATATTTGGTTATTTTTCTCAAAGAAGATGGATGCTCTTCATATTTCCTGACCCAGTGTTCTAGTTCATCCAAAGATGTTCAGTTGGGTTCAGGTCCGGACTTAGTATGGGACGGTCCAATCGTGGAGCATCCATATCCCTAATATAAAACAGTGTTGGATGTGTAACAAGGCGTGTTGTCTTGTCGGAAGTATTGTTGACCATTTCTAGAGTATTTCCATTTTGTCGGTGGCACATTATTGTCTAGAATGTCAAGATACACTCCATATTTATGGTTCTTACCACTACAACCAAAAGACTGAGACCATGCCATGTTGAACATCCACAGACCAAAATATAAGCTCCGTCATACTTAACTGTTGGCACAACACACTCAGGCAAAAGATGGAGTAGCGCGATTCATTACTCCATATAATGTTTTTCTGTTGCTCAACTGTCCAACGATGACACTTCTTGGACCATCGTACATGGGCCGGTACATCTTCTTTGAGAGAACTCACAAGATGTTTGCAGGATGAATGGGGAAAAATACCAGTTGAAGTGTATCAAGTGTTAGTAGAAAGTATACCATAGAGCGTATCCAACGTCATTGAGAACAAAGAAGGCTGCACTAAGTATTAACATATGGAAATAAATACTATTTTTGATTCTTGCTCAGGTGTCCAATTACTTTTGGTAGGATAGTGTACATGAGTGAAAAAAACACTTTTAGGCTGGGTTCACACATGGCGTAATTGCCACAGAATGTCTGTGCAGACTTTCTGCACGGACATTCCACCCGCGGCTTTTTATCCTGGGATAGCCAGCAAAGTGGACGAGATTTGTAAAATTCTCGTCCATACGCTGTGGCTGATCCTTTGCGGCAAAGCTGCGCTGAAATTGACATGCCACGCGGAATTCAAAGCCGCGGCATGTCAATTCGTCCCCGTTTCCGCGGCGGCCGCTCTCCTCTCTGCGGTGAAAGGCCGCAGGTTTTGAAGCTGCATTTTTCTCCCGTGGAAATCTCGCTGTATTCCCGTGCGGTCATTCCGCAAGATTTCTGCGGGATTTCGGTCCCATGTGAACCCAGCCTCAATCCCATAGGACAACTATTAGTCCGGGAGGGAAATTCCTTGACAGGCATGGGACGGTAAGCAAAGTCACTTGTGTAAAGTTGCAGTTGTTCTTATTTGAAGAACTTGTGACGAAATTTGCATTGAAATCCCCCTTACAAGGAATATGTGAGCGAAAAACTCATGAATAATAAGCACTCTGTGTAAAAGTTCTCAAACAACTGTCTTTCGTAACTTTCAGCAACTTTTCTGAGTGATTACCTGAGTGATGATAGGTGCTCAGTGTAAGGCTTCATTCCCACAAGCGCATATACGCCGAGTTTTCGCGCTCGGGCGTATATACGCTACCCATGTGAAGCATTGGTTCCCAATGCATTCATTCACATAGGCGATTATACGGCGCGTAAATACATCAGCACCGTGAAAGATGGAACATAAGCGGACGAAATACGTCTGGCATATATACGGTGCCCAAAAAGATAGTTCTGGAACTATCTTTTGGCCAATATACGCCGGCGGGTCCTATAGATTCCTATGGGAGCAGGGAAAAAGAAGGGAGTGGAAGGCATTTTTGCAGCATCCAACACTGCGAATAGCTTACAGGTGTCTATATAGGCACTGGAAGGTATCATGAGGATTTTGTCAGAGCTAGGGTTTTCCGGTGTTCAGCGTATTTTTTTGCTAAACACACGGTCATGTGAATGGTCGAGAAAATTGCTTGCCGTGATTGCCTATTCAGGCGCTTATACAGAGCAGGCATGAAAACGCAAAAACGCCATCACCGTATATCCGCTTGTGTGAAAGAACCCTAAAGGTACCTTTGCATGGGGTCACCTGCACTCAGACCTGAATTTTGCAATGGAGTTAAGAGGGTTGAGATTAGAAAATATAATCAGCTTTTTGGTCCCCCAGAATCTGCACCATTCTTGTCCACAGGCTGTGCCTGGTATTACCGCTCAGCCCTATCCAGTAAATGCTAAGCTGCAATACTAGATATAGCCATTGGACAAAAGTGGTGCTGTTTCTGAGGGGAAAAAACTGATGATGTTTTCTTTAAACTGTAACACATGCTTTGGACAATGACGGTGATCATTGCTTTATGGATTGAGCAGAAATGCTCAAAGGCAGAGCCCATCAAAGCTAAAGGTCCCTCCATGTACCAAACAGCAGGACTCCTTTATTGATGGGTCCTCCAGTATATGGACCCTCTAATGTGAAGAATAGTTTATTTTTTTATGCTTCTCTGTACTCCATTCCATTGAAAGGAAAAAGTAAGGTGTTACCTGATGTCATCCCTCCTTCAATGCAGTCAGGTGTCACTTCTGACACATTGTGATGCTGGGACAAAGGGACATTTTATAGTATCTGCTAATTAGTGAGATCTAATTAGTGATAGGACATTCTTTTAGTGGGTTCTAGAAAATGTGTGTTCAACAGATAAGAGATTGGCAGGGCAGATAGTAATGGAGAACTACTTTAGGAGTTCAAACATATAATTCATCAACGCTGGAAGATATGATAGATAGATAGATAGATAGATAGATAGATAGATAGATAGATAGATAGATAGATAGATAGATAGATAGATAGATAGATAGATAGATAGATAGATAGATAGATAGATAGATCTCCCTGACCTCTGGCGCTTTCCCCTCCTTATTCAAACACTCCATCCTATCCCCTCTGCTAAAGAAACCGACCCCGACCCGACTAATGCTGACAACTACCGACCCATCTCAAATCTCCCCTTCATCTCCAAACTACTTGAACACCTGGTCTACTCCCACCTCACACACTTTCTCTCTGAAAACTCTCCCCTCGACCCCCTACAGACCAGCTTTCACCCCTTTCATTCAACTGAAACCGCCCTCACAGAAGTATCAAACAACCTCTTGATGGCCAAATCCAGGGGCGACTACTCCCTACTAATCCTCCTTGATCTCTCCGCAGCATTCAACACTGTTGACCATGACCTCCTCCTCCCAATGCTTCACTCCATCGGCCTAAAGGACACTGCTTTCCTCTGGTTCTCCTCCTACCTCTCTGACTGCTCAGTCAGCGCCTGATTCGCTCGCTTCACATCCTCCCTGCTTCCCCTCACTATCGGGGTCCCCCAGGGTTTGGTCCTTGGTCCCCTCCTCAGCTCTATGTACACAGCCCCTCTTAGTCAAACCATCTGCAGATTTGGCCTCCAATACCACCTCTACACTGATGACACCCAGCTATACACCTCTTCCCGTGATATCTCTGCACCCTTCCTCCAAAATATCACCGACTGCCTGTCTGCTGTTTCAAATACCATGTCCTCCCTTTTTCTCAGACTTAACCTCTCAAAAACTGACCTCCTTGTCTTTCCACCCTCTGCCAGCCAACTTCCTCCCAATATCTCCATCTCAGTATCTGGTACCATCATAATTGCACACCCGCTGCCTTGGGGTACCACTAGACTTTGACCTCTCCTTTACCCCCCACATCCAATCTTTGGCACCGTGCCACAGTACATCATCTCCCTCCTATCCGTACACGACCCAGCTTGCACACTCCGATCCGCTAACAGACTCAGACTAAGCACCCCTCTTACCTGAACCTCACACTCCTGCCTTTTGGACCTCTCCAGAGCAGCACCGATCCTCTGGAACGCACTACCCAAAAACATCCAGACAATCCCCGACGTACGGAGCTTCAGACGTGCCCTGAAAATGCATATCAAATCTTCTGAACTAATCCCCCCTCCTCACCCCCAAAACATGCCCCTCCCACTGCACACCTGGACTATGGGCTATCTATAACACCCCACATTTCTCCACTTTGCCTACCATGTACATCTCCTGCTCCTGTACTCCTGCATCACCCTCTCCAATTTGTGTATAAGCTTCCCCACCCCCTTATTCCTAATTGACCACTACCTGTTATTGTTGTACCGTCTGTGGTTCCCCTGTTTTGTAAGTCCTGCAGAATAAGTTGGCGCTATACAAATAACGATTATTATTATATATTATTACAACTGCAGTAATACATCATGGCAGTAATTCCACTAGGTGTTATAATCGCTCAGCAGGAATATTGGCCCATGCGGACAAGAAGCTTCTCGCAGTTGCTACAAATTAGCAGGTCCCGACATTCTCTGAACAGCCTATTCTATCTCGTCCCAGAGACGCTCTATAGGATTAAGATTTTTGGAGTGTGAAGGCCAGGGAAGCAAGGCAAACTCACTGCCATGTTCAATCCATGCCTATAGGTCTCTTGTGGCATGGTGCATTATTCTGCTGAATGTGTGCAGCTGTTTGGCAGAAGGGATAAACTTGATTGGCCACAATGCTTAGGTAAGGGTACTTTTACACGGACCAACTATCAGCCAAAAAAAAAAGACGCTTGAATGAGCAATTTTGACCTAAAGTAGTCCTGTGTAAATGTAGGACCCGGCAGGGTGCTGAGCTAGAAATCACTCATTAGTTGCTGGTCACTTCATTTAAGCTCACTGAAACAAAGCGACTAGATAGAGACTTCTCAGTAAATATAAAGAAGCAGCCTGTTCACAGTGAATGGAGGAGGGCGGCTGGAAGAGATTTCGCTTCCATTCAATGAACGACTATCGCTCCAGTGTGAAGGCAGAGGAGTGATAGTGCTCCCACCTAAGCCCTACTGTCCAAATGCCTATTCAAGGGTATCAGAAGACCCAAGGTGTGTCAAGAAAATGGCCTGCACACCAGTAATAATAATATAGTAATAATAATCTTTATTTGTATAGTGCCAAGTTATTCCGCAGCGCTGAACCATTTGGGCTCTTTCACACGAGGGACCTACGCTCGCTCAGATTCAGTGCCTCAAAAAAAAACGCGGCTAACTGCACACCAAACACTTGCGAATAGACAAATTTAGTGCGCACAAGTCCCGAGCTTTATTAGCACTAAAATCATGCATTCACACAACTGGGAGCTGCGTGATGCAGAAAAACAGCACTGCTGTTCAGGAGTTCGGGGGCGAGAGAGATAGAGAGAGAGATCACAGCAGCAGCCCAAAGTCCTGAACAGCAAGTTTTAAATATCCCACTGTAAGTTCCTATTAGTACCCGCAGGGCTAGTGGGGACTCCTTGAGGGAATTCCCCATAGCAGGGAGGGAGGGGGCAGGGCTAGAGATGTGCTCCACTCCCTTTCTTTGCTATGGGGAAATCTCTCGGAGAGTCCCCTCTAGCTCCGCCCTCTCTCTTCTGCTATGGGGGATTTCCTCAGGGAGTTTCTTCCAGACCTGCTCTCTCTCTCCCAGCTAGCCCCACCCCCTGTTTTTATCCCTGCCCTTCTCTCCCTGCTATGAGGGATTCCCTTGAGAAGTCCTCACTAGCCCCGCTCTCTCTCTCCCCGATGTGGGAAAATTCCCCTGTAGCGGGGAGAGAAGGGTTACCCTGCAGGATGTAATTACACTGACTGTCATTATGCCTTTTAGCTTGTAAACTACCCATTAACGTCAGTGCCAATAATGGGTAGTTTAAGGCCTAAAAGGCCTAATGACAGTCAGTGTAATTACCTCCTGCAGGGTAACCCTTCTCTCCCCGCTACAGTTGAATCCCTCGCTCTTCCTTTGCCAGCCGGCTCACATAGTCTCCCAGAGGAGTCTATGGAAATTCCTGCACCCAGCGCACCAAAGATAGGTCGGGCCCCATCGTTTCATGCAGCAGGGATCTGGAGCTGCTAAATTTCAATCGCTGATGTCCTTTTCTTTGGCGGAGCGCTTTTTGTGTGCAGCTAAACTTCCTCCGTCTACATGTTTCCATAGGAAACCATTGGTTCTAATAGCTGCATTTTTTGGGCGCGCCTACATCGCATCAAAATGACGTTTGTGTGAAAGAGCCCTCAGGGTGGCTTTACATGCGACAACTCTGGGCCCAAAAAAATTGTTTCAGCAATAGTTGTCCCATGTAAACACAGAATCTGACAGAGTACTGATTGAGAAATCACTCAGTAGTCACTAGTCACTCTATTTCAGCTCAGTGTGAATAGGCAGTTGTGCATCGGGCGGTTGGGCAGTTGTGCCTCCCTTCACTGAACAACTCCCGCTCTTGTGTGAATGTCTTTGGACAACTGTCCAGCGCTTATGAGCCCAACACTTGTCCTGTGTAAACCCACCCATACTCCACCTCCACCAGCCTGAACTATTGACACTTAACAGAAAGGGTTCACCGGTTCATGCTGCTTGCGGCAAATTCTGACCCTCTTACCAGCATGGTGCAACAGAAATCTGGATTCATCTGACAGGTGATGTTTTTCCACTGCTAAGTCATACATTTTTTGTACTCTTTTACCCACTGACTCCAGTGAGTCTTTCTCTTTTTGACTTTCTCTTTTGTCTTAGACAGCAATGGCGCTGGAACTGGTCATCTGCTGTTATAGCCCATCCCTGCTAAGGAATGATCGGTTGTGTGTTTGGACAAGTTAGTCGCCTGCAATTTTCTTGATTGTGCAGTGAACGATTTTTGACATCCTCCTCTGACCCCTTTTGTCCTTGAGTTCTTGACAGGATCCCCTTTTGTTGGATGTTTTTCCTTGATCACATAATTTCTGTTACACAAGGAAACTCCACAAGGTTGGCAGTGTATGAAATCCTGGCCCTAGCTAGTCTAGCACCGATGACCAGACATCATTGGAAGTTGCTCAGATCGCAGGAGTTTCCATTCTAATCCAGATTCACACTGAAACTGATCCACAGAACACTTAGTCACTTGATTTTATGTTGCCCTCTGGGGTCAGAGGGCTATTTTCCATACAGGGAAGGTGCAATTGTGAAATCATGTGTGTGTATAATAAAGAACAGACTAAGTAGACCTCTTTTTTACGCCCACAGTATTTTACATTTCTATGCCCATAGACATGTCTGCCAAGACCTGACAACAATCACATGTCTGTGGTGCACATCAAGCATCCCTGGCCCTTCATCCTCTAGGGAAACAGTTCAATTGACTGGGTTGGATTGTTTTTTCCTTGCTAATTCCTATATTTTTCCAACCAGCATATGGGGTACAGAAGACATCTTGAAGCCATTTATTAACACACAGGACTTATGTGTTAATAAATATATCCTTCTGGTAAATGGGGTATTCTTTAGGGGAATAGACCTATTTATAAATTAATATGAAGAACATCATAAATTATATACTATTGGGATACTGTGTATTTCTATGTACCAGCAATCTCTCTGAAAAAGGTACAGTATAAGCATTCTTCTCTATAGTGAGGAAAAAGTACATACTGCTGATAGTGTCACTGCTCTTACAGTAAAGAACCCCCTTCTATGTCGGTGTAAAAAACCTTCTTTCCTCTAGACGTAGAGGGCGCCCCCTACAGTCACAGTCCTGGGTATAAATAGATGATGGGAGATGATGTATTGTCCCCTGATATATTTATACATAGTTGTTAGGTCGCCCCTCATTCGTCTTTTTTTCTAAACTAAATAATCCCAATTTTAATAACCTCTCTGGGTATTGTAGTCCGCCCATTCCATCTATTACTTTAGTTGCTCCATTTGTGAATGTGCTGCGTGTTAATGGACCAAAATCTGCATATGCCCGTATGAATGAGCTCTTAAGCAGTGTTCTTTTTGAATATCGACACCACATTTGCTAAGCGCCAATCCAGTGGAAAAGACCCCATCACTATAGAGTCCTGAAATATAAGAAACAATGGTCCATCACATCACTTAATTCCCTTAGAACCCGGGGGTGTATGCCATTGGGATGGGGCAATTTGCCTATTTTAAGCTTTTTAGGGATGCTCCGCACTTATTCCTGTGTTAAGGCCCATTTAGATGGGACGAATGTCAGGCAAACGATGCCCGACACTCGTCCCTGCACATACTAGCTCTGGTGCTGCTGCAATGGAACTAGTATCGCTGGCTCACAGAGCAGATAGTAGGGGGCTGGGAGGCTGGGGGAGATTTCACTCCTCTCTCTCCCCCGCCCCTCTCCATTGACTTCACATAGCGGCTGTTCAATACTGAATGGCTGCTATTTACACTGAACGCTCATTGTTGAGCTCATCGTCCATCGTTTATGCTGCATACATGATGGACGATGAGCTGAACTATGAGAGTTCAGTTTAAATAGTAGCCGTTCAGTATTGAACAGCTGCTATGTGAAGTCAATGGAGCGGGGCGGGGGAGAGAGAGGAGTGAAATCTCCCCCAGCCTCCCAGCCCCCTACTATCCGCTCTGTGAGTGAACCAGTGATACTAGCTCCCGTGCAACAGCACAGGAGCGAGTGTATGCGGGGACAAGTATCAGGAATCGTTGCCTGACATTCATCCCATCTAAATGGGCCATTAGACTGGTGAGATTTAATGGAGAGTTTACTTTATCATTCTGAATTGCACATAACATTTAATTTTCCTTTGTGTATACACTGGAGAAAAAATTTAACAGATTTTCTTTCTCTCCATCACCCTCTACAATTCTTCTCTCATTACTCTTTAAAGGGCCAACACCTTCAGTATTAATCCTTTTACTATTTATATAGTTGAAGAACAGTTTAGGGTTAGTTTTACTCTCCTTGGCAATGAGTCTCTCTGTCTCCACCTTTGCTACATTTATTTGCTCTTTATGTAAATTATTTTTTCCTTATAGCTTTTTTAGCGCTTCTTCGCTGCCTTCTTGTTTTATTAGTTTAAACACTTTCTTTTTGCTGTTTATTGCCCCCTTTATATATTTATTCAGCCACATTGGTTTTCTCATATTGCTAAGCCTTTTATCCTACCTTTATTTCCATTGGGCAACCCTGACTATTGTGCCTGGGTCCACAATTGGATCTTCGAGTACTCTGGTGGGCCAGTCTGACCCCGCCGAGTGTCTGACATTAAGATGATGTCCTTGTTCCTCTCCAGATGTTCATCTTTTCATGTCCAGCCAAAGGCTATAGCTCTGATATCAGTGAAGCGATAAACCACTTCCATATCATAGAGCAGCTGAATACAACCAGAACAGCAACTACACCCATCAAATTCATAGCATAAGTGGTTTAGTAATTCCATGTCAGGGCAGGAGACTGGCACCCTGAGGCAACAAGGTGACAAGTGACAACATTCCTTTCCTACAGACAGGTGCGGTCATTTGCATTGTGAATTTCCTTGCTTCCTCTCAGAAGGATGTAGGAGAATGATATTATACACAATGGGTATTTTGTAGCAGTCAGGAATGTTATTGTGCAGAATTGTGACTTCTACAAACCTTTCTGTCACTTTGTCACCTGCACATCAGCGTGCAGTAAAGATGGAAATAGTTCCAATTTTCATAAATCATATTTCTTAATAATAATAATCTTTATTTATACAGTGCCAACATATTCCGCAGCGCTTACAAGACAGATACAAAATCACGGTTACATCTAGTAATCAATTGATGGAGACAGTAGGGGTGAGGGTCCTGCTCTAACGAGCTTACATACTACTGGGGTGATACAGAAGGTAAAGGGGCTGGAGATGTGCACGGTATGGCGAGGTGGAGAGTGAGGGATGCTATACACAAAGACAATGGTCAAACTTAGGCTGTATAGTGGCCAAATCGGTATGACTGAAGGGGGGCGGTTGACGGCAGCTAGCATTGATTGCAGTCTGTAGGGCAGGGAGCATGTTATCAGGCGGAGTACAGAGGGGTTTGGTTTAGGGGATATGGTATGTCTCCCTGAATAGGTGTGTTTTTAGAGCACGCCTGAAGTTTTGTGTGTCTGGGATTGCTCAAATAGTTTTGTGGTAGCGCGGCCCAGAGGACTGGTGCTGCTCTGGAGAAGTCTTGCAGGTGGGAATGAGAGGTTTGAGTTAAAGGGGCGCTTAATCTGATTTTGTTAGGGGAGCGGTGGACGCGGGCTGGGTTGTGAATTGAGATGAAGGAATAAATGTAGGATGGCATATGGGGTGCTCTTTTCCATATCATCACACAGGCATGAGACAGATGTAGACTGGGAGCAATCACACCTCTTAGACATGCTGCATCTTCCTAAACCGTAGCTGCGGCGGCAGCAGACGCGGTTTCAACCGGATTTACCGCAGCAGATTAGCCGTCCCGTGTGGACGAGATTTCTGAGAAATCTCATCCACATGGCTGGCTAATCCCGAGATTAGCGGCTGTGGGCGGATTTGCCGCGGGCGGATCTGCTGCGGCAAAACCGCGGCAAATCCGGTTGAAACCGCGGCTGCGGCGGCCGCAGCCACAGTTTCAAAAGATGCAGCATGTCTATTTACCTTTCCTTTTTTGTTTATTTACGTCGCGGCCGCGCTCTCCTCTATGGGAGCGCCGGCCGCAACGGAAAAGCATGCGGCCGAGCCGCTTCAAAGCCGCCGCGGCTTACACTGCGGCGGTTCTCCCGGCGGAAATCTCGCGTTTTTTGCTGCGGCCAAACCGCGAGATTTCCGACGGGAATCCGCCCTGTGTGAACCCAGCCTTAGGTCTGCATGGCCCGATGATCTTCTTCTGCTTCTTGAGGAGCTACATGAATCACCCATTTTCTGACTCTGTCTTCTATGTTCTGAAGCTGTCCACTCATTGGCACCCACATAGCACAGTCATTTAATTCTGTTACTGTAGTTATATTATGAGCTTGATTTTGGGCTTCTATTTATGTAATGAGCTTTGTTCTGCTATTGTATTTATGTTATGAGCTTGGTTCTGGTGCTGCATTTATGTACTGAGCTTGGTGCTGTATTTGTTATGAGTGTCTACAACCATGACCATCCCCAGCCACTCCGGCCGTTGGACTTTGGCACTCACCAACCTGCGATACTCGTGGCATGTCTTTCCTGCTACGCATCTGGGACTTGGTGACTGCAACTCATCTTAAAACTGATACATACGTGGAAATTGCAAAACATCTTCTGGAAGTTGCAAATGGCGGTGGGTAATGGTATCAATGTTGTGGCTTGCATGTAACTCTTCTATTTTTTATCATTATGCTATATCTTGAGTGTCATACATTGTTGTTATATCTTATGGGTTTGAATACCCCTTTAAACTACAGTGGGCATATTGGAAGTCAGCTGATCGCCACAAATTCCGCTTCTTTGATCCCCGGTGATCAAGTGTTATCACTAGATCTTCTGAGTTCAGAGCCCTCTTTTATAAGAAGAAGAATGGAAGTGGGTAGAGCAAACCCAAAGGAATATCAAAGGCTTGAGACTCGGGTGTATACCCAGGACTCAAGCAGCCTTGAAAAGGCTTACAGAAAGGTGGAGGTGCTGCCAACCAGGTAACCTACCAATGGTGGGTAGACTAGATATGTGAAAAACAAAAGCTGGTGCTCTGGTGCAACTCTCCAGTAAAAGTTGTGAGGCAGCAGGATGAAATTTCCAACTTCTCTTTTATTCAGTGAATTAAAAGCCAGCTAAAAAGATACGTTTTTCGGGATGAACCCCTTCATCAGCCGCCTCAAAAAAATCATGGATTCATGTATTTTTTCCAATAAGTTCCCTATTTTTATGTACGATGCAGGAATTTGTGGACGGTTGTCAACCCTCTAGTGAAGGGGATTACTTTACACTACAATGACATCTTTTAACAGTCAGACAACTGGCTGAATGTTGTGACATCATTGTCTTTGCATGATGACATCACTGCTTCCAATTTAAAGAACCAGATCGCCTTCAGTGACCCCCTGATTTGCATGAAACTCAGAAATTATCATTTATAACATCAACTTTATAACATCTAGTTTCAAACATCAACTTTATGTATATATTCATTATTTCCTCATTTATCAAATGCATCTACCATGTATCCACTAGTGACAATGGTGTCGGGATCAGAAATAGCGCTCCTTCAGAACTGAATGGTGATGTGACAGTTAAATGAAGTGAAGAAAAAGAACTTACCCGGTACTTAGTGAGTATCCCTGGTGGTAGGATAACTCACTAGTACCTCCAATTCCGGGATAGCCTATAAGTAAATGGATCAGTCAATCCTTCCTCCTAATCCTGGCTGGAGAGCTGCTTGGATGTCTGGGGTCCCTAGTGATAGGGAACCCAGTGTAGATAGGAATCCAAAAATAAAAATATCAGTATAGCGCTTCACGGGATGAAGGGAAAAAAACGTCGAGTATATATATCTACACCATAAAGGTGGGATTTTATTGCGACGCGTCGCAATAAAATCCCACCTTTATGGTGTAGATATATATACTCGACGTTTTTTTTCCTTCATCCCGTGAAGCGCTATACTGGATATTTTTATTTTTGGATATATCCACTAGTAATAGAGTCGCATTGCTGTAAGGTCTTTATAATGACCCAGTGCCGGGCAGGGCAGCCTCTGCAGATGCTAGAGTGTCTGTATTAATTAACTCCTAATTTCCTCCCTTCTTCTTTATCTTTTTAATTAGCATTTGGTCTTTCATGTGCTGGTCAGTGGAGGACTAGAGGTCAGATGGTCATCAGTCAATGGCCAAGACACAAGGACCTATTGAGAGTTCTCTCCCATGGAACCTAATGGGGCCAATTAACCTATTTACTGCTGGGGGCTATCAGTTTACTTAATCATAATTTCTCAGATTTAGTTTTGGGGATTTTTGTTTTCACTTTCTTTTGCGGAGTTGAAGAGAAAACTAAAAAGTTTTCCCGGAAATTATTATCACATAGATTACTACCGCCAAATGGAGTGTGAGATGGTTTATTATCATCTAATTTGCATCATTAGAGTACATTATTGGTAATCAATCACTAATGGCGCTGGATTCAGTTGGAACTAATACAATAGCTGTGTGGAGTTACTTGGCTCGAGATGGGAAATAAGGGGTGAAGCTATATTGTGATAAAGACTGCTTGAGTGCCTGTGCCACATGGCGATGGGCGAGCTTGTATAGCACTAATAGCTTTCGTACCTGCCTGGTTTCCATAGTGTGCAGCAATCATGTAGGACCAAGATGTCATATTTGTATTACCTACATAATACACTATTGGATTGGATTGTGGAGTTCGTTTTCATGCATCTATGGGTTTGGACCCTTCTCAAGTACCCATCACCAACTGAGTGCCATCGATCCTGTTTCAACGATATACTAGGAGACTTTCATCGATAAAATGGAGAGTGCATGCAAGAGTGGATGAAAAAATAAGCAAACGGCACCAAAGTTATTACAATAATTCTTGCGCAACCTGCTAGATGGGTTAGACTTATTTCTCTTCTGTTAGCTGCCTAAGAACTGCAATTTATATACATTAATCTTTTCTGCCAAAAAATGGCACATATCTTGGTGGAGAATGGAAGAAGCTGAGCGATAGCCTTCTGCTCGGCCTGGGCCTACTTTACCCAGGATGTGCTGGTGCTACCACTGAGGGAGACAGTGAGGGAGAGAGAGAAGGACCCTTGCTTAAGAGAGAAAGGCACCAGAAGCGTGAGTGCTGACCGGTAGAGTGTTGGAGGGAGAAAGAGAGTCTCCGGGAGCGGGATCACACAGATAACTGGGACTGTGGATTGTCTGGATTACCCCAAGGAGTCCTCCGTGTCACACCACTTTCTAGAAGTGTACTTTGTGCCTGATAACTGTTGTGCCTTGAAACTTTGCTGATGTTACAGTAAACGGACATTACCGACCGTTCACAGTTTGTCCAGAAAGTATCCCTGTGTATGGACTAAGTTATTTACTTCACTGAGATTCACAGCAGAGGACACTAGTGTCACTAGTGACAAGAAGAGTGCAGGTAACCTCCGGTTACATTTCCCCTGCTATCCCCAGGTAAGGAGGTGGTAGTGCCACTGTGACAAGACCCTTATCTACCCCTCCATCTCCTCGGGCGTGGGCCCGCTCCTCGGACGCTGCACCTGCTGCAGCGATGACGTCACTGACACCAGTAACATGTGACCACTGTAGCCAATTACCATCTCACTTCGACCCATGATCAGCTGGAGAGGTCACATATCCCTATGTTAGGATATAATTGCTGTTGCAGCAGGAAGAGAACAGCAGGGGACCAGCAAAATCGGAGCGGTGAGGAATCAGGTAAGTATATATTCTTTCATGGTTGTCCACCACCCTGAGCAAGTTACAAAAATCTAAAGTGTTTTGGAGCCGGATAACCCCATTTTTGGAGTAAATTGGAGAACATGGAGGAAACCAACACAAATATGGGCAGAACATATAAACTTCATACAGATGTTGTCCTTCCAGAAACCCAAAGCTGCAGACAATAGTGCTAAACACTGAGCCACCATGCTAAAAGTAGGCATAAAATGTGTCTACATATCGAATTATGCAACATTTAGCTTGGTGTGGATCTGGCCTTGAGCTGATCATAGTCATGAGAGTTCAGTTGATAGACCACAATCTGCCAACAAAATAATATTTGTGGGACGCCAGTCAATCATGTCACCTATCAGAGGGAACATGAATGGACAAGAACTGAACAGGTTGGATATTTCTTGTCCAATCCTATTATTTACCCCATAAGATAAGCAGCAGAAACACTTTTCAGCTACTCCTCTTACTGTGTTCGGCTGAGCTTATAGCTATTCTGTCTTTAGCCCGTGTGCATGGACTCTTTCCCATATTACAGACCTGAAGGCACTTTGTGTGCTTTCAGATGATGCCTCCATAACACTGTATTTTCCCCTTAACCAATGCTTCGAGGGAGAATACCACTGATATGCATGCTTTACAACATGCTCCAATTTTTTGGCACATAATCCAAAGCTCATGGGTGTACAGTAGTCTATGGGCGCAATATTGCAGATATGTACAATATAAATTAAGGCTGGGTTTAGACTATGTTTCAGTCTACGTTCAGCCTTTCCTTCCAGGAGTTCCATTTAAATAGCCAAAAATGGTCTTCATGGTAGTCGACCATGCTACTGTGTCCTCTAAAAAAAGACAGAAGCAAATGGAAACCAGGTCAAATGGAAACCAAAGATTGCCTTTCCTCTCAATCTGCCTAATTATAGTCAATAGTTCTATTCACTGTTCCATTTGAATACCGTTTTCGACTGTTCAATCAGGACTCTTGGATTGAAAGGCTGAGCGCAGACTGAAACGTGGTCTGAAACAGCCTTACTCTTCTACATACACTCTTTGTGAAAAAAATCCATTCCCTAGAAGGAGTTGTCATTTTGATGCAAAACTCAGCATGTAGTTCCATCTCAGGCAGATATGCAAATGACAAGAGTTGTGAGCGATTAGATGAACATTCTACCTCTACGGCGCAATCAAAGACATTTCACTGCTACGAAGTAAAACCAGGTTGTATGCAGAAACAAATCCAGGTCTAATTTGGGTGCTGACAATGGCCATGTTTGAGTCTGGAGAACTAGGAATGAGCACTTCAATCTTGCCTTTGCTGTGGAGTGGCCCACTGCCCCCTGCTGGTGTGATTGTCTGTGGGCCCATCGCATACAACAGTCAGTCACCCCTAGTAGTGGTATGAGGGACAATGACAGTTCAGTGATACGTTCAGGACATCCTGTAGCCACATGTGTTCCTCTCATGGTGGCTTCCAAGAGACAATTTCCAGCACACACAAGGGGGTCACAGGAATGCCTTCACAATATTGTCATATTTATGTGGCCTGTTTGGTGGCCAGATCAACGTCCAGATCATCTTGAACGTCAATTTCGACAGTCCATGAGTTTGCACAATCTGGAGGCTCAGTTACAGCAAAAGTGGAGCGATATGACGCAGGATACCATATGGAACCTGTATGCCTCCATGCTCACCTGTATCACGTCTTGCACCCAAGCTAGAGGCAGCCCAGCAGGGTACTAGAGGCGGTACAACAGGATACTAAAGCTTCTATGCCCACCTGTTTCACATCTTGCATCCAAGATAGAGGCAGTCAAACAGGGTACTAGAGCCATCATACCGTATGTATCACATCTTGTGTACAAGCTAGAGGTTGCCCAAGAGGATACTAGAGCCTCCATGACGCATGCACCACATCTTACATTTAGACTAGAGGTGGTACAACAGGGTACTAGAGCCTCCCTTCAAGGGGTTAATTTTCTACAATAAATTCTCCCTTTGCTCTGATATTGTAATCACTTACTTATATCAACGTTACAATCACAGAGAGAAAGTTTAATTCGATTCCAACAACTTCTTTTAGGGCACATATGTCAAACACAAGGCCCACCACCTCATTTTTTTGTGGCACACCAGCCATGCATTAAACCTTAAAAGGGGTTATCCAAACAGTGCCCAGCAGGATACACCGGTGTCAGAGTGAAAGCACTGCTCCGACCCTGTGTAGTGGTCGTTGCTTGTAATTGCAGGTGCAGCTCTCATTGAAATCAATGGGACCCCAGCCTGCAATTACAAATGCAGAGTCCACAGGGGTCGGAGCAGCGATCTGCTTCAACCCAGGTGTATACTGGCGGGCGGTGCCTGGAAAACCCCTTCAAAGGAGCTCTACTCACCCCACCTGCAGCTCAGGTCCAACGGCGCAGTGCAGAGTCTGTGACTGCTGACCTCTCCTGAAGGCTGACGCCTTTGCCAAGGTCAGAGGTCACAGACTCAACAGTGGCTGCCGCCACCGGACCAAAGCTGCAGGCTCGGTGTCTGTAAAGCCTAGAAGGATGCCAGACGGCCAGAGGCCAATAGGGAGACCAAGAGGGGGGGTTACAGCATTCTTGGGACTACTATGGGGGTCACTGTTACTACTAGAGCCACCATGGGGGTCACTGTTACTACTAGAGCCACCATGGGGGTCACTGTTACTACTAGAGCCACCATGGGGGTCACTGTTACTACTAGAGCCACGATGGAGGTCACTATTAGGACTCGTTCACACAGGTATAAGCGCAATTTGTTTGTGCAAATACACTAAATATTTGCGCATGGAAAAAACGCAGACAGGCTAATTGAAAAGGTGCGCAAGTACACAGTGCGTATTCGCTGCGTATTTGGGCCCAACCATTCATCCTCAAAGGCCTACTACGGTTGTGTAATACGCAATAAAATAGTTCATGCAAAATATAATTCACTGCAGAAGAGGGGTCTAATATAATTTTTCATAAGCCAATCACAGAAATAGATAACCCTTTAAAACTAAATTTTATTAATACCTTTAAAATAGGGCTAATAAGGACTAAGGCAGGAGTGGGTATCCGTAGGATTAGGAATAGGTACTGAGTACAAAGGACATCCCAGATATTTCAAATATGGGTATGTCCGCCTAACAAACGGTACTAATTCTCAAGGAATACCCAAATAATGCACAACACACAAACAAAAACTGAAGGGATCTAGAGAAGCCTCTACGAGGACCCACAGGGGTGTACAGGACCTCTGTAGATATAGGAGTTGAGAGATCAGACCGGGCAACCACCAAAGAAAACTTTGGGTTGGGGGGTGCCGGCTCCGAGCCAACAACCCTTATTAACCCCTTGAGTGGCGGGTTTCCTACCACCCTGTCGTGCCCACCAGGGCAGGTTTTTTTAAATGGTCTAATCATTGAATTTCAACTAATTTTGCAGTTGCGTCTCAAGAGCCATAACTTTTTCATTTTTCCATTGACATGGCCGTATAAGGGCTTGTTTTTTGCAGGACAAGTTGTGATTTTTTAAACAGGAGGGAGGAAAAAAAGAAATGGGGAAAAAAGAAAAAAAGGGTCCATGTCATTAAGGGGTTAAATAATGTATTAACTTCCTTCTCTGGGTCATTACGACGGATACCACATGTGTGATTGCATTTTTGATTTTTTACAAAGTAAAGGGAGACAAGTGTTTTTATAATTTTTTTAAAATAATTTTTTAACTTTTTTTTTTAAACTTTTTTTTTTTTTTGTCCCTTTAGGGGACTTCCACAGGGACCCATCAGGACCCCCTGATCACATTCTGGGGGTCCGATGGTGACAGCCCTTTACATGCTGCAGTGACAGCCCTTTACATGCTGCAGTCACATAGACTGCAGCATGTAAAGGGTTAACACAGCAGAGATCGAAGGTTTTCTCTGATCTCTGCTGTAAGAGCAGGTACCTAGCTGTCCTCTGACAGCCAAGCACCAAGCTCTCCCTGTCACAGAGACCATCGGCTTGCTTCTGACAAGCCGATGGTCTCTATGGCAACCTGTAAACAAAGCAGGGAGATTGCCGACATGTCTGCAATATCTTCTGCTGGTTTTTCAAAGCCCTTGCTTTGTTTTTTGTGGGTCTGTGCAGGCAGAGCACACTGTCACAGCTTGTGGCATTGTGCTCTGCAGCCCCCATAGTGATACATAGCCCGGAAATCTTCCGGGCTATGTTGCTATGAGCAGTGGAGCTCGTCCCGGAAAATTTCCGGGCGTGCCACTCAAGGGGTTAAATGATAATAAACTGACCCCTACATCTCATGCATAATATTGGTAGAACTAAAGGAACTCCAATATTAATGGCAATCCTTCAGTAATACAAATAAAGGAACTCCAAAAATTAGGCAATCCCTTAGTAAATGCAGGGTCAGTTCCACCAGAAGCTATATTGCTCTGGCTGGGATAGAATTCTATTCCTGATCCAGTAGCACCATCAGTCCAAGTCTATCCTCAATACTGAAATAAGTCTTAGTTATAATCCTAGAATGATTCTGATATTGGTATAAGGTGGGAAAACCAGAACCTGTCCAAGATACTAGTACAGTATTCTGGTAAATAATAGACTTGATATAGCACAGTTGTTGATTCTAGGTTCTAGTAAAGTCTTGATCTTAATAATAGATCTTAATAATAGTCCTGGTTCGACATGTTTCCTTGGTATAACCAATTCATCAGGAACCCAGATATTAAAAAATATAATATAATAATCCAAGTCAACTAACACTTTATTACCCAAGTCAAAAAAGATACCTAAGACCCAATTGATGCATAGCCAGTATCATAGCTTGATGAGGCTTTAGGTAACCAGCAGCAACCTAGATATAATATCCAGAAAGCGATAGGGCTAATGAAAACAGCCCAATACCAAAATTGGGTCAGAACAGACTTGGGAAACACCCCTGGGAAAACCAAAACAGGAGCATAAAACCGTCAGCCGTCAGTCCACCATCAGGGCTGACAGTTTTATGCTCCTGTTTTTGTTTTCTTTTGGGTTAAGGAATTTGCTCTCTAGATTCTATGCTCGAGCCTGTGGGACTTGTCCCAGGGGTGTTTCCCAAGTCTGTTGTGACCCCATTTTGGTATTGGGATTAGAGATGAGCGAGCGTACTCGTTAAGGCAAATTACTCGAGCAAGTATCACCATTTTCGAGTACATGCCTGCTTGCCCGAAAAGATTCGGGGGCCGACGGGGGTAAGCAGTGAGTTGCGGGAGTGAGCAGGGGGGAGCGAGGGAAAGAGAGAGAGATTCCCCCCCCCCCCCCCGCTCTCCCCCGCCGATCCCCAACCCCCGCCAGCCCCCGAATATTTTCGGGCAAGCAGGCATGTACTCGAAAATGGCGATACTCGCTCAAGTAATTTGCCTTAACGAGTACGCTCGCTCATCTCTAATCGGGATGTTTTTATTAGCCCTATGTCTTTCTGGATATTTTACCTATTCCTCATCCTACAGATACCCACTCCTGTCTTAGTCCTTATTAGCCCTATTTTAAAGGGATTATTAAAATTTAGTTTTAAAGGGTTGTCTATTTTTGTAATGGGCTCCTGAAAAATAGTTCATGCCACATATTTTTTCACGCCATTTCACATGGCCAATTTGTCTAATGTGTTCTTTTTCCTGCGCAATCACACAGTGTTTCATGCATCTCCTAGTGTTTGCGCATCCCCATTGACTTCTACTGGGGCATTTGGTGCGCAAATGTGCAGGAAATAGACCATGCTGCGTTTTCTTTGTGCGACTGAAATGCACAGGAAAATACGCGCATGTGAACTAACCCATTGAAATACGCTGTGCAAATACGCCCCTTGAAGGCAACCATAAGGGCTTAAACATTTGAATGTGCTTTTGACCCTTTCTCCGGCTGTGATAACCATGGCCGCATAACAGGACAAAACCAAATCACTGATTTCAATTGATCAACGTCATTTCAACCGTTTTGTTTTCACTAGCTGGATTCTCGCCCGTTAATTGTATGGGTGAGAAAAGATAGGACCTGCCCTATCTTTCCCGCATGGGGTATTAACAATGTGCAGGAAGGATAGGGCAGGACCTATCTTCTCGCTATTTTTTTCAAACTCCTGCGCCAAGGGTGCGGAGCTTGAGCGTCCGTCAAAGGGGGAAAAAAAACCTCATTCAGGTGCAACTACGCTTCATTCGGTGAGCATAGTTGCGCATATGGCCATCTGAAACCATCTATTAGTCCAATCAGTGGTGTCTAACAATGGATAAAAAGAAAATACCAAAGATTATAAAGAAACTGAAAAAAGAAAAAAAGTAAATCAGAGCAGAACTTAAAAGTTACACTTTGCTCAAGCAATACGCTTTTCTTACATGTTTTCTATTTCTGCTGCCCCATTAGAAAAAGTTTAAGTCCTGGTTTAAACTAAGACTCAAGTGTTATCAGTCTCCACCATGTGTATTCATACTGCCACCTGGTGGCTACATGGCAGAATTGCTTTTCCCCTAAACACCCAGTGATGCTAAGTGATAACTTGGGAAATTAGAAGGTTTTCATTGCTCTTATCCTACAGGGTGGCATTTGAGTAAATTATCTTTAAGGCATCAAATGGAACACTTGAGAATTGTTGGCTCTCCGATGAAGATGGAAGAAGAAGCATTAACATGAAAGGGAAACATTTTGGATTACATAAACTATATATTCGCATGAGGATTTGGTTAACTGGCGTCACATTTATAAGGCGCCTTCTCTGCTGCCGTTTTCAAGTGAAATCTAGAAATCGATTTAAAAACAACAGAGAAGTAGAATATTTCCAGTATATTTCTCCTCCGGAGATTGGCTTAAAGAAACTGCAACATAACGGCGTGCGTGAGAGCCCCCTAGTGGTGCAATTACACGCCGTGGCTAAGCCGCAGTCGTCGGACGGGTTTTTGCCGCTAATTGCAATGCTGCACCGTAATTTCACAGAAAGAACAGGTGAAGTGCTACAATTCGTGGTACACTTGGTGTGCATTTACCCACGCTCACCATGTAGTGCCACCCTAAGGCCAGATTCACACGACCATATTTACACAGTTATCTAGCCACGTCAAAAAATTGCGACCATTTGAAGCATTGTCTTCCAATGTATTCATTCAGATGAACAATTTGTGGGCGCCGATTTTATACGCTGCATCCAAAGATAGGTCTTGCCTTGTCTTTGGCCGAGATACGCTGGAGGCTCCCATAGACTTCTATGGAAGCGGGGGGAAAATGGAGGGGGAGGGAGTAACCCGACGTCCAATGCTGGGAAAAGAAGATCATTCTGAGGATATCTGCCGATCGAGGGATTTCTGTGCTGCAGTGTATTTTTTTGCTGATACTCTGAAGCTGTTCGTGTGAACATCCGAAAATATGCTAATTAGGATCGGGACTTGATCTGGGCTATATTTTTCATCCATACGATTTTATGTCTCGTACGGACGAACACAAAAGTGCATACGGTCGTGTGAAAGAGGCCTAATGCTGCTATGATTGCTTTTGTTGCAGTAAACCTGCATTTGATAAACCCTTGTAAAAACACATATAATTTTTTAATACAAAACAAAAACCTTGAGGTGATAGTATCCTAACCAGATAATTAATCAGTGTTTGCTAAAGTGGACAGAGAAGCAGAGAAGAGGAGGCTGGGGAGGAGCTGGAGTGCATTGGAGAAGTGCAGGAGTGTAGCGCCTTCATCTGACAGCACCCAAAGCGGGAGCTGAGGCTTTTTCATCCCTACTGGAAGGAACCGGAGCCAGGGCAGACCCCGCGGAGCCTGGACGGAGAGTTGTCAGCTCAACCGTGAGTGTAATTCATCCACGAATAGTTAAAAGTCAGTGGGGTTACAGTGAGGCTGCACTAGTTCCTCCATTCCTCCACAAATAACCTCTGAATACAACCAGCATTTAACTTGGTTTGGCAGTCACCTCAGTAGAGAGAGAGAGAGAGAGAGAGAGAGACGAGGAAAGTTCTGTCTGCTATTATCTGTCTTATGAAGAACTGTTGAAGTCACTACCACCTACTAAACTGCTAAGTGTGCATGTTGTACTTTAATATTTAAGAATCAGTAAACTGTGTGCCTTTGGTTTACTACAACCCTTGTGGACTTGTCTCTTTATTTCGTCATTGCAAGAATGCAATGATTCAAAGGCACTGGCGTCATATCACACAAACTATTCATCGCTGTCACTCCGAATCCTATTGCAATCCACCTGCTGCACGAGCCACCATCACTAGGCAGAGTAGCCACAACCGTGACACAATTAGAATTGGCATAACCACTCGAGCTACCCTCCTGCCAACTGTATCTCGCTGCAGCACCAAATAGGCTCGTCACTAACGGGTTAAACCAACAGATATTTTGAACAACAGGAGTGAGGGCCCCACTCACAAGAGGTTACAGTCTATGAGGAAATAAAGGTTACACAAGAGGTACAGGTGTTTGTTCTGCACGATAGTCCAGCCAGGTATAATGCTGTATGAGCTAGTGACCAGCAGTGTGTTCAGAAGTGTATTGGGATGTATGGGGTGTGGGGCATAAAGTGGGCTAAGGGTCTCTGGTTTTGAGGGAGAATTTTTTGAACAGGGTAAATGAAGAGTTAGATTAGGGGTTGTGGTAGACCTCCCTAGAGAGATGTGCTTTTACAGGGGTTATCCGGGAACAAACTCCTGTTCAAAAACTTCTTCAGCCTCTAGTAGTAAAATAACAGAGCACTTACTCACCTTCCCTACTTGACTGGCATCTGGCATAAGATGGCGGCATAGTGACTGGCACAAAGTGGAAATATCAGTGTAGTGACTGGCACAGAGTGGAGGCACCGGTGTAGTGACTGGCACAGGGTGGAGGCACCAGTATAGTGACTGGCACAGGGTGGAGGCATCAGTGTAGTGACTGGCACAGAGTGAAGGCAGTGGTGTAGTGACTGGCACAGGGTGGAGGCAGTGGTGTAGTGACTGGTACAGGGTGGAGTCATCAGTGTATTGACTGGTACAGGGTGGAGGCATCAGTGTAGTGACTGGCACAGGATAGAGGCATCAATGTAGTGACTGGTACAGGGTGGAGCCATCAGTGTAGGGACTGGTACAGGGTGGAGGCATCAGTGTAGTGACTGGCACAGGATAGAGGCATCGGTGCAGTTACTGGTACGGGGCGGAAGTATCAGTGTAGTGGCTGGCACAAGATGGAGGCATCAGTGTAATGACTGGCACAGGGTGGAGGCAGTGGTGTAGTGACTGGCACAGGGTGGGGGCAGTTGTGTAGTGACTTGGACAGGGTGGAGGAATCAGTGTAGTGACCGGCACAGGTGGAGGCAGTGATGTAGTGACTGGTACAGGGTGGAGCCATCAGCGTAGTGACCAGCACAGGGTGGAGGCATCAGTGTAGTGACCAGCACAGGGTGGAGGCACAGGGTGTTGTTGTGCCGAAATGCGTTGCAGTTGTCAGTAGGATATTATATTTATTATATATATATATTTTATTCTAAGAGAAGCTTGCAGGCTTCTTTTGAACTTTTATGATTCTTCCTTATTTTGGTTTAATAAAACGGCACATGCTTTGGATCGGCTTCCATTTTGCTGTCTTGAACAAGGGACCTTCATATGAGCGCAGCAGTCCTTTTTTCTGTATTCTAATATTCATTTAGATGAGCAATAATTAGGTGCGTAAAAAAAATTGCGGCGGAAAAATAGCACATCAGCTACTTATTTGATACGCAGGGTCAAAAGATAGGCCTTACCCTTTCTTTGGTCGAGATACGCTGGAAGCTCCCATAGACTTCTATGGGAGCAGGAAAAAAAGGGTGGGGGAGGGAGTGTAGCTGCATCCAATGCCGGGAAAAAGAAGACAACTGGCTCTATTTAAGCATTAGAGGCCATTGCGAGGATTTCTGCCGACCAAGGTATTTTTTTGCCATCACGCCGCAGCCGCCCATGTGAATTGATAATAATATGCTAATTAAGATCGTGACTTGATCACTGCTATTCTTCTTTCATGCGATTGTTCATCATGTACGACCAAGTGTAAAAACACATGCAGTTTATGAGAAAGGCCTTAGAGAAACAGAAAAGACCGTAAGCCCAGGCAGTCTGGTTGGAGCCTGGGATACACACAAGCCTAGTGTGAAGAAGTCTGATCGTTTGGATGAGAGCTGCTGTATGTTATTGCTAAGTGAGCAAAACAGTGTTTAGCTACCGCCCAGACAGGCGGGTATTTATTTTGCCTTATTGCACGTGTCAAACTGCTGTACGTGGCTGTATTTCCACCAAGTTTTATGTTGCTGGCATAAACTAAAACCAAAGAGGACTTTTAACTGGACTGTTTCTGCGACTAAGTCCATATTGAATTGAACCCCTACATCATACATTGCAACAATAAATGTCTATATCTAAACTGTGGCTGTAGAGGGTTTATATTACTTTTATGTGGTTTCACATACAGGACATGATGTTATTTTCATACTTGAACTGCAACAGTACTAATGGGTTTCATTGGACATGATTCTTTTGATACTCGATAGCAGTGGAGAGAGTGGGTCAGTTATCACACTGTTGGAGAACATCCTCTTTGAAAAGGAGTTCCTATTGGCTAGCCTCTCTTTATATATTCCTGGCTTCTGCAATGTGATGCTGGTTACAGTGTAATCTATGTGCATTTAAATCCAATATCCCTTGCTTGTGCCTAGCATCTTGTTCTTAGTTTGCTTCTTGTCAGTGTAGTCTTGTTCCTGTGGTTACGCTTAGGGTATTAGTGTACCTTGATGCCACCGGAAGCTAGGGGTTTGACAGGGGAAACACCCCTCTCACACCCCCAGCTCCCGATTGGCAGACAAGGTAAAGGTCCCCGAACCTTCAGGAATGGCTGAATGGCTGAAGTGGCGTCGCATGTAAGTCAGGCAACGTCCCTCAAAGTATTACCCACCACAGTGCTGCACCCCTCTTACCCGGCTCTGTGTGATTCTCCCGCTGCTGTAGCCTTCTGTGCGTTCGGGAGCCAAGGTGCATTTGCCACTGCCCCGACGAGGTTAGGTCCGTTGTGCGCTGCAGTGGCGCTGCGGCCAGCGGCAGTCACTGTCTGTGTGGCAGGCCTGTCACCTCCCTGCAGTGGGGGGCATCATCACATTACATCGGGTGGGGGTGGGGAAGTGAAGGAGTGGCCGCTTTTGGACCGGGGCCGCCGTCTGCTGCAGGACTGCTTTCCTGCCGGCTCTCACAGTCTCTTCCGCTGGTCATGTGTCCTCCCTTTTGCGGCGCAGACTTCAAAAGTTTTGGGAGTGGAGCATTCGCCACTTCTGGGGCGGCCCGGCGTCTATTCCAGCAGTGTTCGGATGGTGCCTCACAGTGTCTCTGCCGCCGGCCCTGGTGGGCTCCCTGGATTGTGCTGACAATCACTTTGCCTGGGAGGGGGGGCCTCTTGGGACCAGCAGCGGATCAGAAGCAGCCGCTTCATAATCAGGGGGTTGCGGTTTCTGGGTCCCTACCAAGGAGGAAGGCACTTGGACCTGCTGCAGCGGGGTCTGCTGTATGTGCTTTTCGGCACATTTTAGTTCCCTTCCAGGACCTACAGGCCAGGCTGCTGACCATCCAATCAGGTACAGGTTGCGTCATTCCCCTGTAACTCTTGACTCCAACAGGACTTCCTAGTGGCGTCAATATACACTAATACCTACGCTTAGTTCAGTCTGTGCTTCTTAGCCTTATGGGTTTTGTCTGCTGTTTCCCTGTTTGTATCTGTCCTTTCTTGCTTCTTCATTCAGCTTTTCTCAGTTTGGTTTTCTTGTCTCTGGGTCCTAGCACTCTCTCATTCTTTGGCAGGGTCAGTTTTTCAGATAGGGTTTCCATTAGGGATATTTTTATGGATACTCAGGGGCAGTGGTATCTGGTGTTAGGGTCCGTGTCGGAGATAGAAGACTTAGGGAAAGTTAGAGTTAGGGTCAATTATTGTCAGTTTGTTATTATCTGTTGATAATCACTGATCTATTTTAATAATTATCAGACCATCATTATCATCTGATTACCGTACTTTCAAAATATAGATTTATCAGCAGCAAAGGATATATGTGAAATAACCCAGCAGAGAATCAAATGCTCCACCACAAAAAGGATCTAAACCCTAATCCAAAAAGTATCCAAGAATAGAAAAGAGGTCATGGCAACATATGATGTACGTAAAATATAACCTTTATTCCTCCATATTCCAATAAAAAGCGTTTTCGACCTGGTAACCGTCTTTCTCAAGCTCATCGGATTACCATCACCATTCTGTTCCTTCCGTCTATCGCTGAGTTCCAATTCTTGCATTCTTGTTACCTACTAGTGTTGATACATACTTCATATAACTTATCCAAAACATTTCTATTAAATGTATGTCAGATGAGCTGTTATAAAACCAGCTGTTGCAACACAATCATTAAGTGATATTTGTTGCACAAGAGCTGACACTTCACATGACGACTGTGTGGCGAGCCAGCATTTGTGTCTCACTTTATCAATAAACCACTTATCCAGGGAGTGAATTTACTTTGGACTCTCTGAGACCGCTGTGAAGTAGCTACACAAGTCCTTCCCATAATGCACTTCTTGTTGATGGAAATATCAAATGACCGCATTTGGTAACACTAAAAGGTCTCTCATAAGGAACATGTCACAACTAGTCATGAGCGAGCATACTCGCTAAGGGCAATTGCTCGAGGGAGCATTGCCCTTAGCGAGTACCTGCCCGCTCGAGAGAAAAGGTTCAGCTGCCGGTGGCGGGCAGGGAGCTGCGGGGGAGAGCAGGGGGGAACGGAGGGGAGATCTCTCTCTCCCTCCCCCCCCCCCCCGCTCCCGTGCTCACTGCCGCAACTCACCTGTCACCCGCGCCGGCAGCCGAACCTTTTCTCTCGAGCGGGCAGGTACTCGCTAAGGCCTATGCTCGCTCATCCCTAGTCACAATGCATTGCACAAAAGTAATAATTTAATTGCAGTATAGTTTTTCTTGTAGAAGATTAGTAAAGCTCATAGAATTTAAAGGAGAACTAACGCTTTTTCTTCCGGCAAACAGTCGGGCAGCTGAGGGAAAAGCGGGTCAATGGGGTCCGTTTGGCACTGTTCAATTCTGTCATAAGATGGAGCCATGCGGGCAGGGGATTCCCCTTTCTTGTTCCCTGAACGGAGCTGGAAACTGGAACCCCTCTGCAGATGTAAAACCAACTATACTCAATTCACCCGATTCCCCGCTGCTCCCGTTCCACTGGCGCCTGGTCTTCTGCTGGTCCTCACTTTCTGCTGCAGCAGCGATGATATCCCGAAACAGAGTCATGTGACCGCTGCAGTTAAAGGATCCACAGGATAGGGAATAAATGTCTGATCAATGGAGGTTTGACCATTGGTACCCTCAGAAATGCCAAAAGCTGCATCTCTGACTGCCTTTGTGAATGGCGTGGTGGTATTTTGAATGGGGCAGATAAAGATCGATGTGCTTGCTGATCTCTGTCTGTGCAATAGGAGTGAATGGAGCAGTGGTCATACATGCGTACAACTGTCCCATTGACAGGTGGATTTGCGGGCGCAGTTCTCTGGTTTCATTGGGCAAAGATTGGTAAGTTGCTGTCAGACAGCTCTGGTGGCGTCTTGTCTCCAGGGGGAACAAAAAGATGCGGCATTGAAAATTCAGCATATCCAGTCTTTCTTTTCCCAACGTCAACTGTCAGGAAGAGTCAGGAGGCCTCCATACACATGCAACAGTCATCCGGTCCCGCCAAAATTGGTGGCTTCAGCTGACTTTTTCCGAATGTGTATGAGGAGCTTTAGAAGTTGACCAAGGACTCATCTTCATGAAGTTTGTATGTTCTCCCCATGTTTGGGTGCATCTTCTCTGGGCTCTGGCTTTCTCCCACACTCCACCAATATACTTATAGATTAATAGGTTCCCTATGAAACTGCCCCATTCGGGACTGATGTGAATGATAGTGCAGCATGCTGGACTAGACCTAGGAGTGAGACCAGCGGAAAAGAAGCTAGGTTGTCACGGTGGCGCCACTCTTCTCTGGGACAAAGTTGCAGTTTTGGTGCGATTCTTCACGGGAAAAAAGGGCAGTTGTCAAATTTAAAATAAAACCTTTCTTTCCCCTGATGTGTATAGTGGTACATCAGTGCAGATGTTAAATGGTGGGAAGGGACTCCAGGAGGCAGAATTAACGGTGAAAACATGGAAAAGTGTTGACATAGCTGTATGAGGGCTTGTTGTTTTGGGAAGAGTTGTATATTTTAATGGCACCACTATGGGGTACATATAATGTGCTGTATAACTTTTATTACATTTTGAAGGGGGGGAGGGGGAGAAGAAAAAACGTCCCGAAATTCTGCTATTCCTTTTAGGTTTCATTTTTAGAGTGTTCACTCTTCAGGAAAAGTAATATCTGGATCAGCTGGATTACTGCGATACTAAGTCTATGTCGTTTTTTTTATTCTTTACTACTTTAGCACAATAAAAATTTAAAGAAAAACAATTGAATCTGCAACGCCACATTCTAAGACCCATAACAGTTTTATTTTTCCAGAAATGGAGCTCTGTGAGGGCTTGTTTTTTGCAGGAAGAGTTGTAGTTTTTATCGGTACCATTTTGGGGGACTTTTGGATTGCTTTTTTATTACATTTTTGGAGAGGCAAACAACAGAAAAATAGCGATTTTTGCGTTAATTTTTGACATTATTTTTACAGCATTCACCATGTGAGATAAACATTTTTCATTGTTCCAGTCTTTATGGAGCCACTAATACCTGTTATGTGGTGTTTTTTTTTTACTTTTTTTGGTATTTTATTCATTTAAAATGCTTTTTTGTGGAGAAAATATTTTTGTTTAATTGTTTTTTTTCTATGCATTAAACTGTCCTTTTGATGCTATTTTTTAGTCCCTGAAGGAGACTTGAAGATTTGTTCGATCACTAGGATAGTACACTGCATTACTTAAGTAGTGCGTTCTACCAAGCCTATGACAGCAGCCTATTACACACTGTGAGGTCTTATAGGCTGAGTTACATGGCAGACATTAGAGTCATTGCTGCATTCTCTGCATGCAGGCACTGAATACACAGATAAGTCGGATGAACTCAAAAGGAAACAGGGAGTCAGGTAAGTATACAAATCATACCCCAGGACTCCACAGCCCCTATCCTATGAGCCTATAAACTGAGATGCTCATAGGACATGGCAGGTTCCTTTAAATGTGCAAAGGCGGACACGAGATGTTTGCTAGACACTTCATAAAAGAATGTATTTCTACATCTGAGACTACTTGAGATAATGGGGAGGGGGTTTTCTAGTACTGTGTGCATAACGGGGACTAATGCTAGACAAGAACTGGTTTATGTCATTGTGTAAAATGCCAAAGCCGTTATACCAGAGAGGGCACTAGTGGATTTTATATGGATCCGATGATGTGTACATATACATGCTGATTGGTTAAACGATCTGCAAATTAGTGTTACTCTGGGCAAAAATACTAAATGAATTTTTTGCCATTTATAGCCCCCTCTCCCTTTGGTACCCCTTATCTGCCTGGGATGCCTCACTGCCCCATGTGCATGACTACCAAGAAGAATTATCATGAGGTGCCCAGGAATAACCACAGGATTGTGCCCACTGCTGGACATCAAAGCATCTAGGAGAGGGGATTTGTGATGGAGTTGCTTGTGATAATAGTCCTTGATTGCCATGTGCTGAAGGCAACTGGTGAAAAAGGAATTCTACATTATCCTCTTACACTTTAGGTTCTAAGATGTGGTATTTTTAAGTACATTATAGACAATTAAAGTTATACTGAATACAAGCAGCACGGTGGTTAGTACTGTCACCTTGCAGCATTGGGGTCTTGGGATTCAACCAAGGACAACATCTGCATGGAGTTTACATGTTCTCCATGTTTTCACATGGGCTTCCTCTCACACCCCCAAAACATTGTGATAGATTGACTGACTTACTATGAAATTGGCCCTGGTGAGCTTGTCTGAGACAAAGAAATCGGATTGTGACATTGATGACAGGGATGGATGTGAATGGTAACAAGTTTTGTAGAGTGCTGCAGAATATGTTGGTGATATGTAACCAATGGAAAAAGTTATTTACAGTTCTTCTTTACAGTTTGTGTACCGAAATTAAGACGAGCGACCCACTGCCCAAACTTGTCGATGTCCAGTCTGCTCCTTGACGTATTTAAGTGAAAGAAAATCTGATGATTGAAAAGATATCAGATAGATAGATAGATAGATAGATATCAGATAGATAGATAGATAGATATGAGATAGATAGATATGAGATAGATAGATAGATATGAGATAGATAGATAGATATGAGATAGATAGATAGATATGAGATAGATAGATAGATAGATAGATATGAGATAGATATGAGATAGATATGAGATAGATATGAGATAGATAGATATGAGAGAGATAGATATGAGATAGATAGATATGAGATAGATATGAGATAGATAGAGAGATATGAGATAGATAGATAGATATGAGATAGATAGATAGATAGATAGATAGATAGATAGATAGATATGAGATAGATAGATAGATCGATATGAGATAGATAGATAGATACATAGATATGAGATAGATAGATAGATATGAGATAGATAGATAGATAGATAGATAGATAGATAGATATGAGATAGATAGATAGATCGATATGAGATAGATAGATAGATACATAGATATGAGATAGATAGATATGAGAGAGATAGATAGATATGAGAGAGATAGATAGATAGATATGAGATAGATAGATAGATCGATATGAGATAGATAGATAGATACATAGATATGAGATAGATAGATATGAGAGAGATAGATAGATATGAGAGAGATAGATAGATAGATATGAGATAGATAGATAGATGTGAGATAGATATGAGATATGAGATAGATAGATAGATAGATAGATAGATATGAGATAGAGATAGATATGAGATAGATAGATAGATGTGAGATAGATATGAGATATGAGATAGATAGTGTCGAGGGTTAATTTGTTCAAACAGACTGATCAGTTATGTTGTCGGTTCCGAATTGACCTAAGCAGGAGGAGCGCTCCTTTTGAGAGTCTAAGTACTGACCATACACACGGTATATGATGAAGTAATGAACTCTAAGTCTTTATTGGCATAGTCTCAGTTTATATAGAAGATCGCCCACGCAGGGATGCGACCTCTGGTAATACAAGGAGTAACCTCATGATACATACATTCATCTGATAAAAACACATGACTTCTATATCTTACAATGACATAATCATTCAATAAACTTTGACATTTAGGCTTGATATATGACATTCAAGAAATAGCTGATTTCACATGACTTTTAGACTAGTACATTAGTAAATATAGAGAAATAGCTGACAACTTCTTTGCGGTTAGGCTATGTCTCACTACATTTATGAACATCTGCTCTTAACTTCCTGATTCCACTTAGATCAGACGTTTGGCCTATTACTCAATAGTCATGAGTCCTTCAGAGCAGAATAGAATATTTGCAGTATTCAACCTTATTGATTCAAATAGATTACTAAGCAAAATATATTAACTCCTTTTTGATTAGCGACATTTATTAATTTCTTTACAGCCCCCATTGGCCCTTATCATTCCCCCATTTTGGACATCAGGAAGTCACACACAGGGTCCAGTTCTATTTTGAAAAGTCATAGTCGAGGTAGGTCTTATTGGTCGACTAGCCCATATAAGGTGTCTCTAGTATGATGTTACAATACTAGTAGCGTGCATAGGTACGCACGGCAGGGGATTCCCTAATCTTCACCCACACCAATGTCCCTCCTGGAGATAGTCCTAGTGGTGAACACGTCCAGGTCGCGTTACCCTGACCCTACACTACCTAGTGACAAGACTGGAAGGAACCGCCGTATGTTCTGCCTTCATCCAGCAGGGGTCGGCCTACACAGGGGCTGTAAAGGCTTTTGCCGTACATTTGCTCACACAAGAGATTATGACTTTGATTATTATATATATACACAACAGCATGACAATTATCTGTAATATACTTTGTAGGATTCCCATGAACCATCCTCCCAGACCAGAAAACCAATTTGCAGGGTTAAGAAAATTAAACCATCCCTGGTCTTTATCCTGTTTTATGCTAGTAGCTATTTTTCCCAAGGTATTGATCTTTTGGTGAATGGATTCTGAGTGATCAGAGAGGTTGAAACAACACATCCCCTCAAATTCCTCACATCCGTGGTTTACTGCGAGCAACAGGTAATCTATGGCGGCTCTATTTTGTAAAGCTGCTTTCCTGACTCCTTGTATGTCTAGTAGGAGGAGGTCCAAGGCCTGTGATGTCGCATTCAGGCCCTTTACCATATCGCATGCTAATCCATTGATTACTCTTGTGTTATATTGTGCCAACCCGGGAACACCCACAATACTGACTGCCAGTGCCGTATGTTCTGAGTAGCTAAGTAGAGTGGGTGGTCCTTCACAGTTGCTATCCAGTCCTTCTACCTCCCTCTTTTGTCTGTTGGTGAGTTGTGGGATGCTAGGTTTTTGGTACATTAGTATACTTAATCTAGCTAAGGAGCAGGGACCTCCGGTCAGGTTAGCTGGGATATATGTGTAAGTCAGGTTACCGCAGGACAGGACCCAGCCTAATGGTAATTTGACGTGCCTAAAATGGCTGGGGCTTCGGACTGTGTGGTTACAAAGCATAGGAGTGTGTACCTTTCTACATTGCTGGACTGTGCGATTACATAGTCTCTGGGAATCACTAGTCACCCTGGTTCTCTGCGCACAGCCTCCCATATGTTCTTTATTACACGTGAAGTTATAGCATACCTCAGCCGGAGCGACATTCCTGACCCGGAAACGAGTCATATTAGACCAAAGTGTATGTTCGACCGCATCACAGTGGGGACAATATTCATATACATTAAGAAAGGTATTTTCCTGAATAACATTGCTCTCCTCTACATCACTATCATTATGCACTATTGAATATATATCGCGAAGTGTCTTTATTGGAGTGGGGATAGACAGTAAGCAAGTCCGTAAAATATCTTCCCCACTCCGCAGGTTGGGCATGCACATGTGGGAAATATTCAGTACGTCTTTTGCAAAGTATTCCCACATGTTGGGGTGTCCTTCCGCCCAAACAGTCCATCTTCTTCTTACATTGACAGTTGATGAAGAATTGTCCCGAAAAGAGAGTAGTCCAAGAAAACAAAGGGTAAATAATACACCTATCCAGACTATCAATGCTGGTGTCCAGGTTGCCATCCCCCTCCCCCACCCTGGGTTGGGCTTACTCTCCACCCCCCTCGTGGTGCTGAGGCGTTGGAACTTTCTTGCAGTGTGAGGCATGGATCCAAGTGGGTTTGCCTTCTAGCTTGACCGAGGTGGGAGTGGTTAACAGCACTTGGTATGGTCCGTCAAAGCGAGGTTCCAAAGTCTTTCTGACGTGTCTCTTTACCACCACCCAATCTCCGGGATTCAGAGAGTGGGATCCTTCCAAACTATCAGGGTCTGGAATAGAAGAGAAGACTAGGTCGTGCGTTATTTTTAGCTTTTGGCATAAATCCTGCACAAAGGAAGTAACTTTATCATGACCCAGGGATAGAGCTTGGGGGTGATACAGTCCTAACCTGGGCACGGAGCCAAAGAGAATCTCATAAGGAGACAGTCCTGTTTTCCTATTTGGTGTGGTTCGTACTGAGTAGAGGGCCAGAGGTAGGCACTCGGGCCAAGGTTTTCCTGTTTCAACCATGGCTTTCTGTATCTTAAGTTTGAGGGTGCCATTGAGTCTTTCTACTTTTCCGGAGCTCTGCGGATGATAGGGGGTGTGAAAGGCCTGTTCTACTCCTAAGGCGGACATGACTTCCTTCATCACCTCACCAGTGAAGTGAGTACCACGGTCGCTCTCAATGGTCTCTGGTACCCCAAATCTGCACACTAACTCTGACACAAGTTTCTTTGCAGTGGCCTGGGCAGTGGCCTTCGTGACCGGGTAGGCCTCAGCCCACCCAGAAAAGAGGTCAATGCATACCAGGACATACTCATACCTTCCTGATCTGGGCAGCTGGATGTAATCTATCTGTAGTCTCTGGAAGGGGTACAAAGGTCGCGGAGTGCACTTCCGAGGGGTCTTTACTACTTGACCGGGGTTGTGTAGTGCACAGATTTCACAAGCCTTGACGTATGCCTTTGCCATCCTGTCAAATCCCGGAGCGTACCACATTTTCTCCACCAGGGCTACCATGGCATTACGAGAAGCGTGCACCTTTCCATGAGCCAAAAGGGCCATACTAGGATAGGCAGCCGCAGGTAAACACATACGGGAACCCATCATCCAACCTTCATTTCCTTTTACTGCCCCTGCACTTGCCCAGCGCTCCTGCTCTTGCCCTGAGGGGAGTAGGTCCACCTCCTTCTGTGGTGGGACAGAGAGGGTCTGGTCCTTGGCAGGGGGATCAGGATCCTCCTCCGCTGGGCAGGACCTGGTCTGAACTCTGCACACGGGTGCCCTCCAGTCCAGCAGGGCTGCAGCCTTTGCTGCTCCGTCTGCCTTCTCGTTGCCTCTGCTTTCCAAGGAGTCCCCTCGGGTGTGTGCCTTTACCTTTATTATGGCTACCTGCTTCGGGAGCATGATAGCTGACATTAAATTACTTACTGCCTCACCATTCTTTATCGGTCTGCCTTGAGCTGTTAGGAAGCTCCGCGCGCGCCAAATCGGCCCATAGTCATGCGCAACGCCAAACGCGTACCTGGAGTCCGTGTAGATATTAGCAGTGACTCCCCGGGCTAACTTGCAGGCCTCGGTCAGAGCGCACAGCTCCGCTTCCTGTGCTGACATATGTGGGGGCATGGCGCGGCCTATCAGTACTTCATTCATTGATACTACAGCAAACCCTGTCACAAATCTGCCCATCTCATTCTGGTATCGTGATCCATCCACAAACATTTCAAGGTGGGGGTTCAGGAGAGGCTTATCTGTGACATGAGCAAATCCAGCTGTCTCCTGCTCCATCAGAGCAGCACAGTCATGCTGGTGCTCGGCGTCAAAAGCTTCCTCTTCGCCTAGGGAATTGACAAAAAGTTGATCCCCTGTGCTTACTCCCCCTTTTGAATCAGTGTCACCTAATGGCAGTAAGGTGGCCGGATTCAAAGTTGTGCAACGTTGAAATGAGACATTGGATGAAGAGTGTACTGCAAGTTCCATTTTAACCTGTCTAGCAAGAGAAAGATGTCTACGGCTCACTTGTGTCAGAATTCCATGTACGTCATGGGGCGTGAGGACCACAAGAGGGTAGTCTAGGACCACCTCAGAAGCTTTCTCAAGTAGTGCTTGTACAGCCAGAACTGCTCTTACACAGGAGGGTGAACCCCTGGCTACTGCATCAAGATGTGCACTGTAGTATGCTACAGGGCGCTTTTTGTCACCATGCTCTTGTGTGAGGACGGCAGTAGCATGTCCCGCCATCTCAGTCACGAACATCTGGAAGGGTTTATCATAGTCTGGCAGACCCAGTGCTGGAGCACTGGTAATCTGTATTTTCAGCTGATGGAAAGCTGACTCGGCTTCCGGAGACAAAGCAAATGGCTTAGAACTCAGGCAGTCGTACAGAGGCTGCATGGTCATGGAGGCAGAGCGAATCCACGGCCGACAATATGAAACTAACCCCAGAAATGTCCGCAACTGAGCATGGGAGGTAGGGAGTGGCATGTCCTCCACCACCTTGGTACGTTCTGGCGTGAGGTGTTTTGTACCAGGACCTAGGCAGTGACCAAGAAACACAACATGAGATTTGCAAAACTGTAATTTGTCTTTACTGGCTTTACACCCACTGTCTGCAAGAAAACAAAGGAGGCTGAGTGAGGCCGCAACGCAGGTAGGTCTGTCCGGTGCACACAGTAGGAGGTCATCAACATACTGAAGCAGGGCCACACCTGGTGGGACCGTCCATGCATCAAGTACAAGCCTCATACATCGGGTGAATTGATTTGGGCTGTTTTGTGCCCCTTGTGGTAGAACAGTCCAGCAGTACTGTTTTCCTCGGAACGTGAAGGCGAACAGGTACTGGCAATCGGGGTGGATCGGGACGGACATAAATGCATTGGCGAGATCGATCAAGGTGTACCAACAGGTTCCGGAAGGTATGGTGGACAACAGAGTGTAAGGATTGGGGACCAAAGGTGTTTCTAGGATGGTCACCTTATTGATTTCTCTTAGATCGTGAACCATCCGGTAGGTATCAGGTTCACCTTTCTTCCCTTTCTTTTTAACCGGGAAGAGTGGCGTGTTAGCGGGTGAGACGCAAGGTTTTAAAGCATTCAAGGCACATAACTCTGTAATAGTGGAGGCTATTGCGTCTTCCTGTGCCATGGCTAGGGGATATTGGCGGATCATGGGGGCTTTTTCCCCATCTTTGAGATATACCATGACTGGGGGTACGTGGAGATGGCCCAAGTCTGTCTTCCCTTTTGCCCAAAGGGTCTCTGGCACTGCTGAGAGAACCTGTGTATCTTCTGGGGTCAACACATATACAGTACAAGAAGGAGGCGGAGTGACCAAGTCTGCTGCCATGAGACAGAATACTTGGTGGTCGGCCGCAGAGGTACTGACATGAGCCTCACCGGAAGGATGGAGCTGAATACAGCACCCCAGGGGTCCCATCACATCGGTTCCCATGATGCAATCCCCAGCGGGTGACACCAGGAAGCGAGTGAGGACTCGTGACCCTTGAAAGGAGACTTCTATGGGCTCGGTCTCACGCATGGGTGTTGGTTCCCCGGACACTCCAACGGCTATGGCTATGGAGTCTGAGAGGGGAATACTAAGGTCATTGACTTGTGAGGTACTGACACATGATTTAGTGGCCCCTGTGTCAATTAAAAAGGGCACCTCCTTCCCCTGGATTTTTAGAGGCTGAAAAATTTGTGGCCCACGTGCGTCAGTAACTATAAGGGACACGGGGGAAGGAGTGCCAGACCTTCATTGGTAATTGGTATACCCGTTATTTCCCTGTGGGCGGGATGATGTGGTATTGGCCGTACTTCCCTGTTGCCCCCTTTCGTCTAACATGTTCTGTCTAGGGCGTTTAGGGGCTCTACAATTACGGGCCAAGTGTCCAGTCTTCCCGCAGTTATAACACTTACGGGTCTCCCGCCTGGGGTCTGTAAGTCGGACTGTGTCCCCCTCCATGGTGTAATGTTTAACCATAACACCCTTTGTATCTTCTGTGTCCATGACAAATCCTACAGCTTTCTTATATAGATCACGCGGTTTGGCCTGTCGCCAATCGGGGGTACATGCTTTAACGCGTTCAGACAGGCGCTTATCTATTCCTTGCATAAAGGCTTCACAAAAAGCAGCATTACGTATTGCTTTTGGACAATCATATAAACCCAGATCTCTGCCAACTTCCTCTAAACGGCCAAAGTAACATTCAATAGACTCGCCCTTGTTCTGTCTACACTGGGTTAGGGCTGTACGTCTCTCTTGGGCTTTATCCTTAAACCAGGCTTTAACCTTGTCAACATATTGAGTACCACTAAGTAATGTCTGGGGGTCATCTGGGCGATCTTCAAGACCACAAAATTGAGCAATACTATTGTAAAGGCCCAGAGGACATTTTACATTCATAAGACATTCCATATCTGTCCAAGTGGCAGAGTAGTTTTTCTGTATGACTTCCAACTTTCTATGGAAAGCTGCTGGCTCTGTCTGGGGATCGGGCAGTTGCTGACACAGTGCCATCTGGTCTGTGGCGCTCCAGGGTCGCCATGTAGTGACTGTAGACCCGGGAGTTGGTCTATGTGCGTCCGTAGGTCTGTCATTAGAAGACGATGGTCTGTCAGTGTCCTCTTGTCTGACCGTGCCCAATGGTGGACTCGGTCTGTTTGGTTCTCTATAATGGGTAGTGGAGGTTGTAACTGGGAATAAGGGAATCGGTTGTCTACACTGATCCCTGGGACGTGGAGTCCCACATACTGTACAGAGTTCTTTAAAACAGGCATTCTGTTGACCACAACGTGGACAGTCCCAAGCCGGACCTCTATTTACTTCAGGGCCTGGGGATCCTGATTGAGGGCTGTAGGGAGGTGTATCCATCTGGGCAGTAGCCTGTGGATACGTAGGAGGCAAGGGCGGCAAATTGGGATACAGAGAATTAAAGGGATTATTAGGAGACATTGGTGGAACGGCCGGGACGACAGGAGAGACTAATGGAACCGTAGGGGTTTCCATGGGAACGTCTATTGGTGGCCGGGGCATAGGACAATAAACTAAAATGCCCTCGCCTCGGGATTCGGAGTCCCAGTGTTCGTCTTCTGCTGTTTTAGAGCAGTCCAGAATAGCCTTCATGCCTTTTTCCAAACCCTTATTTCTTATTTCCTTTCTATGCTTATCCTCATATTGTGACCAAAATTCATAATTGAATGTTCCCGCCTTCTTAAGGCCTATACGTTTGTAAACTTTATAGGCTTGTCTGCAAATGTCCTCCCCTTCTCTATCTTTAATTATCTCAATAGGAGTCTGATATATCTTAGATTGTTCAGACCCCATCTTGACCACTTCCGACTATTCTTCACTAAGTATACAGGACGTATATTTCACACAGTAAACTAAGATAATCACTGAGACTATCTGGGAACACACAGTTCCCTGTCCCGGAATAGATTTACAGAACTAAAACGTGGTCAACTTCAAACACTAGGATTCAGGGGAGACCAGACTTCGCCTCTTAGGGAACTTTTAGTAATATTATAACAGATCCAGAGTAACAATATGACTGCCAGAAATGAGACTATAACAATAACAATTATTTCAATCTCCAATACAGACAACATGACTCTTTAAGTCCCAATGAGTGAGTTCTTCCGTCTAGGACAGTTAAATGAACTTATTCACTCTAAAATATGGACGGGGCAGAAAATATAGGAAACAGGCAACAACATACCTCTAGTCCGTTAGAGACACACAGATCAAAAGAATCCAGACTGTATAATAGTAAGATAAGCTCTTACCTGTTACACCGGTGTTTTAGTCTGGGGTCTCCGAATCCAGTATCCACGTCAACGGGCCAGGAGTTTGTTTCAGTCTACTGGTTGCGATGTCCCGTAAAGGTAAGCCCCGCCCCCTAGTTGGACGCCAAGAACTGTCGAGGGTTAATTTGTTCAAACAGACTGATCAGTTATGTTGTCGGTTCCGAATTGACCTAAGCAGGAGGAGCGCTCCTTTTGAGAGTCTAAGTACTGACCATACACACGGTATATGATGAAGTAATGAACTCTAAGTCTTTATTGGCATAGTCTCAGTTTATATAGAAGATCGCCCACGCAGGGATGCGACCTCTGGTAATACAAGGAGTAACCTCATGATACATACATTCATCTGATAAAAACACATGACTTCTATATCTTACAATGACATAATCATTCAATAAACTTTGACATTTAGGCTTGATATATGACATTCAAGAAATAGCTGATTTCACATGACTTTTAGACTAGTACATTAGTAAATATAGAGAAATAGCTGACAACTTCTTTGCGGTTAGGCTATGTCTCACTACATTTATGAACATCTGCTCTTAACTTCCTGATTCCACTTAGATCAGACGTTTGGCCTATTACTCAATAGTCATGAGTCCTTCAGAGCAGAATAGAATATTTGCAGTATTCAACCTTATTGATTCAAATAGATTACTAAGCAAAATATATTAACTCCTTTTTGATTAGCGACATTTATTAATTTCTTTACAGCCCCCATTGGCCCTTATCAATAGATAGATAGATAGATAGATAGATAGATAGATAGATAGATAGATAGATATGAGATAGAGATAGATATGAGATAGATAGATAGATATGAGATAGAGATAGATATGAGATAGAGAGATAGATAGATATGAGATAGATAGATAGATAGATAGATAGATAGATATGAGATAGATAGATAGATATGAGATAGATATGAGATAGATAGATAGATATGAGATAGATATGAGATAGATAGATAGATATGAGATAGATAGATAGATAGATATGAGATAGATAGATATGAGATAGATAGATATGAGATAGAGATAGATATGAGATAGAGAGATAGATAGATATGAGATAGATAGATAGATAGATAGATATGAGATAGATAGATAGATATGAGATAGATAGATATGAGATAGAGATAGATATGAGATAGAGAGATAGATAGATATGAGATAGATAGATAGATAGATAGATATGAGATAGATAGATAGATATGAGATAGATAGATAGATATGAGATAGATAGATAGATAGATAGATAGATAGATAGATAGATAGATAGATAGATATGAGATAGATAGATATGAGATAGATAGATATGAGATAGATAGATATGAGATAGATAGATAGATAGATAGATATGAGATAGAGAGATAGAAAGATAGAATGAGATAGATAGATAGATATGAAATAGATAGAATGAGATAGATAGATAGATATGAAATAGATAGATATGAGATAGATAGATAGATATGAGATAGATAGATAGATAGATAGATAGATAGATAGATAGATAGATAGATAGATAGATATGAGATAGATAGATAGATATGAGATAGATAGATATGAGATAGATAGATAGATATGAGATAGATAGATATGAGATAGATAGATATAAGATAGATAGATATGAGATAGATAGATATGAGATAGATAGATAGATAGATATGAGATAGATAGATATGAGATAGATAGATATGAGATAGATAGATAGATATGAGATAGATAGATAGATATGAGATAGATAGATAGATATGAGATATGAGATAGATAGATAGATAGATAGATAGATAGATAGATAGATAGATAGATAGATAGATAGATAGGAGATAGATAGATAGATAGATAGATAGATATGAGATAGAGAGATAGAAAGATAGAATGAGATAGATAGATAGATATGAGATAGATAGATAGATATGAGATAGATACATATGAGATAGATAGATAGATAGATATGAAATAGATAGATAGATAGATATGAGATAGATAGATATGAGATAGATAGATAGATATGAGATAGATAGATAGATAGATAGATAGATATGAGATAGATAGATAGATAGATAGATATGAGATAGATAGATCGATATGAGATAGATAGATAGATAGATAGATAGATAGATAGATATGAGATAGATAGATAGATAGATAGATAGATAGATAGATATGAGATAGATAGATCGATATGAGATAGATAGATAGATAGATACATAGATATGAGATAGATAGATATGAGAGAGATAGATAGATATGAGAGAGAGAGATAGATAGATAGATATGAGATAGATAGATAGATGTGAGATAGATATGAGATATGAGATAGATAGATAGATAGATAGATATGAGATAGAGATAGATATGAGATAGAGAGATAGATAGATATGAGATAGATAGATAGATAGATAGATAGATAGATAGATAGATAGATAGATAGATAGATAGATAGATAGATAGATATGAGATAGATAGATAGATATGAGATAGATAGATAGATAGATATGAGATAGAGATAGATATGAGATAGAGAGATAGATAGATAGGAGATAGATAGATAGATAGATAGATAGATAGATATGAGATAGATAGATAGATAGATATGAGATAGATAGATATGAGATAGATAGATAGATAGATAGATAGATAGATATGAGATAGATAGATAAATAGATAGATAGATAGATATGAGATAGAGAGATAGAAAGATAGAAGGAGATAGATAGATAGATATGAGATAGCTAGATAGATAGATAGATATGAGATAGATACATATGAGATAGATAGATAGATAGATAGATAGATAGATATGAAATAGATAGATAGATAGATATGAGATAGATAGATATGAGATAGATAGATAGATATGAGATAGATAGATAGATATGAGATAGATATGAGATAGATAGATAGATATGAGATAGATAGATAGATAGATAGATAGATATGAGATAGATAGATAGATAGATATGAGATAGATAGATAGATATGAGATAGATAGATAGATATGAGATAGATAGATATGAGATAGATAGATAGATAGATAGATAGATAGATAGATAGATAGATAGGAGATAGATAGATAGATCGATATGAGATAGATAGATAGATACATAGATATGAGATAGATAGATAGATAGATAGATAGAAAGATAGAATGAGATAGATAGATAGATATGAGATAGCTAGATAGATAGATAGATATGAGATAGATACATATGAGATAGATAGATAGATAGATAGATAGATAGATATGAAATAGATAGATAGATAGATATGAGATAGATAGATAGATAGATAGATATGAGATAGATAGATATGAGATAGATAGATAGATATGAGATAGATAGATATGAGATAGATAGATAGATAGATAGATAGATAGATAGATAGATAGGAGATAGATAGATAGATCGATATGAGATAGATAGATAGATACATAGATATGAGATAGATAGATAGATAGATAGAAAGATAGAATGAGATAGATAGATAGATATGAGATAGCTAGATAGATAGATAGATATGAGATAGATACATATGAGATAGATAGATAGATAGATAGATATGAAATAGATAGATAGATAGATATGAGATAGATAGATAGATAGATATGAGATAGATAGATATGAGATAGATAGATAGATAGATAGATAGATAGATAGATAGATAGATAGATATGAGATAGATAGATAGATAGATAGATAGATATGAGATAGATAGATCGATATGAGATAGATAGATAGATAGATACATAGATATGAGATAGATAGATATGAGAGAGATAGATAGATATGAGAGAGAGAGATAGATAGATAGATATGAGATAGATAGATAGATGTGAGATAGATATGAGATATGAGATAGATAGATAGATAGATAGATATGAGATAGAGATAGATATGAGATAGAGAGATAGATAGATATGAGATAGATAGATAGATAGATATGAGATAGATAGATAGATATGAGATAGATAGATAGATAGATATGAGATAGAGATAGATATGAGATAGAGAGATAGATAGATAGGAGATAGATAGATAGATAGATAGATAGATATGAGATAGATAGATAGATAGATAGATAGATAGATATGAGATAGATAGATATGAGATAGATAGATAGATAGATAGATAGATATGAGATAGATAGATAAATAGATAGATAGATATGAGATAGAGAGATAGAAAGATAGAATGAGATAGATAGATAGATATGAGATAGCTAGATAGATAGATAGATATGAGATAGATACATATGAGATAGATAGATAGATAGATAGATAGATATGAAATAGATAGATAGATAGATATGAGATAGATAGATATGAGATAGATAGATAGATATGAGATAGATAGATAGATATGAGATAGATATGAGATAGATAGATAGATATGAGATAGATAGATAGATAGATATGAGATAGATAGATAGATATGAGATAGATAGATAGATAGATAGATAGATAGATATGAGATAGATAGATATAAGATAGATAGATATGAGATAGATAGATATGAGATAGATAGATAGATAGATATGAGATAGATAGATATGAGATAGATAGATATGAGATAGATAGATAGATATGAGATAGATAGATAGATATGAGATATGAGATAGATAGATAGATAGATAGATAGATAGGAGATAGATAGATAGATAGATAGATAGATAGATAGATATGAGATAGAGAGATAGAAAGATAGAATGAGATAGATAGATAGATATGAGATAGATAGATAGATAGATATGAGATAGATACATATGAGATAGATAGATAGATAGATATGAAATAGATAGATAGATAGATATGAGATAGATAGATATGAGATAGATAGATAGATATGAGATAGATAGATAGATAGATAGATAGATAGATATGAGATAGATAGATAGATAGATAGATATGAGATAGATAGATCGATATGAGATAGATAGATAGATAGATAGATAGATAGATAGATAGATATGAGATAGATAGATAGATAGATAGATAGATAGATAGATAGATATGAGATAGATAGATCGATATGAGATAGATAGATAGATAGATACATAGATATGAGATAGATAGATATGAGAGAGATAGATAGATATGAGAGAGAGAGATAGATAGATAGATATGAGATAGATAGATAGATGTGAGATAGATATGAGATATGAGATAGATAGATAGATAGATAGATAGATATGAGATAGAGATAGATATGAGATAGAGAGATAGATAGATATGAGATAGATAGATAGATAGATAGATAGATATGAGATAGATAGATAGATATGAGATAGATAGATAGATAGATATGAGATAGAGATAGATATGAGATAGAGAGATAGATAGATAGGAGATAGATAGATAGATAGATAGATAGATAGATATGAGATAGATAGATAGATAGATAGATAGATAGATAGATAGATAGATATGAGATAGATAGATATGAGATAGATAGATAGATAGATAGATAGATAGATAGATAGATAGATATGAGATAGATAGATAAATAGATAGATAGATAGATATGAGATAGAGAGATAGAAAGATAGAATGAGATAGATAGATAGATATGAGATAGCTAGATAGATAGATAGATATGAGATAGATACATATGAGATAGATAGATAGATAGATAGATATGAAATAGATAGATAGATAGATATGAGATAGATAGATATGAGATAGATAGATAGATATGAAATAGATAGATAGATAGATAGATATGAGATAGATAGATAGATATGAGATAGATAGATAGATAGATAGATAGATATGAGATAGATAGATAGATAGATATGAGATAGATAGATAGATATGAGATAGATAGATAGATAGATAGATATGAGATAGATAGATATGAGATAGATAGATAGATAGATAGATAGATAGATAGATAGATAGATAGGAGATAGATAGATAGATCGATATGAGATAGATAGATAGATACATAGATATGAGATAGATAGATAGATAGATAGAAAGATAGAATGAGATAGATAGATAGATATGAGATAGCTAGATAGATAGATAGATATGAGATAGATACATATGAGATAGATAGATAGATAGATAGATAGATATGAAATAGATAGATAGATAGATATGAGATAGATAGATAGATATGAGATAGATAGATAGATAGATAGATAGATAGATAGATAGATAGATAGATAGATAGATAGATATGAGATAGATAGATCGATATGAGATAGATAGATAGATAGATAGATAGATAGATATGAGATAGATAGATCGATATGAGATAGATAGATAGATAGATACATAGATATGAGATAGATAGATATGAGAGAGATAGATAGATATGAGAGAGAGAGATAGATAGATAGATATGAGATAGATAGATAGATGTGAGATAGATATGAGATATGAGATAGATAGATAGATAGATAGATAGATAGATAGATAGATATGAGATAGAGATAGATATGAGATAGAGAGATAGATAGATATGAGATAGATAGATAGATAGATAGATAGATATGAGATAGATAGATAGATATGAGATAGATAGATAGATAGATATGAGATAGAGATAGATATGAGATAGAGAGATAGATAGATAGGAGATAGATAGATAGATAGATAGATAGATAGATAGATAGATATGAGATAGATAGATAGATATATAGATAGATATGAGATAGATAGATATGAGATAGATAGATAGATAGATAGATAGATAGATATGAGATAGATAGATAAATAGATAGATAGATAGATATGAGATAGAGAGATAGAAAGATAGAATGAGATAGATAGATAGATATGAGATAGCTAGATAGATAGATAGATATGAGATAGATACATATGAGATAGATAGATAGATAGATATGAAATAGATAGATAGATAGATATGAGATAGATAGATATGAGATAGAGAGATAGAAAGATAGAATGAGATAGATAGATAGATATGAGATAGATAGATAGATATGAGATAGATACATATGAGATAGATAGATAGATAGATATGAAATAGATAGATAGATAGATATGAGATAGATAGATATGAGATAGATAGATAGATATGAGATAGATAGATAGATAGATAGATAGATAGATAGATATGAGATAGATAGATAGATAGATAGATAGATATGAGATAGATAGATCGATATGAGATAGATAGATAGATAGATAGATAGATAGATAGATAGATATGAGATAGATAGATAGATAGATAGATAGATAGATAGATAGATATGAGATAGATAGATCGATATGAGATAGATAGATAGATAGATACATAGATATGAGATAGATAGATATGAGAGAGATAGATAGATATGAGAGAGAGAGATAGATAGATAGATATGAGATAGATAGATAGATGTGAGATAGATATGAGATATGAGATAGATAGATAGATAGATAGATAGATAGATAGATAGATAGATAGATAGATATGAGATAGAGATAGATATGAGATAGAGAGATAGATAGATATGAGATAGATAGATAGATAGATAGATAGATAGATAGATAGATATGAGATAGATAGATAGATATGAGATAGATAGATAGATAGATATGAGATAGAGATAGATATGAGATAGAGAGATAGATAGATAGGAGATAGATAGATAGATAGATAGATAGATAGATATGAGATAGATAGATAGATAGATAGATAGATATGAGATAGATAGATATGAGATAGATAGATAGATAGATAGATAGATAGATATGAGATAGATAGATAAATAGATAGATAGATAGATATGAGATAGAGAGATAGAAAGATAGAATGAGATAGATAGATAGATATGAGATAGCTAGATAGATAGATAGATATGAGATAGATACATATGAGATAGATAGATAGATAGATAGATAGATATGAAATAGATAGATAGATAGATATGAGATAGATAGATATGAGATAGATAGATAGATATGAGATAGATAGATAGATATGAGATAGATATGAGATAGATAGATAGATATGAGATAGATAGATAGATAGATAGATATGAGATAGATAGATAGATAGATATGAGATAGATAGATAGATATGAGATAGATAGATAGATAGATAGATAGATATGAGATAGATAGATATGAGATAGATAGATAGATAGATAGCTAGATAGGAGATAGATAGATAGATCGATATGAGATAGATAGATAGATACATAGATATGAGATAGATAGATAGATAGATAGAAAGATAGAATGAGATAGATAGATAGATATGAGATAGCTAGATAGATAGATAGATATGAGATAGATACATATGAGATAGATAGATAGATAGATAGATAGATAGATATGAAATAGATAGATAGATAGATATGAGATAGATAGATAGATAGATAGATATGAGATAGATAGATATGAGATAGATAGATAGATAGATAGATAGATAGATAGATAGATATGAGATAGATAGATAGATAGATAGATAGATAGATAGATAGATAGATATGAGATAGATAGATCGATATGAGATAGATAGATAGATAGATACATAGATATGAGATAGATAGATATGAGAGAGATAGATAGATATGAGAGAGAGAGATAGATAGATAGATATGAGATAGATAGATAGATGTGAGATAGATATGAGATATGAGATAGATAGATAGATAGATAGATAGATATGAGATAGAGATAGATATGAGATAGAGAGATAGATAGATATGAGATAGATAGATAGATAGATAGATATGAGATAGATAGATAGATATGAGATAGATAGATAGATAGATATGAGATAGAGATAGATATGAGATAGAGAGATAGATAGATAGGAGATAGATAAATAGATAGATAGATAGATAGATATGAGATAGATAGATAGATAGATAGATAGATATGAGATAGATAGATATGAGATAGATAGATAGATAGATAGATAGATAGATATGAGATAGATAGATAAATAGATAGATAGATAGATATGAGATAGAGAGATAGAAAGATAGAATGAGATAGATAGATAGATATGAGATAGCTAGATAGATAGATAGATATGAGATAGATACATATGAGATAGATAGATAGATAGATAGATATGAAATAGATAGATAGATAGATATGAGATAGATAGATATGAGATAGATAGATAGATATGAGATAGATAGATAGATATGAGATAGATATGAGATAGATAGATAGATATGAGATAGATAGATAGATAGATAGATAGATAGATATGAGATAGATAGATAGATATGAGATAGATAGATAGATATGAGATAGATAGATAGATAGATAGATATGAGATAGATAGATATGAGATAGATAGATAGATAGATAGATAGATAGGAGATAGATAGATAGATCGATATGAGATAGATAGATAGATACATAGATATGAGATAGATAGATAGATAGATAGAAAGATAGAATGAGATAGATAGATAGATATGAGATAGCTAGATAGATAGATAGATATGAGATAGATACATATGAGATAGATAGATAGATAGATAGATAGATATGAAATAGATAGATAGATAGATATGAGATAGATAGATAGATAGATATGAGATAGATAGATAGATAGATAGATAGATAGATATGAGATAGATAGATCGATATGAGATAGATAGATAGATAGATAGATAGATAGATAGATATGAGATAGATAGATAGATAGATAGATAGATAGATAGATATGAGATAGATAGATCGATATGAGATAGATAGATACATAGATATGAGATAGATAGATATGAGAGAGATAGATAGATATGAGAGAGAGAGATAGATAGATAGATATGAGATAGATAGATAGATGTGAGATAGATATGAGATATGAGATAGATAGATAGATAGATAGATAGATATGAGATAGAGATAGATATGAGATAGAGAGATAGATAGATATGAGATAGATAGATAGATAGATAGATAGATAGATAGATAGATATGAGATAGATAGATAGATATGAGATAGATAGATAGATAGATATGAGATAGAGATAGATATGAGATAGAGAGATAGATAGATAGGAGATAGATAGATAGATAGATAGATAGATAGATAGATAGATATGAGATAGATAGATAGATAGATAGATAGATAGATATGAGATAGATAGATATGAGATAGATAGATAGATAGATAGATAGATAGATAGATAGATAGATAGATATGAGATAGATAGATAAATAGATAGATAGATAGATATGAGATAGAGAGATAGAAAGATAGAATGAGATAGATAGATAGATATGAGATAGCTAGATAGATAGATAGATATGAGATAGATACATATGAGATAGATAGATAGATAGATAGATATGAAATAGATAGATAGATAGATATGAGATAGATAGATATGAGATAGAGAGATAGAAAGATAGAATGAGATAGATAGATAGATATGAGATAGATAGATAGATATGAGATAGATACATATGAGATAGATAGATAGATAGATATGAAATAGATAGATAGATAGATATGAGATAGATAGATATGAGATAGATAGATAGATATGAGATAGATAGATAGATAGATCGATATGAGATAGATAGATCGATATGAGATAGATAGATAGATAGATAGATAGATAGATAGATAGATATGAGATAGATAGATAGATAGATAGATAGATATGAGATAGATAGATCGATATGAGATAGATAGATAGATAGATACATAGATATGAGATAGATAGATATGAGAGAGATAGATAGATATGAGAGAGAGAGATAGATAGATAGATATGAGATAGATAGATAGATGTGAGATAGATATGAGATATGAGATAGATAGATAGATAGATAGATAGATAGATATGAGATAGAGATAGATATGAGATAGAGAGATAGATAGATATGAGATAGATAGATAGATAGATAGATAGATAGATAGATAGATAGATATGAGATAGATAGATAGATATGAGATAGATAGATAGATAGATATGAGATAGAGATAGATATGAGATAGAGAGATAGATAGATAGGAGATAGATAGATAGATAGATAGATAGATATGAGATAGATAGATAGATAGATAGATAGATATGAGATAGATAGATATGAGATAGATAGATAGATAGATAGATAGATAGATAGATAGATATGAGATAGATAGATAAATAGATAGATAGATAGATATGAGATAGCTAGATAGATAGATAGATAGATATGAGATAGATACATATGAGATAGATAGATAGATAGAAAGATATGAAATAGATAGATAGATAGATATGAGATAGATAGATATGAGATAGATAGATAGATATGAGATAGATAGATAGATATGAGATAGATATGAGATAGATAGATAGATATGAGATAGATAGATAGATAGATAGATATGAGATAGATAGATAGATAGATATGAGATAGATAGATAGATATGAGATAGATAGATAGATAGATAGATATGAGATAGATAGATATGAGATAGATAGATAGATAGATAGATAGATAGATAGATAGATAGGAGATAGATAGATAGATCGATATGAGATAGATAGATAGATACATAGATATGAGATAGATAGATAGATAGATAGATAGATAGATAGAAAGATAGAATGAGATAGATAGATAGATATGAGATAGCTAGATAGATAGATAGATATGAGATAGATACATATGAGATAGATAGATAGATAGATAGATATGAAATAGATAGATAGATAGATATGAGATAGATAGATAGATAGATATGAGATAGATAGATATGAGATAGATAGATAGATAGATAGATAGATAGATATGAGATAGATAGATAGATAGATAGATAGATAGATAGATATGAGATAGATAGATCGATATGAGATAGATAGATAGATAGATACATAGATATGAGATAGATAGATATGAGAGAGATAGATAGATATGAGAGAGAGAGATAGATAGATAGATATGAGATAGATAGATAGATGTGAGATAGATATGAGATATGAGATAGATAGATAAATAGATAGATAGATATGAGATAGAGATAGATATGAGATAGAGAGATAGATAGATATGAGATAGATAGATAGATAGATAGATAGATAGATAGATATGAGATAGATAGATAGATATGAGATAGATAGATAGATAGATATGAGATAGAGATAGATATGAGATAGAGAGATAGATAGATAGGAGATAGATAGATAGATAGATAGATAGATAGATAGATAGATATGAGATAGATAGATAGATAGATAGATAGATAGATATGAGATAGATAGATATGAGATAGATAGATAGATAGATAGATAGATAGATAGATAGATAGATATGAGATAGATAGATAAATAGATAGATAGATAGATAGATATGAGATAGAGAGATAGAAAGATAGAATGAGATAGATAGATAGATATGAGATAGCTAGATAGATAGATAGATATGAGATAGATACATATGAGATAGATAGATAGATAGATAGATATGAAATAGATAGATAGATAGATAGATATGAGATAGATAGATATGAGATAGATAGATATGAGATAGATAGATAGATATGAGATAGATATGAGATAGATAGATAGATATGAGATAGATAGATAGATAGATAGATAGATATGAGATAGATAGATAGATAGATATGAGATAGATAGATAGATATGAGATAGATAGATAGATAGATAGATATGAGATAGATAGATATGAGATAGATAGATAGATAGATAGATAGATAGGAGATAGATAGATAGATCGATATGAGATAGATAGATAGATACATAGATATGAGATAGATAGATAGATAGATAGAAAGATAGAATGAGATAGATAGATAGATATGAGATAGCTAGATAGATAGATAGATATGAGATAGATACATATGAGATAGATAGATAGATAGATAGATATGAAATAGATAGATAGATAGATATGAGATAGATAGATAGATAGATATGAGATAGATAGATAGATAGATAGATATGAGATAGATAGATCGATATGAGATAGATAGATAGATAGATAGATATGAGATAGATAGATAGATAGATAGATAGATAGATAGATATGAGATAGATAGATCGATATGAGATAGATAGATAGATAGATACATAGATATGAGATAGATAGATATGAGAGAGATAGATAGATATGAGAGAGAGAGATAGATAGATAGATATGAGATAGATAGATAGATGTGAGATAGATATGAGATATGAGATAGATAGATAGATAGATAGATAGATATGAGATAGAGATAGATATGAGATAGAGAGATAGATAGATAGGAGATAGATAGATAGATAGATAGATAGATAGATAGATAGATAGATAGATAGATATGAGATAGATAGATAGATATGAGATAGATAGATAGATAGATATGAGATAGAGATAGATATGAGATAGAGAGATAGATAGATAGGAGATAGATAGATAGATAGATAGATAGATAGATAGATAGATAGATAGATAGATATGAGATAGATAGATAGATAGATAGATAGATAGATATGAGATAGATAGATATGAGATAGATAGATAGATAGATAGATATGAGATAGATAGATAAATAGATAGATAGATAGATATGAGATAGAGAGATAGAAAGATAGAATGAGATAGATAGATAGATATGAGATAGCTAGATAGATAGATAGATAGATATGAGATAGATACATATGAGATAGATAGATAGATAGATAGATATGAAATAGATAGATAGATAGATATGAGATAGATAGATATGAGATAGAGAGATAGAAAGATAGAATGAGATAGATAGATAGATATGAGATAGATAGATAGATATGAGATAGATACATATGAGATAGATAGATAGATAGATATGAAATAGATAGATAGATAGATATGAGATAGATAGATATGAGATAGATAGATAGATATGAGATAGATAGATAGATAGATAGATAGATAGATAGATATGAGATAGATAGATAGATAGATAGATATGAGATAGATAGATCGATATGAGATAGATAGATAGATAGATAGATAGATATGAGATAGATAGATAGATAGATAGATAGATAGATATGAGATAGATAGATCGATATGAGATAGATAGATAGATAGATACATAGATATGAGATAGATAGATATGAGAGAGATAGATAGATATGAGAGAGAGAGATAGATAGATAGATATGAGATAGATAGATAGATGTGAGATAGATATGAGATATGAGATAGATAGATAGATAGATAGATAGATATGAGATAGATAGATAGATATGAGATAGATAGATAGATAGATATGAGATAGAGATAGATATGAGATAGAGAGATAGATAGATAGGAGATAGATAGATAGATAGATAGATATGAGATAGATAGATAGATAGATAGATATGAGATAGATAGATATGAGATAGATAGATAGATAGATAGATAGATAGATAGATAGATAGATAGATAGATATGAGATAGATAGATAAATAGATAGATAGATAGATATGAGATAGAGAGATAGAAAGATAGAATGAGATAGATAGATAGATATGAGATAGCTAGATAGATAGATAGATATGAGATAGATACATATGAGATAGATAGATAGATAGATAGATAGATATGAAATAGATAGATAGATAGATATGAGATAGATAGATATGAGATAGATAGATAGATATGAGATAGATAGATAGATATGAGATAGATATGAGATAGATAGATAGATATGAGATAGATAGATAGATAGATAGATAGATAGATATGAGATAGATAGATAGATAGATATGAGATAGATAGATAGATATGAGATAGATAGATAGATAGATATGAGATAGATAGATATGAGATAGATAGATAGATAGATAGATAGGAGATAGATAGATAGATCGATATGAGATAGATAGATAGATACATAGATATGAGATAGATAGATAGATAGATAGAAAGATAGAATGAGATAGATAGATAGATATGAGATAGCTAGATAGATAGATAGATATGAGATAGATACATATGAGATAGATAGATAGATAGATAGATATGAAATAGATAGATAGATAGATATGAGATAGATAGATAGATAGATATGAGATAGATAGATATGAGATAGATAGATAGATAGATAGATAGATAGATAGATATGAGATAGATAGATAGATAGATAGATAGATAGATAGATATGAGATAGATAGATCGATATGAGATAGATAGATAGATAGATAGATACATAGATATGAGATAGATAGATATGAGAGAGATAGATAGATATGAGAGAGAGAGATAGATAGATAGATATGAGATAGATAGATAGATGTGAGATAGATATGAGATATGAGATAGATAGATAGATAGATAGATAGATAGATAGATAGATAGATAGATAGATAGATAGATATGAGATAGAGATAGATATGAGATAGAGAGATAGATAGATATGAGATAGATAGATAGATAGATAGATAGATAGATATGAGATAGATAGATAGATATGAGATAGATAGATAGATAGATATGAGATAGAGATAGATATGAGATAGAGAGATAGATAGATAGGAGATAGATAGATAGATAGATAGATAGATAGATATGAGATAGATAGATAGATAGATAGATAGATATGAGATAGATAGATATGAGATAGATAGATAGATAGATAGATAGATATGAGATAGATAGATAAATAGATAGATAGATAGATATGAGATAGAGAGATAGAAAGATAGAATGAGATAGATAGATAGATATGAGATAGCTAGATAGATAGATAGATATGAGATAGATACATATGAGATAGATAGATAGATAGATAGATATGAAATAGATAGATAGATAGATATGAGATAGATAGATATGAGATAGATAGATAGATATGAGATAGATAGATAGATATGAGATAGATATGAGATAGATAGATAGATATGAGATAGATAGATAGATAGATAGATAGATAGATAGATATGAGATAGATAGATAGATAGATATGAGATAGATAGATAGATATGAGATAGATAGATAGATAGATATGAGATAGATAGATATAAGATAGATAGATATGAGATAGATAGATATGAGATAGATAGATAGATAGATATGAGATAGATAGATATGAGATAGATAGATATGAGATAGATAGATAGATATGAGATAGATAGATAGATATGAGATAGATAGATAGATATGAGATATGAGATAGATAGATAGATAGATAGATAGATAGATAGATAGATAGGAGATAGATAGATAGATAGATAGATAGATAGATAGATATGAGATAGAGAGATAGAAAGATAGAATGAGATAGATAGATAGATATGAGATAGATAGATAGATATGAGATAGATACATATGAGATAGATAGATAGATAGATATGAAATAGATAGATAGATAGATATGAGATAGATAGATATGAGATAGATAGATATGAGATAGATAGATAGATAGATAGATAGATAGATATGAGATAGATAGATAGATAGATATGAGATAGATAGATCGATATGAGATAGATAGATAGATAGATAGATAGATAGATAGATATGAGATAGATAGATAGATAGATAGATCGATATGAGATAGATAGATAGATAGATAGATACATAGATATGAGATAGATAGATATGAGAGAGATAGATAGATATGAGAGAGAGAGATAGATAGATAGATATGAGATAGATAGATAGATGTGAGATAGATATGAGATATGAGATAGCTAGATAGATAGATAGATATGAGATATGAGATAGATAGATAGATAGATAGATAGATATGAGATAGATAGATAGATATGAGATAGATAGATAGATAGATATGAGATAGAGATAGATATGAGATAGAGAGATAGATAGATAGGAGATAGATAGATAGATAGATAGATAGATAGATAGATAGATAGATATGAGATAGATAGATAGATAGATAGATATGAGATAGATAGATATGAGATAGATAGATAGATAGATAGATAGATATGAGATAGATAGATAAATAGATAGATAGATAGATATGAGATAGAGAGATAGAAAGATAGAATGAGATAGATAGATAGATATGAGATAGCTAGATAGATAGATAGATATGAGATAGATACATATGAGATAGATAGATAGATAGATATGAAATAGATAGATAGATAGATATGAGATAGATAGATATGAGATAGATAGATAGATATGAGATAGATAGATAGATATGAGATAGATATGAGATAGATAGATAGATAGATATGAGATAGATAGATAGATAGATAGATATGAGATAGATAGATAGATAGATATGAGATAGATAGATAGATATGAGATAGATAGATAGATAGATAGATATGAGATAGATAGATATGAGATAGATAGATCGATATGAGATAGATAGATAGATAGATAGATAGATAGATAGATAGATAGATATGAGATAGATAGATAGATAGATAGATCGATATGAGATAGATAGATAGATAGATAGATACATAGATATGAGATAGATAGATATGAGAGAGATAGATAGATATGAGAGAGAGAGATAGATAGATAGATATGAGATAGATAGATAGATGTGAGATAGATATGAGATATGAGATAGCTAGATAGATAGATAGATATGAGATATGAGATAGATAGATAGATAGATAGATAGATATGAGATAGATAGATAGATATGAGATAGATAGATAGATAGATATGAGATAGAGATAGATATGAGATAGAGAGATAGATAGATAGGAGATAGATAGATAGATAGATAGATAGATAGATAGATAGATAGATATGAGATAGATAGATAGATAGATAGATATGAGATAGATAGATATGAGATAGATAGATAGATAGATAGATAGATAGATATGAGATAGATAGATAAATAGATAGATAGATAGATATGAGATAGAGAGATAGAAAGATAGAATGAGATAGATAGATAGATATGAGATAGCTAGATAGATAGATAGATATGAGATAGATACATATGAGATAGATAGATAGATAGATATGAAATAGATAGATAGATAGATATGAGATAGATAGATATGAGATAGATAGATAGATATGAGATAGATAGATAGATATGAGATAGATATGAGATAGATAGATAGATAGATATGAGATAGATAGATAGATAGATAGATATGAGATAGATAGATAGATAGATATGAGATAGATAGATAGATATGAGATAGATAGATAGATAGATAGATAGGAGATAGATAGATAGATCGATATGAGATAGATAGATAGATACATAGATATGAGATAGATAGATAGATAGAAAGATAGAATGAGATAGATAGATAGATATGAGATAGCTAGATAGATAGATAGATATGAGATAGATACATATGAGATAGATAGATAGATAGATAGATATGAAATAGATAGATAGATAGATATGAGATAGATAGATAGATAGATAGATATGAGATAGATAGATAGATAGATAGATATGAGATAGATAGATCGATATGAGATAGATAGATAGATAGATAGATAGATAGATATGAGATAGATAGATAGATAGATAGATAGATAGATAGATAGATAGATAGATATGAGATAGATAGATCGATATGAGATAGATAGATAGATAGATACATAGATATGAGATAGATAGATATGAGAGAGATAGATAGATATGAGAGAGAGAGATAGATAGATAGATATGAGATAGATAGATAGATGTGAGATAGATATGAGATATGAGATAGATAGATAGATAGATAGATAGATAGATATGAGATAGAGATAGATATGAGATAGAGAGATAGATAGATATGAGATAGATAGATAGATAGATAGATAGATAGATAGATAGATAGATATGAGATAGATAGATAGATATGAGATAGATAGATAGATAGATAGATAGATATGAGATAGAGATAGATATGAGATAGAGAGATAGATAGATAGGAGATAGATAGATAGATAGATAGATAGATAGATAGATAGATAGATAGATAGATAGATATGAGATAGATAGATAGATAGATAGATAGATAGATATGAGATAGATAGATATGAGATAGATAGATAGATAGATAGATAGATAGATAGATAGATATGAGATAGATAGATAAATAGATAGATAGATAGATATGAGATAGAGAGATAGAAAGATAGAATGAGATAGATAGATAGATATGAGATAGCTAGATAGATAGATAGATATGAGATAGATACATATGAGATAGATAGATAGATAGATAGATATGAAATAGATAGATAGATAGATATGAGATAGATAGATAGATAGATATGAGATAGATAGATAGATAGATAGATAGATAGATAGATAGATAGATAGATATGAGATAGATAGATCGATATGAGATAGATAGATAGATAGATAGATAGATAGATATGAGATAGATAGATAGATAGATAGATAGATAGATAGATAGATATGAGATAGATAGATCGATATGAGATAGATAGATAGATAGATACATAGATATGAGATAGATAGATATGAGAGAGATAGATAGATATGAGAGAGAGAGATAGATAGATAGATATGAGATAGATAGATAGATGTGAGATAGATATGAGATATGAGATAGATAGATAGATAGATAGATAGATAGATAGATAGATATGAGATAGAGATAGATATGAGATAGAGAGATAGATAGATATGAGATAGATAGATATATAGATAGATAGATAGATATGAGATAGATAGATAGATATGAGATAGATAGATAGATAGATATGAGATAGAGATAGATATGAGATAGAGAGATAGATAGATAGGAGATAGATAGATAGATAGATAGATAGATATGAGATAGATAGATAGATAGATAGATAGATATGAGATAGATAGATATGAGATAGATAGATAGATAGATAGATAGATAAATAGATAGATATGAGATAGATAGATAAATAGATAGATAGATAGATATGAGATAGAGAGATAGAAAGATAGAATGAGATAGATAGATAGATATGAGATAGCTAGATAGATAGATAGATATGAGATAGATACATATGAGATAGATAGATAGATAGATAGATATGAAATAGATAGATAGATAGATATGAGATAGATAGATATGAGATAGAGAGATAGAAAGATAGAATGAGATAGATAGATAGATATGAGATAGATAGATAGATATGAGATAGATACATATGAGATAGATAGATAGATAGATATGAAATAGATAGATAGATAGATATGAGATAGATAGATAGATATGAGATAGATAGATAGATAGATAGATATGAGATAGATAGATAGATAGATCGATATGAGATAGATAGATCGATATGAGATAGATAGATAGATAGATAGATAGATAGATATGAGATAGATAGATAGATAGATAGATAGATAGATATGAGATAGATAGATCGATATGAGATAGATAGATAGATACATAGATATGAGATAGATAGATATGAGAGAGATAGATAGATATGAGAGAGAGAGATAGATAGATAGATATGAGATAGATAGATAGATGTGAGATAGATATGAGATATGAGATAGATAGATAGATAGATAGATAGATATGAGATAGAGATAGATATGAGATAGAGAGATAGATAGATATGAGATAGATAGATAGATAGATAGATAGATATGAGATAGATAGATAGATATGAGATAGATAGATAGATAGATATGAGATAGAGATAGATATGAGATAGAGAGATAGATAGATAGGAGATAGATAGATAGATAGATAGATAGATAGATAGATATGAGATAGATAGATAGATAGATAGATAGATAGATATGAGATAGATAGATATGAGATAGATAGATAGATAGATAGATAGATAGATATGAGATAGATAGATAAATAGATAGATAGATAGATATGAGATAGAGAGATAGAAAGATAGAATGAGATAGATAGATAGATATGAGATAGCTAGATAGATAGATAGATATGAGATAGATACATATGAGATAGATAGATAGATAGATAGATATGAAATAGATAGATAGATAGATATGAGATAGATAGATATGAGATAGATAGATAGATATGAGATAGATAGATAGATATGAGATAGATATGAGATAGATAGATATGAGATAGATAGATAGATAGATAGATATGAGATAGATAGATAGATAGATATGAGATAGATAGATAGATATGAGATAGATAGATAGATAGATAGATATGAGATAGATAGATATGAGATAGATAGATAGATAGATAGATAGATAGATAGATAGATAGATAGATAGATAGATAGATAGATAGGAGATAGATAGATAGATCGATATGAGATAGATAGATAGATAGATACATAGATATGAGATAGATAGATAGATAGATAGAAAGATAGAATGAGATAGATAGATAGATATGAGATAGCTAGATAGATAGATAGATATGAGATAGATACATATGAGATAGATAGATAGATAGATAGATATGAAATAGATAGATAGATAGATATGAGATAGATAGATAGATAGATATGAGATAGATAGATATGAGATAGATAGATAGATAGATAGATAGATAGATAGATATGAGATAGATAGATAGATAGATAGATAGATATGAGATAGATAGATCGATATGAGATAGATAGATAGATAGATACATAGATATGAGATAGATAGATATGAGAGAGATAGATAGATATGAGAGAGAGAGATAGATAGATAGATATGAGATAGATAGATAGATGTGAGATAGATATGAGATATGAGATAGATAGATAAATAGATAGATAGATATGAGATAGAGATAGATATGAGATAGAGAGATAGATAGATATGAGATAGATAGATAGATAGATAGATAGATAGATAGATATGAGATAGATAGATAGATATGAGATAGATAGATAGATAGATATGAGATAGAGATAGATATGAGATAGAGAGATAGATAGATAGGAGATAGATAGATAGATAGATAGATAGATAGATAGATAGATAGATAGATAGATAGATATGAGATAGATAGATAGATAGATAGATATGAGATAGATAGATATGAGATAGATAGATAGATAGATAGATAGATAGATAGATATGAGATAGATAGATAAATAGATAGATAGATAGATATGAGATAGAGAGATAGAAAGATAGAATGAGATAGATAGATAGATATGAGATAGCTAGATAGATAGATAGATATGAGATAGATACATATGAGATAGATAGATAGATAGATATGAAATAGATAGATAGATAGATAGATATGAGATAGATAGATATGAGATAGATAGATAGATATGAGATAGATAGATAGATATGAGATAGATATGAGATAGATAGATAGATATGAGATAGATAGATAGATAGATAGATAGATATGAGATAGATAGATAGATAGATATGAGATAGATAGATAGATATGAGATAGATAGATAGATAGATAGATATGAGATAGATAGATATGAGATAGATAGATAGATAGATAGATAGATAGATAGATAGATAGGAGATAGATAGATAGATCGATATGAGATAGATAGATAGATACATAGATATGAGATAGATAGATAGATAGATAGATAGAAAGATAGAATGAGATAGATAGATAGATATGAGATAGCTAGATAGATAGATAGATATGAGATAGATACATATGAGATAGATAGATAGATAGATAGATATGAAATAGATAGATAGATAGATATGAGATAGATAGATAGATAGATATGAGATAGATAGATAGATAGATAGATATGAGATAGATAGATCGATATGAGATAGATAGATAGATAGATAGATAGATATGAGATAGATAGATAGATAGATAGATATGAGATAGATAGATCGATATGAGATAGATAGATAGATAGATACATAGATATGAGATAGATAGATATGAGAGAGATAGATAGATATGAGAGAGAGAGATAGATAGATAGATATGAGATAGATAGATAGATGTGAGATAGATATGAGATATGAGATAGATAGATAGATAGATAGATAGATAGATAGATAGATAGATATGAGATAGAGATAGATATGAGATAGAGAGATAGATAGATATGAGATAGATAGATAGATAGATAGATAGATATGAGATAGATAGATAGATATGAGATAGATAGATAGATAGATATGAGATAGAGATAGATATGAGATAGAGAGATAGATAGGAGATAGATAGATAGATAGATAGATAGATATGAGATAGATAGATAGATAGATAGATAGATAGATATGAGATAGATAGATATGAGATAGATAGATAGATAGATAGATAGATATGAGATAGATAGATAAATAGATAGATAGATAGATATGAGATAGAGAGATAGAAAGATAGAATGAGATAGATAGATAGATATGAGATAGCTAGATAGATAGATAGATAGATATGAGATAGATACATATGAGATAGATAGATAGATAGATAGATAGATATGAAATAGATAGATAGATAGATATGAGATAGATAGATATGAGATAGAGAGATAGAAAGATAGAATGAGATAGATAGATAGATATGAGATAGATAGATAGATATGAGATAGATACATATGAGATAGATAGATAGATAGATATGAAATAGATAGATAGATAGATATGAGATAGATAGATATGAGATAGATAGATAGATATGAGATAGATAGATAGATAGATAGATAGATAGATAGATATGAGATAGATAGATAGATAGATAGATAGATAGATAGATAGATAGATATGAGATACATAGATCGATATGAGATAGATAGATAGATAGATAGATAGATATGAGATAGATAGATAGATAGATAGATAGATAGATAGATATGAGATAGATAGATCGATATGAGATAGATAGATAGATAGATACATAGATATGAGATAGATAGATATGAGAGAGATAGATAGATATGAGAGAGAGAGATAGATAGATAGGTATGAGATAGATAGATAGATGTGAGATAGATATGAGATATGAGATAGATAGATAGATAGATAGATATGAGATAGAGATAGATATGAGATAGAGAGATAGATAGATATGAGATAGATAGATAGATAGATAGATATGAGATAGATAGATAGATATGAGATAGATAGATAGATAGATATGAGATAGAGATAGATATGAGATAGAGAGATAGATAGATAGGAGATAGATAGATAGATAGATAGATAGATAGATATGAGATAGATAGATAGATAGATAGATATGAGATAGATAGATATGAGATAGATAGATAGATAGATAGATAGATAGATAGATAGATATGAGATAGATAGATAAATAGATAGATAGATAGATATGAGATAGAGAGATAGAAAGATAGAATGAGATAGATAGATAGATATGAGATAGCTAGATAGATAGATAGATAGATATGAGATAGATACATATGAGATAGATAGATAGATAGATAGATATGAAATAGATAGATAGATAGATATGAGATAGATAGATATGAGATAGATAGATAGATATGAGATAGATAGATAGATATGAGATAGATATGAGATAGATAGATAGATATGAGATAGATAGATAGATAGATAGATAGATATGAGATAGATAGATAGATAGATATGAGATAGATAGATAGATATGAGATAGATAGATAGATAGATATGAGATAGATAGATATGAGATAGATAGATAGATAGATAGATAGATAGATAGATAGGAGATAGATAGATCGATATGAGATAGATAGATAGATACATAGATATGAGATAGATAGATAGATAGATAGAAAGATAGAATGAGATAGATAGATAGATATGAGATAGCTAGATAGATAGATAGATATGAGATAGATACATATGAGATAGATAGATAGATAGATAGATATGAAATAGATAGATAGATAGATATGAGATAGATAGATAGATAGATATGAGATAGATAGATATGAGATAGATAGATAGATAGATAGATAGATAGATATGAGATAGATAGATAGATAGATAGATAGATAGATAGATAGATAGATAGATATGAGATAGATAGATCGATATGAGATAGATAGATAGATAGATACATAGATATGAGATAGATAGATATGAGAGAGATAGATAGATATGAGAGAGAGAGATAGATGTGAGATAGATATGAGATATGAGATAGATAGATAGATAGATAGATAGATAGATAGATAGATATGAGATAGAGATAGATATGAGATAGAGAGATAGATAGATATGAGATAGATAGATAGATAGATAGATAGATATGAGATAGATAGATAGATATGAGATAGATAGATAGATAGATATGAGATAGAGATAGATATGAGATAGAGAAATAGATAGATAGGAGATAGATAGATAGATAGATAGATAGATAGATATGAGATAGATAGATAGATAGATAGATAGATAGATAGATAGATAGATAGATAGATATGAGATAGATAGATATGAGATAGATAGATAGATAGATAGATAGATAGATAGATATGAGATAGATAGATAAATAGATAGATAGATAGATATGAGATAGAGAGATAGAAAGATAGAATGAGATAGATAGATAGATATGAGATAGCTAGATAGATAGATAGATATGAGATAGATACATATGAGATAGATAGATAGATAGATAGATATGAAATAGATAGATAGATAGATATGAGATAGATAGATATGAGATAGATAGATAGATATGAGATAGATAGATAGATATGAGATAGATATGAGATAGATAGATAGATATGAGATAGATAGATAGATAGATAGATAGATATGAGATAGATAGATAGATAGATATGAGATAGATAGATAGATATGAGATAGATAGATAGATAGATATGAGATAGATAGATATAAGATAGATAGATATGAGATAGATAGATATGAGATAGATAGATAGATAGATATGAGATAGATAGATATGAGATAGATAGATATGAGATAGATAGATAGATATGAGATAGATAGATAGATATGAGATAGATAGATAGATATGAGATATGAGATAGATAGATAGATAGATAGATAGATAGATAGATAGGAGATAGATAGATAGATAGATAGATATGAGATAGAGAGATAGAAAGATAGAATGAGATAGATAGATAGATATGAGATAGATAGATAGATATGAGATAGATACATATGAGATAGATAGATAGATAGATATGAAATAGATAGATAGATAGATATGAGATAGATAGATATGAGATAGATAGATATGAGATAGATAGATAGATAGATAGATAGATATGAGATAGATAGATAGATAGATAGATAGATATGAGATAGATAGATCGATATGAGATAGATAGATAGATAGATAGATAGATAGATAGATAGATAGATATGAGATAGATAGATAGATAGATAGATAGATAGATCGATATGAGATAGATAGATAGATAGATAGATACATAGATATGAGATAGATAGATATGAGAGAGATAGATAGATATGAGAGAGAGAGATAGATAGATAGATATGAGATAGATAGATAGATGTGAGATAGATATGAGATATGAGATAGATAGATAGATAGATAGATAGATAGATAGATATGAGATATGAGATAGATAGATAGATAGATAGATATGAGATAGATAGATAGATATGAGATAGATAGATAGATAGATATGAGATAGAGATAGATATGAGATAGAGAGATAGATAGATAGGAGATAGATAGATAGATAGATAGATAGATAGATAGATAGATATGAGATAGATAGATAGATAGATAGATATGAGATAGATAGATATGAGATAGATAGATAGATAGATAGATAGATAGATATGAGATAGATAGATAAATAGATAGATAGATAGATATGAGATAGAGAGATAGAAAGATAGAATGAGATAGATAGATAGATATGAGATAGCTAGATAGATAGATAGATATGAGATAGATACATATGAGATAGATAGATAGATAGATATGAAATAGATAGATAGATAGATATGAGATAGATAGATATGAGATAGATAGATAGATATGAGATAGATAGATAGATAGATATGAGATAGATATGAGATAGATAGATAGATAGATATGAGATAGATAGATAGATAGATAGATAGATATGAGATAGATAGATAGATAGATATGAGATAGATAGATAGATATGAGATAGATAGATAGATAGATAGATATGAGATAGATAGATATGAGATAGATAGATAGATAGATAGATAGATAGATAGATAGGAGATAGATAGATCGATATGAGATAGATAGATAGATACATAGATATGAGATAGATAGATAGATAGAAAGATAGAATGAGATAGATAGATAGATATGAGATAGCTAGATAGATAGATAGATATGAGATAGATACATATGAGATAGATAGATAGATAGATAGATATGAAATAGATAGATAGATAGATATGAGATAGATAGATAGATAGATATGAGATAGATAGATAGATAGATAGATAGATATGAGATAGATAGATCGATATGAGATAGATAGATAGATAGATAGATAGATAGATATGAGATAGATAGATAGATAGATAGATAGATAGATAGATAGATAGATAGATAGATAGATATGAGATAGATAGATCGATATGAGATAGATAGATAGATAGATACATAGATATGAGATAGATAGATATGAGAGAGATAGATAGATATGAGAGAGAGAGATAGATAGATAGATATGAGATAGATAGATAGATGTGAGATAGATATGAGATATGAGATAGATAGATAGATAGATAGATAGATATGAGATAGAGATAGATATGAGATAGAGAGATAGATAGATATGAGATAGATAGATAGATAGATAGATAGATATGAGATAGATAGATAGATATGAGATAGATAGATAGATAGATATGAGATAGAGATAGATATGAGATAGAGAGATAGATAGATAGGAGATAGATAGATAGATAGATAGATAGATAGATATGAGATAGATAGATAGATAGATAGATAGATAGATATGAGATAGATAGATATGAGATAGATAGATAGATAGATAGATAGATATGAGATAGATAGATAAATAGATAGATAGATAGATATGAGATAGAGAGATAGAAAGATAGAATGAGATAGATAGATAGATATGAGATAGCTAGATAGATAGATAGATATGAGATAGATACATATGAGATAGATAGATAGATAGATAGATAGATATGAAATAGATAGATAGATAGATATGAGATAGATAGATATGAGATAGATAGATAGATATGAGATAGATAGATAGATATGAGATAGATATGAGATAGATAGATAGATATGAGATAGATAGATAGATAGATAGATAGATATGAGATAGATAGATAGATAGATATGAGATAGATAGATAGATATGAGATAGATAGATAGATAGATATGAGATAGATAGATATGAGATAGATAGATAGATAGATAGATAGATAGATAGATAGGAGATAGATAGATAGATCGATATGAGATAGATAGATAGATACATAGATATGAGATAGATAGATAGATAGATAGAAAGATAGAATGAGATAGATAGATAGATATGAGATAGCTAGATAGATAGATAGATATGAGATAGATACATATGAGATAGATAGATAGATAGATAGATATGAAATAGATAGATAGATAGATATGAGATAGATAGATAGATAGATATGAGATAGATAGATATGAGATAGATAGATAGATAGATAGATAGATAGATAGATAGATAGATAGATAGATATGAGATAGATATGAGACAGATCGATATGAGATAGATAGGAGTGGTGCATTTATTCTGGGAGTGCCATTAGCGTCTCTCCCTCCTCCTGTCCAGGTATATATAGGGTCGGCAGGTAAGGGAGGCTTCCCATTGCAGCTAATCATGGAAGGGACACGCCTGAGCCTGGTATTTCTCCTATGTGTGTTCGCAGGTAAGAGGTTTTCCTGTATCTTAAGATGTAGAAGCACTTGGTGGAATTACTGCTTTAACCTTATAACAAGCAAGTGAAGGAAGGCACCTGAACAACTTCTGCTGTGATCAGAGTACCAAACTTCAAATACAGTGGGTAGAAAAGACCACAGTATCACAGAGCGAGGACATTCAATATCTATATGCTACTTTATATAAGGCTGGATTCCCATCTGCGCCGGTTGGAGGCTCCATCGTGGATCCGGGGCAAAATACTGAAAGAAATAGCATTGCATGCAGAGTTTTTTCATCCAGTAAAATGCCGGGAAGCTGAGCCGAAACCGAACAGACTCCATTATAGTCAATGGGGCCTGTTTGGTACTTTTCGGTTCTGTCATAAGACAGAGCCGTTTGGCCAGAGGATTACCCTTTTGTGTCATAAGCCGGAGCACGAAAACGGGCCCCCCGACGCAGATGTGAAAGCTGCCTAAATTAATCCAACCATAATAAAGCGCAGCATTTTGCCATCAATAGACTGCAAGCCTGAAAATGGCCATCTTTGGGTGTTGAAGCATTGTACTTTAATATAGTTGGATTATTTTAAATAAAGCAGCAAATCTGCTTCAGACTTTAACTCAGTTTATAGGAATTATTCTCTGAAGCCAATATAAAGAACCTTGTCTCTATTATCAATCACATCAGAATCGATTCTGACCAAATGGGTTGTGGTTCTCCAGAATGTCCTCTCTTCTCTTAGGGTTTCTCAATGTAATGTTCATGATTCCTGTGATAAGCCTCTGTCTTGCTGCTGATCATCTCCCTCTCCCTTTAGCTCTTCTAAGCATAAGTTAGGTTTTCTCATAGTATGTCCAACATAGTATAAAGCTCCAATCTGGTCCTTGTATTTGCTTGAAGTTAAAGGTCTTGCTTGTTTTGATCACTATTGTCTTCCCCAACAGTGTCTCACATGTCCCAGTTTTGGTTGTATCTTTTGACCAATGGCTATTTTGTTGTTAATAACTCATTCAAGCTTCTACATCTTCCATATCTTCGCCATTAATCCTATTGGGCTGGGTCTTCAATTTTCACAAGTAAATGGTCATTTATAAATATATTGTAGGTTGTTGGTCTAATTTCTCGGTAATCTTGGATCTTCAGGGAATTTCCTTCAGTCCCGCTTCTCTTATTTGCACTTTGTAAGTAACATTTTAGGATAATGACAAACAGTATCCCTTCTGTAGGTGCCAGGCATCATTCTTAGTGTGCATCCTAATTTTGTCCACATATGTCCTTAGCAGTAGAGTCTATAGCAAGTGTCAGGTGTGATTGTGACGGCTGCACGAGACTGAGTGGAATACAACAGCATCAACTGGTGCCTGGTCTGTGATAATGGAGTTGTGCAGGCCAGAGAGTCAAATTAAAGCTTTTAATCCTGGGATATTGTTGGGTAGTAAGCCACCAAGTCACCATCCAGTCATCCCCACCCTTTGTCAGCTGTAACCTTGCTTCCAACTGCTGGGCCTGAGTAGAACCTTTCACCGGAAGTGTCTGAGGTGGATGCAGATCTCCACCTATAGCGTGGGCTCAAAAAAGCCCTAGAAGTACTGTTGTGGTGACCAGAGACTGTGAGAGACAGTGCCCCACCAAGTTTTATTAAAATGAGTTACTCAGTGACATTAACAGAAACTGTAACCAGTAGGCTGAGTGCCCTCAAAGAGAGACTGTAACCAATATGTTATGTGCCCTCTTGAGAGTTTCAACACTAATAGTAATTCATCACTAATAGTAATTAAAGGGGTTGTCCCGCGCCGAAACGGGTTTTTTTTTTTTTCAACCCCCCCCCCCGTTCGGCGCGAGACAACCCCGATGCAGGGAGGTAAAGAAAGCTCACCGGAGCGCTTACCTGAATCCCCGCGCTCCGGTGACTTCTCTACTCACCGCTGAAGATGGCCTCTTCCTCCGTGGACCGCAGCTCTTCTGTGCGGTCCACTGCCGATTCCAGCCTCCTGATTGGCTGGAATCGGCACGTGACGGGGCGGAGCTACACGGAGCTACACGGAGCCCCATAGAAGACTGCAGAAGACCCGGACTGCGCAAGCGCGGCTAATTTGGCCATCGGAGGGCGAAAATTAGTCGGCACCATGGAGACGAGGACGCCAGCAACGGAACAGGTAAGTATAAAACTTTTTATAACTTCTGCATGGCTCATAATTAATGCACAATGTACATTACAAAGTGCATTATTATGGCCATGCAGAAGTGTACAGACCCACTTGCTGCCTCGGGACAACCCCTTTAAGCCTTGTGCCACCTGTCGACTTAAGTTAAGTTAAGTTTATCACTGTGTGTGTGTGCCTTTTCACCACGTGGCAAGGGTTAAGGGCCACAGACAGAACTGACCCTCTTACTTGTTTGTTATACTTGTCATGTGTAAAGGGGGAAGAGGGTGCTTTGCTGCCTCAAGAACTGGATAACTTCCCATAAACTGAAGCATTTTTTTATTCATGTTGTAAGCAGTACAAAGTAAGTGGTTTAAAAACACTTACTGTAATAAAAACAGGACCAGCACTCCATGGATACCTCTGTACAGTACTGCTAATATTCTTCCATCAGTCCTTACAGTATAAGGCTACCTCATATGTAGTATTGAATGGACCAACCCCTAATGTGTGAACTATACTAAGGATAGAACCCGTTACTGCAGGACTTTCTACAAGGGCATAACTAAAAGGGGCACTTAGGTAGGAGTAGCATCCATGCCCCGTGCCAAGTAATAGGACACAAGTATTATAAATGATCTATGACACTTGGGTGGGCTGCTATGGATAGGACATTGGGGTCAAGGAGCTTCAAGTTCTACTTTCTGTGCATTATGGAAAATCCAGCCCTGCACATCGGTCATTTAGGTGAGAGATTCCATCACAATTCTTGTTGTATTATTGGGTTAATCAAGTTCCCTTTATTTAACATTAAAGGTTAGTGGTCATCTCCTTTTAGCCGCATAAACAACATTATGGGAACGCAAGTCCAGACAACTGGGTTTCATACTCACCAGTTGCTCCATTCTAGTGCCAGCAGATTGACTCTTTCTGTGCTCACACTGCAGCATCCGAGGAGCAGGCCCTCAGCCTAGGAGACAGCGGGGTAGAGTTTGAGCCTTGTCATGGGGCTCTACCATCTCCCACCCTGAGGGTAGCACCGGACCCATCCAAGTAACTGAGGTTGGGCCTTTCAAAGGAGTAACCCAATATGTGGCTACCTTAGTAGTCTGTTGTCACGGGTGACGACACCGTTCCTTCCCCTGAATTCGGATGGTGAAATAAATGGTCCACACTCACAGGGAACTTTTATATAGTAAAGTCGGAAACGGTCGGCAGAGCTCCTTTACTTGTAGAAAACTATTTACAGTCCAGTTACAAGTATTTAACTCACGCCAGCAGGAAAATGGTGCAGACATCACAAAGTGGTGCGACAGGGAGGAAATCACGGATTGACAGAAGAATCTGCAGTCCTAGTTATCTGCAGGGTTCTGCTCCCGGTACCAACTTCTTTTACTCTCGCCAGCTCTCTACCAGTCGGCACTCACATTTGGTTGACGCTCCACACTAAATGGCAGTTCCACTCTCTCTTCATCCATCAGTGGCTTAGGACACCACTGGCATCTTCTGGGTAAGGCAGACCCAGCAAAGGCTGAGGAAACATTTCAGCCTCTTCCATTCTTAGCCACAGAGAACTGAAGGTGTCTGTGCGGCTCACTTGCAGCTCCGCGCACGCTCCTCACACTTGCAAGTGCAGAACGTATCTCCTTGCAAACCATCTTGCATTCACATATATAAAGCACGATCACATGACAAACAACAAGATACATTTCTCAGACATTCACACATACCAGACAGTTAACTCATTCAGTGCAGCAGAAGTGCAATGCACATCATATTCATGCAACATGAAAGACACTGACAACACAAAGCATGAGACAAATGCATTCATACATTATGGAGGGGCCCCAGTAACTCCGGGCCACTGCAGCACCTCCCATAGAGATGAATGGAGATGCGCACAGAGAGAGTCAAGCTGATAGAACGTGACAACTTCCTGATGACACAGCGCTGTAATGTGGTGTTTGGTGAGTATGAAACACAACTCCTTGGACTACTCAATCCCTTTTCTTTGAGCCCTGTAGTCTTTGGGGCTCGAGCCTCATTCACATTAGTGTTGTAGGCTTCATTTGGAGCCTCCAACACAGATCCAGCAGAAAATCTCAGCTGTGCAAGAAAATGCCCGTCGGAATACTGAAAGCCGGGAGGACCCCATTACAGTCAATGGCGTGTGTTTGGTGTTGTTCCGGTGGAACATATGCTGAATCTGGCAACTGCGGTCATGTTCATCGTTCAGGAGCCAAACAATGGAAAAAGATTTAACTCTAGTCACAAACAAATGGGGACTAACTTTTGTATTAAGATCCAAAACCCTTCAGTATGGGAGGGTGCAAATACTTCTCACCATTATAGACTCCTTGATTTTAAACCTTTCTCTGTAAGTAAATAGATATTGATCCCGCATGACTCTCCACAGCTGTGTCCGGCCATGTCCTGGTGAAGGAGGAATGTGCCCGGGGGCCGGAGTTCTGGTGCCAGGATCTGCAGACGGCCGCTCAGTGTGGGGCAATGGAGCATTGTAAGCAGCATGTATGGAAGGAAGATGTGGTAAGACTCGGAGTCACATAACCATCACTTCACCCTAGTAGTATATCTAGACTGCTGCTCATGCTGGCTTTTTTGCAAGATGATCTTGGTCATTTTCTTGTTTTATATACTAGGCCGAAAATTTTTTGTATTCCTGAATTTGAAAAGTAACACCAACCGAAAAAACATAATTCACTACAACTGATTTACCCTTTCAAGTGTCGATGAAAGGGACCACGGGAGGTGGTGAGTTCTTCAATGGAAGTCTCCAAACAGAGGCTGGACAGACATCTGTCTGGGATGGTTTAGTGATCTTGCATTGAGCAGGGGGTTGGACCCGAAGACCCTGGAGGTCGCTTCCAATTCTACAGTGGAAAATCCACGACAAATCCATTCCAAAGTTTGCATCTGTTGTGGATTTTACTGCAAATTTTCAGTGGCATTCACCCTATACCAGACAAAGGGTGCTATCAGCAACGAAAATCCACAGTATAAATTAGCATGCTGTGGATTTCAAATCTTGATTTTCCTTGCAGTGTGAGGATGGGATTTAGTAAAATCTCATCCACTTTGCTGCTACTGTAAATGCTACGAATTTTCTGCATGCAACTCCGCCGTGGACAATGTGGATGTAGCAGGTTTTCCATCAGTGACAGCAAACTTAATTTTTAGTGTATAACTGCCCAGTTGTCTCAGCTTCGCCACTTTTACACACCTCACTGGACAGAAATATCATTTTCTTTAAACTCTTAAACTGAAACGATTCGTCCACCTGGGGTGTAAATGCTGAAACATTCTACAGTGGAATCGCATATGGAAAAACTACAACATTTACAGCAGCAGCATAGTGGATGAGATCTTACTGAATTCTATATATACACTGCAAGAAAAAAATCTGCGGCGTAAATTGACCTGCCGTTCTAATATCAAATCGTCCGCAAGTCAATCTATACTGCTCATTATCGCTGTAGATTTCATCTTTGCAATCTATGGTTCGAATTTCTTGACAAATCTGCGGCAAACCCCTCCTCTGATTTTACTGCAGATTCAACACGGATTTTCCGATGCAGAAAATACATCCCATCTGGATTTTAACCTTAAGGCCTCATGTCCACGGGGAAAATCAGGCCCGCCGTGGATTCTCCATGTAGAATCCGTATCGGGTCCCTCCTGCCCCGCGGATATGAGGCCTAAAAATCAGAATAAACTCACCTGCTCCGGACGATGCAGATCTTCCTTCCTTCGCGGCCGGATCTTCTTTCTTCGGCCCGGCGGATCCGGATGGCTTCCATAGGCTTCAATAGAAGCCTGCGGGAAACCCGCACGATAATGGAGCATGTCCATTTTTGTTCGCGCATGCGGATCCGCGCCTGACGGGAAAAATGACATCCGCAGGTATTTAACTACCTGCAGGTGTCCAAGGCATCCCTATGGGGCGCGGATCCGCGTGCGGGAAAAAACGCTGCGGATTTTAATTCTTCTTTTCCCCGTGGACATGAGGCCTAATGCATACTTTACAGACAGTTCCTCGGAACCCTGGGCACCTCTACTCTCCATACCCGATATAGAGGAACTCCGGTGAAGAAAAAAAAGTTTTTTTAAAAATATGTTTGGATCTCCACAGTCCTTATGCAGCATATTAATGTGATCCACCAGCACTTCTGCCACCTGCGCGCATGGTGGAAATGGCTCTGCCAATGCTCGTAATGCCACTGATTTCAGTGCCCCCAAGTCCTCCAATACTGACAGACACAAGTTGATTATTTATAAGGTTTTGAGATGTTGGTTTATGCCACTTTATAATGCCAATATGTAGAATGTCGTGTGACTCACTAACGTACCACTGTCTGATCGTTTCCTCCTAACAGGATACTCTGTGTTTGCAGTGTACGCAGATAATCACAATCGTCACTACCATGGTGAAGTCATCCTCCCTCCAGGTATTACAGAGGTCTATCATGTATAATGACTGAATGGACTCGCAGTTTATAAATGCTGTGCCTGTCACCTGTATCAATGAATATAGCAATGCAGCATCAATTGTAATGTTTACAGGAGCAAGCCAATTAGATCTAACCAATGGAAATCTATGTGACTGGCTGCTACATTCATCAGACAGAGTTCTATGTTTTTTTCTTGACTGATAGATGCCAACAATGCTATAGCTAAATAGTTTTCTGGTGTTGCTGGCTTAAAGCACTCCTTGTCAAAAACAACCTCAGCCCCTAGAGGAAGTTGTCATTTTGCTGTAAAACTGGGCATGCAGTTCCATCTCAGGCAGATATACGAATGATTAGATGAACGGTCTTGACATCTGAGGCCCTTAAAAGTGGTTCAATTTTTGGCCTATAAAAAGGCTCTCGGAGGCTCATTGTGGGTAGTGACCTCTTGTTCCTCTTGTGTGGACCTTGTTTTCATGTTGTGTAGAGCTTGTTGACCACTAGACGCCTTTACGACGCAGAGAAGAGATTTCACCCAGTTGCCATAATTTGAGAAGGGGCACATTATTGGAATACGAGAAGCAGGACAGTCATATCAACAAATTGTCCCTCACCTGGGCCATTCTGTCCAGACTGTTAGGAAGTGTTGGGACCAGTTGATGTGTGAGGGCACACAAGGCAACCGGGCTCAAAACGCCCTCCACAGATTACCAGTAGAGAGGATCATCGGATCATCCGACAAGCACTAGCAGTTCCAACTGTTTTGTTGCCCGCCATCCAGAGACAGGTGGCACCATGTCTGTTGGAACCATTTCCAGATGCTTGGCTGAAGGACATTTGGTCTGACAACGCCCATTACATGTTTTGCCTTTGACACCCACCGTCGCCTCCATTTGCAGTGGTGCTGTGAACAATGAAACTGGACACTACGGAGTGGAACCAGGATGTCTTCAGTGATGTATCCAGGTTTAGTTTGAGACCTAGAGATGAGTGCCACAATCCTGCCTTTGCTGTGGAGCAGCACATGGCCCCCTGCTTGTGTGATGGTCTGGGGGCAATCGCATATGACAGTTGGTCACCCCTAGTAGTGGTACAAGGGACAATGACAGCTCGGTGATACGTTCAGGACATCCTGCAGCCACATGTGTTCCTCTCATGGAGGCTTCCAAGAGGCATTTTCCAGCATGATAATGCTTAGCCGCACACACAACAACATCATCAGACGTCCGTGGTCTGCCTGGTCACCAGATTTATCACCAAAACAACATGTATGAGACCAACTGGGACACCAACTTCAACAGCCTAAGAGTTTGCATGATCTAGAGGCTCAGTGACAGCAAATGTAAACTGATATGCTGCAGGATACCATACATAACATGTATGCCCCTGCCCGTATCACTTCTTATATCCAAGCTAGAGACAGGCCAACAGGGTACTGGAACCTCCATGCCCGCCCGTATCACATCTTGTATGCAAGCTAGAGGCAGTAAAACAGGGTACTAGAGCCTCCAATGCCTGCCCATATCGCATCTGGTCTCCAAGCTAGAGGTGGTATAACAGGGTGCTAGAGCCTCTATGCCCGCCCATATCACATCTTGTATCCAAGCTACAAGTGGTACAACAGTGTACTAGAACCTCCAAGCCCATCCGTATCACATCTTGTATGCAAGCTATAGGCAGTACAACAGGGTACTAGAGCCTCCACCCACCCATATCACATCTTGTATCCAAGCTAGAGGTGGTACAACAGGGTACTAGAGCCTCCATGCCCCCCGTATCACATCTTACATTAAAGCTAGTACCCATCAGGGTACTAGAGACTCCATGTACGTCCGTATCATATCTTGTATTCAAGCTCGAGGTGATACAACAGGGTACTAGAGCCTCCATGCCTGCCCGTATCACATCTTGTATCCAAGCTAGAGGTGGTACAGCAGGGTATTAGAGCCTCCATGCCCGCCCGTATCACATCTTGTATGCAAGCTATAGGCAGTACAACAGGGTACTAGAGCCTCCACCCACCCATATCACATCTTGTATCCAAGCTAGAGGTGGTACAACAGGGTACTAGAGCCTCCATGCCCCCCGTATCACATCTTACATTAAAGCTAGTACCCATCAGGGTACTAGAGACTCCATGTACGTCCGTATCATATCTTGTATTCAAGCTCGAGGTGATACAACAGGGTACTAGAGCCTCCATGCCTGCCCGTATCACATCTTGTATCCAAGCTAGAGGTGGTACAGCAGGGTATTAGAGCCTCCATGCCCACCCCTATCACATTTTATAACCAAGCTAGAGGCAGTACAACAGGGTACTAGAGCCTCCATGCCCACCCATAGCCCATCTTTTATCCAAGCTAGAGGCGGTACAACAGGGTACTAGAGCCTCCATGCCCACCCGTAGCCAATCTTTTATCCAAGCTAGAGGCGGTACAACAGGGTACTAGAGGCTTCCTGTAATCACTTACTTATATCAATGTTACAATCACACAGAGACAGTTTCTTAGAATTCCAACAACTCCTTCTAGGGAAGGGATGTTTTTTGACAATGAGTTGTCATATTAGATGACTCCAGTATATCGTTCTAATATTGCATTTCCCCTAGCACCAAACTGTATATGTAATACAAATTATGTCTATATGGCACCGGCCTTATGATAATTCTGCACGGGTTGGAAAGAATCCACTATGGATTTTGCTGCAAATTTGTCGAGGATCTGCAGCACCGCCTGCATGCGCTACAAATTTTCATAATCTGCAACACGTCGCTCATATTTCCCGGTGGAAAAAAACTGCAGCATGTGGATGCGATTTGTAAAATCTCATCGAGTTGTTTGATACCGCAATCCTCTGCAGGTTTTACCTGCGTAAATCAGCAGGTAAAAATCTGCATCATTTTCATGTGGTGTGGACATACCCGTAGGCCTCACTTACAGTCTAATTTAGTGTCAGATCCACAATGGATGTTTCCAATGTGGATCTGAAATTTAATCCACTGCAGAAATCTGAGGCATACAGCTTTCATGATACTCTTAATATACACAGGGGAGGGAACTGTCAGTCTTCATGCAGGGGGCAAAGAGAGCCTGTCATGGCCCGCCCCCGTGACTCGGGGGTCAGCTGTGAGTCAAACTTCACAGTATGATTATTCTGTAACGCTGCAACTTTTCAGAATAAAACACTAAGAGACCAACAGGCATCCGGGATCATGCTGTCCGTGGCAGCATGAACCGTTGGACAAAATCCCTTTAAATGTCCACTCCAGCACAGCTGCCCTGGTCAGCTCTCATTCATTATTCACATGACTGCTGCAGCCAATCATTGGCCTCAGCAGTCGCCTGTTGTACATGGCATAACCCCAGCTGGAGCCAGTGAATGGCTGCGAATGGGTGTATCTGTCATGTGAATGAAGCTTTCATGACTGTAGCAGCAGGGACCGAAGCAGCTGCACTGGAGGAACGTTTCATGGGTGAGAACTGAATAGTTTTTCATATTATTTCATTTCCTGCCCTTAACGAGTTATTTTTAAAGTTCCACAATACCCATGTCCCCTTCTGCGCTCCGTGTTACAATTTACATACAATATCTAAAAGTTGGGAAATATTTTCAATACATTATTTTTCCTTCTACTGATCCTGAGTTGCAATATAGTCCAGAGCTGCATTCACAATTCTGCTAGTTGCAGTTGGAAGCAGTCAACAAACAGGTAATAGGACACGCCCTAACAGATGAGCTGAGCTTCTCTAATGAAGTGCTCTAGTTAGATCTTTCTACATCACTTCAATGTACAGTGAAAAGGGTAAAAACTCTTTGCAGAATACAAATCACAAACAAAACTCTGTGTAGACAATGGACAAGCAAGGAATTCTGGGAGATTCTCGTTCTGAAGCCAGAATTGTGAATGCAGCTTTGGATTATAGTACAAGCTGTAACTGAGAATTAGTGCAAGATACTCAATTTATTATGTAGTTCTATGTGCAAACTGTAAAAACACTTCAACGGCGGATTAAAGGTACACAGCCAATTCTTTGTTACCGTGTTAAAGTACAGACCATGAAATATAGCAGATAGGAGGGGAACTTTCTTCTGTTCTTATGAAATGTCCTTTGTCTGCAGTCCAAGTTCAAGAAATTTCTACACGAGCAATGTGCCAAAATTCCTCCATTTCAGACAGAGTGCCTCACGATGGTGGATGAGTATGAAGAAGTCTTGATAAGTGTTCTGGAAAATCAGTTTGTAAGTACCAGTGAGGCATTAATCATCAGTAATAATACACAGGACCAGATTTACCTACAGAAACAGTAGGTATTGCCCATAGGTCCCCCGGTGGAAGGGCATCCGCTCAGGGAAACACATGAAGACATATTGAATACAGGACTGTGACTGTAACAAGGGGGCACCCTCTGCTTCTAGAGGAAAGAAGGGGGTTCTTTACTGTAAGAGCAGTGAGACTATGGAACTCTCTGCCTGAGGATGTGGTGATGGCGAACTTGATAAAAGAGTACAAGAGGGACCTGAATGCTTTTCCTGAGCATTACAATATTACATATTATAGTCACTGATTACTTGAGAAGGGTCGGTGATCCAGGGATTATTCCGATTACCAGATTTAAGCAGCGAAGGAATTTTTTCCCCTAAATGGGGAATATTGGTTTCTACACCATTGGGTTTTTTTTACTTCCTCTGGATCAACATTGGGGGGGAATCGTATGAACTGGATGGACATATATATTTTTTGGCCTGACATACTATGTTAATTTTGAAGTCACAGTGCAATGAGAATAAGAGCAGGACATCCAGGGAGATACAAAGCACTGGCTGCGGGAGGCGCTAAATGTAGTGAGGAGTGCAGCGCAATATTATGCTTTATTTTATAAAAATAGATAAACATTTTAAAACCATACCTATCCTAAATTGTGCCTACAGGTTGTAAACCCAGTACCGATAATCCCTTATTAAAATTAATCATTGTCTTACAGAATCCTACTTCAGTCTGCACTAAATTAAAATTATGCCATTCTGAAGAAGCTCTTCACTGGAACGCAGATTTTTTCCCCAAACCAATGTTGGAAAATATCTTACATTTTTTCAAAGAAACTATACAGACCATGCACACCAAGGCAGCACAGGTAAGAGGAGGTCTTGCGGGTTGTGTTCGGTAAGGCACCTCTCAACCATTAGAACTTGACTTACGGCCCTATTACGTTGCCCCATTATTGGACATTAATGTCCCCTCTTATTACTGGGCCATGTAAAATTAACCAAGATTAGCTGCTCATCAACTAATCATTGACTTTCACCAAGCTTCTTGATTGGCACTCATGACATTGGGCCAAGATATGGCTCGTGTGAAAGGATTCTTAGTGATAAGTTTGGCCTTGGCTCTTCTCATCACGGTAGTGGTCACAGTTGCTATTCAGTTGACATGGAACCTTATGTATTGAGTTATAACTAAGGTACAAATCTATAGTACATTGTATTTTTCAGAGGAAGTATGGCGATAAGTAAGATTGGGTGTGGTATAGTGATCCAGAAGGGAGGGATCTGATTCTTCCATGCGCACCGCATGGCAGAACTTAATAGGCAGCAATAAAAAGTATTATATATTGTAATACAGTAGTATTGCAGTGTATGATACAATCAGATGATCACAAGATAAATGGGTTAAAAAAAAGGCTTAACATTTTGCACATATTCGCTATGGTTTGAGGGTTGAATTTTTTTTCATTTTGTGCATTAAAAATATAAAATATTTTAGCGTTAGCAGCTGTAGATTTCAGACACGATGCTAATAATACAGTAGCTTTATCATTTCGACTTTAATACCTGGCTCTAATATTCCGCAGCGCTTGTTCATATTTATATAAATCTAGTTGATGTAACCGATCTTGGAGGATACGTATCATTTCTGATCTAGCTAGGCAGTGTTTCGCTTTGTTTAATTGCCTGAAATTAATAATATTATTTGTGGGATGTAATCTAAAATCTTTTTTCTTTGTTTTATCTGCAGCAGCTAAGCCTATAAAGTGTGTCCTAATATAAGCGTTATGAGCAAACCATATTATGGATGGCTGTATTTTAGGTGTGCAGTAGTGATGAGCGAGTATACTCGCTAAGGGCAATTGCTCGAGCGAGCATTGCTCTTAGGGAGTACCTGCCCGCTCGAGAGACAAGGTTCGGGTGCCGGCGGCGGGCAGGGAGCTGCGTGGGAGACCGGGGAGGAACAGAGGGGAGATCTCTCTCTCCCTCTCCCCCCCCCCCACTCCACCCTGCTGACTGCCGCAACTCCCCGCTCCCCCGCGCCGGCACCCGAACCTTGTCTCTCGAGCGGGCAGGTACTCGCTAAGGGCAATGCTCGCTCATCTCTAGTGTGCAGTCATTCTGGAAAAAAAATCACGTAATAATGAAGACATTTTGACCAAGCATTTAGCAGAATGTTAAAGGCAATTGTTTAGTTTCCAAGAAATTGTAGGGGAAGTTATTATAAGTTTCACAGCTAAGTCGGACCAAGTAATTATATCAATCTTAGAAGATACTGCTAAGCGTTGAAACAGTAGATTGTGAAGAACATGCCTATGAGAGTGTTAGGTCTTGTGCATGTTTGAAAAAAAAGTGTAATCATTTTCAGTAAGGTGTTGTAACCTCCATATATGAAGAAAACTTTCTTTTTGTGTCAATTACTATAAATCGGTGGGTTAATCTGTCAAACGAGAAAGCAGACAAGTGTAGAGATGGCCACAAAATCTCCTGCAATCAGGACAGACCCATTCTTATAATGGTTGATTTTTGTTAAAAAAAAGCAAAACAAAATTTAATTTGTTTTTTCGTTTGGGGCCTAAATGACTCCTATAGTATGATTTATATTAATTATTGTACAAACAACATAGTATATCTCCCCCTTGGGTTGATAAAGCCTGAATTAGAAAAAAGCTAAAAGCATTTTTCACTGCAATGGCTACTTCTCCTTGTTTGTTAATTACTGGAATAGCAAGAATATATGGGGAAAAAATTGTGTCTCAACTACAAAACGTCCGCCTGAGTAAGGTGTGATTCTTGTTTGCACAGGATGTAGGCATTCAAGCTTTTAGCCTTTTTCCAAAGTAGAAACCTTTTAAAAGGACTGTTAAGTCGTTTTACATTGAGTGAGACTATGTTGAAGACCATTTCTAGAGGTTATATAAACGGTGAAACAAATTGTGACCAGCTGACAATAGGTGGGTATCTTCTGTAGAAGCCTAGTAAATTGCAAGCACAGTTTAAAAACTGATAGTAAGATGCATTAACATCAAACAACACAAACATAGGTTTGAGTATTTAATCACCCTTTAGTGATGATGCAAAGCGGTGTTTATAAGTTAGGAACACCTAACCAAAATGTTCGTGTATGCCACTCTTGGGCTATGATGCATGCAGTATATGAGGGTCCTTTTAGATGAGCCGATCATCGCTTGAATGAGCAAACGAGCAAGTGATGTCATAGCTATGTCGTTCACTCTCGTGCAGCCTGTTTAAACAGGCAGATATATCACTGGTTCGTTCAGACGTTCAGTCTTTCACATTTGCTGTATAAGCGAATAAGAGCGATAAGTGAACAAGTCAGCAATGATATTTATGGCTGCATAAAATGGACGAACAAAAAGTGAATGATTATTGTTTGTAGTTTGGTTGTTTTTTCAGCAATAATCATTTCGTTTAAAAGCACCTTGAGGCTGCATTCACACAAATGTATATCGACTCGGTTTTCACGACGAACCGATATACGTCCTCCTCATCTGCAGTGGGGGGAGGATGGAAGAGCCAGGAGCAGGAACTGAGCTCCTGCCCCTTCTCTTCCTCCTCTGCACTATTTGCAATGAAAGGGGGCGGGATGGGGCAGGGCTAAGTTTCAAGAATTAGCCACGCCCCCTTCCCGCCTCTCCCCATTGCAAATAGTGCAGAGGGGCAGAGAGGAGGCAGAGAGGGGCGGGAGCTCAGTTCCTGCTCCTGGATCTTCCATCCTCCCCTCCTGCCGATGAGGAGGACGTATATTGGCTCGGCGTGAAAACCGAGCCGATATACGTTCGTAGGAATGCAGCCTAAGGCTGAACAAAATCTACCCACAATAAATGATGTTGTAAGGTAATAAATAGTTATACATGCCCTTCTACTCACACTGGGAGAAGGTATATGGCCACTGCATTATATACTTTACATCTTTAAGGGGTTGATTTTTGGCATGCAGAATTTTCGTGCCAGTAGGAAATTTGTGACCTCTTGCCAGAGTGTCCGCAGATAGATCAGTAAACAAGACATGTCTTTAAATCTATCTGGGAGGCTTCATACGTTCCTAGCCATTTGCATCAGTTTATCTTTAAAATGGTAGAAATGTAAATGAGCGATAACATCTCTTGGAGTTGATGCAAGCAGAGATTTAGGTTTTGGTATTTGGTGCACTCTATCTATGAACAGATCAATTTGAGGTTTATCTGGAAGGACCGAAACAAAGAAATCTGTAAGATAGTCTTTAAGCTGTTCTGCTTTAACCCTTTCAGGTATGCCACAGAATCGCATGTTGTTATGGCGAGACCGATCTTGCAGATCTGCCACTTTCAATTTCAGGGCTCCTACCTCCTCCTCTAGGGATTATTTGTATCAACCCAACTTATTCTGAGCTGTTGAGAATTCTGCTATTTTAGAATCAATGTGAGAAGTACGGCCTTATCAATGCTGTGAACTCTGCTTGTATGTTTTTTAAAGCAGCATTAATGTCTTTTTGGAGTGATGCTCTCAACCCCAGCTGCAGAGATTTAGGCCTCGTTCTCATGGACGGCAAAGTCTCGCGATTTTCTCGCAATGCAACAATGCTACAGATCGCATGTATGTGAAGCCCATGCTTTCCTATGGATTTCTTCACATTTGCGATGTTTGATAGGCTGCTACATTGCGTGTCAAAAACCTCGCTAGTTACGCGATATGCACACGACTCGTGAGGTTTTGTAGCCCATGCTTCCCTATGGAGCCTTCCTCTCTGTTGCATCGCACGAAAACACAGTTTTCGTGCGGTGCGATGCAACTTTGACAGGAAAGACTACTGTCAAAGCCCTAAACTAGCCATAGCTGCAGAAAGACATTAAAAAAAAACACATACATCACCTAAGAAGTGCTGTCCAGATCCGGCCTGTCTTCTCCCCAGGCCCTAGCAGTTGTCTTCAGCATCTCTGCTGGCCGGGGATTGGAAAATCCCCGCCTCCAGGAAGTGCTGCCTCTGATTAGCTGAGGGCTACAAATGAATAGTTGTGATTGGTTCATCAAGTGCTGACTTTGATTGGTTGAGCATCACAGCACCAAGCCAATCAGAGACATCACTTACTGGAGGCAGGGATTTTCCAATCCCCGGCCAGAAGAGATGCTGAAGACCAGTGCCGGGGACCAGGGAGAAGATGCAGCGCTTCTTAGGTGATGTATTCTTTTTTAAAAAATTTTCTGCAGCTAGGGCTTACTTTCAGGGTAGGACTTATATTTCAAGCTGGCTGTGATTGGCTGGTGCTCGATCCAATCACAGCACTTTCTTACACGGCTCTGACAACGGCGGAATTCAAAGCCGATCAGGAAGATGACAGCGGGGAGAATTCTCAAGCAGCTTGCCGCACCGCCGGGAAGACCCTCGCGCCGGGGACACAAACGCTGGCTGCGAGTTGAGTATTGCGTTTTTTTTAAACCTAGTATATACTCAAGTATAGCTAGGCTTATACTCAAGTCAATAAGTTTTACCAGTTTTTTGTGGTAAAACGTATTGACTCGGCTTATACTCGGGTCGGCCAATACTCGAGTATATATGTTAGTTTAGTATGCTGGAATCATATTGACTTGCACAATAAATTGAAATCACAGAGGTGAGAGAAAAAATGTACAAAGACATAACTCACAGAAAAAGAAGCCAAATATGCATTCCCTGATACTGCAGGGCAGGCCAAATCAGAATATCCCCTAGTAGCATACAGACAGATTGCAATATGAGGAAGCTAAATGTTCAGTGCAGACTAAAGTGTATCAGGTGATGCATATTTGGCTTCTTTATCTACAATAAAGTGAATATGTAATTTTTACCGCAAGCCTTCAGACGTAAAAATAAAAGAAGTTATGGAACTTGGAAGAGGGAATAAAAAAACTAAAATGAAAAGCTGAAAAGTCTCTGGTAGAAAAAAGATTCATCTCTCTGCCAAAGGCGAGGCCTGGATTCATAGGATGCAAAAAGGGCTTATGCTAATCAGTTTCTTGTACAGTACAGAAAATTGCGGTGACAATGGAACAATATGGAGTGACAGGAGATACAGTCTACAAGCACTACGCTATATAAAGGGCACATGTCATCATTTGGGCACCTACATAACTTGGCAGCACTCTATTTATCCACGGAGTAGCAATTACTTCTGATCATAGTCCTCGCTTTTGGGACAATCATAAAGCACTGTGTGTATATATATATATATATATATTATATATCAATTTATTTATACATACATACGCAGTGTAGTTAGTTCTTCTCACTGGGTTATGTTGCTACAGTAAGTTCACCCATCTGTATGGATGTTTTACAGGACGTGAAGGAGGACTGGCCAATTCCAACGCCCCTTTGCTGGATGTGTAAATCATTTGTGGGAAAATTTGAGGCAGCGATCCCGAAGGTAAAATTTAAAGTGATATTTCTCTACTGAATACACCAATCTGAGGAGAGCACACATATATGTATATATGCTGATATATGTTTCATGTATACAGAAAGCTATTGCAAAGGGAGCATCAGAGCTCTGCCTCGTACTGCCATTGAAGCTAGCTGGCATATGCCAGTGCGTGGCTGAGAAATATGTCATCCTTATTTTGGACACCATATTGGGAAAACTGGGACCAAAACTGGTGTGCGGACTGTTATTCATGTGTGTTACAGATGAAAACTGTGAGCCAGGTCAGTGCGGGTATACTTGGAATGTCTTCACATTGTACTCTGGGTACAAGACTAGCTGGCCAGCTCTAACAAACATACATATACTCTAAAAACTATGGAGGAGGCTCATAGAAAACACAAAGTGCGACAACGCCACCCCAAATATACCCTGAGAATTGGGCAGAAGTTTTATTGAAAATCAGCAACCCTGTTGCTTCTGTTACCCACAGATCCACATATTTCATAGCTCCTCCTTACTAAACAAATAAGTGAACCCTCATTCCCCATTTCCACTACTTCAGTAGATAAAGGGATTGTCCAGTTACAAACTACTGGTGGCCTATCCTTGGTACAGGCCATCAATAATAGATCAGTGAGGGTCAGTCACCCAAGACTCCTGCCAAACAACTATTCATTTAGCCAATGCACTTATGAACATAGCTGATTTCTGCAGGAAGTAGACAGCTCCATTTCCACAGCAATGGTCAGGCTTAGTATTACAGGCAAAGTTCCCATTGAAGTGAATGTGGACTTTGCCTGTAATACCAAGCCTCGCTACTGCAGTGGGAAAGGAGCTGTCTACTTCCTGCAGAAATCAGTTCAGCAAACAGCTAATCAGAGGGAATCCTGGGTGGCTGACCACCACTGATCTACTATTAATGGCCTATTCTAAGGATAGACCATAAATACTTTATAACTGGACAACTCCGTTAACCTGTTAGATGTTTTTCTCTTCAGAGGAAGTGCCAGTGTTGGAATCTGATCTGAGTTGTGACACTTGCATGGCCATCACCTCCATCGTGAAGAGTACAAGTGGTGCCAACATAACACAAGAAGAAATCAGTGTGGCTCTCTCCAAAGTATGCACCTCCGCAAAAGATTGGAAGGAGGTAAGAAAAATAGAGAGCAATGGTGCAACTATAGGAACTACAGAGGTATCACTAGCTGCCAACAGGCTATAGATGAGGGCAAAGGAGGCACATGCAATGGTGCCTCCACTACCTACTTTCCCTCATGACCAGTTTATGATCCTGTCCAGTACAGAAAAGATGGGTAGACATGCATGTAGATCGCTGCTTTGATGTATATGTGAGTCACTAGCTTGGCTATCTGTATAAATCCCATTGACTTATATGTAGATGGCTATATATATATATATATATATATATTATATATATATATATATATATAATGTCTGTAAGTGTGTATATGTTGTTTGGAAAGTTCAGGTGGGATCTTGGTGCAATGGTGGCTTCCATCAACCTTAGTCAGACCCTGACTGACCAATCCCCAGATTATAAGCTGAACAGTGAAGATCAAATATGTCTGATCTAATAGTCTTCAAGATTGGACACGGAAATCTCAAGTCAGAGCAGTTCTCAAGGCTTCCATTCATTTTGGCCACCTTTCTATTAAGGAAAGATCATGGGATTGCCTCATTCTCTGGATTGGTGGTGTCCTAGCGGCCAAATCAATACCTATTCCCGTTCCAGTCTTTTATGACATCTGATAGCCATATAATATGTCAGACAATAGATCAGGACAGTCATGTTCGGGTGAGATACAGTATTTCAGGCTCATAGACTTTAAATTATCAGTGTATTCAACCGAAAAATAGCTAATGGCTTACATATGCGGTTGGCAAGTCCTGGTGAGATTTAAAGGGGGTTTCCTGGGACATAGAAATTGAGAATCTATCCTCAGGATAGAATCCCTGCACCCCTACTAATGAACTGTTTATAGAGGCCGTGGCTCTCAGTTGAGCTGCAACCTCTTCATTGGCTTGGAACGTGACATTCATCAGTCACATGGCCTTTGTGCATCTCAGTACTATTCAAATGAGTGGAACTGAGCTGCAATACCAGACAGCGCCACTATGAAATGAACGCCATTCAAGCACCGTGACTCTTCAAACAGCTAATCAGTTGGGGTGTCGGGAGTCATACCTTCTCTGATACTGATTACATATCCTATGATTAGATTGATATAGAAACCTGGAAAACCCATTTAACAATATTCAGTAGATGTGATTTGCAGTTATCAATTTAGCAGATCTAGATCGATATATTTCATACAAATGGAGCTTCCAAGGGGTCAGATTTCAAAGCAAAACATAAACCTAATAAATACCTGAAGACTACATCTACCATCTCATACCCTTAAGATAAGGCCTCTTTCACATGGGTGACGCGGCTTCGCGGCGAGAAAATGGCAATCGCTACATCTTCTCACGGCAATACCGCGGTTTTGTAGCGCTACAAAGTCGCATGTGGGGTTATGAAGTTGCTCGACTTTGTAGCATCACATGTGAGGATTTTCAGGTGGGGGCTTGAAATATAAGCCCTACCCCGAAAATATACCCCAACTGCAGGGGGAAAAAAAGTATACATCACCTAGATGTGCTGTCTGTGGCTCCGCTGCAGCTTTTCCCCGGATCCCTGACACTATTCTCCTTCATCATCTTCGGGCCGGGGATTGAAAATCCCCACTTCCTCGAAGCACTAGATGTGATTGGCTAATGCTTAGCCAATCAGAGCCAGCACTCAATGAATGGCTGTGATTGGTTAATCGAGTGCTGGCTGTGATTGGCTAAGCGCCAGCCAATCACAGCCAGCACTTCCAGGAGGCAGGGATTTTCAATACCCGGCCAGAAGATGATGAAGGAGAATAGTGCCAGGAACCTGGAGAGAAGATGCGACCGGGCTGATGTATGTGTTTTTTTTTTTCTTGCAGCCCGGACTTAGGTTATGGCTTTGACAGTAGGATTTCCTACTGTCAAAGTTGTATCGCACCGCACAAAAATCGCGTTTTCGTGCAATGCAACAGAGAGGAAGGCTCCATAGGGAAACATGGGCTACAAAACCTCACGAGTCGTGAGCATATCGCGGGACCCACGAGGTTTTTGTGTCGGATTGTTGCATTTTACAATACATCACATGTGTGAAGTAACCCATAGGAAAGCATGGGCTTCACATACATGCGATTTGTAGCATTGTAGCAACGCTACAAAATCACGGGACTTTGTTGCCTGTGTGAAGGACACCTAATTTGTAATTCAGTATATGGTTCTTTCAATGTATGTGATGAACTTTTCTATATTCTTAGTGTTATGCATTCATCCAAGACCACCAGAAGGAACTATCTGATCTTCTCCTGAAGCCTTGGAACCCCAAGATCACCTGTCAGGTATGTAATGGTAAACCATAATGCACATTATGACAAGCATTCTGTACAACTGTGGATATGGATGACTACATAAGTATATAGTGCCTACATCATGAATATAGATGGATTACATGTTATTGTTGTAGTACACATGTCAAACACAAGGCCCGCGGGCCGAATGCTGCCCGCCACCTGTACATCGAACTCACCCAGCCTGCAGCTGTGGTCCAGCAGTAGCAGTGCAAAGACTATGACCACTGACCTTTTTTACCCCGGCATCTGCGGGTGCCGTCCCGTACGCATCACAGATGCTCAGGAGATGTCCGTGGTCCCCGATGTAGCAGCGGGTCAGTACTGGAGCTGCTGGCTGGATGAGTGAAAAGCCTGTAGGGATGCTGCCCAGCCAGAGGCAAATAGAGGGGTTGCTATAACTACTGTGACTACTATGGGGACACCATTACTACTGGGGCCAATATAGGAGACACTGTATTACTACTGGGGCTACTATGGGGGGTCAATATTATTACTGCGGCCACTATGGGGTCATTAGTAGGGCTTGTTCACATGAGCGAAAATGCATTTCAGTCGTGCAAATATGCTGCTTATTTGCACAACCAAAAATCGCGTTTTTTGAGCGCTCTGGCTTGTTTTTATTCTGCGTATTTGCGCATGCAAAGAAGAATGTAAACAGGCCATTGAAACGATGTGCAAATATGCACGTTTCCTGCGTATTCACTGTGTATTTAAGCCCACCAATTCTTTTCAACGGCCTATTGCAATGTGTACTTTTTCAAATGATTGTTCATTGGGTGAAAAAATATGCAAATGTGAATGAATACATTAAAATCAATGGGTTCTATTCACTGCGTATCATGCATGCAAATAGGCTCATGTGAAGGAGCCCTTACTATACAATTACAATCGGCCCTTTGAAGGCAACCATAAGGCTGATGTGGCCCTCGGTGAAGAGGAGTCTGACACCCCTGCTGTAGTATATATTATAGGTACAAACCATGTTTCCTGTCCACAGACACTGGGTGCATGCCCAGCTCCTTCCATGACCTTACAAGTGAACACTGCCTGTGCCGCCGGACCCTCATATTGGTGCCAAAGCTTGGACAATGCAAGAGAATGCAAGGTATGTGATGAGGAAAGCCGAGGGAAGCACCGCTTGTTTCATTGCTTGTGTAGGCTTCCTTGGTATGAAGGGGGTACAGCATGTGAAATTCAAAGAGCAAAAACAAAAATGGCCAGCCAAAGTGTGACTGAATCAAAAGAGGCTGTTCCGCCCTCTATGGAGATGGATGGGGTTGGGGGGAGGGGGGTGCGGGTTGCTTTGGTGAATCTGCAAGGATTCGGTACAATGTCTTTCTGCACCGCAAATATCTAACTTTAAAATTGCTTCACTTTATTTGCAACTTGGTTAAAACATGTTGGCGGGTGCCGTATTATTCTATTTGCGTCCCTACGCGTTTCCAGCCTAAGAACAGCATGTGGATGTATGTGTACAGCATGTGGCCCACTATGTCATTCTGTGTGGCTCCAACCACCTGGGCACAGATATACAGTACTTGCCTGTTAACATGTAGTTTCCATGTTAGAGGAGGGGCACACAGTCCAGGAGCGGACAGGCAAGTACTAATGGTGCACTGAGGGTAAGGCGGCTTTCACATCTGCGTTGCGATTTCCGTTTTTCTGCTTTGTTCAGAAAGAAGGAAACAGAAATCGTCTGGTCAAACGGGTCCATCTTATGACGGAAGCAAACAACGCAGAATGGACCGCATTGACTAGAATGGTTTCCGTTCAGTTTCCACTCAGCTGCCCAGTTTTACCAAAAGAAAAAGTGCTGCATGCAGGGCTATTTTTTCCTGCATTTTTTACCAGATCTGCAACAGAACCTCAGAACGGACCCCTGCCTAATCCATATCAGACATATAGGGTCCCTTAACCCGTCCAGAAAGGAGTATTACAGTTAGAGAAGTGTACATTTATGGATGCGACTTTCTTAGTTGTAGTTTATGGAAGTAGAGAATGCCAGGCCATTACTACAACACCCATAATGTACAGTGGAGAGCCACATACATCGTCTCCTCCTCTCTATAGCCATGATTGAGGAAGAAGGGGGCCACCATTGTCCTGGTACGTGGAAGTCCTGGAAATGGCACCTATCAGATATCTATTGCATATACGCTTGATATGCTGTAGCTGCTGCAGATGGTAATAGCCCATAACGTTTTATTGCAGCCCTTGGAAATGTTTCATTATGATAATGTGGCCCAAGGAACATAAAAAAAAGTGGTGCCCACCTACTGTATACAGTCCAAGTAGAGTAAGCAAAGGGTTTTTCTGCAAATGGTATATATAAAATTGAAGAATGACGCCAATTTCACATGTCCTGCACAAATCCGAGAGGGGAAAAAATGTGTACACTGGCAGCGGGGCAGGCAAGCACCTCTAAAGTATGTTTTGCAAGCTCTGGCCACTCGTCCAGCTTAGGCACCTGAAGTCAAAGGGGACAATGCCATATCTGAGTACATCCATGCGGGGTCTGACATACTCTTGGACCATCATGTATAAGCGCTGACAGCGACTGTGATTACTACACTGTTTTTTTGCTGCAGGCTGCAACGGACTGAAAAACTATGCCACATCTGTTAGACTTCGCTTGCCATCGGCGGTGAGGCTGCTGCGGCCGCGGCTTCCTGCTCATCCGGCATAAGTTGCAGAGCTGCGATCCATTGCACATTCATCACCGCAGCTGTGGCTAAATGCTCCACTCAAACTGCTGATCAGCTATAAACAGAGCCTTGCGCATGAGCCCTAATGTCAGCACTAGCATTACAAGCCCAGGAGCATTGAGCGGTATACGTTTTATCACCATGTTCTGTAAACTTGCGCAAAGATGTTTTTGTCTTAGACTCAGAAACCTTTTTGAAATGCAAATCTGTGATAATGTATATTAATGACCTTGTGTATTATATTTCCAGGCCATCGGACATTGTCTGGCTCATGTTTGGCACTGAAGTCCTGTCTGTTTCCAATCACCTTACAGAAATTAGCCTCTACCCCTCCTCATAACTCAATGATTACTGTCTGTAAGAAATAAAGCAGGCTGCACTATGTTTTCAGATTTTCCGCTGTATTATGAACGTACCCTTACTGCGCCACTCATGGCAAATAAATACACACATTGCAACATCTACGTTATACATATGCCAATTCCAGGCTCCGCTTACTTGTGTTTGGGTCCATTTCTTTTGCTTTTTGAAAATCCACATTTTCTTTGTAAAGCCTGCTTAGCGGGTTGTTAGTGCCATGATCGGCACTCGGAACCAATCAGATGTCTTCTTTCACAGCACGCAGTCTTGTAGACAGAGTGAGAAACTGCAGCTGCACCCCCCTCCTCGTTATAGTACTATTTACTATAGAAATAGACAGAATCTGTATTGTGGGTCTGTATTCCAATCCTGTATTATTACATTTGAGTGAATAAAGGCTATACACAAATATAAAAAGGGGGAAGGGTGACGCAATTTGCTTAAAGGGGTCGCCCCATGAAAGACAACCCACTTCCAGATCCCTGACTTGCAGCGATCAACTAATTGTTGGGGCTGCCAGAAGTGGGACCCAGGAGACATAGTAGATCCACAGCGTAAAACAATAGTACAAAGAAATGAATGAGATTTCAAGAAACCCCAAATTGATGCTTTCCCCACGGAGTTCAAAGACGACGCCAAAATCCCCATCAAGTTTAAAGAGTTGCAGATTCTGCTACCACTTACTTTGCAGCAAAATCCCCAGGTAGGTACAATGATAATGCACCTTCTTCCAACTCCCTACAGTGGCTTGCCCGCTTCTCCCGCCAGCCTCTACATCCAGTAGGGACTAGTGGGGGAGCAGCTGAAGATCTGGATGGGAATGAGGGAAGCAGGAGTATTAGAGATGAGCGAACGTACTCGGTAAGGCTGATTTCGCAATCGAGCACCGCGATTTTCGAGTACTTCACTACTCGGGTGAAAAGTACTCGGGGGCGCTGTGGGGCGGGGCGTGGCGGAGCGGGGGGGTAGCAGCGCGGAACAGGTGGGAGCTCTCTCTCCCTCTCCCCCCCACTCCCCTCTGCAACCCCCCGCTCACCCACAGCGCCCCCGAGTACTTTTCACCCGAGTAGTGAAGTTACTCGATTGCGAAATCGGCCTTACCGAGTACGTTCGCTCATCTCTGAGTATCTGATTTTCATGTAAGCGGATTCGCAGATTTGGTGATCTTGTCACTAAGGATTATCTGCAGGTTAACTGTGGAAAATCTGAACTGCAAATCCACCCTGTGTGAACCTAAAAGTTAGAGAACACCCTCATGAAGGCTCATCTAAAAACTTTCTGCTACAATTAAAAAAAAAAAAAAAAAAAAAAAAGCGCCTAAGGGACCTTTCAGATGGGTGAAATTTGGCTGCAATATATGGAATATTCTGCACCAAAGTCCACATGCCTCGTGTAATTTTTTTTTTTATTTTGATACTTAAGCTTTATTAGGTTTTTAAGTTTTACAAAAACATACAACATTCCCTATATTGGGTACATGTATACAAGTAACAGAAAGTAGTAGAAGACATTGCCAGAACGCAGCTGGATACCTGGTTTGATTAGTATGCATAACACCGCGTTAACAAGAAAAGGAGTCTGTAAAGATTATGTGACAATTCCAAACACAATTCTTCACCAAGGCAGGAAGTTCCCATAAGGGTGCAAGTATACTCAACAAGCTATAATCTAGAATACACAAAAAGCAAACAACTAGGAAGAACAGGCGCACTGGACAAGGCTAGTAATTAACCCCTTCCCGGCCCAGGACGTACCGGTACATCCTGGGAGCCTGGTACTTCCCGCAACAGGACGTTCCGGTACGTCCTGGGGATAGCGCGAGATCACATATGATCCCGCGCTATCCCGCAGCGGGAGCCGGCTGTCAGTCACAGCCGGTGTCCCGCTGCAACAGCGGGGGGGCATCGGAGATGCGCCCCCCGCTGTTAACCCCTTCCCTGCCGCAATCTATGTAGATCGCGGCAGGGAAAGAGTTCACAGAGGGACCGCACTCCCTCTGTGTCTCCAGCCGGCACTCACGATGTCATCGCGAGAGCCCGGCCTGTCACCATGGCAACAGGACGCCAGACACTGGCGTCCTGTATTGCCTATGATCGCTGTATAAGCGATAAGGCATGGCAGAGCAGTAGCTCTGCCATGCCTTATGACAGCGATCATAGGCATAGTGCTGCAAGTCCCTCAGAGGGACTCAAATAGTGTAAAAGAAAACAAAAATGTAAAAAAAAACAAAAAAAAACAACCTTTTTTTATGCTTTTTCTAATATTAGCATAAAAAAAAGGTAAAAAAAATTAAAACCCCACATATTGGGTATTGACGCGTCCGTAACGACGTGTACAAAAAGTTGAACACACTTTATTTTGTACGGCAAAAAGGAAACGCTAAAAAACAGAGGCAAAATGCTAATTTTTAGCATTTTGCCTCCCAAAAAATGCAATAAAAGTGATTAAAAAAGCCGTACATTCCCCAAAATGGAACCAACAAAAACTACAGCTCGTCTCGCCCTTATAGAGCTCCGTACATAGAAAAATAAAAAAGTTACAGGACTTTGAATGCAGCTATAGAGAAAAAAAAAAAGATTTCCAAAAAAAGGGTTTTTATTGCAAAAGTGTGTAAAAACCTAAAAAAAAATATAAGAATTTTGGTATCATTGTAACCGTACCGACCCGCAGAAAAAATTTAGTGTCATGTATGCTGCATGATTAACGCTGTAAAAAAAAATCTATGGCAGAATTGATGCGTTTTCTCTCCGTTATCATAAAAAAAAAAAAAAAAAAGTTTTACGATATTGTCTATGTACCCAAAAGTGGCACCGATAAAAACTCCAGCTCGCCACGCAAAAAACAAGCCCTTATACGGCCGCGTCCACAGAAAAATAAAAAAGTTATGGCTTTTGAAAAATGGAGATGGAGGAGATGGAAAAATACCAAAAATCGCTTGGTCCTCAACGCCAAAATAGGCCGTGTCCTTAAGGGGTTAAGGGGCATCTGCAAAGAACAAGCCATCACAATCCACACAGTGGCGTGTGAACGGCGTAACAATGCCCGCATTCCCATCCCGTGAGAAGACTCTTCTCGCATTAAGGAAAGTAAAAAGAAAGAAAGAAGAGGGAAAAAAAGGGGAGAGGAAGAGGGAAAGAGCCTGAGGAGCAACTTGTGAGGCTCACCCCAGGTAGTGTGCCAGGCAACTCCCTAGGGGTCAAACTGAGAATGGAACCACCACTTAAGGGGCCTGTGGCTGTTTAGTCGGCCTATATTTCCAGAATCTTGTTACAAAATTAAGCAGTTTTCAATTCTGCATCACAATTAGCATTTAGACATGCGGGTATTGGTGCAGAATTCCGCAGCAGCAGGTTCCGTCGCATATTGCAGACAAATTCCAGCCTTTGTGAAAGGTCCCTAAATGGTTCTCTTTGCACAGTCCTACATTTTCGATGCTGTGAAAATCCACAATATATTGGAGTTGTGTGCTAGAAACAAGTGCTGAATTAAAGGATCTCACTGTATATGACTACTATCTACTATGGGTGCAGATGGTTTCGAGAAAATGTAAGTCACTAATTAATAGTCTGACACCGAGCAACAGTCGAGGGATCACACAAATAAGACTTGAAGAAAACAGGGTTTATTTTTCAATACACACACAAAAAAACCAATATCATATGAACAGTTCATCTTCTAGACATCTGATATAAAAATATACAGTCACACAGTGCAGGAATTACGTCAGGTCTTCTGACGGGTGGGAAAGTAGGGACGGCAGTTTTTTTCCCTATCAGCTCATTAACATAGAAGATTTGGGCTGTATACAAGGGTGTCCTGACTATTAATTAGGGAAATCTCCAGCCTCCCTGATGAATAGCATCACACCCATGACACCAATAACTGGGCAGTGGCCTGGATATGTTGAGGCCGCTGCTCGGTAATAAGTTATGCAACCGCTGGGGGACAACTTTTTAATCATAGGGGTCTCATGTAGGTCCACAGTTGCCACATCCATTGGGATAAAGGGGTAGAGGTCTACATTTATAATGCCTCCAGCACTTCTATCCTGGCTCCTAGGTGAAATAGAAGAAGACGGCAGCCAGGACCAGCACTGAACTGTGGTTCTGTTTTATCTTCAATTCTATGGCAGCAGTAGAGAGGTGGCCAAGTGAGGGGAGCGGGCAGCTGTACCAGCGCCCTTAATGTCTCTTCTTTTTACCTCCCTAGTTGCAAGGTAGATTTGTGTATACGTTTCAGGCTCCCTCCTGGTTCTGTTCACCGTCCTCACGTCTCTTCCAGATCTTTTGGGGACAAATGAATAATCATTAACCGAGTTGTCGAATAATACTTATTATTACCTAATAATGGTCCGAGTTCTGACTAGACGTATGTTCTGTGCTAGTGAAGAAATGACGTTGCACCATCGATATAAAGCACAACACTCCAACATCTCAGACTGGAGTGCAGATTCCTTGAATCACTTCAGATACTTCAAGGAGTTCATTTACTTCAGAAGTAAAGGAGGTCACTGAAGTGTCAGTGCATGAAGACGAAAACCACATACCTGAATATAAGCTTCTGATAGCGTGATCATCTGGGGTAGGATATCTGTTACCTGCAAGTCTTGCAGTTCATACCATTTCCCGGTGCCCTAGACACAGATAATGTAGACTGTTAAAGAGATTTCCACCAATCAGACATTTATGACATCAAATTGACACATCAAGTGGAACGTGGATAGAACATGACAACTAAGTAATTATATATGCCACTCCTGTCTTCCCTCTGCTGGAGGAATTAGTGGGTGGTTGAAGTGGAGCGCTCTGCACCCAACCAACACTGTTAGAGGACTCAGGCCTTGAATCCAGGAAAGGGGTTCAAATCCCTGTTAGGCTGGGGTTGATCTTCCCCCTTAGGTCCACCCAACCAGATGATCTATCTTTATTCGGCAGCATGTTGTGGAGCTATCGGAATCCTCCTCCTCCTGGCTCAGTCTCTTCCCCTCGGATGTTCATAAGCGCAGCCATCAGCCCATCAATGCTGCCACAACACAATCACCTAGTTTTGGAGCTGTATTTATTCACCAAGCTGTTCTGGTGTGGATATGCTGCTGTTTTCTGCACAAGTAGTATTCAGGCAGACTACCTATCGGTGCTAGATTATATATATATATAAACCTTTTTTTTTATTATTACGTGGGTGGGGCACCAACAAAAATTAGGGTATCATCTAGCCTAAGATCAGCACTGTTTGCAGCCTAAGCCTTTGCGCACATTACATAAGAGTCTTCTGTCAGAGATATATGTGCCAAGGATTTCAATGCCATAGGAGTCGAAAACACTCTTCTCTTTTAGCTTCCGCCAATAAATGGGCATTGTGAGCAGAGCCTAAAAGTAGGGCTAAAACTGCTAGTTTTGGTCTTGTGTGCCCATGTTGCACATGCAAAACTATCAGAAAGTTGTGCTTTCCCCATTGTAAGTTCAGATGCACAACACTATGCAAACGGTGCAACTTAATGTTTTTACATGGAAACTACAGAGTGATTCTCCACAGGAGCGCTGATAACATTGTATTCAGCTCCAGTCCCATGGCAGAACAAAGGGTCTGTATGCAGATAACAGATCACCTACAGTTCTCTGCATACAGCTCAGGGAGGCTCATTAACATGCAAATGAAGCTAACAAGCTACTAATTGGCTTTCGTGCCCATTAGTAGCTTATGCAAAATGATCGCTCAAACTGTCATTCTCCCTATCTTCTGAACGAATTTTGAGTGATCATCTTTGCGTGTAAATGGAGCTTAAATGTAGCCCCCAACCTTAAGATGTAATGCTGATGGAGTCATTAATAAATGGTGACAACAATACAGCGCTATGGGAGTGGAAGCCATAGTATACTCACATGGTGGAGAACATGGATACGGTATGAGCCTTCATTGGGTTTCCCATCATGCACTATGTTTGCTATAAGATCATACGTCGTGTTCTTGTGCATAGTCTGATATTCTTCGGCCAGATACTCACGTAGATCCACATTCCTAGAGGAAACGATGGAGAAGACATGGTGTGCCATGAAAAATCCACCTCAAGAAGCACTAAAACCACAGATGCATCCTACGACATTGATGATCCAAAGTGAGTGGAGTGAATGGAGACATTCCTCACATTGCTCGCATAATATGGGTGTAATATATATATATATATTATGATTAGCAAGCTACATGAGCAATGTCCCCACTCACTGTGGATCATCAATGTAGTAGGATGCACCTGTGGTTTTGGTGCTTATATACTGTATATCTGGGGTAATGAATCTGAGCCCACCAGTCATTGTGCAAGTGAAGACCACAATGAATGAGTACTCAGCATGGATTACTTAGTCAATACTAAATCAATATAAATCCAGAAACTAGCACACAAGTAGCGCAGCACTACAGTAAGACAGCGTCCCAATAAGGTGCCATTTACTCACGTGATGGGAAAATTGACAATAGTTGGGTTTTTCTCCACGAAAAAGTTGTTCTTGGTAAAACGCTTTATACAGAATATCAAGTATGGAGGCAACTTGGTCAGCTGGAAACGCTTCAGGAAGTTCTCCTTGTAGGTCTTGTACTCCTGTAATGGTAAGCGCAGCTACTAAGTGGCCTTCTAAAGGATTCAGGCATCAGAAGAAAACATTCACAGGTAGTGGGTGCAGAAATATTGAACATGGATAAATGCGTAAGGTTTGTACGTCATTGGATGGTTCTCCGGTATGTAGGGAGGGGGGGTCTATTTATCTCTATGAGGACCGCTGAAGACAAGCAGAGTACAGGTCTTAATCTCCAGCGGTACAACAAAGACAAATGAAGCAGCAGTGGTCATGCTCGGCAACATACAGGGGGCACTGGACCCCCGTTCTTGTGATCTGACACTTATGTGGATAGAAAGTAAGTGAATACATTGGGACAACCCCTTTACATACCTTGTGGTGTCGTGTCATTATGTCAGCTGTACAGAGATGGGTATAAATTATATATAGTAACACTACAAATGGGTTGGCATTTGTGGCGGTACCTTTTCTGTGATGCCATTGAACTTGGCCAGGATACTGAAGAGTGGGACTTGGGGGATGATGAGCTGCTCCTTCTCATCCTTGTAGAGGGGGGCAGTGGGGAGGTCCAGCGTCAGGTACATAAAGGGGGACTCCAACATTTTCTCCTGGTACTCTTCATTTTCGAGTAGCGCCTCCTTCTCCTCTGATGGCTGCAGACAGAAGACAGTTTTGTAACCTACATGGGCTGTCGAATCACAGCCATCCCATTTACTATGGGAGTCACCTGGTGACCACTATGGTTCTGGATCATGGGACCCCCAGCAAGCAGCTGATATTCTCCTAGCCTGGCAGACTGCTCCGATGAAGGGTAATGGCAGTAAAGCATTGAGGCCAGTGAGATTACGGCCTGTTCACGTTAGCAGCTCTCCATTCTGGCTCATAGAGGGATGGGGCTATAGTCTCTGAGGTTCCCATGTGCCCTAAGAAAGCATACAGGAAGTGACGGTCCTGATGGCACAACCCCGATAAAGGACAAATATAATTGGGCAAGAGGCAAAAATTCTCAAGTGCAAAGCAAACAATGTCTGGGGACGTAAACAGGAACATTTCATTCCCATTTCTTGAGTGCTTCGGAGTGATCAGACCTGTGGAAACTGTTCTCATGCAGAATCTTTATTTCTCCTTAACCCCTTCCCACCGGGTGTTATACATGTACGGCGCACGTAAGGCTTCGGAGTCCATTTTATACGCAGAAGCCAAACCCGCTACATACAAAGTGGGCATCAGCCATCTTTGATAGCCAACAGCCATGATCAGTATCCACGTTAATTGTAGCCGTTAACCCTTTAAACGCTGTTGTCAATTTATAAACTCTTTAACGTCTTCCAGCATGTTATACGGCACTTTATAGGATACCATTAGAAATACAACTCATCCCACGAAAAACAAGCCCTCATGCAGCCTTAGAACCAGGAAAATAAAACTGCTATGCTTTACATGGGATGACTCGTTTAAACCGGCGCCCAAGAGAGTGTTGTCACCGCTAGTTGTTCACGCAGTATGTTTAGCCAGGCAGATCATTGAGAATCGCTCCCTTCTTGCTCAGCGCCCCACATTCTATGTGAAACACTGAGCGGAGAGCGATCAGACGTAACGGGAAGTGAGCGAACCAGCGATGATGTTAATGTAGGCGGAAACGGAATGACAAATAAAAAGCGAACGAATAGTGCACGAAGGCTTCACGTTAAACGGAACAATTCTCGCGCACGCTTGTTAGTTGCAATTAATTTTGAGCAACAATCGTTACGTGTAAACGAGCCTTTAGATTCTGTCTTACATGTCAAGGATACAGGCGTAGAATTCTCATCGTATGGGCTCAGTTTTTTTTTAACTCTTACCAAATCAGGATGAGGCAATTTCTTCGTAAAAATCCGCATTGATCCCTGGAATACTTCTGTTACAATGGCTGGAAATAAAATTATATTGTAAGTAGAATGGAGTCCATTAAATCAGTAAAAGTAATGCTAAAGACACAAGACACACCTAGATATTTAAAGGAGCTGAAAGACAAGGTTGTAGCCTTCCGTAAATAGCGCCAATCTTGTCTGATGCCCATTTCTGCAATTGCAGCTCCGTGCCACTGTGATAATGCATCAGGAAGGAGAACTTATAAACAAGGTTCAGGGATGCAGAGTAAAACGGAACTGTAGATGGCGTTTGGGGAGAAAAGCCTAGTTAGCGGCACTCCTCCAATCAGTGATGCCGCTAAGACAAACGTCACCACTAACTGACAGACTGCTTGTCCCCGAACTCCAACCATACATCCCTTTCATGGGGGTGTGGAAGCAGAAAGCAGCGTCTCCCCCGAACTCTGCTCTTTATCTGCTGTCCTAACTTTTGGCGCGTGTACACAGAATACTTGAATTTAAAAGGCGTTTTCCGGGACCAAGACATTGACCGATCCTCACAATAGGCCATCATGGTCTGACAGGTTGGGGTTCACTGCTCAGGACCCATGGCATTCAGCTGATTGAAGCAGTCGCAGTATTTGGGCGCGTGCCGTGGCCTCTTCTCGGGCGCGTGACGTCATGTTCATCACTCGCATGGCTCAAGAACAGCTCAGTCCCATTCTAGTGAACAGGAGCGAGATGCTATAGCAGGCACAGCCATTACAAAACGTACAGCGCTGTGCACGGTATGCACTGAAGTGGACTCTTCAAACAGCTGACCAGCGCACCCCCACGATCTGATATTGATGACCCGTTGATCAGCCAGCTGGTGAAACAGTTTGTTCATCCGCTGACCGAAAAATGCAAACAAGGAGATGTGCAGCCGATCAAAGACATCCGTACAGGGACGAACGATTATATTGATGATCGGTTGAACCCATAGAACAGAACAGATAATTTGCCCGTGTACACAGCGAGGACAAGCACGTGGTTAGCACGGGCAGATTATTATCTGCCCATATAAAAGGAACATTAGTCTCTCACTTCAAATGCAACAATCAATGTTGCCTGCAGCATTTAAAGAGTTAAACATCAGAAATCATCGCTTCCCCTGATCTCGCTGTGAGAACGGAGCTGCAGCGGTTTATTACAACCGCGCCTGGTCACGCAGGCATAGCAGCAGAGCGTACGATCAGCGTGACGAGGAGGACGCTCATCATTACGTGGAAACTACCCGCGGCTCATGAGGAGCGTACTCCTCGCAGGACGTCGACCGGTTAAATAAGGGATTGATCGGCGGCGCTGAAGGAAACATCAGAGTAATGTTCTTTAGCGGTCATTTGTCCGTTTGTAAGTAACCTGCTGTCTGAAAGGCCGTGAAGTGTGTTAAAGTGGTCGTGTCCCAGTGGGCAGCGAATGAGTAGCAGCAGGACGTCTCAGGACGGAGTACTAAGCACCTAGGTAATATGAAGAAAAGGAAAGTGATGGCGGAGGAGAGCGTGATCCGAGACACCGCAGGAGGGGAAGTAAGACGTAACAGAGTTATCAGCCCCATCAGCAGCCATCTATGTCATCAGCCATTAGACCTAGTAGAGCATTTACTGTGATGCGGGTCATAAAATACTACTTTGGAAAATGTGGATCATATACACTCTGTGTACAAATACACAAATAAACCAAGCACCTAGTTGTCGTTTTGTTGTAAACCCGGCATGACGTTCCATCTCAGACAGATATACAAATGATTAGATGAACAGTATCGTCACCCGAGGCCCTAAAAGTGGTTCCCCCTTGGCCTATAAGAGGCTCTCAGAGGCTCCTTGTGTGTGGTGACCTCTTCTTTCGCTTGTGTAGAGCTTGTTAACCACTAGACGCCTCTATGACGCAGAGAAGAGATTTCACCCGTTACCAGAGTCTGAGAGGGGCGCATTATTGGGATGTGAGAAGCTGGATGGTCGTATCGATGAATTGTCCTCCACCGGCCGTTCTGACCAGACTGGAAGGACCAGTGGATGTGTGAGGGAACACAAACACTCAACAGACCACCAGTAGAGAGGATTGTCTGACAATCTAAAAGGTCCATTTACACTAAAAGATGATCGCTCAAATGACAGTTTGAGAGACAGTTTTGAGCGATCATCTTTGCATAAACTATTAAGTAGCTACTTAATAGTTAAATGCAGGCGGAGCAGGATAATACTGACAGCTCCAAGAACAGCAGCTGTTTTGTATATGCAAACAGCTGCTTTGTTCTCGGAGCTTTCAGCTGGTGTCCCGTTGAGCTGATAGTGCCGAGAACAGCAGGAGCTGCTTTTTTCTGAGAGCTATTGCTGAGAGCTTCGTGCGGCATACCAGCTGAAAGAATGCTATTAGCTGGTATCCCGCGGAGAACTTAGCGCACAGCGCTGATAAGGTTCATTGGTGATTCCTAGCTTGCTAAAAATCAGCGATGAACGAACAGTACATGTAGGCAGCATGTTCAGACACAACGATTATCGCTCAAAAGATGGCTTTTGAGCGATAATCGTTGTGTCTAAAAGGGCCTTTACTGTTTCGTTGTCCGCCATCCAGACACAGGTGGCGCCATCGTTCCCAGGTGCTTGGCTGAAGGACATTTGGTTTCACGGAGCCCATTACTTGTACTGCTTTTGACACCCAACCACCATTGCCTCTATTTGCAGTGGTGTTGTGAATGACGAAACTGGATGCTACAGAGTGGGCCCAGGTTCTCTTCAGCGATGAATCCAGGTTTAGTTTGGGCATTGATGATGGCCGTGTTAGTGTCTGAAGACCTTGGGGTGAGCGCCTCAATCCTGCCTTTGCTGTGAAGTGACACACTGCCCCCTGCTGGTGTGATGGTCTAGGAGGCCATCGCATACGAAAGTCAGTCCCCCCTAGTAGTGGTACGAGGGACAATGACAGCTCAGCGATATGTTCAGGACATCCTGCAGCCACATGTGTTCCTCTCATGGTGGCTTCCATGAGGCATTTCCTAGCAGTATAATGCTCGGCCGCACACACAAGGGGGTCACAGGAATGTCCCCACAACTGTCACACTTCTGTTGCTGCCCAACTGCCAGATTTATCATCCAAAGAACATGTATGGGACCATCTGGGACACCAACTTAGTCTACGAGTGTACACAACCCGTATCACATCTTGTATCCAAGCTAGTAATGGTACAGCAGGGTACTAGGGCCTCAATTCAAGGGGTCAGTTTTCCACAATAAACTCTCCTTCTGCTCTGATATTGTAATCACTTACTTGTATCAGCGGGAAAGTCGTACTGAGAAAGTTTCATTTGATTCCAACAACTCCTTATAGGGGAAGGAATTTTCATTTTTCCAATGAGTGTATATATATTTTTTGCAAGAATTTTCGGGGAACCACTAAACCTACAAATCAATAATGGGTATCACACTGGCGTCATACAGCGGTTGTAATGAATCACCCCAGACCTGCACTGAACCAGAAGTGGAGACTAGTAACAAGCAGCACATATGGATTGCCAAAGGATCCCTTCAGGTCCGGGATGGACCCAAACAATAGGAGGATTTATTCAGTATCCAGAAAATAAGAACTTTCATAGACATTAATTGAAACCCCCAAGAAGGGTTGTAGTGTAGCCAGCCAGATTCTACTCCCTTTACGACATCTCCATCATTCCTCTCTGCATGTACACGAACTATTACTTACTTTTCTTTTTCTTGTTGCCACCAAGAGCCGAGCTTAAAGCATTTAGGAACCAGGAAAGAAAATCAACACCATCACCTAGAAAACACACAAAAGGTAACGAGTTGTGCAAACTGCTGAATCTAAAGGAAGTTCTAGACATTAACAGCTATGGACATAATCACAACATTTCCCCAGCTTCCCCATACACAGGAACACTAATTATACCCAAAACGTTCATGTGTTTAAGGGAAGTAAGCAGCAGCCAACAGCTAGCTTATCTCCCAGAGAACAAAAGGATCATGCATTAACATTCAATGTTCCCGATCCTTCAAATCGGAGTCCTCTGGACCCGTCATTATCGGCTGGTTTAGACAACTATATTCTCATGTGTATGGGGACCCTAGAGGAAGTTTCAAAGTGAATGGACAAAAGTGAAAAACAGCCTATTAAGTCCCTGTAGAGGATCTATCCCTAAAACATGGCACACAAGGAAGGGAAGAAGCAACCTCTAATCTATCCTCCAACAGTTCAAAAGACCCTGGAAGTTTCAAAAGTAATCAGGGGTCAGATAACCTGAAAATTAATTCAAATGCCTGCAGAACCTCTTGCAATGTAGCGGCACTGATGCCAGCCGCATACAAGATGAAAAGTTATGTAGCGATTAGACATACCCCGATTGTTAATTAAATCACCTACATCCACGTGACTGCTGCAGCCAATCAGTCTTGTGCCACACATACTAGCATTACTACGGAGGCCGGTGATTGGCTGCAGCAGTGATGTGTATCTATGGCACATCATCACTGTAGGTAAAGTAAGCACATATGGCGGGGACCTCTGTCATCAGGGTGCTGGACTAGACAGGTGAGAATAGACGTTCTGTTATTTTATAACATTTCATTCATTATATTCGCAGGCAATCCCCCTTTCAGAGGACTTTACAATGATTTGTACATACGAATGACGTTGCGTCCGAGCTCCGATCTCACCCTGTTTCGTGATCTGGAAGTTCTTCTTACTGCACAGAACCACAGCCTGCAACATCTCATGTGGGGAAACGTGCGCCTTAAAGTTTCTGGGGTTCCACAGTTTACGCATCAGCTCCCCGAACCTCTGTACCAAGAGGAACATTATATCTCCCGGTGGGCGCTGAATTGCACGGTAATTCTCTTCCTCCAAGAAGTAGTTCCTCAGAGGGGGAACATTGGATAACGCCTAGAAGAGATATGCAAGTATGTACATGGGTAAGAGCAAACAGGACTTGGCATGTAACACCGCACATTGTACACTGCAATGTTACAACGAAGCACCCTATGATTATTAACCCCTTAAGAACCAAGCTCGGTAAATAATGGCGCTGGCTTTTAATCCCGGCCGATAGAATAAGTAAAAAAAAGATGAAAAAAAGATATAAGATCCGATCCCCCTCCATACAAACCCCTAACCTCCAGGACATGAATGTATCTCCTGTAGAGTTAAAGGGGTTCTCCCACAAAAAGGCCGTACGACAGTCATTAGACCCACACAGGCTGCTTTTCCTTTGACAACTCTAGACCTCTGATCTGGAGTTCTTGGCTTTCAAACTGTTGCAACACTACAACAACTCCAATCATGCCCTGACGAACTGGAGTTGTAGTTTTCCAACAGCTGAAGAGTCACTGCTCTATATTACTAATCTGCACCATCTGAGCCCCTATGACCAGAAACAGCACAGTGCACACAATAAATGCAGACCTGAGCTATGCAGATGGACTCAGACCGGGCATCAGTGAGGATATGTCCTCCCCAATACAGACCTGAACTCTGCAGATGGACTCAGACCAGACATCAGTGAGGATATGTCCCCCCCTTATACAGATCTGAGCTTTGCTAATGGACTCAGACCAGACATCAGTGAGGATATGTCCTCCCCTAGACAGATCTGAGCTTTGCTGATGGACTCAGACCAGACATCAGTGAGGATATGTCCTCCCCTAGACAGATCTGAACTCTGCTGATGGACTCAGACCAGACATCAGTGAGAATATGCCCCCCCCCCCCCCTTATACAGATCTGAGCTTTGCTGATGGACTCAGACCAGACATCAGTGAGAATATGTCCTCCCCTATACAGACCTGAACTATGCTGATGGACTCAGACCAGACATCAGTGAGGATATGTCCCCCCCTTATACAGATCTGAGCTTTGCTGATGGACTCAGACCAGACATCAGTGAGGATATGTCCTCCCCTAGACAGATCTGAACTCTGCTGATGGACTCAGACCAGACATCAGTGAGAATATGTCCTCCCCTATACAGACCTGAACTCTGCTGATGGACTCAGACCAGACATCAGTGAGGATATGTCCTCCCCAATACAGACCTGAACTCTGCAGATGGACTCAGACCAGACATCAGTGAGGATATGCCCCCCCCTTATACAGATCTGAGCTTTGCTGATGGACTCCAACCAGACATCAGTGAGGATATGTCCTCCGCTACACAGACCTGAACTCTGCTGATAGACTCCGACCAGACATCAGTGAGAATATGTCCTCCCCTATACAGACCTGAACTCTGCTGATGGACTTAGACCAGACATCAGTGAGAATATGTCCTCCCCTAGACAGATCTGCAGTACTAGCAATTCTTCCTTCACAAGGAGAGATTTCATATTTATGCAATCCCTCCCAAAATGTTTGTTAATCAAACATGATCCCCCCCTCTAAGAATGCGAGACTCTCTTGCACTCACCTGCAATACAGCATTGGCGTAGTCATTAGCTTTGATGTTATTGAGCCCCACAATGCCTGGTAGGTAGGTGGTGCCATCATAGGCCCGAGACAACTTGGCTTGTTTGTCCAGATTGCTAATTTGAGCTTTAGTGAATGTTGGCTTCAATACATACTGAGGAATAAATGTATGACAGTGTGATGCACAGACCTTGAGAAGTGGGAGGATTGGGGCCCTTTGACATGCAACAATTAGCGTTCAAAAAAAATTGTTGGATCGTGCGAATTTGAATGCGAATCCTTCAGTGGAAACAAGGCTGATAATTGGGCGCCGAACAAGAATTTGTTCGCTTCTCGTTCGTCATTCATTCTATGCAGGTGTCAAAATCATTGTTCGATTGTTTACAGATCAAGCAAACCCCCTTTTAAGATTTGTTATTGTCATGACACATTTTACAGCGAACCAAATGTGGTTATGTAGTCCTCGTCTTATGCTGGATGCAAAATGTTATCGAACTCCCTTAGGAAAAACATTAACTGATGAAAACATGGACAATTTCAAATATCAGCAGACTGGGAGTACCCAACCTATGGTCGTATTACCAAGCAATAAATATAAATCAATCAACCCTATGGCTTGGGGACTCCTGGGCAGTACCGTGGCCACATATGGAAAAACATAAATATCAGCAATCAGTGTGTTCACCGAGTCTCAGTAAGGATATGCGGACTATATGAAAATGACCAAAACAGTACAATATACTGCTGAGCTGTTCAGGATCCCACATGAAAGATGCCCTTTGTGCCAACGATCCATCCTGCCCGGGACTATGTGGGTGGGATCTGTCAGTGATATGTGGGTGCAACCACAACACCTTACATAATAAAGTGCAATGGATGTGGCCATATGGTCCAACTCAGCCAACAAAACACAATGTATACTCAGTTTACACAGTGGGTGCCATTTCTTGCAAATGTAGGCCTCTTAAAAAGTTTGCAAGAGCACCCACCTGCTTTTTTTCCTGTTAGCTGTCCCAAATTAAAGGGGTTGCCCCACCAAAAGAAGATATCCCTTATCCATAGGAAATGGGATAGTCTATCACCCCCTGGGATGATCCCCACCGATCCCAAAAATGGGGGTCCTAGATTGCCCTGTATGAATGGGTGGTTGCACATGCACGCTGCTGCTCCATTCCTCTCACTGAGACTCCCGGAGATAGAGTGCTTGCATTTAGCTATTTCCAGCATTCCTTTTAAATGAATGGAATAGTGATGCACATGTGACTACTGCTTCATTCATTTAGGGACCTTCTGGACCCCTGTTCTTATAACAGAGTCCCTGCTGTTGGATCCCACTCATCAGATACATTATCCCACATCCTATGAATAGGGCATAACTTATTCTGCTGGGACAACCCCTTTGTAACCTGGATAGACCCTTAAGGCTGGGTTCACACGGGTCGGATTTGCCACGGAAATTCTGTACGGCAAATCCGCCCATGGCTCCTAATCCTGAAATTAGCCAGCCATTTGTAAGAGATTTTGCAAAAATCTCATCCACACGGGGTGGCCAATCTGTCGCAACAAAGCCGGGCAGAACCGGTGATGCGGCACGGAATTGACGACCGCAACATGTAATTTTTTTTTCTGTTGCGGCCTCACTCCTCTCTATGGGGAGAGAAAGGCACAACAGAATGCCGGTGGCCGAACCGCTCCAAAACCCATGGGTTTTGAAGCTGCGGCTCTCCTGCGGAAATCTCATGGCTTTTCGGTGCGGCCAAGCCGCGAGATTTCCGTCCCTTGGGAACCCAACCTTAGACTTCCTTTAAATCCACTTCCTAACATTGTAGCAACGTACCGTAATGTCTTCCAGGGATGAATCGATGATTTTGTAGTTATCGGGCAGACAATAAAACATCAGGGTGTGCAGATTGAGGAACACATGATGACTAAACTGAACGCTGTGGATGTAGGCATGAGACTTCAGCCCCCGACCTGCGGATGGAGAAGAGGAGAACATGTGGGAGTCAAGTATCCCCACCCTACCTCCAGTGCCGTTACTCATCATCCAAGCCGGCCACTTACCCTGGAAGTATTTGCCGCACACCAGACAGGCATAGACATTAATGTGGGAAAGGGAAATGGAGCAGAGCTTCTCAAAGTCAAAATCCAGGACGCTCCTGGAAGAAGAAACCAGCATTAAAGAAACTACAGGAACCGTCTAGAATATTTCCTACCACCTCATCGTTACACTGACCTGTTGATGGTGTCCAGGTACGGGCAATGTCTGCTGCGCCGGTCTTCAGGCTCGTGACGACTGTACTTGGCTTCCACTGAAAGATTTAGGGCAGAATGGTAATTTTTTTTATGTACAAATGATCTTAAAATGTTATGGAAATCCAATGAAAATGGTCTTCTAATAGGTCAGATGTGTGAGAAGTCTCCAAAGACATAAATGTACAGTCATATAGTATGCAGGGCTGAAAAAAAAACATATGTCCATCTAGGTCAGCCTGTCACCCCTTCCCCAACACACACACACACACACACACACCTCCACTGTTGATCCAGAAAAAGGTAATAAAAAAAAAAAAAAAAGAGGTAGAAGCCAATTTTTCCCATTTAAAGGGGAGAAAAAAAAACCTTTTCTTCCCGACTCCAATCTGGTAATTGGAATAATCTCCGGATCACCGACCCTTCTGAAGTAATTAGTGATATAACATGTAATATTGTTACGCTCAAGAAAGTCGTCCAGACCCCTATTGTTCTGTTACTGTGGTGGCCTGAAATATAAGTAGTCCGCCATCATATGCGTATCCCATTGTCCGCAGTACTGGTCTTCCACGGTCACCAGTAGTCCGCCATCATATGCGTATCCCATTGTCCGCAGTACTGGTCTTCCACGGTCACCAGTAGTCCGCCATCATATGCGTATCCCATTGTCCGCAGTACTGGTCTTCCACGGTCACCAGTAGTCCGCCATCATATGCGTATCCCATTGTCCGCAGTACTGGTCTTCCACGGTCACCAGTAGTCCGCCATCATATGTGTATCCCATCGTCCGCAGTACTGGTCTTCCACGGTCACCAGTAATCCGCCATCATATGCGTATCCCATTGTCTGCAGCCCTGTCTTCTACAGTCACCAGTAGTCCGCCATCATATGCGTATCCCATCGGCCGCAGTCCTGTTCTTCCACGGTCAACAGTAGCCTGCCATCATATGCGTATCCCATCGTCCGCAGTCCTGTTCTTCCACGGTCACCAGTAGTCCGCCATCATATGCGTATCCCATCGTCCGCAGCCCTGTCTTCTACAATCACCAGTAGTCCGCCATCATATGCGTATCCCATCGTCCGCAGTCCTGTTCTTCTACGATCACCACTAGTCCGGCATCATATTCGTATCCCATCGTCCGCAGTCCTGCTCTTCCACGGTCACCAGTAGTCCACCAGGTACCCCGTGTAGATTCCACAATTCAAACCCGCCGTGGACATGAGCCCTAAGGCCGGCTTCACACAAACGTATTTCCGTGCGCAATACGCAGTGAATGGCAGCCATTGATTTCACCGTGTTCGTTCACATGTGATTATTTTGCAGATAGCACACGCTCTACATTTTTGCACCCCAAATGGTCCCCATAGAAGTCAACTGGGATGCGCAAATGTGAGGAGATGCATGAAACACTGCGGAACTCATTAGACGAATTAGCCATTTCAATTAACGAGTCTGTATGCCGTGCACAAACAGACATGCCCTGCAGGCAGAAAAAGTACAGCCGATCCGCACACAAAAAGGCCTCATCCTTAGCGTAAAGACATTGTGCTAAGACATGCAGAATTGAGCTTACGCTCATGTGAAGCCGGCCTTAAAGCCAGAGATGTGCAGCCCACCATTAACCTTTCGTATGCTCACCTAGATGACACGATCAGCCGATGAATGAGCGTTTGTTCATTCGTCAGCTGATCATGTACCCCGGTCTGTGCTGGGGGGGCGCTGTAGTGCAATCACATAGAAGGAGCATAGCAGCAGGTTGTATGATGGCTGCCATTGTGTATTCTCAGACTAGGACTACAAGTGAGAAGCATGCCTACAATCACTGCCGTCCATGTACAGCAAAGCCAATAGTAAGTTACCCCTCCTCTTGGACCCCCATAAGGAGTCACAGTGGAAGCGGCCATGATAAACAGGCTCCCCATAGCAACCAATCACAGGCCGCCTTACATACTTAGTGAACCGTTCAGAAAACTAAAGCTGAACGCTTATTGGCCGCTCTCCTCGGTAGCGCACAGCTGCATGGTAGCACACTGCAGAGCTCCCGGTGACCCGCACACACCTGCCTCCTCCTCCACATTCTCCTCCGCTTCCCGTTTAAGCCGTTTCTCCACGTTCATCCTTCTGCTACAGCCACAGCTGCGTCCCGAGCCTCGAACCCACCAGAAGTCCCGCCCCCCTGGCACATGGCGAAAACGATAGGGCCATACAGAACGACAACGAGGTCTGAAACGCAGACATGTTCTGGACGCTGATTGGTTCTAAGCGTGTAACCCTTGACCGTAGGTCACCAATCAGCGTTGAGCTCTATCAGCCAGCCAATTAGCGAGCAGCAGGGTTATAAAGCGCTCAGAGAAGGGATTGGATAGTTATTAGGGGGCAGTGGTGAGCGGAGTGGTATGGAAGAAGAAGCGGAGCCGCGAGTGAAAGCGGGGCCCGGCGGGCGGCTGGATATGAATCATGGATTCGTTCATCATATCCGGCGGAACCAGAAAGCACGGTGCGGGCGCCCGGGGGAACATTGTACTGCATGCAGTGACACGAAGGGCATGCTGGGAGTTGTAGTTTCCTTGTAGTCTAGTGAAATTTTCACAGCCCCCTGCTGAGCGTGTTGGATGGTTTTAACCCCATCAGCTCCAGTTCATACAATTTTTATTTTTCCTACGGAAAATCATGTGAAGTATGACAGTGACTGTGTGCAAATATTCCCATTGTGGCTCCAACTTGAGCCCCGTAGAAGCTGTAACAGATGGAAACCAACTGATCGCCGCAGATCTGGTGTGTCTTACTGAGCTATTGCAGCGACATTACATGGTGGTCCATCAGCTGCTCATAGAGGGGGTCCTCAGCAGACCCTCTGCCTTCCATGTACCCTAAAAGGGCATATAGACGTGGGTTGTCGTAGTCAGAGAATCCTTTTTAGGGGCAGATTATTATCTGTACGTGCTAACGACCGACCATGAGCGTGTCAGTGAGCGCTCGTTACCGCCTGTACACGGGCGGATTATCAGCTCCTCAGTAACTGATTGTTCTGACTACAGCGACCGATTCCTTGTTGGAGTGACTGATGTCTCCCATTCCCTCGGGCAGATACATCGTTGAATTTGTTCCGTCATTCGCTGTATAAGTGACTGAGAAGGACTGAACGAGCGCCGGGTAAACCGAATGACCGGTGAAGGAGCGCCGGGTAAACCGAATGACCGGTGAAGGAGCGCCGGGTAAACCGAATGACCGGTGAAGGAGCGCCGGGTAAACCGAATGACCGGTGAAGGAGCGCCGGGTAAACCGAATGACCGGTGAAGGAGCGCCGGGTAAACCGAATGACCGGTGAAGGAGCGCCGGGTAAACCGAATGACCGGTGAAGGAGCGCCGGGTAAACCGAATGACCGGTGAAGGAGCGCCGGGTAAACCGAATGACCGGTGAAGGAGCGCCGGGTAAACCGAATGACCGGTGAAGGAGCGCCGGGTAAACCGAATGACCGGTGAAGGAGCGCCGGGTAAACCGAATGACCGGTGAAGGAGCGCCGGGTAAACCGAATGACCGGTGAAGGAGCGCCGGGTAAACCGAATGACCGGTGAAGGAGCGCCGGGTAAACCGAATGACCGGTGAACGAGCGCTGGGTAAACCGGACGACTGGTGATCGAGCCAACGATGAGCTTTGATGCCTACAGAAAATGAATGAAAAGTGATCAGTGCTGCGGACACTACTGCAAATCATCCCCCGTGTGGACCGGCCTTCCGTGCCTGTACATGAATGTCCTGTCTGCATGTAGCAGCTGCTGGAGAAGATGTTCTGCATAGAAGCGTTGCCGCTCGTAGCGATTTCAGTCGGGCTTCGTTCACATCTGGGTCGTTCCGAGCCTCAATGGCTGATTTCTGCAAAAATGTTGTGTGAGATGTAGGTCTCTTTCATCCAGGAAGACGCCGTCGTGTGTAACGTTGCTGGACGGATCTCATTAGTCGGTGGGTTTTGCTCTTTTCCATTTGGATTTCCTGTTCAGCTCAACGGAACTGCCAGACCTGAGTGTGAACGAGCCCTTACTTCAGGCCTCCTATCTAGGACTGGTCTGGCCATTTTCTTCTGACCTCCACCAAAGCGGGGGTCTCCCATCGCCTTGCATTTGGCTCTAGTCGATAGTATAAATTGGGGTGTGATCAGACGCCCGGATGCTCCGTACAAGGCTTTGCTGAATTTTACTAAGATTTTTTGTTTGTTTTTTCTCCATCAGGGATGATTATGATAAGGAGGTGAAACAAGCTAAAGAGAAGCAAAGGAAAAGGTACACCCCAGGACCGTCCCGACCCAAGAAACCGGACCTACAGGTCTACCACCCCCGTCCGAGAGGTGAGAGCTGCGTGTAGGAGGCCTTGTGTCGTATGAAGAGGAGATCGCTATGTCATTTCCGTAACTACTATAGAAGTAAATGGGAGTTACAAAAATGGCATACACGGCGATCTGCGCTGTTTCCATAGCGCCTGAGCTACGTATAGGGAGTCGATCACTGCCATGCTGTAGCTGTAGTTCCCATTCTCTTCTGTATGAGTTACAGAAATGGAAGGCACAGTCAGCTTGGCTGTTTCTGTACTTGCGACTGGCTTGATTGACAGATCTATTTGTTTCTCTATAAGGAGAGACCTGACAACTAAGTGAAGGCCGGTCTCACGTCTGTGTTGGAACCTCTGGCCGGAAGTTCCAAAAGCAGGCAGACCCCATTATGGTCAATGGGGTCCGCTCAACTCAACTGTTCGGTTCCGTACAGAGATGGAACTAATTGGCTGCGGGTATTGTCTTCACACCATGTTTGGTGGCAATTACTGTAGATGGACTGTATTGTAAATAGATCCGAAGGGGGAAGGTGAAGCTCACAAGTTGGATAGAACACTAATTCCAATATCAGTCGTGCGCTTTGGTTGATGTTAAGCAGCATTTTCAGTAATGTGGTGTCTCTCATCCTCTTCCTCCCCAGAAAGGCCGCCCCGCACTGCGGGTGATGACCTGAGTGACACTGATTCCAGTACAGACCCGGAGACACCTGGAAATCGGCTCTTCTGCTTGGAGTTTGAGGCAGACGGAGGTGAAATTACATCTGTTATTGTATACGAGGTGAAGTATCCTTTATTGACGATGCGCTGTTTTGTATACACTTACATGCCTGTATGCTGTACTCCATGAAATATGCACAGAAGTCAACCTGGGCGATACTGGAGGGCCAGGTGATGGCAAAAATGAGAATGGCCTTTTTGAGAGCATGGCTAACCTTCAGCATGAGAGAACGCAGATGGTGTGGAAACTTTTGGTCTGTGGTTCAAACCTCTTTAGCTCCTCTGAAAATAGACTACACACTGTGCCCCCATGCTGAGCCTCTACGTTTCTACCCTCTACATATCAAATCCCGATGTCACACATTGGGGGAAACTTACCCCATTCTCAAGATCATGGAGGTCTCAGCAGTGAGACCCTCCCACTGATCACGTTATTCCTTATCTTGTGGTACAACCCTCTTTCATTCATCTTGATGAAACTGGATTCTCTGCATGATACTTTTGTCCCCCCCTCCCACTATAAGGTGCTTTCTGTGGCTCCTGGTTCATTGCTTTGGCTGCCCTACAAGAATTCTCTATTCTTGACATGTCCTGGAGATTAGTGGGCTTTGTATGGGTTGTTTAAATGTAGATGGTAATATAATGGGTTAAAAACTCTAAAAGTATTAAGCTATATTGCATTGGGAGAATAAAAGGGGAAGAGGACCTGCTTGGCCTTGTTCCACAGCTTAGTTACTGCACATATCATTTAGTCTGTTGCTCCTGAACACATCGGATACATTATCTAAGGCTACCTTGGGCCTAATGCTCCTATGTTATCTTACGGTGTGACTTTCTTCCATGTTGGTGCAGGATGATGATGCTGAGCAGATTGCAACAAAAATCTCAGTGGAGAATCAGCTGGAAGCCAGAATGAAGGAGGCTCTGAAAAGACGGATTCAAGAGGAAATTGCAAAAAGAAGGGCGCACTGCTGAAGTCAGCAGCCTGTCTCCTCCTGTGTGGCGCACCGCCGAAGTCAGCAGCCTGTCTCCTCCTGTGTGGCGCACCGCCGAAGTCAGCAGCCTGTCTCCTCCTGTGTGGCGCACCGCCTTCATCGCCAAAGGAAATCTGCTTTACTGAGGCTCAGCGGAGACCATGTATGAGCTGGACTTGTGCACTACTCTTATAGCCCGTCTATAGGAGTTTAGGAGATTTCTTACAGTAGTGCCTTACATACACTTCCAGATTCTGGCAGATTTTAATTCAGTTTGTTTTGTCCAAGTATTTATAGTACTTCTAGAACCGGAGTATGTCTGAACGAAGAATGCTGATGTGATGCGAGTACACGAGCCTCGTGCAGGAAGAGAGAAGCCTTTACATAAAGCTGAAGAATCTACAAGATGCCCTTGTACTGGTTAGATAGTGGGTACAAGTCAGAAATGCCAGTGTGGCTCTATCATGACCCTTAAAGGGTTATTCCAGGATTTTTTAACAGATGACCTATTCCCTGGGAAAATCGAAGCGCCCGTGTGAAGGAGCCCTACGCCTGGGTTCACACATAGCTCTTTCCATTGGAGTGAAATCTACTTCAAACCTCCTATGTGTGAACGCAGCCTAGTTCTACATAATTCACTGACTTGGGGGCCTCTCGATGGACACTGGCCACTACGGGACATCTTGTGCTTAACCCTTTCCAATCCAGTCACCCTGCCACCCGCACACTCCCTAGCTCTTATTTATTTTGGGTGGTCAAGGGCTTTGTGGATTCCTTGGAATTACTCAACAGAAACACATGAAAATGTTCCGTACTGATTATTTTATTAGCAGTTTTGAACATGAGTTGCTATGTATGTATATTACACTATGCAGGAGAAGTCCGACGTCCACCATGTCTCAGCATACTGTAATAGACACATGCAGAATAGCACTCTGATGACGGATCTCTTCTGCATAGTGTTAGAAGCGTGTCGGACTTTGCCTGACAGGGCTGCTATACAGGGAAATCTCAACGGTTCACGAGGTCTGGCACTGGATTGGAAAGGGTTAAGGCGATATGCTGAAGATAAAGATGCCCTTTTATTATCAATCATGGAGGCGGTTTTATGAAGACCTCTAACAGATCTTGTACCTTAGGCTGCCCGTACAGTTGCCCGAGTTCATAAGAACAATCCCACGGACTATTAATTAGCCATATTGTGGTTAATCAACAATTCATATGTATGGCAGCTCAAGCCCTTGCTGCTTTCTACTTGGCTGATGAGTAACCACGGGGCGTACTCCATGGCAACTTTACAAAAATGGAATTGGTGTGGCAGTCGGCCGAGAGTAAAGTACTAGTTGGTAAACTGATAGTTTTGCTGTGTGCAATAGGTTTTAGAACATCCAACGGCAGCTCTGATGTGGGGCCTTGGCTCCAAGCTCGGCCCTGTGTAACCTATCATACAAGAACCTTTCCTAGCAATCCCTCGTCCTACTGCTATAGTAGAGGGGCTTCAGATCTAACCAGCCATAAAGGACCGATGATTACAATGAAGCCTAAAAGTGGATCGGTGTGGTTTGTATCTGAGGGCAGCCTAGGATAGAGGGAATGACGCTGAGCTTGGGGCTATACAACTTGCTATCGCTGCCAGGACTCCTGGAGCAAGCCTGAGAGTCCTGCTTACCCCACCCACACGAGGATTGACAGGACTCTCAGGCTTCCTCTAGGAGTCTGGGTAGCATTTATACTGCTGTTCCCATGACAATACTGAATGTTACCCTATAATCCATATATCCCTGAGCTCGGCATTTCCCCCTCTGTCCTGGGTTACGCTCAGATAGGAGACCGGACCGATCTTTATACTGTTACATTTCCTACTATATTGCAATGTCCCAAGAACTGTTCTTACCGTACGGGTAGCCGGATGGCATCAAGTCTGATTACGGGGCTGTTTTTTAATAAAAAATAAAGGCAAATCTCTGTCTTGGTGTGTGGTGAGTTTCCTGGATTTAGGTGCCACAACCGGCGGCCTACTAGGGTATGACTTGTATGATAGAAGCGGTGTTTCATATCCCACCAGTATCCTGGCAGCCCGTCATGCTCCCGGTAGTGTATGATGCACGAGGCTCTGCTCTTGGAATAGTCGGTCTCATGTAGAGAATGCAGGCGCCATTCTGTGTATCGCTCTGCTGTTTGTGGTTGGGGGATTGGCCAGCTATGACAAACATCACTGGCGCCATAGATGGCAGATGGAGGCACTCTTAGCTGCTGCTATTGGCTGCGTTCTCTTCATGAGATAGACTATAGAAATCGTACTGCCATTGGCATCAATGAGATGCTGTACTGGATGTAGGCATCAATGGGGATTGTTACATGTGATGGGAGGGGTCTCTAAATCAAAAACACTTCACACTGTGATGAAAACCACCTGATGGCACGCAAGATATTTTGGGCTGAGTCTCTTGGGTGCAGCTCTCAGTTCTGGGTAGTCTGCACCTAGCCTTACACTATTGATGACCCATTCTCATGATGGGTTGATGGTAGAGGATAGTTGGGGTGTGGTGTTGCCTAGCCCCCCTTGCAACAACTCCTCATGGGTGGCTGGAAAAACCTGGAAAACTCCTAATTACTCTATAAATTAAAAAAAAAAAGTACAGCATTCTAATCTACTTTGGGTTCCAAATAATTAGCATTTTCAAGATATTTGCTTGCTGTTGGTGAAAGAGAACACTTATTTCGGTTCACAGCCTCCAAGTACAAAACTAAGAATTCGCACATAGCGTGTAATGTTTTCATTGGCGCAGTTCAAAGATTTTTTCTTTTTAGTTCAGCTATAGTCAGATGTCACAGTTTATAACTGAATATTCAAAGGTCTACACCTACAGGAACACACTTACCAATGCCGTCTGCTAGTGTAAACCCATCCAAGTCCACTGTCAGACATCGTCCGACCTAACCACGGAAGCTTATATAGTCCGATGTCAGAAGACGTGCAACAGGGTATACTTACACTATTCTATCCGCCACTGGGATGCGTCCCATCATGTAGTTACTTCCTTTAGCCAGCAGATGATGCCATTGTGTAACTGCAGAAACAACAAGTCCCGTAAGAAACCCTCAATCCAAAAATGGATTTGAAAGGGATAAAGGGGTTTTCTCATTTCTTAAAATTGCTCTATAGCCCCTCTGTACTTCGTGGTTGTTGCTGACCAGACATGTGACTGCTGCAGCCAATCACTGGCTATAGAAGGTAACTGATTGTCCGTAGCAATCACATGTCCTGGTCAGTCTACACCAGGGGTCCCCAACTCCAGTCCTCAGGGACCCCCAACAGGTCATGTTTTCAGGATACCCTATGGTAAGAACACCTGTGGCAATGTCTGAGGCACAATAATTACATCACCTGTGTAACACTGAGGAAATCCTGAAAACATGACCGGTTGGCGGTCCCTGAGGACTGGAGTTGGGGAACACTGGTCTACACCACATGTTTCAAACTCAAGGCCAGCGGGCCAAATCTAGCCTGCCACATGATTTTAGGTGGCCCGTGACAAGGTCCAGACACAACCAGTGCTTGGCAGAGAGGGCAGCGCCAGAACAGGGAGCTGGTGCCATCTTGGATTCTGACCTCTGATGCCCACCTCCATACCGCTCTATTTAGCAACTCCCATGTGGTGGCACAGCTCTGACAGCCCTACCTGGGCACCCTAGCCACCCTCCAAGGTAGGAAGCTCCGTGCTACAGAGGTGGAAGGGTCTGGCTATTATCCAACCTGGACCTTAATAACTGGTTGAATTACATTTGTTGTGCTTGCATTTTGTTGTTATTTTCAGGACATGATCAATGGATGAGGATGGCGTCTCAATATATTGTTGTATAACCTAAGGAGTAGTTACATTTATACTCTTAGGCCTCATTCACACAACAGTAGGTGTAAAACGCCGCGGGGGTCTGGCAGCGTTCTACCTGTCTGTGTGAGGCCGGTTACTGCCACGTATGGCAGTGAGGGCACTGCGCAGCTCACAGCCGTTGTCGTGCGCGGTGTGACTTTTTTCTTTATTTTTATTGAAAATTTTCCAATATACAAAAAATATCAGTATGAAAAATTATGTTGGCGTAATATAAAAAAGTTATCACATAACAATATTTGATCTGGTTTGAGAAACAATACCAAGTTTAACCAAAGTTTTCTCCGCCTTTTATTGCTGTATTTCAGGTAGTAGCAATATACTGGTAACAATGGCCTAGCCAATGAAGGTCAGAGGGGAGGAGGATTCTTCTCTCTCAAGGTGACAACCCAAAAGGGGTGGAGGGAGCTGCAAGACTTTGTTTTGGGTATTGGACTTATTGAGAGGGTGTTGGGCCAACCCCCGTTGCAGGGAGGGCATAATCTATCCATGGGGTCCAAATACTCGGGAACCTATCATACCTGCCTTCTGTTATCGACGTTAGTTTTTCATTGACTAGATACCAGTTCATGCGGCGCTTAACCTCAGAGAAGTCCAGGGAAGCCTTACGCCAAGATTTAGCGATAGTTTGCTTTGTGGCTAAAAAACAAATGGCGGTATATTTTTGATCCTCTTGTTTAACAGAGCTTCCCATGGGGTTTTTTCTCAGGTTATGATAGGTTACCGAATAAATTAGGGAATATGTCCTAATCCAGAGTCTTTTGACTTGAGGGCAGGACCTCCATATGTGGAACAAGTCTCCTGGGGAAAAGCACCCCCGGAAGCAATCTCTAGAGTAGCCAGGAGCCACATTTGCTATTCTAGTGGGAACTAAATACCAATGCAGTAGAATTTTATATGATGTTTCCAACATTAGTGTATTCCGGGCACCACTGTTGGTTGATCTCCAGATTTGGGACCACTCATCCTCCTCTAAGGTATTACCTGGATCTTGTTCGTACAAGGTATGTACTAGCCTCAAGTAGATTTGTGAGATGAGGCCTTTTGCTCACGGTCATTTAAGACAATGTTTCAAAGGGGGTTATGATTAATGGGGAGTTAGTATTTTGGAGGAGGGAGGATACGAAATTTTTAAGTTGTAGGTCATTAAATATTTCGGAAGGCGGTAGGTCATATTACTCCTGATGGGTGGGGAATGTTACTATGTCGTTCAGTGAGAGTAAGTGGTTTATTTTGGAAATACCTTTATTTGTCCAGATCTTAAAGGAAAGGGAGGAGTCAAGGCCTGGTGGAAATAAAGGTTTGCGCAAGAATGGTACAAGGGGTAAATGGGGGGGGAGATCAACTTTCCAGAATATTTCATGAAGTCCCAAACTTTAAGGGAGTGCCTTATAATGGGATTAGAGATTGCTGGCCTATGTGTTGGGGGAAATCCATAAAATCGAATCTACAGTGAGAGGATGTATCTCCATGACTTCTAAGGCAAGCCACAGAGGGGTATTAGTTGTGGAGTAGAGGGAGGCTATTTGGGCTACTTGGTAGTAATTTAATAGGTTCAGGGCTCCCAATCCGCCTTGCAATCTATGTCTAAACAAAGTGGAATCCGACACCCTAGCAATGGACCTATTCCAGATAAAGCGAAGGGTCATCTGCTGAAGTGTCTTCAGGATGTGCCCAGGTACATGTACCAGAAGAGCTCTAAAAACGTAAAAGTGCTTTGGGAGAAACATCATCTTTAGAGAATTCACTCTGCCAATCCATGAGCTGTGGTATCGGTTCCAACTTTCAAGAAGTAGTCTGAGTTTGCGGAGAAGTGGGATGTAGTTTTGTGTGTATAACGAGGCATAGGAGTTTGTCAAGTTTACACCCAGGTAGTCCAACGACCCATTCGTCCATGTAAATGGGAAATTAGATTGAAGCAGGAAGACCATGTGTGGGGGTAGTATAAGGTTAAAGGCTTTTGACTTTCTGTTGTTAATTGTCAGGCCTGAGAGTGACCCGAACCTGGACAGCTCCACCATAAGGTTGGGGATGGTAGTGTGGGGAGAGGTTATCATAGCCAGCATATCTTTCGCAAACATACTAATTTTGTGGTGGATCAAAGCAACTTTTATTTCCTATGTCAGGGTTATTCCACATTTTTAATGCTAGTGGTTCTATGGCTAGGGTAAAAAGAAGGGGAGACAGTGGGCATCCCTGCCTTGTTCCTCGCCATATTGGAATGTTCTCAGAAGCGTATAAAATTCGCAGCCATGTCAGAAATTCAGCAGGGAACTTCCAGTGTTCCAACACTGAAAACAGGTACGACCAGTTTAGTGTCAAAAGCCTTGTAGATGTCCAGGGAGAGTAACATTGTGGGGATGCCCCTGGTTTGGCAGATGTCTGTGAGGGGAGTTATTCGACGGATACTGTCTTGGAGCTGGCGGCCGGGGACACATTTGGTCTTTTCCTATTAATGATGGTAGAGCAATGTTTAAACGCGAGGCTAATATTTTAGTGAGTAGCTTTACATCTAGTTAATTAAGGAAATAGGCCGGTAACTCTGTTTATCCAATGGGTCTCTCACAGGTTTTGGAATCATTGAGATCGCTGCCATGAGAGAAGTTTGTGCCACTTGTTGTCCCTCTCAGATAGCATTAAAGTAGTTTGCAAGATGTGTATGTAAGATTAGGGAGAATTTTTTATAATCGGAGGGAGAAAAGCCGCCCGGGCCTGGGCGTTTATGAACTTTCAGTGTTTTTATTGCGTCTGTGACCTCTTCTGGGTTAATTTTAGCTGCTAGGCATTCCAAAAATGTATCAGGGACTGTAGTGTCTCGAAAGTATAAATTTAACTGCTGTGGAGATGGGTGGTGTGGCTGGGAGTAGAGTTTAGCCAAAAATTGTCTAAACTCTGATACTATTGTCGGTGGATTGGCTGTGACTGCGCCAGGTTTAGAAAAAAAAACTAAAATATGGGCTGGTGATGGGCTTAGCTCAGAGCTGTCGTGCTAAAGGAGTAGATGGTTTATTGCTTAATTTATAAAACCGCGGGCGGGTCCATCGTAGTTTATGCTCAATAATATTCGTAAGGCATAAATCTAGTTCTGTCCTTGCTTGAGACAGTATTCTCAAGTTTTCCGATGAAGGGTGCTTTTTAGCCTCTTCCTCCCACTGTAGGACTTTGTCTTCTAGTTCTAATTGCCAAGCAAGATGTTCTCTCTTGCACTGGGCCGAAATTTGGATGAGGGCTTCATGGAGCACAACCTTATGTGCTTCCCACAGTGAGATGGGAGAGGAAGCTGAGGGACTGTTTATAGCGAAGTATTCTTCAAGTTGTGGCGTTATTAAGGACACTATCTCCAGGAGTGCTAGAAGGGAATCGTTGATGAACCATATGGCATTAGTAGGTTTGGACATTAAAGGGGTTGGAAATTATTGATACCGGGCTGTGGTCCGACCAAGGAACGGAGAGCATTTTGGAGTAAGTTATTCGTGGCAGGAAGGATGCAGGCACAAGGATGTGATCTATTCTCAATTTGAGTCCCCACATAGAATGACTGTGGTATTCTTGTTAGTCTCCACAAGTTCAAGGAAAGGAATTTGTCTAGAGTTTGGGGTGTAGTACAAGACAATGGTTACTGGGACATCATGGATTATACCCATGAGCAATATGTATTGGCCGTCAAGGTCAGAAATAGTTGATGTGTGGGTGAAGGCGACTGATCGGCCAAAACATATGGTCACTCCTTTTGTTTTAATTGGAGCTGTTGATGAAAAAAGGTGGGAAAATGAGAAGACAGGTAGCGTGGGGAGCAGTTTGTGGAGAAGGGAGTCTCCTGTAGGCATACTATGTTGGCATGGATACTTTTATAATAACAGAATGCTTTAGTTCGTTTATTGGGGGAATTAAAACCCTGCACATTATGTGAAATTATTTTTAAAACCATGGGGGTATATGTGAGAGGTTATAGAGGATAGTTATCCGGGTGCTCCCGCCCTGAGAGAGAAGAGGGGAGGGCAGGGTGGGGGGAGGGGTGGAAAGGATAGCAAACATACAAATGTAACTTTTAACACAGTATAAGTAACTTGTATAATGAGTGCTGCTCATAACAGCGACTTCTAGCGGGATCAACACCCCGCAGTAGTGCTGAAGAGGAACTCTTATTTAAAGCACTACATGAGAGGGGGGAGACCCCTATATATGGTGGAGAGGAGAAGGGGTGGGAGTACAGCAATGCAGCAAATATAGAAAAAAGAAGAGGGGTTAAGAAAATTAGGGATCAAGACATGGGAGGGGGCATGAGAGGGAGAGAAAAGAAAAAAAAGGGGGGGCATCTCAGCCCAGCAGAGAGAGAAAATATGGTTCATCTTTGAAACATCTTCAACAATAAGAATAAAGCTTATCTGTCAATGGGTACCAAACGTTAAGAAATTAACTCTCAGCCGAGCAGCCGTTTTGTATATGTGGCATAGGGACGTCTCTGCAATGGAGTGCAAACACAACATTTGCCCCATTAGTACCAAGAGTCAATGAAGTTCAGTTGCAGATGGGCCTATTCACCGGAACATAGGTGTATGTGAGTTGAGGGGATTCAGATGAGAAAGAGAATGTAGCTGGTGGGTATAATACCCCAGACGGTCAACCTGTTCAAGGAAGTAGGATGCAGCCACCCATTGGTGTCTTGCAGTATTCTGAGGGAGAGTCCATTTATGGTCATGTCCCGATTAGGGGGTACTTATTCTTTAAAACTATTAAAGAATCATATAGGGGATCCAGAGGCTCGTTATGACAATGGATAGCCTGGTTGGTGGCACGGATATTAGGACCTCTTTGGAGTAGTTTCGGGCATCCTCCGTGTGTATGATGATATATATTTTATCGAGTACGCAATTTGTAGACCAAGTGAGAGGACCTCCTAAATTGGGTACGGAAGTTCTTAACGGGGTTCCAGGAGTCCTCATTTTGCATATGTCCAAGGGGATTGCTCAGGAGACAATTGGCAATCGTGCCGGTATGTAGTAGTCCACATGGTGGAAGCCTTTTAGATCAGAACATTCCAAGTAGGGGGATGCCAGCTGGCATCACGGCTCTTCATTGTTGTTTAGACCCATGGGAGATTTTGGTGATTGCGATGGAGTTGGAGAGCCTGGGTGTTGGGGCGGTTGCGGGAACCGCAGGTCGTCGAAGCAGCGCTGGTCTCTCCAGGGATAAGATGGTGTGGGGTTTGTCATGGAAGGCAAAGGTCAGTTTAAGTGGCAACCCCCACCTATATTGGATGCGCTTCTGCTGCAGGACTTCTAGATAGGGTTTAAGGGCTCTTTTTTTGCGAGCGTCGAAGAAGCTAGGTCAGGGAATAGCTGATAATTGTGTCCTTGAAAGGTAAGCTGTGAGTTGGAACGGGCTGCCTGTAATAGTTGTTCCTTGGTACGATGGAAGTGCATTTCCAACACTATATCCCTTGGTGGGCCTCCGGTTTTGCGGGGTCGCAATGCTCTATGAACTCTGTCCATCTCAAGCGCTCTATGGCGATGTTGGGATATAGTTCTTGAAACAGGGCCGCTGTGGTGGATTGGAGGTCCTGGATAGACTCAGGGAGGCCATGTATTCGCAGCTTGTCCATATGGGCTCTATTTTCGGCATATTTTAATTTATCGCTCAGAATCAAGATTTCTTCATGTAACATTCCACTTCCTTTTGGTGGGATTCAAGGACTGTTGTTACATTACCCATTCTATCTTCTAGTGCTGCTGTATGGTATCCCAGGTCTCGGTTTTCTTGGTGAGCTTAGACGTTATATCGTTTGACACTTGTGAAAGTTCCTTTTTTAACCTCAATTGAATTTGAGGTAAAAGGAAATCGGAGAGGGGGGATGTCATTGTTTCCAAAACATTAGGACGTGAGGAATGGAGTCCTGGGACGGTACAGGGTCACGTGACTTTTTAAAAAATTCCCCACTGTTTCATAGCAAGGTTGCTTATGTTTGGTCCATACAAAAGAATAGGGCTCACGCTGCGTGGTGTGCAGAGAAATAGAGCATGCTGCCATCTTTTTCTTGTACATATCTACACCCTAATGTGAATGCACTTTCATTGACCATACATGTGTCATCCGGCCAAGCACCGCACACCGAAATCACTATCGTGTGAATGAGCCCTTACAATCGGCACCTTATGTAACGATAAGGCTGATGTGGCCCTCGGTGACACCCCAGGTATACACAATGTGGGCTGGGAGATGCTGGCACGGTCCGCCCTGTGACTCACTCAGCTCTGAGTCAAACTTCAAAGCATATTTATTCTGAAATGCCATAGCGCTTCAGAATAAAAAACACACATGGGGGCAACAGCGAGCCTTGGCAGCAGGAACCTGATGACAGAATCCCTTTAAACTAGGCAGTCACATGTGCCAAATTCATCAGTGGCACGGACTGATTGGGGGCATCTTGCATGAAGTTAGACACTTTTTTCTTTTTAAGCCAACTCTTAGGCCGGCTTCACACGGGCCTGAGCGATGTGTTTGTGCGGAATGAACAATGCTTTTTTGCACATGCATTGGTGTATTTTAATGTAATTTTTGTGCCCCCAAGGCATGTTTATAGTAAAGATGCACCAATCGAAATGACTAATTAGTCTTAATTAGTTCCAGATGTGTTCTTTTTCAAGCAGAGTTACTTAGCGTTTCCCGCATCTCCTTACGTTTTGTGCACGCATTTGAGCACCATACATCGAGTCTTATGGGGAACTTTGGCGCAAATACACCGAAAAATAGAGCATATTCTATTTTTTTTCGTTACCGAAATGCGCGTGCGAAATATGAAAATGTGAACAATACCATTGTAATCAATGGGTTCTATTCTCCAGATATTGCAAATTTGTCCGTGTGAAAGCGGTCTTACAGTATATTTACACTGGCGATTTCCACATCTGATTTTTGTGCGTTGAGATGATGTGAAAAGAGCCTTTTAATTTACATGGCTGATCTTTCTCTTGCAGCAATACTGTGAGATATAAAAATTGCACCCATGTTCTATTTTTGGGCAATTTCTATAGTCAGATTCGTCCATTATTCCCTATGGGAGGCATAAAATAGTACTCACTTATAAATGCAGTTTTCACGTGTGTACAAATCGCATGTGCAGCAATGCATTTTTATTGCAAACCGCATTGCACTTGCTTGTAAAATCGCAGTTTTAAAAGTGCGACATTGGTCCAACTTGGCTGGGAAAAAACCTCTGGCACGCTCCGCCTCTATTCAGTGGGCAATTATTGCTCCTGTATGAAAGTACCTTAAGGCTACGTTCACACGGGCGAGTGCAATAACAGGCAGAGAGAATCGGCGCGATACTGCGATTGTCAGTGTGCGTTTTCATGTAAAAATACCCTGCATTGCTTTTGTAAATTTCCAAACATCATGTGCGTCAGAGGATTGCAAGCGTATCCTATGGTCTTCAATGGGAAGCACCGCCCTCGCACGTACAACGCATGTTATGCGAGTGCCAAGCGATGTCTTCAAGGTACCATTGAAAACAATAGGCGAGGCATTCCGAGGAATGCAAAAAAATTGGACATGCAGCGATATGCTTTACTTTGCAGCATCCCTCACGAGTATGGCCTCATTCAAAGGAATGTAGTTCAGTCGCACGTCTCACAAAGCACAAAACTCGTACGAGTTTGGCGCTCGTGTGCATGTAGCCTTAACTAGGACACACTGAGGGGGGAAGGAGCCCAACACCACACTGACAGTATGTCATTGGGCTCTACTCAAAGCCTGTTACTCTGTCCCCTCATCGGAGGTCTCATCAACCTGTCCTAGTTATACTATAGGATGGCTTCAACAGACAATAGCCATTTAACAGCAGGCATCAAGTCTGATTAACTACAGTTACTGCCCTAGACCACCAGGAATGCTCACATTCACCCTCAGTCCCCTAGACCATCAGGGATTTTGCCATTGGCCTCCTCACTACACCACCAAGGATGTTGACATTGACCTTGGATCACAAGGCAAGAGTAAGGCTGGGTTCACACAGGGTGGATTTGCCGCGGTTCTGCCGCACCAGATCCACCCGCGGCAATTCCGCCCGTGGCCGCTAATCTCGGGATTAGCCAGCCATGTGGATGAGATTTCTCAGAAACCTTGTCCACATGGGACGGCTAATCCGCTGCGGTAAATCCAGTTGAAACCGCGGCTGCAGCCGCCGCGGTTTCAAAAGACGCAGCATGTCTATTTACTTTTTTTTTTGTTTATTTTCGTCACAGCCGCACTCTCCTCTATGGGAGCGCCGGCAGCAACGGAAAAGCAAGCGGCCGGGCCGCTTCAAAGCTGCCGCGGCGGTTCTCCCGGCAGAAATCTCGCGGTTTTTGCTGCGGTCAAACCGCGAGATTTCTGACGGGAATACACCCTGTGTGAACCCAGCCTGTGGGACCTATTACTCATGCAGACCCCAGGAATATTAAAGGGGTTTTGTCATTAGAAAAAAAAAATCAATACCAGCCTAATCCTTCCCCGTCAGTTTTCTCACCGCATCTTCTCCTTACTGATCTTCTCCTGTCTTCCCTAGTTCCCCGGGTCACCTCACCGCAAGCCGGATGGATCCTTTTCTTCTTGTTATGATGCGGCCATTCTCACCATTCTTGTTCCTGCAGGTCAGTGTAGGCTACGTCACTAGTGATGTAACATTCACTGCCTAGCAGAGAATACCGAGCTATTACCGAGACTGCGCATGCCAGCTGTTTGGCGACAATAGTATATGAACGCTTGCTGCGAAACGGCGAGCATGCGCAGTCTCTGGAATAGATCGGCACTCCCTGCTAGGCAGTGAACACTACGTCACTAGTGAGGTAGTGTACATTCACCTGCAGGTGGGAAAATGCAAGCAATGTACGCTTCATCACTGGAAGAATTATCGGCCGGCTGGAGGTGAGGTGACCCAGGAGGACTGCAGGACTCAGGAGAAGATGCAGTAAGAAGACTGACGGGGGAGGAATAGCTAAGTAGAACTTTTCTTTTTTCTATTGATGGAACCCTGTAAGGATGTGTTGTGTTTGCAGCATGAAAATCCACCGCAAAAACATCCCCAAATTCTTCCACTGGAAGGGGCGATGTCTGCTCTGTCACGTGTCAAAATCGCCATCAAATGGTGCAGATTTTGCTCTATGGTTTTCCACTGCGAAAAATCTGCAGCAACTGCGCTGTGGGGCAAAATACGTAAATGGTCAATTTTTCTTGCTAAGCCGTATGTGTGTCCTAGCCCGATCGTGGGTCTACTGAGCATTGTGCATTCCTATAAAGGTGACGGTTCAGACCAGTGCAACACACAATGCGGCTACCGGCTGTTTATTCCAGCCGATGCCTGCCGGCGACAGCTCATATTAGCAGCGCCGCTGATTGAAGGTGTCAACAATTTGCTACAGTTAATTCTGACAGCGGCATTTAAATGCCCTGATCAATGTTCCCGCACTGCCCCCTGCGATGCGATTGCCATGCCTGCTGTTGTCCTGGGCTGCCATTGCAGATTGCCTATCAAGCCATGCCTTGCACAAGACAATACCAGAATGCTAGAAATGTAGTTTTTGTCACCTTGCCCCCCAACCCCTCAAAAAAGGAGGCCAAAAAAGACATTTCCTCACCTGTCCCGACGCGGTTGGATCTCCTTTCTTCTGCACAGCAGATGCTTCCAGGCCCGCCGGCGGTGTGTCGCGCACATGCGCCATTCTTTATTTTTCAAATCTCCTGCTTTCTTTTTGATCTGCGACACAGCCGCAGTGTCATCTGTGTCGCAGATCAGGCGGCTTCCATTGACTTCAATGGAAGCAGTCCGTGCGGGAAAACCGCAGAAAATGAAGCATGCTGTGGGTGTTTATTCGCACGCCAGGGAAAAATGACATCCGCAGGTACCCAATGATTCCCTATGGGCGCGGATCGCATGTGTGGGAGACCAGCACAGATTCCCGCAGCGGGTCCCCTACCTATCTGGACGCTGAGGGTCTCCCATCCGTCGCATTGGATCTTCTTTCTTCTTTCTCGTTGTGTCATCATTTTGGGGTACATATAATGTATCATTTGTTGTGAGGGACAGAGTGGGGAAAAAAATTCTACTAGTGTTTTTATTTTTTATCAAAGCAGCTGCTTGAGGGCTTGTGTTTTTGCAGGACAACCTGTAGTTTCTATTTGTACCATTTTGGGGGACATGTGACGTATTCAGCACTTTTTTTAAAGTTACATTTTCCACGCAGAAGGCCTGATAAGAAAGAAAAAGCGCCCAATTTTGGCGCGGTGTATTCTTTTTCTGACAGCTCACTGTGCATGATCCTAATAGGTTGGACATTTACAGACCGGATACAGATAGGCTTTTCTTGTTAATCATAAGTATGGGGGAAGTGTTCTTCGTAATTATTAAAAAAAACTTTTACACTTTTTTTTAGTGCCCACAAGAGGCTTGAACTTGTAATCATTTGGGTGCTTATATACTATACTGCAGTACTTCAGTATGGCGGAGTAGTCGATTTTTTAGGCATTCTACCATGATAAACTTAAATACATGGTAACCCTGAGGGCCTTCCCAATGCTGACCAGCACCCCACCACTCCCTCCCCTGTTCACCTCCACAATGCTGACCAGCACCCCACCATTCCCCAGCTGCCTCCCATGTGCCCCCACCACTGCCTGGCTGCCCCCGCACTGCTCCCCAGCACCTCACCATTCCTAGAAGCCTCCTGTGTACCCCCACACTGCACCCCACTATTCCCCTGCTGCCTCCCGTGCACCCCCACACCTCACCATTCCTCGATGCCTCCCCTGCGCCCCCACCTCTCCGGCTGCCCCCGCACTGCTCCCCAGCACCCCACCATTCCTCAGCTGCCTCCCATGCGCCCCAACACTGGTCCCCACCACTCCCTGGCTGCCCCCGCACTGCTCCCCAGCACCCCACCATTCCCCAGCTGCCTCCCATGCGCCCCCACACTGGTCCCCACCACTCCCTGGCTGCCCCCGCACTGCTCCCCAGCACCCCACCATTCCCCAGCTGCCTCCCATGCGCCCCCACACTGGTCCCCATCACTCCCTGGCTGCCCCCGCACTGCTCCCCAGCACCCCACCATTCCCCAGCTGCCTCCCATGCGCCCCCACACTGGTCCCCACCACTCCCTGGCTGCCCCCCTACTGCTCCCCAGCATCTCACCATTCCCCAGCTGCCTCCCATGCGCCCCCACACTGGTCCCCACCACTCTCCGGCTGCCCCCACACTGCTCCCCAGCACCCCACCATTCCCCAGCTGCCTCCCATGCGCCCCACACTGGTCCCCACCACTCCCTGGCTGCCCCCCTACTGCTCCCCAGCATCTCACCATTCCCCAGCTGCCTCCCATGCGCCCCCACACTGGTCCCCACCACTCTCCGGCTGCCCCCACACTGCTCCCCAGCACCCCACCATTCCCCAGCTGCCCCCCTACTGCTCCCCAGCATCTCACCATTCCCCAGCTGCCTCCCATGCGCCCCCACACTGGTCCCCACCACTCCCTGGCTGCCCCCCTACTGCTCCCCAGCACCCCACCATTCCCCAGCTGCCTCCCATGCGCCCCCACACTGGTCCCCACCACTCCCTGGCTGCCCCCGCACTGCTCCCCAGCACCCCACCATTCCCCAGCTGCCTCCCATGCGCCCCCACACTGGTCCCCACCACTCTCCGGCTGCCCCCCTACTGCTCCCCAGCACCCCACCATTCCCCAGCTGCCTCCCATGCGCCCCCACACTGGTCCCCACCACTCCCTGGCTGCCCCCGCACTGCTCCCCAGCACCCCACCATTCCCCAGCTGCCTCCCATGCGCCCCCACACTGGTCCCCACCACTCTCCGGCTGCCCCCCTACTGCTCCCCAGCACCCCACCATTCCCCAGCTGCCCCAACACTGCTCCTCACCATTCCCCTGCTGCCACCCGTGCGCCCCCACACTGCTCCCCAGCCCCCCACCACTCTCGGACTGCCTCCCGTGCGCCACCCTGATGCTCCCCGCAGCTATAAACTCTCCCACAACGAGGCGTTGTTTACACAAGCCTGAGCACACCCTGTGACGTCAACGCGCTGTCCTCTCCGCCCACCTCTGTACGTCAACACGTTCCTGACAATCTCATTACCTGTTACGTGACGCTTTTCCCGCAAGTGATGCCGGGTAACGTAGTCCGTTCCGTCTTCAGGGGCTATACTGGGCAGAGCTCCCTGGACTACAATTCCCGTGAGCCACCTCGATGTAAGGCACTTTAATGAGTTGAAGGTCTGTGCTGTGAAGGCTCCGGGGGACCCAGGGGCAGAGGGGAGCGGGTGGGTATCCGTGGGGAGACTGGTGTGCAGCTGGCGGTGTGAGTGCAGTGTGTTGTACGTGACGTGTCCGTTATGTGCTGTGTGCCCAGCAGCGTGTGCAGCTGTCTGTATACACAAAGGTGTGCATGCATAGTCCTGTATATACATGTCTATAGAGCCAGCATATTCTGCAGCGCTGTACAGAGATGTCGCTTCCATCAGTGCCCAGCCTGCATGAGCCCCGCGCACGCCAGCGCACGCTGTAAGGCTGCACACGGGCGGAAGCACGCCTGCATTTTAACTGTATATTTGCGCGCTGGCCGTTGTGTATTCGCATGCGCGTATTTCTTGCACACGTATGCCCTGCGTATTTGTGCACGCAAAAAAACATGCAAGCGCGCTCCTGTTGATTGCAAGTGTAGTTAGTGTCATGTGTCCTATTTTCGTGCTCAATGCACGCGAAAATGGGACACGCTGCGTTTTGTTTACTCTTTTTCGTGCTGCAGATGTGTGCGCAAAAAAACGTACGTGACCAAACCCATTGAAATCAATGCTTCTATTCACTGAGTATATCACGTGCAAATTTTGCACGCTTAATACACGTGTGTGCGTGTGTATAAGCCGGCCGTAAGTGCAATTGCACGTGCTTTAGCGCAACATTCTTGCGCTATGAAAGAAGGACCTTTTCGTACAGATGGGTGTATCTACCATGGTACTATTTCTGCCCGCAGGATATGTGAGCGCAGATCTGACCGTGTTAAGCCGCCATATTGTGCTTTTATGCCCGCTGAATTCTCCCCCCCCGATGTAACCCTGACTGACGCGCATGGCGGTCGGCGCTCGTTTAGTTTTCCTTAAGGAAATTTTGGTATGTGAAAAAACGCACGGTTTTCCATATATGTGTGTTTTTAATGTGCGTATGTGCAGTCCGTGTTCACTGCGTGCTAAAGTGATGCTAGTTTTCTTATGGCCGACAAGAACAGTGCGCAAAAAAATCCGTACTGAATACAGATGCTGTTGCGTATTTGCTGCATTTTTTTTTTTTGACGTACCCTTCAATGGGTGATTTTGGTCTATGAACACGGACCAAATTAGGACCAAATTAGGACCAAATTAGGACCAAATTAGGACATGCATGGAAACCAAAAGAATTGCTGAAACATTGGTGCCATCAGATGCGTTTTTTTGGGGGGGTTTTTAAACGCAAACCAATTTAAAATGACCCCCGTGAAGAGTTCCGTATTTATGGAACTCCTCCCCCGATAAGACATTTGAGTCTACAGGATGCACCTCTCTGGTGTAAAAGGCACACTTCATAAAATACCGAGAAGTAGTCCTAGAGCGCCGGCACGGGGGCCATAACTAGAAGAGCTTCCATGTACATCTGTCAGGCCGGGCGTGTGGTAGATATACATCTGACGGGTATGGTGTCATCACTGCTGGATTGTATCTGCCCGATCCTTCTGTTCTCGAGGCACGAGCCGCTGCCGGAGGTATCTGAGAGCAGCTCTACCTGCTCAGACAGACTAAATGTACGCATACGTAGGGGGGCCGGAAGAGAGAGCTGTCGCCGAAGGGTATGGCCAACCTTACTGGCCTACGTAGGGGGGCTGGGAGAGAGAGCTGTCGCCGAAGGGTATGGCCAACCTTACTGGCCTACGTAGGGGGGCCGGGAGAGAGAGCTGTCGCCGAAGGGTATGGCCAACCTTACTGGCCTACGTAGGGGGGCCGGGAGAGAGCTGTTGCTGAAGGGTATGGCCAACCTTACTGGCCTACGTAAGGGGGCCGGGAGAGAGCTGTTGCTGAAGGGTATAGCTAACCTTACTCGCGTATGTAGGGGGGCCGGGAGAGAGAGCTGTCGCCGAAGGGTATGGCCAACCTTACTGGCCTACGTAGGGGGGCCGGGAGAGAGAGCTGTCGCCGAAGGGTATGGCCAACCTTACTGGCCTACGTAGGGGGGCCGGGAGAGAGAGCTGTCGCCGAAGGGTATGGCCAACCTTACTGGCCTACGTAGGGGGGCCGGGAGAGAGAGCTGTTGCTGAAGGGTATGGCCAACCTTACTGGCCTACGTAGGGGGGACGGGAGAGAGCTGTTGCTGAAGGGTATAGCTAACCTTACTCGCGTATGTAGGGGGGCTGGGAGAGAGAGCTGTCGCCGAAGGGTATGGCCAACCTTACTCGCGTATGTAGGGGGGCCGGGAGAGAGAGCTGTCGCCGAAGGGTATGGCCAACCTTACTCGCATATGTAGGGGGGCCGGGAGAGAGAGCCGTCGCCGAAGGGTATGGCTAACCTTACTCGCGTACATAGGGGGGCCGGGAGAGAGAGCTGTCGCCGAAGGGTATGGCCAACCTTACTTGCGTATGTAGGGGGGCCGGGAGAGAGAGCTGTTGCTGAAGGGTATGGCCAACCTTACTCGCGTACATAGGGGGGCCGGGAGAGAGAGCTGTCGCCGAAGGGTATGGCCAACCTTACTTGCGTATGTAGGGGGGCCGGGAGAGAGAGCTGTCGCCGAAGGGTATGGCCAACCTTACTTGCATATGTAGGGGGGCCGGGAGAGAGAGCTGTCGCCGAAGGGTATGGCCAACCTTACTCGCGTATGTAGGGGGGCCGAGAGAGAGAGCTCTCGCCGAAGGGTGTGGCCAACCTTACCCGCGTATGTAGGGGGGCCGGGAGAGAGCTCTCGCCGAAGGGTATGGCCAGCCTTACTCAGGTAAGTGACACCAATGTCCCCCAGAGCTGTGACCGTATCCTGTTCTGCCCTCATACAGGTGGTCAGTGAAATGGCCCTTGATCCGGTGGTGAGTGCCTGCTGATGTTTCGTGGTGGAGTTTCCAGTACCGCCTGCTCGTCCCCCTCCCTTGACCCCTGGACCTTCCTCACTAATGACTGGCTGGATTGTCCTACCCATCAGCCTGACTGCATTTTCCATTCCCGGGATATGGATTGTGTAAGTTGCCTCAGCTTGACATATTCTTCTCCGAATGTTGGATGGCTCATTAGGAGTAAGGTCTGTTTACTGAATGCAGCCGCTATGTGCGGCACTATACTATTAGTGATTTATCCTCAGGACAGGTAGTGGATCAATGGGCCTTTCAGGATCCCTACTGATTGAAATGACAATGGCGCTTCAGTGAGCTCCACTGTCCATGCCAGGCACAGCGCCGTACATTGTATAGTGGCTGTGCTTGGTATTGCAGCTCAGTCCCATTCACTTGAATTGGACGGAGCCTCTCTCAGGCCATATGGCTGACGAACATTTCATCACAGGCTGAGAAGAGGCTGTGGCGCTTGGCCTCAATGCCTTTTCAACAACTGATCGGCGGGGATCCTGAACTGCGGACCCCTTCAATCAACTGTTGATTAACTATCCTGTAGATATGTCCTCAGTAGCATAATCCTGGAAAACCTCTAACTGCAAATTTCAAATGGGGCTCCCCCCACAGGTCGATGATGGGTGTTTGGGCACCCTCAGGTACTGCTGCAGTCTCTGCACCTCCTATAGTTCTGCCCCTGAAGCCTGTGAAAGCCTCCCCTATATCCATGTTTAATACATGTGTAGAAAACTTAGTTAAAGGGGTTTCTATCCTCAGAACATGCCATAAACATATGATGGGTAGTAGTGGTAGTGGTTCCGAGGAGGCTAGCAGTGGCCACATCCGGTATAGTTAGTCAAACACAGAGATGCACAGCTTTCTTCAAAGCTATAGGAGTTACAGAAACAACCAATCACATTTATGGCATCATCTGAATATACAGTAATGTCTAACACAGGAAAATCTCTTTCAGCCTTTTCTCAACACTCCCCTTCTTTAAAGGGGTTGTCTGAATACTCTGCAATTTTTTTAAAATCTCGATCCAAATGTGTGAAAAGGATAAAAGTAGTGGCACTTACCCGTCGTGGTGATCCAGCGCTGCAGCGTCGCAGTCCTCCTGGTCTTCGGTTTGGAAACCACCTCACCGTTGCAGCTGTCAGGTACCGTTTACCTGCAATCATGGCTCCTAGCATATGAGCGGTGATGCCAGGAGAACGCCATCTCACTTCTGTAGAGGTCAAGTGGTTTCCGTTCCACAACAACGACTGCGGGGGCTGCAGTGCTTGATCATCGGGACTGAGGATGGGTAAGTACCATAACCTTTTTATTGTTTTCACACATTTTGGATCTACCGCGTTTCCCCAAAAATAGGACCTACCCTGATAATAAGACCTACCCTGTTTTTCAGGGGAAGCTCGGAATATAAGGCCTCCCCAAAATAAGACCTAGCTAACCTGCATTAAAAAAAAATCTGTACTCACCTGGTCCATGACGTCCCAATAGTCTCCGGTGGCACTACGGCAAACTGCGTCCTCCCCGTCTGACAGCTGAGCTTCTTCCTGGTGACGGGGCTTTGAGTACCCCACCTCCAGCAAAGCGTGCTCTGTGATTTTGCTAATCGAGCCACAGCCAGCCAATCACAGCCAGCGCTCGATGAGACAATCACAGCCACTCAGTGATGTCAGTCACCGAAGACCATCGGAAGACATCAGGACACTGCGGACCAGGTGAGTATAAGCCCCCCCCCACACCCTCCCTTCCCAAAAATTAGACACTGTACCCCTTTTGGGGCAAAAATTAATATAAGGCAGTGTCTTGTTTTCGGAGAAACACTATGTTTAAAAAAAATTGTAAAGCATCTGGACAACCCCTTTAACCCTTTGCAATCCAATTTCCCTGCCACCCGCACCCAATGTATTGTGGATTCCTTGGAATTGCTCAACAGAAACACATAAAAATGATTTCATGATGATCCTATTAGCAAATGTATATTTATTTATTTTTTTAATTAACATTTTACAATCCAGCGTCGGCCCTCATCCGACATTAAGATTTCCCTGCATAGCTCCGATGTCTGAGGCTGTTCTGCACATGTATGTTACAGTATGCGGAGAGCTGTCCTGCATAAACATGGGTCTGACGTTGAAGCAATGTAAGGAAATCTTCATGTCGGACGAGGGCTAACACTGTATTGGAAAGGGTTAATCTAAAGCTGCTTCAGGTTACCTGTGGTTATAGGACCTGTGCACATGGGGAGCAGCAGACCCTGCAAGAAGTATAGATGTGATTGTAGACATGATGATCTCTAGGCATCTACATAAGCGGTCCATGGTATGGTCAGACGAGACAACAGTGAATGGAGGAAATACTATACTAATATAGAGCTGACAGGAGTGCTAGTGGCCATATTGGGCAGGCCAAACCTGGAGATTACCTGGTTAGGCACTAGTTGGAAAGTGTGAGCTTTGCTTCTGTATCGCAGCGAATGTTGATGAAATTCCGGTAACGCTGTCATCTGGTCTCCTCTCCTCCAGGTACGCAATGGCTGTGATGAACCATCACGTGTGTCCTGTGGAGAACTGGTATAAAACACTCGCATCATTATTCTTCCATTGTGTATATACTGACCGCTGTAGCTTTAGGGGACGGACACATGTATGCAGCTCCCGGACTGGGCAGTAAGCCATTATTCCCCCATAGATGACACAGTCAGGATGTAACCGCTTGTACAGTCCTAATGACGTCAGGATGACAGTATAGCCGGCCAGAACGCAGTATATAGCAACCAGACCTGGAAGCAGAAGTGTTAAGACTTGGAGAATAGAACATGTTTAATCAATCCGGAATGAAAATTGTTACCCCACCCTGATTATATAAGAGGGACGCTATAAAAATATGTAGGGCTGGGTCATGGGACTCTCTATACTATTAGTTTCCTTGACAGGCTCAGGTACTGCCCAGGTTTGCTGTAGTACACTATCCTACCAAGAGTAATAGAGCAAGAACCAAAAGAAGGCTTTATTTCCATATGTTAATACTTAGTGGGGCTCCTTTGACCCTCATGACATCGGATACACTCTGTGGCATACTTTCTACTAACGTCTGATACACTTCAGCTGGTATTTCCTTCCATTTGTCCTGCAAAGGTCTGGAGAGTTCTCTCAAAGAAGATGGACGCTGTTCATATTTCCTGACCCAACCTTCCAGTTCTTCCCAAAGATGTTCAGTAGGGTTCAGATCGGGACTCTGTGCAGCCGGTCCAATCATGGAACATCCATATCCTGAAACCAATGTAAAATAGTATAGGATGTGTGACGCGGTGCGTTGACTTGTTGGAAGTATGGCCGACCATTCCCAGAGTATTGCTGCATTGTCAGCAGCACATTATTGTCTAGCATGTCAGGGTGCACCTCCATGTTCATTATTCTTGCTACTACAACCAACAGACTGAGACCATGCCACGTAAAACATCCCTAGACCATAATGGAACCTCCGCCGTACTTAACTGTTGGCACAACACATTCAGGCAAAAGATGTTCCCCAAGTATCCTCAACACCCAGGTATGTCAATCTGATTTGGTGGAGTAGTGCGATTCGTCACTTCTTAAAATGTTCCTCCATTGCTCAACTGTCCAATGATGACGCACCTTGCACCATTACAGATGGGCCAATGCATCTTCTTTGAGAGAACTTGCCATAGGTTTGCAGGATGAATGGAGGGAAATACACTTCAGTTAGTATCAGACGTTAGTAGAAAGTATGCCATGGAGAGTATCTGATGTCATTAGGATCAAAGGAAGCCCCCACTAAGTATTAACATATGGAAATATATACTACTTTTGATTCTTGCTCAGGTGCCCAATTACATTTGCTCGGATAGTGTATATGGGTATCCTTATGTAATGTGGTGCATGGACCCTCTTCGCAGGACGTACAACGTGACATGTTCCGATGACAACGCTAAGCAGGGGTCACCCAAGACATGCTGTACCCTGGATGACGTCCCCCTTATCAGGTAACTTTGCTATCTGTTTACCGCTCTCATATTTGGTGTCTTCTCCAGGCTTGTGTTATCAGTGACTTACACCTATGGTTCTTGTATCTATTCTCTTGTCCGATCAGTAAGTGCGGGACGTATCCACCCGAGAGCTGTCTCTTCAGTCTGATCGGAAATGTTGGAGCCTTTATGGGTGAGTGATCCCCAAGAAACCTCATGTATCTTCACTGTCCGCATTTTCCACCATTGTCTTTCCCTTCTACCCACACTCACATCATCTTCCCCATCTCTTCTCCCATTACACTTATCACCCCCCACCCTGTTGCCATCTTTCCACCCCAGCACGTTTCTCCCCATTCATCCTGAGCCCCGTGTCCTCCGTCCCTCCCTCCTCCCTGACTCTCCTCTCTCTCAGTGGTGATGATCTGTTTGCTGAGATACAGTCAGGTCATCGAGCTCAGCCACAGCTCCTGGCTGAACACTGTTGCTCTGATCTCCGGCTGCACCAACGCGGCAGGACTAGTCATGGTGGGAAACTTCCAGGTAAGCCAACAGTCGTCTGTACGTCTCTGTGCTAGATTAGTTGTGTTCTGCTTTCCTGTATCTTTCTTCACTCCTGCGGTGCTACTCTGCCAACTTCAAGGGGTTCTTTACCTAAACTTTTTGGCCAAGCTTTTGCTTCTGTAATAGTCATGTGTCGTAGCCTGACGGCGGGTCTCCTTATCCAAACTACGAGCATCATAGGGATCACGGGCCTTTAACATTTTAATCCCTGCATGACCGCCCAATGTAAATTTACGTTGTGTGGTCATGAAGGGTGTATGGGCCAGGCTTGGGAGCAGAGTCTGCTCCATACCTGGGGGCTATCAGCTGTTTTTGACAGCCGCCGGTAACTGCTGAGATCAGAGTTAGCTTTGATCACCGTAGTTAACTGTTTTGATGCCATGGTCAAAGCTGACCGCATGTCTAAGTAGTGAGCAGGAGTGGGGGGACCCCTTTGCACACTCCATTAGCATTCACCCAATACCGGTAGGAGGGTGCTGATTAGAGATGAGCGAGCATACTCGCTAAGGACAATAGCTCGATCGAGTATCTCCCCGCTCGGGAGCAAATGTTTGGCTGCCAGCGCGGGTGACAGGTGAGTTGTGGCCATGAGCAGGGGGAAGCGGGGGGGGGAGAGAGGGAGAGAGAGATCTCCCCTCCGTTCCTCCCTGCTCTCCCCGCCTGCAACCGAATCTTGTCTCTCGAGCGGGCAGGTACTCGCTAAGGGCAATACTCGATCGAGCAATTGCCCTTAGCGAATATGCTTGCTCATCTCTAGTGCTGATGGACTTGTATGGCAGCCCAGAGCCTACTGAAAGCTCCTAAGGCTGCCATGCATATATACTTATCAAGCTCTGGTAGGGCTTCATAGACGACATTAAAAAACAGTATATACTGCAATACTGAAGTATTTAGACTAAATGAAAGAAACATTTTTTTTTTTTAATGTAATTTTTTTTATAATGGTAAAATAAACATTAAAAATATTAAAAGTTTACAAAAAACAAACCTCTTCCCATTTTCCCCTTAAAAATCTAAACAATTAAAACTCCCCACATGTTTGGTATCGCCGTGCATGTAAAAGTCCCAACTATTAAAATATCACAATATTTATCTTATAAGGTGAAAGCTGTAAAAAATTTTTTTAAAAAGATGGAATGCCAGAATTGGTATCCCAGCTCCCAAATAATTTGAATAAAAAGTGATCAAAAAGACATACAGTATGTTTCCCAATACAAACGGGTCACTCTTCAAAAAACGAACCCTCATACAGCCCCCAAAAATATAAAAGTGAACTTCAAATAAACTCTATAAATTTGCTATCCCTGTAATTGTACTGACTACAGAATAAATTTCATGACATTTTTACTGCACTGTAAACGCTGTAAAAACTCCCAAAATTGCACAACTGCTTTATATATATATATATATATCTCCCCACTTGGAAATTTCTGAAAGATTTTCCAATACATTAAATGGTACATTCAATGGTGCCACAAAAAATACAAATCATCCAGCGAAAAACAAGCCCTCCTACAGCCACGTCAATGGAAAGATCAAAAAGTTATGACTTTTGGAAGGTAGGGAAGAAAAGACGAAAGTGTAAAAAACTTAAAACCCCCGGCCGTGAATGGGTTAAAGTGAATGACTTGTATAACCTGTGACTATGTTTAGTACCTTTTCCTCATCCGTGGTGTTTGGGGTGTGGGTAGCTATGGATAATGTGGTCTATCACTAAACGGTCTCTTCTTGACAGGTGGATTACGCCAAGTCTCTGCATTACATTGGCGCAGGTGTGGCGTTCCCAGCTGGCCTGTTGTTCGTATGTCTCCACTGCATCCTCACCTACCACCTGGCTACTAGTACTCTAGACTACTGGGTAGGACATCTGCGCGTAAGCCTGACCACTGTGGCCTTAATATCCCTTGTCCTGAGTATCCTTTACATACAGAGGAGTGGAGCAACCAAGCAAGGCCCCCGTACACATTACTGAAAAGTTGTTTAATTTCGGCAGGAATGGACGATTGTCATGTATGTTTGGGGGCCTGCTGACCTTCTCTGGACAGATGATGTTGGGAGAGGGGGAAGAAGTATCGGACATGTTTAATCCTTTTATTCTCCTTTGAGATAAGCTGCTGCCAGTGTTGTCTGACTTTGGCTTTCTCCACTCTCCTCATTGAAAACTCATGTCTAGAGATGAGCGAGCGTACTCGGTTCGGGTGTTTTTGCACTCGAGTACCGCTTTTTCCGAGTAACTGACTACTCGGACGAAAAGATTCAGGGGGGCGGCGTGGTGGAGCGGGGGGTAGCTCTCTCTCTCTCCGCGCTCCCCCCGAATCTTTTCGTCCGAGTAGTCAGTTACTCGGAAAAAGCGGTGCTTGAGTGCAAAAACAACCGAACCGAGTACGCTCGCTCATCTCTACTCATGAACAATTGGCAGAAATAGCTGCCGGCTGAATGAGCATTTGGCCAACAGCTATTGAAGGAGTGTGGGCAACTTAAAGGGAATCTATCACTATGTTCTTGCAGCCCTCACTGAGAGCACTATAAGGTAGTGCCTGTCACTCTGATTACAGTGATATGTCTACTATATGTGTCTGTGCTGGAGTTTTGGAGAAACGTGCATTTTATTAGTAGCAGTTAAGGCCCTTTTAGACACAACGAGAATCGCTCAAAGCCGTCTTTTGAGTGATTCTCGTTGTGTCTAAATGCAGGGACATCATGCAGTTTTCGTGCACGAGTCGTTAATCGCTGAATTCTAGCTTGCTAGAATAAAGCGATCAGCTGGCTGCGCTGATAAGATTCTCTGTGCCTGTGTCCTGCTGTGAATTCATAGCAGGGACACTGTCAGTCAGGGCGGAGAAGAATACAGCTGTGTGTTTATGCAAAACAGCTGTATTTTCCTATTAGAGGCCGCGGCTGTGTCCCGCTCCGCTTGCATATTCTATAGTAGCTACTATAAAGTATGCAAAGATGATCGCTCAAAACTGTCACTCAAAATATCGTTCGAGCGTTGTATCAGTGTAAATGGGGCTTTAGACCCAGAACTAGTCCTGCATATTCATATGCAGCAGCTAGTCACACCCCCCGCCCTCCAGCCAATGAGTGGCAGCTCTCGCTTTACACAGTAATAGGCAGACAGCAGTCAATCAGTGGCTGGAGGGTGAGGTGGGTGTAGCTCACCTGTAGCTCATGACTACTTCTTGTAGTCCTCCTACCGATACAATGTACGTTCCTATTAAATCATGTCCATTTTGACTGTGCTGAGCCACTGCTAGTTGTTCTCCCAGTACATTTCCCTTAACTTTATACCCAGGTGGCATTTTTTTCATCCATGAAAGCTTTCTCCTCCAACATCTGGCAGCAATCTGCGAGTGGATCTTTGTCCTGGACATATTGGTCTTCTACGGGACCTTCGCTTATGAGTTTGGCTCAGTTTCCACAGACACAATTATGGCTGCCCTGCAGAGCTCGGCCGCTCGCAGTTGTAAGTCGCCGGGAAGCAGCAGCACATCCACCCACCTTAACTGTAACCCTGAGCGGATTGCCATGATTTAAGAACAAAGTGGTCAGTGGGCCATTGACCTACCAGTCCCAACACTCAGGATTATTTTTAAGACTTTTTATTTTATTTTGTTGTTTTTACCAAATATATAAAGAAATGTAAGCCAATTTTAACTCTTTTACAGCCGGATAGGCCTAAGAACTTGACTGGCAGCAAAATGTGTTCTGTAAAACAAAAGTATTCACAAAGTCTCACGTTTTTCATGGACATTTGTCACGTCTAACACTTTTTGGGGACTTTTTTTTTTTTTTTTATATATTCACTTGTATTTCTTTTTTTTTTTCTTTTTTTTTTTTGTGTGCGAGAGTATTTTTATAGTACTGCCATTGCTTAAAATATATGGAAGCTGTACAAATAATAGTCCTAATACGCTAGTATACGGATCCAGAAGGAAGTACCTGTACCTTTTATACACGACTTTCTCATGTGCAATGACTTTAGTTTAGCGCATTCGCAGTAACAGTAGGGCTACACGGTAACAGTCAAACATCGCACTGTGCTCTGCTACATCACCTTCAAGTTACTGCAACTCAACCATAGCAAGGAATCCGCCAGGTAACTTGCATTAGGATGCGATGTAGCAGAGCCGAGCGACGTGTCACGGGCCTAAAAGTGCAACTGTTATCTGACGGGAGCATGGTAAAAATACGAGGACGTTTAGAAGGTGCTCATGTGGGGTTAAACGAATGGCCCATATAGGCAACCCCTGGACTGTAGTTTTGGGGTAGGCAGTATATTGGGCTCATTTAGTGCCTACTAGATTAACCCTTTATGCGCATCTCAAAGTTGTTCTCTTTAAATCCCCCTGTTACTTTTAAAGGGGTATTCCATAGATATTAATGTCAGATAAGTCGGAACCCTGCTGATTTCGAAGACTGGTGTTCAGCGTCCCTGTAGAAATCTACACTTGTTCAACCGTTTCCATAATTCCCATAGAGAGAGATGCTATAGATATGACATTAATGACTATGGTCGGAGTACCCCTTTTTAAATAAGATCGGTCAGCTCTCCTGACATGAGTATATAGTTGTATTCTCCATTAGAAATAACAATTCTGTAACCTATTTTCTCAGAACTGTGTGGTGTGCCTTTCCTCTGTTACTCCTCCTGGACATGTATGAATAAGTTAACAACTTGATGTTACCATTCTCCTTGTTCCTACACTGTTACTGACAGCACTGATTGACTAGTGCCGGTGAATAGGGACAAGTGGAATGGTAATGCCCACTTATCACTTTATTCATGTATTTCCAGGAGGAACAGCAGAGGAACAATACAATTTACAGTCACTTGAGACATGTTATTTTATGGGAAATGCAATTATTTATTAAACCGGAGAGAGTGATGAGCGTTGTAGTGATACACCCTGTGGTTTTTCTGTGGCACTCCAGAACGTACAGCGAGGCAGAACATTGGCATTGAATATCATGGTGCTACGCTAAAAGAATGTCTTGATAGATGCAGTCTTGGCTAAGAGTGCCTTTACACAGTGATGTGTAAAGGCACGCTGAGGAACCTTTCACACAGTACGGAAATACTGTAGTCAGCACGGACATTACTGAGTCATAATGTTACCCCTATGGGGCTTGAATTCCGCGTCTGTACTTCAAAACCGCAAGATTAAATTTTGGGATACTAAGGATGTCTGGCGCAATTGTTATTGCAAATTTCTAACATACAGGAGATTTCATTCCGCAATAAAAAAAAAAACACCGCAATCCGCTTCAGTGCTGCGGACAACTCCGTCCTGCGTGAAAGTTCCCTAAGAGTGTTTATGCCAATGGATGATACAAACTTAGCATTCCACATAGTAAATACAATATCGGAAAGACTAAATCGGCACAGATGAGGCTACTTTCACGCTGCGCTTTCCCTGTATGTACCGAGAAAGCACACACCTTAAATATACGCATAGTCCCCCATTATACAGGCAGAGGACATAAGGGCGTTCTTGCCGTATATATTGGGGATATCGTTTTTACTGCAGCGAATTGTGCTATTCCATACAGAGGCATCCATTAAAGTACACCACGCCGTATATGTTTACTACTGGCGCCCATCGGTGACGGATGCCGCTATATGGTATGACGTAAGCGTTAAAGAGCCTGGTGCGATTCTCATAGTAGATGAATAATGGCGACCGTGGTTACACGACACGCAGGTCCATATTACTGTAAGTATTGCGTTGCCTTGCATTCCCTTTGTAGAGCTGATGGAAATCTTGATACCTCACAACTTTTCCATTTTTTTTTTTTTTGCTAAGACATGATGATGATTTTTTTTGTATGTAGGACATGGTAACGTCTGTTTTCTATGTTGTATGTTATCAGTGTGTATCCAGGGTGACACCATGTTTTTTCACTAGTACAGTATTTGGCAATAAAACGGAAAAAAAAAAAAAAAAAAGCAGTACACCAGACCAACCACTAGGTGTCACAATGCAAAAATAACCAGGGCAAAGGCAATGTTCTGTTACGTCATCACTTCAAGGTCGCGTATCCACAAGCCTTAAAACTTTTTTTTTTTTGGTGTCTGGCTTTGTTTGGAAAGTTCTTCTTTTCCTGGAGAGTGACTGTTGCTGCTTCAGCCGGGTGGGAAGTGCCCTTCCTGTCCGAAACTCTTACAAACTTCCTCACTGCCACTTAACACATACAGGAAATCTCGTCCGGAGTACGATAGAGCCGGGATTCCTGTTCTCTCTGCTATCCCAGGGGATCCACACTGTTCTATATGCTGCTCTAACAGAGGCGGGGAGCCTTGTGTGTTACAGGATAGCTTTTTTTAATTGTTAATAAAGGTGGAATTTTATCACGTCTTCTCAGGTCTATTATTCCTGCCGTATAACGGACCAGCGATGCCCTGTCTGCCTCGGCCAATCGCAGATCAGAGGGCATCTGGAAGCAAGTATCCCGTTCTCCAGCGCCAAAATTCTGCAACAATTCCAAGATGTGTGAACACAATTTAAGGGCTTATTCAGACGACCGTGTGCAATGTGATGTGTTTTCAGCTTACAAGCGCGATATCTGTCTGAATTTCTTGGACTGATACTGAGCTTGTGTGTGTGCGTGTGCGTTCACCCTCAGGCCAGATTCATACAGGCGCGATATCGTGCTTGCCAACGCGTGTTTTTCACAGTGATGCGGGATAAAAAAATGCATATTTTCTGTGAAATTACACTCTCACGCGTCTCAGAGGATCGCAAGGGTTTCCCGTTGACTTCACTGGGAAACGGTGCATTGCAATTGCGTGTACAGCACAGTGCATGCACATAACTCGCACGGGAATATTCGTGTGAATGCTCCCTCCACACACACGCTAAAACATGTTGTTTTTTTTTGCTCTATGCGAAAGTGAGTAAAAAAACAGATTTATGAAACCAATGTCTTTCAATGGTTTCATTTACATCGGCGATGTGTTCTCTGTTGCGATAGCAAAAAATCGTGGCATGTTCTATCTTTTGGCTTTTTTTGCATCTATGTTTCCATATGAAGCCATCATTTTTTCGATGTGGGGGAAAAACGGCACGACGACGCACTTTATAAAGCGGACACACATTTTCCCTATCGCTGCGTTTTTCGCCTGCCCAAAAACGCAAACGCCCGTGTGAAGGCACCCTTAGGCCTCATGTCATTTGATGTCATTTTTCCCGTCAGGCGCGGATCCGCGTGCGGGAAAAAATCCGGACATGCTCCATTTTCGTGTGGGTCTCCCACAGGGACGACTCCTGCTTCCTTTTATGGAAGCTGTCCGGATCCGCGGGAGACCCGTACCAGAATTAAACTCACCTGTTCCGGACGATGCAGATCATCTTTCTTCGGCCCAGCAGATGTGCCCGGCGCATGCGTGCGGCACGACGCCGAGCCGAAGAAAGAAGATCCGGCTGCGAAGGAAGGAAGAGCCGCATCGTCCGGAGCAGGTGAGTTTATTCTTATTTTTTGGCCTTATGTCCGCAGGGCAGGAGGGACCCGCTACAGATTCTACATGAAGAATCCGCCGCGGGCCTGATTTTCCCCGTGGACATGAGGCCTTACCGTGCGTGACACACAAGGCTGTCCACAACCTGTGCTCTGCATGCATCTCAGGCCTAATCTGGTGATACCTTCCTACATGTAGCCTCCAGTCCTCACAAGACTTCTCTTCCCGCTCTCTTCTGGTCTTCATGGCTAATTTTTGTGTGTCCCACCTTGTATAATAAACCGAAATACCACTACACTACCCGTCTGTCTCCGCCTCCCTTCCCTCGCTCATTGTAAGCCAATTATTGGCAGGGCCCTCCCCCTTTACTAGTCTGTTACCGATCGAGTCACGATTTTCTATTATATGTACCGTAAACCTGTTTTTTGTGTGCAGCTCAGGGGTTCCCAATCCTACCCCCCTCCCCTTCATGAGATCACGTGGTGCAGTTCAGTTGCAATGGCAGCCCTGGGGGCTATCAAGCTATGCTTGTGGAGAGTAGTTTTGATAAACCGCCAGTCAGATCACCGTGTAATGTATTACATTATACTACAAGTGTGCCATGGGGACTGGAAAAAAATCGCGGCAGGCATGTCCTATCTTTGGCCGTGCCCTTGCATCGCATTGCCCATTGTTTTCAATTGGGCTAGCAAAGCATAGCACCATGTGCGATGCAACGTTTCTCATTGAAAACAATGGGAGGCACTCCGCGTTCCTCTACCGTGACTATAAGCTGCATCGGAGGATCGCTACTTACCCAAAGTGATGCAAGGTGTTTTTGATACATCCATTGGGCAAATTTGGCGAACGCAAGATTGGGCCATTTTTCACAGCCTGATATTGCACTCGCCGGTGTGAAACTTGCCTTAGGGTGCGGCCCTTTCTTTCTCTTCCCCTTCTACAATAACTCTTGTATTTATCCATCGCCGCCGCTGTATGAGGGCTTGTATTTTGCGAGACGAGTTGTATTTTTTTTAATGGTACTATTTAATGTACCTTATAATGTACTGAAAATCTCCTACGGTATCTATATGGCTTGTTCTGTAAATACTGTGGATTTTCTGTATGGCATATCCACAGCATTGATGTAGACTCAGGGCTCCCACACACTTGCGTTTTTTTAATGCGACTTTCTAAAGTTAAAACCGCATTGCAAGTTTGTGATTTTTGTGCGATGTGGTTTTAACATTAGAAAGTCCCATTAAAAAAACGCAAGTGTGTGGGAGCCCTTATACACATAATGGGCCTCATTTATCAAAACTGCCTGACTATAAGCCTGCCCTTGTTGCCCACAGCAACCAATCACGTCACAGCTTTCATTTCTTAACTCCTTAGGCCTCCTTTCCATGAACGGATTTCCGACGCGTAATTCGCGGCGGAAATCCGTTGCATTGCCTGCAGCTATTAGGTTCCATTGCAGTCAATGGAAGCCGTCCGTTCACGCTATCTTCCGCTGTAGCACAGCGGAAGATAGCGTGAAATCGCCCTACCGCGTCATATGACGCGGCTAGCGCGTCATATGATGCAGCCGGCCGCGTCATGTGACGCGGTGGGCGTGTCGTGACGTGGCCGGCGCGTCACACCGCAGCGTCATGCGGGACCTGGGACGCCGGATCCGGAGGGAAGTATGGGGTCTCTGGGGGGCACCGTGACAGGCTCCGCCGCAGGAATTCCATCACGGCCGTGTGCAGCCAGCCTTAGTGACTGAGCTTGTTTTTTCCATTTTCGTTTTTTCCTACCCCCACCTTTAAAAAAAAAATCGTAACTCTTTTATTTATCCATCGACTTAGCTGTATAAGGGCCAGTTTATTGCAAGTTTTTTTTTTTTGTGTCTTGTTTCTACGGCGCACAAACGGCAACAAAAATTACACGATAACTTTATTCTATGGGTCAGTACGATTACGATGCCAAACATTTTTTTTTTTATTATTTTCGCTCTACTACTTGTATTAGGACATTTAATTTTTTAAAAAATTTTTCTGCCGCCTTCTGTGCGCAATAGCTTTTTTTTATTCTTCCATCAACATAGTTGAGTGGGGCTCATTTTTTGTGGGACGTCTTGTAGTTGCCGGTGGTACCATTTCGGAATACATCGACTTTTTGATTGCTCTTTATTGCATTTTTTTCTTGGAGACAGGGTGACCAAAAAAGTACATTTCTGGTGTTTTGTTTTTTTTTCTGACGACGTTCACCGTGTGGGGTAAATACTGCATTACTTTGATCAATCAGACTTTTACGGACGCACTGATACCAAATATGTATTTTTGTTTTATTTAGATTCTTTTATTATAAATATGGAAAAGGGCTGCACTTTATTTTATTTTTTATAATTAGTAAAACTTTATTAATCTTATTTTTACTTTTTTTTAGTCCCCACAGGGGACAACAACTTGCGATACTTTGATCGCTCCTGCAGTATGATGCAATGCCATAGCATTATAACATACTGCGATCGGGCAGGCAGTCTATCAAGCCAACCCACAGGCATGGTTTCATAGGTATTCTGCCATGACAGCCCCGGGGCCTTTCAGAAGGACCCCGGCTGCCATGACACTTGCACGGCTTCCTGCGATCTCATCGCAGGGGGCCGTACAAGACCCCCGTACATCGTTAGGAGGATGTAAATGCCGCTGTCACAATTGACAGCGGCATTTAAAGGGTTAACAGTCCCGATGAGCTGTGCGGCTTATTGGAGCTGTTGCCGCCGGGTGTCGGCTGTAAGAAGCAGCCGCGATGTTTGGAGGGAGATTGCCGTGCGATCTCTCTTCAGACATAGCCCGGCAAAACAGGACGCAAAAAGAAGATAGTCCGGTCACTAAGGAGTTAAACGGCTCTGGAAAAATGAAAGCTGTTGTGATTAGTTGCTATAGGCAACAAGCATAGTTGTACAGTGAAGTTACCTTTACAAAGGGGGGTTATATTCCAAATATACGCTCAAAAACAAAATTTTAGGTGATATCGTACCGTCACAGCGGTCTCCGACAGATCACTTGGTTGACAGGCTGAACATTAGGGCCGCCATTTTCCAAGGTAAGCAAACGGCGTGTATATATTATATGCCTGTACATTGCTGTTTGCACAATGCAAACTTCCGCTTTTCACTTTTTTGCTCATTAATGCTAAGTGAACCATGGAAGAGACTGCGGCAGCAAACAAGTCAGTGCGCATTCAAGGAGCCCCGCGCTTATGGATTTTCGTACATGTGGGCAGTGAACTCAGCAACCAATGACCGTGTGTGGGGAGTGTAGAAAGGAGTGCTTACCTGCCAAAAAACAAAAAGACAAATACACCCCCCCCCCCCCTTCCTTCCTTACAGTATCAACAATAACTAGAGATGAGTGAGCGTACTCGGAAAAGCACTACTCGTTCGAGTAATTTGCTTTATCCAAGTATCGCTGTGCTCGGGTCTGAAGATTCGGGTGCCGCTGCGGCTGACAGGTGAGTCGCAGCGGGGAGCAGGGGAGAGTGGGCGGGAGAGAGGGAGAGAAAGATCTCCCCTCCGTTCCTCCCCGCTCTCCCCTGCAGCTCCCCGCTCCGTGCCGGCACCCGAATCTTCAGGGACGAGCACAGCGATACTCGGATAAAGCAAATTACTCGAGCGAGTAGTGCTTTTCCGAGTACACTCGCTCATCTCTAACAATAACGCTTGAGTCACACGGGCGTGTTCGCATTAGTGAATCAGATTTCCAGTTCTTGCGCACACCTCTGTTTTTAGCTGTACTTTTTCCACGTGCAAAAGACACGCAACCAACGGCCCCGCTGATTGACATGGCCAATTAGTGTAATTAGTTCCATATGTTCTATTTCCCAGTACAAACGCACAGCAAAATAGAACATGTAGCATATTTTTAATTTTTTTTGCACATGCAAAATACACGCTTGTAAACGAGCGTATTGAAATCAATGGGTTCTATTCATTGCACATCGCACTCGCCCATACGGTCGTGTGAATCCGGCCTAATCCGTCCTGTTTAAACGCTTCTAACTATTTGTTTTGACGAATGCAAAACTGAACAATCACTCAGCGTAAAGGTTTTCGAACAACTATTGTCCGTGCGCTATAGTGACCGCTCAGAGTAACTATATGGGCGTTAACTGCCCTGTGTAAGGCCTTATCTACACGAGCGTTAGATTGCAGCTAATTAAGCCGCACAAAAAGAGGATCGCAGCCATCTGAAGCATTGGTGTCCAATGTATTAATGCAGACAAACTATTTTTGGGCACGCAAAAATATCAGAGTGAAAGATATCGCACACAAGCACGTTTCTTCAGCGACCCAAATTTTTTTTTTATCCAGAAAAATATAGGTCTTGCCCTATTTTTGGACCGTACAACGCTAGCGGCTCCATAGACTCCTATGGAAGCCATCAGAAGAGAGAGGGGGAGGGAGTTTAGCAGTGGCTACCGCTGCCAAACACTGACGGGTGCGTCTAGTGAGGCATTTAAAAATGATTACCTGTAGTTCTGCGGACCGAGGGATTTGGGGGCTGCAGTGTAACTTCCCAGCATTACGCCGCAGCCAGCCGTATGAATGCACAGAAAAATCGCGAACAATAGCCACGACATGATTGCGGCTATTCTTTGTTCATGCGATACAATGGTGCGAGCGGCGGAACATAAAAATCGCAACACTCGTGTGAAAGAGGCCTGAAGGTAACTTCAGAGTAGACAGTCTTGATCAATGAAGCCCACTGTGTCCAGAATTTCAGTTCAGGTCAGCCCAGAAAAGCGTTGCATTGTTTCGGATGTATGCAATAAGCGTGGAATTTATGGAAAGCTAACAACATACAATCTGTGCACGGACAGATCATTGTCATGAGCTGCCTGAAAGGACGCGTCTATATGGTGCCATAGGATCTTACGGTACCCAGACAGGAGAATTCATGTGCAGCCTGGGAGGTGGAAGAGAGCAGAGCTTCAGGTAGGGAGCAGAGCCAGACACTGTTCGGAACACTCTTACGGAATTACCAGGAATGCTGGCCCTTTACAGCAAAATTATAGCAATTCCAGACACAATAACAAGGGTTCACAAAAAAGGTGTGTTGTATAATAAATATATAACTTTTATTGATTAAAACATACAACCAATTCTGTCATAAACCCTAGTCTATAGATGGAAAAGCAGAGTAACTCCCCTGAAAAGGGCAACCCCACATAGGGTCAGGAGAAATGAGATCTGATCCAAATAATAGATATTGGACAAAACCAAAAGGGATTTATTTCCGTCGTTCCATAGCTAATATGATCGACGACCAAACTAATTCAAGAATAGATATAGAAAAGCTTTTCAAATATGAAATTAGTACCGATGACACCTGCAGTCATGCGCCCCTCCCACACTCATACCATGCCAGTTTGCACATGAATTCTCCTGTCCTAGAATAGGTTTCCTTGGCTGCACTACCAGCTTTTCATGCTATTGCTGGGCAACCCCATTTACCGCAAGAATGCCATGTGATCTGATCAGCAGTAGAGCATATTAAGTAAGTGACCACACCCCCAACCCACCCACACCCAGACTGTGTGGTATGATTAGGTGCACCTTCATAGGAACACGGTGCATGCCCAGCAGTAGGATAACTTTATTGCCCATCCTGATATGAATCTATATAAAACTATTCTGAATATGACAATTCTCAGCCACACATGGAATTTGTGATTTGGGAAATATAAAAAAAACCAAAGAATTTCACGAGACTGACAGTAAAAGGTATGAAGTGTCCTTCTCCGGCTTTAGACAACCACATATGATCTCCGATGGGTTCGGCAGCCTGTTGACCTGTCCTAGTCATGCCGGAGACTTCAGTGATGTCTAAGACGCATTAGGGACCTTTTACACGGGAGGGGATTAGTCCACGCGGACACTTCTGTGTCACAATGTCATCCCCCATGGGGCTTTAATTCCGCCCCTATTAAAATCCACGTCTTTACTTCAAAGTTCAAATTCCGCAGCGGAAAACCTGATGTAATTCCGCAATTAAAGTCTGCTTAAAAAAAAAACATAAGATGTTCAGCAAAACAGATTGGTCAGTTAAAAACGCAAAAACATCGACACTAATTGAAAAAAAATCCACATTTGCGGTGCGTCCTGCGGTCAATTCCATCCCGTGTGAAAGGCCCCTTAGACAAGCCTGATGAACAGCGGTCAAGTGTACATGGCGCCATGGAGGTACTCCAGTCGGTGTTCTCGCTGCTGCCTTCTTGCCTGTAATGCAGAAAGTAACAATCAGATCTCCGCACCGGATTAGGCGACTTGTGCACAGACGATATTTGTCTGATTTTCAGAACGAAAAATATAGCCCATTCATTTGACGGACGAGGGGGATTAGTGTACTTACATGGGCATTTTTAAAAGGTAGTATATTATGTAGTTGCTTTAGGAATACTAAGCGTTATATATAAAAACACAATTCTAATTGGCAAAGGCAAAAAATACCCCAAAAATATAATATAAATACTTTATTATTCAAAAAAGACAATATCAAATCATATTTTTAAAAAAGGGGCAAATGGTGTTAGCAGTCAGTAATCAGTATCATGTGTGTAATTGTGCATATACACACTAAGGGCTTATTCACACAAGTGTAGATCAGCCCCTTTTTAAAGGCCAGTTGATATATGCGACCAACTGATGCATTGGATTCGAATGCATGATTTCAGATGGTCGATTTTCGGGTGCGTAAAAAGCACATACAGAATGGGAGGAATTGGGCTAAGCAGCAGCACATGGGAAAAAGACTTGGGTATACTAATAGATCATAGACTGAACATGAGTCAATAATGTGATGCAGCAGCCAAAAAGGCAAACACAATTTTGGGATGTATTAAGAGAAGCACAGAGTCTAGATCATGCAAGGTAATTATCCCCCTCTACTCTTCCTTAGTCAGACTTCATCTGGAATACTGTGTCCAGTTCTGGGCACCCCGCTTTAAAAAAGACAAAGACAAACTGGAATAAGTTCAGAGAAGAGTTACCAAGATGGTGAGCGGTATGCAAATCAGGTCCTATGAGGAACGGTTAAAGGATCTGGGAATGTTTAGCTTGCAAAAAAGAAAGCTGAGAGGAGACTTTATAGCTGTCTACATATATCTGAAGGGCTGTCACAGTGCAGAGGGATCAGCCCTATTCTCATTTACACAAGGAAAGACTAGAAGCAATGGGAAGAACCCGAAAGGGAGGCGATACAGAGTAGATATTAGAAAAAAACTTTGACAGTGAAGATGATCAATGAGTGGAACAGGTTACCACAGGAGGTGGCGAGTTCTCCTTCAATGGAAGTGTTCAAACAAAGGCTGGACAGACATCTGTGTGGTATGATTTAGTGCAGTGTTCCCCAACTCCAGTCCTCAGGGACCGCCAACGGGTCATGTTTTCAGGATTTCCTCAGTGTTGCACAGGTGATGTAATTATTGTTGGTGCCTCAGGCATTGCCACAGGTGTTCTTACCATAGGATATCCTGAAAACATGACCTGTTGGTGGTCCCTGAGGACTGGAGTTGGGGACCCCTGATTTAGTGATCCTGCTTTGAGCAGGGGGCTGGACCCGATGACCCTGGAGGTCCCTTCCAACTCTACCATTCTATGAAATTTTTTTAAGCGTCCGGAAAAGATAGTTCTGGAACTATCCTCTGGCCAGAATACGGTGGCTGGTCCCATAGGAGCTGTCGAAAAAGGGAGGTTCTGCTAAAATCCCTCCCCCTTGCCGGCTGTCGACAAAGGGAGGGGGTGGGACGGGGTGGGAGATTAGCACACTAACTCCCACCCCCTTCCTTTTGCCAACAGCCGACAAGGGGCAGAGAGAGCGGGAAGTGAGAGAGAGTTTAGCAGAAGTAAACTCTTTCCCCGACCCGACAGTATCCTGGGCTCGGCATATACTCGCCGCACCTGAGATGTCTGAACAGGCGTATAGACAGAAGATGCTGCCGATAACCTGCTGTTTGGTGGGGCCTGAATACCGAGGTCCCACGGAATCCTTAGAATAGGAGTCCCATGTTCTCCCCTGCAGTGACGTCAAACTGAATGGAGTGCTGACTGAGCAGGTGCGGCTGCTGCTCCATTTATCTTAGAGGGGCTGCCGGAAATACCTGAGTGCTTGCTGCTCGATATCTCTGGTAGTCCCAATAAAAAGAAATGGAGCGGCAGCTAGTGTTCCATTCACTGTGAAAGAATTGCAGAATGCAGCAAGCCCACAGTGAGGAGGACGGGGGATATAGGACCCCCATTCTCAATAGTGAGAGTCCCACCAACTTGTAATTCTGATACAACTCCTTTAAGCTTCTGTTTGTCGACAGTCATACAATTTTCCATCTTTTTCCTCACTTCTCGTTAACCTATTAAAAATATATTAATAAGAAGTAGGGGACGTACAAGTATGACTGCTGGACCAGACTTTATATAGTTCACGTGTAATCTGTTACCATGGAAACACATAGCTCTGCATAAGAGCTGCAGCCACAAAACGGTAGGATATATTCAGATGAGACAATTTGTACATTTATTTCCAACTTTTTAAAATTTCAGATGCATTGGAGAAATAAAACTTGGCTGTGAGGTGGATATTAACAACACCCCCCCCCCTCCCCCGCCATTTGTCTATAACCCCGGGTACCACCCTCTTTACCTTCTCTTGTTTGTATTCTTCATACTCGTGGCTCTCTGTAGGCAGCTCATCTCTACATAAAGGGCAGGAATTCGTCTGTAGATAATAAAGAATTATTAGTCTTAATATGGCTGTGGCGTTATAAACGACTGGTGCCGCCATACAGATATTATAGCTTCTGTTCTAGGGGCACGGTCACACAATATTAACTACATATGCAATTTGCATGCTAAATACGGCCCTCTTTACTGCTATGCTGGGAGGACATCATCCACGAAGCGCTCTAAATCTCGTTTAAGCGCCAATAGTCTGTGGTCTGCATCATACAAGCAAAGGGGGAGTGTTTATCAAACTCCGCCCAGCAGAGATGGCCCGCCAACCCACCGGACCGCTTGTTTCACGCGGCAAAGGAATATTCTAAAGGCCAATTTCTTCAGCAGCCACAGCGAAATACATTTTGGAAACACTTCACTATTCTGTCACCGTACGTGGTTTAATAGCTTTGTACTTGCTGACAGTTTCCCTTTAACACGATGCATCTTCTTTTTCCGGTCCCACCATCTGCTGAATACGTCTTTACCTTTTTTGTAATTTTTTTGCTTCTTTATACTTCGACTTTGGCTAAAATGCAGGTAATTTAAAATGAGTAATTTCAGGTCATGTCCTGTCCGATGGAACCCATGCCTTGTTATTCTTCGATTAACGCAGTTGGCCACGATTAACAAAGTGCTGCTGTATAAAACTTGGCCATGGTGAGATAGTAAAGGGGTCGTCCGGTTAAAATTTACTTTTTTAGGGGCGTGGCCAAGCAGCCGTCCTGACCGGCCGCATGTAAGAAGGGCTCCTGCTCAAGCTGACCTACCGGTAATCCTGTACTGATCCTGAGGACTCCCAACCCCGATATACCATCACCGGAGGAAGGGGGAAGAAACTGCATCTCCGGACGGCCACCCCTGACGACCGAGGTGCGGCGGGAGCGGAGCTAGAAACGGGGCCTGTGAGGTGGAGAGAGCCGTCGCTGCGGAGCGGGAGTCACCGGCTGACTGGCGGGCTCTGGACCTGGCGCTCCACATAGCGGAGGGAGAGGAGTGAAGTGCCCAGACCACCGGCGGGGCTGCAGAGCGGAGGGACGCTTACCGGACACCACGGCGAGAGGACCCTGGAGGTGAGCGCGGGAAGCTGCGGCCGCCATTTTGTGAGGAGGGCTCCCGATCGGCGAGCGACTTCCCGGGCCTATCGCCCCCATTGCCACCACAGAGAGGAGGAGGATTGAGCCCCGGTGCGGAGTCTGTGACGCCGGCAGCCATAGCGACGCCGGCGACAGGCTTGCAGCGCCGCGGCTGACACGGCCGCCATCCTGAGGACGGGGCAGACGGGCCCAATGGTGAAGGGCTGTGCAGAGGAGACCACATAGAGGGAGGCAGGGGGCTGAGACGACCGGCGGCGCCCCGGGTGCCGAGATACTTATAAGGCGCCCCCTGACGGCAGGGACCCGGTGGAGGCACACGTGGTGCTGCAGCTACCGCCGCCATCTTGCGGAAGAGGACCCAGCCGGCAACAGCTTGGGCCCGGTGAGCCTCTATTAGCGCGGGGGGGCGATTAGACGCCGGGTGAAACAACCAAAGTGCCGACAGCCACAGCGACATAAACGGCAGATCTGCACTGCTGCGGCTGACATAACCCTACTCAGAGAGCTGGACTGCTGGAGCTGAAGGTGAGAGGTCAGGAGAAGAGGTCATACAGAGGTCCCCTATCTGAAGGAGAAAGGCAGCGCCAGTAGCAACAAACAGCTAAGTGTGCTGGGGGGGAAGGGGAGAAAAGGAGCAGCAGCTCCTGTATACTAAATAGACACGTGCCAGAGAGTGGAACCCCCCCTCCCCCACAATACCTAGAGAATAGGCCAAAAGAAACAGACCCAGAATACCCCCCAAAACAAAGGGGGAGAAGAGAGTAAGGCCTGCAAAAGACCACCATAGCTGGCTACAAAGCATAGACCAAACACCACGCAGATAAGCCCTGCAACAAGTATACTGGTGAACCCAGCACTATAAAATACAGACAGACAGCCGAATACGCCGCTAAATACCTCTGACTAAGCAGCATGGGGCCTACCAGGCAGAACGCTGCAGCAGACAAATTAAAGGCATTTGTCAGAAATGAAAATCGCAGAGATGCAGGATCCGACTCTGGGCCGCCGGCCCCGGGGGGCTCATCCCCTCCAATAAAGAACACTAATCCAAATCTAACAGAAGGGACAGTTCAAACTCTACAACAATTATCCGAACAGCTACTGACAGCAATCCAAACATCCACGACTACTCTTACCAGTAAAATCGATGAAGTTAAAATGGATGTCAGTCTTCTTAGACAAGACCTTCAAAATCTGAGAGAAAGAGTCACAGCGACGGAAGATAGAATTTCTACGCTAGACGACACTGTTCCCCCAATGTCAGCCGCAATAAGAGATCTTACGCAGAAGGCCGACTACTGGAGACAGAAAGCGGACGACCTCGAAAATCGTTCACGACGCAGTAATTTGCGTATAGTCGGCCTGCCAGAAAGAACCGAGGGACAGAGACCAGAAGAATTCTTAGAGAAGTGGCTCCGTGAGCTTCTCCCCAATGCAGAACTATCGCAGGTCTTTGTCATCGAACGGGCTCATCGAGTGCCAATGAAGCCACCCATACCCGGCGCCCCACCCAGACCGCTACTGGCAAAGCTACTTAACTCCCGTGACAGAGATAATATCCTGCAAGCTGCCAGAAAAGGCGGACCCCTGCGCCACGATAACGCTACGGTCTCCATCTTCCCGGACTTCTCGGCGGACCTCCAGAAGCAAAGAGCCTCGTTCTTCAATATTAAAAGGCAACTTAGAGATCTGCAGCTCCCGTATTCTATGATGTACCCAGCGCGACTACGAGTGATAGACGGAGATCGCACCCGTTTCTTCTCCTCACCATCTGAAGCAGGGGAATGGTTGAACACCAGACGACGGCCAGAGAGACTGTAATGTATACCAAAACCTAACCATTACTTCTGTCCTCCTGTAGGTGACGGGACTTTCATATTATATGTAAGAGGCCCATCAGGGCCGCCTAGTTGTGATGTGGGTTGCTGATCTGGGGGGGGAATCACTCCCCCCTCCGGGTCACCCCTGACAATAACCGCCCTGTGCTCGCCTTTCCCCATCCCCCCCCCCCTCCGCCTCCCCCAGAACTCCTTATTCCCTCCCATCTTCTTGGAAGGGAGTCCACCTAATAAATGCACAATATGACATGGTCGGTTCACATCATTGTATTAACAACCAAAACCACAAGTATAGCAACGATGGAGCTATGCTAAGTTGGTTACCCCGAGTTAAAGTTAGCCACGAATACTAACGCAACGATAGTCAGTATTCAAAGCCTGTTCAGTTGTAAACGGTTTTAAGAGTTATAATTTGGTAGTACGCTGCCATGATGTTTTTAGAGTGTATGCATCAGATATTCAATGTTTTCTCTATAAATGTATTGAAGTGCGATTGCATGGCGGGTAGGGGGGACGTGGTGGGGCGTGGTGGGGGGTCTCCTGGCGGACTGAGTAGCATAAATAATTTCATCCGGGCTCAATTAAAACACCTTTGCCAATGGCTGAGATGATTTTTGTATCCTGGAACGTCAGAGGCATGGGATCTCCCAGGAAGCGAGTCATAATAAACTCCTTAATACGCTCCTGGCGACCGCATGTGTTATGCCTCCAGGAGACCCACCTCACGCCTGAAACTTCTAAATGCCTGCTAAAGCCATGGGTTCAGTGGTCGGCACACTCATACCATACATCGTACTCTAGGGGGGTGTCCCTACTGATAGAAAGGTCCATCAGATGGGAGGTAGAACAATTAAAAAGAGACCCAGAGGGTAGATATATTTTCGTAAGAGCCAAAATAAACAATGAACCATATGTACTCCTATGCTACTATAATCCACCAACAACGTCAACAGCCCTGCTGGCAGAAGGCATACAATTTGCCTCATTTACACCAGATGTAACAACTATCTGTATGGGGGACATGAATATGGTCATGGACCCACACCAGGACAGATTTGGGGGGGGTGCTCGGGGGGCGGGAGACGGGGGACCGACTCGCCTGGCTTCTATGATCTCAGTGGCTGGATGGCTGGACTTATGGCGAACATTTCACCCTCACCAACAGGAATTTTCTTGCCATGCAGCCCATAACCATGCACTGAGCCGCATAGACTATATATTTGGATCCCCCTCGCTGTTCACAAAAATAGAATCTATAGAATTCCTCCCAAGAGGGGTCTCAGACCACTCACCAATCTGTATGGTCCTCAAAAAACCAGGTCCCCCCGCAATTAGGAAGCAACGGATACACCCGTTCTGGCTTTCACTGCTTGGCCCAAACGATCGAATTCTAGGCCAAATTCAAATATATTACGAGGCACATGAAGAAAGCCGGGACAGGATGCTAGTGTGGGAAGCCTTCAAGCCATACCTTAGAGGATGCTTTACATCCTCAATCTCTTACATAAAAAAAAACGCAGCTAGAGAAGAAGAACAGTTAGCGCAGCAATGCCAACAATTAGAGAGAGAATTCATAGCTCAACCCTCAAATGAAAAAAGAGATAAATGGCTACAAGTAGGTAGAGAGTATCTGACACACTTGAAAGAAAAGGCTCAGAGGAGACTATTCTTCACCCGTCAGTCCTTTTTTGAGCTAGGTAATCAGTCCAGTAAACTGTTAGCATATATGGCCCGGCAAGAAAATACCTCCCCCCCAATATTGAGAATCAAATCGACCGAGGGTGCGGTGCTCACAGACCCCCAAGATATACTAGAGAGATTTCAACAATTCTACCAAGACCTATACAAGTCCCAGATTAACTATACCTTAGCAGAGCTAGAGAACTATCTAACTAACATAACATTCCCAGTATTACAAGAAACACATAGATCCCTACTAGATGGCCCTATCACAATAGAAGAAATACAGGAGGCAATGGAGGGCATGGCAAAAAATAAGACCCCGGGTATAGATGGCATACCAGTAGAAGTCTATCTCCAGTACAGAGAGGAAATAACACCACAACTACTTTCACTATATGAGGATATATTTGAGAAAAGACGCCTTCCAGAGTCGATGTTGGAGGCTAATATAGTCCTTATACTAAAGCCTGAAAAGAACCCGGAGGAGTGTGGGTCGTATAGACCTATCTCCCTCCTAAATACAGACTACAAAATCCTCGCCAAGGTGCTAGCCTGCAGGCTAAATCAAGCAATCAAGGATATCATACATCCGGACCAATCCGGATTTATTCCCGGAATGTCCACATCCGATAACATCCGAAGGACCCAGGTAATTACGCAGGTGGGGCGGAGGTGGAGGGAAGGCTGGGCACTGGCCTCATTGGATGCCGCTAAGGCATTTGACTCAGTGGAGTGGCCGTACCTGATGGAGGTTCTGCGGAAATTTGGGTTCGGGGAGCCGTTCATCAGGTGGGTCTCCATCCTATATACAGCCCCGACGGCAAGAGTAATGGCGAACGGCCTGGTCTCCGCCTCTTTCCCGCTTCACAGGGGAACCAGACAGGGCTGCCCACTTTCTCCCCTCCTATTCGCGATTGCTATAGAACCCCTAGCACTTAAAATTCGACAACACGCACTATATAAGGGGACCCAAATTGGTCCTAGAGAGGACAAGATAGGACTGTATGCGGACGATATAATACTCTATATGTCAGAACCCCAGAACACTTTGCCCTTAGCCGTTTCCCAGGTGGACAAATTCGGGAATTTTTCAGGCCTGCGTATTAACTGGCAGAAGTCTACGTTTATGCCACTGAGAGAGGAGGAATGGAAGGTGGGGGAGGTATACCACAACCTGCAAATCGTCCCCCAATTTAAATATCTGGGAGTCTACATCACCAGGGACCATACTCAAAGTTTTAATTTAAACATCGCACCTCTATTAGCGACCCTGCAATTAAAACTAAAAGCCTGGAGTTCCCTGCCACTATCTGTGGCAGGAAGAATAAATCTTATTAAAATGATAATTCTCCCCAAATTCCTGTACCGACTAGAGCACGCAGAAACAACTGTAGCACAAAAATTCTTTAAAACAACTAATTCATTAATAACATCATTCGTATGGGGAAAGGCCAGAGCCAAACTCCGTATGGAAACTCTACAAAAGCCTAAAGAGCTGGCGGGGATGGCGTTGCCGGACTTTAAAATATATTACCTGGCAGGGCAAGTCAGATATATACGTCACTGGCTGTCGGGCGCTCCTCTCCCAAACTCCGAGCACCACCTGATGTACTTCCTTTCGGAGGCATCCCTCTGGATAGTCCTGGAAAAACCGGGGCTGTTGACGAAACCAATGCTGCCCATTCACAGACTCGCAGTAAGTGTCTGGAAGGCATGTAGGAAACTGGCGGGACAGGAGGACACCCCACTGGAAACCCCCTTATGGAATAACAGAGCGCTGCCGCATCTATTGAATCTCCCAGACAGACAATTCTGGCTAAATCTGGGAGTCACCGCACTGGAACACCTATACATAGACGGGACACTAGTCTCCTTCGAACAATTGCAGCAAATGTACGGGGTACCTAGAACAGGATTTTTTAGATACCTGCAACTCAGACACGCATTAACAGCGCAGTTCCCGGAACCCAGGGGACCCTTCTCCACGTACCCATTAATAGGTATACTGCGCACACAGGGCCCCAGGGGCCTAATCTCCAAGTTATATACCCACCTGTTATACTCTAAGATCCCCAACACGCGAATGGTGGTGCTGGAAAAATGGAGGGAGCTGATCCCAACACTGACCGATGAAGACTGGGAGACCGCAATGGCCACCTACACCAGGGTCTCACCAGCCGCGAATAATAAACTGACCCAGTTATATATCTTACACCAATGTTATCTAACGCCAACTAGACTGCATAAAATGAACAGATCAGTAACCAACCAGTGCCACAGATGCCACGTAGCAAGCGCAAATTTTAATCATCTAATATGGGGGTGCCCGATAGTATACACATATTGGGAAGAGGTCACAGAATTCCTGACCCAACTGATGGGATTGCCAGTACCACTGGATCCAGTAATGTGCTTACTGGGGATTATAAACGAGGAACAATGGCAACATTATGATAAAATATTCCTCACTAAAGTATTATTCTATGCCCGCAAAGTTATAGCGCTAAGATGGATGGACAGACGCCCTCCGACAATTGCAAAATGGCAGAGTATTATCAATACCATCCTACCATACGAGAAAATAGTCTACAAAAACAGGAAATACCCTGAAAAGTTTGATAAGGTGTGGGGGATTTGGTGCGGGACAACAAGTACAAACTTCACGCAAGAAATGTTCCAAAATTTATTAAGACAGAACACATCCAGGCTTGGCAGGTAAAACGAGCAACAAAGCTATGAATAGTACAGATGTACATGCCGAGATATATTGAATAAACATAGAGAAAATGTAATGCACTTGTGTACTGAATGCCGTTAACAGAGAATTTCTGATGTATGTAAGGTTTAACCATTTGTTAGTGTATGTAAATACACACGGTTTGAGAAATTGTTTATCCATGTAATGTATAATACATACTGTTCAATAAAACGAGTTAAAAAAAAAAATTTACTTTTTTAAATATAGAACCAAAGAGCAAAATAAAATGCACCTTACCTGTCCTCAGCGCTGCCGATCTCACCCTACGATTCAACTGGTTAACAGTGGAAGTCGGGTGACTTCTGCAGCTAACCAGAAGCTGCAGCGTCATCACCCGTTCTTTTGGCATTAGCGCTCTCATCCCAGGGGCCATGATGCTAGGAGTTCTGCGGCCTCCGATTGGCACACGGCTGTCAACAGAGACTGAGTGACTCGCGGGACTGCAGATGGTTATGTACCCCTTCCTTCGTTGTTTTAACTCATTTATCTCTAGATTTAAAAAGTTAACCCCTTAATGCCATGGCCTATCTTGGCCCAAAGGACAGTGTGGCATGCAGGGCGTTAACGATGATTGAGGGACGCACAGAGATAATGCTGCTGTTTTACTCTCCACCGCTCCATACCGTGCACATCTCCAGCCCCTTTACCTTCTGTATCACCCCAGTAGTATGTAAGCTCGTTGGAGCAGGACCCTCACCCCTATTGTCTCCATCAACTGATTACTACATGTAACCGGGGTTCTGTTTCTGTTCCCCGTCTTGTAAGCGCTACGGAATATGTTGGCGCTATACAAATAAAGATTATTAGTAGTAGTAGTATTTCGGCATGTCAACATTATATAGCAGCACTTAGTTAATAATGGCCAACCCTTTTAAGACAAATAAAAAAAATATATATATATATCATATCATATAATTTTAGGACCTTGCCAAGCCAAGGCAGAATACAGGCAGAATGGAAGAGGTGTTCGCAGGGCAGCTGCCGCACCGTCTCGTCCTCCTCGAACTCCAGCAGACACACCGGACACTTCAGGCCAGCATCTGTACAACATACAAGACAATGGGTCAACAATATCAATACACCATCCTAAATTGCCCCAGATATCTGCAGCCACATGCAATGCACCTGGCCTACAAGGTCTGCGCCATTCAGCATGGTCTGCCATATAGCCCCCGAAACAAATATGATGTAACACGAAAAGGGGCCCCTGTGTGCCAAACTGTTATTACTGTGGTTCCTAGTGGATTTCAACTTGTCATGTAGCTTCTTACCTGCTTGCTTTGCTGTCAGCGTAACTTTTGGCAAGTTTTCTACAACTTTTTTAGCAGCCGGTGGTGGAAGTCTATGGTCCCAGTCTGTGACATCCAGACCACCAAGATCAATTTCTATCCCGCTGAGGAGACTCCTGGGGCAGAAACAAGATGGCAAAAGCTAAGCAGACAAGAACATTAGGCTTTGTGTTATGGCTACATAACGGATGGGGGTGATGGAGCTTTGGGAAATAATCTTCTAGTTTAGCTATATGAGGTGTGATGGATGTTCAGGGTCATAACTTTATATACGAAGTGCACTCAAGTTCTAAGGTCCGATTGACCGTGGAATAGATTGGGGGCAAGGTCGGCATTTCCATAGGATTGATGTACACTATCCTGTGTAAAGACCTGAAGAGGTGGAAAGTTTCTGGTGATCATAAGGCTGCGCACGGGGTAGTAACACGGTATGACGGCATGAATGATGCCCTCATTCCATCAATTGTCACCATGGATGAGACGTGGATGAAGGTCGCACGTTTTCCAGTCGTGCCGCTCTTGCTTCGGCCATTTTCCAGTGGGCAAAATAGACCCCTAAAGCAGCACTCATGGCAGCGATATTGTGAAAAATGTGAACTTCAAGGGGTAGAATGTGTTGAGAAGTGACAATACTTTTAGCTTTCTGGGGCAACTAATAGTGCTGTGACATTCAGGACCTCGGAAAGCTGGGCGATAATCCCTATAGAGGCTGTAATACAGGAAAAAGGTACGTACCGTAGATACAACCGATAAACTAATAATTAGTGATGAGCGAGTACCTGCCCGCTCAAGACAAAAGGTTCGGGTGCCGGCGGCGGGCAGGGAGCTGTGGGGGAGAGCGGGGCGGAATGGAGGGGAGAGCTCTCTCCCCCCTGCTGGCTGCCGCTACTCACCGCTCCCCCGCGCCGGCACCCGAACCTTTTGTCTCGAGCGAGCAGGTACTCGCTAAGGGCAATGCTCACTCGAGCAATTGCCCTTAGCGAGTATGCTCGCTCATCTCTACTAATAATGTTTAGAGCCTCGACAGCAACGGACAACGACTCAAGGACTTGGGTGGAAATTCTTTAATAGGCTATCAGCCCCTGACTACAGCCGCCACTTACATAATACCCCCTGTGATGTTCAGCTGTGTATGATCAGGCGGTACTATTTATTTTCCTGGCAGCACAAAAGCTCCCGCAATATAGCTTTGATTAGTGCTGAGAACACAGTAGAGACTGGCAAAGAAAACAAATTCTAGCGCCGTGGGATAAACATGTGGCCAAGAAACCTAAAAGAAACTGATTAATTCAGCAAATTCAAGACTGTAATCCAAGTACAAGAATGTCGCATATTAGAAACCGAATGACTTTCAGTAGAAGTTACAATCTCCATATTAGGCCTCTTAGATGTCCGTAACACAACCACAATTAAATGCCTGCAAAACCTGGAACCCCCATAATTCAACTGAATTTGGACCACAAATGAACCCCATAGCAATCTCAAGTTGGCTCACTTTAACCTCAGAAGTCCAGACAGTAAATGCAGCAGAATTACAGCCCTCTACTTTGTTTGGTCTGCGGATCAGGCCTTAGATCAGGCCTATGTAGTCCATTACTGGTCAACGCTGCAGTTCTCGAGCTTTCTCTTAGCTCTCAATTCATATATTCAATGCTCAGATGCTGCAGCAGTCCCTGCTGGTTCAGGGGCTTCTGGAAGGTGTAGCTTTTATATCAGACACTGCACTGTGTTGATCTAGGAAAATCATTCAAGAACGCAGAACAACAGGGAACATATTAGTAGAATTCATACGATACACTTTTGCGGATGCACAAAATCAACAAGCAGCATTCTAAATACAGCTCTGGAGGCAACTAGTGTAAGAGTAACCTGTAAGAGAGTCATAACTGTCTTGTAAGACTAGTCAAAAACAGAAAGTCATCAGTGGGCGAGGCTGTAGCACTATATTTATTTATGTATACTTGAGAGAAGATCATTGGCAGCATTAAGCCCCATTTACATGGGACTCATCCCAGTGATGCTCGCTTCTGGGGTGTTACACAAGAGCGAGTACCGCTGGCATGGCTGAAAGCATGGAGGCGGAGTGGGTCGGGGAGTGTTCTTTCCTCCCGCCTGCCTCCGTTCACAGTAAGCAGACAGTAGTTTAGAGGTGCATGCAGAAACTGAACGGTTCAACAATTCTCGTTCAGTTGCTTTATGCGGGAGCGCAGGAATTTAACCAATTCTGAATGAATGTCCCGTGTAAATGGGCCATCAGCATTTAGCGATTGTAAATGTTCCCAACGCGCCCGAGATAATGTAACTGCCAGCTTTAGCATTTAATAATTATATATGTTCACATGTAAATTTGAGATAAAGTAACTGCTACGTCAATTGTAACTTTTAGAATAATTTGGTGATCATTGCCAAGTTGGGGAAACGAAACAGTCATACCACGATCGGTGACGGCCGGGCGGTGTCAGCTCATGATACATCTGTTTTTCTGTATATACTTTTTACTAAAGACCCAACACATTCACTTGTTTACATGGTGGGATGTCCTATGAAAGAGTGAGCACTTTTATGTAAAAGATTTAATCAGCCAATGAACAAGTGTCCACTCGCTCATCAACCAATTATGGATATGTCCAGACAGGCCAATGATTGGGTAAACATTGTACAAACATTCGTGCTTGATCTTTGGTTTGTGTAGGTACTCAACACTCTTCCACTAGGCCATAAGAAGCTTGTTGTTCAAAATGTCCAATCTACGTTAGATATGTGGATCCAATTTTGCCAGTACAAACCTTGGCAGCCAAATTCAATGTCCTTGTGAGCTGCAAACTCTGCATCCACAGCACCCATAAACTCTACCAAGGTCTTGGTGAGCTCCCTTACCTTCTTGATGGCCCTTGGTGATGCTGTGTTCCTCCTTTGCATAATCTTGAACTATAAAACCTTTGCCATCTTCCTCTCTATGCGGTCATTTCCATCATCATTCAACTGATGAGGGCCAAAGATTTAATGCTCTTCAAGTCTTTTGGGGGCTGAAGACTATGTGGCCATTGTCATTTTTACCCCTAACTAACTCATTACTACCCCTACTCTTATAGTAACTCGGACTTAGTCCCCCATTCTTTGTCACTAATTCACTGGAGCTACAATACCAGATATTGGCAATGGCAATGTCTATCTTCTCATAAGCCCCCTTTACCGGCCCCAGCAAGAACCGGCCTACAAAAGGTGAACAGATATGTTTCATATGTAGCCATGTACTCAAATAATCTGTGTTTTGGTTCCCAAATAACTCATTGTGAAGAGGAAGGAAGGAGCTTAAGTTATGTTCCCTCTAAACAATGCCACCAATCACTTCAGAAATTTATAACGGGGTCAAGAAGTAGGAAGTTTCTTGGAACCAAAGAAATAGGAAAATTCCCAAGAATTTCAATCACCTTCTATTTACTTAGTAGAAAGGAAGACAGAGTTGATGTTTGCCGACTGGAACATTCGAGTCCATAACACGGGAAATGCAGAAAGTCTAATAATGAACTGCGGACCAGAAATATATACTCACCTAGAGATGAGCGAGTATACTCGCTAAGGCACATTACTCGAGCGAGTAGTGCCTTAGCCGAGTATCTCCCCGCTCGTCTCTAAAGATTCGGGGGGCGGGGAGATCTCTCCCCGCCCCCCCCCCCCCCCCCCCCCCCGCCGCAACTCACCTGTCACCCGCATCTTTAGAGACGAGCGGGGAGATACTCGGCTAAGGCACTACTTGCTCGAGTAATGTACCTTAGCGAGTATACTTGCTCATCTCTACTCACCACCCTAATCCACACTGCTAGTATACTGTGTATGAGCTGCTGTCAGGGACTACGGCTGCACATACAGCAACAGCTTCTTCTCTCTAAGCTTGCACTTCAGTGTGCCTTTCTGGACCCGGGTTGTCGACTACGCTATTCTGTGCGGTAAAAATGCCAGAAACATACGGTAACCTGTTCAAACTTTGATCACCTTTGGTCTCCCTTTAATGAAAGCCTAAGGATCTGAATGTAGTTTTTGGCAATTCACAGGATGCAGAGTCTGGGCGCACACTGAAACACAAAGTAAGCGCAACTTTAAAGTGGTTGTCAGATCTTTTACAGTTTATAGGCTGCTGCAGCCTGCGACATCCCGTACAGCTGTAGCCAATCACAAAGCCCAGAGCTTGATCGCTCAGCTCTGTTACTGGGTGAACACCCAATGATCACCAGAGTAGTGCTCCCAAATCCCCCTTGCAAATGGAGCAGCAGTGCGCATGTGTGACAACGGCTTCATTTACTTCTATGGGATTGAGGGAAATAGTCCATGCAATCAAGCAGGTGCACCGCCGCAACACTCCCAAGGAGGTTTGGGGATATGCCTCTCAAGATAGAGCATCTTTTGCTAGTGATGGGGTTTGAAGACACCGCCTCCAGCAAAAGATTGCTTTGATCGGCTGAACTGCGGGCTCAGTCAAATCAGAGGTAGCGCAGGATGCACCAATCACAGCTATTCATTCAATGGCTGTGATTGGTTCCTCGAGCCCTGGCTCTGATTGGTTCCTTGAGCGCTGCCTCAGTCAATCAGAACAATCCCTTGCTGGAGCAAACCCTTTTACTAGCAAAAGATGCTCTATTGGCAATGACAAGTAGCCGGAGAGCAGCAGGAGGGACCCGGACGGCGCCTACTAGGCAAGTATTGATTTTTTTTTTTCTTTAGGTACTGCAGCTAGGGCTTCAGGTTAGCGCTCCCAAAAACGCGATACCAAGTTGTGCTGTGTTTTCAGCAACGCTAAAACTGCTGCCCATTCATTTCAATGGGCGACACACAGCTGAAAACGGCCAAAGATAGGACATGCATCACTGTCAAAGTGAAGCATTGAAGACGCTTGTCTGAGCAGCCCCAATGAAATGAATGGGAGCGGTGTACAACGTTTAGCGTAGCTGAAAAGAAAGAGCTTAAACGCTGTACAAAAACGCCTGTTTGAGGGAGGCCTAAACCTTTTCACACTGACAACTTTATTAAAGGTTTTATCATATGTACAGCCAGTTGGTCTTTGCATCGTAATATGGTAGAAACTCAACAGGATGACAGTTTGAGTGATTATTTTGCATAAGCTGCTAATGGGCACTCATGCCCATTAGTAGCTTATTAGCTTCATTTGCATGTAAATGAGCCTCTCTGAGATGTATGCAGAAAACAGTGGGTGGTCTGTTATCTGCATACAGCCCCTTTGTTCTACCCTGGGACAGCAGCTGAATACAATGTTATCAGTGCTCCCGTGGACAATCACAGCATGTGGTCCCTATCATCAGCTGCCCGGCTGAACGATGGATTTTAAACTCAACATAAAATCATCATTCAGCCAAAAAGCAGATGATGGTAGCATTTACACGCAACGATTATCGCTCAAAAGACATAGTTTGAGAAAATTTTGAGCAATAATCGTGCCATGTAAATGGGGCTTTACTCTGAACGTACTTGGCTTGATGAATGGCACATTGTCGTGTTCGGCAACAAATACAGCTTCTGTCTCCGCAATGATGGTCACAAAGCGAGGATCTGGAGACGAGGTGGCAATCAGGTTCAACAGCAGATCACCGTCAGTTTGCATCAGGGGCACATTGACGGCAGGTCGTTATATTGATGAGGTCTGCAGCCCGTCACACTACCATATTAGGATAACATGCGGCCGCACACAACGAACATCAGCAGTAATGCTTTGCAGGGTGTCCCGTTGATTCCTTGGCCAGCACGACCCCAGATCTCTGTCCACTTGCAACTCTGTGGGACATTATTGGACGTCAAGTAAATGCTTCCCACAGCCTCGTAATGAAGATGAACGGTGGACTCTAGTCAATACCAGCCAGTCAGTCAACACTACCGCAGGACAGGATTCTAGAACTCACAGAATCGATGCTGCGTTCCATTAACGACTGTACCTCCAAACATGGTGGCCCCGCTACTTACTGAACATGCCGTTATTGCGGTCCAGAAGTGGAATTGTTTGAAATTAAAACTAATTGTTCAGAACTTAATTCTCCCTGGGTGTGTTGAGTTTGGTTGCATTTCTTCATAGTGCAGCATTTTCTCTGTGAGGCATGTCACAAAGCCATGGATTATAGGTCATATATCATGTGCTGGACTCTACTTCTGGATGTGATGGCGCAGCACTGTGCCTCTGTGCTCCCTTCATAAGCTTTAGTGAGCTGGAATTGGCCTTTCCCTCGACGATCAGGTGAATAAAAATTTGTTCCAGATTATCGGCTCCTGCAAAGTGTCTTCAGGCCGAATTCACATGAGCGTACGCGTATTTGCCCACACATGAGCGTAGCGTTTCTGAAGAATGAACATTGGTTTTTTGCGCACTCATCAGCGTAAATTACTGGAATATTACTGTGCGCAAAAAAAAAATATGCTCCAATGATCCCGGCCATAATTAATCCGAGTTCATGATGTGTTCTATTTCTGCACAATTACGCAGTGTTTCATGCATCCCCTAGCGTACTACATGTAGTCGCGCATCCCCATCGAATCTGTGGGAACTTGGTACGCAAATGCCCAGGGAAATAGAGCATGCTGCATTTTTTTTTTGCATGACCGAAACGCGTAGGTAGAATATGCACATGTAAACGAACCTATTGAAATCAATGGGTTTTATTCACTGTTTATTGTGTGCACAAATATGGTTGTGTGAATCTGGCCTTACCCTACTAAGACTGGCCCAATTATGACATCATCTGTCATGCGGGGGTCGAGAAGCTGATCAAAGATTTCTACAATTCCAGTCGCTGCCACAGGCCCTGTCCCACGGCCGAGGCGGAATACTGCTATCGATATTCCGCCGCGGGGGTGGAGGGGGAAGAACAGACAGGTCTCGGAGATGAGCTTATCTAATAGATAGGCTCACCGCGGCAATCGCAGAATGACACGATTTAGATCCTGCGAGTGGAAAATTGCTACGATTCTCCGTTCGTGGACCACGGCGCTGCGCTTTCTATAGTAATCCTATGGAAAGCTTTACAGAGTGTGATCCGCAGGCGATTTATCGCAAGTGGATCATCGCCCGTGGACGGACAGCCTTAGGGGGCTTTTACACAGGTTGACCATTATCTGAAAAAAAATTTAAAAAAAATTAAAAAAAAAATAAAAAAATAGCTCAAACAAGCAGTTTTAACAGAAAGCGACTAATGAGTGGCTTCTTGCTCAGTGTAAACGGTTCGCAGTGAATAGAGGCGGCCGGCCGAGATCTCCAGCGCCATTCACTAAACGACCAGCACTCCTGATATAAAGCACAAGAGCGAATGTCATTTGGATGCCCGACAGTCTTGTGTAAAAACACCCTTAGGTTCCATCTAAACAATGTTACTAATCAGTTTACAGGGGGATTGGAATCAACGGGTCAAAAGGCGGAAGTTGCTTGGAAATGAAGAAATAGGAAAATCCCTAAAAAGTTCTAACAACTTTATATTTATCTAACAACAAGTAAGAACTGCTGGTTACAGCTTGTTATGCCTGTGCCATCCCCGGGCCGACATGTAGGCTGTTAGTCATGCCTGTTACATACGGGTAAGGTCATATATGTATACTCATGTGACACCAATGCAAACTATGGCCGTGCTTCTGAGTATCATAAAGACCAGAAAAATAAGTCACTACCGGTAATAAGGATGTACAAGACATTCGCACTCTTCCTGTACCCTAAAGGAAGATAATGGGTCTGAAAGCTTTCCTGTGTTGCGTGCTCATGTCCTTCTTCTTAAAGGGGTAGTACAAATTTTGTCCTGAGTAATTCAATGGAGTGTTTCATACGGTCCTTGGAATGTCTTAAAGGGTTCTCCAGGACTTTTCCTATTGTCTAGCTATCCTCAGGAAAGGTCTTCAATAGCTGATGGGCAAGGGTGAGCCATTCAGCTGATTCCAATGTCAGCATAAACAGGGCTGGAAGCAGATAGCACTGTCTATATTGCAGTCCCAACCCAGGCCACTGCAATGTTGAACGGCGCTGTCCTTACTGACAGTAGGTCCCGCAATCAGCTGATCGGTACGGATCCTGACTGGCCGACCCTCGCCCATCAACTACTGATGACCTATGCTGAGGATAGGTCATCAACAGTAACGTACTGGAGAACCCCTTAGTATTACTTCTCACAGGAACTTTGGCGTTCTGTAGTTTCATGTCGAGATAGCTTTATTGGATCCACAGCGGTTGATGCCATTCTAATATATAATATGGTATATGACAGTCTAGTCACTGACCTGGCCAGCTCTAACAAGGCATTCTGGCGGTACTGCTCCTCAGGGACTGTGGGCTCACAGTTATGTTCATCAAAGTAGGATGCCATAGAGGATGAACTCTGGAAAATAGAAACAATAGTGTGGAGCACAATTATACAACTTCTCAGTTTGATCGCTGGTGTAATAATTCAGAATACACAGCATTATAGCCTGTCAGTGTAAGACCAACAGGCCAGCAATCAGAACATGCCAGTAGCAGACTTGGGGGCATTTGGTGCCGCAGGGCGCCGATGGGCTGGCAGAGGGAGCTTCCTTCTTCTGTGAAACTTCCTAGATGCCGTGGTTATTGTTGGCCGCAGCATCTAAGGGGTTGAACTGCTGAATCAGGATGTTGGCTGTATAATCTTGTGCCCACCATGCCAGCTGCTGGACGTACCATTACAATCTACTGCGGTAACGACATTACAATTAGAACGTAATGGAAAGGGCCTAGAGGTAAAATGTTTATATAGAAATAAATAAACATGGCCAAATACAGCACCACACCTTCCACAGGTTATATGAGGTACTGCAAGTCAGCCCTATTCACCTTAATGTAGCAAGGCCTAACACAAATAATGGGCAGGTGTGCTGCAGATCTATAGCAGATTTCACCCCTTCAGTTTGAATTTAATTGAAGGGGTGAACTCCGCTGCAAAGCCGCACCACAACCTAAGCCAAAATCTGCAGCAAATCAGCGACGTGTGAACATACCCTACACCTATTAAGATGACAGTCTGAGACACAATACAGGAGTATTTCAGTGCATTGTAGAAGAGATCAGGGGATCATGTGTTCAAGTCCCCTAGTAGGACAAGAAAATAATATAGATCAAAAGTTAATTTAAAAAAAAAACATTTAATGCTAAATGAAAAAAAAATATTATGTACATAAACAAAAATATCCAAACTATTATAACTATTTATTCCCTAGAGAAAAAAAAATACACCACACCAAATTTGCTGTGTCACTTCAGCTCCCGCCACAAAAAATAACAAAAAAATCTTATGTACCTCAACATGATATATCGCATCCCTCCATATACGAGCCCACATAGAGAAAACTAGAAAAGTTACAGCACTTGGAAGAGGAAAGGATACAAAAAACCCCCAAAAAAAACACACAACCAAAAATGGCTGCGAAGGGGTTAAAAACTCATTTTCAGCAGTTTCTGGTAGAGCTGGGTGACCACCAATGTGTCTTTCCTGGGACTGTCACCCAGTGTCTTGAAGGGCCAAATACACTCAGCTACATACAACCTGGTTGCTACTAGGTCCTGGATGGCCAGTGCCTAGGGCGTCCAGCTACAGGGGGGCGGCTTTACAGTTTTTTTTATTTGCATTTCTGCAACCTCACACCTCATATTTTGCGGACCCCTGCTACCGGCCGTGGGGGAATGTTGGGGTTTGCGGAGCAGGGCTCAACTTACTTTGGGAGCTAGGAGGGGGAGCTGGTGGGATTCCAGGAACGGGGAGCACTCTGCACTATTGTCTCGTGGGTGCCAAGATTAGTGTGTGGCAAGGGAAGAGCAGTGTAGCCGGTTGCCCGTACAGCTCCTTTATACCTGAAGTGCAGGGAACTCTCCATCAATGTTATAGGTATGTGTATATGTATAGAATATAGCTCTGTGTGCGTGTAAAACTGTGCCTTTGTATCCATCTGAAATGTATGCATGCAATGTATGTGTGTTTATGCATGTACAGTTACAGTCCAAATATTTCTGGCCCTAACACAATTTTCGCGAGTTGGGCTCTGCATGCCACCGCATTGGATTTGAAATGAAACCTCTACAACAGAATTCAAGTGCAGATTGTAACGTTTAATTTAAAGGGTTGAACAAAAATATCTGATAGAAAATGTAGGAATTGTACACATTTCTTTACAAACACTCCACATTTTAGGAGCTCAAAAGTAATTGGACAAATAAACATAACCCAAACAAAATATTTTTTTTTCAATATTTAGTTGCGAATCCTTTGGAGGCAATCACTGCCTTAAGTCTGGAACCCATGGACATCACCAAACGCTGGGTTTCCTCCTTCTTAATGCTTTGCCAGGCCTTTACAGCCGCAGCCTTCAGGTCTTGCTTGTTTGTGGGTCTTTCCGTCTGAAGTCTGGATTTGAGCAAGTGAAATGCATGCTCAATTGGGTTAAGATCTGGTGATTGACTTGGCCATTGCAGAATGTTCCACTTTTTTGCACTCATGAACTCCTGGGTAGCTTTGGCTGTATGCTTGGGGTCATTGTCCATCTGTACTGTGAAGCGCCGTCCGATCAACTTTGCAGCATTTGGCTGAATCTGGGCTGAAAGTATATCCCGGTACACTTCAGAATTCATCCGGCTACTCTTGTCTGCTGTTATGTCATCAATAAACACAAGTGACCCAGTGCCATTGAAAGCCATGCATGCCCATACCATCACGTTGCCTCCACCATGTTTTACAGAGGATGTGGTGTGCCTTGGATCATGTGCCGTTCCCTTTCTTCTCCAAACTTTTTTCTTCCCATCATTCTGGTACAGGTTGATCTTTGTCTCATCTGTCCATAGAATACTTTTGCAGAACTGGGCTGGCTTCTTGAGGTGTTGCTCGGCAAATTTAACTCTGGCCTGTCTATTTTTGGAATTGATGAATGGTTTGCATCTAGATGTGAACCCTTTGTATTTACTTTCATGGAGTCTTCTCTTTACTGTTGACTTAGAGACAGATATACCTACTTCTCTGAGAGTGTTCTGGACTTCAGTTGATGTTGTGAACGGGTTCTTCTTCACCAAAGAAAGTATGCGGCGATCATCCACCACCGTTGTCTTCCGTGGACGCCCAGGCCTTTTTGAGTTCCCAAGCTCACCAGTGAATTCCTTTTTTCTCAGAATGTACCTGACTGTTGATTTTGCTACTCCAAGCATGTCTGCTATCTCTCTGATGGATTTTTTCTTTTTTTTCAGCCTCAGGATGTTCTGCTTCACCTCAATTGAGAGTTCCTTTGACCGCATGTTGTCTGGTCACAGCAACAGCTTACAAATCCAAAACCACACACCTGGAATCAACCCCAGACCTTTTAACTACTTAATTGATTACAGGTTAACGAGGGAGACGCCTTCTGAGTTAATTGCAGCCCTTAGAGTCCATTGTCCAATTACTTTTGGTCCCTTGAAAAAGAGGAGGCTATGCATTACAGAGCTATGATTCCTAAACCCTTTCTCCGATTTGGATGTGGAAACTCTCATATTGCAGCTGGGAGTGTGCACTTTCAGCCCATATTATATATAAAATTGTATTTCTGAACATGTTTTTGTAAACAGCTAAAATAACAAAACTTGTGTCACTGTCCAAATATTTCTGGCCCTAACTGTATATATGTATGAAAGTGTCTGTGTGTATGTATGTGAAGGGGCTTGTTGACATCAGCATCGGGGGCCCTCAGACACTGAATTTCGTTAAAATGTAGGAGGAAATAGCGTGACATGCAGCACCATTTCATTTTGTAGTATGTCAGACATCAGGACAAATACTGAATGGATCCCATCTTAGTCAATGGGATCCGTTCGATTCAGTAATAAGACGGATCTGTTCGGCAGTGGATTCCATTTTCCTATCCCTGCAGTGAAGCAGAAAAACAGAAACCACAAGGCCAGCGTGATGTTCTTTGTGAAATATCTACCACGGATTTTGCCACAATTCGCCACCAAATTACCCACAGCTAAATCTGTAGGTGTGAGGCTACATCTGCACCTCGTTTGGGCACCTAACCAGGTTCCCCATCAAAGAATTCCATTTGACATTCCGAAACCAGCCCTCAGACGGAACCCCAGGGCGGCTTCATAGGCCATCATATCTGAAGCGGAGACCCCCTGTTCCCCGCTGCTACCCCCCGCTCCGCCATGCCTCCCCCCGAATCTTTTCACCCGAGTACAGAAGTACTCGAAAATCGCGGTGCTCGATCGATGAATTACTCGAAACGAGTACGTTCGCTCATCTCTAGTCTCCATCTCAGCAGGCTTGTGTTCACTAACAGCGTTTTGGCCGGATACAATGGGGTGCGCTATTCTATCCAAATGCCAGAAACGAACAGAAACCAAAGCTCGCTAGTCTGCCCGCCCAAAATGCTGGGCACAAACTGAAACCTGCTGCTTGCAGCTTTGGTCTCCATTTCAGAGATGATGGCCTACGTTGCCGTCCGGGGTTCCGTCTGAGTGCTATTATATTGGCATATTAGACAGAACCCTCAGACAATATGCCTGGAAGGGCGTCCCCACAAAGTGCAAATGTCGCCTTACGTGCAGATTCGTCTATGTAATAAGCTTGGTATTTATTAAGTTCCATTCTGTTATCATATTATCCATATGTAGTAAGCTCGCTTCTGGTGCTGTATGAATGTAGTCAACTTGGTTCTGGTGCCGTAACCATGTAGTAAGCTTGGTTCTAAGTTATCTAAGGCTCATACCCATGGCTGGGTCGGATTCAGCCAGCGAAATATCTCAGCGGAATCAGACCCGGCGCCCCCCAGAGACCCTATACTCACCTCACCGGATCCGCGGCGAATCCTTGTCAGCTAGCCTGCACAGTGTAGCGCATGACGCGCCGGCGCAGGGCGGTGACTCGGATTCCCATGATACTTCTGCTGTGCTCACACTGCAGAAGTATCACGGGACGGATGGCTTTCATTGACTACAATGGAAGCCGTCTGCGCATTTTTCTGCACAGAATAGAACATGCTGCAATTCTCCCCCGCAAGCGGAAAGTCGCAGTTAATTTCTGCTCGTGGGCAGGGGAGAATCATTTAACATGGCGTGTCTATGGACGGATATTGCTGCAGAATTCGTGGCTGGCGTCTGACCACAATTTCCGGAGCGAAAATCTGTCCATGGGCATTGGGCCTAAGTAAATAGCTCGGTTCTGTTACCGTATCTGTGCAGTAAGCTCGGTTCGGTTATGGCATTTATATAGTAATCTTGGCTGTGTTGCCATATATAAGCCAACGCTGGTGATAAGCCTCGGCCAGAGTCACCTAGCTGCTGCTTATTTCCTTCTCCCCAACAAAAACCCACGCAGTCTCAGGAGAGAGTCGATGTGACAACTCTTGTCCTAATGAGCGTTTGCCAACAGGTATCTGAAGTCTATAGACAGCAGCTTCAGGCCGGCTTCACGCGGACATATTTGTGTGCATATTTGCAAGCGCAATACACAGAGGATAGAACCCATATTTCCATATTTTGCACACGCAAGAAGAAAAAAAAATAGACGTTCCATTATTCTGCATATTTGCGCACTAAAGGTCCCCATAGAGGTCAATGGATAATGGGGGGGGGGGGGGGGGGGGTTCGGCAGAAAGTTCTGACCATGGCGCAGCAGCCCGGCCTGGTGATACAGGTACAGCTCCTGTTGAGCCTTGCACCTGCACTACCAACCCAAGCCACCGCGCCATGGTCAGTGCATTCTGCTTCCTGCGCTGATCGGATTGATAGCAGCCCCAGGAATCAGCAGATCAGGAGGAATCCAAGCAGTTGATCATCGTCGATCATACAATTGAAAAAAACCTCCCAGAACCCCCCTTTAACCCGACCCTCCACTGGGAGGTGTTGGCACCAGCAGTGCCCGGGGCAGCATGTGCCCTAAATACGGCCCTTCATACATCTAGTTCTAACTAGGTGCCTGTGTACATGACAGTGCCCACATGTACCTATGGCAGAGATCGGAGGGCACAGCCGGCCCCCCGGCGGTTACCTGCTCTCGCAGCCCGCACACCAGGAAGTGTCCAGCAGTCTCAGGTGACACAGCAGCTCTTCACCTTCAGTCGCCGCTCTGCGTCTTAGCCAATCAAAAAACTTGACTTTTCCCATCGACCAATCAGCTTCTTAGGGGCGGGATTTTATGATAGAAGCTTCGAAGCCGCACTGTGAGTTTTTGACGGTCATGTGATCAACATGGGCGTGGCGTTAGTATATCACGTGACTGTATTTTACGTACTCTTCCAGCATGAAAACCGCAAAACAAGCGCACCTACCGGCAGGAGGTACCGCGCCGTGTAACGGGATGCATTTATCTATATTACACTCAAGTTCGGCACTAACAACCAATCACGTTGAATCTGGGAACCCAAACAACCAATCATGTTGAATCAGAAAACCCAAACAACCAATCAGCTTGCTGGAATTGTGAATCAGAACCAATGAGGTTGCTGGAATTGCTCCATAGTGCCGAACATGAGTGTGCTATAGATGGGGTGCGAAGAGCAACGAGTAATGCATACAGAGCCTTCTCCACTAGTTAGAAGGGAACTTTTAAAAACTTGTTTATTAACTTTTTTTTGTTTTTTACATTTTTTTCTCGCAGTTTCCAAGTTACAAGTAAATGAGGGTAGAAAGTAAAAACGGCGCAGAATTCTGCATGAACCCTTTTCGGGCACATGTGGCGCTAGTATGACACCGCCATGTTGGTGGGCGGGTCAGGCTGTATTGACATGGTGCCATAAAAGAAACGTACACGGAAAACCGTATGTGGTGTTGCTGAGTTTTTTTATGCAGTTGCGGTCTTGATCACAACTGTGTTTTCCACTGCGTGGCAAATATGTTTGTGCGTTTTTGCGGAGGATTTAGCCACACCGTATGACTACAGCCATAGAGAAAATGGCGCGTGCTTTATGGTCACCGATATGTTGGGGGGAGGGGTGGAGCGATTGTCTTACCTGTGCCGGTATGAGGTGGTTTTTAGTTTTGCTAATTTTTTTTACGCCAACGCAGGCATTTTAGACACATTTTTGAAGCATTTGTGAACCGCGGCAAAAATATTACATCCTAAATACGCGTTTTTTTTTTTAAACTGCACCTCGCTAACATTGTTTTAACGCACCCTAAGACCTGCGTCACACGAGCGTGTGCGATTGCGTTATTGCATGCCTAAATTGTTTTTTTGCGTGAGCAAAATATGCAACTTTGCATGGACCAAAAAACCTGCAGCCCCGGTCCGGTGCATTGAAAGGGTTAATTAGTGCAATTAGTTTCATATGTTCCGTTTCTCTGTGCAGGAAAATAGAGCATGCTGCGTATTTTTTTGAGCGGCGCAATTGTGCACACAAAAGGCACACTTGTGAGCAAACCCATTGCGATCAATGGGTTCTATTCGCTAGGTATTACACGCTCAAGTACGCCCGCGTGACGCTGATCTAAGGGGACGTTCACATGGCAGATTCCGCACGGAACCCACCTGTAAAACTACAGCAGAAATCCGTAGCTATTTTGCTACGTGTTCTGCCACGGATCCGTACACGGATTCAGCCCTGTCAGCGCCAGAATCCATGGTGGAGTTTCCGCATGGATCAATGAAAAGAAGTGCCGTCACTCCTTCATGGCAATCCATAGGAAAATGTGCTGGAAATTCCGCATGTGGATTTTGCCATTTAACACAGCCAGATCCGCTTGAAAATCCGTAAGAAAAAGCGCAACAGAATAGCCGTGGATCCGCGCCACAGTTTTACAGGTGTGACCATACTCTGAGGCTGAGAAAATCGCGTGAGATGTGTCCGTTGTGAGACGCACAAATATAAACCCATTCCTTTGAGTGGGGTCATATACATGAGCGTTTTTTTTGTTTTTTCCCCCCCCACATCGCATCTCGGTGTGAGAGAAAATCGTGGCATGTCTTATCTTTGGCCGTTCCCATGGAACGCCTCGCCCATTGTTTTTAATGGGGCCAGAAAAAACCCGTGAATGCGATGCTATGCGACTTTTCCCATCAGTTTGCCGCTCCCCTGAAGCGATGGGAGGCGCCCCTGAGAAATTAGCCTTAGGCCGCTGTCACACTAGCGTTTTTTTCAGCGTTCCAACGTCTCTAAAACACCTCCATTGATATCAAAAGGGCTTCTCAGACATGCGTCCGAGCGCAGCATTTCTAAAGCTGCAATTTTCGCACTATCTGCTCTATTTTAGTGCGTTTCACCTACTTTTAAAGTACCTCATCGCGCATGGCAATGATGGGATGCGTTAAAAAACACTGTCAAAGGCATTTGAAAACGTTGTAAAACGCCACCTTTTTACGGACTCCCGTGTGAGAGCAGCCTTAGAGGGGTCTCACACGAATGGATTTTAATTGCATTGTTCGCGATCGCCATCCATGCGGACTGTCCACTACAAAACACAGGCAGTGAAGGCATGTATTTCTGCCTTTTTTTTTTAATGAATTGCGTTTTCCGTGAGCATGCCCTATTTTGCCGTGGATTCCGCGTGGACGACCTGCATGGCAGTCAGTGAAGGTGTCCGATCCACAACCCATATGCAATAAATGCAAACAAAAAGAAAAAAAAACTGTTCCGTGCATGACTGCCTGCGAGCCTAGGCGGCCATATATAATACATGCTAGTGCCATACGCAGGGTCATCAGCTGGAATCCGCTGCGGGCCTCCTGCATGCCGAATCCCATTCGGTCACGTGAGCCCGGCCTTAGTTCATATGTAGCCAAATTGGCGCAGATTTTCCGCTGCAGAAAATACACACTAAAAACTGTGTGAAAATCTGCATAAATAAAAGGGTCACAGCCTGGGGGGTGGCCTGTGACCCGCTCTCAATTTTGAAGTAAATGGAGCCTCCAATGTCTGCAGGTCACAAGCTGTAAGAAATCCATCAAGGTTGGGTCTTCTTTGTAACCTCCGACCCGCGGTCCTGCCAGGCTGTGGCTCACACTATTTTAGGGGTACCGCAGCTGATGCTCTTGGTGGGCAGAATGGGGCTCCTTTACTCAGTCCATTATGCTGCCTCGTTGCCTCCAGACGTTTGTCGGTCTGGTAATATGTACTTTGACTCTAATACAGCGAGATTCAACATCCTGAAACTGTTTTATGACTCTTTCGCTGCCAAGATACACAGTCATGACTACTTCTTGTGCTTTGTATTCTGTGCCAGCATCAACGATCGCTGATCATTCATCAGTTACCTAGCGGGGAATGTTCTCACATCTGCCATCCTGCAGACAATTCACCTCAGCAGTTCTGTCAAACCCTCCCGTAGTCGCCTCATTCTCCCCTTCAGAGGCGTAACGTGAAGCTCCTAGGCCCCCAATGTAAATCCTGTAACAGAGCCCCCAACTATAATGCTTTATTCATAGTACTGAGCTCCCTATATAAAGAAGAGAGGCCTTATGGGCCCCCTAAGGCCGCCTGCAGACGGGCGGGTTGGATCCGGCAGCGAGAATTCTCGCCGCGGGACCCGACCCGAGAGCCTGCAGAGACGAGCGCGTACTCACCCGCGCCTGGCGACCCTGGCTCTTTCATGTGCCGGCTGCCGCGCAGCCGGCGCATGCGCAGACCGGAGCCGGCGGCCGGGTGAGTGCGAGCCCCGCACAAAAATAGGACATGCCGCGGTTTCTTTGCCGCGCGAGATTTCGCGCGGCCAAACCGCGGCCATCTGCATAGGAGTGCGGATTGTAATGCACTCCTATGCAAACTTTCAGTGGCGGAAATCCCGCGGGAAATCCCGCCGCGGGATTTCCGCATGTGTGCAGGCGGCCTAAGGGTCCTGGGCCCGGGTGCGACCGCATCCCCTATAGTTACGACAGTGCTCCCCTTTATTGGGCGGGGTACAAACAAGGCCATCTGTTAGTACGGAACAACTGCTATAAATGTTACCGTCACATGGTAAGATTCATTTTAAAAAGAACATGTGACTGCATAACGGTGCAAAAAATAGCAAAAGTTTGATTTCTTTCCCCATCAACAGCGGCAAGGGTCTCGGACAGCATCATGTTGGCGTTTTTTGATGTACCTCCATTGCACATGGCAGGAGACTTAAAGCTGTGCACAAGGTTCTTTCTGGCTCGGACATGTCTCCGGAGAGTCTGCGTCTCATTCTGGTACTGCTGGAGTACATTCTTCACGATAACTATTTTTGTTTTGCTTTTTGTACTACCGACAGTGCCAAGGGACCGCCATGGGGTCCAATATGGCCCCAGTTTATGCTAACGTTATGGCCAGGCTTGAGGAGGGGTTTGTGTACACTTTAGCTTTCTGGGAGTATGTCCAGGCCTGATGGGGCTATTATTTCACTATGTGGGTAGGGGGGTCATAATGATTTATTACTGTTTTCCAGCAAGACAAACCACATATATCCAGAGGTTAAGTTTACATTGCAACATTTGTATGTAGAAACACAGTTCCTTGATGTGAAAGTTTATTTCTGTTAGCAGGTTGAGTACTGACGTCACAGAAGGGTAAATATAAAAACAATCACAGAACATAGCCATATAATTACTGACTAAGGCCGCCTGCAGACGAGCAGGTCGGATCCGGCAGCGAGAATTCTCGCCGCGGGACCCGACCCGAGAGCCTGCATGGACGAGCGCGTACTCTCCCGCGCCTGGCGGCCCCAGCTCTTTCATGTGCCGGCTGCGGCGCAGCCGGCGCATGCGCAGACCAGAGCCGGCGGCCGGGTGAGTGCGTGCCCCGCACAAAAATAGGACATGTCGCGGCTTGTTTGCCGCGCGAGATTTCGCGCGGCCAAACCGCGGCCGTCTGCATAGGAGTGCGTATTGTAATGCACTCCTATGCAAACTTTCAGTGGCGGAAATCCCGCGGGAAATCCCGCCGTGGGATTTCCGCCCGTGTGCAGGCAGCCTAAGGAGGGCAGATAGCTGCATCCTCTCATTATGCAGGTAGCAGACTACCAAATGAGGGAGCTAATTACACCTGTGAGGGACACCGATGAGACAGCCACTCACACAGCCTCTTAATATAGAGGGGGGTAGCTGCTTGGTGTATACTCCCACACAGAGTAGATACAAAGTGGCAGACCTTCTGAGTACTGACTTGTTTGTTGAAACCACTGACAGAAATAGTATTTAGCTCTACCAAAGGGGATGGTCAAGTCTCTTAGCCACATTGTCAATGATGAGGTCGTAGATAAAGAAGTTTGCCAATAGGAGTTACCCAGTTTCACTTGTCAATGGACACAAAATTAGGGCTAGACTACAAAATAGGGTAATGTTGCCGGTACCAAGGGTGAGGAACAGGAGGATGGATCGGATATCCTTTGTTTCAACATAGTGGTAAGGTCCATAATATCTTGGGGAGACATTGGCATCTCCTGCAGAAGGGGCGCCCACGATTGTGGAATTTTCTTAACCACCATTAATGTCATGTGGGAAAGGCTCCTCTTAGACAAGCGAATGCATAAAATGAACGACGATCAAACAGAAAACGATTTTCATTATCGTTTGGTCTTTGGCGCACATTGGACGATATACGGTTATCGTTCAATGTTGCTCAATTGAACAGTTTTTTATTAAAGCTAATCATTCTGTCTAAAAGCACCTTACGGGCCCTTTACACAGGATGAGCAGTCGGGCAAATGATGTCCAACACTCGTGCCAGTGATGCTCGCTCCTGTACTGTTAAAAAGGAGCGAGTATCTCTGGCATCCCTCACAGCGCTGCCAGAATGGAAACTGAACAGTTCTCATTCAGTCGCTGCATGTGATTACATGGGACGACTATCGTTCAGATTCCCGCAGGAGCCTGAACGATTCTGAACAATAATCACCCCATGTGAAAGGGCCGCTAGTCTGAGAGAGAAATGAGTTAAATCAGATATTGGGCCATTATATAAATCGTTCAGACCTCCCTCTATGCAGAAAACAAGAAGAACAGGATCCGGCATCCATAAAATCACGGCTTTATTGAGACCTATTAAAATCCCCACAGGAGGGCCGTACAACAGGAAGGACATTATGCTATGACTAAGAGCTGCTGTGCCAGCTTAAAACGCGTCAGGTTGTCGCGCCAATCTATGTCCTTCCTGTTGGGATTTTAATATCTCTCAATAAAGTGATGATTTTATGGATGATGGATCATTTTTCTTGCTGTCTTCTGCGATTGATTCCAGTAAGTCCGTGTGTCCTGCTGGTGGGCTGCTTCATTTCCTCTCAACCGGCCGCAATATACGCCTAAAAGTGGGAATTTTCCATGTTTTTTAATTGCTTGTGTTGCAATAACTTAATACGAGGTGATACATTTCCCCCTCAGTATACAGGGAAGACCTTTACGATGAAAGGAAGATACACTTGTTCATTAAGTTATGTATGATGTGCCCATGAGGGCTTATTTATGTGTACGAATCCACTATGGAGGTTCGTTCTCGTAGGGTGAATCACAAGAGATGAAACTAGCGGATTTGCCGGTACCAAAACACTTTGTGGAAAAAAGCCATTCGGTAAACAAAGTTCAATTTTGTGTGATTGATCATGCTTTTAATTCATAACCAATGTCAAAATCTCTGCTTATGGTCAATAAGTGAGAAACTTGTTCCTTTCCTGAAAAATCTGTTTCTCCACTTAGAAATTGTCTTACTCACTTACAGCAGAGCCATTTTGAAGTTTCCTGTACAGTGATTGGGCAGAGAAAAACCAGGAATCAGCTCTCTGTGCCCCTTTTATTCCTAGGACCAATGGAGATAGCTCCGTATATTATACAGTGGCCCATGCTGGTATTGCATTCTCATTCCTATTGAAGTGAATTGGACTCAACTTGCAGTACCAACTTGGGCCACTGTACAAAAAAAGCTAGAAGTGAGAAATCCCCTTTAGGCTCCGACCACCACAATGAGAAAGTGATGATGCAGTCACTTTTAACTATGCGAAAACCTCTTAAAGAATTCTTCGTACGGTTTCTTTCTATCTAGTTGTGTACATGTCTGTTTTGTGCCCACATATTGCCCAACAGCTATTTTCTCATAAAGTCCTCGTTAGTGCTTTCTCATTCTGTATCCTCACCCTTTCTTTCTCCGTATTTCATCATGATACATCTCATCATTTGTCATCTGCTTCACTCTCATGACTCGCTGGCACTCACACAAAGGTGGCATTCTCTGTGGAGGGCAATGGGCACATGACCCATACAAAGCCAGAGGGGCATTGGAAACAATAAAGGTACAGAATCACGAGAGTGTGACGCACGGTCAGAATTCTACTAATGAAGAAAACTGGAGCAGACGGGCATGAGCACAGGAAGAAGAGGGGAAATCTAAATGCCAACCCACAACTAAATCACTCCAGCAAACAATACCAGCCATCGCTACTTGTGGGTCTGGCACAGGTCTTTGTAATAAAATGCATGGTATAACGGAAGGGAATTCATCTTGAGAACAACTTAAAGTCGTATTCTCAGTGAGAAGTTGACGGGTATCTCTAGAAAATTCCATAACATTCTGATTGCTGGGAAGATCCGACCTCCACAACACCCACCAATCCCCAAAATGAAGGGACAGAGGTCCTTTTGGCAGTTCTGCACAGGAGCCACCCGTTATATGGGGAACTACAGTACAGCTCCATTAGGGTTAATGGGACTCTATAGTTGGGAACGCCAGAGTACAGGGAAAACCTGCTGACACATTGCAGCCTTTTTATCCTCAGGTTCATTGGGGTTACTGGGTGAGAGATCCCAATTGATGATGAAGTAATGGCATAAACCAAGTGATATGTTGTGACTTCCTAATTGCCAACATAGTTCGTGACATTTCAGTACTACCCCCTTTGGGAAATTTGCAGCCACATTTGTGGTTGTTTCCCAGAACTGTTGGCAACTATAGATTAGGGATTAAATGTCATCTTACCAACCACATACGTTTTTTTAAATGGCTCAGTGCATCTAAAATGTAAACATGAAGCAACTTTTCAATAGGTACTGATTACAAACGTCCTACAGTTGTATGTTTGCACTCCTATGCATGTGTTTCCATGGTAACAGACTACAATTCCTGTGTAGTCTGATCCTGCAGCCATTTTACCTTTCATCTGTTCTCTACATTTTCTCTTCAATAGGTGAGCAGAAGTAGAGGTAAGATGGCAGAGTATGGCTGGACTGCATAGAAACTGTAGGCACAAATCAATTGGACATTTTTATTCTATACCATATCCAATGTTGCTTTATTTTTCACAAAAATGGATGTAAACATGGACTTTACCTTTTGTAGAGGTGAGCCAGTGTTGCATGACCTACCCTATTATAGAGGCCTCAGTCCCATATAGGTTCGATACCTGGCTGATAAGTCACCGGCTCGTTACTTCTTTATTTACCAGCCATGTTAACGTATGGTACAAAAATTGTCAGTTATGAGAACCTGCTTCTGCGGTCCTGGACGTCCTGTACAGAGTGCAGATGCTGGGGAGGGAGGTCAGGGGTCACAGTCTCTGATTACAGCAACAGAGCCTAGATTGGAGATACGGTGTGAGTTAAATGCATGATTGTGTGAGGTTGTTGCCCTGCCCGGTGGTTCATGGTGGGGAGGGCACTAAGAGGAGACCATATTACCACTGGGGCCACTAAGGGGGTCACAATTACTACTGGGGCCACTAAAGGGTATACTATTACTCCTGGGACCACTAAATGTGGACTATTACTACTAGGGCCACCAGGGGAGATCACTATTATTTTTGGGGCACCTAAGGAGAGTAGTTACTACTGGGGACACTATGGGGGGGGTCACTATTACTATTGGGGTTGTCATTGTTGGACTAATAAATCCTTAACCCTCTTATGTCTGACTCCAAATTGGTAATATATTAAGGTTTAGCGAGCACGCAGAGAGAAACAAAGGCAGACACCAGTCTCTTGTGGTATCAGATGATTCTCTAAAATATTCATAGTAACAAGTTGCTTATATACACAAAGTGACATGACAAAGATATACACCCATTAGAAGCCATAGGTATCCAGGATACATTCTTACTTCTAATGATTAACATATGTTTACGCCTTAAGCTGTATGTTGCTACACAAACGTGATTTCTTAGAAATGGGTCTGAAACAGAAAACAAAACTTGAAGCCTAAAACTTAATGTTTTAACAACTTAAACATTAGAAAGTGGGGGCGTAGAGTAGCTCCTTATCAAGGGGCAAAGGTGGAAACTGCTCCAAGCAAAAGAACATAGCAAATACAAGTATACTAACTATTTAGACTATTTAGCTGCTGCTTATACTAGCAAGGCGCTATATATATATATATATATATATATATATATATATATATATATATATATATATATATATATATATATATAATATCCCAGTCTACAGGACTTAATGTATGTGTCCCCTTATCCCTCACAGGGTCACTGAGGGGCTCGGCTCAATTACTCATTAGAGTCAGTAGAATAACGGAATAAAAAACATACAATGTGATAAGGCTTGTCCCTAACCACACACTGCTATTGCGCCCCCTTTTACTTTGGCTGGTATTTTTTGTGTCAAAGCTGCCAACCCTAGTGCTGTATTGTATCAGTTCTATTTAGCCTGTTTGCAGTGGAGAGATGGCTGCACATGAGTGACTATTCTGCATAATAGTCTATGGCCTCCTGCAGACAGGCAGAAATTCCGCGGCGGGATTGCCTGCAGAATTTCCGCCCATGCCTGCTGCCATAGGATTGCATTAGATAATGCAATCCTATGCACACAGCCACGATTTGTCTGTGTGAAAATACGCGCGGAAAACAAATTGCGGCAAGACCTATTTCTGTGCGAGCCTCATAGAGTGACACTCCGGCTCCGCTCTGCGCATGCGTCGGCTGGGAGGCATCCAGCACATAGCAGAGCGGGGAAACGCCGGGAGACGCAGTGGCCCCTGCAGGGGCGTGGGTTGAATTCTCGCAGCGGGATCCGACCCGGCCGTCTGCAGGAGGCCTATGGCAGATACAGAAAACGCTGGCTCTTCAGATTTTTTTATCTATCTCATATTCACTATAATGGAGGGTATATTATATGGTAACATCTTTGCAGCATCTTTACATTTCCAGCTATGAAATATTGCATAGAGCACTGTAAGTATAGTATATAGATGGCGTTGCATGCCGCTATTCATTGGGGCACTAGGGCACTGCTGTTCTGGGTTTATTTCTCTACTGGTATTCTGTCACTGTCTCGCTGTAATACTTCAGGTTGCCTATTAACCACTTGACTTCCTGTCGGGGTGACCACAGTTTGAGTACAAGTAGGTACATGTGATGTCAGGATGTTCTACCTGCTGCGCCGTACACTGTGATACCTGCTATTGGTTTCTCATACTCAACAACAGGAAGCAGAAGACTCCACAAAAAAGGTAAATGTGAATCTTAAATGTTGTGACCTATGTCAGAGGATAGCATCAGTAGGGGCAGAGGAAGGTAGCAAGGGGCTCCTGTGCAAAAACCATGTATGGGTCCCCTAATAACTCCCCTTGTGTTTCTAACAATCCACTAGTACCTGTGAGCCATACACTAGGAGGCCATTAGATGCATCCAAGACTAAGCTCCCAACCGCCCTGGATCCAGCGGGACAGTCCCGGTTTTCATACACTGCCCTGACTGGTTGTCATGCCTCCATATGAGTCAATACACAAGACCCTATGTGAGCACGTTCTGCTCGGCGCAGGCATGTATCTTCCTGGTGTGGCCTCCTCCATTAGTCCTTAGTTGGGGCAGTGACTGCTACATGCTGCATTCGGACAGGTCATAAGATGAGAAGTCCTTACTAGGTAAGGCGGCACCAGTGGGGGCATCCTTGCTGTGTGGTGGGTTGTGGGGAGCACCCTTACTATATAGGGGCATACTGAAGGTACCTTTACTGCGCATGCATGGTGCGGTGATGACAGATGGAGGCAGCTATATTTTATCAAAAATACATTTTACTTAACCAAAATATTATTCCTATTATTTCACTCCGTAGGAGGCTTTGTGTACTCAAACGTTACAGCAGAACATCACATCATAGAATATTACGTATCATCTTCCTAAAGTAGCTACAACCGAAAATCCACTGGAATTCAGACTATTATTGGGCAATAACATGCCAGTACAGACATCACCTCCAGGGGGCAGCAGCAAGGCACATGGCTCACCGGACCTCTCCCAACTACACTTCACTCGAATGCAGCACAAATGACAAACTGCGCCTCCACATTCGTGAAACCAACCTCTAACTGTCCGTAGGAGCCGCATCCTAAACACAGCGAACACCCAACGTGATTGACAACATGTACACCTAGGTCGTCACATTTGGTCTTAGATCTCAACTGCTGCCCCATATCAGAAAATTATGCCATTACAAATGTAATAAACATTACATCATACATATATAACATTACACTATCCTAACACCCAGCTACGCAAGGCCTTGCATTAAACTATTTGGTACCATAGCTAAGGTTATACGCTACCCCTGGCTAGGGATTTAACATATAGCTGCCTACAAATATCTGAAGGGCTGTCACAGTGCGGAGGGATCAGCCCTATTCTCATTTGTACAAGGAAAGACTAGAAGCAATGGGATGAAACTGAAAAGGAGGAGACACAAATTAGATATTAGAAAAAACATTTTGACGGTGAGGGTGATCAGTGAATGGAAGAGGTTACCATGGGAGGTGGTGAGTTCTCCTTCAATGGAAGTGTTCAAACAGAGGCTGGACAAATATCTGTCTGGGATGATTTAGTGAATCCTGCATTGAGCAGGGGTTGGACCCGATGACCTTGGAGGTCCCTTCCAACTCTACCATTCTATGATAAGACAGTCGTGGGAAATTAAGGGCATTGATGACAGTGCTACATCTATTTTGCCGAATATCAGCCTCTCAATGGACCTTGGTCTTCATTACCACACTGACGGTCTGGTCACACTTCAACACCGCCGCTGCGGTGTTGGCAACGATGGGGAGGGAGTCTCTCTCTCCTCCCACGGGCTGCTGCACAGTCTTTTGCTGCTGGCTTGGAGCCCGCCTGGCCACTTCCTAACATTGGAAAATAGCCTCCCCTACTTTAGGAGCGTCTATGCTGACTGCTGGGCTCTGGCGCAGTACACAGCGTTTTATGTGAGATGCCTACTGTCCATAGCATATTTGGGACCTTTTGGCAGGGCAATGTTAGCCCTATACACTACTCCCTATTGATGCGGCTGTTACCAAGTAGTGATGCTATTCAGGTTACTGCTGATGTCATTGGAACGTGGAGCGTCCTTTCCGGTGCTCACTGTATTCCTCTATCCCTCTCTCTTCTTGCCCATTCATATCAAAGGTGTGGCTTCATCCCAGGGGCCAGAGCAGCCGCTACAGCACCAATTGTAGCTGTGGTGGAGAGTGATTGGGCAGACGTGCTCCTGCACCTCCTTATATAAGGTCCATCCTTACTGCATGTGGAGGGGCATTACTGCGGGCACTCTCATGCACATTGGGGCACTACTACTGTGTGCCACAAAAAGAAGGCACTAGGAAAGTGTGTAGGGGCACAGAAGGGACTGGACAAGTTTAGAGGCTAGTCTTTTCAGCCAAAAATATACGTGCACCACACAGGTCACTCCTTCCATTCTTTGAAAGTTGGAGGTGTAGTCTACAGTGGTACTGGGCCCCTACCTACTGAGACTCTGTGCATATGTACAGATTGGACATACGGAGAAGTATGTTCACCCCTTGTGAGGGGTCTGAGTTTTCATATTCTCTGCCTGTCAATAGAACAAAGCTCTGTTCGGTTCTGTAATAAGACTTATCTATTCGGCCAGGGGTTTCCCCTTTTCTCCTCCCCGAACGGAGCAGAGAAGCAAAACCCCCGATGTAGATGTGAAAGCAGCCTGAGGTCTTGATTGTGTCCTATTAAACAGGATGCAGAAACTCTTCTAGCAAACATAACCTGTGAAATCAAGTCTTGTGGCGTGTTGTAGGTTTAGATTATGTTACCTGAAGTTGGAACATAACAGGATACATGATAACTCCAGCACAGTCACTCTCCGACAGTATTTACATTGTCCTCTTACTGGTAGAGTCATGTCTACTGCAGTGCAGTCCGAGGACTTGCGCCACACTTTGGTATGAGAACTGAGGTCTCCACCACTATAGAGTTTCATACTGTTCTGCTGTCTTTGTTCTCATTTTTTAAGCTATCCCATTACTCTATGCTCTCTTTTTCTGTTATTTTACCACATATTACATTGTTTCCCAAACCAGTGTTCCTTGGAAGACCGCCACCGCCAAAGCTATCACTTTCGAGTAAAACTAACGAGGGCATAGGCCTATGTGAAGGTGCCTTGAGGGAAAGTATTTCTCAGGAGTAAGACATTCAGACTACCCAAATAAATTGTCAAAAATCATTTTCCGTAATGTACAATGGCATCATCTAAACATGTTTGTGTCAATGCAGACAGGAAGGAAGCCAACTCCAATGATACCTGAAGGAGCCGGGTAACGAGTGCTGAGCAACGTTGACTTGGCCTTCACACAAGCAGATTCAGAATATGAAAGTTTTGTAATAAAGTCTTAATATTTTTCTTTCTGAGATGGCAGACTTTTCCTTTTTCTGCAATTCACCATCTTTTTGCATATATCCAATAGTAAGGGACCGCGCTCCAACTCAATCGGTGCATACGAAAATAATAAGAAACAAAAACAGGACTTACCCGGTGTCTGTGGGGTTGGCCCAGGCTCGGGCCCCCCACTAAACACCCCCACGTCCTGGTTAGCGTATAGCCAAATCCACTCCAGTGGAAATCCACGGGTTTGTACCTTAATCCCTAAATGGAAGGGAGAGCGACCCGAGACTGATCGTACCCCAAGCAAGGGCGACAATAATAACACAAAATGTAGAAAACAGGAAAAAATAGCTCGGCGCTGCAACGGAACAAATACTCCAGGTGAAGACCAAAGATCAATTGGTGATCTTTAATAGGAATATACGACGCGTTTCGTCGCGTTACCGCAACTTTTTCAAGTACCAAAGTATCAGGTACTTGAAAAAGTTGCGGTAACGCGGCGAAACGCGTTGTATATTCCTATTAAAGATCACCAATTGATCTTTGGTCTTCACCTGGAGTATTTGTTCAGTTGCAGCGCCGAGCTATTTTTTTCTGTTTTCCACATCTTTTTGCATATAACTTCTTATCACTATCTTTATGCTCTAGATTTCACCACACAGAAAAAAATTGTCTCTTTTCTAAACCAAGTTTATTAGAAGACTAAGTTTAAAACAAATTATATTCTGCCCAGTAAGCAATTACGATGTTACGTTCTCGGTCACTAGGTGCCTATATTGTTGTACAACCCAGCACAGAGTGGGTTATTGGGGTGCACATGTATAGTGATTACAGTATAGGCGTACAACAAGGTATAGAAGTCATTACCTTAAAGCACACGCGTCAATCACAAGACCTGTGGGCTGAATCCTGCCCGCCACCTCATGTTATGTGGTCCGCTGGCAGTGCAGCAACCTAACAGGCATTGCACTCACCCAGCGTGCAGCTCCAGTCCCGCAGCAGCAGTGCATTCTGTGACTGCTGACCTCTCCCTCCCGGCGTCTGTGTGCGCCATCCTTTACACAGCTCAGACCGTAAGGGCAGAGATCAGCAGTCACAGATTCTGCAATGCCGCCACCGCTGAACCGGAGCTGCAGGCTATGTGAGTAGAATGCCTATAGGGATGCTTCACGACCAGAGGTCAATAGATGAGTCGCTATTACTACTGAGACTACTATGTGGGCCATTAATACTACTGGGGCCAATATAGGGAACAGTATTACTACTGGGGCCACTATGGTCGTTAGTATTACTACTGGGACTACTGTGGGGGCCATTAATACTACTGAGGCAAATATAGCGAACACTATTACTACGGGGACCACTACAGGGGACACTTATTACTGGGGTCACTTTAACTATACAGTCTTAAAATTGCAATCGTCCTTTTTTAAGGCAACCATAAGGCTGATGTGGCCCTCGGTGAAAATGAGTTTGACACCCTTGTCTTAATCCTTTCCAATCCAATTTGTATCCTGGTTTTCCTAGGGGGCTTACTCTTTTTCTGCTGCTATACAACGGCGCTATCTGCTGGCTAAAGCCAGTACTGCATGAGGTGACACGTTGGATAGGCTCCGACAGCAGAGAGGCTGGCAATATACAGTAAGAGAACCCCGACGGACGTCTTCCAACATCGGAGCTGTACAGCCTTAAATCCTAATGTCTTCAGACGTCAGACAGTGGATTGGAAAGGGTTAAAGGAACACTAAACCTATCCTCGACAGGTTATAAAAGTGTATCTTATAAAAAACAGCTCTTAATATTTTGATACATGTATGTAAAGATTTCTGGAAAAACTGGGAAAAAAGTAGTGAACATGGGGGGCTGACGTTTTACCGGACTTCCTGCTCATATGCCCATTGAAGAACAGGGTGATCAACAGAGGATCTATGTGATGTCCAAAGGCTCAGTTGGCAGAATATAGTTAGACATACAGAGCAGGACCATACACAAAAATAAAGCGAGGCCTTCACATGTTCATCAGTGCTGTGTACACCACACGTTGCTGTGAAAGACTCCGAGCCATGGCAAGTGGTGAGAGTTCTCGAAGTGCCTTCATACTTGAGTCCATCGAGCAGTAGAGAGGTCTAAGCACAGTGGTTTATGGCGAACAATGTTCTGCATTCAGATTGGATTGTCAGTCATGGGAGAATAGTCTGCAAATCCTTAACCGATGGTATTAAGCAAGGCTTCCATCTTTTTTACGTCCTTGTCTCTCTGCGGTATCCCATGTTTTGAGAAGTTGGAGGGTCAACCATGCCCGTCGTAGAGTTCAGTTGCCGTCATTTGCTGCTGTTGGTGCCTCTCCACCTCCGCTCAGCTGACTGATAATGATAGCGATGATAATAATTAGAAGCAAAGCAACTATTACTCCACTAATAATGTACCAGCGCCATTTCTCCCAGCGTGTTTTACGTTCCACTGTTTGGGCGGTCTTTTTGAAGTCCATGGCCTGTAGGTAGAAACGTGCAGTTAATGATTTAACATAGTTACATAGTGTGTAAGGCTGATAAAAGACTTATGTCCATCCAGTTCAGCTTGTTATCTTGCAATGTTGATCCAAAGGAAGGCAAAAAAAACCCATGAGGTAGAGGCCAATTTTCCTTACTTTAAGGGGAAAAACTCCTTCCCGACTCTAATATGACAATCAGAATAATGCCACTGACCCTTCTGAAGTAATCAGTGATATAACATGTAATATTGTTACACTCAAGAAAGCTGTCCAGGCCCCTCTTGAACTGTATTAGTGAGTTCGCCATCACCACATCCTCAGGCAGAGAGCTCCACTGTCTCACTGCTCTTACAGTAAAGAACCCCCTTCTATGTCAGTGTAAAAGCCTTCTTTCCTCTAGACATAGAGGGCGCCCCCTTGTTACAGTCACAGTAGTGGGTATTAAGAGATGATGGGAGAAATCTCTGTATTGTCCCCTGATATATTTATACATAGTTATTAAGTCGCCCCTCAACCATCTTTTTGGTAAACTAAATAACTCCAATTTTGATAACCTCTCTGGGTATTGTAGTCCGCCCATTCCATTAATTCCTTTGGTTGCCCGCCTTTGTACCTGTTCAAGCTCTGATATGTCCTTCTTAACCCTTTCCAATCCACTGTCTGATGTCTTCAGACATTCTGATTGAAGGCTGTAGAGCTCGGAAGATGTCCAGTTGGGTATTCTTACTGTATATAACCGATCGCTCTGTTGTCGAGGGCCTCTCCAGCATGTCCCATACCACAGTACTGGATGTAGCCAGCACATGACGCCTTTGTATAACGGAAGAAAGAGAAAACCCCTAGGAAACCCTGAATCCAAAAGTGGATTGCAACGGGTTAAGTACCAGTGCCTAAAACTGTCCACAATATTCCATGTGTGGTCTGACCAGTGATCCTTTTCCATGTCAGTGTTTCCCAGTGGTTTCCCATTTAGTGTGTAATGGTGACATGTATTTGCTCCGCCCATGTGCAGAACCTTACATTTATCAGTGTTAGACCTCATTTGCTACTTTTCTGTCTAAACCTCAAGCTTATCCAGATCAATTAGCAATCGTATTCTTTCCTCTCTTGCGTTAACTACTTTACATAGTTTTGTATCCTCTGCAGATATTGATATTTTATGATACAATCCCTCTATGAGGTTGTTAATATATTAAAAAAGGATAGGGCACAATACTGTCCCCTGTAGTACCCCACTAGTAATGGTGACCCAGTGTGTTATGCATATGAGAGCACATGTTAATTAGCAGACATTAACTCTGAGTTCAAAGATTGCAATATAAGTGCAACTGTAGTGCAACAAGTATTATTGGACTATAAATGAACATGTATGATGACTGATAGCTCAACTAATTGCCACCACTAGGGACATCTCCCATTGTCTCTTAGCCAGACTCATTTGAAGCCTGCACATACTTTCCAAGTGGCCAAATGGAAGTCAATGGAGGATCTCTTCGTTGAGTTAACTTGGTAAGTAAAACTTTGGGGGTCAACCTTTAAGACAACTGTAGGTTGCTGTTTCTCTTTTGCCGAAAACTGTAGCTCCGTTGACTAACACGTGTATAGACAACTTAAGGCAATTTTAAAGCTAAGCACATACCATTTCCTTCAGTTCGTCTGCACGAACATCTAGCTCTTCAAGCTTTCCTTCCCTCTCAAATATTTTGTTCACATTGTCTTTCATTAATATCTTCACTTCTTCAGCTTCTTGCTGACATTTTTCCAGCTTCTGAGAAGCCTAGAATTGAAGGAGAAAAACACATATATGAAGAATAGAAGCTGGCATGTGTTTGGTAAGTTTATGAAAACTTGCAAACCGCTATATTGATCACCATTTGGCCGCCTGCAGACGGCCGGGTCGGATTCCCTGCGAGAGATCTCGCAGCAGTACCCAACCCTTCTTTCATTTTTTGCCATCGTTCAGTTTGACTTCGTTCTGTTCGCTTTTTTAGTTTTTCGGCGCAGAAAAAAGTGCAGTTTGCAGCGTTATTTTTACAATCCAATAAAAAAACCAGACAGAGAACAGAAAGCGCCTTTCTTTTTTTTTGCATTAAACTTAATGACAGCATCAAACTGAGGGGCTTTTATCTGCCATCAGTGTTGAATGGATGCTTTTTATCAGTACACTGCAAAGCAAAACAATAAGTGACCTCAGAGGGAGGGGGTAGGGGAGAGGGACGAGTAAGAGAAGAGAAGGGAAGCCCTGGAAAGAGGAGCTGGAGGGAGAAGCCCAGCCACCACCCACCAGCCAGGAGTGTGTAAAGTGTGCATTGTGATGGCTTGGAGGAAGAGCTCTGGCAGACCTCCCAGAAAGAAACTTGTGGAGTGTGCAATAACCTGCATATCACATAATTAGGTAATTAGGTAATCCCAAAAAAGGTATTTGCATGCATGCATCAGTTCTACTTCAGTTTGTAATCAGTCCACAGTCAGTTAAAAACTGATCCGTTTTAGGCTGCCTGTCTACAGGCATTAGTTCATTGCATTACCTGCAGCAATAATCCGGCCGTGGGTAACACATCCAACGCTTTCCATAGAATTGCTATGGAAGCGCAGCCCCGTTGTCCACGAACGGAGAATCATTGCGATTCTCTGCTTGCAGGATTCAAATCGCGGCATGATAGGCTGTCAGATAGGCTCACCGCAGAGCACTGACAGCTCTCATCCCCCGCTGCGGAATATCGCTAGCGATATTCCACAACGGCCGTAGACAGAGGGTCTTAATAGGACTCCAAACGCAGGTGTGAAACCATCCTTACTAGTCTACAAAAGTTATCCTCTGTGCTGCCCCACCATATCTCTTAGAATCTTGGCCTACTAAACCACCAGGCTCTTTGTTCAGGTAAGCACCTATATTTTTCTTTCTCATTGCCTATGTTAACTCTCCAGGACTTCTCTCATGCTGCACCAGCCCTATGAAACTTGTACCCTCATACCATTAGACTTGCTCCTAACATTAAGTGTACCTTCAAAAGCCATTTTCTTAAGATATTTGTCATGTAGTTTTTCTTACAGCTGCGTCCACAGCTTACTGCCCACACACAGCCTGGCCTGGTCCGATACGTCTTCACACAACAATCCCTAAACTGTTCCCACTTTGCCTCACTGTGCACTTTGTATGTGTGTTTGTACATACACTAGCTGGCTGATTGCAGCTTAGTAGCTGGTTTTCGGGGCAAAGACTGCCTACCTGTGACAGGTAGACTGTGTTCACATCTGTGCCGGAGCCTCCGATGCAGATTTGGTGTAAAATTGCAGATAAAATCGTGCAAAAGACTAAAGCAAATATGCAAAAATCTACTTCAATAAATTGAACAATCTGTTAATGAGCTGTTCACCTGCATCTGCAATAGATGTTCTCCTCAAAATGTAATTAGTGCCTGCTGTGTTGGGACCCTCTGCACCGCTGAGATACCAAATGGATAGAAGACACAGAGGATACACTGGCGCAGACCATGGACAGGTAAGTAGATCTGATTTATTAGGCTGGAGACAGGAGTAAACGCACTTCAGGACCACACTAGCCCGTTCGTCTTGAACTACCTTACAAAGTGGCCGTACGGTCACAAAAAATGTTGATTCCCGTCTTCAGCCTTATATAGATTTTTACTTCTACTTACCTATCCATGGTGTATGCCAGCTTTTTTTGCCTTCTCTATCCGGTAGACACAATAGCACAGCATGCTCCGCTATTTTTTCCAGGAATATTCCAGGCGACACGCCAGAAACCAAATGTAACCCATTATAGTCAATGAGATCCATTCAACGCCATTCGGGTCCAGTATGTGTCATGTCTGGCACTTTCAGGTTTTTTTTGTGGTTCAGCACTGGGGACGGAGCCAAACAATGGAAAGAGTTAGCGCTGGTGTGAACCCAGCCTGACATTACAGCTATTGTGGATGTTTCGGAATATATTGTGAATCCTCATCACTATTTTATATACTGAAAAACCTTAGCCAAAGAAAGGGTTCATAGACTTCACAAGACTACTACAAGGGGTCCATTGCTCAAAAAAGGTTAAGCACTACCGCCAAACATGGGAACCCTATCAGAACCAAACATGGGAGCCCCATCAGCAATCCTGACTGGTCATGGACTCAATCTGTCCATAAAGTCATGCACTGACAGTGAGCGCTGGAAACGCCAACTTGACAGTTGTAAAGCTGGAAGCTAGATCTAAGAAGAGTCCGTACAAGTGACTGTGGAAAAAAGAGTGGGTCAGGAGGGGTCTTGTGTCTGGCATAGTCTTTTCCCAAGGAGAGCACCCAAAAGGGGTGTGGGTACACCTAGAGGTGTCAGGACCGGCAGCTCTCGGGGTCTCTGTGTCCGCACCACTGGTCCTATCACCCAAGCTGATCAGGTGCGGCACAGGGGAGCTCCGGTCTTGGTGACCTCCCCTGGCCGTCGGGGTCCCGGACACTGGCTCCGGGCGCATGCTCCTGTGCTCAGGGGGCGGCGCCTGGGTAATCGAGTTGCTGGGGATGCAGCGGATGCCGTCCTCGTTACCATGACATCCTGACTAGCATGATCTGCACTTGCTGCTGGATGTCTGGATCTCCGCACTCGCTGCCTTATGTCTGGGTCTGGCTGCTGGCAGGGCCCCGCCCTAATCAGCTGCTGGTGCGGGAGTTCTGACAGCATTTAAACGTGCCTGTTTCCTCCCAGCATTGCCAGTGTATGTTTGTCCCCAGGCTACACCCACATATTTGGATTGCGCGCCCGGCTTTTGACCCTCGGACTTCGGACCCGACTTTGCTTTGCCTGACCCCTCTGTACCTCGTACCCTCCAGTTGCCGACTCGGACTGTCTGACTCTCCTCTGTGTTTGTTTGTTTGCAGTGTTTGTCTGTATCGGTCCTGGTGCCCCGCTTCCCTAGTGAGTGTAGGGACCGTCGCCCAGTTGTCGCCCTGGGGCTTAGCCCAGGGGGGCAAGTAGGTAGGGACAGGGGTAATGGGTTGTTTTCGGGGAATCCCGTACCCGGACCCCAGATCGCTGACAAAAGGGAGTGAGGAGACTTATAATCCCATGCAAACTCCTCTGGGTAATTTATGCAAATGAGGCCACTTGCAGATGGCCGGACCGCACCCCTCTTCAAGAATTCTTGCAGCGGGATGCGAGCGGAGCCTCTGCCATGACCACTGTGGCTCACCTGCTCCCGGCGTCTCCCCTCTCTGCTATGTGCCGGCTACTGCCCAGCTGGCGCATGCGCAGAGCGGAGCCGGCACGTCACTAGTGATTTTTCTGTGTGGGCCTCTGCGAGGCTCTCACAGAAATAGGACATGCCGCGATTTTTCTTTACCACGCGTATTTTCACGCAGTCAAATTGCGGCTGTCTGCATAGGATTGCATTATCTAATGCACTCCTATGGCAGCGGGCACGGGCGGAAATTCTGCGGGAAATCCCGTCGCGAAATTGCCGCCCATATGTAGGAGGCCTAAGGAAGTTGGAATTACTACCTCTGGAAAAAAGAAGACCAGCAATAGAGTCAGCGGGGCCATGGCTGACTTTACAACATGACAGGACCGCTTACATGCAGGCTTATAACAATAGATCATTCTTGGGTGCTCTGCTCACTTCCAGTTTTGGGAAGTATGGGACTACTGCTCAATATTACAACTTGTGCAACCAGACACTTAAGCAAATGTCTCTGAAGCAAAACCCACATCTATTTTAAGAGACAAGCAGGTTTCGTCAAGCTGTCATCCTCTGCCTTTGATTGCAGCTGCTTATGAGAAAACATACTTGTCTGTAGTCATACAGCCCTATATCCTGCCAGGTACTGCGTGGGTGTCATACTTCACTGCATCTTCGCAGACTGCTTGTTACATCTGAGCCTGATGCCAAACACCTTGTCCAGATCGGCATAGAAGCACAGATCTACACACAACCTGTACATGCAGAGAACAGTATTTATAACAAAAAAGTTTGGAAAAAGGGAATTTAAGCCCTAAACCACAATAGGAGTTTCCAATGTTAAAAATGCATTGCATGAAAATCGCAAGTTCGTGCGTTGCAGTGCGATAAAAAGTAGGCTCCAGAGGAAAACATGGGGGATAAAAAAAAAAGCAAAACGCAGAAAGATAGGGCATGCTGTGATTTACAATTTTGCAACATCACAGGAGTAAAAACATTGCAGAATTGAAGAAAACCATTGAAAAGCATGGGGGCATAATTCTGCATTTTCACTCACTCTCACATCACGCGATTTTATCGCAAGTGTGAAGGCACCCTAAAAGTGGAGCGCTTGCCCTAATGAGGGCGACCCCAAATTTCCCTAGGATGACAGGGAATTGAGGCAAAAGATGACAAATGCTCAGGGCAGCAAGGTGTTAAACAGCGTCACAGGTGTTAAAGTGACTGTGCAGCAAACAGGTGTTTAAGCAAACTTAGCTGAGCTGGAGACCAAGGACAGGCAAGGAACCACCGATTGAACCAGAACAATTTTAGACAGAAGTCAACAGACCAGACCAGGAATACGAAAAGTATAACTGGCGCCCTCCTAGGGGAGGAGCCATAATAAATTTGCCAAGATTAATACTGATTGGCTGACTGGGCTGAAACACCTCCCAGCCAACCAATCTACCATACACAGACAGAGATGTGCACTTGTCGGTGGCTAGTGCTAGAATGACAGTAAGCACTCACTGACTTGGGAATCATGTGGACCGTGGCTGATGCCATGACTTCATCCTGGTCCTGTTCTTCTGCTGGAGTTGTTGTACCATGAGATTGCTACTGAAAACTATGTATATATGATACAGTGGAGAGACATTTTTGGGCAACCCCTATCTATAGGTCTTATTAAAGGGGCTGTCCAGGATCTTTCCAATAACAGCGCCAGTCGTTTAAGGTTTGTGTCTGGTATTGCAGCTCATTCCATTTCAGTTAGATAGAACATTTGCAATGTCATATTACCAGATATAACACATGGACAATATTGGTATGTTTCCGGAAAGAAAAGTAGATATTTTTCTTAAATCCTTGACAACCCCTTTAAAACATAAAGGGAGATCCATTAATTGAGACTGCCCCTCTGCTAGGCCTTATGTCCACCAGGAAAATCAGGCCCACCGCAGATACTTCATGCAGAATCCCACAGCGGGTCCCTCCTTTCCCACGGACATGAGGCTTAAAAAAAAGAATTACTTACCTGTCCGGACGCTGCGGATCTTCCTTCTTCGGCCCAGCGGATGTGCTCGGCACGCCGTTAGCGTGCCGCGCTTATGCGCTGTGCACTCTGTTTTTTTTTAACTTCTGCTCTTCCGCGCCGGATAGCAGAAATTCAGCTGCGGGTGTGCCGCGGATCCGGACGGCTTCCATAGGCTTTAACAGAGGCCTGCGGGAGCCCCGCACTAAAATGGAGCATGCTGCGGGCGTTTTACCGCACACGCAATCCGTGCCTCAGGGGAAAATGACATCTGCAGGTATTTAATTACCTGCGCGTGTCCAATGCATCCCTATGGGGCGCCGATTAAGCGTGTGGGTGATCCGCTCCGGATTTTAAATGTTATTGTAGCCGTGGACATGAGGCCTTAGTCTGAGTGCCCACAGTCCTATTTTACAGCTGATTGTATGGGGACCTGCACATGAACTAATACTGTCCAAAGAAGACCATCATTTAACTAAAGTTGATTCTGTTTTTGTAGAGAAACAATCTTTCTGTGAACATTTGACTGAAGATTTGAAAAACACACAACTTCGTCACAGTGAGTGTGTCATCGGTTAGCTAGATGGCTGTTAAAATCCATCTGATGAACGCTTGTTTGGGCGGATATTACCCATTTTCATTAACTTTAATCCATTAAATAAATCCAAAAGTCAATCTTCTGTTGTTGTAACCTACTTAATACGGATCCAACATGGATGTCTTCTCAGATCTCTATACCGAGTGTCATTATTTTGAGTCACCGTTGACTTCTGTAAGGGAGACCTACTCACATATGGGCATACAGTGGTGCGCCCTGTGTTTTTGTTTTTTTCAAGTCCTCAGACTTTCTCTGCATGTGCCCGTACAGAAAATATACATATGAATTAACTATGAAAGTTCTTGGAAATAAAAATAAAATAGTGGTCATGTGAAATAGTCCTAATTAGCATAAACTGAACTACTTGGGAAATTACCATTTCCATTTTCTCACGCTTACCACTTCAACTTCAAGCCTTGCAGCATTCTCCCGCGGTCACAGTTACAAACACCTATACTTCTCCCTAGACTCATTTCAACAGTTCCTGTTTCATTACTTGCCTTATTAGGTCCTCACTTTGCTCTTGGCCCCCTACATGTAGAGGGACTATCTGCCGTAGAGACAGGCCATGCTAATGTTGTGGGGTTAGATGTGTTTTACAGCACCAAACAACCCCCATGTTCTTCTCCGTAGTCTGCTTCCTGCTGTTTTGCAGACCTTACTTGGATTAGATACTGGTATGCAATAGTGGTTGATGCTTGTTGCTAACACCAGTGCCAGCCTTAGGTTACATGTCACCCTGTGCAAAAGTTTTTGGGGTGTACCCCTTTTCCTCATCATAAGAAAAAAAATATGTATTTATTGCACTTATAGGCATCTGCCTGTATTCTGTTTGTGCAGAAAGCAACAAGATAGCAACATACCCACACCAGAAGAGCTCAGTGAATAAATAATGTACCAGAACCAAGCTCCGTACATAGATATAATACAGAACCAAGCTTATAACAAATACAGAACGAAGACACAGCTGCATGGAGGAAGATAGACATAAGAGGGTGATCACCCGATATTAGTGTATGTTCACGCCACCGGAAGCTAGGGGTTTGACAGGAGGAACGCCCCTCTCACACCCCCAGATCCCGACAGGGTCAAGAAGCAAAGGTCCTGGAAGGACCTAGGAGCTGGGGACGCCACTTACAGCGTGGGGGAAAAACGAAGCGGGATACATGCTGCTGGAGGACTGACACCCGGGGATATCAGTGACAGTGCTCCCGCCTGCTTTGGCCGACACAGGAGCCTACAGTGCGGGACTTCTGCGGGGGCACCAGTGCCAGCACTCCCGCCTGCTTGCCCCTTAGGGGGAGTGCAAGGGAGAGGCAACTTTACCGGTGGTGCTGGAGTGACACTCGGTGACAAGACCGCCGATGCGACTTACAGCGCTCCCGGTCACGGGGGAGCAACGGTGCGATACCACAGTGCCGGGCGAGCAACAGCATCGAGGATGGCACTCAATGCGCTCCCGCCTGCTTTGGCCGCAGGGGGGGGGGAAATCCTATCAGCTCTCACGCATTGGAAAATAGCCGTGCAGCTATTTGTGTAACGGAGGAAGGGTTAGGGTGAGGGATAAGTGTAACAGCCTTTTATTAAGGCTGTAAGGCTAACTGTGACACTTACCTCTCACCCTAAACCCTCCATCCCTGACAGAAATCATAAAACAGTGCTGGGTGCATCAGAGGTGAAGAGCTTCCTGGATGTTAGCTGCTGCATGAGCTTACTGGGCTGCAAGGACCTGCAGCCCATCCAGCTCTGCAGCCAATCAGGTACAGGGGGCGTCACCACTCTGTCAATCTTGACTCCACCAGGACTTGGTTTTCAAAACTTCTACTTACTCTCCCCATCCATGGTGCCCCAGATAGAAATGGTATCCCCTTTATATGCTCCCTGTACTCCTCACACAGTGTCACTTTTAGTGCCCCCACAAAGTAATGTGCCTCTTTTTATGCCGCCACCCAGTAATAATGCCCCCCATAACCTCCATTCAATAAAAAAAGCCTCTTACAGCCTCCATTTAGTAATAGTGCACCTTGTGATGACCCCCTTTTATTAAAAATGCCTCTTAGTAATAAGAATTGTCTCCTCATAGCCTCAGTTTACTACTAATAAAGTCTCCATGGCCCCTTTATAGCAATAATAACCCCCCATGTGGTCCCAATGCCTCTTTATAGTAATTATGCCACCATGGCCCATTTGTAGGAATAATAATGCCCCTGATGGCTCCAATGCCACCTTTAGAGTAATAATGCCACCATGGTGCCTTTATAAGCACATTAAAATAAAAACACGCATATACTCATATTTCACCCGGCCTCAGCACTTTGTGCGCACTGTCCCACAGTAACTTCAGAGTTCAGCAACCACATGATCACTACGGCCGGTCACCGACCGCAGCATTGCTAGGCAACACAGAGAGAAGACTGTCGCAGTGGTCGCTGATTGCTACACACGACGGTCAGTGAACAGAGTTGTGCAGACAGGGCACAGGAGCAGTGAAAGCTGAATATATGAGTTTCTTTGTTTTTTTTTAATTGCAAGCTCTACCCTTGCACCCCCTGTTACATTGTGCCCCGGGCAGTTGCACCCGCCACCCGGTGGTAGAAACAGCCATGGTGGTGATCTTGAAGCTGAGAGGGCTCCTATTTCTATAACTTCAACTGTCTCCTGTAGTGGGATGATCATATATGTATGTTGGAAAAAAGCATCGGGAACTGTTCCTGAACCTTCACTGATGTGAAGAGGGTACCCCAAAAAAACAGGAATTTTCTGGTAGGAGGGGCATACCGCCTCAGAATGGTTTCATAGACATTCACCTACCAACAGAAGCCTGAACTAGTAATGCCTCAGCCACCACAAGAAGATTCCTGTATCTTTTGGATACCCCCTCATATGCTTGATGAAAAGCAGAAACTTTTTCCTTTATAACCAAACATAAATAACACAGATATATTGAAGGGTATTTCCAGACTTTTTTTTTTTATAGATGACCTACCCATGAGATAGGTCATCAATAGAGAGCAGTCAAGGGTCCAACACATGTCAACCCCACTAGTCAGCTGTTTCCTGAAGCCACTGCATGCCAGAACTAGCTCCATACATTGTGTACTGGAGCAAAATATCATCACAGACTCTCTCCCATTTATTGAGTTCTGGCATACAATGGCTCCAGGAGGTATAATAAAAAAAGGTTTGGTACCATGTTTGCCAGTAGAGCAAATGTGATTGATCCCAGTAAGAGAAACCAAGTAATCTTGTAGATATGATAGCTTTTAATGGCTAACAAAAATACATGATGTTAATACGAGCTTTCAGACTTTTACTCTCAGTCCTTCATCAAGGCATAATGAAATGGATCCGAAGAAGCATGCATATTTATACATATATACTTATGACAAGGCACAGACATAGATGTGAATAGTTAAGGTTAAATTAATCACATTCATGTCTGTGCCTTGTCATAAGTATGTGTGTATAAATATGCATGCCTCTTCAGATCCATTTCATTATGCCTTGATGAAGGACCGAGAGTAAAAGTCCGAAAGCTCGCTGTAACATCATGTATTTTTGTTAGCCATTAAAAGGTATCATATCTACAAGATTACTTGGTTTTTCTTATTGGGAACAATCACATATGGCTCCAGAAAACTCGCTTGGCGGCAGTATCGGGTGTCACACCCCCACCATTTACTGATGCAATTTTTTTTCCAATTCTTAGAGAATATTACAGAAAAGCTTTTCTGTCAGTCTCCTGACCCCCATACCAAGCAGAAGATGTCAGTCAACATGTGGAATGTCATTTTGTGCACCCTGTACCTGCTGCCCAAAGCAAAAAATACCCCCCAAAGTGATGTAGAGTGTGCAGTAACAATGCCATACATAGTGATACACTATTTTATTGCCCTATGGATCTCACAAATCCAGATCTCTGCAATTCACTAGGGGTCTTACTGTTACATTAGGGCCACATTTAAGGTGGGTAGTGTTTGGGTGGGGTTGATTTAATTTGGTGGGTCCAACTGTAGAATTGCAGTGATGCTGTTTTCTCCACAAAGATTGCTTGTTTCCTTTTCCACCTATTAAAAATACTCATTATATCCCCAGATGAATGTTTCTTTGCCTATGCCAAAATAGCACTATTCCTGGAAATTGACACTTATCAAAATGAACACCCAATGTTTTAGGCCCTGCAGCTTATCAAAATACGTATAAGGCATAGCCATACACACGAGAAGCAGCAGAAAGTGAAAGGATTGCTTTAACCAGTGTGTCACAATATAGCATGTGTAACATTTGCGAAGAAATGCCATTTTAAGTGGTCACTAACTTTTCAGTGTGATAACTAGGAAAACTGCTATTTATTTATTTATTTAAAATTATGTTTTTGTCCTGAGAATTACTCTAAAGTGCTAGCTACTAGAGGGTCTCCATTTGTCCTTAGTTGCCATCAAGTGTGTGACTGAAGACAGCACCATGACAAAACAGCAAGTGTAAAAGTAGGATGAATCATTGTGCTCATTCAAGTCTATGAGAGCAGAGGGGAGGAAGAGGGAGACTCACACAAACATTGTGCTGAAGCGAATGATGAGTTATCTGCTGCTCTTTATTCACATTTCTACTTCTCAGTACTGCTGTATAATGATCTGTATCAGTGGTGGCTAACCTATGGCATGCGTACCAGAGGAGGCGCTTAGAGCCCTCTCTGTGGGCACACGCGCCGACATCTGGTGACCATTAAAGTGATTTACCAGCCAGGGTGCCATGGCTCCCTGGCTGGTAAATCATTCAGCGGCACTATTACGGGTGCACAACTTGACGGCAGTGTGTGCACCCAGGATCCTCCTCCCCCGATCTATCCTCCTTGGTTCCTCAAGAGGAAAGGAAAACGGAGGAGGCGTCCGTCACACACACTTCCACACGCAGCATCGCCGAGCAGAGGAGCAACGGCATTTTAAAGACCAGGAAGATGTAAGTATATGGGTTTCAGGGGGGCGCTATTACTACTGGAGCTACTGTGAGGGTCTCTTACTACTTGGGCTGATATAAGGAACACTATTACTACTGAGGCTAATATAGGGACATTATTATTACCGAGAACACTGTGGCGGTTACTATTTCTACTGGGACTCATATAGGGGACACTTACTATTGAGGCCTTTGTGGAGGACACTTGCCACTGGGGCCACCGTAAGGGGACACTATTACTACTGATACCACTGTAAAGGGACCCTATTACTACTGGGGCCACTGTGGGGGACACTATCACTACTGGGGACACTATCACTACTGGGGACACTGTGGGGGACACTATCACTACTGGGGCTACGCTGCACATGGTAGCATACCTCAAACTGACTCAGGGTATGTTTACACATAGTGAAAAATCTGCGCAATGTCCGCAGCAAATTATGCAGAGTTTCTGCATGAAAAAAACTTGAAATCAGCCGTGTAACATACTATGTAAGGCCGAATTAAGACAATGTCCATCTAGTTCAGCCTGTTTATCCTTCTTGTTGATCCAGAAGAAGGCAAAAAAAACCAAGAGGCAGAAGCCAATTAGCCCTCTTGGGGAAAAGATTCCTTCCCGACTTCCTAATGGCAATCAGACTAATCCCTAAATCAACCTCTAAGGCCTAATGTCCATGGGGGGGAAACAGGACCGCCGTGGATTCTTCATGCAGAATCCCGCAGCAGGTTCCTCCTTTCTCGCGGACATAAGGCCTAAAAAGAAGAATTACTCACCTGTCCGGACGCTGCGGATCCATCACCACATCCTCAGGCAGAGAGTTCCACAGTCTCACTGCTCTTACAGTAAAGAACCCTTTTCTGTGTTGGCGATGAAACCTGCTTTCTTCTTGATGTAGTGGATGCCTTGTGTACCCACAGCTGATTTCATACAATGCGGGCCTCCCCCTAACCTCTGAAGGCTTCCCACTGTCAGCGCTCCCAGCTTCCGGTTCCCAACGGCCTGGTCAGGTGCGGTGCTGCTGGTTAGGTGATGTCACCACAAGCCACTGGAAACCAGTGGCCGGGGAGCGCTGACAGCGGGTAGCCTTTGTAGGAGGTGAGGGGGAGCGCTGCATAGTATGAAATCAGCAGCAGCTACATGGCTGGTTTCAAGTCAAAATCCGCACCCATTGTGCTCCAGCTAGGAAAAAGACACAGGGTGTTCCTCCCTGTCTATTTTGTAACAGCTCTGTTCTTTATATAACAACGGAGGTAAAATCATACGCTGTGATACGCCCGCCCCCTGATGTGCTGGCACTTTGCAATAAATAACCACCTGCACCTCAGGAATATTGCTAAAATCCGTCCGTTCCTCTCCACGGGCACGCTACAGACGCTCGTGGTCGCCCTCATCCATTCCCGACTCGAGTACTGCAACTCGCTGCCCATTGGCCTTCCTCGCACCAGACTCTCCCCTCCTCCATACTAAATGCGGCAGCTAGGCTCATTGTCCTATCCAGCCGCTTCTCAGACTCCTCTGTACTATGCAAATTGCTGCACTGGCGGCCCATCCATTACAAAACTAAATCAAACTCCTCACCATCACCCACAAAGCTCTCCATGGTGCTGCGCCACCATACATCACCTCCCTCCTGTCCATATATCACCCAGCCTTCACACTCCGATCCGCTAACACACTCAGACTAAACGCCCCTCTAATATGAACCTCACACGCTCGCCTCCAGGACTTCACCAGAGCTGCACCCATCCTCTGGAACGCACTACCCCAAGGCATCTGGACATCTGGACAATCTTGACACACGGAGCTTCAGACGCTCCTTAAAAATGCACCTCTTCAAAATGCAGTAGATGACATATATATTTTGGATATTACCATACACGAAGGAAGTAGCAGAATGTGCAATTGCGTCAATTTTACTGGTGCGTCATGTGATCTAAAACAACTTGAGAAAAGTGACACATTTGTGAAAAAAATGCTAGTTTTCAGGGGGCCTAGTTTGGATAAATACTCTAAAAAATGTGGAGGGGTAAGGCCTTATGCACACGGCCGTGACGGACTCCGCAAGCGGAATACCGCAGCGGAGTCCGTCACGGCCTCCCCTAAAGACCCCATACTTACCTCCGGATCGGTTGCACGAAGTCCTGCATGATGCTCCGGCGCGCATTACAGTGCATGACCCACCGGCGGTGTCACATGACCCGCCAGCAGCGTCATATGACACGCTCGGTGGTGTGCGTATTCACGCTATACTTCCGCTGTGCTACAGCGGAAGTATAGCGTGACGGACGGCTTCCATTGACTGCAATGGAAGCCGTCAGTGCGTACTCCCGTGGCAAAAAGAGCATGCCGCGGAATTCCGCAGCATGTACATTGAGCTATTAGGTTCAATAGAACATAATAGCTGCAGTAAAACGCCGCGGATCCGGCCGTGTGCATGAGGCCTAAGACACTTAGAACTCCCAGAAACACTTTAGGGGGTCTAGTTTACAGAACACAATGATTTTATAGCATTCTTGTTTTTTTTACTTTATGTCTTATCGATCAGACATGGTCTAAAAGGTCAAATGAGTCATTATAGTGCTCAATTTAGAAAAAAAAAGTTTTTTTTAACTGTATTTTGGTCAAAAAACAAACTACACCTCAAAGTGCAGAGTCTATAGTTACCAGGACCAATGCAGAAATACATTACAAGATGCGGATGAATACTTTTATTTTAAAACTTTTGAAGTTTAAATTATGTCCAAAGCTTAAATGATAAAAATCACCGTTTTTCTATCTGACTATCAAAAAGGCAACATTGTTACCCAGAAATATACCACAGAAGGAAAGCACTACCTACACTGTGTGTCGCACATGGATACATGAAACACATACAAAGTTATAGCAGATGTGCTTGGCAGAATTGTGACAATTGCGCAGGCCGATTCACACGGGCGTGTTTGGGGGGTTTCACATCTGTGTCTGAATTTCTGGCTGGAGGTGCCGTCACAGATGTGGCTGAAAATACCGGGAGAAAAAGCGCTGCATGCAGTGCTTTTTCTTACGTCTAAAAGTCAGGCAGCCGGGCGGACTCCATTATAGTCAATGGGGTCTATCCTGCGCTGTTCTAGCGCCATTGTGTCTAAGGGAAACGGAAAGAGGAGACTCCTGTGGGTAAAAGAGTGCAAACATTGGATCACTGAGCAGCTTGTCCTCTTTGCATAGTGCATGCTTATGCTATCTCTAAGGGGGGTCTCACATGAACACATTGTAATTGCGGGATCCGCGATCGCCGTCCGCATGAAGGATTCTCTATAAAACACAGGTATTAAAAGCATGAACTTTTGATTTTTCATTCACACTCGCAGTATACAAATTGTGTAATCGACGAGCAAAAGAAAAATCGCAGTATGCTCTATTTTGCTGCAGACTCCGCACGGACAGTCTCCATTGAAGTCAATGGAGGCATCCGACCCACAGCCCATACGCAATTAACATTGTATATACCCCGTTTCCCTGAAAATAAGACATCCCCTGAAAATAAGACATAGCATGATTTTTCAGAATTTCTGAAGATGCAAAATGATTTTTCAGGCTTTTTGAGGATGCTTGAAATATAAGCCCCACTCCAAAATTAGGCCCTGCTAACAGTTAATTTAAAAAGTCAATTTAAATAGTGTCCAGGCAGCTATACATGTAAAAAAATTAAACCTTTTTGAAAAAAAAATTTATATGACACTGTCTTATTTTCGGGGAAACACGGGGTAGGTTGTGAGTACCTGTGTCATCGCTTAGTGACAGCGCAGTAAATGCAAACAATGCAAACAAAAAAAATCGAATTGGGTACGCAGGGTGACTGGCCGGGCTCACAGCCGGAATCCATTGTGGGCCTCCTGCATGTGGAATCCGACCCATTCCTGTGAGCCAGGCCTTACCCAGGTGAGCAACTCAAGACACACCCAGACTACCTTCTTTCATTGTTCCATGGTCACATGACAATTGTAGGAGATTTTGATGCTGGACAGCGGTCACCTTGGGCACTCTGACTGGGCTGCAGCTACAACAAGCTGTGATGCCTTGTGTTTTTTGACACCTTTCTATCATAAACTAGCATTAATCTCTTAAAGGGGTTGTCCCGCAAAACAAAGTGGGGGTATACACTTCTGTATGGCCATATTAATGCACTTTGTAATGTACATTGTGCATTAATTATGAGCCATACAGAAGTTATTCACTTACCTGCTCCGTTGCTAGCGTCCTCGTCTCCATGGTGTCGTCTAATTTTCAGCGTCTAATCGCCCGATTAGACGCGCTTGCGCAGTCCGGTCTTCTCCCTTCTGAATGGGGCCGCTCGTGCCAGAGAGCTGCTCCTCGTAGCTCCGCCCCGTCACGTGTGCCGATTCCAGCCAATCAGAAGGCTGGAATCGGCAATAGACCGCACAGAAGACCTGCAGTCCACCGAGGGTGAAGATCCCGGCGGCCATCTTCACAAGGTAAGTCAGAAGTCACCGGAGCGCGGGGATTCGGGTAAGTACTGTGCGTTTGTTTTTTTTTACCCCTGCATCGGGTTTGTCTCGCGCCGAACGGGGGGGCTATTGAAAAAAAAAAAAAACGTTTTGGCGCGGGACAACCCCTTTAAGCAATTTTTACTGCAGCAGCTTTTATGTGGGATTGGACCAGATGCACTAGTCTTCGCTTCCCGTGAGTTTTGGATGCCATGATCCTGTTGCTGGTTCACTGGTGGGCCTTCTTCAGATTGGTTTGGTATGTACTAACCACTGCATACCTGCTGTTTGGTTGGATGCTCTGACCCAGTCGTCTACTGATCCCAATTTGACCCATATTAAGGCCCTTCTGACAGCACTTGTGCTCCATGTGTAATCTTACTGGAACACATTTAGATCAGTATAGAGCCCTATTGTCTAGCATAGATGTAATATGGATCCTAATATTTATCTATATTACAGCCATCTGATATCACTTGTCACATGACTGCTGATGCCAATTTTAGTGGAATGATAGTGTGGCTGTCACATCCCATACAAGCTAATGGAAATTTACACTCCTCTGACTGTACAATTGGAGAATGACTCTTCTATTTACTAATATAGAGGAAAACAAAAGGTTGTACAAAACAAATATCACACATCTCAACTTGTCTGGCATTCTTGCATCAGGGATCACAAGAAAGCTCACTAGTCTGAAATCTATCATTGAAGATCTCCCAAGTGACTTGGGCCGCTTTCACATCTTTCCTCGGAACTTCCGGCTACAAAATACCAGAAAAAAAGCGCTGCATGTTGTGCTTTTACTTCCGTCCAAGAGTTGGGCAGAAAGCGGGCCGACCCCATTATAGTCAAGGTGGTTCCGTCTTGAGACAGAGCTGATCCCCAAACTGAGCCGGAAAGCAGAATCCCCAACGCAGGTGTAAAACCACCCTTATATCCATTTTCCGAAGAAATGAATGAAGAGTTGTTCCATACTTTTCATGATGCCCGCTGTATCATTAGTACTATGTTCTAGCCAAAAATCACTCAAAAAGTTACAAAACATTCACTGCAAAGACCATGTTTTACCCCAAAGTCTCCGAAGTTACATCACAGAAAGCCCTATTGTTGAAAATGGCATTTGTTGAATTAGTCACTTTGGAAATCACTTCTTCAATTGTTTACACATAAAAGCAAAAAATGTAACATACAGGATATAAACAAAAAGCAAAAACTACTACTACATGGTCATCCAAAAATACAGCAACAATAGAACAAAAATAAAAGCAATATACGTATACGGGAGAAATACACCGAAGTTATGGAAGACAGGCGGAGTGCCAGCTTGACCTCCTGTACCCTTATGTTGGGCATTAACCAACATCCCCCCCCCCTTTCGCACAGATCCATAATTCTTCCCCATTGCTCAAAAGTGAAACTAACAAGGAAAAAAAGCCTGGGAACAGAAATAGGCTGGTGAGCGAGACATCAGGAAAGCAGTGCAAGGGAAAGTGGCATGCGGTTTGCCCTTACCATGGCTGATCCTGGCAGCAGCGAGTATGAACGGTGGTGGCTGTAGGTGTGTTACATTGTAGTAGTGAATGTAACGAATTGAAGTACTGCTGACACTTTGCTGTGAACTTTCTGGCAGCTGACCCCTATTCCTCCCCCTCAGCCATCTAGTCATCCACCCCTAGAGGAGGAGCTGGACATAGATGTTTGCTACTGCCACCACAGAGCAATCACAAGTTGCAGGCATGAATAAATACTCATTATCTGATCTCCACACCCATATTACAACATACGGAGCAGATTAATTACTTGTTCTGTGACTTGTAACAATTTAGCCTACAAAGCCTGAACCAAAAGTGAATGCAAAGTGGGATCGGAAATCGCATGCAGGAGAATCCCCCAATATACTTCTATTATGTCTGTCGCTTCCCTAGACTTTCTAACAAAATGTTGCTGTATCTAAACTATAACAGACGAACATCAATAATAGGGGTGAATATAAGAAAGTTTGCAATAGATCTCGTTACAGTAAAATACTTCTTCCTCCATTGATTGAGCTTCTTTTCTCTCCCCCCTTTCCTAAACTATTCACTTACTTGCTAAAAATCCATCTTGGTAGACGAGACAGACTAACGGATCACTGAGAGGTCAGATTATATGCTGCCTGGATGATGGAGGAGTCAAGTGCAAAAGAATCAGGGATTACTCTGCCATTATGGAGTCAGGAAGGATTTTTTTCCCTCCCAATGAGCTCAATTGGCTCATTGTTTTTATTTTGCCTTCCTCTGGACCAACAAGGGGGACGAGGGGGTGGGGTTGAAACAGGCTGAATTAGATGGACATTGTCTTCATTCAGCCTAACATACTATGTTAGAGGTCATGACGCAGCTAATAGTGTTTTACTGTCTTGCTGCTACCGAAATCACATCTACACTGCTCAGTACTGCTGTATAATGTCCTTCATGCTGCTCCTGTGTGTATAAGAGCTAGTGACAGGGGAGCAGAATCTCCTCTCCTGTGTGTGCAGTGTATGGGAGACATCATAGTGGCTAGTCTATACCCACCAGCTCAAGGAAAAGTAAAGTTTACAGGTACAGCTGTCAGAGGTGGAAAAACTGCTAAAAAGTGCAGGATAGAAGTCATGACGTTATGTGATGTGGCATTTAATGGTTAGAAAACATCTGGGCAACAGATATAAGCATTTTTATTAAAGGAAACACGACATTATGCTGATGCTGTCAAGGGCAACTTGATTTAGCAACAGAACCAATGACCTTAGGCCAGGCTCAGGTGGCCATAATTCGCTGCATGCTGCCATTGACATGCATATTTCCTGCGTGCCACCAATCGCCTTGCGCAATTTCACCGTGTATGCGCTTCTAATAAGATGGACGCTGGTCTGTTGTTTCTCTTATATTAGGGAGTTGGTATATTAGCAACTGTAGAAGAGTAGATTCACACGGTGCCCCAGCCGCGCCGGCGCTCTGCGTTATGTCCCTATATTTAGACCCACCTGTCAGGATCACTAACCATTACATGTCCTGTGCTCCAGAGCTGGAAGCTCGGTGACGTCACCGCCTGCTTGTAAGCCGTATTGTTCTGCCTTACAGGAAGCCATCTGACGTTGTAAGAGCTGATATAGATACAAGTAGGACCTTCCTGTTTGGTACAACAGCCTATTGTAGCACCAGCAGACATGAGGAAAGCTTTCTTTACTTCCAAAGCCGGTTCGTAAAATCCAGAACGACTCAATAAATCAAAGCTTCACTTATTATGGGATCTTACGAATCAACAGCGCTAACAGGAATCAGTTGCCCCTTCCTGCAACACGTTTCCAGCGTAACGGCTCTTAGGCCCCCTTCACACGGGCGTATTTGCACACGCAACACGCAGAGAATAGAATCCATTGATTTCAATGGGCCTTCTTCACATGGGCATATTTTTCCCTGCAAGCTTCAGTCATGTGAAAGAAAAAATGCGCCATGCTCTATTTATCTGTACATTTGTGCACCAAAAGTCCCCATGGAAGTCAATGGGGATGCGCAAATGTACATAAAATACGCTAGATGACACGTGAAACACTGCGTAATTGCACAGGAAAATGAACACATCTGGAACTCAATTTGCCATTTCAATCAGTGCGTCTTTGTTTGCCGCACATTAATGAACATGCCCTATGCGCAGAAAAAGTACAGTATAATACACCGATGTGCGCGCAAAAAAAGCTTAGTTCATTCTGCGAATACACAGCACTCAGGTGTGCGCAAATATGCCTATGCTTATGTAAAGGGGGCTTTAACCATGACTATTTTAAGTTTTGAGTGAAAAACAGTCTCAAATTTCTGTGTGTGAACATTTATTTAGATCAAGAGGAATGTGTCCCCCTCCCCTCTGCATCTGTATGTTATAATTGTGTGCCATCCAAACTAGTTTCATTCATTATCCTGACGAAGGGGGCGAGATATTCCCAAAAGCTCGCTGTAACATCATGTATTTTTGTTAGCCATTAAAAGGTATCATATCTACAAAATTACTTGGTTTCTCTCACTGAAAACAATTACACATTGCTCTACTGGCTAACACAGTACCAAACCATTCTTTTGTTTTATCAAATTGGTCTGACATGATTGACCCCTCATGAACCCATGCTGATGATGAGGAGTTATGCCATTGTTTTCCTTGAGGTATTCTAGGATGACATCTCTCAGAAACCCCTCAAATATTTTTCCAGTTATTGAAGTGAGACTTACTGGTCTGTAGTTACCAGGCTCCCTTCTTGACCCCTTTTTTGTGTATTGGAACCACATTGGCAATACGCCAATCCAGTGGTACAACCCCACTCTCGATAGTGTCCCTAAATATAAGAAATAGCGCTCTCTCTATCACATCACTTAGGATCCTTGGGTGTATTCCATCTGAGCCTGGTGATTTGTCGATTTTAACCTTTTTTAACCGAATCTGCACTTCCTCCTGAGTTAGGCAGGTGCTATTTTGCAGGGTGTTCGTTTTATCCCCCTGCATCTTGTGTGACATTTCATTTTCTTCTTAAATTTCTTACATGACAAATAGGTATTTCCATATATAAAGTCAATAAGGGAGTGGTTTGGCTTGGAAAACTCTGAATTAATAAAGGGCGTCTTGTATTTCGGATTTTCATAAATTAGCTAGAGCAGCAAAAGGCTACAAAGAGTATCTGTAACTCTGGCAGAACCAACACATCCATGCATTACATTAGTCATGTCACTGCGGTACTCTGGTGGTTCAGCTTATTCTCAGGTGGTAAAACTCTCACCAAGTAATACTGGTTGGAGTGGGTGAATCTTGGAGAATGCTGGGGTGGCACAGCACTGAATATACTGCCACGTATACCTCAACCAACAGTTCTTTACTGAGAAACCTGATTGGCATTGCTTGATTGATGAAAACAATAGACTTACTGACTCTGGGTGAACCTCAATGTACTCTCTCAGCTGCTCTTCTCCACAGGCTCACCACTCTTCCAGTTGATACAGCTGGCATTCTTCAGGAAACGTCCACCATGCTTGACTTGATATACTAGTCCCCAACTACTCCCTGTTTTTCCGCAGCAGTCCTCAGACCTGTCTTTTCCCAAGAACACACTGCATGCTGTTAGCCATGCCTGACCGGAACACTGTTTGCAAACCATCCCAACTATGTATAGTCATTAATATACTGCACACAGTTATGGGTATTAACTTACACATAAGCGGATCGATACCTCAGTCCTTGGTCGCCCTGACCGTACAGGCTCCTACGTGCTCATTCATTTCAATGTGAACTATATAGGGCTTCATTTTCCATAGGATGGTGCTGTAGGAGACTTTTAATACTTCCACTCCCATTACGCCACAGATTATAGATGATCCCTGTGATCCCAGCACTCAGACATGGCCTACTAACAAGCAGACAACCCATTCAATGTACCATTGTAAGTACATTGGTGGTAGCAGGACTGGACTATTTGGAGGGTCAGCTGACCCACAGTGGAGAGTCTGAAGATACAAATGCCAACTCTGACACTAAACAGATATGTCATGTTGTCCTGCCTGGAAATACCAACCCAGATGAAAGCCTTCCTGATGAAATGTCAGCATTTCTGCTAAGAATTCACTCCCACTTACAGCTGCAATGGAATCCCCATAGGAGGATCATGTGTGCATAGAAGGATTGGCATGGAGGCGAATTCCGCTTTTTTACAACAGACTTGATTATTAATGACTTCATATTTTCTTCTCCATTCACATTGAAAACTAAATTTGGAATTCTGCTGTTATGATGTTACCATGAAGCAGTGCATTGTGGGAGCTTAAATGACAGTTAAAGGGGTTGTCCCGCGAAAGCAAGTGGGGTTATACACTTCTGTATGGCCATATTAATGCACTTTGTAATGTACATTGTGCATTAATTATGAGCCATACAGAAGTTATCAGAAGTTATTCACTTACCTGTTCCGTTGCTAGCGTCCTCGTCTCCATGGTGCCATCTAATTTTCAGCGTCTAATCGCCGGATTAGACGCGCTTGCGCAGTCCTGTCTTCTTCTTTTCTGAATGGGCCCGCTCGTGCCGGAGAGAGGCTCCTTGTAGCTCCGCCCCGTCACGTGCCGATTCCAGCCAATCAGGAGGCTGGAATCGGCAATGGACCACACAGAAGACCTGCGGTCCACCGAGGGAGAAGATCCCGGCGGCCATCTTCACCAGGTAAGTAAGAAGTCACCGGAGCGCGGGGATTCAGGTAAGCACTATCCCATTTTCTTTTTTTACCCCTGCATCGGGTTTGTCTCGCGCCGAACGGGGGGGGGCTATTGAAAAAAAAAAAAACCCCGTTTCGGCGCGGGACAACCCCTTTAACCATCTATTCACAGAATAGGCATTAACCCTTTCCAATCCACTGTCTGACGTCTAAAGACATTCTGATTGAAAGCTGTATAGCTCCGATGTTGGAAGACGTCCGGCAGGGTATTCTTACTGTATATTACTGGCCACTCTATTGACAGGGGGCCTCTCCAGCATATCCCATTCCGCAGTACTGGCTCTAGCTAGCAGATGGCGCCATTGTATAATGGCAGAAAGAGAAAGCTCCCTAGGAAACCCTGAAACCAAAATTGGATTGCAAAGGGTTAAACATCCCATCGCTTGGACCCTCAGCGATCACAATAAGTGGTCACCCTGAATGCCGCACATGAAAGGAGTGTACATGAGCGACCAGCGATCCATTCACTTCATTCTATGGGATGGAGGGAGATCGATGCGCTCAGCTAAGTCCCTCCTCTGCTGCATTTATTCGGGGGGTGCCGTTCCTGTGATCTTTGGGGGGGTTGCAGCAATCAAGCATTTAACACCCGTCCTGTGGATCAATGTCTTCAGTGGGAAAACACTATAAAGGGGCCTTTCATAGGGGCGGTTCATTTCCGCAACACGCCAGCAGAATCTGTGGCTGTGCATCAAATTCTGCCCCAAAACTGCGAATTTTAGAGCAAAATTGAAAATGGCATCATTCTCCTGGCAATTCCACATCAAATTCTGCATAGTGGGGATTTTGCTGCGGAATCTTCCACGTGGCAAATTCTGCTGGTTATTGTGGAAATATTCCCTGTACGTAAAAGGTCCCTACGGGCTCCTGCACATGGGAGATGTTGCGTCCATTTTTGCGCATGGAAATCCAATAGAATCCATTGATTTCAATGGGTTAACTCACATTGGTCATTTTTCAATGTGCATTTACATTAGACGAAAAAATTCATGACATGCCTTATTTGCCCTATTTCTGTGTAGATTTGCGCACTAAAGGCCCCATAGGAGTCTATGGGGGCGCGTAAATGCGCACGAACATGAAAGCGGTGTATTTCCACAGCCTTCGGGGAGGGTGCTATAAGTTTGCAGCTAATTTCAGGAAAGACATGGCAGTCGTTTTGGAGAGTGTTTAGGAGAATCTCCTTTCGGAAGCGTGCTCAATGGAGTGGAGATGGAATTGCTCATAAATTTCGTAGATCAGAGGCCGGCAGTCTGGGACCCCAAAGAATGAACCCGGAAACTCCTCCGCTTTTTCGAAACATTGTCCAAGATCTCCCATGACTACATACATGTGCGCGTCAGCTACTAAGGCAGAACAGCATCCTCGTCATCAGAAGACGTCTCCAACCTCAGCTCCTCTCTCACAAGCCCAGAAAGTACCAAAGGCCCCGCAGGATGGCGTCGCCACACATGTTCAATATTTGCTCTTACGCTCGAGTGCAGAAGCTACGGTCTTAGACTCTTTTCACATAGGCTTATGGAGAGGTTCTGGACCAGAAATGCAGCTGTATGAATACTCGCATAGGGATTGTCCATGCAAGAGGCACATTTTGCTTTTGTAACACAGACATGATAGCTAGGCTGGGTCTGTATACTGATGTATCCTGAAGGATCGCCTTGAACCTACAATGCCAGCACTACAAGGTAGCAGTGCTAACTAAGCCACCATGCTTGTTCTTTCATTGCCATAGAAATAAAAAGAAACACAAAGAACATAAAAAGCCAATACAGACATCATAAAACTCCAACACTGCAAAGCAACAGTGCTAATGACTGAGCCACCATGTTGGCACTTACTTCTCTCTTCTCTGAGAAAGGAAGAGAACAAGAAACACCATCCATATGTTGTCTTTGGTCAAATTTCAACATGGCAACAGTGAGAAAGAGAAGAAAGTGGAAGGAGGAGAATAAGGTATCCTCCTCTAGAGAAGGAAGAAATAGGACGGTGAAGAAGAAAGACGCTTGATAGCTCAGTGGCTAGCACTGTTGCCTTATAACTCTGGAGGTCGAGGTTCAGGTCAGACTATGGACAACATCTGCACGGAGGTTGTATGTTCTCATTATGGCTTTTCTCAAGCATGGTGGCTCAGTCGTTAGTACAACTGCCTTGCAGCACTGACGTTGTAGGTTCACATCTGACCAAGGATAATGGCTGTACAGAATTTTTCCAAAATTAATGTTGCCCTTGCTGAGGTTTGAACCCAGGACCCCCCCAGTGCTAACCACTGAGCCTACATTCCTTGAAGAGACAGCAGCATCTCCATCTTCCACTTCCATCCAGCTGTCGTTGAGTACAAAAGCAATTAAAAAAAAAGGTTCATCTGTATTCTGTTTCCGAAACAGTCAGAGCTTTTGATCCGGTTTAAAATATGGAACGGAGATGGAAAATACTGAAGCGGATTGAAACTGAAGACCTTCTGCTTCAATACATTTCAATGGACGTGAAAATGGAAACGTGCTCTTTCTGTTTTGCGGTTCCCAAAATGGAAATGTAACCAAATCGCGCGGCAGACTGCGTTATTGCTTCGGCTAAAAACAAAAAACGGAACAGAAGCAAAGCTTTCAGTTTAAAATCAATGGAGGAAAAAACGTTGCAGCTCGTCTCGATCTTTTTGACTCCCCTCTCTCCCCTCCTAGATTTGTATTGTCGAAAAATGTCATCAACTTCCCTTTAATTCCCTCCTCCCGCTCATTTATTAAAAAGAACACTGACCGCCGGGCCCAGCCATAAGGCAACAGATATGGAAATCCCCGCAAACAATGGGGGTTATTGTGTCGTTTTCTTGAGGTTTTGGTGCAGCTTTAGTAGAATTTTGTTTCTTTTTTGAAAATGAAGTGTGCTTTTTGTACAGTTTTTTTTTTTTTTTTTTTTAACCTTTTCCCATAGTAGTTTCTAAAGGAAATGAAGAGACTGGAAAACTAAGCAACTAAGTTCTCCGTACAATAAAGACGATACAAATGTCACCCGAGGCTAATTTTACACGGGCGAGTGTAATGTCGGGCCGTGAAACGCAGCCTAATATCACACACTCACCAACGGCAGCCTGATATCACACACTCACCAACATGCCAAGTTCCTGCAAATGTGAGGAGTTTGTTAAAAACGCCTTGCATCACTTCGGGGAAGTAGCGATCAGAGTGTTTCATATTGTTTTCAATGGTAAACATCGCATCACACTCACGTGCACCTCGCATACTGTGCGATGGTTTGCCGGCCCCATTGAAAACAATGGGTGATGCGAGGGAACGCCCAAAGCATGGACATACCACCACGACTTTTTCCCACACTGCGATGCGGAAAAAAAAGCTTATGTGTATGACCTCATACAACAGAAAGCGGCCACATGAACACTGTGCCATATTTTACCAGCGAAAAAAACGTTTGAAAGTAGCCTTAACCCTTTCCAATCCCCTGTCTGACATCTGAAGACATTCTGATTGAAGGCTGTACAGCTCCAATGTCGGAAGACGTCCAGCAGGGTATTCTTACTGTATATTTCTGTCCCGCTCTGTTGTCAGGGGCCTCTTCAGCATGTCCCATACTGCAGTACTAGCTCTAGCCAGCAGATGGCGCCATTGTATAATGGCAGAAAAAGAAAGCCCCCTAGGAAACCTTGAATCCAAAATTGGATTACAAAGGGTTAAGTGTCGTTCACGTGGGGCAGATTTTGGATTAAGAAAATATGTATTTATAGAAATAAAACGGGCGAGATTTTCAAAATCTGAGCTACATGCTTCCGACAAAATCCACACGTAAACTGACCAAAGCGCAAATTTTAAATCCGCATGTTTTTTTTTTCCACTGTGGATTTTACACTGCAAAGGGTAAAATATGCGGCAAATCTGCAACATTTCTGCACCAAACTTCAATACACATTTTCTGCGGCAAAATATCCACAGCGTGTGACCATACCCTTAAAATGACTATATCTTAGGGCAGGGATCACACGAGTGTATCGGTACAGCATATTCCACATATAGTACGCTGCTATAGGCGGCCATGTTGCTGCTCACACGACATGCAAGAAAAGTCACAGCATGTTCTATTTTGGTGCATATTACATGCATGTACACGTCAAGATCTCAGTGCCCATTACCCTGCACTGAGCCAGTATACAAGGTCATTGTGAACTGGCTGCGTGTCGGGCGCATATGTCTCGGAGCCTGCACGCTGTCAGATACGCTCGTGTGAGCCCTGCCTGAAGAAGAGTCATGCGTCAGGCCTTTTAAAGGCAGTACATTGCAACAGCACACATGGGGGGGGGGGGGGGAGGGTAATAAATAAATTACTTAAAAGCACTGTGGAATAAGTTGGTGCTATACAAGTCCCGTCATAGCCTAGAAAGCTGCTGGAAGAAGAGACAAAAAGTAAAGAATGGGAAACAAAGAAAAGGCTCTACAAATGAAATCACAGGAAACCAGAATCAATTTAACTCTTTAATGCCGAGTCTTATAAATAATTTCCGTCAAATTATATTAGTAGTCGTAGAATATAAAGCTTCTGATTCATTTCTTTGCAGACATTTACAGAATTGATGCTGAAATCCACTAGCACCACATCTATTCTTGCCCCTGGTGCGTGCAGTATACAGCATGTTAGTCTACAGTACCCGCTGTCTTCCTCTGCAGCTGGGCTTTCCTAGTACTCAGCTGCCCTCTGCTGTTTGGTATGAGCGCTGCAAGCATGTGTGTGTATTCATTTATTGGTGTTTAATTGTGCACAGAACATTGAACGGCCACTTCTTTTTCTCATTTAAATGCACCCATTACATAAATCACATAACAGAAGGTGGCATGTTCCCTCTAAGTGCCATACACTAAGTTATAGTGCTTATAGGACAGGTCCCACTGAGTCCGTGCTTATATATTCCACTGTTCTCTATGGGAGTGGGCACACACAGACTAAATGAAAAAAAGTCAAACTGCTGACCACAAAGGAACAGGGTGCCTTGTGAGTGTAAAAATTAGACCCCGGACTGAGCAGGACCTCTCCTATAAACACCATACCCTAGTGGCATTTATAGGGGGTGACAGGTTGCCTTTAAACAAAATTGCACCCAAATCTTCATTGATCCGCTGACATTCCGCATTCAATGCAAGGGAATGCAGGATTTTGTACCCCACTAACACATTGCACTAGAAATGCACAGAGTTTTGCCTGCATCACGGGAGGAAAAAAGAGATTGTGAGAAGAGCAAGCATGTTCGTTCCTATGAAAAGGGGAAAAGCGTTTAGTACCGTGTTAGCCAGTAGAGCAAAATGTGATGGTTTCTCTTACTGGAAAACCAAGTAATCTTGTAGATATGATACTTTTAACAGCTAACAAAAATACATAATGTTATAGCAAGCTTTCGAACCTACTTAGGGTCCTTGGCCTGAGGAAGAACCCGGAGAAGTTCGAAAGCTCGCATTAACGTCATGTATTTTTGTTAGCCATTAAAAGGTATCATATCTACAAGATTCCTTGGTTTCTTTTGCTGAGAATCACATGTTGTTGTTCTTATGGATTCCCGCACATAAAAAAAAAATTAAAAAAAATCCTTTGAATGACAATTGAGCTAATCCGAATGTCGATCTGCACTACATCTGCAGCAGAAATGCAAGTATCATGCTTCTACTGCCAATCTTTGGAAAATGTACAGCATAAGCATTAAAGGGCTTGTCCACCTGTTACCGATTGATGACCTATTATCAGGAGGGGTCATCGATAGTTGATTGGCTGTGGTCCTAAGTTACAGAACCCTCTTGATCAGTTGTTCGCTGGGCCATTGACGAGAAGCAGATTTCTGCACACACTTGGCAGTGTTGCAGGTTGGTATTGTAGGCACTATTCCCAATCCAGTTAACAGTTGATTGTCTGTGGTTGCAAGCAGTGGACCCCTGCTGATCAACTGCTTAAAAGGTCATCAGTAATTAAGAGGTGGACAACCCCTTTAATCCCAAACATGTGAACAGGCTCTTAAAGATGGCCTATCCACACTCTTGATGTGTCCGTTTAAGCAACTGCTCGTATTCCCTATAAGTCTGGAGCTCCTTTTCTTAGATGTCAGTGCTGTGAGGTCTTCCGTTCTATCTCCTGGAAATATACATTAACAACTGGGTGTCACCATACCAATAGGTTCCATAGTCCTCTTTTTTTTTTTTTTTTTTTTTAAGCCTATGAAGAACTGGATTTCCACCGCAAGAACCTGTGGACATAAATGGCTTGGCACCTTATACTACACCCAGTAGACCACACCATGAGTCACATATGGCCTTCAAGTGTTGGTCTACTCTTGCACAATCAATGAAAACGTTGCGCTGTGCTACTCCCTGCAGCCTTTCTACTATTGCTTCCTGCAATGTCCACATGGTACCAGTTGAGTTACATGGTCTGGTAGTCTACTTGTAGAGGAGATCTGATCTGGCCACATCATCCTGCCGATTCGCTAAAAGCTACCACCAGACAGGGCTTTCCACACACTGCAACCCCTAGATGCTTATTAGGGGGTTGGGATGGAGGGGGGTAACTTCATGAACTTCTTGCAGATATTACAAATTCATTCCATCCAGGCCGTTTTATGTATTATAAAGTTGAACCAGGCACTGAATAGAAGTACCATATATGAAGCCTTTAATGTATGGAAGATAAATCTGTATATGTCCGTCTATTGAAATCCAGTCATTGTGCAATATAAATATCAGCAGGGTCACTAACAGCTTCCCAGCCATTGTTATAGACGACAGGTTAACGGAGGTACAAGATCATGGATCTGAGCTGTAGTAAGGCAACAGTAAAAGTACAATCATGTAACAAAGGAGAGCAGTATGAAAGGATGTTATTTCAGGGAGTTGTCCTGGATTAGCAAAACCTGGCTGCTTTCTTCCAGAAACAATGCCACACCTGACCATGAAATGTGGTTGGCACTACAGCTTATCTGCATTCACTTCAATGGAGCTGAGCTGCAATACCATACACAATACATGGACAGGGGTGGGGTTGTTTCTGCAGGAATGCTGGCTCCCAATAGGTGGAGCTGTAGAGGCATTGTTCCATCTTCACATTTGCATATTTCCCAGAGGAGCATGGATGGCCTTATAAGTGGTCTCCCTAAGGAGAAACGATACCCTAACCTGACCCGTTGTTTATGAACAGCCAGCCATGTTTTTCTAATCCTGGAAAACCCTTTAAGAAAGGCACCTAGGTCTTTATTTATTACAATCATCTTCTATAATTCACAATCCAATATACAAGAGCACTCGACCCAATTGGAATAAATCAGAAAATTTACAGCATCCTCAGGCCGAGTCGCCAGAAAAAAATATTTTAGGAGTCATTTCTCTTATCTGCCATTAAAATACACTTTGCTAAATTACATTCTCTTCATATCAGCAGTACATATATTCTGTATATACATAAGCACAGCTTCATCCCCATTATACTACAGTTGGCCTGATCAATGAGAGCTGTGCCTGCAATTACAGGGGTTGGAGCAGCGCTTCCACTCCCACCCCGGTGTATCTGGCACAGACAGCCGGCACTGCCTGGAAAACCCCTTTAAACTGAATCCTTTTGTCGCCATGATGTTTTTAGGTCTTCAAATGTTTTTAGCTTTATTTTTTGAGGGAGGAGCTATATCACAGCCTCGATTTAAATGGGTATTTCGCATAATGAGTTCCAAATGTGTTGCTTTTTCCCCCACTGAATTGCGCATCCCTCTTAAACTTCTATGGGGACCTCGGGTTTATGTGAAACCCATTTTAATCCATGGGTTCCAATCTCTACATACTGCATGCAAACACACCCGTGTGAATCTGCCCTAAAACATATTTAAAGGGGTGTATAGGATTAGAGAAACATAGTTGCTTTCCTCTAAAAACAGCGCCACATCTGACCATGGTTGTATCCAGTATCGCAGCTCAGCTCTATTGAAGTGAATGGAGCAGAGCTGCAATACCTCTTACAACCTGTGAACAGGTATGGCAGTGCTTTTTGTGTTTTTTTAAACTTGAAGGCAGCCATGTTTTTCTAATCCGGTACAACCCCTTTAAATGGAAAAAAACCTAGTTATGAAGCAACAGCATGGTCAGTTGCATATCTCACCATTGACATGGGAAAATGTGCAGTTGACCAAGCAAGCATTTCTATGCTTGCATAAAAGACATGATCAGCTGACAAGCGAGCGTTTGCTTGTCCGCCGGCTGATCATATTTACATGGGTCATATTAAAAAGGGCCCTCAGAGCTTCTCTCGACCTCTTGCAGCATTGCCATGACTTATCCCATACTCTGGATATTGCTATATCCAATAGAGGGAGTATTTATCAAAGAGCAGATCACACAGCGATGACGTCACTTGTCCCTCGAGTTTCACTTTATGGACCCGAAAGCTACCTCCACAGTAAATAAGCTCGGGCTGAACCAAAATCCAGACAGCGTGGCACATTGGAAGACGACAAAAGGTATTTGATCGGATTATCTATTTGCTCTAATTACAGAACATGGACACAAAACAGATGGATGCACTTCCATTTGGCTATACAAGAAGATATCCAAGTACACACATACATATACACACACGCTGGATATCAGAAACAGGATCCAGTCATACATAGAGGCAAATTATATCCCCTCAGACACTTGGAGGGTCATCATAATCACAGTCACAGGATCGCTTCTGTGCCAGGTATTGGGGGTTGATTCGAGATCAGCGCCAGTCTTCAGGGCAGAAGCTTGGAAGTAGAGGAAATCTATGTGGGGATGACACCGGTGGCCAAGAGGATGATGAGCAGGACGATGATTCCCACAACTACACAAATTATAGCGATCATCTTTGCGTTTTTCCACCAGTATTTTCTGGCAACTTTCTGCGAGGTGGTCTTGAAGTGTTCAGACTGAGGAAGACAAGAATATGGTTAGAAGGCAATGAAGTAGATACTCAAGAAGGTACATCACAATCGGAGAAAGAAGATGATACAAAGTGACCCATTAAGCCCAGGGGTTCCATTTAAATACCCGGAAGCACCACCCCTGATGGGTTCTGAGTGGGACCTCTCACCAGTCAATGAAAACTGCTGAAGCGAAAATCATAATGTCTTCATTTTAACAAGTTTCTGTACATTTTCGGTATTTTGTGCCAGAAAGAATAAACACAGTGGACTATGCTCTTCTTTCCAGCACAAAATTCCCAGAAATTAATGGAAACCTGCTGAAAAGGAGACATATCTGTCTCCATTTCAGTTTTCATTAATAGTTGAGGGGTTTTGCTCCAGTTTCCATCGATTAACCCTTTGCAATCCAATTTTGGATTCAGGGTTTCCTGGGGGGGGGGGGGGGGGGGAGGTTCTCTTTCTGCCATTATACAATGGCGCCACCTGCTGGCTAGAGCCAGTACTGTGGTATTGGACATTCGGGATAAGCCCCCGACAGAGCGGCCAGTAATATACAGTAAGAATACCCTGCTGGACGTCTTTCGAGATCGGAGCTGTACAGCCTTCAATCAGAATGTCTTTAGACGTCAGACAGTGGATTGGAAAGGGTTAAATGGAACCCCCCGACAGGACTCCTGGGACGAGGGCCACAACGAGGTCTGAACAGGGCCGTACTCTGATATTTTAGGGTACTCTTACATAGTCGTCCCAACAACTATCACTCCTGTGCTTTCACACAGGAGCCATCAAATCAGTGAGCTGAAACAAAGCGACTATTGAAGGATTTCTCGCTCCGTACTCTCTCGGGTTCCGCTTTCACATGGGACGACTTTCACTGGAAATTGCTTATTTGACGATTTACACAGGCCAACTATTGATGAAAAAAAACAAACAAAACCCTTAGGCTAGGTTCACACTGGTGAGAAAATTTTGAGAGATTGCGAGACGCACAAATATTAATTCCATTCCTCTGAATGGGTTCATTCACATTTGCGAGGTTCTCCTGCATGGCACCAAGTTGCTATGCAGGAAACACTTCGCAGCATGTCCTATTTTTCGGCGATCTCGCCCATTGTTCTCAATGTGGCCGGCGGCAGCAGCAGCACTGGCCCATTGAAGACAATGGTAGAACTCCGCAATCCTCTGCTGTGACTGACAGCCACAGCGGGATTCCCTTCATCTCCGAAGTGATACGAGACTGCTTTCACATGAAACCTGTACAAGTGGGTGGACGAAGCACCCTGCGACCCATTCATTCTCAGAATCAGCAGGGATTCCAGAGGCAAGACCCCCACTAACCATAAAGTGATGACGTATCAAGAGGATAGACCACTTTACAACATGGCAATACCCCTTTAATAAGCCTACCAGCTGGTGGATACCGCCACTAGTGATCTGCCTAATTTAGTCTACCTCTTACTAATCCTGCACCAGTACCACAAAAGGTGGAATTAGGACCAATTCCCACTACTGCAATAAAGGCCTTGACCATTTTTATAAATGACATAACTGATGTATTTTACAATACGGCCCCCACCCAGAAGTTGAACTGGCGAGTAAAGCTCCGTTTACATCTACACCATGGTTTCAGTTTCTAACAAACCATGATGCAGTGCTGCTTCTGTCACATGACAGGCATGAACGGCGCCCAACAGACTTACAATGGGGGTTTCTATTGGGTTCTGCTAAGATGTCTCTTTCCTGAAAGAAAGAGGGGGGAAAAAAAATAGTGCTGCATGCAGTGCTATGAAATGTGATGGAAACTACAACACCGTCGATGTGCAGATTTTTAGGGCACTTTTTTTTTTTAAAGCTGTATAATTCGCTCAATTGAGCGATTCTGACAGATGGGTTCCACTTTTACATGGGGAGACTGACAGGGTATGGAGCGATACATTGCTCATTAGACGGTAGTCAGATTGTTACAGCTCAGAAACAAAGTGATTAGTGAGCAACTTCTTACTATGTGTAAACAGGCAGTCTCCCAACTGTGAACAACAGCCTGTTCAGCGAATGGAGGCTGATGGCTGGAAGAGCTCTCCAACGCGTTCCACCTCCATTTACTGAACGGATACACTGTAAGAGCACCCGTAGTCATGTATTGTACTGTGGAATGTTGCTTGTCTTCAGGTTCTTAGTCAATGTCGAGGGTTAATTTGTTCAAACAGACTGGTCAGTTATGTTGTCGGTTCCGAATTGACCTAAGCAGGAGGAGCGCTCCTTTTGAGAGTCTAAGTACTGACCATACACACGGTATATGATGAAGTAATGAACTCTAAGTCTTTATTGGCATAGTCTCAGTTTATATAGAAGATCGCCCACGCAGGGATGCGACCTCTGGTAATACAAGGAGTAACCTCATGATACATACATTCATCTGATAAAAACACATGACTTCTATATCTTACAATGACATAATCATTCAATAAACTTTGACATTTAGGCTTGATATATGACATTCAAGAAATAGCTGATTTCACATGACTTTTAGACTAGTACATTAGTAAATATAGAGAAATAGCTGACAACTTCTTTGCGGTTAGGCTATGTCTCACTACATTTATGAACATCTGCTCTTAACTTCCTGATTCCACTTAGATCAGACGTTTGGCCTATTACTCAATAGTCATGAGTCCTTCAGAGCAGAATAGAATATTTGCAGTATTCAACCTTATTGATTCAAATAGATTACTAAGCAAAATATATTAACTCCTTTTTGATTAGCGACATTTATTAATTTCTTTACAGCCCCCATTGGCCCTTATCATTCCCCCATTTTGGACATCAGGAAGTCACACACAGGGTCCAGTTCTATTTTGAAAAGTCATAGTCGAGGTAGGTCTTATTGGTCGACTAGCCCATATAAGGTGTCTCTAGTATGATGTTACAATACTAGTAGCGTGCATAGGTACGCACGGCAGGGGATTCCCTAATCTTCACCCACACCAATGTCCCTCCTGGAGATAGTCCTAGTGGTGAACACGTCCAGGTCGCGTTACCCTGACCCTACACTACCTAGTGACAAGACTGGAAGGAACCGCCGTATGTTCTGCCTTCATCCAGCAGGGGTCGGCCTACACAGGGGCTGTAAAGGCTTTTGCCGTACATTTGCTCACACAAGAGATTATGACTTTGATTATTATATATATACACAACAGCATGACAATTATCTGTAATATACTTTGTAGGATTCCCATGAACCATCCTCCCAGACCAGAAAACCAATTTGCAGGGTTAAGAAAATTAAACCATCCCTGGTCTTTATCCTGTTTTATGCTAGTAGCTATTTTTCCCAAGGTATTGATCTTTTGGTGAATGGATTCTGAGTGATCAGAGAGGTTGAAACAACACATCCCCTCAAATTCCTCACATCCGTGGTTTACTGCGAGCAACAGGTAATCTATGGCGGCTCTATTTTGTAAAGCTGCTTTCCTGACTCCTTGTATGTCTAGTAGGAGGAGGTCCAAGGCCTGTGATGTCGCATTCAGGCCCTTTACCATATCGCATGCTAATCCATTGATTACTCTTGTGTTATATTGTGCCAACCCGGGAACACCCACAATACTGACTGCCAGTGCCGTATGTTCTGAGTAGCTAAGTAGAGTGGGTGGTCCTTCACAGTTGCTATCCAGTCCTTCTACCTCCCTCTTTTGTCTGTTGGTGAGTTGTGGGATGCTAGGTTTTTGGTACATTAGTATACTTAATCTAGCTAAGGAGCAGGGACCTCCGGTCAGGTTAGCTGGGATATATGTGTAAGTCAGGTTACCGCAGGACAGGACCCAGCCTAATGGTAATTTGACGTGCCTAAAATGGCTGGGGCTTCGGACTGTGTGGTTACAAAGCATAGGAGTGTGTACCTTTCTACATTGCTGGACTGTGCGATTACATAGTCTCTGGGAATCACTAGTCACCCTGGTTCTCTGCGCACAGCCTCCCATATGTTCTTTATTACACGTGAAGTTATAGCATACCTCAGCCGGAGCGACATTCCTGACCCGGAAACGAGTCATATTAGACCAAAGTGTATGTTCGACCGCATCACAGTGGGGACAATATTCATATACATTAAGAAAGGTATTTTCCTGAATAACATTGCTCTCCTCTACATCACTATCATTATGCACTATTGAATATATATCACGAAGTGTCTTTATTGGAGTGGGGATAGACAGTAAGCAAGTCCGTAAAATATCTTCCCCACTCCGCAGGTTGGGCATGCACATGTGGGAAATATTCAGTACGTCCTTTGCAAAGTATTCCCACATGTTGGGGTGTCCTTCCGCCCAAACAGTCCATCTTCTTCTTACATTGACAGTTGATGAAGAATTGTCCCGAAAAGAGAGTAGTCCAAGAAAACAAAGGGTAAATAATACACCTATCCAGACTATCAATGCTGGTGTCCAGGTTGCCATCCTCCTCCCCCACCCTGGGTTGGGCTTACTCTCCACCCCCCTCGTGGTGCTGAGGCGTTGGAACTTTCTTGCAGTGTGAGGCATGGATCCAAGTGGGTTTGCCTTCTAGCTTGACCGAGGTGGGAGTGGTTAACAGCACTTGGTATGGTCCGTCAAAGCGAGGTTCCAAAGTCTTTCTGACGTGTCTCTTTACCACCACCCAATCTCCGGGATTCAGAGAGTGGGATCCTTCCAAACTATCAGGGTCTGGAATAGAAGAGAAGACTAGGTCGTGTGTTATTTTTAGCTTTTGGCATAAATCCTGCACAAAGGAAGTAACTTTATCATGACCCAGGGATAGAGCTTGGGGGTGATACAGTCCTAACCTGGGCACGGAGCCAAAGAGAATCTCATAAGGAGACAGTCCTGTTTTCCTATTTGGCGTGGTTCGTACTGAGTAGAGTGCCAAAGGTAGGCACTCGGGCCAAGGTTTTCCTGTTTCAACCATGGCTTTCTGTATCTTAAGTTTGAGGGTGCCATTGAGTCTTTCTACTTTTCCGGAGCTCTGCGGATGATAGGGGGTGTGAAAGGCCTGTTCTACTCCTAAGGCGGACATGACTTCCTTCATTACCTCACCAGTGAAGTGAGTACCACGGTCGCTCTCAATGGTCTCTGGTACCCCAAATCTGCACACTAACTCTGACACAAGTTTCTTTGCAGTGGCCTGGGCAGTGGCCTTCGTGACCGGGTAGGCCTCGGGCCACGCGGAAAAGAGGTCAACGCATACTAAGACATACTCATACCTTCCTGATCTGGGCAGCTGGATGTAATCTATCTGTAGTCTCTGGAAGGGGTACAAAGGTCGCGGAGTGCACTTCCGAGGGGTCTTTACTACTTGACCGGGGTTGTGTAGTGCACAGATTTCACAAGCCTTGACGTATGCCTTTGCCATCCTGTCAAATCCCGGAGCGTACCACATTTTCTCCACCAGGGCTACCATGGCATTACGAGAAGCGTGCACCTTTCCATGAGCCAAAAGGGCCATACTAGGATAGGCAGCCGCAGGTAAACACATACGGAAACCCATCATCCAACCTTCATTTCCTTTTACTGCCCCTGCACTTGCCCAGCGCTCCTGCTCTTGCCCTGAGGGGAGTAGGTCCACCTCCTTCTGTGGTGGGACAGAGAGGGTCTGGTCCTTGGCAGGGGGATCAGGATCCTCCGCTGGGCAGGACCTGGTCTGAACTCTGCACACGGGTGCCCTCCAGTCCAGCAGGGCTGCAGCCTTTGCTGCTCCGTCTGCCTTCTCGTTGCCTCTGCTTTCCAAGGAGTCCCCTCGGGTGTGTGCCTTTACCTTTATTATGGCTACCTGCTTCGGGAGCATGATAGCTGACATTAAATTACTTACTGCCTCACCATTCTTTATCGGTCTGCCTTGAGCTGTTAGGAAGCTCCGCGCGCGCCAAATCGGCCCATAGTCATGCGCAACGCCAAACGCGTACCTGGAGTCCGTGTAGATATTAGCAGTGACTCCCCGGGCTAACTTGCAGGCCTCGGTCAGAGCGCACAGCTCCGCTTCCTGTGCTGACATATGTGGGGGCAAGGCGCGGCCTATCAGTACTTCATTCATTGATACTACAGCAAACCCTGTCACAAATCTGCCCATCTCATTCTGGTATCGTGATCCATCCACAAACATTTCAAGGTGGGGGTTCAGGAGAGGCTTATCTGTGACATGAGCAAATCCAGCTGTCTCCTGCTCCATCAGAGCAGCACAGTCATGCTGGTGCTCGGTGTCAAAAGCTTCCTCTTCGCCTAGGGAATTGACAAAAAGTTGATCCCCTGTGCTTACTCCCCCTTTTGAATCAGTGTCACCTAATGGCAGTAAGGTGGCCGGATTCAAAGTTGTGCAACGTTGAAATGAGACATTGGATGAAGAGTGTACTGCAAGTTCCATTTTAACCTGTCTAGCAAGAGACAGATGTTTACGGCTCACCTGTGTCAGAATTCCATGTACGTCATGGGGCGTGAGGACCACAAGAGGGTAGTCTAGGACCACCTCAGAAGCTTTCTCAAGTAGTGCTTGTACAGCCAGAACTGCTCTTACACAGGAGGGTGAACCCCTGGCTACTGCATCAAGATGTGCACTGTAGTATGCTACAGGGCGCTTTTTGTCACCATGCTCTTGTGTGAGGACGGCAGTAGCATGTCCCGCCATCTCAGTCACGAACATCTGGAAGGGCTTATCATAGTCTGGCAGACCCAGTGCTGGAGCACTGGTAATCTGTATTTTCAGCTGATGAAAAGCTGACTCGGCTTCCGGAGACAAAGCAAATGGCTTAGAACTCAGGCAGTCGTACAGAGGCTGCATGGTCATGGAGGCAGAGCGAATCCACGGCCGACAATATGAAACTAACCCCAGAAATGTCCGCAACTGAGCATGGGAGGTAGGGAGTGGCATGTCCTCCACCACCTTGGTACGTTCTGGCGTGAGGTGTTTTGTACCAGGACCTAGGCAGTGACCAAGAAACACAACATGAGATTTGCAAAACTGTAATTTGTCTTTACTGGCTTTACACCCACTGTCTGCAAGAAAACAAAGGAGGCTGAGTGAGGCCGCAACGCAGGTAGGTCTGTCCGGTGCACACAGTAGGAGATCATCAACATACTGAAGCAGGGCCACACCTGGTGGGACCGTCCATGCATCAAGTACAAGCCTCATACATCGGGTGAATTGATTTGGGCTGTTTTGTGCCCCTTGTGGTAGGACAGTCCAGCAGTACTGTTTTCCTCGGAACGTGAAGGCGAACAGGTACTGGCAATCGGGGTGGATCGGGACGGACATAAATGCATTGGCGAGATCGATCAGAGTGTACCAACAGGTTCCGGATGGTATGGTGGACAACAGAGTGTAAGGGTTGGGGACTAAAGGTGTTTCTAGGATGGTCACCTTATTGATTTCTCTTAGATCGTGAACCATCCGGTAGGTATCAGGTTCGCCTTTCTTCCCTTTCTTTTTAACTGGGAAGAGTGGCGTGTTAGCGGGTGAGACGCAAGGTTTTAAAGCATTCAAGGCACATAACTCTGTAATAGTGGAGGCTATTGCGTCTTCCTGTGCCATGGCTAGGGGATATTGGCGGATCATGGGGGCTTTTTCCCCATCTTTGAGATATACCATGACTGGGGGTACGTGGAGATGGCCCAAGTCTGTCTTCCCTTTTGCCCAAAGGGTCTCTGGCACTGCTGAGAGAACCTGTGTATCTTCTGGGGTCAACACATATACAGTACAAGAAGGAGGCGGAGTGACCAAGTCTGCTGCCATGAGACAGAATACTTGGTGGTCGGCCGCAGAGGTACTGACATGAGCCTCACCGGAAGGATGGAGCTGAATACAGCACCCCAGGGGTCCCATCACATCGGTTCCCATGATGCAATCCCCAGCGGGTGACACCAGGAAGCGAGTGAGGACTCGTGACCCTTGAAAGGAGACTTCTATGGGCTCGGTCTCACGCATGGGTGTTGGTTCCCCGGACACTCCAACGGCTATGGCTATGGAGTCTGAGAGGGGAATACTAAGGTCATTGACTTGTGAGGTACTGACACATGATTTAGTAGCCCCTGTGTCAATTAAAAAGGGCACCTCCTTCCCCTGGATTTTTAGAGGCTGAAAAATTTGTGGCCCACGTGCGTCAGTAACTATAAGGGACACGGGGGAAGGAGTGCCAGACCTTCATTGGTAATTGGTATACCCGTTGTTTCCCTGTGGGCGGGATGATGTGGTATTGGCCGTACTTCCCTGTTGCCCCCTTTCGTCTGACATGTTCTGTCTAGGGCGTTTAGGGGCTCTACAATTACGGGCCAAGTGTCCAGTCTTCCCGCAGTTATAACACTTACGGGTCTCCCGCCTGGGGTCGTTAAGTCGGACTGTGTCCCCCTCCATGGTGTAATGTTTAATCATAACACACTTTGCGTGGTCTTCTGTGTCCATGACAAATCCTACAGCTTTCTTATATAGATCACGCGGTCTGGCCTGTCGCCAATCGGGGGTACATGCTTTAACGCGTTCAGACAGGCGCTTATCTATTCCTTGCATAAAGGCTTCACAAAAAGCAGCATTACGTATTGCTTTTGGACAGTCATATAAACCCAGATCTCTGCCAACTTCCTCTAAACGGCCAAAGTAACATTCAATAGACTCGCCCTTGTTCTGTCTACACTGGGTTAGGGCTGTACGTCTCTCTTGGGCTTTGTCCTTAAACCAGGTTTTAACCTTGTCAACATATTGAGTACCACTAGGTAATGTCTGGGGGTCATCTGGGCGATCTTCAAGACCACAAAATTGAGCAATACTATTGTAAAGGCCCAGAGGACATTTTACATTCATAAGACATTCCATATCTGTCCAAGTGGCAGAATAGTTTTTCTGTATGACTTCCAACTTTCTATGGAAAGCTGCTGACTCTGTCTGGGGATCGGGCAGTTGCTGACACAGTGCCATCTGGTCTGTGGCGCTCCAGGGTCGCCATGTAGTGACTGTAGACCCGGGAGTTGGTCTATGTGCGTCCGTAGGTCTGTCATTAGAAGACGATGGTCTGTCAGTGTCCTCTTGTCTGACCGTGCCCAATGGTGGACTCGGTCTGTTTGGTTCTCTATAATGGGTAGTGGAGGTTGTAACTGGGAACAAGGGAATCGGTTGTCTACACTGATCCCTGCGACGTGGAGTCCCACATACTGTACAGAGTTCTTTAAAACAGGCATTCTGTTGACCACAACGTGGACAGTCCCAAGCCGGACCTCTATTTACTTCAGGGCCCGGGGATCCTGATTGAGGGCTGTAGGGAGGTGTATCCATCTGGGCAGTAGCCTGTGGATACGTAGGAGGCAAGGGTGGCAAATTGGGATACAGAGAATTAAAGGGATTATTAGGAGACATTGGTGGAACGGCCGGGACGACAGGAGAGACTAATGGAACCGTAGGGGTTTCCATGGGAACGTCTATTGGTGGCCGGGGCATAGGACAATAAACTAAAATGCCCTCGCCTCGGGACTCGGAGTCCCAGTGTTCGTCTTCTGCTGTTTTAGAGCAGTCCAGAATAGCCTTCATGCCTTTTTCCAAACCCTTTTTTCTTATTTCCTTTCTATGCTTATCCTCATATTGTGACCAAAATTCATAATTGAATGTTCCCGCCTTCTTAAGGCCTATACGTTTGTAAACTTTATAGGCTTGTCTGCAAATGTCCTCCCCTTCTCTATCTTTAATTATTTCAATAGGAGTCTGATATATCTTAGATTGTTCAGACCCCATCTTGACCACTTCCGACTATTCTTCACTAAGTATACAGGACGTATATTTCACACAGTAAACTAAGATAATCACTAAGACTATCTGGGAACACACAGTTCCCTGTCCCGGAATAGATTTACAGAACTAAAACGTGGTCAACTTCAAACACTAGGATTCAGGGGAGACCAGACTTCGCCTCTTAGGGAACTTTTAGTAATATTATAACAGATCCAGAGTAACAATATGACTGCCAGAAATGAGACTATAACAATAACAATTATTTCAATCTCCAATACAGACAACATGACTCTTTAAGTCCCAATGAGTGAGTTCTTCCGTCTAGGACAGTTAAATGAACTTATTCACTCTAAAATATGGACGGGGCAGAAAATATAGGAAACAGGCAACAACATACCTCTAGTCCGTTAGAGACACACAGATCAAAAGAATCCAGACTGTATAATAGTAAGATAAGCTCTTACCTGTTACACCGGTGTTTTAGTCTGGGGTCTCCGAATCCAGTATCCACGTCAACGGGCCAGGAGTTTGTTTCAGTCTACTGGTTGCGATGTCCCGTAAAGGTAAGCCCCGCCCCCTAGTTGGACGCCAAGAACTGTCGAGGGTTAATTTGTTCAAACAGACTGGTCAGTTATGTTGTCGGTTCCGAATTGACCTAAGCAGGAGGAGCGCTCCTTTTGAGAGTCTAAGTACTGACCATACACACGGTATATGATGAAGTAATGAACTCTAAGTCTTTATTGGCATAGTCTCAGTTTATATAGAAGATCGCCCACGCAGGGATGCGACCTCTGGTAATACAAGGAGTAACCTCATGATACATACATTCATCTGATAAAAACACATGACTTCTATATCTTACAATGACATAATCATTCAATAAACTTTGACATTTAGGCTTGATATATGACATTCAAGAAATAGCTGATTTCACATGACTTTTAGACTAGTACATTAGTAAATATAGAGAAATAGCTGACAACTTCTTTGCGGTTAGGCTATGTCTCACTACATTTATGAACATCTGCTCTTAACTTCCTGATTCCACTTAGATCAGACGTTTGGCCTATTACTCAATAGTCATGAGTCCTTCAGAGCAGAATAGAATATTTGCAGTATTCAACCTTATTGATTCAAATAGATTACTAAGCAAAATATATTAACTCCTTTTTGATTAGCGACATTTATTAATTTCTTTACAGCCCCCATTGGCCCTTATCAGTCAATAAGTAAATTCCTGAATGCTTGAAGATGGTGATGAATTACTCATACTGGAGCCATGCGAATTCAGCAAGTAGGAAAAAGTATTCATGAAGCCCAAGGCTATAGGGGGGGGGGGGCATGCAAGCAACACTGCATCCCAGTTCAGGTGTCCGTTACATCTTAGGACAGATATACTCACGCTGGCCTCCAGGTCCTCGGTCTTATTTCTCAAGTGGTCCAGGTTCTCCCCTCGAGCTAGGATTCGCTCTACATTTTGAGACATGATGTTCTTCACACCTTCCACCTCACTCTGCAGATCCCTCACGCGATCTGGGGCAACTTGGCCCGAAGGCCCTCCTGTCTCCTGAGAATACAGAAATAAAGGGAATATTCACAAACGGAATGAAGCAGCAACCTGTGGTGAGACAATATCTTCGTTAGGTCTAGACTTTGAAGCTCTTGGGCGTCAATGTAAAATCAGTAATTGGTTCTCCACATACTGTGCCACGTGTCATATATAATACTGGTGTCTTATGTGTCACAGGGGACTTTGGGCTCCTCAAGAAGCCAGGGCCCAGGTGAGATTTTAGCCTCCGCACTGTATGGCTGAACCCATGATCAAGCTTCCAAGAATATGGTGATGCATCATACAGTTGTCATTACAAATCCCTCAGGGGTTATTATCCAGCATTCCTAGATGTACGGCATAGAAATCTACCTTTATTATGCAATGAAGAGTTATGAAGGCCCCCAGAAATTAAGGTCATATCCATATGATCTACCATTACAGTCTGATGGATGTGGGTCCAACCTCTATCCTGAAGTAGGGCCCCCTATATACCCTGAATGTAACGATTGGGAAGGCAGAAATAGCAGAGCACCCTGCACTACCTTGTTTCTGTAACTCCCATAGAGCGGTAGAGTTTGAAGAGACCTCCAGGGTCATCGGGTCCAACCCCCTGCTCAGGTGCAGGAAAAACACAACATGCTTTTGGATGGAAGGTGGACAACCACCCCAGATGGGACTCGAACCCACAATCCCTAGCTTAGGAGGCCAGTTATGCATTAGGCCACTGGGGCTACTAGGAGGAGGCCAAGCTGCCCAACATGGGGCATAGAAGTAAATGGGAGTTATGCAAACAGTGTAGCACAGCAAGCTATTGTGTGCATAACATGTTACAAGCTACCTGTGCTATATGGTTTGGGTAACTCCCATAGACTTCTATGGGAGTTATGGAAGCAGCATAGTTCAGCTGAGCTTGGTTGTTTTAAAGTCGTCCTGGCCGACTCCTAATCAGCCCTTTAATAAAATCCATTGGAGGACATTGTTTCACTTGCAGTTTTTAAAAGGGATTTTCCAGGACTAAAACTACTGGTGATCTATCTGTAGGATAGCAAAACAAAAAACAGCACTTCCAACAAATTAAATGTGAAAGTGCACATAAGCTATAGCTGCGACAAATACAGCAAACACATTCCGAGTCATTGTTATAAGACTTGTATCGCTTCTCATGGCCTGTGACGTCACGGTTATTGTTCACATGCCCTGAGAGCAGCTCAAACCAGAAGCAGACAGCTCCGTTTTCACTGCAGTGGCCAGCCTTGATATTGCAGGTCCAGTTTGCATTGAAGTGAAAGGGAACTTGGCATGCAATACCAAGGCTGGCCACTGGAGCGAAAATAGAGCTGTCGACTTTCTTCAGAAATCAGCTCATTGTATGAGCATACAAATCCAGCAAACAGACCCTCACTGATCTATTGATAGCCTATTCTGCAGACATGCCCTCATGGGCAACTTCTTTAGATGTGTATGAGCGTTGAGGCACTTGTTTCTGTAACTATATTTGCCTAAGCCATGGCTTACATGTGCCTTCACATTTAATTTCTTTGTTGGACTTTTGTTTTTAGTATGCATGATTAGGGGAGCGGCTGCTCTCACTTGTCTTGCACTCTCTTTATCCATCAGTCCCAAGTGGCTTAATGAAAGTATGTAGCCAAGTATCCAGCTTTCCCTGAGTTCATTAGAGGCCTTTGGCCCCAAAGACAGGTGTCTTTTAGAGGCAAGTATCTGTCCAACAAAGTTTTCTTGAATGTTGCAGATGGGTCCCCATGCTTTGATCAAACTATACGAGCCAAGAACCATGCATTTTTATACAGCTAGTATAAACAGTTGTGCAAATTTATTCACATATTAAGGCAGCCTGCTCACAGCCAAGTTGGATTCCAGATGTGGGATCCCGCACGTAGGCGACCCCTGCGTGCCTGTCATTTTTCTCTTCTTCTGTGCTGTGGATGTGCTAGCCATCGAACATGCACAGTACAGTTACCTGCGCCATCGTCGACATGATAACATGGACCCTGCAACACTTTTGCAGTGCTCACTGTGGAAGGGCCGTGGGACGGACAGCTTCCATTGACTTCAATTGAAGCCAACTGTGCGAGGCCCGCACTAGAATAGAGTATGCTGAGATTTCCCTGCTGCGAGTGGGGAAAGGGGGTGGGGGGAATTTTGCATAGCATGCTATGGCAGGTATTTGCTGCAGAATCCGGGGCAGATGCCGCACAGCAAATACAGCCATGTGCATTGGGCCTATATGTGTATGAGTGCGAAGGCATGCATTTCTGTTACTATCCTTAGGACAAGTCATTAATAGTTTATAAGCAGGGGTCTGCCACTCAGGATTCCTGCGAATCAGCCGATTGAAGAGGCTGCAGCACTTGGGCAGGAGCTGCAGCCTTTTCGCAGATCAGTGATGCCACATTCATTTTTCTAATGGCTTGAGAGCGGCTCAGTCCCATTCAAGTGAATGGGACTGAGCTGCAATACCAGGCACAGCCACTATACAATGTACAGCACTGTGCCCAACATGGACTGGAGTGACAGCAGCACTCATGTGAGGGATTCTGAGTGCCAGGCCCTTACTGATCAACTACTGATAACCTATCACGAGGATAGCTTAACAATAGTGTAGTCCCAGAACACCCCTTTAATGCAGACCCTTTAAATTAAAGGGCAACACAACATACATGGAAAGATTTGCTATTCAGCAGTCTGAGGATGCTACTTTTCAACCACTGTGGGTGTTGCAATGACAAGCATACTGCCATCCACCAGTGAGGTTTATTGTCCCTGTAACAGGATGGAGACTGTGCGGTCGCGTGAACCCAGCACTGGGTAAGCAAATATATGGAAAACGTGTTTACTGAATGACATGTTCTGCCGAGCAATGAAAATCAAACTTGACGATCATAGAGAAACGAGGAAGGAACAAAAATGTGAAAGGTCGTTAAAAAAAATATAGAAACTGCTAAACCGCTCCTGTGAAGACTTCAGTTAAAACGGCACCAAGTCATAAAAAGACTTTGCAGGGGCAATGGTCTGGTCATATACAGCATGGCTGCGGACCCATAGGTAGTCTGCGTGTCGCCATAGTGTACATCATGAAGTACTGCAGGGATTCGAATAGAATCTGCAGAAAGAAATCTGTCTAACTTCACATCAAATTGCTGGTTGGTGTAGGTATAGAGGAGCCCGTAGAATTCTATGGGCGCCACATTACAAGTGTGTCGTTAAAGGAGTATTCTGTTGATGCGAATGTGTGAAAACTCCCCAAAAAATGATAAATTGGGTGCGACCACTGGACCCCCGCCAATCCAAAGAAGGGGGGAGATCCTGTTTGCCCCCATTCTGGTCACTGCTGACATTCACCACCGACAGGAGTGGATCGAGCGCTGTCCGCACATGCGCAGTGCTGCTGTCCGCACATGCGCAGTGCTGCTGCCCGCACATGCGCAGTGCTGCTGCCCGCACATGCGCAGTGCTGCTGCATTTATGTCAATGGGGCTGACAAAAATAGGCAAGCTCTATGCTCTGTTATTTTCATCAGCCCTATTAAAAAGAATGGAGGGCATTGCGCATGCGCAGAGAGTGTGCCGTGCAAAGTGACGTCACTCTTGTTGGAGCTGTGACGCAGAAGCTACTGGCAATGGGGCAAAAAGGAGCCCCTGTTCTCCGGATCGGTGAGAGTCCCAGCATTCGGACCCCCCACTGATCTATTAGTTTTTATCCACTGGATAGGTAAAAAGTAACAAAAAGAAGAAAAAAATTGCCAGAATATCCCTTTAACAACAATATTTGGTCTAACATAAGTGCCGGAAGAGGAACAGAAACCAGCTCAGACGGAAACCAAAGCTTGCTATTTTGGTCTTCGTTTTAGTAATGAAGGCCAATGCTTCAGTTTTCGGCGATCCATGGAACCCTGGGATGGAAAGGTCAGGAACACAAAAACGCAATGTAAACCCAGCGCTTCCAAAAGTTATACATTAGAAAGTAGCTATTTAGGCCTCATGCCCACGGCCGTGGCGGACTCCCCTAGCGGAATATCGCAGCAGAGTCTGCCAAGGCGCCACCCAAAACCCCCATACTCACCTCCCAGATCCACCGAATTATTTCCGTCCCTCGAGCCGGCGTGCATGTGCAGTACAGCACATGACACGCCGGCGGTACGAAATGACGCGGCCGTCAGTGATGCGTATTCACGCGACATAGCGTGACGGATGGCTTCCATTGACTACAATGGAAGCTGGCCGCATGTATTCCCGCGGCAATTAGAGCATGCCGCGGTTTCTTTCACGCTGCGGAATTTTGCAGTAGTACTCCGCAGCGTGAACATTGAGATATTAGGTTCAATAGAACCTAATAGCTGCAGCATAACGCTGCGGATTATCCCTTAATGTGGCTTTCTAGTTTCATATTAAAAGGGGTTGTCCAAGTTAAGGGAAACCCCCGTTACCAGGTCCCCTATGGTATAGGACAGTTACTCGCCTCTTTCCCATTCATCCTAAACCACTGACCCCGGTTTCTGTTTACAGACAGCGGTGATGTCCCGTAAACCTGCTGTAGCAGCCAATGACAGCACCCAGCCATGATCACTGAGCTCTGTCATTGGCTGCTTCAGCTTGTTTATAGACAAGCTCAGCATGCAGAGTGAGGTCACAGGGAGAGTGAAGCCAGCGGACGAACAGGGGGTGTGGGGAGAGAGGAGTAACTGCTCATTTGTTATTTTATAACACGGGGAAACTGGTGACAGGGGTTTCCTTTCACTTGGGCAACCCCTTTTATGAAAATTTTTATAATGTAAGGATCCCGATCTTTACGATGGGATTCGCATGAGAATTTAATCATAAGGTTTAATCTCTCCCTGAGGGGATGGTGGAAGATTTGAGGGTGCGTTCACACATTGACTTGCAGCAAATTTTGTTGTAGATTTTGCTGCAGATCTGTGGCAGATTTCACCCATTCAATTTGAGTTCAATTGAAAGAGTCAAATCTGCCGCAGATCTGTAGCAAAATCCACAACAAGTCGGTTTTTTCAGATCACACCCGCAGCATGCCGAACCTGATGCACTGTCTGTCTCAGAACATCAGGTGTGTTCTGCAGACGGCTTCTCCTCTTCAGATCACACCTGCTCCCTATCAGACCTGATGCTCTGTCTGTCACAGTACATCAGGTCTGTTCTGCAGACGGCTTCTCCTCTTCAGACCTGATGCTCTGTCTTTCTCAGTACATCAGGTCAGTTCCGCAAACCGCTTCTCCTCTTCAGATCACACCTGCTACCTGCCAGACCTGATGCACTGTGACTGTGTATGTAAATTGATGAAATAGGCAGCAATTAATTAAGTTTTAGATGGGAATAACTGTGCCTGCCCTAGACAACACAGTGCAGAAGGGAGCTCTGCATTTAGCTATGCAATAGCAACGGCTTCTCCAAGCTTCAGAGAGTTTTTTTTTTTTACTAAAAAAAAAAAAAAAAAAAAAAAAGTGTACAGAATAAGCTGATTAAATTTATTGTAAAAATGCTTATAAATTGCCAATTCTGTACATTAAAAATAAATAAATGAAGGTTACACTAAGTATTTTGGGGATTAAGTGAAACTATTCAGCAGTTTCAGTTCTACATTCTATTTGATTTTTAACCCCTTAAGGACCGAGCATAGTAAATTTATGGACTTGGGCCTAGGCTTTAATCTAGGCAGATTATAAAAAAATACGGCGTGGGAATAGAGCTTCTGCAATGTAGTAGGATCAAGTTGGGTCTTTGGCCGTTAGTCCCAGCTAAGAACCCGGAGACAGCAAAAATTGTTTTTTTAACCACTTCTGCCTTCTCTATTGCAGACTACATAGCACTATGCACTGAATAGAGAAAGCGGAAGTGTCACTTCCGCAAGTTGACCTGAGGATCATGTGACTGCTGGGTGTCCCCTACCTCGGCAGAGCTGCAGGGTCCTAGCAGACTCAGATCAGCTCTGTTCATTACTACAGAGGGATGTTTTCCTCTGTAACTGGGGCTCCTATGGATGCTGTTCCTCTGGACACCCCAGCTATAGTCAAAAGTGTCAATGGACAGTCAGATTTTCTTTTAGACAGCTTTCATAAGAGTGTGGGTGCCGGGGTACTTTTCTGTGGCCCACTCCGCTTATTATTGCCCGCCAATGGGAACATTTGTTGTACAGACCTAGTCCTGCTCACACAGCGCTGTACCCTATCTATGGGATCCTCTGTACTAGATCTATCAGCAGGGCAGACTTTATAATGTATATCAACTAGTTTATTCATATGCTACAATGTCTGCAGTGAAGATTATTCACCTTGGATACAATGTGGCAAACTACTCGCTGTGAGAAATATTGCGTCTGAACAGATCAAATGCAGATTGGAGCCAAGAAGGTTTTTCATGTAATGACGGCAAACAGATGAAGAATTGCAGAAGTTATACAATGAATATTTACATTAAATCAGTCTCAAACAAAGCAGTGCCGGGAAACGTGAAGAGTACACACCGCCCACAGACTTGAAATATGGCTACAATCCACAGTGGGACCTTTGTAGTTCTAGTTGGGGTTCACAGGGACTTATGCTTAATAGGATATTGGGCAGCAAAGGAAGCAGAAAAACGCCATCCGAAGAGCTTATATCCTACAAGGAGGAAAGGGGGCGCTCGAGTCAGAAGCCATATAAGCCAGCAATATTGAGACGTTTTACTTTAGTTTCAAAGTAATTAAATAGGATTTTCATTCTTCAAAGGATTTTCTGCCCTTCACACAGACTTCTTTATCCCACACACAAACATACAGAAGCTTTCATTTATCATCCAAGATCTGGTGCCCCAAGCATGCCAGCAATGAACCCAGCGCCAGCCAAGGACTGATCATTTCCGTGGAACGTACTGTTCGCTCTTGTAGTTTCTTCTGACAACTTTTCAGGTCCCCAACAAATCTGCATGATTAGATTTACTAAAAGCAGCTAACGAGGCAGTTTTTAAAGGTATATTCTGATTGGACATTTGTGCTGCGGTTTTTGCTGTGTGGCCAGAACAACTTGGTAAAACATGTTTTTTTTTCCCCCAATTGCCTTTTTTTCCCCAATTCAATGAGCTTCATCTGTGCTAGCTGCAGAATCACAACTATATGTGGTTTTTCCAAATACTTCTTGGCCATGCAGCTTAACTACGCTCTCTGAACAGACCAGAGGTCTATTTACAGGATGTGGCAAAGAACCCCATGCAATATTACCATGAATTGGTGTAGTTCTGCAGCTTGCACGCATAAGTAAAGTTCATAAAAAAAATATTAAAAAACCTACATGTTTCAAGGAGAAAAATTGCCAATTTTGTTTGCTCGAAACGCGTAGGTTTACTCCTGCGTCTCGGTAAATCATCGTAGCAAATGTGTTTTTAATTTTGGACTAAAAATATCGGTTTAACTGGATTGAGGTGTCATTTGGCTACATCTGGAGTCCACTGGAGGTATCCATGTAACCTTCCAACTTTGATTATGGAGTTTTGCAGGCACTGTAGGAGAATGGCGGTCCTGGGTGAACAGACTTCATTTTATGCAAAGTTTTGATGTGCAACTTTTGCCGTGAAGTTCCCAACTTTCCAGCAAGAACCACACCTCAACCGCAGTGTATGACTAAGGAAAATGCACCTAAATATATACTACGTAGCCAAAAGTACGTAGACACCCTTTATTGAATATAGACAAGGCAAACATGGTGGTTCATAAAGTTAAGCACTCAAGCATGCAATCTCCATAGTCAAACATTATAGTAGTATGGATCATACTGAACAGTTCAGGGAATGGAAACACGGTACAGTCATAAGACTCCATGTTTTGCACAAGTCAGTTTGTGAAAGTTCTGATCTCTCCCAGTTATCTATAAGTGCTGGAATGAAGGGTCTACAAGTGGAAACTAAGAACAAAGCTCTAAGTGGGGCCACCGAGTGCTGAAGCACGTCATGTAAAATCGCCTTCCATCTATTTCATCGCTCACGACAATGAGCTACAAACGGCTCCAGCAAATGACATCAGCACCAGAACCGTGCGTCAGGAGCTTCCATACACACAATCCTAAGATCGCCTTACCAAGTATCGGCTGAGTGATGGAAAGACTGTTCCCCTTCCAACAGTTTGGGGAAAGCCTTCCTGTTCCAGTATCACCGTGCATGAAGTGAGGGACTGCATACAACAGTTTAAACCGTAATTCTGGCGTTAAACAAAAACCACAAAATTTTTGGACCGGTCCATCTTAAGCAAAAATTTGCAACTTTTTAGCATTTTCTACACCTTTTTAAAAATTAGACGGAGCTTGGTGGAAGGGGGCAGGACCACCCGTAACATGACAACTTCACCATGAAAAGGACACCCGAAACTGGCATAAATTAGAGTGCCATAGATTTCAGTAAGTGGTAAACGGGTGGCTCAAGATGGGCCAATTGTTGTAACAGGCTTGCGCCCCTTACTACATTTTGTGCATCGTATTCTAGCGTTATTTAACTAGTGTGTAAAATATCAGTAAATTAACACATCCCATGGTTTCACACAGGTTTCATCAACCCTATTCAAACACCTCGGATGAGAAGGTCAGACTCCCAATTTGCATTCCAAATTCAACCCAAATCCATGCTGGACCTCAGAAATGTTCTACTGGTTGAATGGGCACAAATTCCCACAAACACCTACCAGAAGAGCGAAGGTGGTTATACCTACAGGAGAGTCGCAACTCCAAATTAACACCAATGGTTTTCAAATGGGACGTTGAAGTGTCCTCATAGATCTGGATATATTGCGTCACTCCTGCTAGGTGGACCCCCTCTAGTGCAAACGGCCACTCCATTTTTGGTACCTGTATGGAGGAACTCATTGATGCCCATCCACTTTGTTATGTACGATTTTCTACAGTACCGATATCTTCTCAAGTCTGGATTCGCAGGGGAGGGGGGGGGAGGGGGTTTATCAGTAGTGTAGCCAGAATGCCATTAGTCAACCATTGGGTGCGTTCGTATATGGTGGGTTTTGTGTGGAGTTCCTGCACCGAAATCCACCCCATTTGATTGATGAAGTTTGCTGCGGATCTGTATCAAAATCCACTGCATTTTAACCCATCAATAGGTAGTCTGTACTCAGCGGGGGCTGGGCAGTTAAACTTTATTATAGAGGAATAGTTGTCAGCAAGAATTGAAACCCAGCTGGGACTTGTAGTTCTAGAGCTTCTGCCGATTCAGGATGCTTATCCCATTACTAGAGGTGTTGTGTGAAGCCGCAACTGCAATGTCTGCACCCGCCATGGCTTCCCTACCTGTTTATAATATCAATACGTAATAGCGGAAGTAGCAGTGACCTGTTCAACGCCGACAGACACTGCCAGAATCTGTTAAGCAGGCCGAACGAGTTCTATCACTAGCAGCGTCACTCGGTGTCATTGGAGCTGTATACTGACCTGCCTTTGTCCCTGATCAGTACCCAAGAGCAATAAGAGCTGCTCATGCCGGTTTTTAGGAAACCACACCTAGAAAAGTTTAGTACAGATATTGTCTATGGGACTACAACTTCTAGCAGACTGAATAAGTGTAAACAGCTGAACTAATGGGTTAAACTATTGCTACTATATTGAACTGTGAGATGCGCCAAAATGTGCACTAAATTTTGGCACAGTGATTCTGAGCATGCTCTCTGGTGTAGAACTGATTGGCTGGCACATAAAAAGAATTTCTGCTGCGCCACAGAGGATGCAACAGCCTGCAGGGATGCTGCGGACAGAGATCGTAAAGGGAAGCTTGTATTACTGGAGGTGAAAAAGACCGTTTGGAGGACCAAGGAGTGCTGTTCAGAGGAACTAGAGACTGCCGCCTACGCCTACTACTACTACAGGGAGGAAGACCTTGCTACGAACCCTAAAGGCAAATTTACACACAACAATTATCACTCAAAATTCATTTGTTAGCTTTTCAGCCGAACAATGATTTTTAGTTCAGCATAAAAACAATCATTTTGCCGGCCAGCTGATAGCAGAGACCACACGCTGTGATTCTCCGTGGGAGTGCTGATAACATTGTTTTCAGTGGGTGTCCCGCAGGAGAACAATGTAGCGGTATGCAGATAAGAGACCACCCGCTGTTATCTGCATACAGCGAAGGGAGGCTCATTTTCATGCAAATGAAGCTAATAAGCTACAAATAGGCATTATTGCTCATTAGCAGCTATGCAAAATGATCGCTCAAAACGGTCACTCAAACTATCTTTTGAGTGAATATTGAGCGATAATCTTTGTGTGTAAATTCCAAATTCCACCCAAATCCATGCTGGACCTCAGAAATGTTCTATTGGTTGAATGGGCACAAATTCCCACAAACGATCCAGAAGAGCGAAGGTAGTTATACCTACAGAAGGGTCGCAACTCCAGATTGGTGTAAATGGGGCTTAACCCTGTGTGGTGTTACTGGTGTAAATGGGGCTTAACCCTGTGTGGTGTTACTGGTGTAAATGGGGCTTAACCCGGCGCGGTGTTACTGGTGTAAATGGGGCTTAACCCGGCGCGGTATTTCGACTGTGACAAAGATCCAAGGGAACTGTGGAAGAGTCGCCTTCCTGAGCTTGGACTAGCCCAGTAGCAACAATGCACATGTGAATCCAGCCGCCCCGTTACACATGCACACCAGAAAGGAACCCAGCAGGCTTGCTACCGTATATGTGGTATGGTTAGCGTTATGGACACTAAACTTCCTGCAAGTTTCAAGTACTCGAACGCGGTTGAACGACGGTGTCATTTAAAAGGAACATTGTACGGGTAAGTGGGAACTCCTAAAAGGCCAAGTGGAGTATTGGTCACCAAAAGTGAAGCATTAATCCTTTATAGACGAATTGTATACATTACGGAACCAGTTTATAGCATTCTGGGTTTTTGCAGCATTGGTGTTATTTTGTATTAAGTACAATGTAGTATTAATCCTAGGATTTAGCCAGAGATCATTAGCGACAAGCCACTTTAAGGCAACAGGTAATCTACTTAATCGCCATGACTTTGTTTATTTTCATTCCTCTATTCTTGAATTATTGTACATTTTGGTGACTCCATCTGCTGCATCGCATCCTGAAACTGCATCCCAACACCACCCACCTGCCGCATAGGCAGTTTTAGCAATTGGTGTACTTTGTAATGTGCTGTACAGAGGGAACTTATTAAGGGGTCTGTTGTAGCTCCCTTATACAAGATGAAAGCAGTGACTGTCAGATATTACTGCCTTTCCATCGGCAAGTACAGCACAATCTGTTCCAGAGCACATTTGATTGCGTAAGGGAATTCCTTTCTGCACGGTATGGGAGGTTGGAGAGCTCTGCGGCACGTATGGGTCACACTGTAGGGTTTTAGCACGTGTCGGGATAGTCCTGTATATCCTTTTACATGTGCTGACCAGCTGCACCTATATACTCCCTTGAACACATCTTGAGAAAATCTACAGAAAGACTCATTGCATCAGCTGGTATGTTTAAAGGGGACCAGGCTGTGAGCAACTATGTGATGGTGCTTATAGGGCAGGTTCCCAGTAGCCTGGAGAGGGTTTGTTTTTTTTTATACTTACCTGCCTCCTGATGCTTGCATGGTCATGATAGTCAGGGTGTGGACCATGCCATCACACTTGCACGCTCCCATTGATTGCTATGGGAGTATACGTGCACAGTCTGCAGCTTGGGGTTCATTACATGGTCTGCACGCCAACTTTCGGTGCCAACATGGGTCGTAGGCAAGTATGAAAGATACCTCCCTGGGCTCCTGGAAAGGTTTCTTCTAAGCACCATAACTTATGGGGCTCATTGCTGGTAACCAGTTCCCTTTAACCCAATATGGTGTCTGAGAAACACATGGTTCTAGATACCCATCATAAAAAGTGGAACTAAAAAGTTTTAGGGAAAAAAATATTTCCGAATAGTAAGGGCATAACATGACCACCTTCAGTAGAACAGCAAGTTCAGTACACGACTTTATGAGGCTGGGTTCGCACAGGGCGGATTTGACACGGAAATTCTGTGCGGGATTTTACTGCAGCTGATCAGCCTGCGTCCGCTAATCCCGGGATTGGCCAGCCATGTGGACGAGACTTGTCAAAAATCTAGTCCACACGGGGTGGCCAATCCGTCACGGCAAAACCGGCGCTGCAGCGCGAATTCCCTGGCTCCAGCAGGTCTATTTTTTTTTTTTTTACGTTGGGGCCGCGCTCCTCTCTATGGAGGATCTGGCCGCGTAGGAAAAGCATGCAGCCAAGCCGCTCCACGGCCCGCGGCTAAGTGCCACGGGTTTTTCGCTGCGCTTTCCTGGCGGAAATCTTGCGTTTTTTTTCTGCGGCAAAACTGGGAGGTGTGTCATTCAGCCAACCAATGAGTGTCTGTACACATTTATTCCAGCTTTTCCTTATGGAGGACGCCTGCTATATATATATTTTTTTAAATAGTTTCTGGAATTTTCACTTTTCTTCTCAGTTGGGGGAGCAGGGAAGAGCAATCCCCGCAGCTGAACGGCATGATCTCATTGCACCTTTACTCTGTGCGATCACCAGAATTGCTTGAAACAGCGATTTTGGTCTGTGTACACAGTGTCACCAACAGGGCACTAAGCAAGAAATTGCTCATTAGTCGCTAGTTACTTTGTTTTTAGTGAGCTGAAACAAAGCAACTAGGGAGCAACTTCTCGCTCAGTGTAAGCAGGAGTTGTTCAATCTTTGAAAGACTGCCTGTCCTGTGTACCTTTAGTGGGTTACAGTCAGATTTCCCCACTTCTGGTGTTGTGATATATATTTTGCGTTCTCCATGTTCGGATATACAAACAATATACTTTTTTTTAGGACATTTCCGTCCGATCCGGACAGGGCGTTTTGTGTCGAGCTCGGACACAACACTGATGCTTTATACATAAAGGTTTATTATAGGGAACGCAGTAATGATTAATACATGTGATATATGTGCTAATGGTTATTCTGAGAAATAAGTAATGTGTAATATATAATTGCAGAGGTTTATTATTAGGAAATTGTGATAACTGACTATTGTACAAATGCTGATGATTAATTACTGAGAAGGGCTATTGTGCAATGCCAATGCATATCGTGCAACGGATTTACGTTACGGTCTCTGTTGTGGCCCGTGTGGGCATTACTCATGTGGTAGTATCCATTGGAAGGTGTTTGAGGGATGGTGTCTGACAGACGAACAGTAAGAGAAGGGTGGTGCTCGTTTAGGTAGCGAGTTGTGGCACGCAAGATGTTGTGTTGGCCATGTTGTTCAAGTGCACGAGCAAGAAGAAGGTCTGTGCAAGGTTGGATGTGGCCTAGCCAAGAGCCACGAAAGAAACCTTGGAAGCCTTCTGAGAGGTTGGGAGAAACTTGAGCTGGTGAATCCCTAGAACTTCCTGTGTAGAGAGAAGGAGCCTGAAAAGTTGGGTAGCTTTGCTTGTTGACCCAATGAATTGCTGAGAGAAAAGCTCCGTACTTTCAGCGCTTATATGGCAGCAGACGGAGGTTGTGCAGCTCTGTACTAAGCCTATGTGCGTTGCCATAAATGTTAGTCCTTAGAGGAATTTATAGTCATATCCAAGCTTAATCATTAAATTGTATTCTCTCCCTTGAGGAAATCAAACCAGTATGGGTAAAAGACTTCCGTTTTAAATCAACCCCTATGCAGTGCTACCATCCCAACATGGCGGTATGTTGTGGTAAGCGCTGTACTTCCGCAGCATTACTAGTTGTAGAACCTGTTCTGCCTGCACAAATGATGTCATTAAAATGTCAGAGAATTTTTTTATAGTAAGTCACCGCCGATGCGAACATCATTGAACATTACAAGAATCTGCAGGCAGTCATTACCCTAAGAATAGGTCATCAGTCAGGCAATATGACTAAACAAGACAATCATGACAATTGTCTGTGTGGGAGGACTGGTACTGTAAACAGCAAAGCAACCCTATAAAGATGTGTGACTCCAACACCCCGAGTCTTATTTGTATGTACTGGAATTTAGCCCACCGATTCCTATTTATTGCTAATTTTCTGATAAAGTGAGCAATGTTCAGTAAAAAGGGTAAATTCACCCCAAAGACACAGAAGCCGGGTGTTTAATTGTGAAATCTAATAGGAAGACATGCGAAGAAAAGAGAGGATTCATACATTTGTGTGTATATTTATTAAAAAGTAATTTAAAAAGTTAACCAGAACGAATTGTCTATAGTAAGGTATTACAGCTTTCATTAATTAAAAACATTAAAAAATTAAGGCTGGGCACCACATCGCTGCTACGCAGTGCCCAGAGATATACTGGCATAGTGTAGCTTTCAAATTGGCTGCAGGTAAAACAGTTTCATTGTCAATGGCCCCGAGGTAAACTGGCGTTTCATTGTATTAGGCCGGATTCACACAAGCATAAGCGTATTTGCAGAATGGGTGTTGCGTATTTGCGCACGCAATTCCAGAAACAAACCCCAAACCGTGCAGCGATTCAGTTTCGCGAATTCAAAATGTTCTTTGCTTCAGCTTACTTAAAAATTGTCGCTGGGTGATTAATTATCATCTGGTGTAAACGGGTAATCATTGTTTACGGACTACTCAACAACTTTGCAGGAGGCGTGCACTTGTTCAGCATGCACCTCCCACTGAAAGCCTATTGGTTCATGCCTTTTTTTTTTTTTAGAACATTTGCCCTCCCACTTAACGCCTATTGGTTCCTGAAAACACACAAATACGTGCAAGCGATCTTCAATTGAACAGTCCCTGCTGTTAGTACTTGGGGTTATTATCACTGTAATTACCTTAGAGCTCACAGTAAATGCTGGTAAGGAGTGCCCATCAGTTTCTGACCTATAAAGATGTGTCACTTAGATCTCTCAGAATGGTTTTCTAATGTGTTCATAACATTTTTTGTCTGTCAGATTTTTGTACAAGTCTGTTTCTCCAGAAAAAGAAAAAAAAAATTAAAAAAAATGCAGGTTGGCAACCCTGCTGTTCTACAGAAGAACACTCCCTACTCACTGAGGGTGGGGGGGGGGGGGTGACAATACATTGGCCTATGTAAATGCTCCTGACAATCCATTCAGTAGTCACAAAACTGGACGACAATTGCTCTATGTAAAACTTTACAGGGGACAACTAAATCCGTGGCCAACTATGAATCCACTTTTTTTAGTTGCAGTCAATTTGTAAACTACGCTGATCTACAGATTGGTTGCATTGTGGACTTATCCCACCCATGGTGTATATCATCTCATGAACCTGGCCTTAGGCCTCTTTCACATAGGCGGTGTGTTTTTTTTCCGTCTGGCCACCTTCGTGGCCTGAAAAACGTATGGATGAGAAATAGCTGCGACCAAGTCGTGGCTATAATGCGTGTCATATCACCCATCCACACGATCACGTGTGACGTATATATGCCGCAGCCTGGAATTCCTTCAGTCAGGAGAAATGTTAAGCATGGCTTCTATTAGTTAAATAGAGCCAGCTGACATGGTTTAGCAGTACTAGCTGCTGCTGAACTCCCTCCCCTGCCTTTGCCGGCAGCTCCCATAGAAGCCTATGGGAGCCGCCGGCTGATCGTAGCCGAAAGATAGGGCAAGACTTATCTTTTCCGGCCGCGTCAAAATATCGTCCGTCGTATTTGCTCACTGATGTCCTATTTTCGCCAGCTGGACGTTTTTATGCAGCAAATAAAAAGCGCCCATGTGAATGAATGTAATGTAATCCAATGTGTCACATGGTCGCGACGTTTTATTGCGGCAAAACAGCAGAGATAAAACACTCGTGTGAATAAGGCCTTACGCCAACTCCACAGGGGCGAGGCAATATCGGACTGTGAATCCCGCCCCCATACTCCGCTCCCCACCATGTGAATTCTCCGAGGATGAGAGGCGTTGTCATGTCAAAACAGCCTTGCATCACTCCCCTCCGTTCCTCCCCGCTCTCCCCCGCCGGCCCCCGAATCTTTAGAGACGAGCGGGGAGATACTCGGCTAAGGCACTACTCGCTCATCTCTACCCCCGACAAATCAACGGGATGCACACCGCCAGAAATAGGTCTTAGCACTAATATGATATGTATGAACAAAACCACAAAGATCCGACATGTGATGATGAGCACCAAACTGAAAGCTGTAATGGCCACTTTCTGGGGGTCCCAGCTCACAGCCCACAAGTGTTCTCTCCTAATAGATGTGTCCTGGTAAACAATGCCATTATTGTAGTTGGGTTCCGAGGTTCTAGAGTTGCTAAATACTTCTGTATAGTTCCTTTGTACGGACCTCATTGATGACTATTCACTTACAGTAAAATCTGCTGTTTGAGATGTAGTTACATCCGGGCTAACAGGATTAAAAAGGCAGGATATACAGTATATAGGCCTTCATGTATAAAAACTCAGGGGCAACACAATATCATGGAGAAAACTTAAATTCTAATTCTAATTAAAAGTTGTTTCTTGCACTATAGAAATAAAGCACTAACCATGTGTCTATTTCCCATACATGGTGGACCACAGGATTTCCCTATTACTCTGGGTAATTTTGGATATAAAACCGCTCATAACTGTGCGCCAGCCACAGATGCCCCCTTAAAGGGGATGTACCACAACGGTCTAATCACCAATCCATGGATAGGTGATAAAAATCTGATCCGTGGGGGTCTTAATGTAGAACAATACTGAGAATGGGAGGGTCCTGTGTCCCTTTAATCCTTACTGCGGGCTCACTACACCCATTCCTCTAAGCAATCCTGTCCCGCAGTCCCAGGCAGCAGGAGGCATGTCCCATCCCACCCCACCTCCAGTCACCTTTGACCTGAAGCCAATCTGTGCAACGCTGTGGCCATCACCAGACCCAGTCGCTCTGTGCAAGCAGTGCGCCAACTTATTTGTGCTCTTACTTTCTGTAGAGCGCCACAGCCTGAGATGGGCAGCACTTCTTCATCTGAAACCTTCACAGGCCGCAGCAGTTTGTCTGAGCTTGGAATCACCTGTTGCTCCAATGGATGCAGATGGGCATTGGCTATTAGGAGAGTTCATTTTTTTTCCTGGGGCACTATTAATGTGAAAGAAGAACCAGGGGGGTGGGGGACTATTACTGCAAGAGGGTCACAGAAGGGCACTATTATGGGATGGGATATGTGGCTTTGCTAAAAGGGCATGGCCTGCTATAAACATTTTCCTTGGCGCACATAGCACGCCTCTACAGTTGCCCCTCTTCTCGTTGTTCAAAAGTTGGGAGTTGTGCTGCACCCCTGCAGTGAGGGGGTGACTGAATGAAGCAGCGGCCGCACATGCGCAGTGCTCCAATTATTTTCAACTGGACTACTGGAGATCGACTACAAGTGCTCAGCCCCACCGAAATGAATGGAGCAGCACAGCACACGCGGGACCACCACTCTATAGTCACACTTCACTGCAGACGGGTGCGAATCCACAGTGATGAGAAGAGGATGACATTGGACTCCTATTCTCAGGATTGGTGGGGGTCTCAGCAGTAAGACCACTACTGATCAGACCTATTATCTATTCTGCGGATGGGTAATAAAAGTCAATTGTAGTACATCCCCCTATGCTTCTTTTATGCCAGCCACAAAGGCTGTAGTCAAATGGTACTTAGCGTATGTCATAGGTACGCTTATTGAGATGAGGCATAACAATGAGATGATCTAAGAAGTTTGCACGTTTCATTACATTTGCCTCAACTTGTACAGCACAAGTTTACAAATGGCCGTCACCTGCTCCTGTGATTTTACATAGTTATGTAGTTAGTGAAGTTATAAGGAGACATAAGTGCATCTAATTTGGTTAATAAATGCCTCATCATGAGCGTAACGAGAATCTGACAAATTGGTCATGCCGCCAACTAAACATATCAGAACTTCTACCTGCACCAATCACACTCCTGTAAGGGCTCATATACATGGCAAGATTATGGCTTCATGAAAGCTCCATAGAGATGCATGGGGCCCAATGTACCCCCATAGGTCCCCTTTCATTTGTAGCCACACATTGGAAGCAACGCTTGAGGAAAACATCTGCTTAATGGGAAACCCCTTTAATATGGGGCCTTTTGGACCACCATACGGCAGCACATGGAAAGCCTTCAGCTCCCTACTATGGGGTTCAACAGTGGAAACTATTGTCGTCTACCAGGGACAGGTACAGTCCATGACTGAATTGTTTGCGTGCCTTTTTCAGACGTCCTAACGCATCCACAGTCATGGATACTTCTTGCACTTGTCCCAAGGTCCTTTCTTCTGTCCTGCGGAGAGTACAAGACCCTCACACCATTGTACGATTCAGGACTTTAAAAAAAAATAAAAGCGGTAACAAGCATCGTAAAACATGAACCTACAATGTGGCAGTTTTACCATTTTTGCGTTATGGTCCTTTTACATGGGCTGATGATTGGGGAGGAATGTTCGCCCATAATTGGAGAGGAATCTTCACCCATCCGATTATTGCCCCTTGTGAAGGTGCTGGCAATCAACTGAAAATGAGCAGACACTTTTTTTTGTTTTTGGAGGATTGTGTCTTTTATGCTGCACCAAAAATTGTTGTCAGCAACCAATCCACTAGTTAATCACCACTAATCTAATTGATCTTTAGGACCAATTTAGGAGGCCATGTATTCCATGCACAGCACATTCCCCTATGGACTATGAGGCTATTCACACGAATGATTTTTAACCTGGACTGATGTTCCACGGAAACTAAAATCACTGCATGTCCCATTCTAATCTGTATCCATGGATGAAGCCAGCATGTGCAATATGCAGGGTCCGTGGAGATCGGATAGCACACAGACCAGTGTCTGTGCGCCGTCCAATGCATGTTGCGCCTGAGTTTCTCAGGATGCAACTGACATAAGGCCGTATGAATCCACCCGGGCTTATTCAATTGCTACAAAATTTTCACAAAACAGGAAAATAAGATTTCCCAATAAAACGGTCATATTTCAAAACAGTATGTAGTACTATCATATAACCATTTACCAACGGCGCCCAGTAGGGTAGTTGAACATCCAGCCATCTCAAACAATCAAAACACGAGTGGACATTTACATTATGTACAATTATATATATTATGTACTGTACTGATTGATATACCCATCAGATCATGTACGGACCACAGAGGAAGACCACATGACCACTAGGGGGCTCATGGAGTAAGAGGGACTGGTCCTGGCTGGTGCCAATACTCTTTGCTATGGTGTGCCGAGAACCGTGCAGGTCTCCATGCAGTATATAGATGCCCTGAGTCCTCCAGACAGAACAATGCTATGTATTTTGCTAGGCTATGGGATTATTGTATAGTATTACATTTACTTGATGTAAGCCAATATCCCTATTTGCACAGAAAATGATCTGTGTGTTGCTTGCGCCATGATGGAATTTGCTCTGAAAACTAAACCCATATCTCACGTCACCGACACGAAGGGTAAACAAAGCTTGCTGCCATCAGCAATAATCGGAATTAACTTGTATTTATAATAAACAGGGAGCTTGAGGCTTTGTTGCCATCAAACACAATTTAATTTTATTACATGCAAAACTTTAATAAAGAACCGCACTCTATAGTAAAAAACAAAAACATCAGATCACCACGGGGCCCGTGTGCCTTATGTATGTGGATGGATAGCACACTACATTTTGGGGAAGTCTTTGTGGCGTTGGTGGGCAAAAGCTTTGTATTGTATCCGTGTCATCTATTTAAAATGAAGTCTTTCAAAAACTGATTTTCTTGTTTTTCCACCATCTACTAACCAACCTGATACTTCTATCCTAGTCTGTGGAACCACCATAACTCCTCGGCAGCACGCCCGCTGTCTTGGGGTCATATTTGACTCAGATCTTTCCTTCACTCCTCATATTCAATCCCTTGCTTGTTCATCTCACCTGTAGCTCAAGAACATCTCCTGTATTCGCCCTTTTCTCACTGTGGATACATCAATAACTTGTTGCCTTTATCTGCTCTCAGCTTGATTACAGCAACTCGCTACTGATCGGCTGTCCCCTCACTAAACTCTCCCCTCTCCAATCCATCCTGAATGCTGCAGCCAGGCTTATCCTTTTCTCCAACGACTGCACCAGTGCCTCCACCCTATGCCAGTCACTACACTTTAAAACCATCTTTCTCATCCATAAAGCTATCCACAGTGCTGCACCACCCTATATCTCCTCCCTTCATCTCGGTGTCAATCTACACAAGATCTCCGCATTGCTAATGACCTTAAGCTAAATTCCCCTTTAAATCAGAACCTCCCTCCCGCCTCCAAGATTTCTTCAGAGCTGCACCAGTTGTCTGGAATGCTCTACCTCCTGACAATCAGGTTGGTTTTTAATGCCCATAGCTTTAAAGGGGTTGTCCCGCGCCGAAATGCTTTTTTTTTTTAAATTCAATAGGCCCCCCATTCGGCGCGAGACAAACCCAAGGGATGGGTTAAAAAAAAAAAAAAAATTATATATTACTTACCCGAATCCCCGCTCTGCGACGACTTCTTTCTTCCTTCTCCAAGATGGCCGCCGGGATCTTCACCCACGATGCACCGCGGGTCTTCTCCCATGGTGCACCGTGGGCTCTGTGCGGTCCATTGCCGATTCCAGCCTCCTGATTGGCTGGAATCGGCACACGTGACTGGGTGGAGCTACGATGACGACGCAGGACCAGCTCTCCGGCACGAGCGGCCCCATTCACCAGTCAGAAGACCGGACTGCGCAAGCGCGTCTAAAAACGCCAGAAGACAGCGAATTTAGACGGATCCATGGCGACGGGGACGCTAGCAACGGAGCAGGTAAGTGAATAACTTCTGTATGGCTCATAATTAATGCACGATCTATATTACAAAGTGCATTAATATGGCCATACAGAAGTGTATAACCCCACTTGCTGCCGCGAGACAACCCCTTTAAGTGTGCCCCCCCAAAAAGCAAACCTTTTTTTTTTAGGGAGGCCTACTATATATTACGTAATGTAAACTCTTTGCCATCTACCCTGCTTCTACGTTTCCCTTTGGTGGTGTTTTTACAAATATTCTGCACGCTCTTGAACATTTGCTCCTATAGATCCCCACTTGTAGCCAAAAGTGTCATCTTTGCCTACAGCAACCAATCATCCTTCCTTTTTCTAGGGCAAGTTAGGAAACTAAATGTAGAATTTTACTGCCATGGGGAACTGCTCCACCCCATGTCCTCAGACATCCTCATACATGAAATGAGCCGTGTATATGGCTGGTATAAATGTAGCTTACAAATGCAGTAGTATTTTTGTTTTATCTTGGAGAAACTGGATTTCCCATAAAATGCTATGGTCGCTATTTGCTGGGGATCCGTGGTGCGGGCGCCCGCCGTGGTTTCCGCAGCAGATATCCGTCCGTGGGCAGGACCCCTTAGGGTGTGTTCATATGTGCAGGTTTTGTTCCGATTTTTTAAAGCCAAAACCAGGTGAGGATCATAAAAAGGAGAGCAAAAAAAAGACAAAGAACGGATACAACTTCTCATTTTTGGATTCACTCCTGGTTTCGGCTTCATGAAAAAATATCTAAACAAAAATGGTACATATGAACACACCCTTTTAATGTTCTTCCATCATAGATTTGAATTCCCCTCCTGCTAAGCCTGCGCACACAATCTGCAGCCACGCCAAGCCACGAAATACCACAAAGCCATTTGCAACCAAACAACTTATGTGCGGTCACTTAGACCGTGCAGACTTCCTTGTGGTGTGGTTTCGGACACACCTAGTCTTTCATTGCCATTTGTTCAGATCCACCCAGTCTGAACTGCATCAAGTGTGTCAGGATGAAAACTATTTCCTATGAGGAAAGCATATATAACTGTATCAGTGAATAAACAGATACATTTAGCATGGAAATGTTCCTAAAAGAGGGAAGTTTCAATTGAATGTATGACTCCTCAGATCTCCCCCGCCATCGATGAGTAGAACCAAGTGGTACTGCCACCTTCACATCAGTACCTGGAACAGCAACATCCATACAAGTGTGGCCATTGATGGTACTGCAGCTGAACCCAGTTTACATGGCCTGGAGGTCAGACCTTCTCCAGGGAAAAAAAACTATCAGTTTAAAACGTTCAGTGCTTCTTAAAAGGTTTTCGTTTCAAGGGAAGTTTTAGCATTTTAACGGATTGTAAAACGGATTGATATTTTTTTCCTTTTTGTATCAGTTTTCCACCTGCCATTAGCTCACCTTTAACTTTTTTATTTTTTAAGAGCTCCTCCAAGTGTTAATCAAGTCTAAAACTACAATGCAAAGTCATTATGAGTTATATTTCATATATATATATATATATATATATATTATACATACACACACACACACACACACACACACACACACACACACACACACACACACACACACACACACACACACACACACACACACATACATATAAACACACACGTGTGAGGCCCTCCTGACTTCCATACCAATGGATGATTATTGAGGAAAAGGATTGAGTATGTTGAAATTCTACACTCGATCCTTTTGTCCGCCCTAGAGATACATTAGCCAAAGTCTGAGACCTGAGCTTGCCTCCTAGACAGGAGCTGAGGCTCCCAGATAAGAGACAATTCATTGCTGTGCAACGGGAGAACGCAGGGTGGTATGCAGACAGCTGGGAGGTATTACTGTGGCATTTCTGAAGAGGGGCACAATAGTCTGCAAAGAGTGGCTGCCAAGAGGGGAGAGGCAGCAGGAGCTGCCAAGAGAAGACCGTAAGAGACTGCCACTACTAGAAGCTACCAGAGGGACCGCGCTATGTGCACAACCCAGCGGGGGCATCTGTGCTGTGACAAAAATCCAAGGGAGCCTTAGTAGAGTTGCGCTCCTGACCCCAGACAAGCCTGGGCCGGTAGTAGTGACGACTCCCACACGATGAACTGTAAGTGAGGTCATCCTCAATACAGAAATGAGGTGTGCACACAGTCAGGGACATTATTAAGTAGTCAACAGGCCTGTTAACGAATCCAGGAGACTGCACCGTTCAGTGAACTGCTGTTACATATGCTGCTTTATTTTGATCGAGACATTATTTAGAGGGCAACGTGTGAGCAGGCGACTACAGAGACGTCTTCAAGAGAGTTTGAACGCTGTGTTTCTAAAAAAAAAAAAACTATACTGAAAAAAGTAACATATTAACCCTTTAAAGACTGTCCTATGTTACCCGATTCGTATTTCTGTCCTATGGGACTGATCTCTGTGCACAATATGAAATACTACTGGAAGAGCACTATTAATATGCTGTACAAAAGTATCAGCAAGGTCGGTTTCATATCTGCGTTGGAACCGCCGGCCAGAGATTCGGTCACAGGTCCTGCGCAAGATACCGGAAGAATAAGAATAAAAGTATCTTACTTATTTCTTCCACCGTGCCTGTCATAGGCGCACATTGCGTAAGTGCAAAAAATATTCCACTGGACTTGACTGAACACTAATCCTCGATACCATCTACCAACTGCTCCTCATCTAGATAGCCCTCCTCCTCTTCCTTCAAGATAAAACACATGAATGTTTAACTACCAGGCAGGATAAGAACCCTTCTGTCATACTCCAGCTGAGACATAACGAGGGCGCGGTTAGCGGGGCGGAAGCGAATAAGGGCGGTAAGAAACGTGCGCAAGTTGTCTGAGCTGCTTCTATTTCAGGCATCTTCTAAATGACATGTCCCTGAGGGTGTTGTGTATATGAGTGGCCAACAATACCACTAGTGGTGTGCGAACCAGACACTTATCATAAGAGGTCTGATCAGTGGTCTCACACACAAAGTCACGCACCCTTGTTGGGCTCCTAACCTGCTACTGCTCACAAAAGATGATGGACCCATTAATGTATATTCACTTCAGGTGTTTTTAGACGGAACAGCTAATGTGAAAGACTGAACGATTCTCGTTTGAACAAACCAATGATGTATCTGCCTGTCTAAACAGGCTGCACGAGAGCCAACGAGCTAGTGCTGGCGTCATTCATTCGTTCGTCTAAAAGGACCCTTAGGTCCAGCATGACAAATCCCTCTCGTCCTAGACTAGTGCGACGGCTAGAAACACAGATGCAGTTTTTGATGGAAGTAGTAAACAAACAAAAAAAAAGTTGAAAGTCTCCGTTTATAAAATTAGTCGATTTAAGCTAGAGGTGGTACAACAGGGTGCTAGAGCCTCCATGCCTGCCCGTATCACATCCTGTATCCAAGCTAGAGGTGGTGCAACAGGGTGCTAGAGCCTCCATGCCTGCCCGTATCACATCTTGTATCCAAGCTAGAGGCGGTACAACAGGGTACTAGAGCCTCCATGCCTGCCCGTATCACATCCTGTATCCAAGCTAGAGGCGGTACAACAGGGTGCTAGAGCCTCCATGCCTGCCTGTATCACATCCTGTATCCAAGCTAGAGGTGGTGCAACAGGGTGCTAGAACCTCCATGCCTGCCTGTATCACATCTTGTATCCAAGCTAGAGGTGGTACAACAGGGTGCTAGAGCCTCCATGCCTGCCCGTATCACATCTTGTATCCAAGCTAGAGGTGGTACAACAGGGTACTAGAGCCTCCATGCCTGCCAGTATCACATCCTGTATCCAAGCTAGAGGCCGTACAACAGGGTACTAGAGCCTCTCTTCAGGGGGTCAGTTTCCCATAATAAATGATCCCTTTGCTCTGATACTGTAATCACTTATATCAACATTACAATCACACAGAAAGTTTTATTCCATCCCAACTTCTTCTAGGGGGGGATGATTGAGTATATGAGAAAGTTGCTTAAAGGGGTTGTCCCGTGAAAGCAAGTGGGGTTATACACTTCTGTATGGCCATATTAATGCACTTTGTAATGTACATCGTGCATTAAATATGAGCCGTACAGAAGTTATACACTTACCTCCTCTGGTGCTGGCGTCCCCGTCTCCATGGCACCGACGAACGCTGCCTTCTCCTTCCATTAGACGTGCTTGCGCTGTGCGGTCTTCTGCTCTGTTGAATGGGGCTTCTCCGGCGTGCTCGCGCCGCCGAGGTCTTCTGCGCATGCGCAGACCAGCTCTCTGGTGCGAGCACGCCGGAGAAGCCCCATTCAACAGAGCAGAAGACCGCACAGCGCAAGCACGTCTAATGGAAGGAGCAGACAGCGTTAGTCGGTGCCATGGAGACGGGGACGCCAGCACCGGAGGGGGTAAGTGAATAACTTCTGTATGGCTCATATTTAATGCACGATGTATATTACAAAGTGCATTAATATGGCCATACAGAAGTGTATAACCCCACTTGATTTCACGGCACAACCCCTTTAAAAGCGTTGTGCAGCCTTATACAACGAAGAGCTCTGCAACATACTTCATCAGTTGGGTGCAATTTCCTGCCAACTCTGGAACCAGGAAACTAAATGCAATAATGAGTGCCCTGTCAGTGACGATTTCAGTCGCAAACGTTTGTTTGAAAATTGCGTAAGACAATACCGCATGCCAAATGCACTTACTTCATTCATCCAGAATGGTTGCCAGTTTTGTACTTTGCACTCCGATGAGTTTTGCTTGTCCCCAGGATATGTGGGAGCAGCAGAAATATGTACATACCCTGCGGCTGGGTTGACTCAGGACATTGTTGTGGCATTTATCTGCTTAGTACATAACATAAGATACCACACCAAGGCTGGTTTCACCCCGGCGTTGGGGATTCCACCTTCCTGTTCCATTTGGAAAAGTGGATAGGGGGAATCCCCACAGCAGAACGGCTCTGTCTCTGGATGAAACCGGACAGACCCCGCATTCCACCCGCCTTTTGGACAGAAGAAAAAGTGCTACATTTAGCGTTTTTCCCCTCCGGTATTTTCAGCCGGGTCTATGATGGAACCTCCAATACCTAATAGACTTGTTTTACCATTTGCTATACCCTTTCCCCGGGGGAATTGGATAAAAGCTATATATCACTGATTAGTAAGGCTACAATATGGCTACTTCCAGTAAAACCAGGCGAGTTGACAACAGATAACACTACCTATAGATGCAAAGACCTATTCCCAGTACAACAGGCATCTCCTTCGGTACTCAACGCGTTTCCCATGGTGATGTACGCCCACCAAGTTATCCCGATAGCCTAAAAAACTAAAAATACAGGCGCGTTTCACACGGCCAAAGTGTGTTTGGGTTATTAGTCCCCTTAACGGACATGGATTTGCAAACTAACAGCATTATAGGTTCCCACAATGCAATTAGTTCAGATCATTAAGCCTGCAGCCAGGATTTGCACACATATTACAGGTGCAAAAAGGCGCCCATATAATGTTAGTCGGAAACTGACCGTAAATGGGGTTGTCCAGGGTTAGAAAAACATGGCTGCTTTCTTCCAAACACAGCGCCACCCTTGTCTGTGGGTTGTGTGTGGTATTGCAGCTCAATGCAGCTGGGCTGCAATACCAGACACAGCCCACGAACAAGGGTGGCGTTGTGTTTGGAAAAAAGCAGCCATGTTTTTCTAACCCTGGACAACCCCATTAAAATTTTATACTGTTCCAACTCACATGGACATATTTGCGCACCCAATACACAGAATAGAACCCACATTATGGGTGGAAAAAAAAGCCTTCAACATGCTCTATCTTTGTGCACCCCAAAGGCCCATAGGAGCCAATGGAGGGGGGTGGGCGGCACACCCAATAACTGCATAAATCGCACAATACTCAGCACAATTTCGTTGGATAATCGCACATATCTGGTACGAATTAGGCTGCACGGCTTTTTACATGCGGCAGTTTTCAGCCAATCAGCTTCTAAGCATCAGTCTTAGGCTGGGTTCACATGGGGCGGAAATCTTGCGAAATGTCTGCAGCGGGAACACATGGAAATTCCGTGAGATTTCCGCAGCTGAAGTCCCAAGACATTTGGCGGGGGTTATGAAAGCGGCTTATTCTGCTCCGGTCATCTCTACCCATAGAGAGAGCCCGCAGCAGAAACGGCGATACAATTGACATGTTGCAGCTTTTAATTCCATGCAGCATGTCAATTTCAGCGCGGCTTGGCCACAACGGACTGTCTGTAGCGTGTGGACGAGATTTTTGCAAATCTCATCCACTTTGCTGCTTAGTCTTGGGCTTAAGATTGCAAGTGAAATTTCCGCTTGAGCGCAAGCCTGCGCAACCCCATAAAAATCAATGGGATCGTTGTACCGCTGTTAGCACGGTACTCGGGACGTTGCGTTAATCGTGGGACAAAGCAGCGAGTGTGAGAGCAGCCTTATGCTATTGGCATACAAGCGTATAAAAATGCATGTGGCATCGGATATTTCTTTCCAATCCATGCCCAGTTCCGTATGCCATCCATATTAGGGTGTCCATATTTTTGTTTTTACTTCAGCGTGTCACTTTTTTTCTTTTTCAGATGTGAAAAACCTGAAACAGGCGCAGTTTTTTTTTTCGGAACTTTTTAGCAAAGGATTCATAAAACACGGGCGACATATTGGCTAGAATAGGCAAGTCTCATCCTTTTATCGGAGCAGAATATTGCTTTAGTCTTAGGCTTGAGGCACAAGGCCATATTTTTGGGCCATGTACAGCACACGGCTCGATTAAAGCCTGTGAGGCTATACACACGGGATATTTTTTAATGTGGTCCATGTCGAAAAAATCTCAAGGCCTGTCCATTCCACAGACAAGAGATAGGACATGCAATGCCCTTCAATGTGCGTTCTCCATGTATATCGGACCGGAGCCTATGAGCTGACCCATGTGGGTTGCACCAGTGTCCTTTGGGCGCAGCTCGCAATTACAACAGTGTGCCACTAGCCTCAGAGTGAGGGTTATATTACAATAGTTGCACCCAGTTCCGATTTCATCCCCGGGGTGCCAGTCTGATGTGTATCTGCCCTGTAAACCGCATCCAGTTGTAAGTGGCTTTCTATAGTTCCGTAAAGAATCCAGAAATCCAGAATTGCTTATTACGCAACAATGCAGTGCTCAGACACGCAAAAATACGCTAACGATCATGTGACGCCAACCTAACTGGAAGCTCCCAAATGCAAAATCCGTGCCAGGGCCCTACCTACCATGTGCCATTTATTATGGGGTCTTTGAGCCTCTCAGGCTTCAGGCAAGAGGTGCGACTGCCATTTCTGCGCCCCATATGCCTGTTTTCTCAAGTTCTTTGCCAAAAGGACATTTAAAAAAAAAAATTTTTAAAAAAAATCACAGAATGTGATTGCTTCCTACGGGCATCTGCATTTACCCAGAGGCCAATCTGACTACTCGGCTGAGCGCACATCTAAGGTGAACAACCCGTCGCCAGATATTTGGCTGGTAGCAGCTTATCTCCTTGGGGAAATAAAGAGAACAAAGAGTATATTGTTGCAGTTCCCATAGGCGCCGTCACCCTGCTGGCCCAGACTCCAATGCCAGAGATACATGCAAGTCCTTGTATCACCATATATGTGCCGTTCAGAGACCTAGGAAAGCTGGGGAACAGCCCCTATGCAGACTGCGAGGGAGGCTGTATTAGTGGTCACCCAACTTTTCTTGAAATATATCTAAGAAATAAGACGTCGCTGTAAACATTCAGCTCTTCGTCTGCAACTTATGTGGCCAGTACTTTGACCCTCAAGGACGCCTGAAAAGTATACAACCTTTGGACTAAGATGTAGCCAAGAAACAACTTAAAAAGGTCCACTGGTAACTTATTTATGGCCAACTAGTCATAAGAAAGGGTCCAATGTGCCATTTGCTACATTGTTGTTCTAATGCAACTACAAAAAGTTTTATCGGCTTCTGGGAAAGCTGGGTGAAGACAATATATATACCCAGCTTTCCTAGGTGCAGATAAAACGGATGACTCTAGGAGCAAGGAATTTTTTAAATACGTGGTGTGACATGTAAACCATTTCTGGTCATGAAGGGGTGGCGGGCCACTGCTTGCCCTATGTGTCACTGTCACATATCCTGACGTCATCGCACGCACACACCTAATCTGCGTCCTGGAAAGTCTACAGTGCTTTACCGCCACATGCAGTGTATTAACTCCATCACTACTGGGACACGAGACCTTGTAGGTGCAAACGGAGACGTCATGGCGGTGACATAAGTTGGAGTCATTAATTGCCTCTGTGGAGGAATCTACACTCTCATTGACACACAACATCCAAGTGTTGATGGGACAAGCAGGAAATCATTCGGTATACAGCAGCTGTGTCCCTAACAACAGCCGGCTCCTAGCAATATACACAACCCATGTGTGCTGCAGCCTGAAGTCAACAGACAAAGTCCAACAAGACTTCCCGGTGTCCAATATCACTTCTACTAAGTACAAGCACCATGACCAAGCTACGGGGGACTAGAAGTCCCAGCACCCCTAGTTCTAAATTGGCTACAATTGTTACAAAGTATTCATAAGGAAGAAGTGTCCTGACTTGACAGTAGAACTAAAAGTCTCAGACCATGAACATTGCACCATTATTAGTTTCCCCGCGGGCCCCCGGCTTTTGTAGGACTACAACCCCAATGCGACAGAGTTTGCATTTCAAGTAGAAGGAGCCAAAACTTTAAGTTTCTGTGGCACTTTATTGTTCCCCCGACCCAACTTGTGGGACCACAAGATCTTGAAGTCTGAAGTCCTACTAGTGGGTCCTCTAAAGGGAATATCTCATCTGATCCTGGCTTTAGTAGAACTACAAGTCTCACAGACCCTACATACCGACCAGTACAGCTAAAGAGGTTTAGAAATGGGATACGACTTGCACACATTAAACTTTATACTTAGTTTTCGGAATGTTTTAAGTCTCCCAAAGTCCCCTTGAGACAGACAGATCCCCCACAAGATCTTCTTTAAAGTTCTTTGACAAAGTCCCAAGTGTCTCAGTCCTAGTTTTTCCATGTTCCTGACCTGCACCCCCCTTATTCCATGTGGACCCAGCACTCACCGGCCTCCTGTCCATGACTTCTCGCTCCCCCTGTTTGCAGCAGTCTCTTCCTGTTGTGTGAGAGTTATGAAACTAGCCCTTCCTGTTCTGCACTTGTCATGCCTCCTCCCTTCTCCGCAGGAGGGAGTGGTGGAAGGAGCTCACCTTTCTTCAGGTACAGCTCCAAGAAGCTTGCCATCTCACCCGCTGGCTCAGTTATTACAGATGTGTGTTTATTCCACCCGGTCAAGTCCCAAAAATCCACAGCCCTTTGCAGGCTGCATGCAGAAAAATGTGTACAAGGTCAGCGTCACGCGGGCGTATTTGTGCGCACAAAATTTGCATGCGTAATACACAGAGAATAGAAGACATTGATTTCAATGGGTTCGTTCACAAGCACGTATTTTTCTGCACATTTCGGTCGCGCAAAAAAAAAAACGCAGCATGCAAAATATAGTAGGAGATGCGTGAAACACTGCGTAATTGCGCAGGGAAAAAAACATAGACTAATTAGCTATTTAAATCGGTGTGTATTTTTTTGCGGGACCCAAACGAACATGAACATGCCTCGCGGAAAAATACAGTAAAATACGCCAAGCACGCAAAAAAAAGCATTGTTCGTTCCACAAAATCACAACACTCATGTTAGCGCAGACACGCATACGCTCACGTGGCACCGGCCGTAGGCCTCTGTTACACAAACGTGTGTGTATTTGCGGAAGAAACACTGCTTTTTTTGCGAGCCGCTGTACTTCTGCGCGGGAGACATATGCATTGGCTAGCAACCAAAAAAAATTGAAATGGCTAATTAGTCAAATGAGTTCCTAATCTGTTCTTTTTCCTGCGCAATTACGCAGTATTTCACAGAGATCCCAGCGTATTTGGCACACATTTGCGCATCCCCATATGGGGACTTTTGGTGCACAAGTGCATTTTTCTTGCACAACTGAAAAGTGCAGGAAAAAACGTACGTGTGAATGAGTTCATTAAAATCAATGTGTTCCTTTCTCTGCGTATTGCATGTGCAAATGTGCAAATACCAGGCCTACGCTGTACAAATCTGACAAGCAAAAATCATGGATTCGTGGCATGTCCCACACTTGGATACAAGATGTGATACAGACGGGCACGGAGGCTCTAGTACCCTGTTGTACCACCTCTAGCTTTGATACAAGATGTGATATGGGCGGCCATGGAGGCTCTAGTACCCTGTTGGGCCGCCTCTAGTATGGATACAAGGTGTGATACGGACGGACATGGAGGCTCTAGTTACCCGTTGTAACGCCTCACACTTGGGTACAAGATGTGATACAGGCGGGCATGAAGGCTCTAGTACCCCGTTGGGCCACCGCTAGCTTGGATACATTATGTGATACAGATGGGCACGGAGGCTCTAGTACCCTGTTGTACCACCTCTAGCTTGGATACAAGATGCGATATGGGCGGCCATGGAGGCTCTAGTACCCTGTTGGGCCGCCTCTAGTATGGATACAAGGTGTGATACGGACGGACATCGAGGCTCTAGTACCCTGTTGTAACGCCTCACACTTGGGTACAAGATGTGATACAGGCGGGCATGGAGGCTCTAGTACCCTGTTGGGCCACCGCTAGCTTGGATACATTATGTGATACGGATGGGAATGGAGGCTCTAGTACCCCATTGTAACGCCTCACATTTGGGTACAAGATGTGATACAGGCGGGCATGGAGGCTCTAGTACCCTGTTGGGCCACCGCTAGCTTGGATACATTATGTGATACGGATGGGAATGGAGGCTCTAGTACCCCATTGTAACGCCTCACACTTGGGTACAAGATGTGATACAGGCGGGCATGGAGGCTCTAGTCCCCTGTTGGGCCACCGCTAGCTTGGATACATTATGTGATACGGGTGGGCATGGGGTCTTTAGTATCCTGTTGGCCCACCGCTAACTTGGTTACAAGATATGAAACAGGTGGGCAAAGAGGCTCCAGAACCCTGTTGTACTGCCTCTAGCTTGGATACAAGATATGATACAGGCGAGCATGACGGCTCTGGTACCCTATCATACCGCCTTTAGCTTGGATGTGATGTGATATGGGCAGGCCTTGAGACTCTAGTAACCTGCTGGGCCCCCCTCTAGCATCCTGTACCCTGTTGTAGTGCTTCACACTTGGATACAAGATGTGTTACGGATGAGCATGGAGGCTCTAGTACCCTGTTGTACCACCTCTAGCTTGGATGTAAGATGTGATACAGGCGAGCATGGAGGCTCTAGTACCCTGTTGTGTTGTATCTAGCTTGGATACAAGATGTGATACAGGCGGGCATGGAGCCTTAAGTACCCTGTTGCACCGCCTCTAGCTTGGATACAAGATGTGATACGGTGGTAATGGAGACTCTAGCACCCTGTTGGGCACCACTAGCTTGCATACAAGATGTACTACAGATGGGCATAGAAGCTCTAGTACCTTGTTGGGCCACCGCTAACTTGGATACAAGATGTGATACAGGCGGGCATTGAGGCTCTAGTACCCTGCTGGGCCGCCACTAGCTTGGATAAAAGATGTGATACGGGCAGGCATGGAAGCATACAGGTTCCGTATGGTATCCTACAACATATCGGTCCACATTTGCTGTTACGGAGCCTCTAGATCGTGTAAACTCGTAGGCTGTTGAAGTTGGTGTCCTAGTTGATCCCACACATGTTCTATTGGCGATAAATCTGGCGACCGGGCAGCCACGGAAGGGGGACAATGTTGTGGAGAAATTCCTGTGACACCTTTATCCTGCTGGGAAATGCCTCTTGGAAGTCACCATGAGAGGAACACATGTGGCTGCAGGATGTCCTGAACATATCGCTGAGCTCGTACCACTACTAGGGGTGACTGATTGCCGTATGTGATGCCCTCCCAGACCATCACATCAGCAGGGGGTAGTGTGCCGCTCCACAGCAAAGGCAGGATTAAGGCGCTCTAGGTTTCCAGACAGGTTGATCCAGGAATTATTCTGACTGCCATTATGGAGTCGGGAAGGAATTTTTCCCCCAAATAGGCTAATTGGCTTCTGCTTCATTGGGGTTTTTTGCCTTCCTCTGGATCAACAAGGATGGAGGTTGAAACAGGCTGAACTAGATGGACATTGTCTACATTTGGCCTAACTCACTATGTTACTATGCATGTTAGACACGTTTCTAACACCGCGTTCAGCGCTGATCTGTGAGGCCCCATTGAATTCAATGGCTGCATTGTATCATGGTTAGAGCGGCCTAAGGATAAGAGGAGTAAGTTTATCATTCGTATAAATTGGTGTCATGGGTATCAGTCTCATATTTTTAAAAAATGATGTCCTTAAATGGCATTTTGGTCGTTGAATGCACTACTGGTAGTTACATAACAACCTAAATTAATATTTTTTGTTTCTGTCCAATAGCCATTATTTGGATCAGGTCTCATTTTTCCTAAGCCTGGACATTGAGGTCTGGTAAGGTTAGGTTCCTGTGTGGGGTCGCCTTCTTTGGGCAGTTACTCCACTTTTCCATCCTTAGATTAGTGTTTAGGACGGTTTAGGCAGAGAAATCCACCACAGAAAATCCACACGTCTAGCATGGATTTTTGCCATAGAATTGCTGCAGCTTTGCAGAGGGCATGCTAGGGGGATAGAAAACATCAAGGGCCCCAAAAAAAACGCATGAAGAAAAGAAATATGGATTTTGATGCAGGATTTTACCTGGCCCATTATTCTGCTAGTTGTGAAAGCACCTTTACATTTTTTTTGTTGCTTTTATGTTGTTTTCTTTTTAGGGTGTTTTTTGGCATGGGAAACACTGAAAATAATGCTCCATCTAGAATATGCTGTGATTCTTGAAAAACACCATGGGCCCAAAAAAACGCCCCAAGAATGGAGAAAGATGGCGCAAAAAAAAACAACACAGTTTTTGGTGCGTTGCATAATTTCCAGAAGACCCACAGCAAATCCACATCTAAATGGTGTCTATTTTGCATCGGATTTTATTGTGGAATCGCCAGGAACTTTAAAAGGATTCTCTCATTATTAAAAAAAAAATCAATACTTAGCTATTCCTCCACAGGCAGCCTTCTTACTGCATCTTCTCCCTCCCGATCTTCTGCAGTCCCCGGGTCACCTCACCGCAAGCTGACGATTCTTCTTCTTCCGGTGACAAAGCGTTCATTGCCAGTATACTCCTTCCTGCAGGGCAGTGTATGCTATGTCACTAGTGATGTAGCGTTCATAGCCTAGCAGGGAGTGCCGATCTATTGCTGAGACTGCGCATGCACGCTGTCTCTCTGCAATAGTATATGAACACTCGCTGTCAGTCGCAGCGGAGGATCGCTACTTCCCCAAAGTGATACAAAGCGGTTTTAGATAAAACTGCTTCGCATCCACGGGGAAATCACATGCTGCGAGCGTGACATCGGACTGTGATTCATGGTCCAGTATCCCACTCACCCGTTTGAAGTTAGCCTAAGGGTACATACACACCCCCTTCCATCCGATTTTCGGCCCGAGCAAAATAAATTGCAGTATGACCTATTCTCGCCTGATTTTCGGATGAGACTTGAACATGTCAATGTGCGGTGTTCATCACATCGCACAGAACACGGACGGGATATCCCAAGCGCTGTCTGATGCGATTTGCGCCCAAGAATCTTGGGAGCAACTTTCAAAACGCCCGCGTGCATGTACCCTAAATTGGCATGTTGTGAATTTAGAATCCGTAGTATTTTTCATAAAGCTGTGGATTCGGTGCGGAAATTTTCTGCCCCATGTAGAAGAGATTTTTTAAGTCTTGTCCACGTGGCTTGTACTGTAACTGCTGCAGAAGTTCCGCAGTATTTACGCAATGTATAAGGCTTATTCAGACGACCGTATAAAGGCCGGGTATTCACGCCAGCCGATATAAGGCATCCCTCTCTGCAGGGGGAGGAGGCTGGAAGAGTCGGGAGCAGTGCACTGAGCTCCAGCACCCTCTCCGCCCCTCAGCACTATTTGCAATGAGAGGAGGCAGAGAGGGCGCTGGAGCTCAGAGCACTGCTCCCGACTCTTCTAGCCTCCTCCCCCTGCAGAGAGGGACGCCGTATATCAGCCGGCATGAATATGCGGCCGATATATGGTCATCTGAATAAGCCCTAACGGTGACAAAGGGGAAAATGGAAATATGTCATGCTACTACATACCACTAGATGGCTCTTCTGCTCCACAGGGATTCACCTTGCTTGACTTTCATGTTTGTGTTTTTCTAAGGCCTTATTTACATAAGCGTGTCCAATTTTAATGGATGTGTGTGTGTGCCCCTGTGACAACTGTATGCATTTTGTGTGCCGATTTATTTTAAAGGTCCATGTGTTATCCGTTTTTTTTTCTCATGTGCAAAAAAAAAAAGACCCAATTTTTTTCATAGAATTAGCAGTGATCAATGAAAAAAATTTTTTTTTGCACACACATTGAATTGAATGCTGACTGCCCTTACCAGACCGGAGCAGGTCATGCTGAGATTTTTTTTTACAATGTTTGTATTGCCCCAACAAAAAAAAGTTGGGTACGGTGTTAGCCAGTCGAGCAAAATGTGATTGTTCGCAGTAAGAGAAAACAAGTAATCTTGTAGATATGATACCTTTTAGGCCTTGTTCACACGGGCTACAAAATCTAGCCACATTATTTTTCTTGCAGCCAGGCCTTAGATTATAGCTTTGGCAGTAGGATTTCCTACTGTCAAAGTTGTATCACACCGCACGAAAATCACGTTTTCATGCGATGCAACAGAGAGGAAGGCTCCATAGGGAAACATGGGCTACAAAACCTCACGAGTTGCAGGCATATTGCCGGACCCACAAGGTTTTTGTGTCGCGTTGTTGCATGCTACAAAACCGCACATGTGAAGTAATCCATAGATTCTTATACATGCGATTTGTAGCAATGCGACAAAATCGTGTGGCTTTGTCGCCCATGTGAACGAGACCTAATGTCTAACAAAAATGCATATTGTTTTAGTAAGCTTTCAAACTTATGCAAAGTTCTTACTCAGGCTAATAGAATAGATTTGAAAAGGAATATATATACATATATACACACATACATATGAAAAGGAACAGACATGGTATGATTAATTTGCCCATCACAATTTTTTTGATTTGAGATTCTAATAACAAAAACTTGGGCTAACAAACACACTCAGTTCGTGGGGAGTCTAGACAAAGGGACTAACCACAAGTCAGAATTTCAGGACAAAGTGGATAAGTAGTACCCCAGACAAACTGACGCACCGATGAAAAGAGTCCATACTGCAGTATAGTATAACTGTCAACAACAACTTTACGCCTGAGTAACTGAAGATAGATTTAAGGTTCCAGAGCTAAAAGGTTCTAGATATAGAAGAAAGTAGTAGCTTCTAGGTAAGTATTTGATATCTAGGTTTATCATAGTTTCAAAGGTTCATAGAGATTCTAGATCTATTCAGAGGTTTGTATATATATGAATTGTATCGTATTATAGATCAATTAATTCAGAGGTTCAACGCATTTCACTGTCTATTGAGACAGTTCATCGGGAACTAGGTTATTGTAATTTTACTATCGGAAAGAACCAAAGAAAATGGAGGTTTGAAACCCTAAGATAAAGTCACTTTAGATCAGAAGCAACTAGTTGTAGATGGGCCTTCAGGTATTTAAAGGGATTATGTCGTGGGTGGGACAATATCCCAGTGCTCGTATTGTGACAAGAGAACTACTTGCCCAGAAAAAAGGCTAAAAATGTGTAAGTCTTCCTGGGTTCTAGTAGTATAAGGATAGAGGATCTATGGGAAGATTGAGAGAACCCTGCACTCAAAACACACTCACTCAATAAGTGTGTAAAATGTGGGCAGATTCCAGTGCTCAAGCTGTACTAGGTCTAAATAGTACAGAGATACCCTGTCTGGGATCGGACGTGTGGAATCTCAGCCTCTCCTAATAGTTCACAATTTCTTGCCCACCGACTACACTTAGATCACCACTCCCAACTACAATGTACTGCCTAAAATCAATGCAGAACTAAAGAGTAGTACAAAGCAGCAACACCCTGTCCCAAGGTTAAAGGTACTCATCTTAGATCTCAACTGAATCATTTACAAAAGCAAAATAATAAAAGGAGCTATGCACTTAAAACAATACCAGAACAGAATGAGCAGAGGAGTAAATACTCAATTAGTCCACTGATAAGGGATGTGAAAGTTTTATGGTGTCTGAATTAGTGATAGGAGGTCACCAGGCCAGCGTGTTATCTCTGCTCCAGATATCATATATTCTCAACTGATGCAAGAAGCCCCCTCTGAGGTTTTTAATATAGTAACTTTCATATTGTCTATGTTGTGTCCATGACTAGAAAAATGCTCGGCCACAAGGAATTCCGTTTTTCTTTCTTTGTGTGGCAATGAGATCTCATTCTCGCTCTAGGTCTTTGTTAGTGATGAGCGAGCATACTCGCTAAGGGCAATTGCTCGAGCGAGCATTGCCCTTAGCGAGTACCTGCCTGCTGGAGAGACAAGGTCCAGGTGCCGGCGGCGGGCAGGGAGCTGCGGGGGAGAGCGGGGAGGAACGGAGGGGAGATCCCTCTCCTCCTCTCTCCCCCCTGCTGACTGCCGCAACTCACCGCTCCCCCGCGCCGGCACCCGAACCTTGTCTCTCGAGCGGGCAGGTACTCGCTAAGGGCAATGCTGGATCGAGCAATTGCCCTTAGCGAGTATGCTCGCTCATCTCTAGTCTTTGTCCTATTTCTCTGCTCTGACCCCTGTGAGTGGCAGCGCTGACAGTGGATGCTTAATCAGCTCATCGGCCAGGGCAGTGGGTCCCAGCCACTTGACTTTTGATGACTTATCATGAGGGCAGGTCATCAATAGTATTTGCGGCTAAAAGATTGTGCAATAGAATTGCGCAAAATTTGGAAAATACATAGCAAGAGCCATAAAATGCACCAACCCATTACCTAGGCTATCTAGACCACGTTCTACTTTGTCTAAGGGCTCCTTCACACATTAAAATTCCCGCACAATACGCAAACAATAGAACCCATTGATTCCCGTATTTTACGCGCACATTTCACTTACACAAAAAAATCAGCAGTACGCTCTACTTTTCCGCACATTTGCGCAACAAAAGTCCACATAGAAGTCAATGAGGGGTGCACAAATGCGCACGCAATACACGGGAATGTGTGATTCGCTGCGTCATATCACTGGAAGAAGAACACAGCTGGAACTTCGACTAATTAGCTCTATAAATTGGTGTGTCTTTGTGTCCAGTGAGTCAATGATCATGCCTTGCGGGCGCAAAAAGTAGTGAAATACGCCGGTGCCTGCAAAAAAGCATAGTTCATTCCACAAATACGCTACACTCATGCGCACGCAAATTGGCAAACGCTAGTGCGAATGGGCCCTAATTCACGCTTCCTTTTTACGCCTGTTTCAGGCATTCAGCCTTATAGGTGTGTCAGGAATGTCCGACGCACAAAGGCCATGTCCATATTCGTAAAAAAAAAAAAAATCTTAATTTTTCATTCCTTTTGGCGCAATTGAGTAGTAAAAATAGTACGCCGTTAATACAACGTAAATTACACTACAAATGAAGCGGAAAATGCTTCGTAAATAAGCCCCAATGTGTATGGGGACATTGTATGGCCAGCACTGTTTATGGGGTTAACAGGACACTTGCTGACATTTTCCCTGGTGACCCTCTCCAGGTAGTGCTGTTTATGGGGGCGCACTTAGGCTATCATTATGGGGGTCTTCTTCATGTAAGCAACTGTTAAAAGTAGAACGGGCCAGCAGGTGTCGCTGTGGGCTTCTCACACAATGGCCCGCACCCATCACACTACAGCCGCCGCTCCCTAATACACTGATACCAGTGAGCAGGTAATCACGTGTCACACAGCCACATAGATACCATCCTATACTCAGGTCTGGCCACGCCCCTGTCATGAAACCAACCAGTCAGAGTCCGAGTTTGCTGTAATCCCCAGCGAGGCTTGGAACGCTGCCGGAAAGATTCGGGAAATTTGCGCATGCGTGGTGAGGGAAGCACAGCTGTGCCTTAGTGGCACTTTTTTGAAGAAGAGTTTGCAAGCTGGCAGCGATGGAGCGAGGAAGAGGAGCAGGTAGGGAGGCCGGGCTGGGGTAGAGCACTGCCATACATTACTGGCTATGGAGATAAAGTCAAGCTTGCAATTAGCATGTAACATCTGTGCATATTGTAGGTGAGAACAGAAGTGATCCAACACCGCAAGGAAGGCTGGTTACCTCTGGAATTTTTGCGTAGCGCTTTTGCGCAATGAACTTTTTTTTTTGCACGTGCTTTGGTGTATTTTACTGTACTTTTTGCATCGTAATGCATGGTCACTTGTGCGGCAAACAAAGACGCAACGATTGAAATGGCTAATTAGTTTCAGTTGTGTTCTATTTCTTGCGCATCTCCTTGCATGTACATTTGCACACACCCCAACTGACTCTTATGGGGATCTTTGGAGAGTAAATGTGTAGGAAAGTAGTGTGTGCGCAATTTATTTATTTATTTATTTTTTTGCGTGACCGGAATGCGTGCACAGAATACGGAAATGTGAACGAACCTGCTGAAATGACTGAGTTTTATTCTCGCACGCACAAATACCCCCGGGTGTGAAGCCGGCCGTAGTGACGGTAATGCACTTTTTTACTGACCTCACTAATGGGCTTTAACCCTTTGCAATCCAATTTTGGATTTAGGGTTTCCTAGGGGGCTTTCTCTTTCTGCCTTTATACAATGGCCCCATCTGCTGGCTAGAGCCAGTACTGCAGTATGTGACATGCTGGAGATGCCCCTGAAAACAGAGCGGCCATGATATACAGTAAGAATACCCTGCCGGACGTCTTCTGACATCAGAGCTGTACAGCCTTCTATCAAAATGTCTTTAGACGTTAGACAGTGGATTGGAAAGGGTTAAACCTGCACATACATCTTTGTACGGTGGTGGCTTAGACGACTACTGACAGCCAGGCTCCTGCGCTAACAACCAGGAACAGAGAAACCTCAGATCCCGGCAGTGTAACCCTTACATGCCACAATTAATAGCAACTGCAGCATGTAAGCAGATGACAGCCCAGAGGTGGCTCCTTCCACCACCCCATGGCATCCCAAAGGGCGACCACAAGGTTCCCATGGCAACTAGAAGCCTGACAAAGGCCTCCATGTCACTCAGCCTATTATACCCCACCTCCAGTAGAATCCAATAGGCTGCTGTCATAGGCTTAGTAGAATGCAGTACATAAGTAATGCAGTGTACTATCCTAATGATTGAACAATCCCATCTTGAAGTCCCCTTCAAGGATTAAAAAATGTCTAATATCCTTACGTCTGATTCTGGGAACCGATACGGCTGCCATTTCCACTCCGGCAGCTTTGGTTGCATCGTGAGCAGTAAACTAGACTATAATCTAGGCGGTGGGTTTATATCTCTGTATAATTGGGCAGATTCAGGCGTTTTTCCAAAATACGCTGTGTGCGCTATAGGGAAAGCTTCCTGAGAACAGTGGTTACATTCTGCTTCCTCCGTCCGCACGTAGCGCTGACGGCGCAGGGACACTGGGGGCATTCTTCCTCTATGTGTAGGAGTTACACGTGTAAGCATTACCATTCATATAGTCGCAGTGAATAGAGCGGCTCCTAGATTAGATCTACAGGAAGAGTAACACTACTCATCGTAAGCACGTAGTCTGGGATTTAGATCAGGAACGCTATCTTTTCTCCTTAGGGAGAACACCTAGAGGGTGAGTGAGCAGACTTATAAGGCCATTCATGCTCCTCTGGGTAATATGCAAATAAGGGAGATGGAACAACACCTCTGCAGCACCACCTAATGGAAGGCAGCATTCCTGTAAGTCAATGTTAGACTCTTTATACAAGCCTTGTGACAATGACTGGGAATTGAAAGTACCATTTTTTTTAAGTTAACACAACTCCCTTTTTTGTATCGCTTTTTATTCAGTTTTTTTTTTTTACTTAAGACAGGGTAAATTCTTTTTTTTTTTTTTTTTCCTTTACATGCAACTTTTACCGTGCAGAATTAATAATATGCTAACTTAATAAATTGGATCTTTACGCACATAGTAATACCAATTGTTACATCTTTTAAAATTTTCTTGTATTTTTTTTTTTTTTGATACGACAACTGGAAAAATCGGCTACATGTGAACGCGGCTACATGTGAACGCACCCTAACTCCCATATAGGCTGTCGCCCAGCTTCCCTAAACTTGTCTCCCTTATCGCCAGAACCCCTACTTTGTTGCTTGATATCGAGATTCATTTACCTTTCAGGACTCCAGAAAAGCTGGGTGAGCAGTAATGGTGGTTATATGGGTTCTCACCCAGCTATCCCAGAAATACACCTAACTGTAAAATTGGGTGCGTAGAGTTTTTAGATGGTAACACTGACCTCTAACATGGCCATCTCTGTGGTCGTTGGCCTTTTGGCCCAGAGTCTATGATGAACACCCTCTGGCTGCTGTATTGGTTGTCACCCAGCAGGTCCAGATGTCACTGAGGGCGCTTTTAGACGAAATGATTATTGTTTAAAAAAATTGAAAGTGGATGATTGTTCGGTCTAGACGCGAGTCACCGAACGATGAATGAGAATCCTTAGCTTTTTATTCGTCATTCATTTTCTTCAGGCGTAAAAACCATTGTTGGCTCATTCACTTATTGCTCGGTTTAAGGCCCCCTGTCCACGGACGTGTATTCGCCGGCAGGTAAACCGCCAGCGAATCACGCTGGCCGAAGCTTTCCATAGCATTGCTATGGAAAGTGCCGCCCACGTGTCCACGAGCGGAGAATCACGACGATTCACCGCTTGTGGCGGGCAATTCGCAGCATGCTGCAAATTGCCCCAATTCGTCGCAGTCAGCCTATCTATTAGATCAGGCTGACCGCCGGAGATCCATGGGCAGCGACTCCCGCGGCGAAGATCTGCCGCGGGACTTCGCAACGCCCGTGGACAGGGGGCCTAAATATGGATCGTACAGTCTTTCTCAGTCACTTATACAGCGAATGTGAGCGACTGCGGGATTCTTGTTTGAGCGAGCTAACGACCTATCTGCTGTATAAACAGACTGTACGAGCGAACGGTGATGCCACTTGCTCACTCAAACAACTATTGGCTCGTCTAGACCTGTTATATAAAGTGTGATAGTTTCTGAAAGTCTCTGTGATCTTCAGTAAACCGCCCGTGTTTTCTTCTCTTTCAGCCGCCTTGCGATCGGAGGCTTCCCAGCTGAGACAGCGTAAAAGTCAAAATGTCACCGCTGCGGCACGGCGACCTAAACCAAAAGCGAGCCCGGAGAAGGTTGGATTCATGCGGCGGGTGTTTGGTTTTGATTGGTCGGATCTGTGCAGCTGGCAGCGGTTTGTGACTTTGCTGAACCGACCCACCGATCCCGCTGGCCTTGGGGTCTTCCGCTTCCTCTTTGGTGAGTTCTGCTAACAATAGAAATGAATATTCTGTAATGTTGTGGATAATTGGATCGCTCGCTGTCCTGTGCCAGCGGTGGCCTTCTCTCATTCCAGTTTGGCGCTGAGTGTTTCACTTGCCAGTCTCTTTGGACCCTTTTATATGGGCCGATAAATCAACCAGATTCCCGCGATCCAGCAGATTCCCGGGATCCACCGCACTTCGCCTCAATTTACTGAGCGATGCTCGCCCCTGAGTAAAAGCGCAGGAATAATTACTGCTGGGACGAGCTGTCAGCCATCTACGTCCGACAGGTCGTCGCGTGTAAAAGGGCCCCTTGTCACCACTGGTATTGCATAATCTGACTTTGCTACTGGGCTGCAGTGACTTTTCGGTGATTTGTGAGGTTTCATCCATAGTGATTTCAGTAGTGAAGGTCTCGGCTCTCAGACCCCACTAATCCGGTTTCACGCGGCCAGATTTGTGCGCTGCGAGACGCTCGAATATGAACCCCATTCTTCTGAAAAAAATCGCGACGTGCCCTCTCTTTGGGCATGCTCTAGCCTCGTATCGCCCATTGTCTTTAATGGGACCGATGGCAGCATCGCACCGTGGCTAGGTGCATGTGAGTGCCATGTAACGTGATGCGAGGTCTCCCCATCGAAAGCAATGGGAGACACGCCGCAGCGGCGGATCACTACTACCCCAAAGTGATCTGAGGCGGTTTTGATATAAAATCTCCTCACAGCCATGGGGAAATCGCATATTGGCGGGCGTGATATCGCACTGTGTGAAGTTAGCCTTACTCTATAATGTGAGGTTTTACTATGCTAGTGCTGCCAGTCCCCACTTAACCATTACATAATGGTCAGTTGACCATTTACCAGAGTCGTACTGCAGAAATATCAGCTGTCTATCGGATGCCAGTTGTACCACCCAGTTAGGGCTGGGCAATCAATCTAATTAATTTGATGTATTCGCCCCCTAGGATACCCATAATTCTGTTTTTACATAGAAACACAGTCTTCAATTTTCTGCCTAAGATGAAGGAGGCTGCACCGCACTATAGATAGAAATGCCGTATAGCGGAGGGTGGAGGAGAGGCGGGCATGGGACGCCGCTCAGCGGACATCAAGATAGCAGCGGACCGCAGCCACCCGACCCCTGCACTCCATCATTGGCGCTGTTGGCTAATCCCATAATTAGGGATGAGTAAATGTGCGGGTAGCTGTTCATTTGTTTAAGGGCTCACACAGACACAGTGCTGCGTATTGCATACGTAATTTGCAGTTAATACACATATAACATGCGTGTTTTAAAGCCCCATAGCCTATAATGGATGTATTATGCACCAATATAGGACATGCTGTGTTATTACGCACGTGAAAAAAAAAAAATTCTGAATGGCCCATTGTAAATTGGTTTGCTTTTACGACTGTGCATTAAGTGCATGAAAAATAAGCGCATAATATGCAGCCCCATACGCTCGCCTGAGTGAGCGGGGAACGCACTTGTTTATTTTGGCCTTGTGTTTTTGACCGTAATATGCTAGTATGTCTCGGCCTGACCGCGGATCTCCTGACCCACGATCTGAGCATTATAAAAATGTATGATGCTTGAGGGAGGGAAGTAGGGAAGGTGACACGACCCCTGCAGGCTTATAAAGCAATCCTCTGGGCCTGGACAAACAAAAATGGCTACACCAGCTTTCCTGATACACATTGTGCATTAGTATGCATCATTAGTCTAAAGGCCTATTTGCACGCAAAGATAATCTTTCAAACGACTGAAAGCAATCTATTATACACTTTATCATCTTTAATTTGCATGTAGAAGGGCCTCCAGGAGCTGTTTGCAGAGCCCAGTGTGTGATTAATCACACACCCATCTGTGCTCACAGCTGCATTGTTCCGCGCCTGCCGTGGAGATAACATCATGCAGTCTGTTTAGAGGTACTGTTATCTCTCAGTGGCTGAAAGATGGATTTTAAGTTCACATTAAAATCATTGTTCAAACCAAAAGTGCCCGATGCCCGCGTTTACATGGAACATTTATCGTTCATTTTCACTTTTTGAATGATTTTTTTTTAACAATATGCGTTGTGTGTAAAAGGGCCTTAAGTGTTGGCTGCAAACTGCAAGTTCCTATAAATTTACAGGATTGCTGCAACCTCAATGATTCTGTATTGGGGGGGGATGGCCATGTGACCCTTTTGGATAATTGATGATAATCGGATTTGGATAATAAGATCATTAGCAACTTTTTTTTCCATAGACGTTCTATCGATGTCCAGCCTGTATTTTCTGCTTCGTTGACATACACAAGTGACCAGATGTCTCTGTAGCTTATATACCGCTGGGCGGGGAGGGCTATATAGGGACCATATGGTATACGCTGCAATGCCCCTTGTATATTATTACGCTATAGTAGACTAGACTGTTGCTGAATCCTTCCCTTACACCCTGTCCTCTGTGATGTTGCAATACGGCTGCGCAGCCAGGAGAGGTCACGGAGGAGTACCGTCTCTAAACATGTTGTGCAACGATGACCCGACCTTTCCTTAGTTTGCACAGCGTGCCTCTGTGTCCACATTCTGCCAGCCGCCTGCTGTTTACCTGCTCAACAGTGTCCAGGTAACTGGAATGATAATTACTATTCAAAGGGTGAAATGAATGGCAATCATTCCGTCTAAACGCGAGCCAATGACCGAACAATAATCATTCGCTTTTCGCATGTCGTTCATTTTCTTCAGGCATGAAAACCATTATTGGCTCATGCACTTATCATTCGGTTTATACAGCGCTCATTCATTCATTCTCATTCAGTTATAGAGTGAATTTGAAAGGCTGAATGATTCTCATTTGAATGAGCCAGCGATGTACCTGCCTGCAACGATGACGTCATTCGCTCGTTCAAATGAGAAATTGGCTCGTGGAAAAGTGCACTTAGGCTGGGTTCACACAGGGCGGATTTGCCGCGGTTTTTCCGCGCGGAATTTCGCCGCGGCAAATCCAACCACGGACGCTAATCTCGGGATTAGCCAGCCATGCGGACGAGATTTCTCAGAAATCTCGTCCACACGGGTCGGCTAATCCGCTGCGGTTAATCCGGCTGAAGCTGCGACTGCGGCAGCCGCGGTTTCAGAAGATACAGCATGTCTATTTACCTTTCCTTTTTTGTTTATTTTCGTCACGGCCGCGCTCTCCTCTATGGGAGCGCCGGCCGCAACGGAAAAGCGAGCGGCGGGGCTGCTTCAAAGCCGCTGCGGCTTTTTCCGCGGCGGTTCTCCCGGCGGAAATCTTGCGGTTTTTGCTGCGGCCAACCCGCGAGATTTCCGACAGGAATACGCCCTGTGTGAACCCAGCCTTACCGTCTATGTGCTATTCACGTTACCTGATCACATACCGGTTTTAGGCGGCTTCCACACGGGCAACTTTAAAAAAAAAAAAATTATTTTGTTTTATTAAACACATCATATAATTGGTATATACTGACAACTGAATCTGTTTCTGGCTCCGGACTCGTCTCATAACTCAGTTTACATTTCTTGTTGTCCATTTTGCAATCTACAATCATCTTTGAGACCTCAACAAAACGTTTTTTTTTTTCAAACAATAAGGTCCAGTGACCACGGACGGATAATAATCGCTGCGGGATTCGCGAATCCCCCAGCAATAGCAGTCCATAGATGTGCTATGGTAGCAGATTCTCACCTGCCATCTATTTTAGAGCAAATACCTTCCTCATAAGGATTCGTATGTGATGGGTAGAGATGAGCGAGCATACTCGTTAAGGCGATTTACTCGAGAGAGCATCACCTTTTTCGAGTACCTGCTGGCTCATCCCCGAAGATTCGGAGGGGAGGGGGGGGCGCGGGGGTGAGCAGGGGGTTGCGTAGAGGAACGGGAGGGAGAGAGAGATCTCTCTTACTCTCCACCCCGCTCACCGCCCCCTGCAACCCCCCCCCCCCCCCCCCGAATCTTCAGGGGCGAGCCAGCAGGTACTCGAAAAAGGCGATGCTCTCTCGAGTAAATTGCCCTAATGAGTATGCTCGCTCATCTCTAGTCATGAGGCCTCCAAGCAAAGCCGTCCCGCCCCCGCCTATTGCAAACAGCCGGAGGGGAGGAGAGAGAAGGGGGAGGGAGTTTAGCAGTCACGTTGCTACACTTCCTCCCACCTCCCTTCTCCGGCCGCTGTCATTGGCTCCCATCAGAGTCTATGGCAGCGGCCGACATATTCCGGGCACAAAGATAGTTCCAGTACTATGTTTACCGGTTGGGCGCTTTTACACCGCAGGAATATGCATGTGTGATCTGATGCATTAGATGGTAGCGTATATATCGGTCGTCCATGTAAACAGCGGCTAATATACGCTCGTGTGAATACGCCCTTAGGGTGATGACATCTATGGTTATCTGATGTCGGGGTTCTGTCCATTTTATGGGTGTAAGGTAAGATTGGTGTATTATATACAGTTGCGTCAGTCTGTTGTTCACTGCCGGGGATACTAATAGATGGGGTTCCAGTATATCTTCCCAATCCTCCGGTGTTGGCTCTGGAATGAGAGCTTGCCACTTATTTTGAATTGGTCGTGGATTCTGACCCAATTTTAGTTGATGGCAAATGTCTATATAGCGCAGATATCAATCCTTTCAGGTCTTGGGACTGAAAAATTCCTATGATGGGATACGTAGAGACCTGGAACGTAGCGGCAGGAAGTTGTACGTTTGCTGCATGTCGTAGTTGGAAGTACCTAAACAGCTGCAAGTGGGGTGTAATTGGTTCATCAAGTGCTGGCTCTGATTGGCTGAGCGCCGACTGCGAAATCTCATAGCGGAATCAGACCCGGTGCCCCGGCAGAGACCCCCATACTCTCCTCTCTGGATCAGCCGCAAGTGTCTTGCCCAGCGTGCATGCGCAGTGCAAAAAGATGTCAGTAATCAGCTTAATATGTTATTGACAGGCAACAGGTCCATTGCGCTTATTACAGAGCGGACTGCTGCCATCTCTATTACAAAGGGGCAGTGGTGTTGTCTGCCGGTCGTTTTGGTCACACGGCGCCATTATCATTATGAAGTCTTGCTGTGTTTCTCATTCTGTGGTTTCTACCCCCTTTCACTGACTGGACTATTTTAAAATGTAACTTTTTGATAATGTATTAAAACCCACATAGGGGGTGGGTTATAACAAAATAAACACCTCTTCATAGAGTTAGGCCCCCTGTCCACGGACGTGTATTCGCCAACAGTAAACCGCTGGCGAATCACGCCGGCTGACGCTTTCCATAGCATTGCTATGGAAAGCACCAGCCCCTGACCACGAGTGGAGAATCATTGCGATTCTCCGCTCGCGGCGGGCAATTCGCAGCATGCTGCGACTTGCCCCGATTCTCCGCGGCCAGCCTATCTATCAGATAAGGCTGACCGGCGGAGATTCGGTGGTGGCTCCTGCGGCGGAGATCTGCCGCGGGACTTTGCAACGCCTGTGGCCTTAGTGTTCGTCCTGCATAAGGCGAGCAACCACTATGAACAGTAGAAAATTATATGGAAAGGACTTTAAATAATCCCACCATAAGAGCCCTTTCAATTCTTTACAGGGGTATTTTTTAGTTTACCGTATATACTCGAGTATTAGCCGACTCGAGTATAAGCTGAGACAATAAGTTTCCCCACAAAAAACTGGTAAAACTTATTGACTCGAGTATAAGCCGAGCTATACTCGAGTATATACTAGGTAAAAAAAAAACCCTCCATACTCGCCTTCCAGCCGGCGTCTGTGTCTGTGCGACAAGCTGCTTGAATTCTCCCCACTGTCATCCCCGCCGTCCACTCTGCTTGGCTCTGTCAGTGTTGTATAAGTAAGCGCTGTGATTGGATTGAGCGGCAGCCAATTACAGCTGGCGCTCGATCCAATCACAGCACTTACACAACACTGACGGCAGGGGATTTGAAAGCCGAGCAGGGAGAATTCTAAAGCAGCTGGATTGCCTGTGAATGATCGAGCATGGGCTGTGATTGGCCGGTGCTGGATCCAATCACAGCTTCTACTTACACAGCGCTGACGGCGGAAGATGACAGAGCTGAACAAAGAGGACGGCAGGGGATGACAGCGGAGAGAATTCAAGCAGCCTGCTGCACCGCCGCCGGAGACACAGATGCCAGCTGGGAGGTGAGTATGGAGGGTTTTTTTTTTTTTTTTTTTTTAAGCCTTCCCTGACTCGAGTATAAGTCAAGGGGGGGCTTTTTCAGCACAAAAAAATGTGCTGAAAAACTAGGCTTATACTCGAGTATATACAGTAATTCTTAATAGAGTTAGAATACTGATTCAATTTGGCGAAGAACTACTCTAGATAATGAGAAAGTATGGATGGACTTACAGAGACAATCCTACCACAAAACCCCGTCAAATCCTAGTATAGGGGGAGGTAATGTTTTTCAAACAATATTATTCCAGCTAAGTGTTGAAAAGAATATTCGTATATCGGTCGGGCTGATCACTGTTCCCGAAGTGGCGTGGGACAATGTGGCTTCTACATTTAAGTGAATGGGATTTTTAGACATGCCATTCTCATGTTGCGGAACAACGTGATTTAGACGTACTCCAGAGCTTTCAAACTGCATCACTTTTATCTTATATTTTCAAGAGTTTTCTCAATTCTTTTATTTTTTGCATGCCAAAATCTGTTCAGTTGCTTGACCATCTTGGTTGCCTCAGTACATCCCTTGTGTCTTTTTTAGGTCTTCTTATGTTTTTGGACATCCCCCAGGAACGTGGCCTCAGCTACCTGGACCACAAGTTTCTCGATGGGCTGGACGTTTGCAGATTCCCTCTCTTCAACTCCCTTAGACCCTTGCCGCTGGACTGGATGTATCTAATCTATGTGGTCATGTTACTGGGTGAGTGCCAATCATCTATAGATGGCCTATCCTGGGGGTAGGCCATCAACAATAGTCCCAGACAACCCCTCTAATACACTTGTATCGTGCCCCCCGTTACTGTGGTTTTCCCTCTCCTCCAGGTGCCCTCGGTATTGCTCTTGGGTGCTTTTACCGCCTCAGTTGTCTGTGTTTCCTCCTGCCATACTGGTACGTCTTCTTCCTGGATAAGACCACCTGGAATAATCACTCTTATCTCTACGGACTCATCGGCTTCCAGCTCACCTTGATGAATGCTAATCGCTACTGGTAAGTACTTCGTTTGGGTTCCAATAAAAAAAACAACAAAAAACGATCCTTTCAAAGCTGAAGTCAAAACGCTGATGTAAGCGAGCCCTAAGTTATATTTGGTAGGTTAGAAATGAGTAGAGAACAACTGTCTCTATTGAGCCATTAGAAGTCCTTTCAAGGATTTATGCCGACCGAGGGATTTGAGCTAATATGCCGTAGCCGCTCATGTGAATGGGCGAGAAAACGCAGATTTAACACAGATTTTTTTTTTTTTTTGTTTGTGTGAATGATTTTTGGAATGATAGTTGTTCCATCTACACGCGCCTTAACCCCTTAACGACCAGCCCATAGTGTTTTACGTCCTCCCGAAGTGGGCTTTATTCTCTGAAGACGTAAAAACGTGTCCTACAGAGAATAAAGCCCCTTGGGCTCTGGACGTGACAGCTCCATGCTGTCGGTGCCCGCAGGTAGCCGACAGCATGGAGCTGTCATCCCGGGCTGCACGGACTCCCCCCCCCCCCCCCCCCCCCCCCCCCCCCCCTTCCCCGGATATGATCCATCAGGGCAGCTGAAATTACTCACCCGGGTCCGCCGCACTGCTCCCCGCTCTCCTCGTCCTTCGGGCCCCGAAGCCGGTCTTCTGCGCATGCGCGCCAGGCGGCATTACGTCAGCCGCATGCGCAGAAGGCCCGGAGCCGCGGGAGATTTCAAAAATCTCCTGGCTCCCGGCTCCTGTAGGTAACTGGGAGGCAGGAGATGTCAGCGGTGAGTGGTCCCCGATACCGCGATCGCCGTTATCCAATGGATAACGGCGATTGCGGAAAAGTAAAAAAAAGTTTTAAAAAAAGCAAAGTTTCACCTCCCCTCATGGATCGGATCCATGAGGGGAGGTGAAAATACTCACTCCGGTCCTCCCTGATGTCCCGCTGTCCCGGGACCCGAAGTCCCCTCCTGCGTGTGCACAGAGGGGCTCGAGCCCCGGGAAATTCAAAATCCCTCTGCTCCAGGCTGCCATGTGTAGCCAGGAGCAGAGGGATGTGACCCAGCATGTGATCACTGTTATCCAATGGATAACAGTGATCATTTCAAGTTAAAAAAAAAAGTGTAAAAAGTAAGAAACAAGCGTACGTTTCATCTCCCCTCACAGATCATATCCATGAGGGAGGATGAAAGTACGTACATAAGGCCCCGGATTAATCTGCGGACCTTACCCCAGCTTCTGCGCACACGCCCGTTGCCAAAATGGCGGACGCATGCGCAAAAGCTGTGGATTGCTAGGATAATTTAAATTCTCCCTGTTCCTGGCTACAAAACGTAGCCAAGAGCCTGGAGATTTCACAGGGGGCCGCGGTGAGCGGTTTCTGGTTACGTGTTCGCCGTTATATAATAATGGCGATCACGTAAAAGTAAAAAAACAAAATTGAAGTCTCATCTCCCGTCACCGATGCGATCGGTGAGAGGAGATGAAACTTTTTACCAGAGGCCTCCGTATTTGAACCCCGACGCAATCCTCCTTCGTGAACCTTCCCGAATTCTGCACAAGCAAAAAGCCGGACACATGCGCAGGAGTCGGGGAGCCCAAGAAATTTAAAATCTCCTTGCTCTCACCGACCAACGGTCGCCGAGAGCCTGGAGCAGTGACGGGTGGCCTCGTTGAGCGATCGCCGGTCACGTAATAAAAAAGTAGCGCTCTCACATAGGTCGGTCTCACATGACCGGATAGGAATTACGGATTCCGCATGCGTCTGATCCGCGGTAATACGCAGATCAATCGTATTGGATTACACAATTACGCTCACATTAGCGGGTCGGAATTGTGTAATTCACACGCAGAAAAGAGAACGCAGCAGGTTCTATTTTACCGCGGCTATCCGCAGCATAGAGCCTATTGTACTACCTTGTATACAGGCTGCGGGTACCTGTGTCATCGCTAAGCGACGGTGTGGGAAATACAAACAAAAAAAGGTGTACTGCGCATGACCGCCCGTGTAAGTACGCAGTTATGCGCAGTACATTACGCGGCCGTCCGCAGGGTCACAGCCGGGCTCACAGCTGGGATCCGCTGCGGGCCTCCACAAGCGGATTCCGCCTACGGCTGCGTGAGCCCGGCGTTATTCAGACCGCTACCTGTGATACGTATTTTACAAGAAGCCCCCGGAACGTTCGCCGTCCTGCAGTTTCAGGAGCAGCTTGTTGAGCGCCTTCTGTGTGAGACCGCCGCACCTCATCAAGCTTACGGAGACTCACGCAACGCCACTTTTTACACCCCATACCCGCCACTGAGGTCAAGAAATGACCCCCAAAAAGCATGAGAGGAGGGGGATACACGGTTTTATTGCCCCATGTGCCCATCCCAACCAGCCTCCGTAATTACCCCTGTCTTCGGAAATACCACACAGTTCACATTATTACTTTTATCTAAGATTTGCGAATGCCGAAAAGGGCGTGGAGTGTGTGGGGGAGGGGGGGGGGGGAATTTTTAGGGAGTCAATTTTTATTCCGTACAAATGAACAATGGGGCCTGGGATTTATTCAGTTGTGCCCTGCAATCCAACGGGCGTTCTGTCCTTTATAGGCCTTGCCATGTGTCCTGTAAGTAGATTAGGGCCACAATGGGTATGTTTCTGAACACGGGACAAACAGGGGTATCCATTTGGGGGTGAAGGTCTTCATTCCTATGTGCACTGTACAAAAAAAGCTGTTTTTAAATTTAAAAAATTGCCAAAAAAAATGAAAATCGTAACTTTTTCCTTCTGCTTTGCTTAGATTCATTCAAATACTGTGGGGTCAAAATACGCAGTACACCCCTAGATGAATTCATTAAGGGGTCTAGTTTTCAAAATGGGGATATTTGTGGGGGTTCTTTATAGTTTTGGCCCCTCAATGGCTCTATAAGTGGGCAATGGGGCCTGGAATTTATTCCGTTGTACCCTGAAATCCAACAGGTATTCCTTTCATTGTAGGCCTAGCCATGTGTCCTGTAAGTCTATTAGGGCCACAAGGGGTATGTTTCTGAACACGGGACAAACAGGGGTATCCATTTTGGGATGAACATCTTCATTTATACATGTGCTGTACAAAAGAACCTGTTTTTAAATTGACGCAATAGCCCAAAAAATGAAAATCGTAATTTTTTTCTTACTGCTTTGCTTAGATCTATTCAAAAATTGTAGGGTTAAAATACACAGTACACCTCTAGATAAATTCGATAAGGGATCTAGTTTTCAAAATGAAGTCATTTGTGGGGGTTCTCTATTGTTTTGGCTGCTCAAGAACTCTACAAGTGGGCAATGGGGCCTAAAAGGACTTCAAGCAAAATCTATGTTCTGAAAGGCACTGACTACTCCTTTCATTTTGGGCCCTGTTGTGCATCCAGACATAAGATTAGGGCCACAATGGGTATGTCTCTGAACACGGGACAAACAAGGGTATCAATTTTTGGGTGCAAGTCTTCATTCATATGTGTGCTGTACAAAAAAAGCTGTTTTTAAAATGACAGAATTGCCAAAAAAACGAAAATCACAATTTTTTTCCTTTTGCTTGGCTTGAATTCTTTAAAAAACTGTGGGGTCAAAATATGCAGTACACCCCTAGATAAATTCGTTAAGGGGTCTAGTTTTCAAAATGGGGTCATTTGTGGGGGTTTTCTATCGTTTTGGGCGCTCAAGAACTCTACATGTGTGCTATGGGGCCTAAAAGGACTTCAAGCAAAATTTCTGTTTTGAAAGACACCAACGACTCCTTTCATTTTGGGCCCCGTTGTGGACTCAGATATAACATTAGGGCCACCATGGGTATATTTCTGAACACGGGAGAAACAGGGGTATCCATTTTGGGGTGTAAATCCTCATTTTCATGTAAACTATAGGAAAAAATATGTCTTTAAAATGACAGATTTGCAAAAATATGAAATTTTACTTTTTCTCCTCTAAATTGAATTAATTCCTGAAAAAAAACTGTGGGGTCAAAATACTCCTGACACCCCTCAGTGAATACACTAAGGGGTGTAGTTTTTAAAATGGGGTCATTTGTGGGGGTATCTATCATTTTGACTCCTATGAGCCTTTCCAATCTTGGCTTGGTGTAGGGAAACAAAGTGTTCCTCAAAATGCTGAAAAGTAATGTTTAATTTGTACGTCTCCTAAATGGTTAAAAAAAAAACAAAAACGAACATTTTCCAATGTGCACCCCAAATAAACGGGTAGAAATATAAATCTTAGCAAAAATTTCTAGATTATGTTTGCACATATTTGAGATATTGCAGTTGGAAATGTGAAAAAATGATGATTTTTTTTCAACATTTTCCCAATTTTGGAGCTTTTAATAAATAAACACAAATTCTATCGGTCTATTTTTTCCGCCTAAATGAAGTACAACATGTGGCGAAAAAACAATGTCAGAATCGCTTGGATATGCAAAACCTTTCTGGTGTTTTTCCATGTTAAAGTGACACATGTCAGATTTGCAAAATTTGGCCTGGTCATTTAAGGCGCAAACAGACTTGGTCACTAAGGGGTTAAGCCTTTGCTCTTTATTAAATGTTTTGAGGGCTTCTATCCAATAGTACATCAATAGTACTATCCGTATGTTCTCCATTACCTAGTATTTAAAGGAAGTCTGTCGCCTAGTTTTGGCTGGGTAAGCTAATTTGTATTTTAAGATGTGGGACTTGCTGATAACGGTACCTTTTAGGCTGGGTTCACACGGGGCGGATTTGCCGCAGACCTTCCGCACAAAAATTCCGCTGCATTAAAAGTAGCAGCAAAATGGACGAGGGTTGGAAAATCTCGTCCACGTGCTGCGGGAATAACCCGCACAAAACCCGCGCGGAAGCTGACCTGCAGCGCGGAATCCAAATCAGCGACATGTCAATTATGTTGCCGTCTTCGCTGCAGAATTCACCCCCTCTCGATGAGAGGGTGAATTAAGCACACGGGGTAGGCATTCCACGGCTGATCTTCGGTGGGATGTCTGCTTCTGGCATTCCGCTAGACATCAGCCCTATGTGAGCGCAGCCATATTATCCTAAATAGATGCTCTAATCTACAAATATAAATGTTGAGTCTTGTGGTGGAGTCTGCAAATGACAAGTGGGCTGTTCTCCTCCTACTCTAATCCTGCCCACTGCAGTCTGGCTACTATCGTCACCCCACAATCTCATCATGGAGGGCTAATGGGCAATCAGTGGACTCAGGCTGACAGGATCGACCATGCATGTAGGCTGTCAAACAACTATATCTGTAAATGGTGATCGCAGCACACACATATATCCCAAAATGAGAGGGAGAGGTTCCAGAATGTTGAACTAATGCACACTTCTCACCCGGTTTAGGATCCCGTGCCGGTAAATCTCAATAGTCCATATGAAAATGAAACCGCATCACAGGGTAACTTCCTTGCTCCAATTCACAGCGCCTGTTGTAGTCGAAACATTGTCGTTTTACTAGGCATAATAAAGCTGAATTGGAGCAAGGAAGTTACTCTGTGATGCTGCTTCATTTTCATGTAGGCTGTCAAACAGACATTGTAGCTAGCTTCCGTCGTGGCTGTTTGCAGTAGCTGTCAGAAACAGCCGTCATCCACCAGGTATGCAGCGGGCAAAGCTTCTGAGCCCACGTTATGCCCACCCTGCACCTCTGTGACGTATATGTATGTCACAGAAGGGGGAAAAGTTTCCAAGATTAATACATTTTCCTAAAACCTCATGATCTTGTAAAAAAAAAATACATAAATAAAAAAATCTTGCATAGAACAAATCTATTCTATCAACCGCAGTACAGGTAGACTTACGTAGCGTGATCCTGGTGCTAGTAATCGCCTGTGCCACTTAGATCATATTGTTGTGTGTAAATCCTTCCTCTTGTAGGTTTCCAGGCTTGTATTTCAGCGATCTGTTTCTTTACATTCTATTGTTCTGTCGCAGGTCCATCGATGGGTTGTTTAGTTCTCGCAAGCGCAATGCACACGTCCCCCTTTGGAATTACACTCTTCTTCGTACTCAGGTAATATCTGCTGCATTCATCTCACTTCTAAGTAATCCTATTGATATAGAGTCGCAGGCCATAAATGGCAGCATGCCCCGTAGTAATGAGCCGTACAATCTGCCATTGGATTGGCCAACCATTGAGTATATTTGTGCCTAATGTCTTTGTCTTCTGCAACCAATATGGATGTGCTAGAAAGGAGTCCTTTGCATGAGACTTCCCACCCCTATTAACCAGAGCTGTACTTTTACTGGAAGACTTAACATGTCTCAGGTTATCCCAAGATTCCGTCTTATCAACTATCCATAGGGTAAGTTATAAAAAGTCTGATCGATGGGGGTCTCACTGCTGAGACCCCCACCGATCCCAAGAACAGCTGTCCGTTGGCCCCTTTTCCTCAATGTGGGCTCACTGCATACCCTGGAGATGGAACTGAGCGATGGCCCAGCATTTGTGCTGCGGCTGCATTCGAGTACAAGCCCTCGGCTACTCCAGCACTGCCGCTGAAGATGAATGGAGCAGCACTGCGCATACTCGACTGTCACTCCATCCGTGCTCCTCCCCACTTTGGGGGGAGCAGTAAGTCTGTAGTGAGGAGAAAAGGACAACACTGGATCCCCTTATTTTGGGATCAGCAGGAGTCACAGCAGTGAGATCTCCACTGATCAGACTTTTGTCACTTGGGCCGCCTGCACACGAATAAGTTGGATTCCACATGCGGGAGCCTGTGGAATCCAGCTCTGACCTCGGCCAGGGGCCATGCTTACCTGTCATTTTTGTAATGTGGATGACTGCGGACGCTTGCCGTTGGTCATGCACAGTACAGATTTAAAAAAATAAATGTTTTGTCTTTCCCGAGCTGTTGCTAGGCAGAAGACACATCGCGGCATGCTTTATCTTGGCATGGATTCCGTGCGGATGGCACCCATTGAAGTCAATGGCTATGAGTTTTCTGACGCCCCTACGCAATTAACATTGCGTATGAGCGGCGAAAACTCTCCCAACTTCAAAGGAGAGTAGATAGAAAAGCTGTAATGCCAGAGAGAAGAGAGAGCACTTTCTTGCGCGCGGATGATACGCTGTGCATAGTGTACATCCACGCAGAAAAAAGCTCTTCCACGATCATTTGCAATTACTTTCTGCGAATGATCACAGGTCTAAAAGTACCCTCAATTTCCCTCTGCTTTCTCCTCTCCTGCACCTTCTTATCAACACATTTATGACCCCAAAAAGACTTAAATTTGTCTTCTTGATGGACCTCCTATTATTGGACTCATTGCTGCAGATATCTTGAAGCATATTCCTCTAGAACATCCAATGACCCCAATGTTAACAAATAAAAAATGGCAGAGCGCTGGTTAGACTGCGATAAATCTGTATGCATTAACTTTCTTGCTGCTGATCATTCTTCCAGATCTTCATTGTGTATTTTATCGCTGGTATCAAGAAGCTGGATTCGGACTGGGTAGAGGGATACTCCATGGGCTCACTGTCACGTCACTGGCTGTTTGATCCATTTAAGTAAGAAAAACCTGCTTTATGAAGGAGGGGTTTTATCTCCTAGTCACATATATGTTATGTACATTCATTCCTACAAATGTTCTAAAATATGGCTATACACTGAATGATCACTGTATTAGGAACACCTACTTAACACGTTGGTAGATCTTTTTGGGTGATCTTGGCTTCCAGCCATGAGGGAACAGACTCTCCAAGGTGGTGAACATCCTCCATACTCCACTTGACCCATGCCCACTGCAGCAGCTTCGGCAGTTGGCGCACATTTTGCGGATAAATGGGGGCAAATTTTGCAGCTCTTTACAGCATATCCCAAACCTGTTTAATGCGGATAGAGTCCAGTGAGTTTGAGGGCCAAGGCAGTGCGGAGAATTCATTGTTGTGATCCTAGCTCGATGACATGGAGCGTTGTCCTGTTGAAAGAGTTGGGGAAGACTTCTGGAAGATAAGAGCGCAGATTGTGAGCTAATGGGTCCCTATAATGTTCACTATTCAAGGATTGTGGTCGGAGTCCTAGGCCATGCCAGCAAAATGCTCCTCAGACCTTGACACCACGACCAGCAGCCTGTTGAACATCAACGGTGTACCCATGGGATACGGGTTTATGCCCGTTGCAAACCCCGCCATTCCTATGGTTCAGCAGGAAATGGGACTTGTCACTTCAAACGACTTTCTGCCATGTGTCCAAGGTCCATTGACACCTTTTCTGGATTCATGCGAGGCATTGTTGGTGATGATGCTGGGTAATCGGAGGCTCTCTTGCCAATCTTCGGCTATTGGACCCCGATGCAAGGTATACCATGTGGTCATTGTGGAAATTTGTTTAATTTCCCTGTTGTTGTACTGCTAGGTTAGTTGGTCTATTGTGGCACATTGTTGCAGACATGCCACCCAATGCTTGCTTCTAAGATGACCCACATGTGGCCTGCCGCTGTGTGATCATCTGTCGAGTGTCTATACTTGGTTCAAGCCAACATGTGCGACTGTTTCAGAAACACTGGCTCCACACTTTTAGGCACCAACAATCTGCCTTCGGCCAAAGTGACTCAAGTCGCCATTTTACCCATGACTGCCAAATGTTTCCTTCTGCCGCGCAGATGAGCGGTCGGCACATTAGCTGAGAGCAGATCGTGACATGGTCATCGTGGTGCTGCGTTGCTGATCAGAAGATGTCATGCACCGGCTGTTCCCAATGCAGTGATCGTTCTGTGTAAATTGTATTCTGTTTTCTAGTCCTATGTTCTCTCATTGCCCAACCTTTAACTATGCACCTAAATTGGAGGCTTCACATTTTTTGTTCCTCAGGCTCCACTAACTGCAGTGAGAAATACTGGTACAATGTATATAAAATGCAGTCCTGAATTGCAGTTTACAGGACTTTTTGATTATAGAGCCAAAGCAAACATGACCTGTATTTGTGTGAAGGGAACCTTTTAACCGAGGAACATGTTCACAAAATTGTCACTAGATGGTGCTATGTAAGTACTAACTATATGGCGCCATGTACATAAAGAGATCTTTTATCGGAGTTGGCTGGCTCCCTGTCCTGTGGTTGTCACAGAAATGGCGGACTCTTCAGGAGTCACAACTGAGAAGCATGTTTGCCACAGGATAGGGGATAACTTGCTGATTTATGGGGGTCTCGACGATGAGAACCCCCCCCCCCCCCCCTCGTCTTTCTCCACCTCTTCCCTCCCTGTGTCCTGTTCTTGTGTCACTGCGAAGGTTATTTCTTCCCCAGCAGTGATCTCGCTCTGAATGGAGTGCTGGTCGAGCATGCACTGTCAGCGCTCCATTCACTTTTAATGGGACTGTAAAGATACCCAAGCGGCACCCACGCTTGAACGATTTGGCGATTTTCTGTTTATACTGCTCTCTTTTCTCATGAGCAATGCTAAATATTATGTCCATATAAAAGATGCAATCAACGACCAGATTCTCATTTGTCGGTTGCTCCATGGACGCATTCACACTGCACAATTATTCTTCATATTCACTTGATGTACCAATCAATTACACGATACTTTGCATGTGTAAATGGACCATACGTTGCTTGAAATTACTCAGACGCGAGCAAACCATAAGGATTAATCAGTGCAAACCCCTGGAATTTATTTTGGGAGATTCAGTTGTGGCTGCAAACAGTGTCTCAAACCCCAAAATTTACACCAACCCCCCCCCCCCCCCATCCTTTCTCTCCAAATCGGACAAGAATCAAATGGATCATTACTCACATCACTGAACAGTCTAGTTCCTCCTCTTTGGTGCAGGTACAGGTCTCCCCCTTATGTGGGGAGTCTCCTTGACCTATGCCACTGTATTCCTCACCGGTCAGCTATGATCATGTTGCTCTGCGGTGGACTAGTTGCCATTTTAACCATCCCAGTTATATAATGTTTGTAATTAACACACAGTAGGATTTTTTTTAAGTGTCTACTACCTTTTCAAACAATTTTCTGTTACAGTTGGAGAACAGGATCTAAGCACATTGTACAACACACAGCACAGCAGACAGGCCTCACCCATCAGTCCTGAGAGAATTAAAGAATCAGATGTACACCCTGCAGAAGGGGAAAATACAGGATTCAAGTCCTATAGTGACTAGACATAGTGTTATGCGTCATTCACATACATCGGAGCTTATTCTGAAAAGTTTGCAACAGTACGATTTCTGAAGAGCTTACAATCTAATTGGTCAATTCTGGAAGTACAAGCTAAAAAGCTTTTTAATAGATGTTAGAATAACTTCACATGCTTTTTGTAACCCCATAATGGAAGATAACGAGAAAAGAGCCTGTCGCCTGTATCAACCAGGGATAGAGCACATCATTCAAACTGAGTTGTGTCATCTTCTCTACCCCCAAGCATAAAATATGTGAAGTCTCACTGTATGTTCTCTTCTTCTCTTAGGCTGTTTATGTCGGAGGAGATGACGAGCCTTGTCGTTGTGCACTGGGGGGGACTGATCCTAGACATGACAGCTGGATACCTTCTGTTCTTTGATGTCACGCGTCCCTTCGCCATGTTTTTCGTCTCTTATTTCCATTGCATGAACTCTCAGCTCTTCAGTATAGGTGAGTGTGTGCTGTAACCCTGTGTAAATGGGGGATGTAAGGAAGACCCCTCATTCTTTATGTAATACCATACCACTTCCCGGTCTATACTGTGACTTAATGTAAAATGGTTACTTGGGCTTCATGTTGCTTGTACTTTATCCCCTCTTCACAGGTATGTTCTCATACACCATGTTGGCAACTAGTCCAATATTCTGCTATCCCGATTGGCCCCGTCGACTGGTATCTAAGTTACCCCGCTGCTTACACTGGGCATTTCCGCTCATAAAGCCACCCCAAAAGAGTTCGCAATGTGTTTATCCGGGACAGAAGGGAAAGAGCTCTATAGGACTACGACACAAACTAGGAGCCATCTTTACTATTATCTACATCGCTGAACAGCTGTTCCTGCCCTATTCACATTTTATTACCCAGGTGAGCGCTCACAGATGGGCTCCTTTGCCTTGTCTACCCTTTTTATAGGTTTTTAGATGCCCACACACTTTCGATAACTGTTGGCTAAAGTTTTGTTTGGCCAACAACTATTTCTCCAGAGTGTCTTATACACTTGAGTGTTCGGCAAATCTGAATGTTTGTCTTCCATGGAGAAATCTGCAGCGAGACAGCTCTGGCTTATCTCCATGTAACTCAAAAGGATCAAGCATTGAAACTTCCCAAACTTTTTTCTCCCGCTGTTACCCTTCATAGTTTGGAAGACCCTCCTACAAATATGAGAGTTTTTTTATGGTCCCGCCAAAATTCTGATGATGATATGCCATACTTCCAGAACATGCCATAATATTATGATCAGCGGAGGTCTGACCTCTGAACCCCTGTGGTGCATGGAACTGCATGACTTCTTCACTTCGTTAAATGGGGCTGTGTTGTAGTTCTTGCACAGTGGAAAGCTAGATGTGGCCTTGTGTAGGAAAACATTGCAATCATGGGGTCTGCAAGTGATTTGAAAGCCATGACATGTTCCAGAGATATACCCTCACCTATTATGGTAGGAAAACCTCTTTAACCACTCGGTAAAATCTGCAATACATGTGTGCAAATGTGTGTGCAGGGGTTCGTATTGAGCAGGCTTTGGGAGTCAAGCCCACTCCATACATGACAGGTGTCTTTTCAATACCGACCGCGGCATTTAAATGTCCCGAACGCCACAGCAAGCCCCTGTGCTGTTTTGTATGTCATGGCAGCCTGGGGCCTTGTGAAGGTATTTCTCTTTAGACATGCTTGTGGCACAGCCTAATAGAGACTGCCTGCTGAAATACAATATAGTGCAATACAGAAGTATTGCGGTATATTATATAAGCAATCAAACCATCCCATAGTGGGCTTAAAAAAAGTGTGTGTGTGTGTGTGTGTGTGTGTGTGTGTGTGTGTGTGTGTGTGTGTATATATATGTATGTATGTATGTATGTATGTATATATGTATGTATATTTTTTTTTATTTATTTATTTTTTTTAATGATTACAAAAAATAGTAAATATTAAAAGTTTAACCCCTCCCTTCTCCTTTTTATTAATTACATTTTTTTAAAAAAAAAGTTCCACTCCACTTAGAAATGTTTACAAGATTTTTAGTACATTACATACATTAAATAGTTCCACTGAAATACACAGCTCATTACTCAAAAAACAAACCCTCAGCTTTGTAGACAGAAACGGAAAAAAAAACTTTAGTTTTTTGAAAGTAGAGAGAAGAAAACAAAAATGAAAAAAACGAGAAAAATGGCTGCATCCTCAAGGGGTTAAAGGCGTTGTCCAAATTGTGGCTCCTGTGTAAAATTAATTCACCATGCAGTAACATAACAAATAAGCATATACTCCCTTCTTCTGCCGTGTCCGGTGCTACGGCTGCAGGTCTTCCGTGATTTTACGTATGAACTACATCTTGGACAACCCCTTTAAGGATAATCAACTATCTGAGGGAAAACTGTACTTCTTATTTTAACCGTTTCCAATCCACTGTCTGACCTCTGAAGACATTATGATTTAAGGCTGTACAGCTCTAATGTTGGAAGACATCCGTCGGGGTTCTCTTACTGTATATTGCCAGCCTCTCTGCTGTCGGAGCCTATCCAATGTGTCACCTCATGCAGTACTGGCTTTAGCCAGCAGATAGTGCCGTTGTATAACGGCAGAAAAAGAGGAAGCCCCCTAGGAAAACTAGGATACAAAGTGGATTGGAAAGGGTTAAGGGATGTGTATGATAAATGGAAATTCTGTAGAATTCTGCCTTCGCTAACTGTAGTCTTCGTTGCGTCTCAAGGGCTACAATAACTGGACAAATGGCCTTTACGGTTACTCATGGGATATGATGGTGCATTCACGCTCACACCAGCATGTGAAGATTACCTACAAAGATGGAGTCACTGGTGAAGTTGGATACCTGAACCCAGGGGTGAGTGTAGGATATTATGGCTGTCTGGGATGCTGATCTTTGTGGGAATGGGTTATTACATACAGAACAAAATGGGTATAAAAAGGATGTAGTTTTACAGCTGCGCCCCATTTTTCAGTTTCTGTAGGAGTTACAGAAACTGCCATATAAGAGGTTAGACCCGGACCTATAAGAGATTTATGGCAGATCCTATATAGCTAGGCTCAAATTGCTGATGGTAGGAACACCTCTTAATGTAAGGGTGCGTTTAGGCTGAACGAAAATCCTTCAAAGCGAAAATGAATGATATCGTTCAGTCTAAACGCAGTCAGCATAAGAACGGTGAATGATATCGATCACTTTTTGCTCGTCCATTTTATGCAGGTATAAAAATCATCGTTGGCTCGTTCACTTATCATTCGGTTTAGACACTAATTCATTCAGTCCTTCTCATTCACTTATATAGCAAATGTGAAAGACTGAACGATTTCTCATTGGAAGGAGCCAACAATGTATCTGCTGTATATACCGGCTGCACTATCGGACAAGCTAACGATGACCTCATTCGCTCGTTAAAATGATAAATCCGCTTGTCTAAAGGGCCCTAAATTAGGATTATACACCGCAAGGGGTTTGGGGGATTCGGGAGTAATAACCGTCATCTGTGTAAAGCCTGATTTTTCTTCTCAAGCTGAACGGCAGACCTATCAAGACTGCGTTTCTGCTAGTGTCTTGAAGCCCTTCTATATGCTCAGTCCATTTTCTAGTAACATAAACCTTCCTCTATCAGGTTTTCACACAGACCCGCCGCTGGAAAGATCACGCTGACATGGTGAAGCAATATGCCACCTGCCTGCAAGGCCTGCTGGGAGCTTATAATATCTCCAAGCCTGAAATATACTTTGATGTATGGGTGTCGATCAATGACCGTTTCCAGCAGAGGTAAGTACATTGCAGAAGATGGCAAGAAACCAATCCAACATCCATAATCATCCAGCCAGCCATAGCATAATGTACTTGCCTTGCACTTTCTCCGTAAGGTAAGTACATTGCAGCCATAATAATAATACTAATCTTTATATAGCGCCAACATGTTCTGCAGAGTTTTGCAAATCAGAGTGTACCTATACAGACAAAATTGGACATCAAGTACAGTTTTAGAGTAATTACTCTAATCCAAATAATAGGGGTGAGGGCCCCACTCACAAGCTCTTACAATCTATAAGAAAATGGGGGTGACGCGAGGTACACGCGCCGGTCACTAGCCAGTATGTGTCTATATACACATATGAAGTGCATTAGGTTGGATGAGGTATGGGGGGGGGGGGGGATGCTGTTATCCGGTTCTGAGGGAGAATTTAGACACCAGATAAATTGAGAATACATAGATTGGGGAGTATGGTAATGCTCCCTAAAGAGAGATGTTTTTAGGACATACTTAAAACTGTGGGTGTTGGGGATCAACCTGATTTGTCTGGGGTAGCACATTCCAGAGAACTGGTGCAGCTCAGGAAAAGTCTTGGAGATTGGATTGTGAGGCTCAGATTATAGCGGATCTTATGGTGCTTTTACATGGGACGTACCTTTAGTTTAAGGTCATTAGCAGGAGGTAGGGTGGTAGGCAGAGATGAGGGAGGAGATATAGGCTGGTGCAGCACTGTGGAGAGTGAGGAGTTTAAAGGGGTGGGGCCTAATAAAAAGCTATCCTCTATCTACAGAATAAGCTTATGATGGGTAGGAATCCCCACTAATCCCAAGAACTTGGGTCCTGAATATTTTCACATGAATGAGGAGGAGGTCTTGCATATGTGCTGCATGGGAGCATCAGAGATTGACAAGCACTTGTACTGTGGCTAGGGGATAGCTTTATCACTTGCACACCTTTTAAATGGTACCCTATATTGGACAAGCAACCAGTGCGGTGACTGGTACGGGGTGGAGGCATCGGTGCGGTGACTGGCACGGGCCCTTGTTGGGTGTAAATGCCCAACTGAACGATAATTCGTTTGCTTGTAGTTCAGTTTCTGCATGCAGCAAATTGAACGACTTATTGTTCCATGTAAACAGGCAGTCGTTCGTTTATGAAAGACTGCCTGTTTACTGTGGATGGAGGCAGGCGGGCCGAAACTATCCCCTCCGCTTCAATTTACTCAGTGATGCTGGATCTTGTGTAAAAGCACAGGAAGAATTACCGTTGGAACAATCTGTTGGGCATCAGCACCTGACAAGTCGTCCCGTGTAAAAGGGCCCTAACAGCCACGGGGCTTGCATGTAATAGAATCCTTACTGTTCCAACTCTGCACAGTAAACTGACTGGATTCTCCGTCAGGTTGTACGACCCAACAGTGGACATTGTGAACGCCGAATGGTCGCCCTTCCACAAAACACCCTGGATTAAACCATTGCTGGTAGATCTGTCACCGTGGAGAGCTAAATTTCAGGAGGTGGAGGACAGTTTGGATAATCGGACTGATGTGGTGTTCATTGCTGATTTCCCAGGTAAGGTCACGGGTCTCCGTTATGGTCCATCTACTGCTATGCATTTTCACGCATTGCAGCGTGATGTAGTTATATGAGCATAGAACTACTACTAAGTTTTCCAGTGTTCCTCAATTATTTTGTATGGTGGGATGTCTCCAAGACTTAAAATTCACAGATATCTCCATTGGACACTTGAAAGAGTTCAAAGGCTTTTTTTGTGACTTGCTGTTAGTTCCGTAGTCTGTTTCTATGACTAAGTAGAAGGAAATGCTTGTATTCGTCACTTAATTGATGAAGTGGCTCTGCACATGTGCGACCGCCGCTCCATTCAATCTCCGCATCACTAGTGGAAGTTCAACGAGGCCGGAGTGAGAAGAGTGGCTCGTAGGCCCTCCTTTCTTGGAGACCTAAACCAGTCTAACTCTTATCACCTATTCCACGGATGGGTGATAAAGTTGTAGTATTGGTGATGGGCGTCGGGAAGGGTACCATCACTCTTTAAGGAGAGCACCTAGGAGGTGAGTGAGGAGACTTATAAGGCCATCCATGCTCCTCTGGGAAATATATGCAAATAAGGAAGATGAAACAATACCTCTGCAGCGCCACTTTCCTGCAAATCAATGCCCGACCCTTTATACAAGTCTTTATAACAATGATTGGGAATTAAAAACCAAACACCTCCTCAGACACCTTCTAAGTGCTCTCCTTAAGGAGAGATGACACCCCTCCAGACCCACATCACAGGCCTCTCGCCAGCCAAGCCAAAAACCTACTTCACACTGATGAGGGGCAAAAACCAGAAACAGCTGTCTGTGTATGGTTATCTGGCTTGGTTTTCAATCCCCAGTCATTGTTATAAAGACTTGTATATACAGTCTAACTGTTTTGAAAGCTGCCTTCCAATAGGTGGCGCTGCAGAGCATATTGGTGATGAAACAGTCTTTCATTGTTTTATTATAAAAGCTTTAATTCAGAATTGGATATAAAAAATAATTCTGGAGCGCCTTTTTCTTTTAACTCGCTGGTGTGAGTCCTCTGTTACTCTTCCTGGAAATGTACAACTAATGTGTCAATTGGGTGTTAGCATTCTCTATATCAATGAGGCTTGGCATATCCCTACATAGTCTATTGTCAGCACAGATTATCATTGTTAAGGTGCGTTTAGACAACGATTATCGTTCAAACAATCGCTAGATCATTCGAATTTGAACAATAATTGTTCTGTGTAAACGCAGCCAATGATCGAACGATAATTTGTTCGCTCATTGTTCATTTCATGCAGGCATAAAAATCATTACTGGCTCGTTCGCTAGTCGTTCGGTTAAAATACCGATCGTTCAGTCGTTCTCACTGGTACAGTGAATGGGAACGATTTAGCGATCGAACGATTTTTCTGCCTTTTTATAAACTGGTTGCACAAACTCTGTCTTCGTTCGAAAAATAAATTGTTCTGTCTAAAAGGCTCCTTAGACTGTGTAAGACATACCCTAATGACAGGGGGAATGGTAACACCCAGTTGTCTCTTCATACATGTCCAGGAGGAATAACGGAGGCACGGCACAAGACAAGGTACTCCAGCATTACTGTCTATAGGGGTTGTCCGGGACGCTCTTCTTAATAATCTCTCCTCAGGATAGGTCTTCAAAGGTCTATTAGTAGGGGGTCCTGCCACTCGGGATCCCCACCAGTCACCTGGTATTGGGCCAGCTATCAGCTCTGTCCATAATACTATGGTCCAGGTTGGTGTCACATTGACTTCACTGGAAGAAGCACCTGCATCACCAAACTGGGCCGCTGTGCTACGGACAGAACTGTCTGCTTTCAGCTTTGTCCGCAATGATGGCTAGCTCAATATCAGCTGTGGTGTCCTGGGCGGCAGACCCCCAGACGATCTACTACTGGAAACCCCTTTAAAAGGGAATACAGGGATTTTCTAAAACAGACTTGAAACTTGCAGGTCGTCTTGAATCTCGCACCTTTTATTCCTTTTTTTTTCTTTTTTTTTTTTTCTTTTTTTAAATTTATACCTTTTTCGTTAATTATGCTGTTTTAATCTATGGTCTCTATCCATTCTTGGTGACAGGTCTCTACTTGGAGAATTTTGTTAGTGAGGACCTGGGTAACACCAGTATCCAGGTGCTGCAGGGTGAAGTCAGTGTGGAGATTGTGAAGGACGCCAAGAACTTCACCCTGAGAGAGGGAGAACACATGCAGGTAAATGTAGATTCCGTTTCTGCTTCTTTGATTGTAAGCTTATTGCTTAAGTCCCATAAACGTGCAATGTGTTCGGGTCAAGCATATGACGTGCTCTTCCTTGGGCCTTCCGTACTTTGCTTCTGTTACACTGCTAACTTAGCAGCACCCTAGCATTATCGAAATTTCAGAATTTGCCCAGGAACACTGAACAAGGGCACCTGGCACCAGTAGCTGAATCAATATTTTTCACCACCTTCTTACCTTTCAGTTGCCAGGAGGGGAATACCACAAGGTGTTCACAGTGTCACCGGGACCCTCTTGTTACATGTACCTTTATGTGAATACCACAGCAGTGACCTTGGAGCAAAACCTTACCCGACTGCAGGAGCTGAAGGAGAGGGTGGAGAATGGGAGCGGTAAGTGATCCCTAATGTTAATGAGGTGGTGCCAAAATGTATCACCTATCCTAAGGGTTATAGGTGATAAATGTGATTGGTGGGAGTTTCACTGCTGGGACACTCACCAATCTCGAGAATGGGGTTCCTGCGTCCCCCTCTCCTTCTCACTGTATTCCCCTTGTGGTGACAAGAAGACTGAATGGAGAGATGATAGATCGTGCATGGTGCCTCTGCATTTCAATGAGGCTGATGGAAGTGGCACTTGGCTATCTCCAGCAGTCCCATTGAAAGTTGATGCATCACACATGAGCAACTGCTACTTCATTCAGTCCCTTCCTCACTTTGGAAGGTGCAATCAGCCCAAAGTGAGGAGGAGAGGTGAACACGGGACCCCCGTTCTTGGGATTAGTGAGGTTTGAGCAGTGAAACTCCCATTGATAAGACTTTTATCACCTATCCCGGGATTAAGTGCTAAGTCAATTTTAGGAAAACTCCTTTAAGACTAAGGCATCTTCTGTGGAATGCAATACATAGACAACAGGGCTGAATATTCCTTCATCTGATCTTTGTGTTTACTGGGCTCCATTGGTGACGTAGCATGTTGACTTATGACCACTGTAGCCAGTAACTCGCTATAATGGTACTGCGTTGATACCACTGAGGTCACCACTGCGGCCAGTGGTCGACCGCAGTAGTCCTGTGTTGTTTCAATATGACGTCTCTGGAGGCGGTGCTGGTTCCCAGGATGCATCAGTATAGGAGCGACAGGGGATTGCAGAGGTAAGGTTCATTCCGTTTTGTTATTTTATAGCATTGTAAGCTGTTTATTTATAAAAATCTATATTTATGGGTTTGCATAACCTTCTTAACCCATCGCATACTTGGCTCTATTAGCATTATCGTCTAGAGCCCTGATTTTGAGTCCAGTTTTTGCTTTGCTTTCTAGAAACCTCTCCCCTGCCACCTGAGTTACAGCCTCTCCTCTCCGGAGAAGTGCAAGACCTCAATGTATCGGATCCCCTGGTGCTTGTCTACCTACGCCGACAGAGGCGGATAGAAGAGGCAGAACGGAGGCGAAATGCTACAGTGACGGAGAGATTTCAGAGGTTTCTCAATAAGAAGTATTATCTTCTGCGACGAAGGTAAGTATCTGGGCTCTCTTATGGATATTGTAATTTTCATATATAATATATATCATAGTGTTCATGTATGCTAAATTACCTGGCTTCATACAGGACTATTCCGTGTTTGTATGGTTAAAAGCTTTGCTTAAAGGGGTTCTGTCATTAAAAACAAAAAATTTTATACTTACCTATTGCTCCCCAGGCAGCCTGCTTACCTCTTCTTCTTATCCCAAATCTTCTCCTGGAGCCGCTTGTCAATTCGGTCACGTGACCTCCAGCACCCGATTTTCTTCCATCCGGTCAAAAAGCGTACACTGCCTACCTTCCGCTTCCTTCAGGTCAATGTACGCATACGTCACTAGTGACGTGTGCGTACATTGTCTTGTGAGGAAGCGCGGAATGAAGGTAGCTGCGCGAGACAACGGCACACGACTGCGCACGCGCGAGACAACGGCACACGACTGCGCATGCGCGAGGCTGCGGCGCGCTCGCGCTCGCCTGGGAGCACTTTACACGTGCACATTCTCTGCCAATAGAAATGTATCCCTGACACTGTTGTCAGGCAGAATACATTTCTATTAGCCAATGGAAATGCAAGCTTCTGCTGCCTCTCGGCCAATAGAAATGTATCCCTGACACTGTTGTCAGGCAGAATATATTTCTATTAGCCAATGGAAATGCAAGCTTCTGCATATAAGCATATATATATTTTATTTATATAAATATATATATATAAATAAAAGTGTATATATATAAAAAAGCATATATGTGTGTGCATATATAAATATATGCATATATATATATATGCATATATATATATGTATATGCATATATATATATATATATATATATATTTATATATATATCTGTCTACCCGTCTGTGTCTATCTGTCTGTATTTATCCGTCTACATTTATCTCTCTATGCATCTGTATTTATCCATCTATCCGTCTGCATTTATCCGTCTGCATTTATTTGTCTATCCGCCTGCATTTATCCGTCTACATTTATCTCTCTATGCATCTGTATTTATCCATCTATCCGTCTGTAATTATCCGTCTGCATTTATCCGTCTGCGTCTGCCCGTCTATCAATCCGCGTCTATTCATCTATATGTTTATGTGTATATACACACATATATCTATCTAGCTTTATTTGTCTGTGTGTGTGTATATGGCGGTTTCAGGCGAATGTAATTTTCTTCCCTTATGCGGCCATGATTGTCACGGCCGTATATTGGGACAAAACTAAGCCTATGATTACTGTGGTTTCTCTCCCGTTAATACTTGACCGAGAAAATATTGGACCTCCCCTATGAATACTATGTGCGTGAAAGATCGGGCGGCCGCCGTATTCCCACCATTTATTTTGTTTCTTACAGTTGCTCCTACAGCGGTGTGTGTGTTTGTATGTATGTATGTATGTATGTATGTATGTATGTATGTGTATATATATGATACACACATACGCACATCACAAGGCATTGTTCTTACAAGGCGCACTGCACTGGCAGACACACTCGCATATTTGCCATGCGAGATATTTGTCTGAGTTTCTCGGGCTGATATAGTGCTCACTTGTGTAAAATCAGCCACAGAGAATGAATTTAACATCACCAAAGACATAAAGCTATACATTGCCCTCTATTGTCAGCATGCTGTTATCCTGACCCCCAAGTGTCAATGCATAATGCATCCCAAGTGGCAGCGTGCCCACCCATATCACGTCTTGTATCCAAGCTAGAGGCGATACAACAGGGTCCTAGAACGTCCATGCCCGTCCGTTTCGCATTTTGTATCCAAGCTAGAGGTAGTACAACAGGGTACTAGAATCTTCATGTCCACCCGTATCACATCTTGTATCCAAGCTAGAGGTGGTACAACGGGATACTAGAGCCACCATGCCCGCCTGTATCACATCTTGTATCCAAGCTAGAGGTAGTAAACAGGGTACTAGAGTATCCATGCCCGCCCATATCACATCTTGTATCCAAGCTAGAGGTGGCCCAACAGGGTACTAGAGCCTCCATGCTCCCCGTATCACATCTTGTATCTAAGCTACAGGTGGTACAACAGGGTACTAGAGACTCCATGCCTCCCCATATCACATCTTGTATTCAAGCTAGAGGCGATACAAGAGGGTCCTAGAGCCTCCATGCTCCCTGTATCACATCTTGTATCTAAGCTACAGGTGGTACAACAGGGTACTAGAGCCTGCATGCCCGCCTATATCACATCTTGTATCCAAGCTAGAGGTGGCCCAACAGGGTACTAGAGCCTCCATGCTCCCCGTATCACATCTTGTATCTAAGCTACAGGTGGTACAACAGGGTACTAGAGCCTGCATGCCCGCCTATATCACATCTTGTATCCAAGCTAGAGGTGGCCCAACAGGGTACTAGAGCCTCCATGCTCCCCGTATCACATCTTGTATCTAAGCTACAGGTGGTACAACAGGGTACTAGAGACTCCATGCCTCCCCATATCACATCTTGTATTCAAGCTAGAGGCGATACAAGAGGGTCCTAGAGCCTCCATGCTCCCTGTATCACATCTTGTATCTAAGCTACAGGTGGTACAACAGGGTACTAGAGCCTGCATGCCCGCCTATATCACATCTTGTATCCAAGCTAGAGGTGGTACAACAGGGTACTAGAGCCTGCATGCCCCCTGTATCACATCTTGTATCCAAGCTAGAGGCGGTACAACAGGACATACATATATACATACAATAAGACCAGCTTTATACAGATGTAAGTGCAGTTGCGCACACTTTTGTGCACTTTTTTGTCTCTCTGAGGGCAGCCGCACATGGGTGTAAGCGTGGAACGTACATGTCCTATGCAGTGTGTAGATATATTACTATACCGTACATATTCTATGTGTGTGTGTGTATATATATATATATAATATATATATACACATACATACATACATACATACATACATACATACATACATACATACATATATCTATACACACACATCTTGATACATATACGCATAGATAAATGTATATATACATACACTCATACAATACATTGCATGGGGAATATTCCTGTTTTTACCATGTGTAGTGACTACTGTGAGTGATTTTTATGAGTGACTGCTATGAGTGACTGCTATGAGTGACTGCTATGAGTGACTGCTATGAGTGACTGCTATGAGTGACTGCTTTGAGTGACTGCTTTGAGTGACTGCTATGAGTGACTGCTTTGAGTGACTACAGTGAGTGGCTACTGTGAGATTGCAGGGAAGATCTGGAGGCCCATGGGAAACTCTGGGTGTTCAGAGACCCAGGGAGAAACACTAGCAGATTTTGGTAGACTGCAGGCAGGACTATTCACTGCACTGGATGGGCGGAAGTAGCTTTGTGAGGGCGGAAGTGGTCAGCACAGCAAGGGGTGCTGGGAGATGACCTCCTAGCAGGAGGGGCTGAAGATGTAAACAGAGCATGGAGGGTGAAAAATGGAGCCTAGGTAAGTACTACTTCTGAAAAAAACGTTTTATATGTGTTATTTACAACAGGTTGTGCCAGCGGGGCAGATTTACTGGAGAAAAAAAATACAGATTGTAATGACAGAACCCCTTTAATGAAAAAAGGTTTGGTACGGTGTTAGCCAGTAGAGCAAAAATGTGATTGTTCCCAGCAAGAGAAACGAAGTAATCTTGTAGATATGATACCTTCTAATGGCTAACAAAAATACATGACGTTAATGCAAGCTTCCGGACTTAAGCAAGCTTGCATTAACGTCATCCCTGAATTAGTGTTAGGGGCTCACCAGGGGAGAGTGTTATCTGTGTTATAGATGTCTTATACTTCCCAGTAATGCATGAAAATTCTTGAAGAATTTAACCCACCATTGAAAGGGTCAAAAGTTGTTATAAATTTATATTCCCAAATTCTTCTGGGCCGCTGTGATTTGAAATTGCCTTTCCATATTATAACTTTAATGTCTTCCAAGTTGTGTCCGTGACTAGAAAAGTGCTCCCCCAGAGGATTCATACGTGAATGGCAAGTATGAGACCTCTATAGCACAGATAACACTGCTGGCTGATAATCTCCTAACACTAATTCCAGGAACGTAAAACCTTCACATCTGTGTTTGTATTTCTGTTGTAGTATTCTTTTAAGTGCAAATTAATCACATCTACGTCTGTGCCTTGCCATAAGTATGTGTGTATAAATATGTATGCCTCTTGAAATTCATTTCATTATGCCTTGATGAAGGATCCTGAGAGGTCCAAAAGCTTGCTGTAACATCATGTATTTTTGTTAGCCATTAAAAGTTATCATATCTACAAGATGACTTGGTTTCTCTTGCTAGGAACAATCACACAAAGCTTTGTTTGCAACATGAAGCATCTATCTATTTTGTTCTTTCTGCATAGGACCAATCTGCACCAAATTTTCCACATAGGTAAGTCAGGTGCTTAAGAAGGTTTGAGATGGGGTTTCAGCTCTCTATAACCTACTGTTCTCAAAATATTTGTAAAAGAAAACACAAACATTGACTGAAATCTCTTCAGGAAGCCACTGGCAAGACATCAAATTTCTGTGCATAGCAACCCAATACTTTTCCTTAACTCGCTGTGAACTGGCTGTACCTATATTGAATTTGAGCATTTTCACAATTTGAAACCCTGCCATGCCTCCAAAAAGAAATCCTCAATAAAATGCATAACTGTGTGAGGAGTAGATGTAGATGTGTTGCTTTCCTGCAGTACACAGCGCCCCTGTGGCTGTCATGGTTAGTAGGAGGACAGCAGGATCTGATCCGTTACTGAGCAACCAGCAGCTGAGACTGCAGTCATGCCTCAATCTGCTGTAGAGTTTCAGTATCCGTTTTTTTTTTTTTGTGAATGTGTTGAGAATGGTAAGTCCTAGAACATTGAAACCCTCCAAAGAGCCTGATTTACCTATTTGGAGCAGATTGGTCCAGCCGCTTTGCCATGCATAAAGAACAGACAACAGAAATTCATTTTTATATAAAGATAAGGTGTGTTTATATATATATATATATATATATATATATATATATATATATATATATATATATATATATATATATATATATATATATATATATATATATATATATATATATATATATATATATATATGCAAATACATGTATTATTACCATATTTTTTCTATATATATATATATATATATATATATTTTATTTTATTTTTTGCAGTATCAGCTATTTTTTTTTTCTATATATAAATGCACTCGTAGAAAAAAAATCCCTCCCATTGAAGGATTGTAACATTGATATAAGTAAGTGATTACAATATCAGAGCAAAAGGAGAATTTATTATGGAAAACTGACCCCTTGTACGGAGGCTCTAGTACCCTGTTGTACCACCTCTAGCTTGGATACAAGATGTAATACAGGTGGGCATGGAGGCTCTAGTACCCTGTTGTACCGCCTCTAGCTTGGATACAAGATGTAATACAGGTGGGCATGGAGGCTCTAGTACCCTGTTGTACCGCCTCTAGCTTGGATACAAGATGTGATACAGGTGGGCATGGAGGCTCTAGTACCCTGTTGTACCGCCTCTAGCTTGGATACAAGATGTGATACAGGCAGGCATGGAGGCTCTAGTACCCTGTTGTACCGCCTCTAGCTTGGATACAGGATGTGATACAGGCGGGCATGGAGGCTCTAGTACTTTGTTGTACCGCCTCTAGCTTGGATACAAGATGTGATACGGGCAGGCATGGAGGCTCTAGTACCCTGTTGGGCCACCTCTAGCTTGGATACAAGATGTAATACAGGTGGGCATGGAGACTCTAGTACCCTGTTGTACCGCCTCTAGCTTGGATACAGGATGTGATACAGGCGGGCATGGAGGCTCTAGTACTTTGTTGTACCGCCTCTAGCTTGGATACAAGATGTGATACGGGTAGGCATGGAAGCTCTAGTACCCTGTTGTACTGCCTCTAGCTTGGATACAAGATGTAATACAGGTGGGCATGGAGACTCTAGTACCCTGTTGTACTGCCTCTAGCCTGGATACAAGATGTGATACAGTGGGCATGGAGGCTCTAGTACCCTGTTGTACCGCCTCTAGCTTGGATACAAGATGTGATACGGGCGAACATGGAAGCATACAGGTTTTATGTGGTATCCTGCGGCGTATTGCTCCATATTTGCTGTAATTGAGGCTCTAGATCGTGTAAACTCATAGGCTGTTGAAGTTGGCGTCCCAGATGGTCCTATTCATGTTCTGTTGGTGGTAAACCTGGTGACCGGGCAGCCACAGAAGTGTGACAATGTTGTGGGGACATTCCAGTGACCCCCTTGTGTGTGCGGCCGAGCATTATCCTGCTGGAAAATGCCTCTTGGAAGCCGCCATGAGAGGAACACATGTGGCTGCAGGATGTCCTGAACATATCGCTGAGCTGTCATTGTCCCTCCTACCACTACTAGGGGGGACCGACTGTTGTATGCTATAGCCTCCCTCAGAGCATCACCCCAGCAGGGGGCAGTGTGCCGCTCTACAGCAAAGGCAGGATTGAGGCGCTCTTCCCGAGGTCTCCAGATACAAAGCTGACCGTCGTCAGCGCCCAAACTAAACCCGGATTCATCACTGAAAACAACCCAGTTCCACAGTACAGTTTCGTCATTAATGACACCACTGGAAACGGAGGTGATGGTGGGTGTCAAAGGTAGAACATATAATTGGTGCCATGAGACCAAATGTCATTTACCTATGCGCCTGGGAATGGTTCCGACAGATACAGGGACCTGTAACAGTGGCGCCACCTGGCTCTGGATTGTGGACAACTAAGCAGTTGGAGCTGCTCATGCTTGTTGGACCATCAGACGATCTCCTCTACTGGTCGTCTGTCGAGGGCGTCCTGAGCCCGGTTATTTTAGGACCAGTGAATGTGTGAGAGCATGCACACACCTCCTAACAGTCTGGTCAGAACGGCCCAAGTGGGGGGCCCATTTGTCGATACGACCATCCAGCTTCTCACATACCAATAATGCGCCCCTCTCAGACTCTGGTAACGGGGTGAAATCTCTTCTCTGCGTCTTAGGTGTCTAGTGGTCAACAAGCTCTACACAAGCGAAAGAGAAGGCCTCAGGTGGCATGACCATTCCTCTAATCACCACAACTCATCATTTGCAATACGCAGAGAATAGAACTCTTTGATTACAATGTGCTCGTTCCCATCATTCATTTTTGCGCGTGCAGAAAAAAACCCCCAGCATGTTCCATTTTAGTGCACATTTGCGCACCAAAGGCCTCATAGTAGTCTATGGGAGGTGCACAAATGCGCACTCAATACCCACGGGAAAAGAACACACTGGGAACTAATTAGGCTAAGTAGCCATTTAACTTGTCCATTTAACTCCGTTTCCTGCGCCCAAGTGAGATGGCCCAGCCAACTCAAAAAGTACGGTAAAATGCACAAAAGTGCGTTCACGGCGCAAATGCGCTACTGCATGCGTTTTTGTGTATATTCCAGTGTGAGTGCGGCCTTAAGCTTGCAGCTTTTCTGTTCGAATGCTGTTTTCCGCATTTCATTGGAAATGCAATGTGAATGAAGCCTGAGTCTAACACTGGACTTCAGCTTCACCAATGCCAGTTTTGCATTGGCAGCATGGCAGCTCTGCAAGCTTATCATTTCCGGATGTTTGAGTCTGACCTTTGGATACCTCTTTCGGGCTCATTATCTTGCAATTAATATTGTATTTCGGTCATGTATATTGCCTGCATATTTGTAAAGGAACGGCACATAACTGTGTCACCTGGCGGCCCTAATGCTGGAGAGGTCAGTGAATGGGTTTGGCGTCAGCAGAGAGAACGCCTATAATAGTGTTGCCCAAGACCCTGGCAGAAAGGTGATTTTACAGGGCGAAGCTTCCCTCTGCAGGAAGTGATGTAGGTGTGATATGGCGCTCAATCAGATGAATCTGCAATCCAGATGACTAATGCCGCAGTAAGGGCGGCTTCACACGGACATATGCGCAAAAACACACACAAGGTAGCGCAACATATTTGCGCTGTGATTGAGTTGCTTTTGCGCATATTACTGTACTTGTATGCTGGCTGGGTCATTTAACGTGGGCGCAGGACACAGCCACAGTTATATGGCTATTCATCCTAATTAGTTCCAGATGTGTTCTCTTTCCTGTGAAATTGCGCAGCCCCTATGGGGTCTTAGGTGCGCAAGTGCACACTAAAATAAAGCATGCATTATTTTTTATTTTATTTTTTTTCATGCACGCGCAAAAATGTGAATCATTTCATATTGCACACGCGAATACGTCCGTAATATTGGGCCGTGAATCTCGGGCTGATATTACGCTTGCCAGTGTTTTTTTTTTTTTTTTTCATTCAAAAGCATCGCTTTTGGAAAATGCCGATCCTCAGGCTCATGTTCCACACGCCTCAGAGGATTGCAGGTGTTGCTCGTTGATTTCAATAGGCAGCATCACATCACACGGTATGTGAGTGCCATGCAATGTCTTTTAAGGTAACATTGAAAATAACACCAAAAGATCGATGAAGCAGTACCCACCCTTGACTCGAGCCATCTGATGCAGACCGCGGCAATCTTGACTCGCATCTGAAACGCATTTCATCCGGCTATGTTCCAGGTGTGCTGAACGGCTGTGGAGAAAGTCGCAAAAGTTCGCAGACTTTCTCTACTTCAAATTCATGCTCAGAACCTACAACCTCACCCTCCACCACGCCAAACAAGTCTACGCCACCTCTCTCGTCTCCTTACTATCTCATAACCCGAAACGGCTCTTTGACACTGTTTACTCCTTCCTCAACCCTAAATTGCAGACCCCCCACTCCCACCCCACCCCCGGAATGTGCTACCTCAAACTATTTGTGCGACATGTAACACACAAAACTTCAGGCGTGCCCTAAAAACGCACCTCTTCAGGGAGGCATACCATATCCCCTAAACCAAACCCCTCTGTACTCCACCTGCTAGCATGCAACCTGACCTACCGACTACAATCCCTGCTAGCTGTAATCAACCGCTCCCTGCAGCCATATCGATTCAGCCACCATACAGCCTGACCATTGTCTCTGTATAGCATCCCTCACTCTCCACCTTGCCATACCATGCAAATCTACAGCCCCTTTACGTTCCGTATCATCCCACTATTTGTAGTATGTAAGCTCGTTTTTTTCTGTGTGACTTCGTTGGAGCAGGACCCTCACCCCTACTGTCTCCATCAACTGATTACTACATGTAGCCATGGTTTTTGTATTTTGCATTTTGGTTCTGTTCTCCTTGTCTTGTCAGCGCTGCAGAATATGTTGGCGCTATATAAGTAAAGATTATGATTTGATAGAACATGCTGCGATTTTTTTTTCATCTTCACAGCATTGCCGTGAGGAAAAAAATCGCTCATGTGAAGTCCATTCGGTATTAGTGTATCTTGACGCCACCAGGAAGCTATGGGTTTGACAGGAGGAACGCCCCTGTCACACCCCCAGCTCCCGAGTGGCTTAATAATACCGCTGCTGCCAGTGTACTGTCCCTCGCTCCTCCCCACCTGCTTAACCCGAAGCTCCTGGCTGCTTGGTGTCCCCGACGCTGTGCTGCCCCGTTCTGCAGCAAAGCGAAAGACAGCGCCGGTGTCAACCTTACGCCGCTGTGTCACTGCTTGGTGGAGCTCTGGACACTGACTCCTCCGCTGTGGCTTGCGGGGGGGGCCTCAGCAGACGATCCGCGACGATTTCTCCCACTGCTGTGTGACTGCCCAACGGAGCTCAGCTCACTCACTGCTCTGCTGGGGCTTATGGCGGTGCCGCTCCTCACGCTCCCTGCTGGTGCTGAGTGACTTCTGTGCTAGCCGTTCTGCTGGTGATGCGCACCGCCGCTGTGTCCTGCTGCACCACTTTCATGGACTCAGCTGTCAGTGGGTCTGCGGCTGTGGCTTCACCCCTCCATGCTCTGGCAGTGTCTCCTCCACGGCCTCCAATTATATGAGCAGCGGAACAGCTCAGGAGGCTGCAAAGGAAAGAATGGCCAGCGGCAGAGGGGGATTTCTGTGGTGCCTACAGCCAACATTATCGCCATGGCAGATGATGGCCACATATTCTCCTGGGCAGCCAATCCTGGTAGGGGCGTTGGTTTGGGGGGGCATGTATCTTGATTCCACCCATTCTGCTGGTGGCGTCAAGATACACTAATACCAGTCCATTCAAAAGAATAGAGTTCATATTCGTGCGGGTTTTGTGCAGCTCGCAACGCACAAAACTCACGTGAGAATGAGTGAATAAGCCCTTAGTTCTCATTAAGACATTTTTATAGTAAGCATGTATCTAGTTGGAATGGCTGATAACAGAAAACGCCAGAATGCATTCAGCTGCACAGCAGATAGTGATACAACTGGCTTACTCGGCATTCTGTAATACATAGAAATACTTCGGGTCAAGAGGGGTGACGTCTCTCCTTAAGCAGAGCACCTAAAAAGTGTGTGGAGACACCTAGGAGGTGAGTGGGTCAGGGGATGGCATTGTCTCTTCCCGCAAAGAGAGTACCTAGAAGGGGTGTCAGAAGACACCTGAGAAGTAAGTGAGAAGACTTATAAGGTCATGTATGCTCCTCTGGGTAATTTATGCAAATAAGGAAGATGGAACAATACCTCTGTAGCGCCAACTATTGGATGGCAGCATTCGTTCAAATCAATGTACAACTTTTAATAAGTTTGTGAAACAAAGATTGGGCATGGCTTTCTAAGTCTTCTCGCTCACCTTTCCGGTGTTTTTTTCACACCCCTTCTGGGTGCTCTCCTCTGGGAGAGATGATGCCGTATCCTGACCCACTCACCCCCTAGGTGTGCCCACACACTTTTTGGGTGCTCTCCTTAAGGAGTGATGACACCCCTCTTGACACACGTCACAGGTCTCTCACCAGCCAAGCCAGAAAACTAATGCACACTGATGAGGGGCAAATACCCCAAAACAGCTGTCTGTGTATGGATTTCTGGCTTGGTTTCCTATTCACAATCTTCGTTTCACAGACTTGTTAAAAGGTTGTACATTGATTTGAAGGAATGCTGCCATCCAATAGGTGGCGCTGCAGAGGTATTGTTCCATCTTCTTTATTTGTAGAAATAATTCCACATATGGATATTGTGGACAGTTTTGGGCCACAGGGGGCAGTACTGGGCCTTATTCCTAATATATTAATGACATGGTAGAAGGATTGTACAGTAAAATATCAATATTTGCAGATGATACAAAACTATGTAAAGAAATGAACAGGAGAGGACAAAAGTTGGTTGCAAGAGGATCTGTATAAGTTCGGGACAGAAAAGTGGCAAATGAGGTTTAACACTGATAAATGTAAGGTTCTGCACATGGGCAGAAGAAATACCTGTCACCCTTACACACTAAATGGGAAACCACTGGGGAACACTGACATGGAGAAGGACTTTCAGGATCTTAATTTGCTGTAAACCAAACTGGAGCAACCAGTGTCAGGCAGCTGCTGCCAAGGCAAATGGTATCATGGGCTGCATCAAAAGAGGTCTAGGGGCACATGATGAGAACATTGTTCACAGGAGTGATTTGGATATTCCCTCAGACCGGCTCGCCATTTGTTTCAATGGGGCCAGAAAAAATATTGCATGATGTGCTAGGCGCACAAGGGTGCGATGCGGGTTTTCCCATTGAAAACAACTAAAAGCTGCGCCAAAGGATGCCTACTTCCCTGAAGTGATGGGGGGCATTTTTGACACAAACTCCTCGCATCTGCAGGAAGATTGCACGTTCACAAACGCGATAACTGGCTGAGTTTCACGGTCTGATACTGTGCATGCCTGTGTGAAATTAGCCAAAGAGTACGCCCTTCTGATACAATATTACATCTTATATCACTGATTACTTCAGAAGGGTCGGTGAGTCCGGGATTATTCTGATTGGAGGCAGGAAGGAAAAATGGGGAAAAATGGCTTCTACCTCATTTGTTTTTTTTGCCTTCCTCTGGATCAACATTGGGGGTAAAAGGCTGAGCTGGAAGGACCTGTGTTTTTTTTCAGCCTTGCACCCTATGTTACTATGTAAGGTGCAGGCCCTGTATGTGGGACAGAACCCTGCAGAGACCAGCCAAGGCACGCGGCTGCTGTTATCTGACCGTTCTGTCGGTCCCTCCGCAGTACATGTAAATAACATTCCTCCAGCCCTGGGAATAGGATTTAGTTTAGTCTTTACTAACCCATTCTGCCAAAATGTTCCCACCCATTGACTATAAATGAGCGCTTGTTTCAGTGCTGACCATGCAGATCCGAGACTCCTTATCAAAGTATTGCAGAGGGGGGTAAAAGTTTAGCGCTTCCTCATTCGGCCAGCAGGGCCGTGTGGTAGATGTGCAAAAAATCCCAATAAATGTGGCTGCAGCCTGCATGTTCAGAGCTCCGTTCACTCCTTTCCTGTAAAACTGGTTCTAGTATTGAAGACGGCAGCTACATGGTGTACTTGAGAGGATGCCAACGTGCTGCTGCCTCATCACAGACCTTGGTATATCATTGGCACCAATGTCTGATCGCTAGAACAGCGCTCTAAACTAAAAATATTACTTGGGTGCCTTTGGCTGAAAATATAAAAAAATGAGGAGCCACATTTAGATGTATAGGTACATATATCCATAGAGGAGAGCACAGTATGTATATGCCAGGGCCTCCTCTGTGCGTATACTCTGTATACTATCTCTGTGCCACCCAAAGGTCCTGCACAGTAATGGCAGCAATTGCTGCAATTTTTCTCCCGTGAGCGGAAAATCGTAATTGGATTTTTGCATAGCACATTATGGCAGGTATTTGCTCCGGAATCCGGGGGCAGACGCCGGCCCTACACTGCACATTCGGCCGGGCGCATTGGGCCATAGGCTCCTATTACACAAGTGCCATTAATGCTTGTGTAATAGTGCTAATTGCTAGGCTGCGCTTGTGCTAGTGGCTGCATCTAGCGCTCGTGTCTTGGTACCCTTAGGCTATGTTCATTCGTAGAGGTTTTTCCATGAGGACCCACGTGGATCCACAGTGTTAACAATAGCGACAAAGTGGATGAGTTTCTTAAATTCTTCTCCATACGCTGTGGTAGTTGACACGTGGTGCGGATTTTAAATTTACAGCATGGTAATTATATCACTGGGTTTTTTGGTGCAGAATCCTATCCTTCTAATCAGGGGGGTTAATGCCGCACCAAAAGGTACAGATTTTCCACTGTAGACATTGCATTGCAAATCCAAGCCATTAGTACATAACCTCAGGCTGTGGCCACACGGGGCGGATTTGCCACGGATTTGTCATGCGTCTGCACAGAAAATCCACAGCATTTACAGTAGCAGCAATGTAAAGGAGATTCTTCAAAGCAGCATGTTTTCCCGACAATTCCCGCCACAGCCTGGCATTTACCGCTATTACACACTGTTATTGTTCATGTAATAGCGCAGATTGCTGAACTGCAGCTTTTGTTTATAGGTCCGCCTGGCAATTGTTGGGAAAGGCAAACACTTGCAGTTTTTTAGCCAAAGCCAGAAGTGGATGCAGTAGGGAGGACATCTTCCTGTATGTTTCTCTTTATTTAATCCACTTCTGGCTTTTGCTCAGAAAACTGCATCAAAAACTGCAAGTGTATTTTCCAAAAAATGCTGTGTGTGTGTGTGTGGCCCCTCTTAGGCCACGTTCACATGGGGCGGATTTGCTACGGATTTTCCGTGCGGACCCTCTACATGAAAAATCTGGCATAGCAGTGGCAAAATGGATGAGAGTTTCAAAATCCCTTCCATGCGCGGCGGAAAAAATCCGCACAAAACCTCTGCAGAAATTGACATACGGTGTGGGGTTTAACCCCTAAAAAACACGGCCTATTTTGGTTATAAGGGCGCAACGATTTTTTTTTTTGAGATTCTTATCTCAACTTTTTAAAAGCCATCACTTTTTTTCCCCATCAACATGGCTGTGTCAAGGCTTGCGGTTCGCTCCCGGCTCTAACGGCTAGTAGTCACAGCCGGCTCCCATTACGGGATGGTGTGGGTTCACTTCTAAGCCTGTGCCATCTACTGGGTGTACGTTTATGTCCTGTTACCTTAAGTGCCCCACTGCCTTAAGGGGTTAAAGCCGCAGCATGCCCATTATAGCACTGGTTGTGCTGTGGATGCCACTGCTGGGTAATGAGGGGGTGAAGTCTACATCAAAATCCACACCAACTGGTGATTTCAATGTGGATTTTCCGCTGCGGACATTCTGCAGCCATCCGTCCTGTACAGACATAGCCTTAGGGTGCAGGCACACATGTCCGATTTTTCTGTCCAAAGAAGAAGAAGAAGAAAAAAAAAATCAGTCTCAAAATATCAACCTTTCACTTAAATAGGTATATATGCACACAGGAATTTGTTTTTTATTTTTTTTTTAGTCTGATGAATTGTCCGAGTCGCAGCATGTCCTGTTCTTGTCCAATCTTCAGATGAGACTAGCACATGTCAATATGCTGTGTTCAGCACATCGGACAGCACATACACGGGATATCTGAGAGCCGTCTGATGCGAGAATCTCGGGCGAAACTTTTTTATTGCCCCCGTGCATCGTGTACCCTCACTCTGCTAATTTCGGCTGGCAGCTGGACTCCTCATATTGTCTTAACTGACAAGTCCAGGTGCCGGCCGCCATTATTGGGGCTCTCTCGCCTATGTTTTGTGTAATAACAGTCTAATGATACAAGACAGTTGGAAGTCTTATCTGTGCTCACATACAATGTATTCTGCCCTGTTATCAGCCATGGGAGAAGTTCTGAGAGAAGGTCCAAGGAAGCCTCATTGTTATTTCTTTAACTTGCATATCTCCAGATTTAAGAAACCTCAAGACATTTACATACGGGTGTGATTTGATAGCTTAGTGACTCCTTTTATGAGATCTTAGCTGTAGGGTCAGTGCTCCTTTATATTGTGCTCTGTGGAGAGCTACGGGTTGTTGGTTGCCACTTTACAAAACTCATTTTACCGACCTCAGAAGGATGGAAAGCTGAGTCAACCTTGAGCCGGCTACCTCAACCATGCAGGGATTGAACCTGCAACCTTCAGGTCATAAGCGAGAGCTTAGAACTGCATTCCTGCTGCTTTAACACTCTGCATCACACAAGGTTAATGACTTAATAACTATGTATAAATATATCAGGGGACAATACAAAGATCTCTCTCATCATCTACTTATACCCAGGACTGTATACATCTCTCTACATCTAGAGGAAAGGAGGGTTCTACACAACATCGAAGGGGGTTCTTTACTGTAAGAGCGGTGAGACTATGGAACTCTCTGCCTGTGGATGTGGTGATGAAGAACTCACTAATACAGTTTGAGAGGGGCCTGGACGACTTACTTGAGTGATACAATATTACATGTTATAGCGCTAATTACTTCAGAAGGGTTGGTGATCCGGGGATTATTCTGATTGGAGTCAGGAAAAAAAATTTTTTTTCCATAAATGGGGAAAATTGGCTTCTACCTCATTGTTTTTTTTTTTTGCCTTCCTCTGGATCAATATTGGGGGTAATAGCATAGAAGACATATGTCCATCCAGTTCAGCCTATGTTACTATGTTCCAGTATTATCACCCTAGCCTTAATGATGGCATCCCCTGTTCATATACCCACCCCCACTCCCCTATGGTTAGAATAGAAAGCTATTCTGTGGCTGAAACTTGAGCGGTCCTTGTAATTACAGGTCAGACGTTTATCAGAGGACGGCCCTTCACATACATCTCTGTTGCAGGCCCCATCTTTCCTCGGCATAATCGGCTGTTTATCAGAAGCAGCATCAGATTACCCTGGGGCTTGCATTTTGAAAGGGGGTTCTACATGTTGGCACAACTCCTTTAAATACATTTAGAGTTGTTTGGCAAATCGTGTGCATCCGAAAAAACACTGAATGGCTCCTTGAAAAGGAAATAATACTGACAATGAATTTTTCCTATGTTTTCATTCTAAAGATTAGCATATGCACTGGGGATCCTCCCGGCCTATGTGTCAGATGTATGTGTAGGCCCCATCAAGCACCTGAGGCAAGAGTGCCCTTTAGGCAGGTATGTCGGCATACTTATCGTTGTTGTACAGACTAGTGTACTTGGCTGTACTATTGTATACAGAGGCATCCAGAACTGTAAATGCACCCTGTGGCCTCTGTGACACTGTGTGTGTGGGGGTGTGGGGTGTGGGGGACAGGCACTCCTGTTACTGATGATGATCTCACGGGTGCTGTCACATAGTTATAATAGAGGAGAACACAGCTCATCCTCCTGACTGTATGCTTACTGTCCCCGTCGGCAGGCAAAAATAGTACATTCTCTAGCTATTGCTGTGCTGATGCAGCTTGAGATAGATGTGAAAGCAAAAATCTCACTATCGCAATGGTGATCAGAGGCTGCATGAAAGTGACTGCAATATACACTCAAAAATATTCCAGAAACTAGAAGACATTGTTTTGCTACAAAACTGGGTATGCCGTTACATCTCATGTAGATATGGAAAAGATTAACGTTGTGGTGTGATTTAGTTAAACGGTCTTGCTATCTGGGGCCCTAAAAGTGGTTCCACCCTTGGCCTCTAAAAAAGGCTCTCGGAGGCTCCTTGTGTGTAGTGGACCACTTCCACTTGTGTAGAGCTTGTTAACCACTAGACGTCTCCTCCGAGATTTCACTCCGTTACCAGAGTCTGAGAGGGGCGCATTATTGGAATGCGAGAAGCTGGATGGTCGTATCGAACAATTGGGCGCCACCTGGGCTGTGTGACCAAACTGTTAGGAACAGTGGATGTGTGAGGGTGCACAAGGTGACCCAGGCGCAGGATGCCCTTGACAGACCACCACTACAGAGGGTCATCTGATTGTCCGACAAGCTCCAACTGTTTCGTTGTCTGCCATCTAGAGACAGGTGACACCATCGTTACACCCCTGTGTCTGTCAGGCCCCCTTCCAGAAGTTTGGCTAAAGGACATTTGGTCATTACGTGTTCTGCCTTTGACATTCACCATCGCCCCTGTTTGCAGTGGTGTCATGAATGGCAAAACTAGACCGCTCCGGGGTATAACTGGGTTGTTTTCAGCAACAAATCCAGGTTTTGTTTGGGCACTGACGACGGCCATGTTCATGTCTGGAGACGTCAGTGTGAGCGACTCAATCCTGCCTTTGCTGTGGAGCGGCACACTGCCCCCTGCTGGTATGATGGTTTGGGGGGGCATTGCATACAACAGTTGGGTCCTCTAGTAGAGGTTCAAGGGACAATGATAGCTCAGCGATATGTTCCTCTCATGGCGGCTTCCACCAGGCATTTTCTAGCAGGCTAATGCTTAGCTGCACACACAAGGGGGTCGCCCGGTCACCAGATTTATCGGCTATAGAACATGTTTGGGACCAACTGGGACACCGACTTCAACAGCCTATGTGTTTACACAATCTAGAGGCTCAGTAACAGCAAATGTGGACCGATATGTTGTAGGATACCATATGGAACCTGTATGCTTCCATGTTCGCCCGTATCACATCTTTTATCCAAGCTAGTGGCGGCCCAACAGGGTACCAGAGCCTCCATGCCCGCCAGTATCACATCTTGTATACAAGCTAGAGGCGGTACAACAGGGTACTAGAGCCTCCATGCCTGCATGTATCACATCTTGTATCCAAGCTAGAGGCGATACACAGGGTACCAGAGCCTCCATGCCCGCCCGTATCGCATCTTGTATCTAAGCTAGAGGTGATACGTCAGGGGACTAGAGTCTCCATACCTGCCCGTATCACATCTTGTATCCAAGCTAGCGGTGGCCCAACAAGGTAGTAGAGCTTCAATTACAGGCACTCAATTACAGCAAAAGTGGACCAATATGTCGTAGGATACCATATGGAACCTTTATGCCTCCGTGCCCGCCCGTATCCCATCTAGTATCCAAGCTAGAGGCAGTATAACAGGGTACTAGAGGCTTCATGCCCACCTGTATCACATCTTGTATCCAAGCTTGAGGCGGTACAACAGGGTTCTAGAGCCTCCATGCTCATCCATATCACATCTTGTATCCAAGCTAGAGGTGGTACAACAGGGTACTAGAGCCTCCATGTCTGCCAGTATCACATCTTGTATCCAAGCTAGAGGTGGTACAACAGGGTACTAGAGCCTCCATGTCTGCCAGTATCACATCTTGTATCCAAGCTAGAGGTGGTACAACAGGGTACTAGAGCCTCCCATCACGTTTAGTTTTCTGCAACAAATGATCCTTTTTGCTGATATTGTAAGCACAGGGAAAGTTTCATTTGATTCCGCCGTCTCCGTCGAGGGGAGGGATGTTAGTATAACAGACAACCGCATGAGTGCCGGGATACAAAAATGTGTTTTTGCCAGAGTGGCCCTCTAATACACAAGGGGAGATCTATGAACCGGTTTCAGGCATGAAGAAGTTGCAAAACTTGGCACAAACCCCGCTTGTGGAAAACTTTAGTGACTTTAACAGGCAGGCCGTGCTATGCCACTTTTCAAAAAAGGGGGCATGGCTCCCTGGGCCGACACATTTCAGTATAATTTATACCAGCAGCTAGTGTGGATTATACCAGAAATCTACCCCAGCTCCTTCTGTGTAGAAGGAAGACGCTGAGATGCATCTAATATATGAAGAGGTGTGCGCCATTGGGTTGATGATGTCCCATTTGGATGGGAGGACCCAAGTGCTCACCTCACCGCTAAGGTCGTCAGTGTTCGTGCAGAGCGTTAAGATGGGCAGAGTCCACCGTTAGATCACAGGCTTCTCGCTCAGCGCTTCATCTTCTATTTCATTGCCCTGAACGAATTTTGAGCTATAATCAGCCTGTTTAAGTGGCCCTAAAGATCAGCATATAAAATGCCGATCTTACTAAATCTCAACCCCAAATCTTTGTTGCACCATTGTGCTAAATGCTGGACAATGCAAATAGTGTAATGCATCATGCCAGTCCAGCCTGCTGTTCCTACATCTGTATAGGCTTATGGTGGGTATGATGATTGCTCCTGGATGGCTTTAACCCTTTTAATACTGTCCCTGCTGTAGCTTTTTAACCTGTTTACATAGCAGTGTGAACAGCGGCCACCATACATGTCAGATTCCACTGGGTTTCCCTCTACTTTGAGGGCAAAAATAGCACTTCCTAATGGTACGTGCAGCCCTTTATGGTGCGCCTGTGCTCTCCGCTCCTAAGCAGAACAGTACAGACCCTCTTCTCACCTTTCCATTCATGGTACGGGTCAGATTAGAGGGCAGAACAACACAAGTGCCCGCTCAACTGCAAGCACCACTTCTGACTCTTCTCATTCACATCTACGAGTCAGCTCATTAGTGAACACCCCAGAAATAGATGCATTTAAATAGACATCTATAAAAAGGCTGGGAAGCTCCAGCAACCTTGTTTTTAGGGCGACTTCCCATCAACTGGAAGTGCTGTGGAAATTCTGCAGAATTTAAAGTACAAGTTAGTTGGAGAGGATTTAACCCTTTCCAATCCACTGTCTGACGTCTAAAGACATTATGATTTAAGGCTATACAGCTCCGATGTTGGAAGACATCCGTCAGGGTTCTCTTACTGTATACTGCCAGCCACTCTGCTGTCGGAGCCTATCCAACGTGTCACCTCATGCAGTACTGGCTTTAGCCAGCAGGTAGCGCTGTTGTATAACAGCAGAAAAAGAGTAAGCCCCCTAGGAAAACCAGGATACAAATTGGATTGGAAAGGGTTAAAGGGACCAAAATAAACGAAGTTATGGTGCGGTCTTGTATAGGAGAGCTGACGACTCCAGATCTTGTCTATTTATGCGGCGGAGTTCAACCCTTTGACAAACGAGTTAAATCCTGCAGCAGATCCACAATTAAAAATGCGGCCAACTGGTCACCATTTCTGTGCCCACTTGCTGCGGACCACCTGCAGCGAGTATGCCACAGGTGATGGTGGCCTTACGCTCTTCCGAGCTCGTTGTCATGTTTAGCACATGCTGTGAGAAATCACCTACATTGTTGTCTTCCGCAGTTTCCTCATGACTGCCATTTCCCTTCGGAACCTCCTTGTGGGTAAGCCACCGTTGGAGCAGCTGGCGGCAGAAGTGGCCTTTGCCAATATTAAATATGAAGATCCAAGACAGCAGGAAGCCAAGCAGCCGGAGCCAGAACATACAGACTTGTGACCGCCGTTTGATTGTTCTTGTTGGGACTATTTTGTAATTTTTTTTACATGATGCATCAAACTGATAACTTTTATACCCGGGACTTTACACTACATGATGCAGTGAAAATAAAGCATTATTTTACCTAATGTCAGGAGGTGAGACTATTGAAACTGCATATCCAGAAGAGGTAGACCGTTCATGATCTGCTGTAGTCAAATTAGGTGTGTATTTAATAACACCCATCCGAAAAACATCCCCATCACATCCTGGATGAGTTGACTTAGTATTTGCCTAAGGCCCAATGCCCACGGCCGGATTTGCATTGCGGAATCGGGAGCCGGTGTCCGCCTCTGGATTCTGCAGCAAATTCCATGCCATAAGCATGCAATGTAAAGGCGGGTTTTCTTGCCCACGAGCGGAAATCTACTGCGATTTTCTGCTCGATGGGGGTTAAAATCGCAGCATGCTCTGTTTTGAGCCAGATTCCATTCGGACGGTTTCCATTAAAGTCAATTCTGGCTGGGGAATTTGGCTGCATGAATTTGTCTTAAAGGGGCCTTCCAGGTAGTGCTCGATGAGAGCTGTGCCTGCAATAATGAGCACCAGCCACTCCAGCGCCAACCCTGGTGTAGCCTGGTACTGACTGCCACACCCCTTTTAAGGGTCCGTTTAGACCTGCCGTGTGAATGATGTCAGAGTTCGCTTGGGCGGCCTGTTTATACAGGCAGACACATCGTCGGCTCATTCTCTCTATACGTGAATGAGAACGACTGAGCGATCACAGTGATTTTTATGCCTGCGTGCAATGAATGATTTATCATTCAAGTGTTGGCTGTTTACACTAAACAATAATTGTTCTGTGTAAAGCGGCCTTCACTTTCCTTCGGTCGTAGAAATTGTACCTGTTCGTACCCATGCAGATTTTATATAGAGTGTAGTTGGGTCAGTCTGATTCCCAGAGCTACTTCCCCTACAAGTAAGGCCTGGGACACCGGCTGCGTACCAGCATTGCATCTAGAGGCTTGGGTGCAACGCTCATCAACCACGTGCCAGTCCGCCATCTGATACATGAACAGCCCGCACATTGCCAGGCATTCGCATCTCCGACTTCTCATCTGGGATAGGCCGCCTGCAGACGTCCGGGTCGAATCCCCTGCGAGAAATCCTGCAGCGGGACCTGAGCTGCGCCCCTGCAGGGACCAGTGCGGCTCTCACCTTCTCCTGGGGCTCCGGCTCTGTGATGTGCCAGTGCGTAGTCGGGGCGCCGGGCGTGACATTTCTGTGCGGGTTTATGCAAGACCTGCACAGAAATAGAGCATGCCGCAATTTGTTTTCCATGGGTTTTCACGCGGACAAACTGCGGCAGTCTGACAGGATTGCATTTGTAATGCAGGCGGGCAGGGGTGGAAATCCTGCTGCAGAATTTCCACCTGTGTCGAAGGCCATAGGAACAAGACTTGCAAAGGTTTGTTTTAAATACAGTGCGCCTATTAAAAAGAAATAAGTCCATATGCCGTCCTTTTATGTCCATCACATGGAGTTCACACCTGCTAGCGTGGCAGAGGTACAAGCCAGCCTGTTCCTAGCAGCTGGTATAACATTGCACGGTGGCAATGTGCTACTAAAGGATAGGACCGTCACCGGTGTGGTCTGACTTCTTGTATGGGGTTATTACAAATAGTCTTACAAATATGAAACCCTCCAAACTCCTTCATAAGGCCGATACAGAAATATTTCATAGAAATGGACACATTTTCATTTAACAAGACCACCCTTGTTCCCCAATCACAGCTTTCATTTCTCAAGCTGTGGTGTGAGACGACAGGGAGGTGAGGCTTGTTTTACACTTCCTTAATTCTGCCAGCGCTGGGGGAAGAAACCAGGACAGCTGCTAACAAAGAAGAGGTTGTGGCCAAGATTTTCCCATCTACCAGGGTACAATGTGATTTCTGACCAGTTTGGTGAAGCTCCAAGTACTGGGTCTATACTTCATAAGTGGTACTCCAACTTTAAAGACACACGGAATTTCTAAGCAAAAGTAACCTGGCTGTCCATCGGTAAAGGCCCTTTTAGATAGTATGAGTGTCAGGCAAGCAGTGCCCAACACTCATCCCCGCACATACTAAGCTCCTGAGCACCTGCACGGGATCTAGTATCAGCTTGCTGCAGGGGACTTCTCCCCTCTCCATTGACTTAACATAGCCACCGTTCACTACTGAACGATAATCGTCCATACTGCATAAAAGATAAGCGATAACGCTTATCATGCAGTTTAAACAGCTGTCGTTCAATAGTGAACTGCTGCTGTGTATCTCAACGGAGAGGGGCGGGGGAGTGAGAAATCTCCTGCACTGCCCCACCCAGCTGTGCTAACTCTGGAGACACAGGTAGGAGTGTCAGGCATTGTTTAGCATGTGGAGCAGGTCTAAAAGCTCATTTACAGTTTTTCAAATGCATAAAGTACTAATGTGCACTAATTACCAATAGCATTTATTAGCTAATGGTCATTAGTACTTTATGCATTTGAGCCCCCAGGAGCTGCTTGCAGGAATCAGCAGGTAGTCTGAGTTCTGCAGGTAGTCTGAGTTCTGCAATCAGCTCCTTTGTTTTTACATGGGGTGTCAGCTGACTACAATGTAATCCACCACTCCCATGCAGATAACAGCATGCGGTCTGTTATCTACCCTCTGGCTGAACAATGATTTTAAAGGGGTTGTCTCGCGAAAGCAAGTGGGGTTAAGCACTTCTGTATGGCCATATTAATGCACTTTGTAATATACAATGTGCATTAAATATGAGCCATACAGAAGTTATTCACTTACCTGCTCCGTTGCTAGCGTCCTCGTCGCCATGGTTCCGTCTAATTTCGGGGTCTTCTTGCTTCTTTAGACGCGCTTGCGCAGATCCGTCTTCTCCCTTCGGCTCCGCTCGGCAGCATCGGCGATTTGGCTCCGCCCCCTTGTACGCATCATCGCGTAGCTCCGCCCCATGATGTGTGCCGGTTCCAGCCTCCTGATTGGCTGGAATCGGCATGTGACAGGGGCGGAGCTACGCGATGATGCGTACAAGGGGGCGGAGCCAAATCGCCGATGCTGCCGAGCGGAGCCGAAGGGAGAAGACGGATCTGCGCAAGCGCGTCTAAAGAAGCAAGAAGACCCCGAAATTAGACGGAACCATGGCGACGAGGACGCTAGCAACGGAGCAGGTAAGTGAATAACTTCTGTATGGCTCATATTTAATGCACATTGTATATTACAAAGTGCATTAATATGGCCATACAGAAGTGTATACCCCCACTTGCTGCCGCGAGACCACCCCTTTAAGCTCACCTAAAATTGTTCAGCTGAAGAGTAACCGATGGTAGCATTTACACACAATTACTACACCTATGCCATCCCTTGAACAATTGTTGTGTATAAATGGGGTTTAAAAATTCCCAGAAATCCATCAGATCAGAGATTTTGAGCATCCTACAGGTGGCAGTATGGAAGATTCTGCCCAAACCTGTACAGTTCTCTACCAATTGCAATGGTTACCAGCCCTGAAACCAAACAGTGAAGTGATGGACTTTCTGCACAAGAATGTGAATTAAGGAACGGCAATGAAGGCTTTAGTGATGACACCCCTTCCTGGTGCAGGTAATCGTGTCAGAGGAGACTGCACTTGTCTAGGTGGAGCATTTGTGTAATCCCAAGGTGAGTGTATTTTGTACTATAACCTGGGGATTTCATACCTGGCTGTTATAGATATGGCTTTGTGAAAAATGCAGCTGTGAGACTATTAAACTGATATATATTGGCTGTGTAGGTGGTGACAATCATGACCTTCCTTGGCCTCCACCTACCAGACCTTAACACCATGCAATTTTTTTCCTACTGTGCCTGAGTTGAGTCCTCCCTCATTACACATCACAGAAGTTATGACCTTGGTCAATTGCGATATGCTAGAACATGTATAGCAGAAGTGTGAATGAAGACTCCATGTGTGTGTCCAATGAGAAGAGGGGCCAGTTACCACCTATGATGGGGAAACTCATGTTTTCCAAAACTTTATTTTCATTGATATCAAATTTCCATAGCCAAGCATCATTCAGGCTACCTGCCCACAGGCGGGTCAGACCCTGCACGTGGAATTCCCACAGCGGAGTTCAAGCCAGTGGCCCCAGCTTACCTCTGTCTACTCCTCTGCTGCAAATGTGCTGGCCAGCATGTGCTCAGTACAGAGGCCGCTGCGTCATCACTATGGCAATGACACAGCTCCCATGACCAATATGCAATGAATGGAAACAGGATGGCCGACTAATATAAGCTGGCCGTGTGTAGCCTGCACAAAAATCACAGCATGCTGCAATTTCTCACCGCAAGTTGAAAATCACAATCGATTTCTGCTTGTGGGCAGGACATAGCATTTTACTGTAACATGCTATTGGCTGGATTTGCTGTAGAATCCCACTCAAATTTTGCAATGCAAATCGTTTGTGTGCAGGAGGCCTAACTGTAAGTTCTGAGGATTTCAGTTTTTTTTTTATAAGAACCCTGTATTTTTATACATCACTTTTGGCCAACAGGATTTCTGGGAAAAAACTGCAGGATAAAGTATTTTTTTTTTGTTTTATAGAATTATATTAAATTCTTAAATATGCAGGCTTCAGAACAAAATTTCACCTCCTAAGTTAGGCCTAAATCTGCAGTGAACTAAATAAAAGTAAGGCTTGTAGCTGCCATGGGGCCCTTGCAGGATACCCCTTGGAACGGCCTAGTGAGAACAGCAGAGGACTCTTAGGAGGGTCATAAAGAGTCAAAACCCAACATCAGAACTAGAATGTTATCTTTACTATAGCCCCCCTTCCCTCAACAACCCCCACCGCCAAGCAGGGCAGATAAGGACTAAAAACAAACACAAGACACTTTTTAAGGGAGCACCTAATACTTTATTCATGAAATCTTGCTGTGATTGTTAGTCTTTTACCAGAACCAGACACATGGAGTAGTTTAAAAGATATTGGGAGGTTAGTGTAACCTATTAGCAGTCAGAGGATCCTCCACAGGACAAACGTGTAAACCACCAGTTTCTCTGTACCACACTGGTATAGTGTGCTTATTCCTGTAGAGGACACTCCAATTGAACGAGATCTACACATTAACACAAGCCAGGACCTCTGCAGGGCACGGCTAAGGTTTTTCTGTACTACACCTTAGCATGCCAGAGGTGACTGGGGAGGCGGTGTATTAGAACCGAGAACAGCATAAAGTGTAATAAAAAAAATAAAATAAGATGTTGCCTGCAGCACAGGCTACTCTGTACTTACGCCCATGCCCAGCAACACAATAAATAAAGCAGTTAACACATTTTCAAGTAAGATCCTTTACTCTCTCCCTGTCTGCTGCTAGTCATGTGCTTCATTTCTGCACCCAGCTGGTTTCTCTGTAGCCACACCAGCCAGCTGCAGAGTGGAATAGAGATATATGGCACCGGCTTGCAGAAGATTAAGGCCCAATGTCCACAGGTGGATGTGACTTGCAGGTCACCCACACGGAAGATCTGAAAATCAAGTTGCCCATAGGATAGCATGGGCGTCCACACATGACTTTAAAGCATGCGGATTTGTTTTGCAGATTTTTTGGTCTAGAAAACAAAATTGGGGCATGCTCCATTTCAGTGTAGTTCCCACACAGCCAGCTTCCCTTGAAGTCAATGGAAGCTGTCTGATCCACAGCCCCTCTGCAATTGAATTGCAGACGGGCCCTAGATTAGCAGAAGTTGAAAAAACCTCCACTGCGCATGTGTGGCAGCATGCCACATGGCGCTGACGCACACATCCGCAGTGAAGAAAACAGAATAGCCAGATGGGCAAGCAGTGTCCTCAGCCAGGGTTGGATTCCCGAGGGCTCCTGCATGCAGAATCTGATCTGCCCGTGGACATTGGGCCCCGAGTACTGGACAGGAAGAGGTTTGTGCAGTGTGGCTTAGTGAAAAAGGAAAAGGGTTTCTTCAAATAAAGAGGAGCAAGTACAGGCACCAGGAGATAGTAACAGCACTAGGAGGCCACTTTGCTTTTTTTTGGAAGTGGGCGTCAGGTGTGCACTGCTTAACAAAATAAGAGTGTATGGTTTTGGCAAAGTGCTGAGTTGTATGCATAGGAAGTTATTAGATGCACACTAGACATGCATGGGATGATGCAAATAAAGAGTGAAAAGCAAGAAGGAACAGCATCTAGAACCCAATAAGATAACAAGGAGTGGGGCATCTATGACAGTCTATAGAAAGCCTGGGGAAGTATAAACTTGGTCACGAGATACAACACAAGGCTACTGAGAAAAGGCCTTGTCTGCTATAAGCACCAATAGAAAAACAGATTAACAGTAAACAGATGCAGGGGTGGTGACGCTCAAACATTGTACCGTCTCCACAAATAGCAGGACATGGCACTGGAGACTACAGTGAACCAATAGAATGACAGGAAATGGTGATACTTTTCCTCCATAGGAGTCTGCAGGCTTCTCTGTATATAACGCCAGCAGGTCAAAGGAGGAAAAGCCTAACAATCAATACTCCAGCTTTTTGGGCACTTCCCATTGGAAGCTGTCCCTACCAAAGTGACCATAGGCTGCAGTCCTCTGATAAAATGGCTTCTTCAGATCCAGATCCCTGGAATATACAAGTTTGCTTGTTAAAGTCACAGTAGAATAAAAAAATTTTAGCAAACAAATATCAGCTACGGCAGGAACCTGCACCATGGCTTCTGTACAGGGCACTTACCCTGGTGACATCCAGGACACTATACTCACCAAAAACCAGACTGCCTACAGCAGGGTCCACCAGTAGCCCGATACCCCTTTCAATCTTCTCATCAGGCCTACAGTGCTAAGCATACACTGTAGGACAAGCCCTTTCCGAGTTTAGACTCGCTACTTCGACTACATCTAACACCTCCCCTCCCACCTCTGTAAACAAAGAAATGCCTGTTGCTGACTTTACCTGACAATGACACCAGGGCGAAGGTCAAAGTTCTTCTTTACTATAGCCAGCAACTCCCTCTCGCTCTTTTGTGAGGTCCCATAGTGGAAGATTGAAATAGATAGAGGATGGGAGACACCAATTGCATAAGAAACCTGTTTAAAGAAAGAAAGATCTAGAATGTGAACATCACATGCAAGGGGCATGTTCAAGACAAGACTAGCCAACCTCCCTTTAAAGCCACCCTCCAACCCTGGACAGACAAGTCGCTGCACCGCATCTTTGACTACCTGATGCACACTGTATTAGTAGGCATCATTAGTTTAAGATGCCACACGGTGCTTTGATTGGCCAGCACTGGCCATCTTTGTCCAGGACCAGAAAGTTGCTTCAATGCACAGCTTAGAAATAGTTGCAAGAATTACCTGAACAAGGACACGACGGCAGAGGCCAGCCTTAACTAGAGATTTTGCCACCCAACGAGCAGCATAAGCAGCAGATCTGTCCACCTTTGTGTAGTCCTTGCCGGAGAAGGCTCCACCGCCATGAGCACCCCATCCACCGTAAGTATCCACAATAATCTTCCGTCCAGTTAGACCAGCGTCTCCCTGAAATGACATGTTTGATGAAGTCTAGGTGTTCCTCCAGTAGCAGGATGTTACCCAAGCAGAGCAACACCTTAAATTCAGGCAAGCAGCTAATGCAAAGGAAAAACCGAAGTGTGCCTACTGACCTGTGGACCACCAATGACGAAGCGACCACTGGGCTGCAGGTGGTAGATTGTATCGTCATCCAAGTACTTAGCAGGAACAACCGTCTTGACAACTTTCTCCTTCAGTGCATCACGCATCTCGTCCAGGCAGATCACCTCATCGTGCTGAACAGATACTACAATGGTGTGCACTCTAATTGGGATCACTGCTCCACGGTCCTGCATGTACTGGACTGTCACCTACCAATTAGATACAATACTGAAGTCAGTGTGCTTCACCAGAATTAACAACGAATAGGTACACTGGCAGCAAGTGTCCCTCACCTGTGTCTTAGAGTCGGGACGAAGCCAGGGTAGGGTGCCATTGCGACGCAGCTCTGCCATCTTAGCATTTAGCTTGTGAGCCAGGACAATTGTCAGGGGCATGCATTCCTCCGTCTCATCGGTAGCGTAGCCAAACATGAGGCCCTGGAAAATTAAGGAAATTAGTACGACAGCCATGATTTATGAGATCAAGCACAAGGGAAAACGGCAAATATTCTTTGATTCAGCCCTCACCTGATCTCCTGCTCCAACGTCCTCTTCATTTCTATCTAGGTGGACACCCTGGGCGATGTCTGGAGACTGCTGCTCAAGGGCAACCAATACATTACAGGTCTTGTAGTCAAAACCTTAGAAAGAAAAAAAGCCGTTGAACATTTCATTGTCAGCTCTTACAAAAGTGGATTGACCAATATTGACTTGACAGTTTCACTTACCTTTAGAAGAATCATCATAGCCAATGTGTTTGATTGTGTCCCGCACAATTTTCTGGTAATCCACTGACGCCCTTGAGGTGATCTCCCCAGCGAGGAGGATCATCCCGGTCTTTGCAACAGTTTCTGCAGAGCAACAGAAAAGTAATCAACTCACATCCTCAAAGTCACCAAGTATTGTAAGAGAGTTAGAGCACCAACACTTACCACAAGCAACTTTAGCATTTGGGTCCTGCTTGAGATGGGCATCTAGGACTGCGTCACTAATTTGGTCACAGATTTTGTCTGTAATGAGATAAGAAACCAGTAAGAACCAAACATGAGAATTCCTCAAGGAGGTGTAGACAAGGCATAGAGAGACGAGCATACATGACTTCTACACATTAAAGGGGTTTTCCCTGGAAATACTATTGATAGGTCATCAATTGTTGATCGCCCAGAGTCCATCACTTGGGACCCCGATCAGCTGTGCAGGTGCATGCTGTCAGTGTCACAACAGGTTGGAGCGGAAGCCTCCACGTCGACCTCCCATGTAGTGGCTAGAGCTGCTCGACTATCCTGCCAGATGTAGATGAAAGGAGGATCAGGAATGATGACCATCAACATACCGCTGTTATCCCCCAGGAGATATACCGTTGCTCAACTCCCTAAACAAATGTTTGACCAAGTCAAACATTTGTATGTGTGGGTGGGGGGAGGACATGGAAACAGACAGTCATTTGTCCTGACAGTTGCTGAAGTTGTACGGGGTCCTTGAGTTCATCTCATAGATCAGCTCAGGTTGACTATTTTCTTTAAGTGTCTCCTGAGGTCAGCGCTGACTTCCAGTATAAAAGGCATCTACAGACATTAGTCCTTTGCTTTAGACAGATCCTGTGGGTCGCAATAGTTTACAAAAACCACACAACTCTGAGGGCCATTTCCTTATAACTCTGCATTATACACTCCCTTTGACTCTTCAGCGCTGCGGTCTCTTCCATATAAGAGGTCTTCACCCACCAGCTGCTCCCGTCATACGGAGGAGTCATGTTACCAGTTCATAGAGACCAAACGACTCCGCTGACCTACAAACCCTACATGATCCCTCCCGCTGCAGTCAGTAAATAAGCACTAGGCTAGCTTGTCCCTTGTTTGCTTTGAAGTTAATACAATCTACTGCTCCCTGTTATCAGTTGAGTCAGAAAGAACCCCTGTGCCCACAGCAGTTGGAGGATCTCTGGAAACCTCCCCATACCAATCCTTCTGGCTCCCAAATCTCACAGCTCCTATTACCTATTCACTACCATAATATTGCGCAAGACGTTGGAACATTTACGCCACTTCTGTGTTTACTTCCCAAGGAAACTTGTGCTGCCAAATAAAGCCCGGAGCCAAGTAGTGATCAGCAGCACACGAGTCCTTCCTGCCCGCTGCTCACTCCCATTCTCAAAACCATGGGCAGAACCTGGCGGTGATCCGACACCAGCGACAAATATAGATCTACGTAGGCAAGTGTGCAACGCAGCAGTTTTGAGTGTGCAGCTGTCCCCGGGATGTCAGACCTGAAACCTGATCGGCGGCGCTCTGCCATTGGGCCAGCCCCTCCCACACCCACCAGGATACATGACCCTACCTCGTGCTTCCATCATGGCTGCTCCGCTATACATATGCCTGCAGGGCATGTGACATCTGGACTTCAGCCATGGTTTGGGACTGTAATACAGACCAACACCCTGCTTGACCCAAACCATCAGAATCTGATGACGCTTGGCGTTCGGGTCAGAACAGTCCGTAATACAGACATACATCTAATCTAGAGTGGCATCACCAGCCCGAGGCTGCATTAACCCTTTCCTAGCCAGGGTTTATATATTTTTAATATCTGTATATTCACTTCTCTTTCCTTTACGTGTCGTATAGACCGACTTCCATGACTGCTTTTATGTCATTTTAGTTAACGTCTATCATAGTTGACCGCGATCTACAGATTTGGACAACATACGCTTTTTTCTTTATCCATCCACTCAGATGTAGTCTTAGTAATGACAAGGCGGCTTCAGATCCAAAACACATAAGCCGCACCTGCATGGTGGTTTTAGAACATGGAATAAACTTCGGTGCCCAACTCTCCGCTGATCTGTTTAGTAAACTAACCTTGTCCCCGACCCCTCTTACTATCCTCATCGCCGTCACACTTCCTGTGCGCGGTCACATGTCATGGACCGCAGCCAATTGGCTGATGAGTAATTGGCGCACAATCTGGAGCCGTCACCCACCTTAGTTATACAAGGGATTCCCAGCTTCATGTATTTTTAGCAGCACAGATGGGCGCTGGAATATTATACTAGAGCAGGAAAGGGTTAACAATCCATAAGCACATCCATGCAGGGCATATATGATAGAGCTAGGTGTATTAGGGCATATGGCTGCCCGTGGGCTGGGATAGGATCACATGTGACCTGGGCTCTGCACTCCATAGCGAGGAGATCGCGCGGCAGGGCTCCAGCACAGCCGGGCACACGGTGAGAGGGGCCGCCCAAGACCACGTGCTCAGCTGCATTGCGGCTCCTCCAACAGCAGCGGCTTATCGCACGCGCCGAAATGCGGCGGGATCTATTTTGATCCTTCTCTCTTTCCATAACGTTTAAAACACAACTTTATCGACCACAATTCCTGTGAACAAGTGACTGCGTCACTCCGACCCCCCGCGCCGAACAAGCGCTCCCTAATACTCACCGGGGTGTCCTTCCCCGACAGACTCTGAGGTAAAAAGGAAGCTGCCCTCGTCGATAAGGGAGTCGTGAAAGCCGTTGAGGAGCTGGCCGTTCATCTCCGCGATAGAAACTTTTCCGAGCCTTCGATAACTGAGATGCTTGCCTTTGGTCCTCGCCGGTTGGAATGCAGGAATGGCGCCAGGTAGGGGGTTTTTATAGCTTCAAGAAGTGACGTCACGGATCCCGCGCGACGTTGTTCGGCCCCCACCAACCATGACGACGGTGCTAGGAAGAGTGGGCGGAGCGAAGTGGAACGTACTACTATTCACACGGGTGTGTACCATCAACAATAACCTTGATGTAAGAATACTAGGTGTGCTAATAGTGAATGGTTTCAGAGCTCTGGTTGCTGGATAACAGTTGATGATGTAGTATCAGGTATTAATACCGTAGGGCGTTTAGTTAGATAAACTGGTGTATTGGTACAGTCCAAGACGTAGGGGGTTTAGTGGTAGTAGGAGGAGCCTAATCAGTCAGGTCTTGAGCGGGAGAGGAGATGTGTAGAGAGAGGATGGAGGCTGTCATTGTAGAGGTGCAATGTACAGCTATAACTAATAGATGGGGAATATATATATATATATATTCCTCATCTATTAGTTATATATAATTAACCTAGGTAATAGTAAACAGGTAATCTAGGAAATACACTGTATATTACAAACACAACATCTGCCTTAAGGTGATGCGAGATACATAAAGGTCGTACGCAATTATTTTAAATGGGTGTATTTACGTGGCTTTGCTATGAGATAGAAAAATCACAACATCTCCTAATTTGGGGCATTCTGCTAAAACGCACTGCAGTGCATTATCATAGCTTGTCTGGTGTAAGGCCCCTACAGGGACATGGCTAATGGTAGAAAGAAAAAAAACCACAAAATAAAAATGTCAAAACTCCCCCTTTTTGCGCATTTCCCCCTCTTTGTATAACAAAGAGGGGAATTGTGTAAAAGTGGAAAAAAAAAAAATATGTAATTTCGGTATGGTTGTAATTAGAGATGAGCGAGCGTACTCGGTAAGGCAAACTACTTGAGCAAGTAGTGCCTTAAGCGAGTACCTGCCCGCTCGTCTCTAAAGATTCGGCTGCCGACGCAGGTGAGAGGTGAGTTGTGGCGATGAGCAGGCGGAAGCAGAGGGGAGAGAGGGATCTCCCCTCCGTTCCTCCCCGCTCTCCCCCGCCGCTCCCTGCCCGCTGCCGCCACCCGAATCTTTACAGACGAGCGGGCAGGTACTCGCATAAGGCACTACTCGCTCGAGTAGTTTGCCTTACCGAGTACGCTCGCTCATCTCTAGTTGTAATCATACCAATCGGCAGAAAATAGTTATCCTGCCATTTTTGCTGCATGATTAACGCCGTAATAAACAAACCATAAAACCGGCACAATTGTTGTGTTTTCTCTCCCTGCCCTCCAAAAAAAATTAATACACGTTTTACATTATATAGACCCAAAAATGGTCCCAATAAAAACTACAGTTTGTCGCACAAAAACAAGCCTTCATGTGACTGTATCAACGGAAAAATAAAAACGTTAGGCTTTTGAAAAGTAGAGATGAAAATCTCCCCCACCCCCGAAATCGTTGTGTCCCAATGGCCAAAATAAAGCATCTCCTTAAGGGGTTAATGACCTAATCTCAGAATAGGTCACAAATGGCTGATCAGCGGTGAAGGGGGGGGGGGGGGGTCGGTGTTATCATATAGGATCCCCGCTAATCAGCTGATTTCCCCTGACTGCTGTCAATGTAACTGGGCCAGACGTGTAACAAAAGGCTTCACTCCCATTGAAACCAGTGGGAGCGATGCCTTTAATTACACTTATGGTTCTGATTCCAATGTGGACATCCAGCTCGACTACACTGACAGCGGCCGGAGGATAAGCTGATCGATGGGGATACTAAGCAGCAGACCCCCACTGATCAACCACTGATTTTGAGGATAGGTCTTTAATAGAGATGAGCGAGTATACTCGCTAAGGCTAACTACTCGAGCGAGTAGTGCCTTAGCCGAGTATCCTCCCGCTCGTCTCTAAAGATTCGGAGGCCGGCGCCGGCGACAGGTGAGTTGCGGGAGTGAGCAGGGGGGAGAGGGGGATCTCTCCTCCGTTCCTCCCCGCTCTCCCCGCCCGCCGCCGAATCTTTAGAGACTAGTGGGCAGATACTTGACTAAGGCACTACTCGCTCGAGTAGTTAGCCTTAGCGAGTAAACTCGCTCATCTCTAGTCTTTAACAATAAATGCCCAGAACCCCCCCACTCCCACCCCTTTAGCCTCGCTATGTATCTTTATTGTCCATCTCATAGCAGCAGCTGCAGGTTAAACAGGTTTTCTGGACCTTTTACTGTTGATAATCTTAGGTTTTCAGTAGTTGATCAGTGTGGGTCCACTGCTTAGATCCCCACCCATCAGCTGAGTGCAGAGAGTGTAGGTAGCATATAGCTCTGTCCATATTGCAGTGGCCTGGTTTGGTACTGCAGGCACAGCTCCCTGAGGATGGATCATCAGTAGTAAAAGTCCCGAACAACCCCTTTAAATTTCCTAAACCAAAAATTTGTTGAATCACATAAAAAGTTACAGAATACTCTATTTGGCAAATAGTTGCATTGTTGGGATTCTTGACCTGCGAGCTGTTGCAAACATATGGAAGAAAGGGCCTCAGGGTGCCGATTCACGTCATCATACCCTCCTACCGCCATACCTCCATCATGGGACTGAGACGACTATTGTACAAGAGAAGTGCAGCGTCACCATTACACACATTAGACAGAAGCAGATTGATGGTTGCACAAGCGCTGAAGAATCGTCTTGCCGATGCAGCCATTGTAGTCCATGCTTGTTCCATGGCACCGGGCAACGAGCAAGCAATCCTTCTGGGGACGTTCTTTGAAGGTTCTTTTGTTTGATCATCAGACAAACATACCCAATGACTTTCCAGATGATGGTGTGTTATTGGTCGGCTGAAACCATTTATTTGTTATTAAAGGGGTTGATCAGTTTTAAAACTATTGATAGACTATTCTCAGGATAGGTCATCAATACTAGATCAGTAGAGTTCCATCAACTCAGACTCTCGCTAATGAGCTGTTTGCTGGGCTCGTTTAACTCTTGCACCAAGTTAATTTATACAGGAAGCAGACAGCTCTGTTCCCAGTGTAGTGGCCCAGCCTGGTATTGCAGGCACAGTTCACATTCGCTTCAATGGGAACTTGGCATGCAGTACCAAGTCTCACCACTGCAGTGTGAACGGAGCTGTGTTCTTCCTGCAAAAATGAGCTCAGTGCAATGGACCCCCCACGATCTTCAATTGATGATCTATCCTGAGGACAGGTCATCAGTAGTTTATAACTGGACAACCCCTTTAAATTTCACCCAACAAACAATCATTTTGGTTGAGATCACATATGTCAGTCAACTTTAGTCTAACCCATATGAGGACCCTTACTTGTGAAAAGCTGTTTTTCATAGGGGGCATCACTGCATCTAGTGAAGTCAATCTAGATTCTTCTGCAGCCCAAATGGCCACTATTATGGTACATATATACTTTAAGTTCCCTTCTGCTGTGCAGGTAAGAGTATAAGCATTACTATTGAATAATAGGGACAAGTTTACAAAAAATAGTACCAGTTAAAGGGCCTTGGCCCCGCTTTATATTCATTTAGCCTAATTTGAGCACTATTTAAAAAATTGCAGTAAAGTCCAGTGGCTAGCAGAAGACCGTGGCCTGCTGTGTGCCCATACTGTACTAGCACCTGGTATACCTGAGGATCCACATTCTTAACCAGTAGAGACTCAATGTACTACCACACAGGATCGCTGCAAATGACCCCTTAAAGACTAAGGACACCTTTGGGGTAGTTTTTTTTTTCCTGACAATCATATTGCGTTTCATTAAAAATTTGGCATCATTTGTTTTCTGCAGCTTCTACTTATCACTGTATGTAGAAACTGTTCCTGAACATTCCTATCAGCTAACCTATGACCTCAACAAAGTTTACTCGAGATGAGCGATCATACTCGCTAAGGACAATTACTCGAGCAAGCATTGTCCTTAGTGAGTACCTGCCCGCTCGGAAGAAAAGATTCGGGTGCCAGCGGGGAGGAACGGAGGGGAGATCTCTCTCTCACTCTCTCCCCCCTGCAACTCACCGCTCACCCGCGACGGCAGCCAAACCTTTTCTTCCGAGTGGGCAGGTACTCGCTAAGGGCAATGCTCGCTCGAGTAATTGCCCTTAGCGAGTATGCTCGCTCATCTCTACATGCTACACATTGCGTTCTCAAATTTTGCGCATGCAAAAACACGTACTAATACGCCCATGTTAAGAGGCGCTAAACTCCGCCTTCTCATGTGGCGGAATCACTGCAGGCATTCCACAACCTGCAGCAATTCTGCAAGAATTCCACTGTTACGAAATCCGTACCTAAATAGTGCAGATTTGGCCTCATGTTCACCTGCAAAACAGATGCAGAATTGAATTCCCAGCTCGGAAGAAAAGATTCGGCTGCCGGCGCGGGTGAGCGGTGAGTTGCGGGAGTGAGCAGGGGGGAGTGGGGGGAGAGAGGGAGAGAGAGATCTCCCCTCCGTTCCTCCCCACTCTTCCCCGCAGCTCCCTGCCCGCCGCCGGCAGCTGAACCTTTTCTTCCGAGCGGGGAGGTACTCGCTAAGGACAATGCTCGCTCGAGTAATTGTCCTTAGCGAGTATGCTCGCTCATCTCTAAGGTTTACCATTCTTGTCGTCATAAATTAGCTGATAAGATCTTTAGGAGAGGAAAGATAAGGGCTGAAAACTGAGGAGCGATAAGTGGCGACTGTCGTCCCATGTAAATACGGGACCCAACAGGGGTAATCTAAGCGAGAATTGCTCACTTGTCTTAGTTGCTTGGTTTTTATCTCACCCAAAAATCAAGTCAGTCGACCCGTGTAAACAGGCAGTTGATCATCTATGAACGATCTACCTGTTTACTCTGAATAGAGGAGGATGGCCGGAAGAGATCTCTAGCATGAGACCCCTACCGATCTCAAGAATGGAAGTCCTATGTCTCCTCTGCCTTGTGGGAGAAGTGACATCCGCAGCGACGTCAGAATGAATGGAATGCCTGCTGCTCAGGTAGCTCAGCAGTCCCATTGAAAGTGAATGGGATGCCAGCGTACTTGTGCTCCATTTAGTATCCTACTCACTGTGGAGGGTACAGTAACCATTGTAGTAAGGAGGACGGGGGACACGGGACCTCAATTCTCAAGATTGTCAAGGGTCTCAGTGGTGAGACTCCCACCCAAAAACAAGTGATCCACTATACTTGGTACAGCCCCTTTAAGCTCCTTACAGCCGTCCTGTGTAAAAGTACCCTAAGCCATCAGTCCAGCCTCACTGGCAGATCTCCTTTTGAGACTCAGTCTGCAGTTTGTATATATAGTGATTAGTAGAAGCTGCAGAAGACAAACAGTGCAAAAGTCGGCCAGTCCAGTTGGTCTTAGCGAGAGCGGCCTACTGTTGCATGTGTATGGAGGCCTCCCAGCTTTCACCTGACAGATGATATCAAAGGAAGGAAGGATTAGGGACGTTGAATATTGACCCCGATCCTTTTCTTCTCCTTGGAGATAAGCGAAGAGGCGTTTAGCTGCGACTTTCTCCACTTTCCCTATTGAAAACACACAAACACCCCTGGCTGAGCTGAACATTCATGTCTACGGGACAGTCAGGAGAAAAGGCCGTCGCCTGACAGCTGCTGAATGTCTATGGGCAGCTTTAGACTGTTGAAGATGTCGTCCGGAGAGGAGAAGGACTTTTTGACTGCTCTATTATGTATGTTCCTGACCTGCATGTATAACATAAGCCATAAACCTCCCTCAGCTGAAGATCATTGTCCGGCACTTATCATCCCCGATCTTTTCTATTAGCATTTGGCTCGGGATGTGTATGTTATATCAATGGAGGGAGGGGAACCTCCTGCTGGTATAATCAGCATCGGATGGAGAACAAAATCCAAGATGGCCGATAGCTGATCCCTCTCGGCAAGAACAAGGTGTGCCGATGCTGCAAGACATTAGCTAGTAAGCAAGATCTACTAAGAACCCAGCGTCTGTAGGCAGGTTTAATCTCTCCACTACCGGCGCATTGCTCATCTACTTAGAGGACGGTCGATAATACAGTATCTGCTGTTCTGCAGCGTCTGTGCATCCTCCTGGAGTCTAGGATCTGCTTTTTTATGAGCCCAATGCAGGTCTGGATGTGCTCTGCAGAATCCCGGACACGTCCTGTACCTTCACCTAGAATCTAGGGAGATTACTATGCGTTTCCAAGAGCTCTAGCGTCTAGGAACATGATCAGCCTAGGAAGATTACCCCGGATTATGCAATAGAAATGTTATAGTCCTAGGAAAACTACTGACAGCCCCGCAGGATGCTCTGGAGGTCAATGATAGAAGGGCAGGAGATGTGCAGGCGTTATGGCGGATTATGCTCCACGGAGCACATCCAGGGATGGTCTGGCTTTGTTGCGCTCTGCAGATCTCTTGTAGGCTCTGCCATGCTCTGCAGTAGGCCTGTGTCGTAAAAGGTACACAGTCGCTCCCTCCTCCTTCCTCTGCAGATTTTCCTTCCGCAGAACCAACCCCAATGAAACAAAGAGCTGGCACGTGCAACCTGAGCTACAGAGGGAGTAGAGAGCCATGACACTGCAAATATTGGAAAGCCCTGCATGCCGCACGCCGGCTGTATGTTCTAATGGTATGGATGTACAGGCTCATCAACGCATCAATGGTCGTTAGGATGCGCTCACCGTTATGCAATTGTAGCAATAATTGTCTAGTGTGAAAAGCAAATTCACTGCATGTGCAATCCAATAAATTAGGACCTGATTGTAAGTGAAAGATATTGTTTGGTGTTTATTTTTCACAATTCGATTGGTTATCCAGTGTAACTATACAGTTACTGGTAATTTTAATTAACATCTACTCATTGTAAAAAGAAATCCCTCCCCTAGAAACAAATAAAACTTTTCCATATGTGATTGTAGCAATGATATAAGTTACAATATCAGAGAAAAAGGATAATTTATTGCAGAAAATCTGACCCGTTGAAGGGAGGCACCCTGTTGTATCGCCTCCAGATTAGATGTAAGATGTGATATGAGTGGGCATGGAGGCTCTAGTACCCTGTTGTACCACCTCTAGCTTGGATGTAAGATGTGATACGGGTGGGCATGGAGGCTCTAGTATCCTGTTGTATCGCCTCTAGCTTGGATGTAAGATGCGATACGAGTGACATGGAGGCTATAGTACCCTGTTGTACTGGCTCTAGCTTGGATGTAAGATGTGATACCAGTGGGCATGGAGGTTCTAGTACCCTGTTGTATCGCCTCTAGCTTGGATGTAAGATGCGATACGAGTGACATGGAGGCTCTAGTACCCTGTTGTATCGCCTCTAGCTTGGATGTAAGATGTGATATGAGTGGGCATGGAGGCTGTAGTGCCCTGTTGTATCGCCTCCAGATTGGATGTAAGATGTGATACGAGTGGGCATGGAAGCTCTAGTACCCTGTTGTATCGCCTCCAGATTGGATGTAAGATGTGATACGAGTGGGCATGGAGGCTCTAGTACGCTGTTGTACTGCCTCTAGCTTGAATACAAGTTGTGATACGAGTGGGCATGGAGGCTTTAGTACCCTATTGTACTGCTTCTATCTGGGATACTGGATGTGATATTAGCAAGCATGAAGGCTCTAGTACCCTGTTGTACCGCCTCTAGCTTGGATACAACATGTGATACGGACGGGCATGGAGGCCCTAGTACCATGTGGGTTCGCCTCTAGCTTGGATGTAAAATGCGATACGAGTGGGCATGGAGGCATACAGGTTCCATATGATATCCTGTGGCATATCGCTTCACATTTTCTGTAATTGAGCCTCTAGATCGGGCAAACTCGTAGGCTGTTGAACTTGGCGTCCCAGATGGTCACATACATGTTCTGTTTGTGATAAATCTAGTGAACGGGCAGCCATGGAAGTGTGACAATGTTGTGGGGACATTCCAGTGATCCCTTGTGTGTGCGGCCGAGCATTATCCTGCTGCCTCTTGGAAGCCGCCATGAGAGGAACACATGTGGCTGCAGGATGTCCTGAACATATCGCTGAGCTGTCATTGTCCCTTGTACCACTACTAGGGGTGAGCGACTGTCTTATGTGATGGTCCCCCAGACCATCACACCAGCAGGGGGCAGTGTGCCGCTCCACAGCAAAGACAGGATTGTGGCTCTCACCTCTAGGTCTCTAGACACGAACATGGCTGTCGTCAGTGCCTAAACTAAACCTGTTTTGTTGTTCATGACACCACTGCAAAGGAAGGTGAGGATGGGCGAGTGTCAAAGGCAGTACATATAATCGGTGCTAGGAGACCAAATGTCCTTCAGCCAAGTGCCTGGAAATGGTTCCGACAGACATAGGGGTGTAACGATGGTGCCACCTGTCTCTAGAAGGTGGACAACAAAACAGCTGGTGCTGCTCATTCTTGTTGGACAATCAGACAATTATCTCTACTGGTGGTCTGTCAAGGCCATCCTGTGCCCCGTCACCTTGTGTGCCCTCACACATCCACTGCTCCCAACACCTCCCAACAGTCTGGTCAGAACGGCCCAAGTGGAGGGCAATTCATTGAAAGAACCATCCTTTTCGCATTCCAATAATGCTCCCCCTCTCAAACTCTGTTAACTGGGCAAAATCTCTTTGATTGCATCGTAGAGGCATCTAGAGGTCAACAAGCTCTACACAAGCGGAACAAGAGCTCCACAACACATAAGTAGCCTCTGAGAGCCTTTTTATAGGCCAATGGTGGACCACTTTTAGGGTCTCAGATGGCAAGACCTAATCAAATCATGCCACAGGATGAGAGGAAGAGTGAAAAATCATTCTGACGAACCGGTAGTGCACAGTCAAGCAGTTTACGAGATAAAGAGCAAGCCAAGCAAGTTATGTTGGACTATGAAGGGAAGATCAGAGGAGCCTGATAAATCAGGGTTGTACATCAAAGGATCCTGGAGGCTTTTAAAGTGAGTTTGGAAAAGGTCTATAGAGCCAGCATGAACAGTGTAATATACATGGAAAATGTAACCACTTGGATAGCCAAGAAAGAATATAGGGTTATGGGTTTGATGACCTAGGCACTCTGGAGGTTAATTGAGTTGGGGAGGTACAGAGGGCATCATGGAACTAAGAAGTTGAATGAGTCAAGATGGTGCTGTACCTTCAGACTGACTGCAGGGTGTTTGGGGGGGGCATTTAAATCAGAGAACAAAAGGAAGTAGTAAAAGTTGTTGAGGTTAGCGCTCGTTCCTCACCTTCTACTATTTTGTTGAACATTGAACTTTGTTGCATAGATAAAGTGGGCACTAGCTGTGCAGCAAGCTGTTTCTCCCTTTTGTTCTCCCCTAGGTTGTTTGTATTGTGCTATAATGTTTACTTGGTGGAGTGTTTGTCTTACAGCGGAAGGATGTGTAGTGGCCCAGACTTGGGGCCTCTACAGCACTGGTTTAGCTACCTCGTGTGGTGTGTATGTGTTTGTTTGCATCTTAATGTATGTCTATGTGCTTTAACCATTGTCTTTGTGTATTGGTCTTAACAAGTCACCAAACAGTTAATGTCTATGCCTGTTTTGTCTGTCTCTGCGTGAGTTTGCAGAAATCCCCTTCTGTCTGTCAATCACTCCAACCTGAGTTGGGATTGGTCAGAGAGAGTTCCCTACCCCAGGATTGGTTGTTGGAGTGGGAATATATACAGTTTGGGGGTGGAAAAGAGGGAAATAAAGGAGAGAAACAGAAGAGAGAAATAAAAAGGAAAAGAAAGAAAAAAGTAAGAACGAGGAGAAATGTAAAGAAGATAGAAAGGGTGTATGTGCGAGGAACTGGGCAAGACAGAGCTGCGCTGGGTTACAATGGTGAGTCGGGGATCAACAGGGCCAGACAGCCCCTAAGAGAGTGGAGTCTATTTCAACGATGCCGGAAGGAACCAGAGACTGGGCAGACCTCACCAAAGCAGGACAAAGAGTAATCAATCTAATCATTAAATCAGCCCAAGCACAGTAAACAGTCAGTGTGCCCTACGTCAAGCCCACGCTAGCTCCTCGATTCCTCCACAAACAACCACTCAGGTTCAGTGGCGAGATAACTTAGCCTGGTAGACTTATCTTTCGAAAGAAAGAAAGAAAGAAAGAAAGAGAGTTTAGGAATTCTAAATTGCTGTTTCATTCTTGTAAGAAGAATTGTTGAAGTGTTCTACTATCTGCTAACACTACTCAGTAAACGTTAACCTGTCAAGTTGCAAGAGTCAGTAAAAACTGTGTGCCTCCCGTTTTACAAAAGCTCTTTGATTTGGACTCTTTAGTTCATCGATCACACCGTACTCAGAGGCACTGGCATCACGTTGAACTCTTACCACTGTTATTATCAGTCACCCCTGTGCAATCTGTCTGCTGCATGGGCTATCGGCTTCAGCAGAGTAGCCACTACCATCACTAGGCCTGAGTTACAAAAACCACTCGAGTTAGTTCTGCCAACTCCAGCTCATTGCAGAGGAGCCAAGGCTCTCACACGAGATTGTGCTGAAACAGCGCTATGTTTTTAGAGTGATTCGGATCCTGATGCGAGTTGGACGTGTTGGGCAGTTCTTCTACGGAGCCCTGTCTTATAGTGTGGCAACACTGGTTCCTTTCTGAGGGACTGGCAGATATAAGTTACTAACGCAGTTCCAGTTTTCGTTTAAAGCTTAGCCAGTTCAAGAGACTGGGGTAAGAGAGAATTTCTGGCTGCTCCAGTGCCCTCCACTCCTCTCTTCTTCAGCCTACAAGGTGAGCTCTCCAAGAAACTGTTTCTTGCTAAATTAGTCTTCAGCATCAGCAATCCTGTCAATCTCTCGGCTCACTGACAGCACAGCTTTTTGAGACTTTTTGCCACCGTAAAATATTTGAAAGATATTTAATGTTCACATGTTATATAGTGACCCCATGTCTGGTTGGGCACAACAGCAATATATTTTGTAAATGCAAGACAGTGATGCCTCAGGAAGAAAAGTATAATCGGTGTCATCAGCCTAGAGATGGTACTGAAACCCAAAACCACTGATAGTTTGTCCTATGGGGGCTATGTGGATGGAAAAGAGCAGAGAACTGAGGGCCAAACCTTGAGGAACCCCAACAGCAAGGGGAAGAGGAGAAGAAGTAGAGCTGGCCAAAGATACACTGAATGAGTGATCAGAGTGGTAGGAAGAAGTGCCCTTAACGCCAGTAGAGTGGAGCGTCTTGAGTAGGTGGTGATCCATAGTGTCAAATCAGAGATCCAGAAGAATCAGTAGAGAGTAACTACTTTTAGATTTAGCTGTCAGGAGATTTTTTGAGATTATTTGAGATTTTATTAAGTATGAAAACCAGATTGTAGGTTGTTGTGAAGAGAATTAGCAGATAGACAAAGCTCTAGATTTGCCTGCATAACATTGGATGTAAGGATATGAACTGGCTACCACTCAGGAGCCCAATTACATGAAGTAATGATGGAGCTTACCTAGTAGGTGGCAAAGCCATGGCAAGTGCTCTCTGCTATCGATGGTAGGGTCTAGGGCAGGTGAGTCTCGGCCTACACAGGCTAGGCTGCCTTGATCAATTAATGCATTAACAATAGAGATGAGCGAACACCAAAATGTTCGGGTGCTCGTTATTCGGAACGAACTTCCCGCGATGCTCGAGGGTTCGTTTCGAACAACGAACCCCATTGAAGTCAATGGGCGACCAGAACATTTTTGTATTTCGCCGATGCTCGCTAAGGTTTTCATGTGTGAAAATCTGGGCAATTCAAGAAAGTGATGGGAACAACACAGCAACGGATAGGGCAGGCGAGGGGCTACATGTTGGGCTGCATCTCAAGTTCACAGGTCCCACTATTAAGCCACAATAGCGGCAAGAGTGGGCCCCCCCCCCTCCCAACAACTTTTACTTCTGAAAAGCCCTCATTAGCATGGCATACCTTTGCTAAGCACCACACTAGCTCTAACAAAGCACAATCACTGCCTGCATGACACTCCACTGACACTTCTCCTGGGTTACATGCTGCCCAACCGCACCCCCTCCCCCCCACAGCGCACACCAAAGTGTCCCTGGGCAGCCTTCAGCTGCCCTCATGCCACACCACGCTCATGTCTATTTAGAATTGCGTCTGCCATGACGAGGGACCGCAGGCACACACTGCAGAGGTTGGCACGGCTAGGCAGCGACCCTCTTTAAAAGTGGCGGAGCGATAGCCCACAATGCTGTACAGAAGCAATGAGAAATAGAATCCTGTGCCACCGCCATCAGGAGCTGCACACGTGGGCATAGCAATGGGGAACCTATGTGCCACACACTATTCATTCTGTCAAGGTGTCTGCATGCCCCAGTCAGACCGGGCTTTTTAATTCATAGACACAGGCAGGTACAACTCCCTATTGTGAAGTCCCTGTCGACCCACAGCATGGGTGGCTCCCTGGAACCCACCGGCGGTACACAGAAATATCCCATTGCATTGCCCAACACAGCTGAGGTAGTAATGTCGTGCTTAATGCAGGTGGGCTTCGGCCCACACTGCATGCCCCAGTCTGACTGGGGTTCTTTAGAAGTGTACAGATGTAGTAAAAACTCCGTGTGCACCTACAGCATGGGTGGGTGCCAGGAAGCCACCGGCGGTACATAGAAATATCCCATTGCATTGCCCAACACAGCTGAGGTAGTAATGTTGTGCTTAACCCTTTCCAATCCAATTTGTATATGGTTTTCCTAGGGGGCTTACTCTTTTTCTGCCGTTATACAACGGCGCTATATGCTGGCTAAAGCCAGTACTGCATGAGCTGACACGTAGGATAGGCTCCGACAGCAGAGAGGCTGGCAATATACAGTAAGAGAACCCCGACGGACGTCTACCAACAACGGAGCTGTACAGCCTTAAACCCTAATGTCTTCACAGGTCACACAGTGGACTGGAAAGGGTTAATGCAGGTGGGTTTCGGCCCACACTGCATGCCCCAGTCAGACTGGGTTTCTTTATAAGTGGAAACAGATGCATTTATAATTCCCTGTGGACCCACAGCATGGGTGGGTGCCAGGAAGCCACCGGCGGTACATAGAAATATCCCATTGCATTGCCCAACACAGCTGAGGTAGTTATGTCGTGCGTAATACAGGTGGGCTTCGGCCCACACTGCATGCCCCAGTCAGACTGGGGTTCTTTAGAAGTGTACAGATGTATTAAAAACTCCGTGTGCACCTACAGCATGGGTGGCTCCCTGGAACCCACCGGCGGTACATAAAAATATCCCATTGCATTGCCCAACACAGCTGAGGTAGTAATGTCGTGCTTAATGCAGGTGGGCTTCGGCCCACACTGCATGCCCCAGTCAGACTGGGGTTCTTTACAAGTGGACACATGTAGGTTAAACTCCCTGTGGACCCACTGCCTGGGTGGGTGCCAGGAAGCCACCGGCGGTACATAGAAATATCCCATTGCATTGCCCAACACAGCTGAGGTAGTAATGTTGTGCGTAATACAGGTGGGCTTCGGCCCACACTGCATGCCCCAGTCAGACTGGGGTTCTTTAGAAGTGTACAGATGTATTAAAAACTCCGTGTGCACCTACAGCATGGGTGGCTCCCTGGAACCCACCGGCGGTACATAAAAATATCCCATTGCAGTGCCCAACACAGCTGAGGTAACGTCAGCTGTAATGCAGGTGGGCTAAAAATTAACTTGATTACACTGTAGGCGAGGGCCCACAAAAATTGCTGTATCAACAGTACTAATGTACATCCAAAAAATTGGCCATGGCCAGCCAAGAGGGCAGCTGAAACCCATTAATCGCTTTGGTTAATGTGGCTTAAGTGGTAACTAGGCCTGGAGGCAGCCCAGTGTAACGAAAAATTGGTTCAAGTTAAAGTTCCAATGCTTTTAAGCGCATTGAAACTTATAAAAATTACTGTCCGACTAATACTAAAACGTAACGTTTATTCAATAATTAAATAAAATTCATGGACGAATACATACATAAAGTATTTAAAAGAAAATAAATCCAACACCCAAGGGTGATGAGTGTAACCTTGTATTCAGAACCTGAGACTCAGCTCAGGCGCAAAGTCTTAGGACATACCTCTCCTACTGTCTATATGTCATACGTCAACATGGTATTTGCACATGTGGCTGCAGACCTCTAGTTATGATATGTATATGACAAATAATGTTCAAAGTTGTAGAGAGACGATGCATCTATGGATTATATAATGCATCTATAGGTCATGCCTCTTTCATCTCCCCTTGTCCTCGGTGGGATATATCAGAGTTCACTTAAAAAGCAGGGCAAAGCTATATTATTACCCCTGAGGTTCACAGTCAATTGACCCTAGGGTGAACTTCCTAGGTAGTAAGTATTCAGGGGGGTATATTTTTATTCCGCTAGCCCTCAATAATAACGATGCTAGTGTAGCAGCATGCAGAATGATATTACTGCATACAGTACATTTATTCAGCACGTATGTTTGTATTACTGCACTAGGTGTACCTTTATGCAGACTGATGCCGCTGCATTCAGTACACTTTTTATTCTTACTGCACCAACTATATTAGTGATTCTCTCTATCTCTTATCTTTCTAGTTAATCTCTTTCTACTCTTCTAGTTAGTCTCTTTCTAGTCGACGCGTTTCCGCAACAGGTATATGCGCCTGTTGCTTCATCAGGACAGAAAGTAATATTCAAAGACCGGGACTAAGGTGACAGAGTCTCATAGTCTTGAGCAGGTGTTTAAACCAAACATATAGATTTTGATAGCATATGCCCAACACTCCACTAGATGCAACAGTGGAGAGTAAGGGTTAAATAGAATTGAGTGCAACAGCCCATAAGTTCAGGGCACAACTTGTAGCACAGGCAGCTACATGGATAGAGGCAGCAATGGTAAGTGAAAAAAATATACCCCCCTGAATACTTACTACCTAGGAAGTTCACCCTAGGGTCAATTGACTGTGAACCTCAGGGGTAATAATATAGCTTTGCCCTGCTTTTTAAGTGAACTCTGATATATCCCACCGAGGACAAGGGGAGATGAAAGAGGCATGACCTATAGATGCATTATATAATCCATAGATGCATCGTCTCTCTACAACTTTGAACATTATTTGTCATATACATATCATAACTAGAGGTCTGCAGCCACATGTGCAAATACCATGTTGACGTATGACATATAGACAGTAGGAGAGGTATGTCCTAAGACTTTGCGCCTGAGCTGAGTCTCAGGTTCTGAATACAAGGTTACACTCATCACCCTTGGGTGTTGGATTTATTTTCTTTTAAATACTTTATGTATGTATTCGTCCATGAATTTTATTTAATTATTGAATAAACGTTACGTTTTAGTATTAGTCGGACAGTTCTTCTCGGGGATAAATTTCGAAATTTGTTTGGAAGTACACTGTTGCCACGGTGATAAGGTTTCAAAGATTTAATAATGGCAAGTTTTCTGTCAAGCTGCATTGACACCGCACCTTGGCTTACCGAGGCCAGATCAGTCTTTTCAAATAAGGAATTAGATACTAGTTCACACACTATTTCCATCAACCAAGCGTTTAAAAACCTAACCAAACTATATAAAGATTTCGTACGCGCCTGGTGGGAGGTCCAGGGCCTCTCTAACTATTTGGAGAATAAAATAGTGCCCCGAGGACTTAGAGTTCATATACTACCCCCTCCTAAGTTGAGAAATAGCACCTTTATGTCCAAATGGGAACAAGAGGCTACGGCCAGCTCTTTAAGATTGATGACCTTACTCCTAGAGGAGGAAAAAATTAACCTGGAGAGGAATAGCAAAGCCCTAGATGAGCTCATTAAAGAGATACAGAAGTTCTCAAGTGAGGCTGATTTTGAGAGAAGAGAGAACTCTCTCAAATTAATCCATAGATGCATCGTCTCTCTACAACTTTGAACATTATTTGTCATATACATATCATAACTAGAGGTCTGCAGCCACATGTGCAAATACCATGTTGACGTATGACATATAGACAGTAGGAGAGGTATGTCCTAAGACTTTGCGCCTGAGCTGAGTCTCAGGTTCTGAATACAAGGTTACACTCATCACCCTTGGGTGTTGGATTTATTTTCTTTTAAATACTTTATGTATGTATTCGTCCATGAATTTTATTTAATTATTGAATAAACGTTACGTTTTAGTATTAGTCGGACAGTTCTTCTCGGGGATAAATTTCGAAATTTGTTTGGAAGTACACTGTTGCCACGGTGATAAACTTATAAAAATTGTTCTGAAAAATTATTTGAGTGAGCCTTGTGGCCCTAAGAAAAATTGCCCGTTCAGCGTGATTACGTGAGGTTTCAGGAGGAGGAACAGGAGGAGGAGGAGGAGGAATATTAGACACAGATTGATGAAGCAGAAATGTCCCCGTTTTGGATGGTGAGAGAGAACGTAGCTTCCATCCGCGGGTGCAGCCTACGTATTGCTTACGTATCGCTGCTGTCCGCTGGTGGAGAACAGAAGTCTGGCGAAATCCAGCCTTTGTTCATCTTGATGAGTGTTAGCCTGTCGGCACTGTCGGTTGACAAGCGGCTACGCTTATCTGTGATGATTCCCCCAGCCGCACTAAACACCCTCTCCTACAAGACGCTAGCCGCAGGACAAGCAAGCACCTCCAGGGCATACAGCGCGAGTTCAGGCCACGTGTCCAGCTTCGACACCCAGTAGTTGTAGGGGGCAGAGGCGTCACCAAGGATGGTCGTGCGATCCGCTACGTACTCCCTCACCATCCTTTTACAGTGCTCCCGCCGACTCAGCCGTGACTGGGGAGCGGTGACACAGTCTTGGTGGGGAGCCATAAAGCTGGCCAGGCCCTTAAAGACTGTTGCACTGCCTGGGATGTACATGCTGCTCGATCTACGCACATCCCCTGCTACCTTGCCCTCGGTACTGCGCCTTCTGCCACTAGCGCTGTCGGCTGGGAATTTTACCATCAGCTTGTCCGCAAGGGTCCTGTGGTATAGCAACACTCTCGAACCCCTTTCCTCTTCGGGAATCAGAGTGGGCAGGTTCTCCTTATACCGTGGATCGAGCAGTGTGTACACCCAGTAATCCGTCGTGGCCAGAATGCGTGCAACGCGAGGGTCACGAGAAAGGCATCCTAACATGAAGTCAGCCATGTGTGCCAGGGTACCTGTACGCAACACATGGCTGTCTTCACTAGGAAGATCACTTTCAGGATCCTCCTCCTCCTCCTCAGGCCATACACGCTGAAAGGATGACAGGCAATCAGCCGGTGTACCGTCAGCAGCGGGCCAAGCTGTCTCTTCCCCCTCCTCCTCATCCTCCTCATGCTCCTCCTCCTCCTCCTGTACGCGCTGAGAAATAGACAGGAGGGTGCCCTGACTATCCAGCGGCATACTGTCTTCCCCCGCCCCCGTTTCCGAGCGCAAAGCAGCTGCCTTTATGGTTTGCAGGGAATTTCTCAAGATGCATAGCAGAGGAATGGTGACGCTAATGATTGTAGCATCGCCGCTCACCACCTGGGTAGACTCCTCAAAATTACCAAGGACATGGCAGATGTCTGCCAACCAGGCCCACTCTTCTGAAAGGAATTGAGGAGGCTGACTCCCACTGCGCCGCCCATGTTGGAGTTGGTATTCGACTATAGCTCTACGTTGTTCATAGAGCCTGGCCAACATGTGGAGCGTAGAGTTCCACCGTGTGGGCACGTCGCACAGCAGTCGGTGCACTGGCAGCTTAAAGTGATGTTGCAGGGTGCGCAGGGTGGCAGCGTCCGTGTGGGACTTGCGGAAATGTGCGCAGAGCCGGCGCGCCTTTACGAGCAGGTCTGACAAGCGTGGGTAGCTTTTCAGAAACCGCTGAACCACCAAATTAAAGACGTGGGCCAGGCATGGCACGTGCGTGAGGCTGCCGAGCTGCAGAGCCGCCACCAGGTTACGGCCGTTGTCACACACGACCATGCCCGGTTGGAGGCTCAGCGGCGCAAGCCAGCGGTCGGTCTGCTGTGTCAGACCCTGCAGCAGTTCGTGGGCCGTGTGCCTCTTATCGCCTAAGCTGAGTAGTTTCAGCACGGCCTGCTGACGCTTGCCCACCGCTGTGCTGCCACACCGCGCGACACCGACTGCTGGCGACATGCTGCTGCTAACACATCTTGATTGCGAGACAGAGGAGGAGGAGGAGGAGGAGGAGGAGGGTGCTTTAGTGGAGGAAGCATACACCTCCGCAGATACCACCACCGAGCTGGGGCCCGCAATTCTGGGGGTGGGTAGGACGTGAGCGGTCCCAGGCTCTGACTCTGTCCCAGCCTCCACTAAATTCACCCAATGTGCCGTCAGGGAGATGTAGTGGCCCTGCCCGCCTGTGCTTGTCCACGTGTCCGTAGTTAAGTGGACCGTGGCAGTAACCGCGTTGGTGAGGGCGCGTACAATGTTGCGGGAGACGTGGTTGTGCAGGGCTGGGACGGCACATCGGGAAAAGTAGTGGCGACTGGGAACTGAGTAGCGCGGGGCCGCCGCCTCCATGATACTTTTGAAGGACTCCGTTTCCACAACCCTATACGGCAGCATCTCAAGGCTGATGAATTTTGCTATGCGGACGGTTAACGTTTGAGCGTGCGGGTGCGTGGCGGCGTACTTGCGCTTGCGCTCCAACAGTTGCGCAAGCGACGGCTGGACGGTGCGCTGAACTACACTGCTGGATGGGGCCGAGGACAGCGGAGGTGAGGGTGTGGGTGCAGGCCAGGAGACGGTAGTGCCTGTGTCCTGAGAGGGGGGTTGCATCTCAGTGGCAGGTTGGGGCACAGGGGGAGAGGCAGGGGTGCAAACCGGAGGCGCTGAACGGCCTTCGTCCCACCTTGCGGGGTGCTTGGCCATCATATGTCTGCGCATGGTGGTGGTGGTGAGGCTGTTGGTGTTGGCTCCCCAGCTGAGCTTTGCGCGACAAAGGTTGCACACCACTGTTCGTCGGTCGTCAGGCGTCTCTGTGAAAAACTGCCAGACCTTAGAGCACCTCGGCCTCCGCAGGGTGGCATGGCGCGAGGGGGCGCTTTGGGAAACACTTGGTGGATTATTCGGTCTGGCCCTGCCTCTACCCCTGGCCACCACACTGCCTCTTGCAACCTGCCCTGCTGATGCCCTTGACTCCCCCTCTGAAGACCTGTCCTCCTGAGTAAGCGTTGCACACCAGGTGGGGTCAGTCACCTCATCGTCCTGCTGCTCTTCCTCCGAATCCTCTGTGCGCTGCTCCCTCGGACTTACTGCCCTTACTACTACCTCACTGCAAGACAACTGTGTCTGATCGTCATCGTCCTCCTCACCCACAGAAAGTTGTTGAGACAGTTGGCGGAAGTCCCCAGCCTCTTCCCCCGGACCCCGGGAACTTTCGAATGGTTGGGCATCAGTGACGATAAACTCCTCTGGTGGGAGAGGAACCGCTGCTGCCCAATCTAAGCAGGGGCCCGAGAACAGTTCCTGGGAGTGTTCCCGCTCCTGAGCAGGTGTTATTGTAGTGGAGTGAGGAGGCTGGGAGGAAGGAGGAGCAGCAGACAGAGGATTCGGATTGGCAGCAGTGGACGGCGCAGAACTGCGGGTAGACGATAGGTTGCTCGAAGCACTTTCTGCCATCCAGGACAGGACCTGCTCACACTGCTCATTTTCTAATAACCGTCTCCCGCGTGGACCCATTAATTGGGCGATGAATGTGGGGACGCCAGAAACGTGCCTCTCTCCTAATCGCGCAGCAGTCGGCTGCGACACACCGGGATCAGGAGCTCGGGCTGTGCCCACACCCTGACTTGGCCCTCCGCGTCCTCGGCCGCGTCCACGTCCTCTAGGCCTACCCCTACCCCTCAGCATGCTGTATTACCAGTGATTTGATTTCACAGGCAGGAAATATATTGGCGCAAGACTGCAGGCCAAATATAATTTTTGCCCTTTTTGGAAAACGAAAGGCCCCACTGCCTCTAGTGAATGAATTATCTAAGTTTAATAACTGTGCTGTGTCCCTGCTTATGTGTCACAGAACGTGAGGGTAGCAGAGTTATTATAACTCTGGCAGAGCAGGTATTTTTTTCCCAATTAAGGAAAGCAAATGGCGAAGCCAGCAGTAAAGCGTAGCTGGGTGCGTCTGATTTTTACAGGTTGCAGACGCAGCTCACACGTGTCCACCGGCGTTAGGCCGGACAGAGGCAGGACAAATTTAATTATTTTCCGTTTTTTGGCACCAAAAGGCAGCACTGCGTATATTCAATGAATAACAACTGTGTTGTCGCCCTGCCTATACAATTCTTTCCCTGCAGTATCAATGGAGGGTGCAATGGTCTGCAGAGGCGATTTTGAGAAGCAAAAAAAAATGCAGCACAGCTAACAGCAGCCTGGACAGTACTGCACACGGATAAATATGGCCCTAGAAAGGACCGTTGAGGTTCTTGAAGGCTACACTCACTCCTAACACTCTCCCTGCCTATGCAGCACTTCTGTCCCTAATGCCGGGTGCAATGCTCTGCACTGCCGATTTTGAGGAAAAAAAAATTTGCCACTGCTAACAGCAGCCAACACACAGCTATCAGTGGCCCTAATAAGGACCTTTGGGGGGTCTTGAAGCCTACACTAACTACCAATTCTTTCCCTACAGCAGCTCCGGTACAAACAGCACTGTCCCTCATCTAACTCACACGGCATCTGAGGTGAGCCGCGGGAGGGGCCGACTTTTATGTTCGGGTGACACCTGATCTTCCCAGCCACTCACAGCAGGGGGGTGGTATAGGGCTTGAACGTCACAGGGGGAAGTTGTAATGCCTTCCCTGTCTTTCAATTGGCCAGAAAAGCGCGCAAACGTCTCAGGGAAGTAAGTGAAAGTAACCCGAACACCGCATGGTGTTCGTTACGAATAACGAACATCCCGAACACCCTAATATTCGCACGAATATCAAGCTCGGATGAACGCGTTCGCTCATCTCTAATTAACAATTATTTGACAAATTTGTGTTGTTTTCTTAAATTCCATATAGACCCATGCACCAGTGATGGATCACAATGGTCAGAAATTAGAAAATGCGCAATAGTGAGGCCGGCGCAAAGATTATCAACTATTTTTATTCATTCACTGAAAGCTTTCCACTAGTATGCTTCCATTCTACAGCCAATGTAACCCAAGGATTCAGAGGCAGAAGGCTTCCTCATTGATTCCAATATGGATATAATCAATATACCAGTCACAAGGGATCGGAGCTAAGAATATAGTTTAGATTCCATGGGTATTAACAGGTGAATGTGCTCTTATTATTGCATCACAAAACCCATTCCAAAATAGCGTTTCAGGTTCCAGATTATCAGGAAGGTTCCTCTTTTTGTGTCCGACCTTGTGCCAATGATAACAGAACTGGAAAGTTGTAAGGTTTCATGGAAAAATCAATGCGCAGCGGTCGCCGACACCTGTACGAGGGGGGAGAGGTCTGTTCACATCCCGGATCTGTCAAGGACGCACACGCTCATTTCAGAAGACAATAGATTATTCAAACCTGTAATGATTTGTAGCTTTTCTAAGCAAGGGTAAGGCTAGGGTAACACAAGCTTTTGGATCCTGTTCAAGGATACTGTTTTTTTTGTTTGTCAAAGTGGTGCGAACCTGAACCATTGTGTCATCATCCAGTCAATGTAGGCAATGTCAGGGCGACTCCCGCAGCATGGTCGCTCATACCCAGGAACTACACGCCGGAGATATATACAAGGGAACACAATGTAGCAAAGATGTGTGACACAGTCACTGATAGGCCATCACAATATTCCATCTATAGATTCTAGAGCCAGTGCAAGAGGACAGCTATCATATTGCACATGCAATATGCTGAAAATAGAACTCATTGGTACAATGGCTTCATTGACATGGCGTATTTGGCGTGCACAGTTGGGTAGCAAATAAAAAACCCACAGCATTCTCGATTTGCCTGCGCATTTGCACAGGAAAAGAACACATCTTCAACTCATTAAACTAATTGGCCGTTTCAATGGTTGAGAGCATCGGCGCATTTTGTTTGCGTGCAATTGCGCATGACTTGCATGGGCAAAAAGCACAGTAAAAAAACGCAGACGCGTGCACAAATATGCAACACTTAATGAACAAATACGCAAATGCTTGTGTGAATCCGGCCTTAGGGGATGTTCTCAAGTAGCTGATTTTCTGCAGATTTTGGCCGCCTGCAGATGAGCGGGTCGGATCCGGCAGCAAGAAATCTCGCCGCGCGATCCGACCCGAGCGCCTGCAGGGACGAGCGCGTACTCACCTGCGCCTGGCGGCCCCGGCTCTTTCACGTGCCGGCTGCCGCGCAGACCGGAGCCGGCGGCCGGGTGAGTGCGTGCCCCGCAGAAAATTAGGACATGCCGCGGTTTGTTTGCCGCGCGAGATTTCGCGCGGCCAAACCGCGGCCGTCTGCATAGGAGTGCGTATTGTAATGCACTCCTATGCAAACTTTCAGCGGCGGAAATCCCGCGGGAAATCCCGCGGCGGGATTTCCGCTCGTGTGCAGGCGGCCTTTGGTGCGGATCAGCAGCAGATTTCACCTATTCAATTGAATTTACTAATCTGCTGCAGATCTGCCCCAAAATCCATGAGAAAGACCTTCTCCCTGATGGCTAGCGTTCTTACATGTCAACCATTTAGGCCAGATTCACCCGAACATGAGCATATTTACGCGTGCATTTGTACTGTGCTTTTGCGGAATGGGCGTTGCTTATTTTCACACACTGCTACGTTTTTTACTGTACTTTTTGCGTATGCAAATAAGCACGCAATGATCTGCTCAGCCAATGAATTGGCCAATTAGTTTGATGAGTTCAATATGTGTTCTTTTTCTGCGCAAATGTAGAGGAAAATAAAACATGCTGCGTATTTTTTTGTGCGACTGAAATGCACATTCAAAATATAAGCATGTGAACGAACCCATTGAAATCAAAAGGCTTATTCTCTGCATATTGGGCGCGCAAATTTTTCATGTACAAATACGTCTGTGATAATCCGGTATTATTGTAAGGCCACCTCTCTGTTAGGGATTTTTCACATGGGCAACAGCGATATCGCCGTGAGAAAACCGCAGCGATATTGCATCAATGTTATGTGCGATATGACTGTGTTTTCTCACAACGATACCACGATTTTGTGGCGCGACTTTGTAGTGCTATTTTGCCGGGATTTTCAGGGGTTGGCTTGAAATATAAGCCTTATATTTCCACCACCCCCACCCGAAAATCCCTACCACGCACGTCTCCTCTGCATCTCCAGCACTTGTTTGAAGTCCTCTGGCAGAGCTTCCTCGCATTGCTGGCCGCGGACAAGGGGCGGGAGGGGGCTGGGGTTTGCTCCGCCCCCTCCCATTGCAAACAGCCAGAGGGGAGGAGAGAAGCAGAGAGCGAGGGGGAGTGGGGGGGGGGGGGGTAGCTCAGATGGTAGCATTTATCGACCGGCTGTGAAAACGGCAGCCGATATACGCTCCTGTGAATAAGCCCTAAAGCATCAATTTTTTGACTATTTCTTCCCAATTTTTGCATTTTAAGGGACATTTCCCAACTTCTGCAGGGCACTGTATAGAATACTGTATCCAACTTTATAGGGGGAATTTATCAAATTTGGCAGTTCATACAGCAGCCTTTCCATTTGCTTTTCGTTTTTCGAAACCCCATTAAATTAAATGGAGGAAAGAAATGATTTTTTTCCCTTTGTTTTATTTCACTTTCTCTTCTCTAAAAGAGGAGCAGAGAGGTGGAAACCCTAAACTCAGCCCCAACGCAGGTGTGAAAGCAGCCTAATTAGAGAGAAGCATACACATAGCCAAATCTACAACCTGGAATGGATGTATGCTGTAATCAGGCCAGCTTCTGGTGTAATTTATAGTAAACTTGCCACATTCCTCTCACTCAACCCCTCCACTTTTCAGAGGAGCGGCAAGTGCAGAAGAAAAAAGTTGTAAATTTTGCTGCAAAACAGGTGTGCCAAAGTTTGCAACTTTTTTCTGCCACACGCCCAGCAATAAATCCCCCCCTACATTGCTACTGAATTGTGTTTTTAAAGCTACTCTAAGGTGTTTGTTAGAAGTACACTAATGTTTGTCCAACACTCTGTAGGTTAAAGGGGTTGTCCCGCGGCAGCAAGTGGGGTTATACACTTCTGTATGGCCATAATAATGCACTTTGTAATGTACTTTGTGCATTAATTATGAGCCATACAGAAGTTATAAAAAGTTTTTCACTTACCTGCTCCGCTGCTGGCGTCCTCGTCTCCATGGAGCCTGCCTAATTTTCGCCGTCTAAAATGGTCTAATGGCCAAATTAGACGCGCTTGCGCAGTCCGGGTCTTCTGCTTTCTTCAATGGGGCTCCGTGTAGCTCCGTGTAGCTCCGCCCCGTCACGTGCCGATTCCAGCCAATCAGGAGGCTGGAATCGGCAATGGACCGCACAGAAGAGGTAAGGTAAGCGCTGAGCGGTGTTTTTTTTACGTCCCTGCATCGGGGTTGTCTCGCGCCGAACGGGGGGGGGGGGGGGTTGAAAAAAAAAAAAACCCGTTTCGGCGCGGGACAACCCCTTTAAAGCTCATCATGTTAAGATCCATCACAGGGTCAGTTGGGAGAGAACATGTCAGCTTACATTTGCCAACATGTTCCTTTTTACAATTGACCCTCTGATGTGTTTTACTAGTGAAGAATAAAGATGGAACTATTGCCTTTAGGGACCTTTCACATGGAACGGAATGACGCCGTAGGACACAGCCAAATCCGCAGCTACGGAATGCCACACCACAATCCACAGGGCCAGCTGCGGATTTTGATGCAGAATTGTTGGCAGGTTTTAAGCCATTTTCAATTCTGCATTAATATCCACCTGTGGATCTTGGTTGGGTATTTACCACGGCTTGCATTGTGTCATGTGGCCTGTCCCGACCAGTGAGAAAAGTCCCAATGAGTGCTGGAAAACTTTTTCCTATGGTGCGTTGTTATACAGGATGGGGACGGGCTGCATGCACTGAAATTGGGAAGCACCTTACTGGGATGAGCTTTGTTCTTTAATCGTTTTTCTAATCTAAAAGGACAGATTTACACACATTATACCAATGCGAAAGCACGATGTGGGGGAGTAGTAAGGCCTCATGCCCACGACCGGGTCTGATTCCACCTGCGAAATCTTGCAGCGGAATCAGACCCGGAGCCCCCCAGATACCCCATACTCACCTGTCTGGATCTGCCGTGAGAGTGTCGGCCGGCGTGCATGCTCAGTGCAGCGCATGACACGCCAACGCTGGGGTATGATGCGGATTCCCTCAACACTTCCGCTGTGCGTGGAGTATCGCAGGATGGACGGCTTCCATTGACTGCGATGGAAGCTGTCCGTGCGTTTTTCTTCGCGCAATGTAGAACATGCTGCGATTCTCCCCCGTGATCGGAAAATCGCAGCTGATTTCCGCTTGTAGGCAGGGAAGAATCGTTTTACACAGCATGTCTATAGACGGACATTGCTGCGGAAATCGCGGCGGGTGTCTGACCGCGATTTCCGCAGCGATAATCCGTCCGTGGGCATTACTCAATTACCGATAGGTTCTTCGTTGGTGATTGTTTTCAGTTATATTTGAAGAATTGCTGCCTCGGTGACAAGTCCGTGGGCATTGGGCCTAAATCTGATCCTAACCTACTAATGCGATGAGACTCTACCTAAAGCCCAGCACCTGCCCTGATGAGGGCAAACCCCATGTCAGTAGCCTGGGGCAATCCTGACTCTCCCATGTTGGAAAACAGGGATATGGTTTACTACAATAAATAACAATATGTACTGTATAGATGTTAAACAAGCATGTAATGAACCAAACGTCATACCAATGCAGAATAGGCAATGTCAAGAGATAGATGTTACAACACCCCAACTACCCTTAACACCAAACAGACTTCTTGGACAGTGAAACAGGACAAGAGCTGCCAACCAATCCATCCACACACCCTCATGTCCAACATCAGAATGACACTGAGCATGGTGTGTGGATCATATGGGGTGGGACTAACACTGTAACACCACCCCAGTCCCGATCCGACACGGCCGATGAGCCATGGCAGCTAGTTTCTACCTCCATTGGTCCAATTATCACACAAGTGTAATATGATGGCTGCCAGTCCCAGTCCAAGGGCAGGTATGATCACCCAAACTAACAGCATCAAAGGTCCTTATAATGCTGTTAATTTGGGCGATCAGACCCTAAGTTAGGCCCTTATTTGTGGGTATAATACGGGCACAGAAACGTACCCATATTACGCTCACATGAAATTGGCGTCACTGATGTCTGTTGCTACACTTTCTGGGATTTTGTGAAGGCTCCGTTCAATCGGACACATCCCAGATGTATAAGTAAACTTTAGGTCACTGATACCAGTTCACGTTATATACTCTACTATATAAGTATACTTCTACTCAAGCATGTGTCCCTGCAGTGGGAGGAATGGAAGTAAAAGGGTCCTCTCACTGTGATTGGCTACCAGGGAGATGTGACAGATGACCCCCTGGGCAAACGGGTAACATAAAAAACTGTCTTATGTGTGCAAATAGGGCTGATTTCTTATTAGGTGATCACCCTCGCTATTACATCTCACCCACATAATTATTGATTTATCATCACTGCATATTATATTGCCTTCTAAACACATTCTTATCAGCCTCCTTCGCAGGGAAAGTGGTTCCTGGCATTACTGTGTCTAGGTCAAGGGTCTGTGGCAAGTGGTGACAAACATGCTTTATTGTAGGAACATAAGGAGACAGTATAAGTATACAGATTCTTCAGAGTAAAGTTCTTGAAGACATGCTACCACGGTCGCCATATTAACTCACCAGCTGCTCTTGGCGCTGCTGCAGTAAGCCACCATTCAGACTCTCCTCTTCCATGGGGCAGACACCGCATCCTCCCAGATCTCAATCCTTTGCATCTGCACATAAGCCACATGTCCACTTTCATACTTAGAAGGCCAGTGTGTGCTTTCTTAATTTTTCCCCAAGTTATTCCCTTGACAGTTCTGGCTGTATTAGATATCCTCCCCTCTAATGTGCACTTTGGTTCCACCTGTTGTTTAAGTGTAATCAGGCGCTTGTGTGTTCCCCTGGTTTCCTAAATCCTGAGAATTCTAACTTTTTCATCCCTGACCCCTGCTATTTGTAGACCTGCTGGCTATTTATTAGCTCTCCCTTTCTGTGTACACACATATAGTCCTCTCAAGGGCCGGCCCCACTTACAGTTTGATGCACTGGATGTCTCAGTCTGTACTGACCCAAGTTAGGCTGCAGCTTTATCTAGGATTGGGAGTGCTATTCTCCTCTTACGCTCTCAGCTTCCTGCCCTGGGCATTGTGCCTCACAAGCTCAGGGCTATTGCGTTCCTGCTCCTCTCCAGTCTCAGGCAGCACAAACACCAGCTTGCTTAGTCCTTGGTCCTGCATCAGCTCAACTCACTACTCCACAAAAAAATGTCCTTTTTCTAGTCAAAGCATCAGCCAATCAAAAAGTGTCAAATGAGTACGCTCAAGCCTGTTGCACCAAATTTTGGCACATGCCGCTATTTGCCGCACATTTTGGTGCAACTTTTTATTATACTTCTATGACACTATTACAGAGAAATGTGGGTCCTTACATGGAGAGTTGGCTCGGCTTGGCTTCCTAGCCCGCTTTATACAATGACACGCAACGTATGCCATGCACTTTCATCAGCGTCCTTCTCCAATTTCATTGGCGCAAAAAATGGGATTAATAAATGCAAGACTATGTCTCTGTAAGAAGCTGAATAAGGTTAGAGCATAGCAATAACAATACACCAGTATTATTAATGGCACACAATAGGTGGGGGACCTATTGTAGATTTTGCATAGGGGCCCTGTATATCTGTGTATCTAAAGCTGGTCATGCACATTAGATTAATGTTGGCCAAATGTGTCAATTTCAGTGGGACCAGCTAACCATCCAATGTGTATTGGGGTGTCCAAACGGTTGATGTCAGGGAAAGTTAGGATCAGGCATGTTGAATTTCAATATGCCCAATCCTTTGTCCTCAAAGAAGATAAGCCACCACAGACATTCAGCTGACACCTAAGGTTTATAGACACCTTTATATTTGCCTTTAGAAGACCGTAGTCCTTTCACGTTGATGTTTAGCTGTTCCCCATGAGTGATTATGTTTATCCTCCAGTTTGATACCGAAAATTGAAATTAGTTTGAATGGAAGGTGAATACTTTACCCACAATCATCTAAGTTCTTACCACAACAGTTTGATCCCAGGAATTTGTGTTGTTTTGTGTTATTTTCCGTTATAAAGGGCTTTCAGGATGAATGAGGTTGTTATGATGTCTCTTGTCTTGATTCCATTTTGACCACCGTGCCGTGAAAATCCTTCCCTCCAACCATTTCTTTAACCTTTCATTCTCACTGTCCTCCAGCCACAGCCACCATATCTCCCCCCTATTATCCAATGTCTGGTATAAATATTATATTTTCTCCTAACATTTGTTTTGATTGTACAGCGTCCTGTAGGGTGACCCCGGACACAGGGTGTACGTTGAGAAGCAGGGAAGGTAAGATGATGGCTTTGTCACGGTGCCACTTTCCACGCTCCCTTCCGAAGGGACGCACATAGCCTCGGTCAGGGCAGCGCTGGGCCTCTTCCGGACACCCCTGGCATGAGGATGCGCAATAAACTAGGGAACAGGGGTCGTGGTTGTCACGGGTGACGTTACCATTCTGGCACCCCCCCCATGAACATCCGCGAGGAAATAAATGAGCCACAGACAGTAGTATAGTACTTCAAATCCCCGGGAACGGTCAGGGCCTGGGATAACTTTTACTTGAAGAATAACTGTAGCAATACAAGGCATAAATGACAGGCTTGAAAAGTGCAGGATTAGAGAAACTAGTGTACCTCCACTCAGCGGGACCCAGACTTCAGGCCGCCCATGCATCCCTAAATAAAGACACGTACCTCCACTCAGCGAGACCCAGACATCAGGATGCTTGAGTGTGACCAATGACTGTAGGGTACCTCCACCGGGCGGTCCCAGATTTCAGGACACACGGGTGTGAAACAAATAATTGAGTACCTCTGCACTAGGTCTTGAAAGGCTGCACTCGGTCGCTGCTCATTCTCTCTCTCTTCGGGGGCTCACTTCATCATCATTCCTTGAACACGCACTCCGGGAAATCTCTCTTCCTCCTCCATTCTTCACTACATGAGGGCTGAAGGTGCCCCCATGTAGCTGGCACTCCTTGACAGGAACTCAGAAGACATGGACTACTTTTGCCCGCTCTCAAGCACTCACATTTATAGTCTCTCTCATACCACGTGACAGGATAGAATGGATACATTTACAGACAGTCAGCTCACTTTTGCAGGCATTAACACATCATTTGCTGCAGCTGTGCAATATACATACTAGAATGACAAGACATTTTGCACAGTGCATGTACGCAACACATTACATGTATGACATTATGGAGGGGGCTAGGAAATCATGTACTGGGCCACTACAATTGCAATTTAGTATTCTAGATTGACCAGTTCAGTTGGGTTTTAATTATGGCCCTACAAAAAAACCCTGTTGATATAATACCCAAATGCCCTCTAGTGTGAACCAACCACCTATACAAATGTACACTCAGTTCGGCTGAGCATGCATGTGTTCTCCATAGGGGAGGGGAGAAAGCTGCTTCCAGATACTTCTGATGGTGGCTTATCTCCCTGAGAGCAAAAGGATTGGGCATATTGAAATTCAACAACCCAATCCCTATTTTTCCCTACCATCAGGGTAGAGTTGAGAGGCCGCCATATACATTAAATAGTTGGCTAATCTCACTAAAATTGGTGGGTTTAGTCAATCATTTGAGGTATATGGCCAGCTTCAGTCTTTAGTGTACTTATTACGAAGATCAGGATGAATTGTGCTAAAGATCCCTCATAGTAAATGGAGATATTTTTATTTTCAGAGTGGCAGATACCTGCATAATTATTCAGAAGTCTATGCAGCCTGTGCAGTAACCTCTCGAGTACCAAGTGAAATAGTGATTACTCAACTTTCCTGGAAACAGATAGCATCTTCACAACAAACCTCTGTTTGGTCAGTAAAAAATGTACAAGGACAGAAAATTTCTGTAATTCAAGAACCTGTGACCACAGAAATCGCGCATGTCAGTGGCAAATAGCCCAGCTGATGAAACAATTAGTTCTTTGTCTAGGTAGCTGCAAATAAATCCAAGGTGAAAACATACTTGAGGCCTGAAATATCACTGTGCAGAGCAAGCATCTGAGAGAAAACCAGGAGGTAAAGACCCCTGAAGGGGAAAGGAGTGAGAAGGTGGACCAGCAAGAAGGGGGTTGTTGCAAGGGCATGATGGGTTGCATCCAGTATCGGCAGGACCCATTTTTAAAATGTAGTAGTTAGTTAGGTATGCAAAAACAAGCGGGGAATCCCTCTCCCCCATGTCAAGACTTCTTGTATCTGGCTGTTGTGATACCATAAATGTCACAATTATCTTTATATGGGCAAATTATTGGTCATAATCATCCTTCCTACAATCACCTTGCATATTGCCAATATTTGTCTTTTTTCATAGATTTGTTGTCATCTATTTTCCACAAAAAATTTTCTGACATGTCAGGTCACCCCAAGGTGTTGTCATCACAACTGGCTGTTTAGGATTTTATTACCCTTGCTTCGCACACTAGTGATGACCTTCTTTTCATGCGGCCATTGGTTCGCGGCTGAAGTTTCTCCTTGAGGAGAGCGCTAAGTTGGTATAGGGCTTATATAGGCCATGCAATGCTCCCTGGGAAAAAAAGTATGCAAATAAGGGATGAAAAAGTACCTCCACAGCAGCACCGTTTGGAAAGTGACTTTCTTATAAGTCAATGTTCAAACTTTCAACAGGTCTTGATAACATGACTAAGGATATAAGCCAGAGCAGGAGTTTGCATGCACTCTTCAGTGAAATTCTCCAATTGCTTACTATTGTTAAGAACACAATCTTGAAAAGTGGAACTTATTACTAGAGTGTATCGAGCTCCGACTATGCCGTTTTTTCACAGTGTATTACGGGTGTGTGTCACACAAGCGTTATATGTGGTGAATGGAGGCAATGAAAGTCAATGGCATTCATTCTTCTATGCACACCAGCATAAAGAGACTGCGTGTCAATACGCGCGTGCAAAAAAATTGCGGCATGCTCTATTTTAACGCATAATACGCGCGTACAGCCCCCATTGACCTCTATGCATGCGTGTGCATACGCAGAGCTTACACAACCCATTGCGTAGGCCTTGTGTGTAAAATGGTTATTGCCTAGCAAAATGCTAATAAATCCCTATATATGCTTATTCCCCAGCCTTTTTCCCCCACGCGTATAGAAACGCAGTTACATATACTCAGCCATACCCACGCAAAAAAATGCATACGCACTCAGAAGCAGGGAAATACGCAAGGAATACGCTTTTTTTTTTGCGCGGGTATGGCTGCGTATTTTCCACAATTCCATACGTGCGTTAAAAAAAATCATAGGCTGGGAAATAAGCTTAAACAATGATGTCAGTATTCTCAACCCACTAGAAGCACCCCTCCAGCGGTCATATGTCTGCACAGTCACCACAAGTGAAGTGTGGTGTCCAAGGGATCCTTTTTCTTCACCAGAGACTTTTGGGTTTAACAAGTTGGATACCCGGGTTACAGCCCTCAGAATAATCACTGATTGGCAATGAGATGTGTCACAGGAAGGTATTTGGATGGCAGTGGCAATTTATTTATTACCCCCCACCAAGCTGGATACTCATTTTACTGACATCGAAAAGGATGAAACGCTGAGTCAACCTTGAGCAGGCTACCTAAAACATGCAGGGATTGAACTCGCAACCCTCAGGTCATGGGCAAGAGTTTAGCACTGCATTTTTGCTGCCTTAACACTCTCCACCACACAAGGCTCATTAACAAAGAACAAAGGATCCACTGATTGGGGGTTTTGCAGTGAAGTAAATAGAATTACATTGTGTTAGCTCACAAGACTACCAATTGTTTTTTTGACTAGATGCATTTCATAGGCAAATGAGAAACCGCCATGAAGAATAGAATGGTTGTGTCCTCGAAGAAAACTAAATGTAAACACAAATGATGGCTTATAGTCTGGCCTTAGTCTGTGACTCATATAGCCTATCTGTTAGGGCTCCCATCCACTGGCGTCTTTCTTTTCTTGCGTTGCGAGAGCAAGTGAAAATGCTCGCCTCACAGTGCAAGAAAAACTCTGCAATATTCCCAGTGTTTTCAATAGGGCCAGCAGCAGCAGCGCTAGCCCCATTGAAAACATGGGGAGAATACCGCAGACATCTGCCACAGCTGTGACAGCTGTGGCAGGAGTTTCCTTCATCCCCGCGGTCTCTCCCACAGCTGTCACAGTTGTGGCAGAAGTCCAGGATGCTATTCCATTGCTTTCAATGGGGTCGGCGCTGCTGCCGGCCCCATTGAAAGCAGTGGTTTTGACGCAACCCTCACAGCATGATTTTCGGGGAAGGGCTTGAAATATAAGCCCTTCCCTGAAAATCATCCCATGCTGGTTAAAAAAACATAAAAACTTTACTCACCTCTCCGTCACTCAGACGCGTCCTCCAGCTGGCTCCCCTGCACTGCTGTCCAGCACTTTCAACAGGCGGGGATTTAAAAATCCCCGCCTCCTGAAAGGACTGTGCTGATTGGCTGAGCGCTCAGCCAATTACAGGCAGCGCTTAGCTATTCATCAATGAATCAATGCAGGGGTTGCCACAAAACCACTGCTTTCAATGGGGCCGGCAGCAGTGCCGACCCCATTGAAAGCAATGGATAGCATCCTGGACTTCAGCCACAGCTGCCACGGGGATGAAGGAAACTCCTGCCACAGCTATTTTCAATGGGGCCAGCGTTTGTCTTGCACCGCGAAGTGAGTGTTTTCACGCACTCTTGCAGCGCAAGAAAAAAAAAACGCCAGTGGGTGGGAGCCCTTAGTGTCACCACAAGTTTGATCTTCCATCACATTTTACGTTGGGTATGTGGTTGGCGATTCCATCACATTTGACGGCAAGCATACACCATGATTTGCTATTCTGGCCATCAAAATGATGAAAACTATGATAGCATCCCGGCAGACCATATTATATGTCATGAGGTCTATTGTACGCCAGATGCAGCTCAGCACTGTGGCTTCCATTATGAACATAAGCTAGGATGCAGATATGAACAGAGCAGAAGCTCATGGATGCACTATGGCAGATATCATATGACAGGATATGCACAATCACAGGCACTGGCTCATAACATAATAACCATGTATATTCTGCTGTAGACTGGATGACTACTGTGCGTTCTGTATGTTATTACCACCACATAATGAGTGTATCATGGGTTCCATTTGGCAATCAGGAGAGCATTTTTCCCAACACTAGCATCCTAATTTGCAGAAAACACATGATTTGCCCAGGAATGCTCACTTCTACGCAAATTTCCATATTCCCCATACACTTTGGGTTCATTTCATGGGAAAATCCCACCAAAACCAGAATCGTTTGGAGGTGGATAGATATGAAGTACTATTCCCATACGTTACTTGTACTAAGTAACCTTTGCACCATAAAAAACAGCTTATGAATCATCACTGTGAACTTTGGATTTTTCCGTAATTTAGAGGGAAGCAATAGTTAACTCTGTCCTGTAATCGAATCAACCTGCTGTTACCTGTGATGATGCAAATCTGAGAGCACAGTAATGTCAGGTATTCCGTGCGGTGACACGGGTCACTATGAGAGCTATCAGATTTTAACTTTCACCAGTCACCCTTTGCCACTAGAAAAATGGCAAAAACAAAAACACTGTATGTAGACCTTTCAGTAATTCAATGTAGATTTTTGAAGCAAGTCTCCGCACATTTTACCAGTTACACCACAATTTTGATAATATACCAGCAAGTGTAACTATACCTCTGTTGCCCCTCAGACTGTTCTCAAATTGAGAAATCATTGTTTTTTCTCCTTATGCAAAGTATCTGTGAACCGACCGATTGTCATTCTTTTCAATTGTGCTGATCTTCGGTTTTCTTCACTAAGGTCTCCCTTACCCTTTCCCTTAAGGACTATTTAGAATGGATGAATGTCGGGAAAATGATGCCTGACACTCGTCCCTGCATATACTCACTCCTGTGCTGCTGCATGGTAGCTAGTAGCGCTGACTTGCTCACAGAGCAGCCAGCAGGAGGGCGGGGAGGCTGCAGGAGATATTTTTCTCTTAGCGCCTCCCTCGCCCCTCTCCATTGACTTAAAGGGGTTGTCTCGCGAAAGCAAGTGGGGTTAAGCACTTCTGTATGGCCATATTAATGCACTTTGTAATATACATCGTGCATTAAATATGAGCCATACAGAAGTTATTCACTTACCTGCTCCGTTGCTAGCGTCCTCGTCGCCATGGTTCCGTCTAATTTCAGGGTCTTCTTGCTTCTTTAGACGCGCTTGCGCAGATCCGTCTTCTCCCTTCTGCTGGTCTTGGAAGCATCGGCGTTTTGGCTCCGCCCCCTTGTACGCGTCATCACGTAGCTCCGCCCCTGTCACGTGCCGATTCCAGCCAATCAGGAGGCTGGAACCGGCACACATCATGGGGCGGAGCTACGCGATGACGCGTACAAGGGGGTGGAGCCAAATCGCCGATGCTGCCGAGCGGAGCCGAAGGGAGAAGACGGATCTGCGCAAGCGCGTCTAAAGAAGCAAGAAGACCCCGAAATTAGACGGAACCATGGCGACGAGGACGCTAGCAACGGAGCAGGTAAGTGAATAACTTCTGTATGGCTCATATTTAATGCACGATGTATATTACAAAGTGCATTAATATGGCCATACAGAAGTGCATAACCCCACTTGCTGCCGCGAGACAACCCCTTTAACATAGCGGCTGTTTAGTACTGAATGGCTGCTATTTACACTGAACGATCAGCGATCAGCTCATTGTCCATCGTTTATGCAGAGGTGTCAGCCATCATTTGCAGTGTCGGGCATCTAAATGGGCCTTTAGACTGGACTCACACATGTAGTCTTGCAGCGCTTTTATAGCAGTTTTGGTGCCGTTTTTGATATTTTATTTGGTACGATTCAGGAAAAACATTCAGTAAAAGCAGATCTTCTGGACACACTGATCAACACTGAAATTGTTACTGACTTAAAAAGGTCCTAATCTGTAGGATCTCGGTGTGCTGAACACGAATATGACCGTGAAAATTTTTTATTGACTCTCGTCTTGAAGATATTTCATATACTTCATTTTCTGTGTTTCACCGTGTAAATTTATCCAGTAGGACTGCAACAACATCCTTACAGTTTGAGCCATACAGCAGCCGTGTGCTTACAGGACCTGTGATGTCACCATCATGTGATCAGTCACTGCCTCTGAGCCCATTACCTCACACCTAACCCCAACATAACCAGTACACCATGTTAACTCCCACAGTACCGGTGTACATATCAACACCTAATCACTAGTGTACTATTTAAAGCCCAGTTGGAAACGTTGAGCATTTACAATATTTAATTCTTCGTGGGATACAGTTTAAGCTACTTATTATTAAAACTTATTATTTTAACCATTTAGTTACAATACAGAACACTAATAACTCGAAAGTGCATTAATGCCATGGACAATTTTTTCTATATTTGTGGGGAAGTGACATTTGCCAACCAGAAGAAAAGTATCACTTCTCAAGTGAACAAGGCATATCATATATACTTTGGATGCAAGACTGGCGACCAAGACAAACCGTGGACCCCGCATGTATGCTGTGCTACATGTGCAACACAGTTTTCATAGTGGTCGAATGGCAAAAGACCATCAATGCTGTTTGCAGTCCCTATGGTGTGGAGAGAGCCAAGCAACCACACAAATGACTGTTACTTCTGCTTGGTTCCTCCTCTTTCCGGTGAGATAATGAAGCAAAAGACATTGAGAATACTCTACCCCAACGTTCTGTCTGCATTGAGACCAGTTCCACATGGTGAGGAACTTCCTATTCCAGAACCTCCAGCAGTATCTTCTGTACTTCTCCTGGTCCGTCAGCATGCAGTGATCCAGATTTTCACTGTGGTGCATCATTAACCCCACACAGGTATCAACAGTTTAGGTTGGTGAACGTGAAGTAATGGTGTGGGGAATGGTTTCTTGACGCATCCTAAGTCCTCTGATATCTACAGATGGTCTCCAAGACAAATTTCTGTGGTTTTGAAGCCCAGAGGAGATACAACATGCTACTAGATGGGGGTCCCTAATAAAGTGCCCATCAGGTTTGCCAAATGTCCAGAAATTCCTGGACAATCTGTAAAAATAGGTCACTTTTTTCCAGTGTCTGCGAGAAATAATAGATGCATGTGTTAATTTTTTGAGCCTGGTGCTACTTGAGCAGGTTATTATGACTGTAATTATCTTCATTTTACAGGTCACAGTAAATTCTGGTAACGAGTTCATTTCAGTATATTGAGCTACAGAAATATATTACTTAGAATATTTATCATTTAGTGTGGTTTTCTGATGTGTCTGTAAAAAATGTTGGCTGTCTATAATTTTTGGATAAGTTGTCCAGGAAAATGAAAAATTCAGGTTGACAATCCTGGAGGCCATTCAGTATAAGTATAGCTGCACAGCCACGGGGGGTAGTAGTCAATCTACTTGAGGGCTCAACATGAATTTGCTTCCATGACTTCTGCCCATGTATCCTACTGTCAAACTGTAACAACCATGCATAATATTGACAGTAAGCTTTGATCTCTTCTGTGATTATCGTGGATTTTTTTAACCCGAGATGATCCATTTTGCTTCCATACTAACAGGACTTTGTAATGTAAAGCACGTTTCAGGGAAGGAGATAAGAAAAAAAATCTGTCCAGCATGCTATCCATGGCGATTGAAGGCTGAGTCCATAAGCCCTTGATTATGACACTGAGTAATAAGTCTCCTCAGGATCATCAGCGAGGCAAGTTATCATCAAGGCCTGAGAAAGTATGTCAAAAAGTAGCATCCTTAAGACGTTTTCTGTTTACTTTTAGGCGAGTGTAAGTGCAATTGCGCATGCCTTAACGCAACTTTTTTGCACTAAGGCTTTTTTGTGCCGTGTTTTACTGCACTTTTTCTTCCCATGGGGCATGTTATTTTGCGTGTAGACATGAGCACTCACCGATTGAAATGGTTAATTCGTCTAATGAGTTGCAGATGTGTTCTTTTTCCAGTGGAATTACGCAGTGTTTCATATATGCCCATACATTTGCACCACCCCATTGACTTCTATGAGGAGCTTTGGTGCGCAAATGCGCAGAGAGATAGAACATGTTCTATCTTTCTTTGCGTGATCGAAATGCGCTCGCCGAAATATGAAGAACTGTGAACGAACCCATTAACATCAATAGGTTCTATTCTCTGCGTATTGTGCAAATATGTCCGTGTGAAGCCGGCCTTCAACTGTAGTCCATTTTAACCTACTTGTTAAAACAGACTGAAGGTAAATATACTTGACGTTCCAATAAAGAGTCATTCTCATATTTCAGCGCCCGCTCTCCTGATCCCCTTGCCCCTGATTGCTGATCCTATGATGCAACGTTCCATTCAGAGTACATGGCTTCCCGCTGTGACTCAAAATGGTGCGTCATCAGTAGCATCAGCTGGGGTGAAGAGCTGGATGTTCACATCCATTCCCATTAAGAGATGCACGCGCAGATCTTCCCTGCCACTGCACATGCGTCACTGTCACCATTAAGAATTGCTGGGGAAGATGACAAACGCGGAAACTGTGAAAATGTAAAAAAAAAAGTTGATTATTGGGTGGATCGAGAGAGCAACGGAACCACCATATAGCCTGTCAGAGGTACTTCTTTGTTTTAATGGACCATAACAGCACTAAGTGTTGGGTTTCCAAATTTTTGGTAAGGTAACTAGAAAACCCCTTTGAGGGTGGTTTTGCACCAGTCATTGTGGCAGTTTTTGAGGGAGCTTTTTGAGCCTAAGCCAAAAATGGATTCAAAAGGAAAGGGAAATATAAAAGAAAAACTTCTATGTCTTCTTACTTCCTTGGCTCAAATAACTGCATCAAAAACTACCACAAAAACCTGCGTGTGAAACCACTCTTACTGCTAAATCATAAGTGCTGGTTATTAGATAGTTAAGTCTGCTTCTGTATCTGTGTTGGAACCTCCGTTCAGAGGTTCAGTCGCAGATCCGACACAAATACCAGAAGAAGAAGCGCTGCATGCAGCGTTTTTCTGGCTGATAATATGCCGGACATGTGACCGGAAACTAAACAGACCCCATTATAGTCAAAGGGAGTTCGTCGGGTGCTGTTTGGTTCCGTCATAAGACGGATCCTTTTTGGCCAGGGAAATTCCCTGTCATACTCCCCGAATGAAGCAGTAAGGTGGAACTCCCGACACAGACTCCCCATCTTCAAAAAAGGGCAGAAGGTGGATCCAGGAAACTACAGGCCTGTGAGCCTGACTTCTATACCAGAAAAGATCTTTGAACAAATTATTAAACAACATGTATGTATGCAAGTACTTGGATAAAAATGGAGTAATTAACCAGAGCTAGCATGGGTTTGTAACAAACAAGTCATGCAGACTAATCTAATTTCATTCCATGACAGAATCACCGACTGGGTTGATCAGGCAAATGCGGTGGATATAGTATGTCTTGACTTTAGTAAAGCATTTGACAAAGTATCTCATACCATACTTATTGAAAAAATGACCAAATATGGGATTGATAAGGCAACTGTTAGGTAAATTCACAACTGGCTGAGTGATTGTACTCAAAGACTGGTCATAAATGGCTGCGCATCCAAGTGGAAGAATGTATCAAGTGGTTCTGTCCTAGACCCAGTGTTCAACATTTTTATAAATGATCTGGAGGAGGGAATTGATGGGAAACTGATCATATTTGTAGATGACACAAAGCTAGGAGGGATAGGTAACACCAGGGAAGAGAGAGAGTATTCAAAAAGATCTAGAAAAGCTTGAACAGTGGGCGGCGACTAACAGAATGGTATTTAACAAGGAGAAATGCAAAGTCCTACATCTGGGCAAGAACAATGAAAAAAGCACATACAGAATAGGAGGAATTGGGCTAAGCAGCACATGTGAAAAAGACTTGGATATACTAATAGATCATAGACTGAACATGAGTCAACAATGTGATGCAGCAGCCAAAAAGGCAAACACAATTCTGGGATGTTTTAAGAGAAGCATAGAGTCTAGATCACGTGAGGTAATTATTCCCTTCTACTCTTCTTTGGTCAGACCTCATCTGGAATACTGTGTCCAGTTCTGGGCACCCCACTTTAAAACAAACATAGACAAACTGGAGCAAGTTCAGAGAAGAGTTACCAAGATGGTGAGCGGTCCTGCAAATCATATCCTATGAGGAGTGGTTAAAGGATCTGGGAGTGTTTAGCTTGCAAAAAAGAAGGCTGAGAGGAGACTTAATAGCGGTCTACAAATATCTGAAGGGCTGTCACAGTGCAGAGGGATCAGCCCTATTCTCATTTGTACAAGGAAAGACTAGAAGCAATGGGATGAAACTGAAAGGGAGGAGACACAAATTAGATATTAGACAGTGAGGGGGATCAATGAGTGGAACAGGTTGCCACAGGAGGTGGGGAGATCTCCTTCAATGGAAGTGTTTAAACAAAGGCTGGACAAATATCTGTCTGGGATGATTTAGAAGATATGGTTTATAGCAGCCTCGTGGGCCATTCACAATAGACAAGAAGAGACCCATTGCCTTGTATGGGAGACTGTGCTAGACATGCTTTGCGACCTGTACAGAGGTCATTGTGCAGGGAGGTTGGAGTAGATAGTCACAGTTTATGAGCTTTCTGTGTAATCCTGCCTGTGATGTTACTGAGATGACTGCTGCAAAGTTTTCTCTATCAGGAAGTGACAGACTGTAATTAGGCTCTGTGGTCAGTGTGAAAAATGTTTAGGATTTAAAAAAACAAAGATTATGAGTGAAAAATGTAAAAAAAAATCACCAAAATTTTTTAAAAAAATTGTTTAGCCCAAAAAGGTTGATGAATATGATAGGTCATTTTCTGATGATATATACCCTTTAAAGGATTTGCAGCTAATGACTTGGTTCCAGATACCGCAGGACACCTTCAGAGGTCTTATGGCGTCCTTGACTTGACAGGGCATAACTATTTTAACCCTTTCCAATCCACTGTCTGAAGTCTTCCTACATTCTGATTGAAGCTTGTACAGCTCCAATGTCAGAAGTCGTCCAACAGGGTATTCTTACCATCTATTGCCAGCCACTCCACTGTCAGAGCCTCTCTGGTGTGCGCACACACTAGCTTTAGCCAACAGATAGCACCATTGTATAACAGCAGAAACCCTGAATCCAAAATTTGATTGGAAAGGTTTAATGGCACGAGGGGGACCTACACAATATTTGGCTGGTGGTATTAAAGTTGAGACTGATTGGTATATGTAGGAAATCTGGATGACAATCTTATAGGCTGCATTCTATCACCAGTCCTTATCAATCTGTATTCAGAAACGATCATATCGGACCTGGAATATCATATCCAACGAGTGCAAAAAGAAAGTGAACGCATGGGACTGTACCCCAACAGCAAGAAAACGAAAGTTATGACCGCGGTAGGCAACGGTACAGTGAAGATAAAAATTAACAACGAAGAAGTCAAGACAGTCTAAGATTTCATCTTCCTTGGATCCAAAATCGATTGCAATGGGCAATCTGGACCCGAGATCAAGAGACAGATTACACTTGGTAGGAATGCAATCCAAGGAATGGAGAAGATCTGGAAGAGCAAGGATATTAGCATTGTCACAAAAACCAGACTGCCAATGCGATCGTCTTTCCTATAACAACGTATGGTTGCGAATGTTGGACGCTGAGGAAAAATGATATGTTTGAACTCTGGTGCTAGAGGAGAATGCTACGGATACCTTGGACTACCATGACAACAAACAAGGTAGCATTAGATCGCGTCAAACCAAAAATATCACTAGAGGGCAAAATCATCAAACAGCGTCTCTCTTTTTTTGGGCACGTGATGCGGGCTAACTAACTGGAAACAGCACTGATGCTGGGTAAGGTCAGTGGAAAGAGAAGATCAGGACGACAAAGAACAAGATGGCTAGATACAATCAAGGCCACCACCAACATGTCAATCGCCGAACTGAAAGAAGCCGTGAAAGACAGGCATACATGGAGAACCTTGATCCATTAAGTGACCAAAGGTGGGATACAAGTAGAGATGAGCGAACGTGCTCGTTTAGAACAATTACTCGATCGAGCATCGCTTTTTTCGAGTAACTGCCTACTCGGGCAAAAAGATTCGGGGAGCAGCGGGGTGGAGCGGGGGTAGCAGGGGGGAGCTCTCTCTCTTCCACCCCCACTCCCCACCGCAACCCCCTGCTCACCCCCCGGCACCCCCCTAATCTTTTCGCCCGATTAGGCAGTTACTCTAAAAAAGTGATGCTCGATCCAGTAATTGCTCTAAACGAGCACGCTCGCTCATCTCTAGATACAACTGAACGGATAATCATCATCCTTAGTGGTGGCCGTACTAGTTGTTGAAGAAACTGCTTGAAAGAAAATCCTCTGTTAAATGATGCCGTTTATAACGAAGAGGTCGGATGCTGCGGGTGCTGATATATGTGATCAATAGTCCAACGGACAAGCTCGTTAGTTGCCATGATGATGAGATTTCCCGATTGCCTTTCCATCATTCTCACCATTATCTGGAGCGGAGTTCATGATCTGAGCGAGAGGTTCTGTTTATGCTCCGGGCAACCTGATCCTTCACTTCATGCATCACGCTGTATATGGATTAGGATCAGGGTAACCTTGGCACTGGGTGTTCTCATACACAGGTACATCCGGAGAGCCCGGGGGCAATAAGATGCTCTGTTTGGTGGAAAAACACAGACGTCTAGATGGAAGCACAATGACAGGAGCGGGAGGAAAACCAGAGACTAAAATATACTTTTACGTCACGCTGCGCTATCCATGCCAGTAAATTCATAGCCAGGAAGTGAACTTATTAACAAATTTGTACCTTCTTTCCTGTAGATACTTTGGCATCTGTAGGACAAATGATTGGGACTGAGATTGAATAGCAACGTGCTGCCCTATTAACACCCCCTTAGGGCGGATTTACACGGGCGCAGGGGGTTTTGTGCCATGAACGAGGCTTTTTTGCGCACATATCAGCGTATTTAAGTGTATTTTTTGCGCCCGCCGGGCATGTTTGGTTGTGAATAGAATACAATCATGCTTGAATTTAAATGCTTATTTAGCATAATGAGTTCAAGATGTGCTTTTCTTCCAGCGGAATGTTTCACGCATCCCGTTGTGTACTGTTGCGTGTAGACTTCTATGGGAAGCTCTATTGTTTTTCTTGCGTGCATGAAAGCGCACGCAAAATATGCAAATGTGTATGAAGTCATGGACATCAATGGGTTCTATTCTCTGCGTATTACGCACGCAAATTATGTGCACGCAAATATTCTGAAACTGCCCTTAGTGGGGCCATTAGTGGAGCAAAAACATCATCTAGGATTGCAGCTTGTCCCTACATGGAGATGCAATACCAATCACACCCCATAGGCAAGAGTGGTGTGGTTTTGAAAGGGTAACAGCCATGTTTTTCTAGTATCATACAACCCCTATAATATATCCTAGACCAGTGATCACCAACCTTTCTTATCTTGAGAGCCAAATTCAGAACTGGGAGTCGGTCGCGAGCCACATTCAACACAAAGACAGAAAATAACAGTAAATAACTGCAACAGAGGTCCTAATAATGCGGTGAAGCAACTGAAAGCTTCAAATTTGAATGTTCAGTGTGAAACCTAGCACTGCAATGTATTCAGCCAAAATTTGGATCATACTTGCTGACCCACAAATGCATGCAGCCACTGGTGTTGATCTGTTAAATGGGATCTATGTATAGAATTCAATATCTTCTTAAATTCAGCACCAGAACCAAGCTCAGTACATTAACAAAGCATCAGAACCAAGCTCAGTACATAAATACATCAGCAAAACCAAATTTAAAACATAAATACAGCACAAGAACAAAGCTTAGTATATAAATACAGCAAAAGAATTAAGCTCCATACATAAATACAGTACCAGAACCAAGCTCCTACTATAAATACAGCACCAGAACCAAGCTCCTACTATAAATACAACACCAGAACCAAGCTCCTACTATAAATACAGCCCAAGAGTTAAGCTCCTAAAATAAATACGACAGCAAAATCATCATTCTGCTAGACGTGGTGCAAGTGTTCCAGGTCTAGCAGACAGCCACAAGCCACACAGCAGAGGCCCACAAGCCACATGTGGCTTGAGAGCTACAAGTTTGGGATCCCTGCTTAGGTCAGTCACATTGTGTTTGGCAGCCTATCCTTGGTTTCCATCCAAGGAATCCTGTCTGAAGTTACACAAATGGTATTGAGATGGAAACCTGTGTGGCTAAATAGACAGTCATACTAAAACGGAGACCAAAGCTGAAAGCTGAAAGCTTTGGTCTCTGTTTCAGCAGGCTCTCATTGTATTCTGACATTTTAGCCAGACAGAATAGTGTCATCTAAAGAAAGAAGATCCACCCTATAGGCATCCTGGTGCATTCCCATATGTTTTCTTGCACTGTGCACGATGCTTCCAGGCATCTACATAACATTGGATTCTTTATTCCTTATTATGGTTACCAGGTTTGTCTTCTATTGCAAGTTGATTTGGGGGTCTTGCCGCTGGATGCACCTGTAACCAGCAGGGTCACCGTTTCCAACACAATTTAGTCTTGGTCACTGCATGAAGCCGTTGGGTAAAAAATGCTTTATGCATCAGCCCTATAAGAGTAGTCTGCATTCATTCATCCATGGTATGGCCATGAATTGGTTGCAGGTGCAGAATATGACGCTGTTGAACAAACAATGCTTTATTAAATGTACGATAAACAATTACATACAACTGTATAAAGCCTGGTTTAGACACAACGATTATTGCTCAAAAGATGTCTTTTGATCGACTTTTGAGCAATAATCGTTGTGTGCCTTTAAGCGCAAGGTGATCGCTCAACTCCGAGCGGGGGATGCAGGAGACAAGCGGGGCTGCTTGTCTTCTGCATCCAGCTATTCTCTGCTCGGAGCGCCCGGCTGTTATACATCCGAGCACTCCAAGCGAAGGATGAAGAACACAGCTGGACAGCTGTGTTCTTCATACCCCGCCTGTCTTCAGGAAACGGGATACAACTGAAACATTAGTATCAATTGTATCCCGCTGTGAATTCCTGATAAGGCTGATTGCTTAACGAAAACTGCACGATGTCACAACGATTATTGCTCAAAAGGTGGCTTAAGTGGATACAATAATGCTTTAATTCAGTCTATATCCTACGGATAGGATGTTCACAATATTGGGCACAATGTAGAATTATCACAGTCAATAAATGGTTCACCCTGGTAAATAGCTCCACAGATGCTGTGTGACAATAGGAGTCTCCTCTGAAGTAACTTAGTCTTGCAGAAACTTCAGTTAACCAAATGACTAAATCCACTAAATGAAACATGCAGTCACTGTCCCCTGCAGAAATTAGCATAGTATCTTTGGGGAGGCTATACAGGCATGGAATCAAAATAATCTGTTTTACTGGTGATAAGCCGGGGTGATGATACTTATGATTACACATCACCAAGACATGAATATCCAGATACTGGTTTTGGTCTATATGCTCTCACTGGTGGTCTCTTTCCTGGTGACAGCTTGGCAAATGTAGTTGGTAATTGCAGCTGCCATTTCCTTGGAAGATCAGCAGATCTTTCTCTGGCACTTGTGTTGCTGGCTAGCACCACTCCAGGAATCCAAGTTGTGCTCTCTCTCATAGTAGCACTGGGACAGCTCACTCTCCACAAGACTCTCTGCAAAAACTGCTGAGTCACCACCCAGACCTGGAATATGACCTACCTTTTATACCAAACCCATAAGCCAATTAACATCTCTAAAGTCCAGCAATAATATAGAAAGATATATACGCATGGATAATTAACCTCTTACTGCTATACATAGCTCAATAAAGTGCAATTAAATGTGTTACTCCTATGTGAAAGATCACAGCCACAGTTACAGCCTTGCAAACTGATGATAATCACACGTTGTACTTCAAAGTGTATCTATTCTCCCTACAGAATTCAGCTTTTTCCAGTCCATCCACAAATCCTTGCATTGCTGTACAGTATTCTACAGGAATGAGAGCTCTGAAATTGATGCCTAGACTTTCTACTTAGGGACTTATGAGCAATCAAGGATGTAGCTACAGGAGGCTTAGAGGTAGCAGTCATACCTGGTCCCTGATGTCTAAGAAGGCACCCATATTATAAATGGTAGAGGGGGGGGGGGGCATGTTACAGATGTTGCATTGGGACCATGGGGATTTAGGTTAAACCTCCATTCCTAATGGACATCTTTAATTTATTTTCAGAGAAGGAAATACATTTTAAACTCATTTATGCGTCCAAACTCTGGAGCACAATCTGCTATTTCTGACCCTCTGGCTCTCACGTGAGAGCAGTCGTACAGACACGTGCAGCGGAGTGCAGACGCTCCACGGGGCACCGCTGTTCCTAAGCGTTGTGCACTGCTATTAGAAGAACATTAACCTTTACCAGAAGGACCGTAATACTAAATAGGAACATCTCCTTGCTGAAGTTCTGTTCTGGGCATATCCTAGGCTGTGATGATCTTAGAAGTGAGAAAAATGTGGGTCTTCTGATAAGAAATGTAAACACCCCCCTCCACTTCTTCTGAAGTGGATATTCTGTTCCATGCCAAAAGAGGCCTCCTTACCCCTGGGCCTCCGCATTTATATGGAATCACATTTGTGCCTCCTGCCTTGAACGGCAGCAGGAAGTGCTGATCTGGGATAAGCTGAACTCAGGCTCATTAATACGAGCTCTACAGGTTCAGGACATTCTCTGCTGTTCAAATATGTGATAATCTTTATTTTGTAAGGTGCAACGGAAAAGTTCAGATGCAAACAAAAAAGAAGGGAGCCGGGGCAGGATCTGCCTCAGGACCCAAATGGGGGACTTATTATTTAAGTTGCAATGTTCAAAATTCACATCTGCAATCAATTTGAGAAAATTCAATAGTTGTCGGCAGAGGAAATAGAAGATATCTACTAGGAAGGGCTCATACAAGGGCAACCTATGTGGGGGACTGCTATATGACATCCATATTTCTAATAGGGTATATTGGAAGAGGTTGTCTTCATGGGACTGCTCCCTTTAATATACCAGGTGACGGGTTCTAAACTTATACAACATCACACTTTAACCCCTTCTCTTCACAGGACGTAAACAGGATGTACACTTACACCCTGTGGATAGCGCGAGATCAGGGGAGATCCCGCGCTATCCAGCAGTGGGAGCCGGCCTCCCACTGCAACAGTGGGGGTGCAGAGGGACAGCGAGCCACGCTGTTAACCCCTGCTCTACCACAATCTATGTAGATCGCAGCATGTAAAGGGTTAACAGAGGGAAATCACGGAGAACCCAATGGGTTGCCATGGCAACAGGGCACCAGATACAGGCGTCCTGAATTGACAAAGCCTATGATCGCTATAACAAGCAATAAGGCCACGGCAGTTTATTTGCCGGCGGTAAACCGCCGGTAAATCACGCCGGCCGACGCTTCCCATAGCATTGCTATGGAAAGCGCCGGCACCTGTCCACGAGCAGAGAATTATTGTGATTCTCCGCTCGCGGCGGGAAATTCGCAGCATGCTGCAAATTGCCCTGATTTTCCACGGTGAGCCTATCTATTAGATAGGGCTGACCTGCAGAGAATCGCCGGTGGCTCCTGCTCCCGGGCGGTGGCTCCCACGGGATACCGCATCGCGTGTGGACAGCCGGCCTAAGGCATTGCAGGACGGAATTCCTGCAATGCCTTATCATAGCAATCATAGGTGTGATTGTACAAGTTCCCTACAGGAAAAGAGTGTAAAAAAACATGTAAAAGAACCCTTTCTTTGAGCTTTTTCCCATATTAACATAAAAAATGTTTAAAAAATTAAAATCCTGCATATTTGCTATTGTTGTATCTGTAACGACGCGTACATTAGATTGAACGCGCTTTTTATCCTGCACTGCAAAAAGCGTAAAAAAAAACTAAAAACTGAGACAAAATGCTTATTTTTTTCATTTTGCCTCCCCAAAAACACAATAAAAGTGATCAAAAAAGCCACATGTACCCCAAAATAGTACCAATAAAAACTACAGCTCGTCTTGCAAAAAGTAAGCCCTCACAATTGTAAGACTGTATAGTAATAGTGACCTCTATGGTGGCCTCAGTAGTAATAGTGAACCAAGTATTATTAGGATCCCCTATAGTGGCCCCAGTAATAAATGACCCCCATAGCGACCCCAGTAATAATAGTAGCACCATAGTGACCTTAGTAATAATTGTATCCGGCGTACTAATAATGACCCCCATAGTGACCCCAGTATTAATAGTGAACCCAGTAGTGATAGTAACCCCTCATAGTGGCCCCATTAGGAACAGTGACCCCTATAGCGGCCTCAGTAGTAAGGGACCTCCATAGTGACCCCAGTAATAGTAGTGCTTCCGTAGTGGCCACAGTAATAATAGTGACCCCCCCCCCACATAGTGACCCCAGTAGTAATAAGGTCCCCCATAGTGGCCCCTGTAGTGATAGTCACCCCTCATTGTGGCCCAGTAGTAATTTTGAGACCTATAGTGGCCCTGGTAGCAATAATGACCCCCATATTGGCTCCAGTAGTAATAATGCTCCCCATGGTGGGTCCAGTAGTAATAGTGTCCCCTACTAGCCTCTGGATGGCCAGCATCCCCACAGGCATTCCACTCACCCAATGCGGACCGGCAGCAGTCACTTCTGAGCCTGTGACTTCTGACTTCTCCTCTTGGCATCTGCTCTATGCACAGGATGGCGTACGCAGGCACTGGGGGAATAGGTTAGCAGTCACAGACTTTGCACTACCACCGGAGCTGGAGGCTGGGTGAGTGGAGTGCCTGTTAGGTTGCGGCCACATAAAAAGAGGTGGTGGGTGAGATTTAGCCCACGGGCCTTGTGCTTGACATGTGTGCTCCATGATATCCATATGCCCGAATAAGGCTTCTGGCTAAGGGTTATCTTGATGAGGCAATTCTTTTCATGTTCTGGCATAAATTGATCCCAATAGGCTGCAAGTGTTGGCCAATTTTTCAGTGGACATACTTCAACCCCCTCAAGGATTCTGTCCACATATAATCAGGAACATGGTTGTTTGCGTACATTTGTTATAAGATTTTAGGAATAGTATATCTGTCGTGAAAGCCCCACTGCTTCCTGTCTGGATATGCAATATGAATTGGTTCTTAAATTGCAGTGAAGTCACACAAAAACTTTGGCCTTCCGAAAAAACAAGTTCCTGCTCTTATCTAACAGTCCAATAGTACAGAGAGGCCTCCAAGAAAGAGATAAAGAAAATTTTGGGGAGCTCTGAAGGTGGCCGTACAGATGTGAAACACACTTGCTAAACCCTAGGAACTTCTCCCCTGAAAGGGATTTTCGAGGCGCTAAAGAATTCTATGGCTATAGACTTGTCTAAAATAAAGTTACCCCTCCTCCATGGCATGGCAGAATCACTGCTGAAGCCTTTGATTGGCTGAGTGGTCATGTGCACAGTGAAGAGGTGTGACCGCAGCCAAATTTTTCAGGGTTCAGAGCCGCTGGACAGTGGGGCTACTGAAGGAGGTGAATATGGCTTATTTCTTTATTTTACATCACTGAATTTTTTGGAGTCCTGGAGAAACCCTTTAAACACAGCATCTGAACCATATACAGAAAAAGTGGAGCCTGATCCTATTGTAGCACTGCTCTCTTGTAGCTGGGGCCCATCTGCTCCCAGATCCCCACCATTCATGGTGGCTGTGCTCCCCTACTTCCAGGGTTAGCTTCTGCTCCCTGTCTTAACCAACCTCACCCAAACAACCGCTGGCTCGACCTTTGTGGCAGCCCAGGTCAGACACATCCCAGGAACTTGCCATAGAGCTTGTACCCACCCTCCTGCAAGGTATCCTGTTGTGAAGCTAGTGGGATACATTCTGTGGCCATAGCGTACCAAATACTAACACAACGTAAAATATCGTGGCTTCTACCTCATTGAGTTTTTTTGCCTTCTTCTGGATCAACATTGGAGGGGGAAGCGGGTAATAGGCTGAACTGGATGGACATGTGTCTTTTTTTGGCCTTACATACTATCAGATAATAAGGTGGGACAGGTGGGCTCTCACTGTTCAGGATACACAGGTACTGACCTATGTTTGCACTACCCTCTTGTATTCCTTTACAACTACTTGTCCACCATGACTACTACCAAACCAAGGAGCAGTGCAAGGAAAAAGTGTATATATCCAAGCACTCAAAGTTGTGAGAGAAATAAAACACAATACTGAAGTGAATGAGATTATTAAAATTTAAACTTACTGCACGGCGGGGCGGTGAAACTCACTCTACCCTCCTACATCCGGGCTTGCTCCTCAGATATCAATATCCTTTCATTCAAAGCAGAAGCTGTAGGCACCAGTCAGGAAAACCCAAATTTATTCTGTAAGGAAGATACAGAAACAGATGCAATGCGGCTTGCACCCTCTTTGTCCTTATAGTCATTCTACCTCGTTTCCCCAAAAATAAGACCCAGTCATATTAGATTTCGCCCTAAAAGAGGCACTAGGTCTTATTTTCGGGGTATGCCTTATCATAGTTAATTGCAGCTGTGGTCCGTGTCCTCCCACTGGTCTCCGGAGCTCCAGCATGCTTGCTTGCAGTTTTCAGTCGCCGACAGAATATTACTTCCTGGTTCTTGGATTCATAAATCCCGCCTCCAGAAAGCAATGGCTCTGATTGGTTGAGTACTGCCGGCCAATCAATGCAGTGCTCGATGAAACAATGCAATGGCTGTGATACCCAAAAAATCAGGGTGGGTCTTATTTTCAGGGAAACACGGTAGTTACACCACATGAGTTCCCCTCCACCTTTTTCGTCTATTAGTACTGAATATTGCAGTCCTGTTGTTCTTCGCCTGAACCAAGGGGAAGGGCTTGGCTTTTATCGCCTTTATGCCCATCTTCAAACGTTTTTCTAGATAAGACAATGCCTCATCTCCCTACCCTAAATGTACTATTAGACAAAATAACTAATATTATTCAAAAAATCATTCAAAATTAGAGATGAGCGAACGCGTTCGTCCGAGCTTGATATTCGTGCGAATATTAGGGTGTTCGGGATGTTCGTTATTCGTAACGAACACCATGCGGTGTTCTGGTTACTTTCACTTCCTTCCCTGAGACGTTAGCGCGCTTTTCTGGCCAATTGAAAGACAGGGAAGGCATTACAACTTCCCCCTGCAACGTTTAAGCCCTATACCACCCCCCTGCTGTGAGTGGCTGGCGAGATCAGGTGTTCGCCTAATATAAAAGTCGGCCCCTCCCGCGGCTCGCCTCAGATGCCGTGTGAGTTAGATGAGGGACAGTGCTGTTTGTACCGGAGCTGCTGTAGGGAAAGAATTGGTAGTTAGTGTAGGCTTCAAGACCCCCCAAAGGTCCTTATTAGGGCCACTGATAGCTGTGTGTTGGCTGCTGTTAGCAGTGGCATTTTTTTTTTCTCAAAATCGGCTCTGCAGAGCGTTGCACCTGGCATTAGGGACAGAAGTGCTGCATAGGCAGGGAGAGTGTTAGGAGTGAGTGTAGCCTTCAAGAACCTCAACGGTCCTTTCTAGGGCCATATTTATCCGTGTGCAGTACTGTCCAGGCTGCTGTTAGCTGTGCTGCATTTTTTTTGGGCTTCTCAAAATCGCCTCTGCAGAGCATTCCACCCTCCATTGATACTGCAGGGAAAGAATTGTATAGGCAGGGCCACAACACAGTTATTATTCATAGAATATACGCAGTGCTGCCTTTTGGTGGAAAAACAAGTGAAAACAAATCTATTTGTCCAGCCTCTGTCCGTCCTTACGGGCGGTGGACACGTGTGAGCTGCGTGAAAAACATTGCTAAATCATACGCACCCAGCTACGCTTTACTGCTGGCTTCGCCATTTGCTTTCCTTAATTGGGAAAAAAAATACCTGCTCTGCCAGAGTTATAATAACTCTGCTACCCTCACGTTCTGTGACACATTAGCAGGGACACAGCACAGTTATTAAACTTCTCATGTTCATTGAATATACGCAGTGCTGCCTTTTGGTGGAAAAACAAGTGAAAACAAATCTATTTGTCCAGCCTCTGTCCGTCCTTACGGGCGGTGGACACGTGTGAGCTGCGTGAAAAACATTGCTAAATCATACGCACCCAGCTACGCTTTACTGCTGGCTTCGCCATTTGCTTTCCTTAATTGGGAAAAAAAATACCTGCTCTGCCAGAGTTATAATAACTCTGCTACCCTCACGTTCTGTGACACATTAGCAGGGACACAGCACAGTTATTAAACTTAGATTATTCATTCACTAGAGGCAGTGGGGCCTTTCGTTTTCCAAAAAGGGAAAAAATTATATTTGGCCTGCAGTCTTGCGCCAATTTATTTCCTGCCTGTGAAATCAAATCACTGGTAATACAGCATGCTGAGGGGTAGGGGTAGGCCTAGAGGACGTGGACGCGGCCGAGGACGCGGAGGGCCAAGTCAGGGTGTGGGCACAGGCCGAGCTCCTGATCCAGGTGTATCGCAGCCGACTGCTGCGCGATTAGGAGAGAGGCACGTTTCTGGCGTCCCCACATTCATCGTCCAATTAATGGGTCCACGCGGGAGACGGTTATTAGAAAATGAGCAGTGTGAGCAGGTCCTGTCCTGGATGGCAGAAAGTGCTTCGAGCAACCTATCGTCAACACGCAGTTCTGCGCCGTCCACTGCTGCAAATCCGAATCCTCTGTCTGCTGCTCCTCCTTCCTCCCAGCCTCCTCACTCCACTACAATGACACCTGCTCAGGAGCGGGAACACTCCCAGGAACTGTTCTCGGGCCCCTGCTTAGATTGGGCAGCAGCGGTTCCTCTCCCACCAGAGGAGTTTATCGTCACTGATGCCCAACCATTCGAAAGTTCCCGGTGTCCGAGGGAAGAGGCTGGGGACTTCCGCCAACTGTCTCAACAACTTTCTGTGGGTGAGGAGGACGATGACGATCAGACACAGTTGTCTTGCAGTGAGGTAGTAGTAAGGGCAGTAAGTCCAAGGGAGCAGCGCACAGAGGATTCGGAGGAAGAGCAGCAGGACGATGAGGTGACTGACCCCACCTGGTGTGCAACGCTTACTCAGGAGGACAGGTCTTCAGAGGGGGAGTCAAGGGCATCAGCAGGGCAGGTTGCAAGAGGCAGTGCGGTGGCCAGGGCCAGGGGTAGAGGCAGGGCCAGACCGAATAATCCACCAAGTGTTTCCCAAAGCGCCCCCTCGCGCCATGCCACCCTGCAGAGGCCGAGGTGCTCTAAGGTCTGGCAGTTTTTCACAGAGACGCCTGACGACCGACGAACAGTGGTGTGCAACCTTTGTTGCGCAAAGCTCAGCCGGGGAGCCAACACCAACAGCCTCACCACCACCACCATGCGCAGACATATGATGGCCAAGCACCCCACAAGGTGGGACGAAGGCCGTTCACCGCCTCCGGTTTGCACCCCTGCCTCTCCCCCTGTGCCCCAACCTGCCACTGAGATGCAACCCCCCTCTCAGGACACAGGCACTACCGCCTCATGGCCTGCACCCACACCCTCATCTCCGCTGTCCTCGGCCCCATCCAGCAGTGTAGTTCAGCGCACCGTTCAGCCGTCGCTTGCGCAAGTGTTCGAGCGCAAGCGCAAGTACGCCGCCACGCACCCGCACGCTCAAACGTTAACCGTCCGCATAGCAAAATTCATCAGCCTTGAGATGCTGCCGTATAGGGTTGTGGAAACTGAGTCCTTCAAAAGTATCATGGAGGCGGCGGCCCCGCGCTACTCAGTTCCCAGTCGCCACTACTTTTCCCGATGTGCCGTCCCAGCCCTGCACGACCATGTCTCCCGCAACATTGTGCGCGCCCTCACCAACGCGGTTACTGCCACGGTCCACTTAACTACGGACACGTGGACAAGCACAGGCGGGCAGGGCCACTACATCTCCCTGACGGCACATTGGGTGAATTTAGTGGAGGCTGGGACAGAGTCAGAGCCTGGGACCGCTCACGTCCTACCCACCCCCAGAATTGCGGGCCCCAGCTCGGTGGTGGTATCTGCGGAGGTGTATGCTTCCTCCACTAAAGCACCCTCCTCCTCCTCCTCCTCTGTCTCGCAATCAAGATGTGTTAGCAGCAGCATGTCGCCAGCAGTCGGTGTCGCGCGGTGTGGCAGCACAGCGGTGGGCAAGCGTCAGCAGGCCGTGCTGAAACTACTCAGCTTAGGCGATAAGAGGCACACGGCCCACGAACTGCTGCAGGGTCTGACAGAGCAGACCGACCGCTGGCTTGCGCCGCTGAGCCTCCAACCGGGCATGGTCGTGTGTGACAACGGGCGTAACCTGGTGGCGGCTCTGCAGCTTGGCAGCCTCACGCACGTGCCATGCCTGGCCCACGTCTTTAATTTGGTGGTTCAGCGGTTTCTGAAAAGCTACCCACGCTTGTCAGACCTGCTCGTAAAGGCGCGCCGGCTCTGCGCACATTTCCGCAAGTCCCACACGGACGCTGCCACCCTGCGCACCCTGCAACATCACTTTAAGCTGCCAGTGCACCGACTGCTGTGCGACGTGCCCACACGGTGGAACTCTACGCTCCACATGTTGGCCAGGCTCTATGAACAACGTAGAGCTATAGTCGAATACCAACTCCAACATGGGCGGCGCAGTGGGAGTCAGCCTCCTCAATTCCTTTCAGAAGAGTGGGCCTGGTTGGCAGACATCTGCCATGTCCTTGGTAATTTTGAGGAGTCTACCCAGGTGGTGAGCGGCGATGCTACAATCATTAGCGTCACCATTCCTCTGCTATGCATCTTGAGAAATTCCCTGCAAACCATAAAGGCAGCTGCTTTGCGCTCGGAAACGGGGGCGGGGGAAGACAGTATGCCGCTGGATAGTCAGGGCACCCTCCTGTCTATTTCTCAGCGCGTACAGGAGGAGGAGGAGGAGCATGAGGAGGATGAGGAGGAGGGGGAAGAGACAGCTTGGGCCGCTGCTGACGGTACACCGGCTGATTGCCTGTCATCCTTTCAGCGTGTATGGCCTGAGGAGGAGGAGGAGGAGGATCCTGAAAGTGATCTTCCTAGTGAAGACAGCCATGTGTTGCGTACAGGTACCCTGGCACACATGGCTGACTTCATGTTAGGATGCCTTTCTCGTGACCCTCGCGTTGCACGCATTCTGGCCACTACGGATTACTGGGTGTACACACTGCTCGATCCACGGTATAAGGAGAACCTGCCCACTCTGATTCCCGAAGAGGAAAGGGGTTCGAGAGTGTTGCTATACCACAGGACCCTTGCGGACAAGCTGATGGTAAAATTCCCAGCCGACAGCGCTAGTGGCAGAAGGCGCAGTACCGAGGGCAAGGTAGCAGGGGATGTGCGTAGATCGAGCAGCATGTACATCCCAGGCAGTGCAACAGTCTTTAAGGGCCTGGCCAGCTTTATGGCTCCCCACCAAGACTGTGTCACCGCTCCCCAGTCACGGCTGAGTCGGCGGGAGCACTGTAAAAGGATGGTGAGGGAGTACGTAGCGGATCGCACGACCATCCTTGGTGACGCCTCTGCCCCCTACAACTACTGGGTGTCGAAGCTGGACATGTGGCCTGAACTAGCGCTGTATGCCCTGGAGGTGCTTGCTTGTCCTGCGGCTAGCGTGTTGTCGGAGAGGGTGTTTAGTGCGGCTGGGGGAATCATCACAGATAAGCGTAGCCGCTTGTCAACCGACAGTGCCGACAGGCTAACACTCATCAAGATGAACAAAGGCTGGATTTCCCCAGACTTCTGTTCTCCACCAGCGGACAGCAGCGATACGTAAGCAATACGTAGGCTGCACCCGCGGATGGAAGCTACGTTCTCTCTCACCATCCAAAACGGGGACATTTCTGCTTCATCAATCTGTGTCTAATATTCCTCCTCCTCCTCCTCCTGCTCCTCCTCCTGAAACCTCACGTAATCACGCTGAACGGGCAATTTTTCTTAGGGCCACAAGGCTCACTCAAATAATTTTTCAGAACAATTTTTATAAGTTTCAATGCGCTTAAAAGCATTGGAACTTTAACTTGAACCAATTTTTCGTTACACTGGGCTGCCTCCAGGCCTAGTTACCACTTAAGCCACATTAACCAAAGCGATTAATGGGTTTCACCTGCCCTCTTGGCTGGCCATGGCCAATTTTTGGGATGTACATTAGTACTGTTGATACAGCAATTTTTGTGGGCCCTCGCCTACAGTGTAATCAAATTAATTTTTAGGCCACCTGCATTACAGCTGACGTTACCTCAGCTGTGTTGGGCAATGCAATGGGATATTTTTATGTACCGCCGGTGGGTTCCAGGGAGCCACCCATGCTGTAGGTGCACACTGAGTTTTTAATACATCTGTACACTTCTAAAGAACCCGTCTGACTGGGGCATGCAGTGTGGGCCGAAGCCCACCTGTATTACGCACGACATTACTACCTCAGCTGTGTTGGGCAATGCAATGGGATATTTCTATGTACCGCCGGTGGCTTCCTGGCACCCACCCAGGCAGTGGGTCCACAGGGAGTTTAACCTACATGTGTCCACTTGTAAAGAACCCCAGTCTGACTAGGGCATGCAGTGTGGGCCAAAGCCCACCTGCATTAAGCACGACATTACTACCTCAGCTGTGTTGGGCAATGCAATGGGATATTTTTGTGTACCGCCGGTGGGTTCCAGGGAGCCACCCATGCTGTAGGTGCACACTGAGTTTTTAATACATCTGTACACTTCTAAAGAACCCGTCTGACTGGGGCATGCAGTGTGGGCCGAAACCCACCTGCATTAACCCTTTCCAGTCCACTGTGTGACCTGTGAAGACATTAGGGTTTAAGGCTGTACAGCTCCGTTGTTGGTAGACGTCCGTCGGGGTTCTCTTACTGTATATTGCCAGCCTCTCTGCTGTCGGAGCCTATCCTACGTGTCAGCTCATGCAGTACTGGCTTTAGCCAGCATATAGCGCCGTTGTATAACAGCAGAAAAAGAGTAAGCCCCCTAGGAAAACCATATACAAATTGGATTGGAAAGGGTTAAGCACAACATTACTACCTCAGCTGTGTTGGGCAATGCAATGGGATATTTCTATGTACCGCCGGTGGCTTCCTGGCACCCACCCATGCTGTAGGTGCACACGGAGTTTTTACTACATCTGTACACTTATAAAGAACCCCAGTCAGACTGGGGCATGCAGTATGGGCCGAAGCCCACCTGCATTAAGCACTACATTACTACCTCAGCTGTGTTGGGCAATGCAATGGGATATTTCTGTGTACCGCCGGTGGGTTCCAGGGAGCCACCCATGCTGTAGGTGCACACGGAGTTTTTACTACATCTGTACACTTATAAAGAACCCCAGTCAGACTGGGGCATGCAGTGTGGGCCGAAGCCCACCTGCATTAAGCACGACATTACTACCTCAGCTGTGTTGGGCAATGCAATGGGATATTTCTGTGTACCGCCGGTGGGTTCCAGGGAGCCACCCATGCTGTGGGTCGACAGGGACTTCACAATAGGGAGTTGTACCTGCCTGTGTCTATGAATTAAAAAGCCCGGTCTGACTGGGGCATGCAGACACCTTGACAGAATGAATAGTGTGTGGCACATAGGTTCCCCATTGCTATGCCCACGTGTGCAGCTCCTGATGGCGGTGGCACAGGATTCTATTTCTCATTGCTTCTGTACAGCATTGTGGGCTATCGCTCCGCCACTTTTAAAGAGGGTCGCTGCCTAGCCGTGCCAACCTCTGCAGTGTGTGCCTGCGGTCCCTCGTCATGGCAGACGCAATTCTAAATAGACATGAGCGTGGTGTGGCATGAGGGCAGCTGAAGGCTGCCCAGGGACACTTTGGTGTGCGCTGTGGGGGGGGAGGGGGGGGGGGCGGTTGGGCAGCATGTAACCCAGGAGAAGTGTCAGTGGAGTGTCATGCAGGCAGTGATTGTGCTTTGTTGGAGGTAGTGTGGTGCTTAGCAAAGGTATGCCATGCTAATGAGGGCTTTTCAGAAGTAAAAGTTGTTGGGAGGGCGGGGGGGCCCACTCTTGCCGGTATTGTGGCTTAATAGTGGGACCTGTGAACTTGAGATGCAGCCCAACACGTAGCCCCTCGCCTGCCCTATCCGTCACTGTGTCATTCCCATCACTTTCCTGAATTGCCCAGATTTTCACACATGAAAACCTTAGCGAGCATCGGCGAAATACAAAAATGTTCTGGTCGCCCATTGACTTCAATGGGGTTCGTTGTTCGAAACGAACCCTCGAGCATCACGGGAAGTTCGTTCCGAATAACGAACACCCGAGCATTTTGGTGTTCGCTCATCTCTATTCAAAATCATTCAAATTCAAAGTGAAAGTGAATGATAATGATTCAATCTAAGGGTTCGTTCACATGGGCGTATGCGTACAATGCTATAGGTCTCCTGCAGCATTGTACTCATTACAGCCCATACGCTCTGCCGGCAGAGAGCCAGAAGGGACTGTGTATGGGCTGAATACAGAACTGTGCATGCCTGTGAATGTCGCAATTGCAGACATGCGCGGTGTGATTTTTTAAAGAAATGTTTTTATTCCCTGCTCTGTTCAGAACGGGGATACGTATGGAAATGCTTCCCATACGCAATGCATGCGTATTGACAGCGTATCATACGCTGCCCATTGTAGGGTGGCATATGATACACAGAGAAATAGAGTATGCTGCAATTTATTTCTCCTGCGTATCTGCAGCGTCCGAGGAGCGGGTCTTGGCCTAGGAGACGGCAGGGATTGGAGTAGGGCCTTGTCACGGTGGCATTACCGTCTCCCACCTGGAAGGTAACCGGAGAAATGTCCCAGGGGCTGAGGGCAGGCTATTACATAGGGTTGGTAGCTTACTTGTTTCCGTAGATGTCACGTGTGACGCCACTGTTCCTTCCTCAGTGGTGAAACTGCAGATGTAATAAAGTACACACACACAGGTAGTAGTGAAAACACACAACTGCCGGGAACGGTCGGCAACTGTACCTTTACTTGAATAAACGAGGATCAGTACAGGATACAGCAGCTTGATGGAGTTTCAACATAACGCACTGGTGCAGGCAGAATTAGTGGTGAGGACAGGGAGGCAGCCACAGGATGACACCGGGCCCACAGTCCAAGTTATCTGTGCAGCACCGCTGCACAAACAGAAAGAGACCAAAGACTCACAATCATGCACCTTGAAAACACATATATATCACAAGGTCACATGACTTACAAAAGATACATTCCCAGACATAATCCAGACAGTAACCCATTCAGTGCTGCAGTTAGGCAGTACACTCCATATTCATTCACATATAACACACTGACAATACACATAAGCAGATGACTTCGGTTGCTACTGGAAGCTCAACAAATTTTAGTACACTTAGACTACTTATGAACGTCACTTTCTATATGTAGTGTAATTTTATGACAGCGTGTAGGAAATAGCGGCATCGACTTGAGACAAATATATCTGTTAGGCTGGACGGAATCCAGGATACACTAACATAGCTATGGGGCACATACATAATTCTTCTCCAGCTGTTGTCGAGCGTGAAAGTATACTTGTACCCCAGGGTCCTCAAAGTCCCTTAAGTGGGAATGCAACCCTGGGGGTATGGCAGCTCGGGCCTCCGCATTGTCTTTGTGAATAATAATCCACGGCAGTATGGACAGCTCTCTCCTGTAGGGGTGGATGCTTGGAGGAGCAGGCAGCCGTACTTCCTCCGAGGATGCAGCCTGTGGGGATGAACTCCTCCTGGCTGGAATCAGAGCTTCTGGCTGAATAAAGGGATGGTCTTGCAACGGGGAAGCAGTAACAGACGGAGGCAGCAGCAGGTCTTACAGCTCTGGTTCATCGCCCCAGTAGCAGCATGGGCTTGAAGGAGGGTAGCCAGCAGCTAGACCCACGATGCCTCCAGTTGCCATGTTGCGCGTTAGAAGAAAAATGCTAACTGCAAGTGACAGATCAAGCTGCTCACTGGCAGTAGTGGAAATCTGCTCCTGTGGGCAGTCCTCTGACACTATAGGCTGTTCCGCAGTACACCCATAGATGAATTCGTTAAGAGGTCTAGATTCCAAAATGAGGTCATTTGTGGGGATTCTCTGTCGTTTTGGCCGCTCAAGGGGTCTACAAGTGTGCAATGGGGCCTAAAATGCCTTCAAGCAAAATGTCTGATCTGAAAGCCACCGGCTGCTCCCTTCGGTTTGGGTCCCGTTGTGCATATGGACAGAAGATTAGGGCCACAATGGGTATATTTCTGAACACAGGACAAACAGGGGTATCCATTTTGGGGTGTAAATCCTCATTTTCATGTGCACTATAGAAAAAAATCCTGTGTTTAAAATTACATATTTGCAAAAGTATGAAATTTTATTTTTTTCTCATCTAAATTCCATTAATTCCTGAAAAGAAACTATGGGGTCAAAATACTCCTGACACCCCTCAGTGAATACATTAAGGGGTGCAGTTTTTGAAATGGGGTCATTTGTGGGGCTAGCTATCATTCTGATACCTATGAGCCTTTGCAATCTTGGCTTGGTGCAGGAAAATAAAGTGTTAAATTTGTACGTCTCCTAAATGGTTAAAAAAAGAAAGTTTTTCCAATGTGCACCCAAAATAAAGTAAACAGATGGAAATATATGTCTTATCAAAAATTTCTATATTATATTTGCACATATTTGAGATATTGCAGTAGGAAATGTGAAAAACATGATGAGTTTTTCAAAATTTCCCCAATTTTGCTGCTTTTAATAAATATACACAAATTGTATCGGTCTATTTTTACCACCTTAATGAAGTACAATATGTGGCGAAAAAACAATGTCAGAATCACTTGGATATACAAAACCTTTACGTGTTATTCCATGTTAAAGGGGTTGTCCCGCGCCGAAACGGGTTTTTTTTTTTTTTAAACCCCCCCCCCCCCCGTTCGGCGCGAGACAACCCCGATGCAGGGGTTAAAAAAACCACCCGCACAGCGCTTACCTGAATCCCGGCGGTCCGGCGTCTTCATACTCACCTGCTGAAGATGGCCGCCGGGATCCTCTGTCTTCATGGACCGCAGGGCTTCTGTGCGGTCCATTGCCGATTCCAGCCTCCTGATTGGCTGGAATCGGCACGTGACGGGGCGGAGCTACACGGAGCTACACGGAGCCCCATAGAGAAGAGGAGAAGACCCGGACTGCGCAAGCGCGGCTAATTTGGCCATCGGAGGGCGAAAATTAGTCGGCACCATGGAGACGAGGACGCCAGCAACGGAGCAGGTAAGTATAAAACTTTTTATAACTTCTGTATGGCTCATAATTAATGCACAATGTACATTACAAAGTGCATTAATATGGCCATACAGAAGTGTATAGACCCACTTGCTGCCTCGGGACAATCCCTTTAAAGTCACACATGTCAGATTTCCAAAATTTGGCCTGGTCATTAAGGTGCAAACAGGCTTGGTTACTAAGTGGTTAATTTATCATTCTATACCTTTTTTCTGACTTCTAACCCTGCAGCAATTTTTAGAAAAATATAACATACTGTACACCACTGGCTGAAGCTTTCCAAAATGTATAACTTTATTAGGTCTTTCATTAGCTTGTCACCCCCAAGTACAACTACCGCCTTGACTGTAGTTGTGGTGTTTCTGGCTCTGGGGTTGGTGCAGTAGCCACAGGTCTGGAGAATGGTCAAGGAAAACCAGGAATTGTAACTGTAGGTCTCGTGTTGCGGTACAAATGGAGAAGGTGGGTAGCGGTGTCAGGAAGGAAGCCAGAGGTCGGTATCAGGAGATCTTGTTGAAATGGCAGAGGAGTAAGCAGGAATGAAGCTTGATCAAGACTGTGGAGCACAATAACACACATTGAGGGAGTGGAAGGGCCAGGCTTTCCTATTGAGCCTAATCAGGAACCAGGATCAGGACAGGGGCTGGGTTTGTAGGATCTGGGAACAAGATTAAGAGTTATGCAGGGTAACTGTCCAAGGGCTGAATGGCTCAGTAGGGAGAGCTACTGACCAGAGCACAGGAAGTCCTGGGTTTAATCCCTCACAGTGGTCATTCCTGCAGCTGGAGAAAATCTCTCTGCTGTATGCTTCTATGAGACAACCTCCATTGGACAAAAAGTCATCCGACATGCACACTCGGAGCAAGATCTTAATATCTCTCACTCACTCTCCAGATGGTATCACCGCTGCACCTATTTATCCAAAACTTCTATTAGTATACTACATAGGGTATACTTAGTACTCTTAAGAATCCATAAGTTTGCCTGAGAAGTTGCCCCTGTTTTAGAGTGTGCTCTGATCTAGGCTCCACATTGCATGTTTGGTGGACATGTCCTAGGTTGGAATTGTTCTGGAAGCAGGTAGCTGATCTTATCCCTAGAGTAATTGCTAAGCCCTTTTTGTGTAACCCTTCAGTTATATTATTAGCAGATAAGCCACCTGGGTATTATTTTCAACAATTTAAACCAGTACAAACTATTTGTATGGCTGGAAGAATCCATATTGCCTTTTAGTGGCTGTTGGATAGGCAGTCTTTCTTATAATGCTGTCAATGCTCGAGTTCCAGAATGATGCTCTATGAAAAACTGTCAGCCTTTCAAGATGATAAGATGGACCTTTTCCTAAAGACCTGGCAACCCTGATCTACTTTTCTGCAAATTCTTGGCCTTCCTATACTTATACTTACCCGATATAGCCATGTTACTAATCGGTCCAAAGAGAGAGACTTCCTATCACCTCCGATGAGCACTTTTTATTACTTGTTTCCAAACTCAAGCTACCAAGACGTGTTGTCCGAATTGTGGTCTTCACCTTGTTTTGACTTTTGATTGATTGGTACCCCCTGCAAGGAGATTATGTTGGCTTTCTGGCCTATTTTCAGTGTTTAAAACTAACTATACCCTAGCCACCATGAAATATGGACTACATAGACCAGACATTGACTAGACTATTTGGTTAACAGAAAGTCTTACAGAATCTTTTTATATTACTCTATACAACATTGTAGATTCAGTGACTAACTAGTTGTATTCAGACGTATTATCATAAGGAACAATTGACTGAGATTAACCAGGTTCAAGTAGGAAGGGAGTGACTACCAGGATCACTGACCTCTTTCAAGCTGATCCAGCTGCCTGAACTACAAGAAAAGCTGGGTAGAGTAGAAATAGAGGAGTATTTATGTGGGTAGGAAAATGTATTGAGCCCTTGGAGAAAGGACACCCAGCCCTTTTGTTACAGGGGGGACTTTAAACTGTGCAGGTTAATTGACCCAAGGGTCTTTGAGAGAGGAGGACCCATTTTAATCTTTCCTATTTGGCCCCGTGTTCTATTTGAACCTTGGCTCATCTTATCATTGATTGCAGAAATAAGGAGTACAGTAAGAATAGCACATGTAGATACAAAGAGGTATACTGTTTACTTCCAACAACAAGGAGGTGTCTATGGTAATTTGTCTTTTATCCTATTTTTCTTTGCTTTCCATGTGCTAGGTACCTTAATCTCTAAATGTAAGTCCTCTGTGTATAGGTTTCTATATATTTACAGTATCAATATATGTATCCTCATAAATCATGGTGAGATGGTGAAAATCATAAACCGTTTTACCACCATTGGCCCAAAGACAAAGAAAAGCAGCCGTTTAGTGACAGCTATCATAGATTACCCAATTCCCCCAAATATATAGCAATGTTTGTAGCACCCTCCTTAGTAGACAAAGATGTTACAGATCCAAAGATTTATTCAATTGGAAGTCTCAGATTTACTATGTGTTCCTTAACTGAGGTTGGAAATCTCAACTCGGTATGGTTGATTTTCATGAAAGTGACTGTAAGCCACACAGCCTCTCTTGGCTGGTTCAAGCCCATTGCCATCATACCACTGGGTAGCAGGTCCCTCTGGCTGAACACACATTCAGAGCCACACTTACCCCACTTCCTTGCATGACCTTCTATTATAGACTACTTCCTCCCCATGGCAGTGCCACTGTGCCATTCTCAATGCTGCAACATTGGCCCTTTGTCAGAATCAGGCTCTGCTTGAGCCTACGCTGATTCCTTCTTCCTGGTGGCCCAGAAAACTTACCGTACATTCATGGCAAGTAGGGTTATTGTAAGTGTTCTGCAGTGGCCCCATTTGCGCTCAAAGAACACAAAACGGCTTAAAGTAAAAGGGGGAACAAAAGTAACACACAACAATGTTAGTAAGGGTTAACCACTTTATATATAAATATAGTATCCTTGGTGTAGGGAAGACTGTTGAGTGACCTCATATTTCCATCCAAAGATACTTTCATGCCTATTAACTGGCAGCATTATTCTTATTACATTAGTAAATGGTCTTCAGGCCTGGAGGCTATGGAATATAATAAAAGGTAAAACAAGTAATGAAACACAGTGATCTTCTTGTCAGGATGACATCAGCAATGATTCAAGGTTACAGGAGCCTTTCTGTACACAAATAACAAGTGAAGGTGAGATTTTATATCTTGTTGATTACATGTTTATGTGACGTCATGCAGTTCTCCTAAGGTAGCATAACAATGAAGTTAACTTTCACTATTTTTTCACTGTTTAGTTAATGAAGTCTTTCTCCATAGATGAGATATATGAATTGGAGAAAGGGAATGTAAAAAAGTTAAAAGGAATATTAAGTGGTTGTCTCACTTCCATGCTCAGGATAGTTCATCTATAGCAGATCAGTAGGGATCTACCGCCTGTGACCCCCAACAGTCAATTTTTCAGTCAACAATCCATGAGTAAACTCAGTGTCTATGCGTACGTCAGCAGCTACATCACTGGTGGTGGGCAATCTTTGCATTTGGCTGAACTGCACAAGCTCAGATGCCTGCGAAGGCCATCAGCACACGTTCAAGTCATCCAAATCCAAGGATGACCCACCACTACGGACGTACACACTGAGCTACAAAGGCTCATAGACTGCGCAGGTGACGTCAGCAGAAGTTCGGTAATGGTAATGTAAATAGACGACATGACTAAAGCTTGTTTATGGGTCTCGGACAACCTCTTTAATACATTTGGCAAATCTTGGGTCATTCGTGCGTCATGACCTAAAATCTAGACTTAGTCATGCAGCTTGCACTTCTTAATACATTAGGTACATCTTCCTTCAGCAGGCTTCAGATTAAAGATTAGAATAGGAGACACCGGTCATTACAAATTCCCCCCCCCATCCTAGTCTTCAATCTGTAATATGTATACATCATATGTAAAACGTGTCTTGAGAATTTTAGCTTTTTTTGTGCATTTTAAAACCCTTTGGCAGTAAATGTAGCGGGCACTGATTCTTCACAGGGAATATGTTGGAAGTTTTTGGCTTTGTACATTGCTTGGGTACACGTCAGAACTTGTGAATGTATAGTCAGGCTTCTACTAGTGACTTGGTTAGCAAATGTTATCTTCAGAACTCCTTGTTTACCTGTTAGCTCTATTGACGTCACATTTTCTTTGCCAATTTGGATAAGAATTGATACTACTTGTAACAACCGTACAAAATATTGACATTGTGTAGGCAGCCATGGCAGGTGCATAACTTTCCATGTGTTATGGAAACAATCCCATTGATGTCTATATGTAGCGAGCCAGGGCAGGAGGACTTATGTCACGGTGACTATTACAGTCCATAACCCCCACCTGACTGCACTACAGTGAAATAATTGGGGATTCAATGTTATGTGCTGGTCTCCGCTCCTGGGGGCGGTTTGTTGTGTAGCGTGGTGCAGGTCCTCCAGTAGGAAGGAGCTCCAGGAAGGGATTAGCAGCAAAACTTACTTTTATGGTTGCTTCAGGTGGCAAACAGGGTGACAATCCATGCAGTCCATTCTCATATATCCGGGTTCAGAGGCGGTGATTGGAGATACAAAATTCTCGTATCCAGGTTTCGCACTGCGGCCCTGGGAAAACTCAAACAACGTTACATCTGGCACATGGCTCTTTCCTCAGGCTCAGGGTCGTAAGTATAGGGGGTGCAGAGGGTATGGTTTGCACCTCGGTCCAGGAGCCCTAGGGGGCCCACAAAGTCCCTCTTCCTCATATTGCAAACCAATACTATCAATGAAGCTTTATAGTTGGGGGCCCAGTTCCAGATTTTACACTGGGGCCCAGCAGCTTCAAGTTACGCCTCTGGTCAGAAATATGGTTATAGAAGGCTTTCCCTTAACCAGCTGTCTGCACTTGTTGCTACACCTCATGTGCTCTCCTTTCTGAAACTTCTAGAACTGAACAGGGGCTTTTATAGACTTCTCCAGAAGTGTTGAGCTAGACAAATGCTGAATCAAAGGGGATACTCTGATCTAAACTCTTTGGTACCCCAATCACCAACTTCAACGTAGCCATCAATTCAGCCCATACAAAGAGGATATTTAACCATTAGAGCATGTAAAAACATATAAAACATAATTAGCCTATTTTCCCAGAGTAAGAGCAGCACTTCGTATTGACAATACTACATATACAGAGATGTAACTATAGGAAATGCAGAGGTTACGGGCATACCAGAGCCCTGGAGTTTGAGGGATCCCAAAAGTTTTCTGCTCCCGTAATATAAATGAAGTATGGTAGTTGGGGAACGTATTACAGATTTAGCATTAGAGCTCAAACACACATTACAAATCCAACAGCAAAAAAGTCATAGTATGCCCTAAGCATGGAGCTATTCTTCACTGGAAATACTGCGCCCTGGCGTACAGCTGACTCTGCCATATATATGAGCCTTTAGGACTAGGAGCGAGCAATCAATCTACCCATCTATCTAATCTCTTCCATATCCTCCTTTCACCATCCTTGGAGAAAAAAAATCATATATACACACACACACACACAAACGTACACACTGTATACACCATTACTCCTTAGCCACTGACATCTATGTGCTGTGACTGGATCAAGCTAGCATGACGAACCCTATATAAAAGTTGGGTGATCGTCACAATAAAAGCAGTCCCACATCAAGAACATGGGCCACCTAGTATGTCCCTAGATGGATAATGGGGAACCAATATTAAACGGATAGAACAGTTACCAAACCAGAAGATGATATGAAGCCCCAAGATTTACCAGAACAAACAATAGTGACTTACATGGCATAACACACTGCCTGTCAGGTTAATGACCAATGCCCGTAGAGGGGAGGGTCCGGAATAAATATACTTTCATAATGGCTGATTGGTCAGCTGAGGGAGCCACCTCCTTGTTAACCAATCAGACCCTACACAACTGGGAGATGTGTTTATGTTGGCGCCCAACGCCAATTGGCAAGGCTCATGTGCCCACACCATGGCTGCATGGGTCAGGGATGACACTGGGATGTCACCTCGGACCATCTTCTTGATTGCCGCCAGTACATATCAGACAGAGGGGATGTTTCAGACTACTTTATATTGGGCAAACATAACAAATAGTTAGAACACGGGGAAGGGGTTGTTCGGAGACGTTACAACTCAGGAAATATCAATTTTGAGCTCCTGGCTGGAGGGGCACTTTAATGGATCTTCAGAACTGTTTTCAAAAACTGCAGTTATTACTGATGTAAGATTACATAACCCTTTTTCCATGATATGTTTGCACACACCTGTGTTAGCTATTAGATAGCTGTGTTGGCACTCCTAGTCAATGGGAGGTTTCCTAATACACACCCCTCTGGCAGCTGTACTACTATATGAAAGTATCTAAACATACGCTGATCCTACTTCATGAGGCGTCCACCTGAGCGCTGGATGTTTGTATACAAAGTGTCACACTGCTGCTTATTGTCAGCATGGTTACATTACAGGCTCTGGACACCTTTGGGGGCATTTTTCTTTTACATTAATACATATATTTTAGACTGAAAATCATTTTTGCAATAGAGGTTTATGTACAAATCTTGCTTTTGACTGCAACATCTATTTGGTTAAACGGCCATGATCTCAGGTTTCTCTGACCCGGCCATTAGAGTAGGATCCCGGCTTTCAGTAGACAGACAAGCCCCTACTCTTCCCGTTATGAGACACCTGTGCTGGCCTTAGACATGGGTCGGTTTATGCAGCACAAGGCTCAGGATACGATGCAGCATATGGAGTAACCAGAATATACAGTATTTATTTAAGAAGAAAGAAATAAGAATAAACAAATGGGGTAATAATTAGAGATGAGCGAGTATACTCGTTTCGAGTAATTACTTGATCGAGCACCGCGATTTTCGAGTACTTCCGTACTCGGGTGAAAAGATTCGGGGGGCGCCGGGGGGGGGGGGGGGGGAGGTGTGGCGGAGCAGGGGGTAGCAGCGGGGAACAGGACGGAGCTCTCTCCCTCTCCCCCCCACAACCCCCCACTCACCCACGGCGCCCCCCGAATCTTTTCACCCAAGTACGGAAGTGCGCTCGGGCGAAAAAGGGGCGTGGCCTAGTAGGCTCGCTCATCTCTAGTGATAATTAATAAACAATTAGATTTCATCCCTCCAACTTTCTAGCCACTACCTGCAATGAACTATACTCCTCGGAGCATTAGCTATAGTATAAAGCTACGATCACTACAGTCTAACAGAAATCCAGGTTGACACACAAATTTTTTTTTTTTTATGGCTCAGAAACCTCCAGAGATGTCTTTTGATTCTTCCCCTGTAAAATATCTCAGTCCATAAACAAGAGTCTTGAGCAATATTCCAGTGTCTCTCACAGTCCGATCTCCCTAAAACAATTGAGGGATGATGCAGCAGGCCTGCTGACTATTCACTAACTCTCTCTCTTGTTGTGTTCACAGCTGTAGTCCTTTTCAGAGGCCAGCCTCACTTACGGTTCACCGCACATGACGTCCCACATGCACTGCTGCATGTTAGTCCGTTATTTTTTTCTGCCTCAGCAGCGCTTCACTCAACTCCCTGTCTAGTGTTTTTGTCTCTGCTGCCATGCGCTACTCACTCTGGGCCATGGTGTTACTGCAACTTCCCTGGCCATACAGGTTACAGCTTCCTAAATCCTTGGTCTACTACTCAGCAAAAACAATGATCAACAATTTTTCTTGTTTTATTTCACAGCATCAACCAATCACACAGCATGCAGTGAGCATGCTCAGTTCTGTGCACGCTACGATTTTGGTACAATTTTGGGCGCATCTCTCCCAGTCTATGTCAATATTACACATTGATATGGGACACTAGATAGTTGTATAAAAATATTGCTATCCATGAGATGCTTGCTTGATTATCATATATAAAGGCAAATACATGTGGTCCCTCAAAATTAATTTGTTCCAGGATGACCTTTGTAAATTGAAAACTTTGTAAGTTGGGAACATAACTTTCAGTTCATGTAAGTCAGCATTTGCAGACATCATTGACTACAACATTGAAAAAAAGAAGAGATGTCATCATACAGACATTAGCAGGTATATTATGTAATGCCGCCAAGAGGCTTACATCGTGAAGAACAATAGTCCCATCAAACAGTGATTGACGCTCCTGCGTTGTGGCAGTCACTATGACTCAGCATCTCATTTCTTAATCCCACACACACTGGTATATATCACCGTCTTTAATATCACTGCCAGCAGAGCATTAACGAGCGGCGCAGAGACGAGGATTAAGGCTATTTCTTCTGCCCAGTGAATATCCCCCTGCATGAACTCCATACTGCTGAATCATGTAATGCTGCCATATTCTCATAGTGACTCAGCACATTGCTGATCACAGACAAAGACAGTTCTTACTGTAGTCTGGCTCTATGCAGTGAGAGGGTGACATCCCAGAATACACAGCTTCCTGGATAATCTGGTACATGTCTTTAGTCCTTCAATAGGAAGAATGGAGAGTCAGCACTGAGGTCCAGCCCCACCGTGCAGAAGATCACCCAAGGAGTCTCGTCCCAAAGAATATAGAAGAGTCAAAAGAAGAACGCAACGTCTCAAGGAGTCCTTGGTGTGAAAATCCCTTTAATCCTTCCATAGATGACCAGGGAAGGCAATGGCAAACCACCCCGCAAAAACAGTCTGCCAAGAAAAATGAAGATGTGACATCACCCTAGGAGTCGGTGATGATTGGTGCTTCACCAGGGGACTTTACCTTTACCTTTACTTGTAATCCAGAAAACTGTAAACCTATTGGAGGCCCCTGTATACATTACATGGTCGTTCAGTCTTGTTGGGGTTGATTGAAGGTGTATTGGCACCTTTAGATGCATTGGCATCTGGAATTGTCGTGTGTTTCTTCGCATTATCTGTCTTCCATTAACCCTTTAAGTGGTCAAGATATTTTTCAAAAGAAAGGGGGTATGACTACCTGACATCAGTTTGGACCCACTGCAATGATTATTGGAATACCCCTTTGATAGCGACCATATATGTATGCACTCAAGGGTGCTCAGCACTGCCAGCTTTAGGGGTGCTGAAAGGCCGTTTGAAGGGGTTTTCCAGTGAAATACTATGGATGACCTATCATCAGGATAGGTCATCAATAGTTGATTGGCCGGGGTCCGCCGCTCGGGACTCTGACTGATCAGCTGAGCGGGCGTATGCTGTCAGTGCCACAATAACACATAGGTCGGAGCGGAAGCCTGCGGGCCGACCTCTGTGTAGTGGCCAGCACTTGTAACTGCAGGCACGTCTCTCATTGAAATCAATGGGAGCAGTGCCTGTAGTTACAATCGCCGGCCACTGTATGGGAGGTCAGCACGGAGGCTTCCGCTCCAAATACACAGAGCCTCCACGCCGGCCTCCTTATAGTGGCTAGCGCTTGTAACTGCAGGCACGGCTCTCATTATTTTCAGTGCCTGCAAGTACAAGCGCCGGCCACTCCACAGAGATCAGCCTGGAGGCTTCCGCCCCGACCTCTATGTATTTGCGGCGCTGACAGCAGGCGCCCGCTCAGCTGATCAGTCGGGGTCCTGGGCAACGGACTCCAGCCGATCAACTATTGATGACCTATCCTAATGATAGGTCATCAATAGTATTTCACTGGGGCCGTACACTTTAGATAGATGTACCTCCCCAATGTACTTATGTCGTGGGTAGTGTTGCTATGCAGGATTCAGGATACGATGCAGCCGATGGAGTAACCAGAATATACGATATTTATATAAAATAGGATTCAACAATAATGCAACAAAACTGAATATGTGGTTGAACTTTCATTTAAAAGAGGCACTACCTATCGCTAGCTAAAACATAGGCATGATTATACCCTACGAGCAATTCGTAATAACAGTAACACCTCGTTAGCAACATCAATAACACTAGACCACTAACTGTACTATTGAAAACAATGGGTGATGCGATAACACGCTTCAAGATAGGACATGTCGTGATTTGTTTCCCACATCTTGTTGCAATGTGAGAACAAATTGCTCACGTGTATAAGCTCATTCAAATGAGTGGGGTTCATATTTGTGGGGTTCAAATGAGTGGGGTTCATATTTGTGCATCTCGCAACGCACAATTCTCGAGTGATTTTCTCCCTCATGTGAAGCCGGCCTAATGAAAAACGATGACCTTCCAGACTGTACTCTATTATGCATATATATACAGAGTGTCCTAAAAATGTACACATACGTCAACACAAAACAATATCTGCATAAATAACCCTACTGCTAGATTTATATAGACATCAAGGATAGCTGTGAGTTATGTTTGACTCCTGCAATCACATCAGGTGCTCAAACTGGTCACCATTAACATCCAGACACTCCTGATTTAGGTGAGCAACATTGCGGCTCGAAAGTCAAGCCCTTTTAATTTAACTTTCCTGATGGCCATATAATGGATTTAGCAATCATACGACTACTGACATCGTTAGAGACAAGACAATACTAGACATTGCCAGCATATATTCAATTTGGATTTTAAAAAGGGCATAGATAACCAATAGTGAAGTGTGTATACACCCTGTATACTATATAGTCATTAAATAACCAGCTAGTTGTTGATCCGGGTCTTGGAGTCAGGTAGGAACTTTCAAACATTGATCCAGGGATTATTCTGACTGCCATTATGGAGTCAGGAAGGAATTCCCCCCCCCCCCAAATGGGCTAAATTTGGTTCTCCCTCGTTGAGAGTTTCTTGCCTTCCTCTGGATCAACAAGGGGGGATGGAAGCAGGCTGGACTAGATGGACATTGTCTTCTTTTGGCCTAACATACTATGTTACGACGTTACAGAATGGCAGATTTTGAAGTACATGGCACAGTGACACCACTTTTGCTTAGGGGTTAGCACTCTGATACATTGCTTTAGAAAAGCTGGGTGCTTTATACATGTGCAATTTCCCTTTAAATATCACAATTCATGAACGTGAGTCTTAAGAAACTTAGCAACAGTTCAGTATCCTTCATATAAGCACTATATTCTGCAACAGGACTTCCAACTAACTAGAGTTTAACTCTTCACATCTATAAACCTTTTAGAGGCCACTCTCACTTACAGTTCCTTGGGGGCGGGAATCGCCACTGCTCTCGACCTCGGCTTTTCTGAGATCAGGAGGATGACTCTATCATTGTGTCCTCTTCACTATCTACTGGTTAGCCTATTCTCCACTCAGTCATTTGTAGACCTTTGTTCTTAGAGGCAGCAGCTGCTGCCTCTCTGCTTGGTCCTTGTGCTCCCCAGTGCCCTGCAGCTCCATTCTCAGCACTCTGGTTTTCAGTGCAGCAGCACAGCTCACAACCTGCCAGGTTTCTAGTGAGCATGCGCACTTCTGTTGTGCCAAAATTTGGTGCACATTTGTGCAAATTTTGGCACAGGTGGTAATTCTAACACACTTTTTGGTGCATTCTCAGCCCATCTCCATAGCAGCATTTAGGATATTTTCTTACACATGCATGCTCAGATTAGCTAAACTAGGTGTACATATATTTTCAATGTGAAGAGAGGGAAAAAGCATTGCCAGATACCTCCAGCACAAGTTTGTCTCCCGTGAGCTGAAGGTAAACACACCTGATTCTTCTTCCATCAGGACTGTAGACACAACAGATGTAGGAATATGATGAAGCTATATCAATGATGCCAACAAGAGATTAGTTGTAAGGACAATTTTTAGTTCTTTCCATGGGAATTCTCCTTGAACTGGGGGTGAACTTAGCTGAAATGCACTAACGGAGAAGGCCATGATCAACAGAACTGGAAAGTATATCTGAGTTCTGTCTGGTTCACTATATATGAATACAAGAGTGCATACATGGGGCCCGGGGCCGAGTAGCAGTTTTATACCTCCTTCTCTTCAGATTTCCAGCCCCAGTGACCGCTGTCATTTTAGCATGTTTAAACACAATCTTTATCACTCTCTCTAGGCTCATTAATAGATCATAAATAGCCTATTTCTGCCAACATCAGTCTGTGCAAGTCGAAAAACTAAAGGGCGTACTGTGTTTCATAATGGAGCAGCTTCAAACAGAACTGAGCATGCTTCGTGGAAACTTTTTATTGAGATGTCAGCACTATTAAATAAATTCTGTTGCACCACGTAGAGAGTCCAGGGACTGCGTAAATGAGCTGAATTGCTGCTGCAGCCTGCTGCTGAAAGGGTGCAATGATCTGCAAAGATGCTGCTACTAGAAAGGTAAAGGTAGCGGGAGCCTGAACCCCTGGATGAGAGAGGGGCTGTTTGGAGAAGGCAGAGAGCACTGTGTAGACTGCCTGCTACCAGCGAAAGAGAGTGTAGAATTGCACTATGCAGCCACAGATCAAGACCATTAAAGGTATCAAAGACTGTGTTGGCAACAAGTTGTAAGTGAGGTCGGCCTCAGTAAAACGGCTAGGTGTGCACACCACTAGGAGCAATATGTTAACAAGGAAGGGCTAATATTACAGAAACTGAAATTGTGTTAATCCCCGGTGCTTGAATCTGTGTTATGGACTGATATTTAAAGGTTCATTGAATGACATCATTGAATGGCTGTGATTGGTTAATCCAGCGCCGGCTTTCATTGGCTGACGCAGCGCTCAATTAACCAATAAGATCATTACCTTGCTGGAAGTGGGGTATTCAAGCCCCACTACCAGGAAGAACTCCTCTGTCGGTATGAAGGAGGACACGGAAGCCAGCAGCAGTGACGGAGACCAGCATGAGGGACCCACACGCCGGCTGCTAGGTGAGTATTGTGTTTTTTTTACATGCAGCCAAGCTAGGGCTTATTTTCAGGGAAGGGCTTATATTTCAAGGGGAAACACGGTATGTATATCCCTTACCTCTCGCAAGAGTTTCTGTCAGCATCCTCTCCATGTGACGTTACTTAAACGGAACATGAATATGTTAGCCCAATTTTACATGGGAGGTAATGCATCTACTTGACTGAAATGTGGTGTCCTTCACATTTGTGGCTACGTTTCTTCCCTTAGCGCTTTCGTCTTGATATCTACAACCGCCTTGGCAGAACACTCAGCATTAATATGCTGTTGGTTTGCAGACCTAGAGGGCAAATATTTACCTTTCCATAATTGTGTTAGGTGAATGATGAAACCATAAGCCAAAAACTGCTGGTAAAATAAGACTATTGTTTCTCTGTATGTCACATATTCATTATTAGTAGCTGACCTTATCACTCACTATGGGTAGAGATAATAAAAGAGAACAGCCAGCTGGAACATAGACCGTCTATTGTCTGGCATTACACTGGGCACATAAGAACAAGACTTTTTCTCACCATCTCATGTGAAGATCCATTGACCGATGGGTGTCAATTTCACCTAAAGACTCGAGAGCTGCAACATATTAGTGCTAAGCATTAAACTACCATGCTGCCGATACCCTGTCTAGATATACATGGTAGGGGTGACGATTGCCGATGCCCGGTGATGGGATCAAAGGGGGAGTGGTGGCATAAATTTCTGAGATTTCCATGATTTGCACTGCTGGAATGGCAGTGCAGGTGTATTGTATAGCCTCCTTCCCACTCCTCATCACGAGTGGACATGGCTGATGCCCGAAAATTTGGGATCAGCCTTACTGGAGGGGAGGCAGAACGCTTATCACAGATCAACCCTTTGCTGCCGCTTACCGGGAGGAGCGGTAGTAGAATCTTGGTGGTAAGGCTACCAGGATGGGGTGTGATGAGGAGGAAGACTTCTAGGAGATGACCACATACATTTTTTAAGGTCCTGAAAAAAGGTGACACATGGCGACCTTACAGTTCTTGTTGTCAGACCGGGTGACAACAAGCGACCGACCAGAATTCTTTTCTTACAAATGTCTCACAGCGTCTCTCAGCCAGGCACAATCAATCCCATGGCTTACTATCTCAATTCTTTTCTGCATACTTCACGCACATATACGGTAGACCCTTTTTATATTTGGAGGCCACCCCATTTCTTGGTGGTCAAATGGTCGTTAGAACTTTGATTGCTGAATATTGGCTATAATGTTGCAGTGTTGGTAATATTGCCTTTATTTGCTTACTATACTACTGTGTGTGCCAAAATTAATAGACGGTTGGCAGCAAGACCGGCCTGTTCGTTGTCAACAGAGGTCGATTGGGAGGTTTGTAATGTTGCTAAAAAAATCCCCTAATAATAGGCTTAGAGGCGTTCACACAGCTGTTGGGCCCTGATATAGATATTCTGCGAAAATCCAATGCCCAAAAAGTACATAATACAATATCCCTTTCCATAAAAATAAAACCGGATTATTTATGACCGCATCCTCCTGACACATACAACCCATGCATTTTATGACAAGGCAGACATATAGACATACAGGGCAGATTTATGAGAGCTGTCAAAAATAAATCTGTCTTCATTGTCCAAAGCAACCAATCACAGTGCAGCTTTCATTTCATATCCTTCTCTTGAAAAATGAAAGCTGCCCTGTGATTGGTTGCTCTGGACAACAAAGACAGACTTCTTTTTGACAGTTACACGTTTGGCTGCACTGTAGGAGCCCGTTGAACAACCCTAGAGCTGAAACATTGTAGTCTAACCCATATACATTTAGTCGAGATATTTTGCTCTTGGGCCATGCAAATACTATAACAAAGCCAAACCCTCCAACTTCCAACAATGAAAGTATGACAAACTCTAGAGCCCCTTGTAGCGCACCGTGGCAATATTTTTTATGCATTAGCTCATGCCTTTTTTACACTAAGCCATGCCCTTTGTATCCCTTCACAGTAATAGTGCTTTTCAGTGGCCCTCCTTACAGTAATACTATACGTCTAAATAACAGTCAGATACCAATTATGCACATTGATAGTAATTACAGTGCAGTTAAGTCCAGTGATAGTGATTACAGTGCAGTTACCTCCACTGATTACAGGTGATGTCCTCCCTGATTGGTGATGTCCACTTTGGTTTGTTTTCTCTCTGGACCCAGACCACCATTAAGACTGCTTTTAGCCACGACTCATCTCTGTACAAACTCCCTATCCTGCCGCTACTCCATTGCCATTACCTCTCCATAGTAATAGTGCCCCCTCTGTGGCCCCTCCTATAGTTCACCCTGTAACCTCTTTTAATTATGGTGACTTCCTGGGGCCCTCTTAATTACACTGACCCCCTTATAGGCAGCCAAAGGGGATCCAACATGCTACTAGATGTGTGTTTCTAACAAATTGTCCATTCAGTATATTTTTGGCACACACTGGGGCTGATTTACTATTCAAATTTACTAATTTTCTGGTGCAAATTGCACCAAAAACTGCCTTACATGCTTTGTGCCACTTTTACTGTGCATGTTTATGCATGTTTAGACACTTTTGGACCCTTTTTCCAACTTGCCTAGAAAAAGGGTGTGGCTTCATGACAAGGGGTGTGTGCAAAATGACGCCATATTGCGCCAAAATTTCGGTGGTGTAAACTAAGCCAACTAACAGGTAGTATGAATGCAGTTTAGACAGCCTTAAAATTCAACAGCGTTAGCATCTAGTATGAGTCACTATGATAAATCTGGTGCATTTTAAGAGAGTTGGCACAGTCTAACTTTTAGACCGTATTAGTAAATGTGCCCCATGGCATACCATAAATGCACACTATTCTGTATGTTTGCCTTGTGAATTTATGAATTTTGAAGCTGGTTCAACATGGCTGTTATATGGCGACACGTTAATGTCCGTATCGCGTCCACGGAACCCAGAGCTCCTGATGTTCTACAGAACGGGACCTACATCACCAGAGATCGCAGTAGAAGTCACAACAGAAATACTCTCATAATACTAACCGAATGGTTGAATCTCCTAGCAAATGACCGTTTCTTTTCTATACGGAATAAAGGCAATTATTTAGGTAAGAGGCCTCTGGCACCTTCTCGGAGTCTCCAACCCATCGTCTGGTGACTGCTCTTTTAACTAGACACACACATCTAGTGTATCTAATTGCTTATATTAATTAGATAGAGCACCCCAGCAGGATTGTCTGGCTTTATTTGATTAGGTTAATAGATTCTTAACCTACTGGTGGTCACAGACAATGATCCCACATCAGCCCACCGTCATGTACCTATCACAGACACGTTCCTAACCAAGCATCATCAAATTCCCAGCTCCCTCCAATTGCACATCATCTCCCTTTCTTTTGCAAACCCACTCAGGCATTGGCTATCCAGTAATGATGGGGTTACAAGCTCGTCTCCCCCTCCTCTAATTCCCGCTTATCCCCTCTCTATTCTTCTACAAAGCATGAAGCGGATTCTTCCGCTGTAACTGATGCAAGGATGATGAAACCTCGCATGATGCAAGAGCTCCTAGTCATTTCTGGCATCGGTTTCCTATACAGTGCAGTGTGATGTACAGAGGCACGGGGTCACACATTGTGCAAGGATCAATTACAGTCCTACTATGCTAGTGGAATAGCAGCTGAGACAGTTTTTGTTTTTCTGAACCATACATGTATATTACGTTACGATAGATAGATAGATAGATAGATAGATAGATAGATAGATAGATAGATAGATAGATAGATAGATAGATAGATAGATAGATAGATAGATAGATCATGCCTCCCTGCAGCTTATTTAGTTAACATAGTATGTTAGGCTGAAGGAAAACAATGTCCATCTAGTTCAGCTTGTTTCCACCTCCAGACCCCTTGTTGATCCAGAGGAAGGCAAAAAAGAAAAACCCAATGAGGCAGAAGCCAATTTAGCTCATTTAGGGGAAAAAATTCCTTCCCGACTCCATAATGGTAGTCAGAATAATCCCTGCATCAACGCTTGAAAGTTCCTACCGGACTCAAAAACCTGGATCAACAACCCTGCTGGTTATTTAATGTCTTCCTGTAATGTCATAGCACTCTAGAAAAGCATCTAGTCCCCTCTAAAACTCCTCTATGGATTTTGCCATCACCACGTCCTTAGGCAGAGAGTTCCACAGTCTCACTGCTCTTACAGTAAAGAACCCCCTTCTGTGTTGGTAATGGAACCTTCTTTCCTCTAGACATAGAGGTTGCCCTCTTGTTACCGTTGCGGTCCTGGGTATAAACAGATCATGGGAGAGATCCTTGTATTGTCCCCTAATGTATTTATGTAGTGACTCAGTACTTCATCCTGGTCCCCTCCATAAATGTCATACATGTATGTCTTATGTTGATGCACTGTGCAAACCTGTCTTGCCATTTCCAGTATGTGTGTTGCACAGCTGCAGCGCTAAAAGGGTTAAGAGTTCAATAAAATCCAAAGCCTGCATGTAAATGTATCAAGTCTGTCATGTCATGTGGTATGAGAGAAGGTAGAAATAGGAGTCATTGAGAGCGAAAAAAGGTTCCATCTTCTGGAGTTGAGAGAGGCTAAAGTACAGAGCCACATGCAGGCACCGTCAGCCTCCCTGTGGTGAAGATGGAGGACGAAGAGAGATATCCCGGGCTGTTTAAATGTGGGATATAAGTGGAGTGAGCCCCTAAGAGAGAGAGAGCAATTGTAAGTAACTACTTCTTCTCAAGGCTAGTGCACATGTACTACTTCACTGTCTAACTTTCCTACGCTGCTGTAGAGCCTAGATCACCGTGAGGAGGTACACCCTTTAATTGACACACCCTTGCGTTTTCCAGACTGGGTGGAGGTACTGCAAGATAATAATCACTGTTTCACATATGTGCGTCTTTGACCTTGTGAGAGTCGTGTGGAGGTACAGCGTTCTTAAGACTAGCCTTTTACCTGCACTGTAAAGTTTATAAGTGAACTGCCTTGTAATAATTGTTCCAAGTTTTTCAAGTAGAGTTTGCTGGACTCTAACCATTCCTAGGGACCTGTGGTACTAAGAAACTGTCTGAGACTGAGTTTATTATCCGCTGAGGGTAATACAGGTATGTGAAGGAACGGTGGCATCACCCATGACAACTACAACCCCCATTACCCCATGTGATTGGCATTCCCTATCCTAGGGGTGTCCCAGGTGGCCTGCAGTGATACTCTGGCCTTGGCTGTGTGTGTCTCTCCGGGAAGCAGTCTGGAAAGTGCCACCGTGACACGTCAACACTATACCCTCCCAGCTCCCCATTTATGTCAGGTGTCTGGGGTCTTCCTATGGGACGCCGCATTTATACATGGCCACCCCTTAACCGTCTTTTTTCCAGGGTGAATAATCCCGATTTTGATAGCCTCTCTGGGTATTCCAGTCCTCCCATTCTGTTTATTAGTTTAGTTGCTCCTCTTTAAACCCCTCAAGTACTGCAACATTTTTCCTGAGCACCGGTGTCCAGAACTGTACGCAGTATTCCATGTGAGGCCTGACAAGTGCTTTATATAGTGGAAGAATAATGTTCTCGTCCCTCGCCCCTATACCTCTTTTAATGCACCCCAAGACTTTATTAGCTTTTGCAGTAGCTGACTGGCATTGGTTACTCCAGTTAAAGGGGTTGTTCCGCGGCGAAATGCAAATTTTTTTTTTCAACCTACCCCCGCATTCTGCCCCATTAAAATCAATACCGTTTGTAATTTAAAAAAAAAAAAATCGCTTACCTCCTTCCCAGTTCACGCAGCATCTTCTTTTCTTCTTTTAAAGATGGCCGCCGGTCCTTTCCCAATGATGCACCGCGGTTTTCTCCCATGGTGCACCGCAGGTCTTCTCCCATGGTGCACCATGGGCTCTGTGCGTTCCATTGCCGATTCCAGCCTCCTGATTGGCTGAAATCGGCAAACGTTACGGGGCGGAGCTACGCATTGACGCGTAGAAGGGGGCGGAGCCAGAACGCCGCTCGTGCCCGGACCGACCAGCAGGGAGAAGACCCTTCTGCGCAAGCGCGTCTAATCGGGCAATTAGATGCTGAAATTAGACGGAGCCATGGAGACGGGGACGCCAGCAACGGAGCAGGTAAGTGAATAACTTCTGTATGGTTCATATTTAATGCACGATGTATATTACAAAGTGCATTAATATGGCCATACAGAAGTGCTTAACCCCACTTGCTTTCGCGGGACAACCCCTTTAAGTCTACAATCCACTAGTACCCCCCAGGTCTTTTTCCATATCACTTTTCCCTAGCAGTACCCCATTTAGTGTATATTGGTGACATCCCTTTCTCCTGCCCATGCGCATAACCTTATATTTATCAATGTGGAACTTCATTTGCCCCTTTTTCTGCCCAAGCCCCCAGCTTATCTAGGTCTATTTGTAGCCGCACATTGTCCTCCATTGTATTAATTATCTAGTATAATTTTGTATCATCTGCAAATATTGATATTTTACTGCACAGCCCCTCTATCAGGTCATTGATAAATATATTGAACAGAATGGGGCCCAATACTGAACCCTGTGGCACCCCGCTAGCGATGGTGGCCCAATCTGAGTATGAACCATTTATTACTACCCTCTGTTTTCTATCTCTGAGCCAGTTCTTTACCCATATACACACGTTTTCAGCCCAGACTGAGCTCTCATTTTATATATCAGCCTATTATGTGTCACGGTGTCAAATGCTTTAGAGAAGTCCAGATATACGAGATCAATAGAGTCTCCCAGGTCCAGTCTAGAGTTTACTTCATCGCAGAGTTTATACAGCCAGCAGTGGGGTTTGGGGTTTGCCAAATGGGAGCAGCTCACAAAGATACAGGATATACTCTGTGGCCTTCTGTTCTCACATATCCTGCCTTTTAGGGATTGTGGCATATTTAGTTTGCTGTGTTTTTTTGTTGATATAAAACAAAAACAAACACCGGAAACAGTAAATACACACAGTGTGTGTCAGCAGCCTCTGACATCATTCAAAGTTGTCAGTCTAGTCCAGAGGCGTAACTTGAAGCTCCCGGGCCCCGATGCAAAACCTGTAACAGGGCCTCCAACTATAATGCTTTATTCATAGTACTGGGCTCCCTATATGGAGAAGAGAGGCCTTATGGGCCCCTAAGGCTCCTGGGCCCGGGTGCAACCGCATCCTCTGCATCCTCTATAGTTACGCCCCTGGTCTAGTCTCTACAAATTATTTGCAGGCCTTACGCAGCTGGCAGTGTAGCTAATAAGTTACATAAACCTACACTAAAAAGTGAACAGAAAAAAATTAAATGAGAAAAATGAAATAAAAAGCAGACCTGTAGAAAGCCAGGGGTAGGGAATGTGCCGATAGTAGAGATGATAAAGGATGGGCTAAGATAGCACTTCCCACTAAAGCAAGCCACTGCCATTCCTTAGAAGTGGTTCTGCCCATGCGTTACATCTGTAGCACACAGAACAGATCATAGAGTGGATGACACTGCATGCCTCAACTACCACCACCTCCTCTTCCTCCCAATGGCAGGTACACAGCTAAATGGGGAAAATTGGCTTCTATCTCATAGTTTTTTTTCCCTTCCTCTGGATCAACATTGAGGGGTAATAGGCTGAACTGGATGGATATGTCTTTTTCCAACCTTACACCCAAGAGTTGTGGTACATTGATCCTTGCCTGTACCCTCCTGCACCCCTTAAATATGCACTATACAGACTATGTCATGGCACACAATTGCTGTGGCTCACCTGCCACTGGAGCTGCAGTTCAGCACCCCATGCTCAGTTTCCTCTGCTGCCCATAGACTGCACATGTGCTCCAGCGCACACTCCCTAATTCCATTCTAGGTTTGTGTAGTGAAGTTTTTGACTACTGATCTGAATCTTGACTACTCTAACCTTGACTTTAGCCCTGATTGTTGGACTTTGCTATTGTTTGGCATTTCCCTGGACCTAGTTTCTGCACATGCTCAGTCCTCCACATGTCAAATTACTATTTAACTGTGCGCAGCCACACCGCTGGGACTATCTGTGTGATGACTCAAACCCAGGACTTCTTGCTCTCAGAGTGGCAGCTCTCCCTGCTGAGCCATCCAGGCCTTTGGACAAGTTCCCCTGCATACCTTGACCTTGTTTCCAGATGCTACTATCCAGCCACTGTTCTAGCTCTGCCTGTTCCTGATTAGGACTGATTAGGACTTCCTATAATCCTCAGCTTTGGTCAAACTCTACTTCTGCCTGCTCCTCTGCTATTGCTACAAGACCTCCTGATACCAACTTCTGACTTTGCTTCTGACAATGCTACCTGCCTCATCCAACTGTACTGCAAACTGAGACCTCCCCTTGCTGACCCCTGGCTTCCCTTCTGACTATGTTACTCGCCTCATCCCTCTGTACTACAAACCAAGACCTCCCGTTACTGACACTTGGCTATTCCCTTACTACTCTCCAAACCTGTGCCTGCTATACCCGAGGCTCCAACCCAGTGCCTGAAACCACTACATCCTGTTTGGAGAGATCATGGGTGAAAACCAGGGTTCATCAGGTGCAGCTTAAGCACATAGCCCAAAACCAAACGGTTGTGTGGTAAGACCAGTTCTCATCCACCTGCCTGACAAAATAATTAGATTCTGGAACTAAATCCAATATTGTTATAGTTTATTGATACTAGATAGATGGTTCATAAAGTGATGATCCATGATGTCAGTGACCTTGGTGATATTGCACTTACCTGGGTTGTTGATCCAGGGATTATTCCGATTACTAGATTGGAGTCAGGAAGGATTTTTTTCCCCCTTAAATGAGGAAAATCGGCTTCTACCTAATTGTTTTTTTTGCCTTCCTCTGGATCAACATTGGGGGGTAATAGGCTGAACTGGATGGACAGATGTCTTTTTTCGGCCTTACATACTATGTTACTATGCTCTGCTGCTGGTGAGCTCATGGGGTTGATATCACTGTGGAGGTATCATACATCCATCTGCATTGCATTTTCCTATCTCCCATTTGGGGGTTTGGGATTAGAAGAAATCTGAGTATTGCTCCTGTTCCCAGTCATACCCTGTGGGTGCTTTAGGTTAAACAACAGCCAAACGATATCGTGTTATTTGGGTCACACACTTGAGGCTTACTGATACATGATCTTTAATGAGGAAAACTGGTAGTTATGGCAAGTCCCAGTTGGGTTGACCGACATATAATTCTAGGCCAGTGCTCTATTTTTGGACTTTTGACCCACATTAATAAAGGCTAGTTGCATTCAGCTAGAAACTTGTCAGAATTCTGTTGCAAACGCGCCTCATGGCGTTAATAGTGAAGATTCACTTCAAGAACATGAAAAAATCACCTACAAGTTGTTGAGTTATCATTTTCTATCCACTTGCTATAATCAAGGGTTTCTTACTTGTAGCTCCTCTGAGAAAGCTGAATGACAACCAATATGACCACTACTACAACTCCACAGGATCTTGTCTCAGTAATATGGATCAGGCCTCCTGTTGCTGATTGATAGGTGTCCCTGTGCTACTGTGCATAGGGAGAAGCCTGTCAATCAGCAGCAGGGGGAGCAGTGAATAGATGAATATTAATGAGCCACATCGGACTTATCTCTGCCAGGCTCTGCAAACTTACAAACATAAGTATTACAAAACTCCCGGACCGTCCTGTATAGGTGACAGGTCACTGAAATCAGTGTGTCTGTCACTGTATTGTGCGGCCCGCAGCTAGAACACCATTATGGACCTACCAGGTTCCCTTTAAAGGGGTATTCTGGGACCACACTGTTGTTGATCCATCCTTAGGATAGGTCATCAATAGTGGAGGTTCACATTAGAATCAAAGTGATCAAAGAGGATACAGTGCTCGGATGAGAGCTGCAGCCTCCTCTCTGGCCTCTCTGTGATGTCATGTTCATCAGACGTGGTCTGAGAGCAACTTCGTCCCATTCCAGTGAATGGGATTGAGTTGCAATACCAGGCATAACCACTATACAATGCACGGCACTGTGCCTGGTAGAGACTGATGTGACAGTGCCACTCACCAGAAGGTCACCGTCAGTCTAATCAGCTGATCGTGGGGATCTTGAGCGGTGGATCCCACTGATCAACTATTGATGAACTATCCTGAAGATAGGTCATCATCACTACTATTTCCCTAGAATACCCCTTTAAGAAGCGGTCCGCCCGTATGAGGATTCCATGTTTCTGAACAACTTACTTTATAATGTATAGTTACAGGAAGTGCCATTTAAGAAATGTCACACCCTCAGTGCTCCCTCACAGGTATCTGTGTATTATGCGCATATTTTTGACGGGCATAAAATACGCAGTACACAGCAAATACGCATGTACATGCATATCTGCTGCGTATGGCAAATCTCCTTAGCCTATATTAGCGTGTAAACCACACACACAATAGAACATGCTGTGTTTTCTTCATGTACGCAGTACGCTCGTGAAAAAAAACCGTATGACACGGGCGATATACGCCTGTGTGAGTGAGCTCTAAGGCCTTGTACACACGGCAGGTCTGGATTCCGCCTGTGGAATCCCGCATGGAATCTGGCCCTGACTGCGGCGGGTGACCCTGCGTACCTGTGTGTGCAGGCGGCTTTCTTCACCAGCATCCGTGCGGACCTGTCTTCTTCCGGCTTCTGTGGACTGTGAATGGTCCGCACGGCTCGCCATCGGAAATACGCAGTATGGAAGCCGTCCGTGCGGGAACCGCTGTTAAATGGGGCATGCTGCGATTTTTCATCCGCGAGCGGAAACCGCAATTTGTTTCCACTCGTGTGCATAAAGAAACATTTTTCCATAGCATGCTATGGAGGATTATTGCTGTAGTGTAGTGTGATAATATTATGGACCCCATACATTATTCAGCATACAGGAAGATTTAACCCTTTGTGAACATCAGTTTTTCGGTTGGTATCCAAAGGTAAGTTACCACGATGTGACAATATAAGTTGATTGCATCATTATTACACACAGACATTTATTTTCTTTTTGTCGAAAATGTCTTTTATTAGAGACTTGTACAATACAATACAGACTGGAGTGAAAGCATCATCACAATGTTATTCCTCTCCATCTTATATTCATTACAATCTCCTGAACAGAATTTTAATGAATGATATAAACGAATATCTAATAAAATATTTCCTAAATAAGTCTCTCTATTTTCTTTATTCACTAGCCTCAAACTATGAAACATTCAGATAAACTATAGTAAGTGCTTAATCATTAATGGGAATATCTATTCCCTAACCTAGCTATTGATGATTCTAATATCAATACAGTCCCCAACTAGGGTTGGGGGAACGAGAGGGAAAAAGTGAGAACCAAAAGATGAGGGATTAAGAAAAGAGTAGAAGATAGAGAAGTAAGAAGATGCTTGCCTCCCCTCCCCGCCACCGACCCAGCCCCCCCCCCCCCCCATCATCACTGTGAAATATACCCATCCGCCAGCCACTGGTCCAGCCTGATAGACTTGCGAAATGTCATCCAAATCTCCCAGGTGGCAAAATAAGAAGAATATTGAGCGTCGTCTCTAGCCCTCATCTCCTCCATACTGCCGATTTCATCCATTGCTGTCACCCAATTTAGTCGAGTCGGCGGATCTTGTGATCTCCAGCACCTAGGGATCACTACCCTCATGGCCTGGATGAAGAATCTCAGAATATTATTTTTGTTAGTGCTAATTGGCCCCGGCAGAACGGATAATAAGACAATTTCCGGCGTTAGAGTTATAGCTCCCCTGTTCAGAGTGTTGTACCGACCCTCTATTTCCGACCACAGTCTGGAGAGTTGGGGACACGACCACCAGATGTGAGTGAGCGTATCTCTCTCTCCTGAGCACCTCCAGCATACATCCGAAAGTCCTGGGTAGAATCTAGCCAATCTAGCTGGAGTGCGATACCACCTCGTTATGATTTTATAGTTCAGCTCTTGGTGATTGCCTGATACACCTTGTCCTCCCCAGTGACCATAATGTCATAGACAGCGGAGATTTCACCCTTTGTCCGCTGAGGCTCCTCGCAGAGCACCTCGAAGGGCGTGAGTGGTACAATCAGATCCGAGATTGGCCCCAAGGCTCGTATAAAGTGGCCTATCTCGTGATATTGGAACCACGCGCCTGCTAGGGCCCCCCCCCCCCAGGAGTGTGTTCAATGGTAACAGACCGTCTACCCCCACTAGGTCCCTTACTCTGGGTGTCCGTAAACCCATTCTTTCCAGCAGACATTTATTTTCTAATGGCACACAATGCACAGGCATTAGATTGAATGCTAGACTAACCCTCCAGCTGGCAGGGGCATCATTTTTTGGTTGATTAGTAGTTAGCAAATAGCAAAAGTAGACGGGAAGATCTGCCCTGATGGAATTTGTCTTTCTGACATTTCTGACTATGGGGACACGTTGATGGAGGTCTTGATCTAGAGCTGGATTGGGAATCGGCAGATATGTTATCATTTTTTATACATTATACTCCCCAAAGTAATCAGATACCTGAGTAAGAGTTAAAAGTAGTATTTATTCCCATATGTTAATATTAGTGGAGCTCCTTTGGCCCTGATGATATTGGATAATAATTTCTACTAACATCTGATACACTTCAGCTGGTATTTTCCTCCATTCATCCTGCAAATGTCTGGTGAGTTCTCTCAAAGAAGAAGCCCGTCTACAGTGTTGCAAGGAACGTTGTCATTGGACAGTTGAGAAATGGAAGAATGTTCTATGGAGTGCCGAATCACGCTACTCCATCTTCACATTAGATGGATGTACCTGGGTGTGAAGGATCCTGTTGAACGCCTTTTTCTGAGTGTGTTGTGCCAACAGTTAGGTACAGCGGAGGTTCTGTTATGGTCTGGGGATGGGTTACGTGGCATGGTCTCAGATCGGTGGTTGTAGTAACAAGAATAATGAACACATTAACAGAAGGTCAAGGTGTACCCTGACATCCTAGACAATAGTGTCCTGCCAACAATGTGACAATACTCTGGGAATGGTCGGCCATACTTCCAACAAGACAACGCACCTTGTCACACATCCAACGCTGTTTTATGTTGGTTTGAGGATATGGATGTTCCACGATTGGACTGGCTGCACAGAATCCTGACTCGAACCCTATGGAACGTCAGGTCAGGAAATATGAACAGTGTCCATCTTCTTTGAAAGATCTTGCCAGACATTAGGAGGATGAATGGAGGGAAATACCAGCTGAAGTGTATCAGACGTTAGTGGAAAGTATGCCACAGAGTGTATCCGATGTCATTAGGGCCAAAGGAGCCCCACTAAGTATTAACATATGGAAATAAATACTACTTTTGATTCTTGCTCAGGTGTCCAGTTACTGTTGCTAGGATAGTGTGTGCCATAGTTAAGGCTCTTTTACATAGAATGATTATCATTTAAATGGGTGAAAATGAACAATAATTGTTTGGTGTAAACACGGCCAACGATTGAACAGCAATTCGTTCGCTTAACGTTCATCGTTCATTTAATGTAAGCATAAAGATCATTGTTGGCTCGTTCACTAATCGTTTAGTTTAAATACTGATCGCTCAGTAGTTTTCATTCACTTGTACAGTAAATTAAACAACTGAACAATGAAAATACTAACGACCACCTGTCCGTTCGCGAGTGCGTTACATGCTCCGCCCATAATCACATGACGGTGACGTCATCAAAGGTCCTAAAACATAAACATGCAGAGCTTGACAGCAGCCATGTGCTTACAGGACCTGTGATAATGTCACCAACATAAAAGAAGTCACCGAAGCTCTGACCTCCACCCCTGATCACATGACGGTGACATCATCACAGGTGCTTCACTTTATTAAAAACTCTCTGCTGTGCTGCTTGTGATCCTTGGCGTACGGGATGAAAAATGTATATAGCAGAGCTGTATGTGATCTACATGTAGCAAGTTGTATGTGTGTGACGTGCATGTAGCAGAGCTGTGTGTGTGACGCGCATGTAGCAGAGCTGTGTGTGTGACGCGCATGTAGCAGAGCTGTGTGTGTGTGACGTGCATGTAGCAGAGCTGTGTGTGTGTGACGTGCATGTAGCAGAGTTGTGTGTGTGTGACGTGCATGTAGCAGAGTTGTGTGTGTGACGTGCATGTAGCAGAGTTGTGTGTGTGTGACGTGCATGTAGCAGAGTTGTGTGTGACATGCATGTAGCAGAGCTGTGTGTGTGATGTGCATGTAGCAGAGTTGTGTGTGTGACGTGCATGTACCAGAGCTGTGTGTGTGTGACATGCATGTACCAGAGCTCTATGTGTGACGTGCATGTACCAGAACTGTGTGTGTGACGTGCATGTACCAGAGCTATCTGCATGTGTGACGTACATGTAACAGAGCTTTGTGTGTGTGACGTGCATGTACCAGAACTGTGTGTGATGTGCATGTACTAGAGCTGTGTGTGTGACGTGCATGTACCAGAGCTGTGTGTGTGTGACATGCATGTACCAGAGCTCTATGTGTGACGTGCATGTACCAGAGCTGTGTGTGTGACGTGCATGTACCAGAGCTATCTGCATGTGTGACGTACATGTAACAGAGCTTTGTGTGTGTGACGTGCATGTACCAGAACTGTGTGTGATGTGCATGTACTAGAGCTGTGTGTGTGACGTGCATGTACCAGAGCTGTGTGTGTGTGACGTGCATGTACCAGAGCTGTGTGTGTGTGACGTGCATGTACCAGAGCTGTGTGTGTGTGTTGTACACATACCAGAGCTGTGTATGTGATGTGCATGTACCAGAGCTGTGTATGTGATGTGCATGTACCAGAGCTGTGTGTGTGTGACATGCATGTGGCAGAGCTGTGTGTGTGTTACGTTCATGTACCAGAGCTTTGTGTGTGTGTGACGTGCTATAATTTCCTAATAATTACTAGTTCTGTTAAAAAAAATAATAAACTATTTATCTTTGTGTCTAAACTGCCTGCCCAAGCAAACTAGGACACTGTTTGCTTGGGCAAACGTCAATCATTCCATGTAAAAGCGCCCTCACTCTGCAATGATTGTTATTTACAGGCAATTTGTTAATGACTGTTGACAAATCTATGACCCACCCTAAGCCATGGCCTAATGATTTACCCACCGTTCATGCCTGTAGGGTAACTTTTCTATTTTCTTTTTTAACTCAAATGCTCTTAAAAGGGAACCTTCTAGAGATAGAGAACACAGCAGCACTCCCAGGTAGACACCACTGGTGTGAGGCAAATAAATATGCGCAGCCTAAATAAGGAGCTGACTCCAAAACTTCAAGCTATAGTCAAAAGTAAGAGAGGCAGGACAGCATCATAAATCGGTTTAGTAAAAATTAATGCATCACAGCCGATGCTCCTTTATTGATCCGGATAAAAGAGTACAAACAAGCAGCGTTTCAACTCTATGCAGTATCTTTGTCAAGCTCGGCCCTAAAGGGGTCACAGGAGGTTGTCAAGAATCGTTCTGGTGAACTGGCGATGCACAATTAAAGTGAACTGCAGTTAAATGCAATGCTGGTTCTCCAACTAATGTGTTGAAACACTATGCCATTACTTAGCATAGAGACACATAAAGACAAGACTCCAATGGGCAAAAGAGTGCAAAAATTGAATCACTGAGCAGTGGGAAAGCATCTCCTGGTGAGATGAATCCAGATTTCTGTTGCACTGCACTGATGGGAGGGTTAGAATTTGGTGCAAGCACCATGAATCAATGAACCCATTTTGTCAGCGGTTCAAAGTATGTCAGTACCTCCATCTAATTTGCAGCACTATACGAAGCTTCCTGTCCACATGGGCCAATATTCCTACAGAGTGATTTCAAAACCTAATAGGAATCTATGCCACAATTAACTGCTGCAGTACTGAAGGCCAAAATAGGTAAAACGCAATACTAGAAGGGGTCTCTAATAAAGTGGCCATTCATTGTATATGAAAATTAGAGATTTGTGCCACACTGTGGCCAAAAGTGGAACTGCAGTCTCTTTACCAATCAAGTAAAAAGGTATAATTATTTTCAGATGCTTGTGTAGCGCCAAAATATTCTGCTTTGGTATACAGATATTATCATTCATGGCAGTCCCTGTTCCCAGTGGGGCTCACAATCTAATTTCCCTATCACACCCAGAATGGGGCCAGTTTTCATATAAGGTCGATTAACTTACAAAGATCAGTTTAACTTCTTGGAACTTATTGGTATGTTTGGGAATGAACCCAGACAAACAAGGGAGGAACATAAAACTCTGTGCAGGGTTTATCCAGGACCCCAGTGCTGTAGAGCAATAGTGCTAGGCTCATAAATAATAAATAGTCCTTTGGAGGGGTTCTAAAAACTAGTGCAAAGAAAAGTATTGGGGTCCCTGCAGCTGAACTGGATATAAGGGCAGGCAAGCAATAAAATTAGCATCTACAGCAAGCAGGTTGTAGATATCATTTACAGTAATTTCTAGCAAATCTGGAGGAGGTGAGAAGCCTAACCCCTTTTGGTAACCTGCACCCAATTTTAGTAAAGTGCCATAGGTCAGCATAAAGAGGCTAAAATTTGCAGATTATGGCATGCGCCAAAGTTTAATAGATACGCCCCAAAGTGTTTCCTACAAATAATCTTTCTTGTTCCGGCATATTCACAGCTTGGCTTTGGTGGACATAGAGAAGAGATGGCGGTGTTATAAGATAGCAGGGTATAGCAGGGCAGTGCATTCTCTCTCTGACGTCTGGCGATTCACCAGGTTGAGTGGTTCATGCTGATAATGCTCAATCAGGTGGACAACACTGGGAAATACCTGAGGAGAGAGGAAGACATTTATCAATCCACAGTACTTGATGGGCAAAGTAGTAAATTAACTTGTTCCAATCCAATTTGTATCCTGGTTTTCCTAGGGGGCTTACTCTCTTTCTGCTGCTATACAACGGCGCTATCTGCTGGCTAATGCCAGTACTGCATGAAGTGACACGTTGGATAGGCTCCGACAGCATAGAGGCTGGCAGTATACAGTAAGAGAACCCTGACGGACGTGTTCGAACATCGGAGCTGTACAGCCTTAAATCATAATGTGTTAAGACGTCAGACAGTGGATTGGAAAGGGTTAAATAGTCTGGTTTCACACAAGTATAAAACATTTTGATTATGTCTACAAATACTGGTCTGACCATGAGACCAAAACTAACAGCATGATAGGGATCTAAGAACTTAAGACCTGACTAGCAAATGTGCTCAAGATCATAACTTTTCTAGCTCTGCAAGACATGAAGGAGGAATGGCGATCCCACAGGAGGAGCAAAAAACCCAACAAAGCTGTAAGAAGCCTCAATCGTGGCCAATCATTGTGCTCGTTAGTGGACAAAATGTAATTGTCCCCTTCCCCAATGCACACTAATTGGTTACCAAGTCTACTGAATGCACACAAATAAGTGCAAGCGGTCTTCCAGCGTATGGTTGTCGCACCAAGTGTTCCGTCGAATGCCAAACCAGCGACAGACTGCAGCAGCGAGGGTTCTTCTGCAGACCAGCAGGGATGGCCCAGTTGAGGATCATGCGCACGTATTAAATTGCTTTAGAGAACCAAGGAGCGTAGAGCAAAATATTGAAAAAAAAAAGGCTGGTGCCAATCAGCGTTCGGGGAGGGAGGCGCGCGCCAAACAAGCAGACGTCTCCTTAAAAGTTGTAAGCTAGTCGTCGAAAGACAACGATTATCTGTTTACACCTGCGACTATTTTTAGGTGAGCTGAAATGAAGAGACTGTAGTCCAGCTAACGAAGAGAATGGCACTGAATGTACCACTCCACCATTTGTGGTCAGAGATTGGCCATCTGTGATAAACGTCACTGGTGCCGGTTGTGTGATCGTCTCTGCTGACCGGAGGAGAGGACAAGTGGCCAATACCCAACCACAAGTGAATACCACCATTATAAGTTGCATTCTCTTTGAAGATCATGGTCCACCATGACAACCCACCTAGTGACGAACAAGAAATATTCCTCTATGGTTTTGTTTTTATAGTTTTTGGAACTTTCTAAAGCGAGTTGGATCAAGGCTCCAAAACTTTACAAAATTTGCAAACACAATGACGTGACTTGTAAGCTGAGGCACTTGTTGTGCATCTCTAGTGACTAGTTACATAATGTCTTGTGATATAGGAGGTGCTGTATATCCGCCGCATACATGGAGTTACTGCCCACCTCCTGTCACATAGAAGCCTTTAGGCCAGTGTATTCCCATCAAGGGGTGGAGTGGCACAGTGTGTTTACTATTATGAAGCGGATTGCACAATGTGGCATGGTTTAGCAATATACTGCTATACTACCTGGCAGCACACAGTGTACTCCATGATAATAACACTTTATTACAGTCACCTGTATTACGCAATCATAACTGCCAGTGACACTAAACCGAACGTCTGTGTTAAGGTACCTTTACACGGGGCGATTAGCACCCGAATTCTCATTAAAATTAGCAAGTTCGGGCAATAATCGATGCGTTTACAAATGCAACACATTTTACCTCGATTCTGATATCCAAGCACAGAACGTTGTCTTATTTTAAAGCTCCATTTACACTGATAGATGATTGCTCAAAGGTCGCTCAAACTAATCAGCTACTATAGAATATGCAATCTGATTGAGACACAGCTGTGGCCACTAATAGAACAATACAGCTGCTTTGTATATGCAAACAGCTTTAGTGTTCTCCACTCTGACTGCCAGTGTCCCTGCTGTGAATTCACAGCAGGACACAGGCAAAGAGAATCTTATCAGTGCAGCCAGCTGATAACAGCTGATCCCTTAGTTCTAGCAAGCCAAAATTCAGCGATCAGTGACTCGTACACAAAAACTGCACGATGTCCCTGCATTTAGACAGAACGAGAATCGCTCAAGAGCGATTGTCATTATGTCTAAAAGGGCCTTTACCTATTGAAATCTATCGTTCTCTGATCTGAACACAACAAAACCCATTGTAAAATAATTCAAAGTGCAAATAAACCACCCTGATAATACGGCACACCGCCATATCACGTCGTGTTAAGAGTTAAGCTGAAGAAAGTCCCATCCGTACACACGGCCGCCGACAGGGCACTCAGCGAGAAAATCGCTCATCTGTTGGAGTCACTTGGTTTAAAGCAGAACTAAAAAAAAGTGTTGCCCATGTAAACTGGAGCCGCTCAATGTTTGAGAATGATTGCTGTCGGTCCACCTCCATTCACATGAATGACTATCTCTCCAGTGTAAGGGTGCGGGCAGACGAGCGTAGGCGTATTTACGTTCGCACGAGCGCAACGTATAATCGCCCGAGCGATCGTTTTTCACCGATCACGACCAGAGCTAGAAAGCGTATTTTCGTTTGTTCCTACTTTGCAAACGGTCTTTTCGGCGATTGAATATGCGTTGGCGCGTATTTCGGTCGCATACGTTCCGTTTTTTTTCGAATTGCCGTTTTTACGCGCCGTAAAATCGCCCATGTGAACGAATACATTCGAAACCATTGCCTCAGATGGTCACGTATATACGTTTGGTCGCAAAAACGCGCCGTTTATGCGCTCGTCTGCCCGCACCCTCAAGCACAGGTGCTGCCCTATAATAGTACCTTAAGGGTGCATTCACACGAACGTATATCGGCTCGGTTTTCACGCCGAGCCGATATACAGTACGTTGTCCTCATGTGCAGGGGGGGGGGAGGCTGGAAGAGCCCAGGAGCAGGAACTGAGCTCCCGCCCCCTCTCTGCCTCCTCCCCACCCCCTCTCCGCCCCTCTGCACTATTTGCAATGAGAGGAGGTGAGATGGGGGCGGGGCTAAGTGCCGTGAATTAGCCCCGCCCCCGTCCCGCCTCTCCCCATTGCAAATAGTGCAGAGGGTCGGAGAGGAGGCAGAGAGGGGGGTCGGGAGCTCAGTTCCTGCTCCTGGGCTCTTCCAGCCTCCCCCCCCCTGCACACGAGGACGACGTATATCGGCTCGGCGTGAAAACCGAGCCGATATACGTTCGTGTAAATGCACCCTAACAGAGCGGAATTTTGCAGCAGATTTAATGTGGAATCTGTGGAGATGCCACGTCAAATCTGCGTCAAATCCATGTCCCATTACTTTCCATGGAAATGCACACCCATTCACAAGGGCATATTTTCTGTCTGTATTTAATCCGTATTTTTTGCTGACCGGATACAGATAAAACACGGACTGATTAAATTAAATTGGTGCATTTTGTGCGCAAAAAAATGTAAAAAAATTCACAGCATGCCTTATTTTGGTCTGTATCCACATGTTCACAGACTAGAAGTGCCCATTAACGTTTATGGGTGCCTAAAAAAAAATTGAAAGTTTATTGTGTTTCTCTTAGCGCACACTGTTTTCAGTTGGGTATGATAAAAATTACATCATTTGAGTCTTCTTGTATTTTTTCTTGCACGTGTGAAAAACGGATGATATGTGGAAACAAAAAAGGTAACATGTTGGACTCAGGAAATTACAGGCCTGTGAGCCTGACTTCTATACCGGGAAAGATCTTGGAACAAATTATTAAACAGCATGTATACAAGTACTTGGATGAAAATGAAGTAATTAAGTAGAGCCGGCATGGATATGTAACAAACAAGTCATGCCAAAATAATCTAATTTCCTTCCATGACAGAATCACCAACTGGGTTGATCAGGGAAATGTGGTGGATATAGTATATTTTGACTTTAGTAACGCATTTGACAAAGTATCTCATATAGAGATGAGCGAGCATCCTCGCTAAGGGAAAATAGTCGAGCGAGTATCGTCCTTTTTGAGTACCTGCCTGCTCGTCAGAAAAGATTTGGGTGCCGGCGGGGGTGAACGGTGGGTTGCGGGAGTGAGCAGGGGTGAGCGGGGGGAAAAGAGAGATCTCCCCTCCTGTCCCCCCCCCCCGCTCTCCCCCGTCCCCCACTGTCCCCCAAATCTTTTCTGACAAGCCGGCAGGTACTCGAAAAGGACGATACTTGCTTGAGTAAGGTCCCTCAACGAGTATGCTCGCTCATCTCTAATCTCATACCATACTTATTGAAAAAATGGCCAAATATGGGATCAACAGGGCAACTGTTAGGTGGATTCACAACAGTGATCGTACTCAAAGAGTGGTCATAAAAGATCTAGAAGAGCTTGCACAGTGGGCAGCGACTAACAGAATGGTGTTCAACAAGGAGAAATGCAAAGTCCTACATCTGGGCAAGAAAAATGAAAAAAGAACATACAGACCTATCGCACGGGATGGGATTGTCAGCAGGACACAGTGCAGATGCGGATTTTGTAGCACCTTTAACTGCGGAATGTGTTCTGTGAAACATCTTGCTGAATTTCTTAGTTTTTTTTTCCTGCGGACTTTGATTGGGGTTTATAACTCCTGTATGTTATAAATACGCAACAATAATTCTGCAAGAGGCCCCTAATTCCGCAGCAGAAAGTAAAGGAGGTGCAGAATTCCAGCTCCATAGGAATAACATTGTGACGCAGAAATGTCCCCATGGACTAACTCAGTCCTGTGTGAAAGGTCCCTTAAAGATACATAATGTAATTCATCTTCAAGAATAAAACTATGGGGATATAAATTAGTATTGCTCCCCAACACATACCTCCTCCTGTCACTTACCTCCTCATGCCGCTTGCCCTCTTTCCCCAGTGAAAACCCACTGCCGCCCACTGCTCTTATGGGAATATTGTAAATGTGGTCGTGGTAGAGAACCGCCAGAGTATACGGCTGCATCTGATTCTGTGAAGAGCTCAGGCGCACCAAGAAGCAGCCGTCCTGCATGATATACAGACAACAGGGTGTCACAGAAGCATCAACGGATACAAGACAAATACTCCAACTTACAGTAATGGTGCCCACACCTCCATTCCCACGGCAGTGGCCGGGATTGGTATTGCAGTCTAGGATCCACTGTAGTGGGAACGGAGCCGCCTGCATTCAGCAGCAATTAGCTCTGTGATTAACGGCAGAAGCCCAGTTAATAGTTGATCAGCGGCAGACCCCACCGATCCTGGGGATACGCCATGAATCATTCATAACTGGGCAACCCCTTTAAGGAGTTTTATGACTTCATAAAAATAGGAACTACAGCTACAATAGGGTCCCTTGTGCATGAATGTATGGACAACATACAGTTGCAAGAAAAAGTAAGTGAACCCTTTGGAATCACCTGGATTTCTGTGTTGATTGCTAATAATTGATGGTCTGATTGTTATCTAAATCCCAATGATAGATAAATACAATCTAACTAAAATAATAACACACAAAGCATTGTACCATTCATGTCTTCTGCTGAGCACACCGAGTAAAAATCCTAATGCAGGGAGAAAAAGTAAGTGAACCCTTCAATTTAATTTCCAATAAATCCCTCTTTAGCAGCAATCATCTCCAGAGAACTTTTCCTGGAGCTACAAGTAAAATTTGCACAATGTTGAGGAGGAATTATGGACCATTTTTCACTGCAAATGTGTTTCAGTTCATCAATATTTCTGGGATGCCTTGTGTGCATAGTCCTATTCACCTCATGCCGCAGCATCTCGATGGGGTTAAGGTCAGGACTCTGACTTGGACATTTCAATACACGAATCACCTTCTTTTCAACCAATCTGAGGGTGCGGGCAGACGAGCGTAGGCGTATTTACGTTCGCACGAGCGCAACGTATAATCGCCCGAGCGATCGTTTTTCACCGATCATGACCAGAGCTAGAAAGCGTATTTTCGTTTGTTCCTACTTTGCAAACGGTCTTTTCGGCGATCGAATATGCGTTGGCGCGTATTTTGGTCGCATATGTACCGTTTTTTTTCGAATTGCCGTTTTTACGCGCCGTAAAATCGCCCATGTGAACGAATACATTCGAAACCGTTGCCTCAGATGGTCACGTATATACGTTTGGTCGCAAAAACGCGCCGTTTATGCGCTCGTCTGCCCGCACCCTTAAGTTGATTCCCTCTTGTACTTTGTCCATAACTGTGACTCAAATAAGAATCACACTACATTTTATTACTAATCAACGCAGAAATCCAGGTCACTCCAAAGGACTTCCTTACTTGTTCATGCAACTGTACATAAGATATATCGATAGCATTAGCTAACCTACCATAGAGGAAGGGCACAAGGGCACAGGACCACTATGGCACTCCTAATGGGAGAGGGTCTGCACATAACTACTTAATCTCCTGACCGGGGTACTTTCACAATGAGAAGCTCACTGCATACAGATTTATACAACCTTCAATGAAGGCGTTGTCTAGTTGTAAACTATTGATGGCCTATCCTATTGATTGACCACGAATAGAAGATCATCGGGAGTGTGCTGCCCAAGATCCCTGTTGATGAGCTGATCAGCAAGGCAGTGTGCTCGTGGACTGAGCTGATTTCTGCAGGAAGCAGACAGCTCTGTTCCTACTGCAGTGTTCAGGTTTGGTATTACAGGCATTGTTCCCACTAAAGTGAATGGGTGTAATACCATGCCTGGCCACTGCAGTGGGAACAGAGCTGTCTGCTTCCTGTAGAAATCAGCTCAATTCATGAACACACGGCTCACCAAACAGCTGATCAGTAGGGGCAGTGGCCCCCCAGATCTACTATTGATGGCCTATCCTATGAATAGGTCATCGATATTTTACTACCAGACAACCCCTTTAAGCTAATTACTAGCTCTACTAATCTATATACAGTGATCTTCCCCTAGTGCTATGGATATGCAGGGACAATTATATTATTTAGCAATTCAGAAAAACAGAGGTAGAGATATATTAACATTAATCAGCGCTGAGTTGTGGCCCTTAGTTTTACTACACTGGCATTATCTTCAGTAGTGATATACACTAAGCCTTCACTTGACAATGTCACATATGCACCATGTTGTGCAATGGAAGCCAGTTATTAGGACTAGGTGGAGATACAAAGGGCGTGCCCGGACTCATAGCTCGTTTACAAGAATCTTTATGTAAGTCCTCAGTTGGTAATCTGTACCTTATTAATTCTGCGAAGAGCTTTCTCAGCTTCTTTCCGCTCCATCTCACCTCTGTACCAAGGTCTTCCCATCACTCCCTGATCCTGTATACAATGCAGCACAGCATTCATTAATAATAATGAGGCACAGAACAGTAAAGGCCCTTTTACACACAACGCTTATCGCTCAAAAGCCATCATTTGAGCGATAATCGTTGTGTGTAAATGTGCGCCCATCATGCACTTACCGTGCACTTTTCATCCATCGCTGAGTTCAGCTCAGCTTCAAATCTCTTGTTCCAGCTGCTGTCCCACTGGAGAACAATTGTGATGTATTTAGAGAACAGACCACCTGCTGTTCTCTAAATACATGCAAATGAAGCTAGTTAGCTACTAATGGGCTAATTAGCCCATTAGTAGCTAATGAAAAATGATCACTCAAAACTGTCATCTGTGTGTGTAAATGGGCCTTTAGAGAAGGGGAAGGACGTAACAAAGAACAGGCTTATTTATATACCATTCACAGTCTATGGAAAGACAGGGGACAACCCTTATGGGAGCTGTAAAAAATGACAGTAGTTGTTGTCACCTGCACACAATTTAAAGGGGAAATGATCTTTACCATTTCAGGTTATAAATGATATAATGAACAATTATACGAGTTTCTAATATACTTTCTGTACAGGTTGCTCACAGTTTGCTTACCTAAATCTAATAGAAACTTTCATTGTTTACTTATAGTGGATAATACTCTGTCCTGGTCTTGTGATGGGATCTGTCCCGGTCATGTGATGGGATCTGTCCCGGTCATGTGATGGGATCTGTCCTGGTCATGTGATGGGATCTGTCCCGGTCATGTGATGGGATCTGTCCCGGTCATGTGATGGGATCTGTCCCGGTCATGTGATGGGATCTGTCCCGGTCATGTGATGGGATCTGTCCCGGTCATGTGATGGGATCTGTCCCGGTCATGTGATGGGATCTGTCCCGGTCATGTGATGGAATCTGTCCCGGTCATGTGATGGAATCTGTCCCGGTCATGTGATGGAATCTGTCCCGGTCATGTGATGGAATCTGTCCCGGTCATGTGATGGAATCTGTCCCGGTCATGTGATGGAATCTGTCCCGGTCATGTGATGGAATCTGTCCCGGTCATGTGATGGGATCTGTCCCGGTCATGTGATGGGATCTGTCCCGGTCATGTGATGGGATCTGTCCTGGTCATGTGATGGGATCTGTCCTGGTCATGTGATGGGATCTGTCCTGGTCATGTGATGCAGGGTTGCAACATGTGACAAGACACAGTTCTGATGTGCACTTGGATGAACCTCTCACAGTCATGTAAAAATTGGAAAAGCCTTCCTGAAAATACCACTTTGTTATTACAGATTTTACATTTACGCCCCAAGTAAAAATATTTGGCGCATAACTCAGGAGCCATACGTGCATCCTAACACCTTTCTTACGTGACTGATCTTAGCCTATGGCTACATACAGTGGTATGTAGAAGCTGCAGAAGAGAAACAGCGCAACATTTTTAATTAAGCCCTATTGTAAAAATGATTGTCAGCCCTAAACACATACAAGTGAGTTGTGGTTTTTATGTTAATCCCTTTTGTATATGTATATATATATAAATTGTATTGAAGAATTTTTAGCACTTTTATTAGCTTTTTTTGGGGGGGGGGAGTCAGTAAGTTCTCTGTTTTTTGTGATTTTTTTTTCAACATTCTCCATGCAGTAAATATTATATGTTAACTTTGTTCTATGGGCTATTACTGTTAGGGCTTATTTAGACGACCGTATATCGACTCGGTTTTCACGCCAAGCCGATGTACGGTGTCCTTGTCTGCGGGGGGGGGGGGGGGGGGGGTGAAAGAGCCAAGAGCAGGAACTGAGCTCCCGCCCCCTCTCCACCCCTTGCCACTATTTGCAATAGGAGAGGGTGAGACGGGGGCGGAGCTAAGTCCCAGCTCAGTTCCTGCTCCTGGCTCTTCCATCCTTTCCCCCCCTGCAGACAAGGACACCGTACATTGGCTCGACGTAAAAACCGAGCCGATAAACGGTCGTCTAAATAAGCCCTTAGTGCGATACCACATTTATACACCTTTTGCTATATTTTACTATTAATACGTAATATAAACACTTTTTTTTACAAAATGCCTTCTTTTTGTGTCACAGCATTTTCATTTCACCATACCCATAACTGTAGGTTAGGCTTGTTAGCCCCATTGTAGTATTGATATGACTTCTGAATTACTCATTATTCCCGGGTTAGGCAAGGATGAACAGAAAGTCATTCCAGCGTTGTTTTTTAGTTGGTTCGTTATTCTTGCAGTATTGATCACAAGGGATAAATTATGGATTAATTTTACAGTACGGCTCATTACAGAGATTCCTAGGATTTTTTTTTCAAAAATAAAACTCTATAAGGGGAAAAAAGTTTTTGATTTCTTTTTTTTCTGTAAAACCATTTAGATGCTGTGATTAGCATTGACTGTGGCATCTGGGGGGTTAAACAGCTGAGTCGTGGAGTCAATAAACAGCCTAATTAGGTGCAAAGGAGTGAATTGATAGGCAAGTGCTCATCTTCTCACTCCTTTTCTGAAAAATTAGAAAAGAATCCATAAATCACTTTAAAGGGCTTGTCCAGTAGAAAACTACTCGTGGCCCATCCGCAGAAGAGGCGATCAATAGTAAATTAGTGGGGTCTGCCGCCCAGGATCCTTACCAATCAGCTGTTTTGTGAGTCAGTGTGCTTGTGTACTGAGATGATTTCTGCAGAAAGCAGGCAGCTCCATTCTCACTGCAGTGGCCAGGCTTGGTATTACACATAAAGTTCCCACTGAAGTGAATGAGACTTTGGCGTGTAATACCAGGCCTGGCCACTACAGTAAGAATGGAGTTGTCTACTTCCTGTAAAAATCAAAGTGTAAGAATGCATCGCCTTGTGACTAGCTGATTAGTAGCTGTCCTGGGCGGCATACCTCTACTGATGTACTATTCATGGCCTATCCTACGAACAGGCTATAATTAGTTTACAATTGGGACAATCCTTTTAATTCCTGTTATGAAACTTTTTGATACATTTAGATTTGTGTTGTAAGTTAATGGGAACATTCTTGATTACATGTAGAGGCAGTGAACCAGTTCTTACTTGACCCTGAGTTTGCTAGAATTGTATCTATTGTAGGAAATCCTGTGAGCTAAACAGTAAATTATCAGGACCAGTGGGAAATCTACTAGAGGGGCAAACAAGGCCATGGTTGTGGGGCACATGGTAGAGGGGGCTCCACATGTGAACTGTTTGACCTGCTTTCTTTCATGATAATATTCTGTATTCCTGCAGCAGCCACTAAGGGGGCGATTAGCATTTATACACCATATGCAGTGAGCTCCACCTAGTGGTGGGTGCATGCAGCCAGACGGTTGTCATTTGTAGGTCTATCACAGTATAAAGGGGAGCACAGGAATTGAATCTGTGTCTGAAAGGAAGCTGGAACACCCTGGAAGGTATGAGGTTATATTCACAGGACAGACGTTTCCAGCTATAAAACCGCAGTAGAAATCCGCAGCTATTCTGTCCAGGACTGAGGGCTACAGGACAGCAGTAGCAAAAGTTTCCCTCATCCCAATTTTTCCCTTTGAGGAGGGGGGTATTTTGAATTTAGCTATGGGACACTATGCTATCTAGTATACCCCACTGATCAGCGCAGGAGAGAGATTTGTGCTATAAATATTGTGAGGGACTAGCGTTTAGGATCGGTAGCAACCTGGGCATAAGCAGTCAGAGACAGTGACACATAGGATAAAGTCTTTAGTCCAGGCTTTGCCTGGGTTTATTTCCAAGCAAACAAAGCAAAATACAGGCCTTTACATCAGGCAAACATAAAGCAAATCCTGCTCGTCTGAGCACTTACTATACATGGAGCGTCCCTGTCTACATACTGGTAAACAAATGGCTCCTGCACACAGCCAGCCAGGACTCTCAGACCTGCAAAGGTCTCAGCTCTCCTCCTGGCCCTGTAGGCCCAGGCTTTATAAGGCCTGGTACCAGCCCCACCTGGTACGTGGGAGTGACCATCCCACCCTTCACTTTGGTCACTCCAGGAAAAGCCGGCCCGGATTATGCGGCTTGGAGCCACTTACTTGCTACCACGTGTCAGTAACTTAGTGTTACTGACACCATACTGCCGGCTTCCTCCACCGAGCCCAGGCTGCTCGGTGGCACGTATCTGTCCAAGCGCTCCCCAAAGCAGCATAGGAGAGCATCCTAGGCGAAATATACCTGCCCTCCAGCACCTTGCCGGTCACCGTCTCACAATATATATAGTTCACATAGAATGGTCTACAGTGCTGTATTCTTACTAAGTAAAATTATAGGAAAAATCTCAAAATTAGGATTGTCAAGTTTTGATCTTTGGGATCTGGATGCTAAGACCTCCGCTGATCGCTAGAACGAGGGGCTGCAGCACTCACCTGGCCGCTGTGCTCCTTTGGCTGACTTTACTGCCTGTTGTCTACTATTCGCAGTTAAAGATGGACGAATAGAGGTTTATAGAAGAAGAACGCGTGCAATACAAAACGTGGTGCCCCAATAACTGCTTTAAATGCATCACGGGTAAGGATGAGCGAGTATACTCGCTAAGGCACTACTCGTTCGAGTAATGTGCCTTAGCCGAGTATCTCCCCGCTCGTCCTTAAAGATTCGGGGGCCGCCGCAGGGCGGGGAGCTGCGGGGGAGAGCAGGGAGGAACGGAGAGGAGATCTCTCTCTCCTGCCCGCTCTCCCCTGCTCCCCGCCGCAACTCACCTGTCAGCCGCGGCGGTCCCCGAATCTTTATGGACGAGCAGGGAGATACTCGGCTAAGGCACATTACTCGAGCTAGTAGTGCCTTAGCGAGTATATTCGCTCATCCTTAATCACGGGGCATTTGCTGTAGCGCTGATTTAAAACTACGAACATATCTGTTATTCTCGTGCAGCAATAAGACAATATCTTCCCTAGTGGCTGGGATGTTCGTCGGTCGGTTTGCTGCTGTTCGGCCCCCATAAGGCCCAATACTCACGGACGGATTTTCGCAGCATAATTCGAGGCCAGACTCCCGCCACGAATTCTGCAGCAATGTCTATCCATAAACATGATATATGAAAAGATTCTTCCCTGCCCATGAGCGGAAATCAATTGTGATATTCCGCTTGCGGGGGAGAATCACAGCATGCTCTATTTGGTGTGAAAAATCGCATGGACGTCTTCCATTGCAGTCAATGGAAGCCGTCCATCCCACGGCACTTCTACAGAAGTATCACGGGAATCCGCGTCATAGCCCAGCGCCGGTACGTCAGGAACTGCACATGCGTGTCGGCCGAGACACTGGTGGCGGATCCGGACAGATGAGTATGGGTCCTTGGGAGCCTCTGCCAGGGCACCGGGTCTGATTCCGATGCGAGATTTCGCAGTCAGAATCTGACCCGGCTGTGGGCATGAGGCCTAAAGTAGATCAGCAGGAACTTGTGTTCCTCATTTGATTCAGGTAGTAGCGAACCAACACAATGATAAATTTTCCTTTGGACTTTAAACTTCGACAAAAATTTGCCGTCGCTCAGTTCCTTTGTCACACCAAAGAATTTCCAAGCTGTTTGAATTGTACAAACTGGCGAAGTGAAGCATGCCCGACATTCTTCAGACTGAGAGACACTCAAGTTTGACAAGAACAGCTTGGAAACTCTTGGAGGAGGGGAAGCTTTTAGATACAATGCAAACAACAACTCTGAGTGTCATCCCCAGCTTTCTATTGGCCAAATGAACAAACCAGGTTCATATTGCAATGCTCTAAAGTGACCACAGGAGACCCCTGCACTATAAAGTGGTCCCAGGAGACCCCTGGACTATAAAGTAGCCCCAGGAGACCCCTTAAATATAAAGTTGTCCCAGGAGACCCATGGACTGTAAAGTGGCCCCAGGAGACCCCTGGACTATGTTGCTTTGGCGGAAAGGTTTTACTATCAACGTTTAGAACTTCCCATAAACCACTAGAGACTCTTATGTCAGGGTCATCTTCCGCATCTAAACATTTCCTGGAAAATATGAGAAAGTACAACTCATGTTTTCAAATAACATCATTTGGTGTGACAAAGGAATTGAGCGATGGCGGATTGTGGTCGACGTTTATCATTGTGTTGGTTCAATACTACCTGAATTACATGAGGAACACAAGTTCCTACAGATCTACTTTATGGGGGACGAACAGCTATATTTGTAATTTTAAATCAGCGCTACAGCGAATGCTCCGTGACGCATTTAAAGTAGTTATTCGGGCGGCACGCTTTGTATTGCACGCGTTCTATATCGGATACCCGGGCTAGTAATATATAAATGTAATTGATACTTTAAATGAAATAAATCACGTAATAACCCACACCCTCACCTCTGACCGCTGCCTCGGTTTTCCTTCACTCCCTATAAGAAAGCAATAGGTTGTTGTTTAGAGCTCTGACCACAATCACAGCCCTCTCTAGTGAGGGGATCACCCTGTACAGTATATTTGTGGTCACAGGTGTATTGTGCATGCGGCATCTAGGATCCATTAATTAAAAGCTTCTGCACTGCTGGGGACTTTATATGTAGATCAGTCATCAAGGGGTGATTGCCCCTCACCTGTACATATATACGACTGGTGCTGCACCATGATAGAGGGATCTTTAAAGGGGTATTCTGGGTATTTAGTATTGATGACCTATCCTCAGGATCCCGGCCAATTAGCTGATCCTCTGGCCTGCTGTCAGTGCAGTGGAGCCAGATTTCCAGATCAGTGGTCAAAGCTAGAAGTGTAATAAAAAGGCTTTGCTTCCATTGAAATCAATCAGAATGATGCCTTACATTGCACTTCTGGCTCTGACCACAATGAGGAGCTGGATGTGTAATAGAAGGTATTGCTCCCATTGACTTCAATAGGAGCAAACATTTCCTGCTCCGACCACCAATGTGGACTGGCAGCTCAGCTGATCGGCAGGGATCCTGAGTCACAGACCCTTGAGGATAGGTCATCAATGCTAAATACCCAGAAACCCCCTTTTACTTGAAACTTCAAAAGCATTCACAGTGATATTATTACTTCCAGCTAATGGCAAGAGAGTCACTAGTCGCGTTGGCACATATCATAATCGGGCACAAAATGTTATAATAGTCTCAGTTGTGTCCTCAAGGTTGTAGGACCTTTCAAGTGTGGCATTGGGCACTTGGAAGGTCCTACAACCTTGAGGACACAACTGACACTATTGGAAGGTCCTGAAACTGAGTGGTAGAGGGGCCTACACTTATGAAGGCACTTAGGTCTCTGAATTGCACTTACAAGAACTGTAGATGGCACTTTTGGGGCAGCAAGTGAGACTTAAAGGGGCTTTGGCTTGCACTTATGGCAGCTGTTTGGTTGGCATCTATGGGGCACTGATTCTTTCTCATTGTAGGGCTGTGGCTGCTGTTATTATGGGAACTCTCTAGCTGTGTTATATGGACACTTGAAAAGGGGAAACATCTGGTTGGCAGTTATAAAGCACTGTATCTAGGGTGAACTAAGGCCGATACTTACAAAAGCACCATGGCTGGCATTTATCAGGTCAGTGTAGCTGTCACTTATAGTTCACTGTGGATGGCACTTATGAGAGAATTGTAGCACTGATGGACAGTAGGTGAGCCATATAGAAATTTTGGCTTGTACTTAAGAGAGCTGTTTGGTTGGCATCCATGTGGCATAGACTGAGCTGCCAGCTATGATATGTGTAAATGGATCATACATAAAATACGATGCAACATGCATTTGCGCACGCCAGGGTGGTATTACAAATATCATCAACAATACCACTATGTCCACCATCATCAACCCTCTTGTACAGTATATTGTGTGCCACTACTGTGGATGTCTTACTGGTTGCTGGAACTGGGTATACTGGTGTGTGTGTCCTTCTAGTTATTACTCCACTATACTCCCAGTCTGACGGAGAAGCATATTATTTATTGTCCATGAAGAATAAAAAACCTGTGTTTTATGGATGTGGACAATCCAGGATGAGATGCTAAACGTACTTTCTGTCTTCTTACCTGTAGGGACATCGCTGTGTGTGCTGGACTGTTGAGAAGAAAACAAGGAAGCATTTTTTGCCTGGATGCCATGCATTCTACAGACCTCCTACCCAAGCCAGCATTTCCCATCATCTTCTATTCTTCACATGCATCTGTCTTCTGTTGATTCTCCAAAACCCACTGATAGCCAGGATTCACCTAAAAGTCCTTTTACACAGATGATCTGCTTGTGCTAACGACCACTGACCAACAAATAACACGTCAGCCAGCGCTTCTTACTTGTTACTGTGTACATGGGCAGATCATCTACTCTGTGGGGACAGGATCGGTCGTCCCCATACAGCTGTCATTGATCGTCTGTACGTCTCCTTGCTTACATAGAGAGTTGTGCAGCCGATCAATGAGCGCTTCTATGCTCACATATTCCTTATTTGCATATATTTCCCAGAGGAGCACGCATGGCCTTATAAGTCTCCTCACTCACTCTCTAGGTGCTCTCCTTAAGGAGTGGTAATATTCCTCCTGACTATGCTCACATAAACATGCTCATTAGCCAATGAAGAAGAGTTTACTCATTCGTCGGCTGATCGATGGTCCCTTTGCATGGCCTGATTGTCGAGGGAATGAGCATTTGGAGGATCAATCTGATCCAATAATTGGTCTATGTTAAAGGCTCAACATGGGCCTTTTGCAAGGGCAGATAATCTGCCTGTGCTAACAACCACTGACTGACAATGAGCGTGTCAGTCAGCGCTTGCTCCCTCTGTGTACATGGGTAGATTATCTGCACTATGGAGATAAATTGATGGGTAACAGGATCACTTATCCCCGTACAGCTGTCACTGATAGGCTGCACATTTTCCCTTTTACATGAGGGCTCTTTCCTACGAGCGTAGGCGTTTTTTTACGTGCACCCGCTGGCTCTGTAAAAAAGCGTGAACGGGCGCACAAATCTAACATTTGTGCGTACGTTCAGACGGCACAGGCCTGACACATATACACCGAGGCCGCAATGCCATTGCCTCTCCTTCCCTCCCCCTCACCGGCTCACCTCCTCTCTCCTTCCTCCGGCTATTTGCAATGGAATTGGGGCAGGGCGGAAGCAGAGCTAAGCGGCTGCCCCCTACCCTTGTATGCAGCTAGCAATTGGAGGGAGCGGAGCAGGACAGAGCTTAGCTTCACCCCCATCCCGCCCCTCCAATCGCAAACAGACGGAGGGGAGGAGAGAGGGGGAGAGAGTTTAGCCGTCACGCCACTAAACTCCCTCCCACTTCCCTTCTCCGGCCGCTGTCATTGGCTCCCATAGGAGTCTATGCAGCGGCTGACATATTCAGGGCACAAAGACAGTTCCAGGACTATCTTTGCTGCCCGGCGTAAAAACGCCCAGCGCTATATTTGCCGGCCGGGTGCTTTTATGCCACGGGAATACGCCTGTGTGATCTGATGCATTGGAATCCAATGCATCAGATGGGAGCGTAAATCGTCCGGCCGTGAAAACGACGGCTGATATACACTTGTGTAAATAAGCCCTCAGATATGAAGTTTGACCAGCAAGCATTTTCATACTTGCACAAGCAAGGGATCAGCTGATGAATGAGAGTTTGCATATTCATCAGCAGATCATTGGTCCATTTACACAGCCCAATTGTTAGGTGAACTAGCGTCATGTTTTCGCTGGTCAACCTCTTTATGGGCATTTTGTCTAAGTGTACACCTGTCTTCTGACAGCTACATTATAATGGTGGCTACAAGTGCCTCCAAATAAAAAGAGGACATCTCAAAATACTAGATTTGCACACACACAAGGCCAATCTGAATATTTTCTATAATAGATAACAATTTACCGCCATTGATCTTATTATTAGTCCATTACATATATTTCACTTTTCATACCGTTGTATCCAATAACGTCAAGTAGAGATCTGCAGGGAAGGATAAAACAATCTCGTCAATTACTAGAGGTGACTTTAAATAAGATCTAAACGTTTGATTCATGGTGTCGCAGTCATAGGGATACACCTTGGGTGCAAAATAAGAGCGAAGAATGCTGGCACACCTATAACAGTTCAGTGGGCTTAGAGGTAGAAGGTGCTGAGCGGCTGAATCACAGAGTCAAACATCTGCGGCATTCAGCTTTTGTAGACTTGTAAAAAACTTCTTTATTGAGTCATAAAAATAACAACTGAGGTGGATACATTCCAGCCAAACAGGCGACAGCAGGTTCAATATATGTGAAACGGCTTTATGCCATCGTACTCAGTGATGGGGTCACTGAGCTACAATGGTCCACATGATACTGCAATTACAAACCTACTTCAAAGGGGTTGTTCCACAATTGACGTTTATCACCTATCCATAGGTGATAATCTGATTGGTGAGGGTGTCCCGCGTACCGCTCTTCTCGTCACCGATGGCTCACTGCACCCACCCGCAATGACATAGAGATTGAATGGAGCAATGGACACACATGTGCAGTGCCACTCCATTCATTTCAATGGGACTGACGGAAATAGCAGAGTCTAAGAACTCTGTTAACTCCAGCAGTCCAATGAAAATGAATGAAGTGGCACCATGTATTCTTGACCGATCCTCTATTCAAGCCCCTCCTCACTGCAGGGGGTGCAGAGAGCCCACAGTGAGGAGGAGAGAGGAACCTCCATTCTCCAGTTTGGTAGGGGTCTCAGCAGGGGTTAATTGTGACACAACCCCTTTAAGGAATATGGGAAAGCTTGAGAACAAGAAAGAGATGAGGTAAAAGTTGTCCAGCAAGGACAACCTCTTAACTAATGTTACTGTCTGTCATAGGCTGATAATGGGGTACCTGGCCGTTCAGACCCCCTAGTGACCAGCCGTTACTGAAGGTAGAAACTGTTCATACCCACAGGACTTTACCTACAGCGTTGCTACAAGGAAAATGGATGATCAACCAAGTATAACATGGTCATATTGAGTCTGCCAGATTAAAAGCTGCTCTTTGTAGTGACTGTAAGTGTTATGGGCTTTTTACACAACCCAATAACTGGGCATGAATGTTAGGGCCTATTTTGACACAACAATTATCGCTCAAAATTCGCTCAAAAGCCATCTTTTGAGTGATAATCGTTGCATGTAAATGTGCCTATCTTTTACTTTTCAGTTTGGCATGAAATCCGTCGTTTGTCAGAACAGCTGATAAGAAGGACCGAGCGCTGTGCTCTGCCATGGGAAGAGCTGATTACATTGTCTCAGCTGTCAGCCCCGTGGCAGAACAAAGGGAATGTATTCAGAGAACAGCAGGTAGTCTGTTCTCTGAATACAGCCCTCCGCGGCTCACACGCTACTAATTGGTACTAATAGGCATTAGTACCAAGTAGTAGTTTTATGCAAAATGATCACTCAAAAGCCATCTTTTGAGCAATCATCTTTGTGTCTAAATGCACCTTTAGCTAAGATGTTCGTGTTCCTGAGCAATCTGCTACCAGCTTTACAAATATCATCAGGGGTCTCTTGTCTCACCCAATACACAAGCAGGGAGAGACCTCTCAGTCTATGTAAGCTGGGCAGGAAGAAGCCGACGGGGCTCCGCTCCATGACTCCAGGCCCCTTCTGTGCCAATTTTCAAAGTAGGTTTATTCTGAATGCCGCAGAATTTCAGAATAGCACATACACCCCTGCAATGGTCTTGCTTGTCCAAGGTTCATGGTTTGGACAGTATGATGATAGGTTACCTTTTAAATGGGTTTTCTGGGATTGAAAGACTGATAACCAATCCTCAGGATAGATCATCAATAGTTGATTGGCGAGAGTCTGCCATTCGGGATCCCCAACAAGCAGCTCTTCCCCCCCAAACTGTCAGTGCAAATAAACTGGAAACAGATAGCGGTTTCCATATGGCAGTATATGAGAGCAATATGCACAAAGCTATCTGCTTCCAGTTCTCTTCACACTAGGGTTTTCTGGGATGAGGAGGAAGAAGAGGGACAGCAGGAGAAGGTTAGCATTGTTGCCTTGCAGTGAGGGGTCCTGGGTTCAAATCTCATCAAGGAGAACATCGACTTTGAAAAAGTCCATACAGATGTCAAACATGGTCAGATTTAAACCAAGAACTACAGCACTGAAAAGCAACAGTGCTAATGCCTGAGCCACCATGCTTGTTCTTCCTTTCCTGGAGAGAATAAGAAACACAAACAGAACATACATATGTTGTCCTTGGTCAGATTTGAACCCAGGACCCCTGCACTGCAAGGTAACAGTGCTAATGCCTGAGCCACCATACTTGCTCTTCCTCCTTCCTTTCTCTCTTCCTTCTTCCTCCTCCAGAGGAGAAAAATAAAGTGAAAGAGAAGGGAAATGAGGAGGAGGAAGAGGAGCAGGAAGAAAAGGAGGAGGAGCAGGAAGAAGAGGAGGAGGAAGAGGAGCAACAACATCTTCTACTTCTTTGGAGAAGGAAAAAGCTTGGTGGCTCAGTGGCTAGCACTGTTGCCTTGTAACATTGGGGTTCTTGGTTTACATCTGGCTATAGGCAACATCCTCATGGAGTTTGTATGTTCACATTGTATTTCCTGTTCTCCTCTAAAGAGAATGCCTGACTTTTGACATCATGTCTATTTTAGGTCCGTTACTCTGTGTTGATTATTATCTCACTTGATCTTTATTAACTGCTTTTCATAAACTGGACTCCAAATCTCCTGCATAAACATAGAGTTAAAGGGATATTCCCATTTTAACCAATCATGGCTGAGATGGTGGCCGGGACTACAGAACGAAGGAAATGCATCGGAACAAAATTATTCAAATTGTTTTGATTCAGATGTTGCTTAAATTTTGCTGTTAGATTTTCTAAAACAGGTTATTCTCACCATCCATTCCTCTTGGGAAGTTGTTACCGCATGGTGGTGGTGAACGCAGGACTGTACCTGGAAGAGACATCCTGCGATCGGGAGGAGGGAGAGGGGGGCCGTGCTTTTTGGGTGGCACCGGTCTGCCCTGCTTTGGTGCTGCAAGATAAGAGAACGATTGTATTGCCAATATCTGTCCAACATATGATGGACATATCTACCACTACATCACCTATCAATGTATTTCTAGTACTATTATTGGTGAAGGGGATACAGAGAAGTTTGAATCATTATGTCAAACCTACAAAACTTCTGTCTACTCATTCTGCCCCCCATAGGGATGACTGACTGATCAGGACTGGCTTCATATCATCAAACATCTAGAATACAGATGATTAATAATAACTCACGTGGTCGCTGCTGCCAGGGACTCTGGGTAAAAAGAATGATATCGGTTAATGAGAAGTCCAACTTGTTACTTTTATTAGTATATTGCATATGAATTGCTATCTCTTGTAATATGTCGCTAATCAACATAATTGTTACAATGATAATATAGTTCTTAGACACATAGAAACTACTTATTTTACATATAGGGGTTGACTCACCAACTGAAGTTGATGCCGGCATGGTAATCAGCTCTTATTGCTGTGGAAGCTGCATCTTACCATGACGTTCATATGGAGAGAGGTTGTATTTAGGAGACAACCCCTTTAAAGGAGTTTCCCATTATTGACATTCATGGCTCATGCCATAAATGTCTGATCGGAGAGAATCTGTCATCTGGCCAAACCCAAGAATGGAGGTGCCCAGTTCTTATATGTGGATTTGCTCATGTGTTCTCTCTCCATTAAAGTCTATGTGAAATATGAAATCAGCCTCCACAAAAAAATCTTGTGTATGTGGATCTGCGATAAATTAGATTGCAAATACATATTGTGTGCAGAGCTGCAATATATGTCAGTCTCATAGACTGGGTGCAACAAAGAAAAGTGAGATGTGACCTTGACAAACCGCAATCACACTGTGCCATCTTGTGGCGGTATAAAAGTTCAACAATAGGTTACAAACACTGAAACTAAAGCAGAAGTTTGTCCAACAAGCGAAGAATTTTGTATTAATCTTGGAAATTAGGCATCATGTTTGCAGCAGGTCATAACAGCCAAACGGTGCTCAACCAAGTACTAAATACACTTGTCATAAAGGGGTTGAATAAGACCTCATGTCCACAGCACGCACAGAATCCACGCGGAAGCTGCAGGAAAATGGAGCATGCTGCGATTTTTCATCAGCCAGTGGAAACCGCAATTGCTTTCTGCTCACGTGCATGAAGAATCATAGCGTGCTATGGAGGGTTATCGCTGCTGAATCTGGAGGTATTTGCCCACGCCAGGATTCTGCAGCAATAATCCGCCCGTGTGCATGAGGCCTAATCCTGAGGGTGCATTCACACGAACGTATATCGGCTCGGTTTTCACGCCGAGCCGATATACGTCGTCCTCGGGTGCAGGGGGGGGGGGAGGATGGAAGAGCCAGGAGCAGGAACTGAGGCTCCCGCCCCCTCTCTGCTTCCTCTCCGCCCCTCTGCACTATTTGCAAAAGGAGAGGCAGGATGGGGGCGGGGCTAATTCCTGGACTTTAGCCCCACCCCCATCCCGCCTCCTCTTATTGGAAATAGTGCAGAGGGGCGGAGAGGAGGCAGAGAGAGGGCGGGAGCCTCAGTTCCTGCTCCTGGCTCTTCCATTCTCCCCCCCCCCTGCACCCGAGGACAACGTATATCGGCTCGGCGTGAAAACCGAGCCGATATACGTTCATGTGAATGCACCCTGAGACTGCAGTAGTCATTAAATGGGGCACTTTGTGTAGAATTTGGAGAAACCCCTTGTTATATTAGTTGTGTTGAGTTATTTTAATTGTCCTTGTGTGATTGTTTTTTTGCTAACAGCTTTCACGGGTGGTGGTGCGATGCAGGTTCAAGATGGCGCAGCAGCTCAAAGACAAAGGCAGCATTTTTTATAAAAATAAACTTAACTTAAGGCAACTTGTTTTATATCTCTCCATAGGAGAATACTGGTAACTTATACATTACATAATTTAACTATAAGTCAGACTTAACATATATCTTCATACAACATTCTCAGAACTCAGCAGCATGCTCTGCTTACATCGGGGCAACAAGGCACTTCAACTCTCTCAGTACTCGACATCGTACTCTGTACTATTCCTCGAGATCCGCAGCATGATCAACCTCGTTCACCGTTGGTGACGGAGTACATCACTAAATTTCACAGCTCCGTGTCACTGCAGACATGTCTCCAATGCACCGTAGGTGAGAATGTCATCTCATGTACACTTTCATCTTACGTAGTCTTAAACTGGTGCATAATACCCCTACTCAAACAAGCGCAGAACACCGCTGTATAGACTGTCCCCTTTACAATACAGCTTACATCCTGAATCACTATACATCCTCCTCCCCAGCTGAGTCAACCTTGAGCCGGCTACCTGAACCATGCAGGGATTGAACTCGCAATCTTCAGGTCATGAGAGAGAGCTTAGGACTGCATACTGCTGTCTTAAGACTCTGCACCACACTCTGCAGTCCTAAGCTCTCACTCACGACCTGTAGATTGCAGGTTCAATTCCCGCATGGTCCAGGTAGCTAGTTCAAGGTTGACTCAGCCTTCTATCCCTCTGAGGTCGGTAAAATGAGTACACAGCTTGCTGGGGGGTAATAAACAAATTAACTAAAAGCACTGTGGAATAAGTTAGCGCTATACAAATAACAAGTCCCTTCCCCCTATACATCACATTGCTCACTATCTGCACTGCACACGTTGCCACTAATTTACATAACCCTCGCATCACAGTCCCTTCTGGGGAAATTCTCCCTCAGTTGTATCCATAAGTCCGTTATTGTCCCTAGTGTGCGCACTAAACTGTCATTGGACCGGTCTCACTTTTCCTGCAGTTGTCATTGTCTCGAATTCATAGTGCCGCCTGCTTCTTTGGGGACTGAGTCCCTTGTGGGGAAAGGAGATTCCCTCTCCTTCCATGCGGCATTGTTTCATGTTTGCCCCTCCTAGGTCATCAGTCCCTTTAGTTGAACTTTTCAGCCCTTTCCTGCGCTGCTTGCCAACATGGGGACAGCACGCACGCCAACCTCCAACACATGGCGGCCGCTGATATAAACTGATGCTGCGTCTCCTACACACTGGCCTGGCCTTCTCTCTGTGTGCTGCTGGGTAGCATTCCCCTTGTCTCTGCCTGGAGCTGGTCTCATCTCCTTTTTCTTATATGGCCAAGATGGCTGCTGGCCGTGACACCAGTGGGTGGGGCTTGGGCGAGGCCTTCAGCCTCACCCAAAGCTTCAACAAAATGGCATTGTCTAGCTTTTCTTTTCTCAGCTCCCTGCCATTGCTTTCTGTGGGGAGCAGGACCTTCCCTGATGGTTCCCTGCGGCTAACAATAGCGCTCATCAGCGCCCTCCTCCTCTTCCCCAGCTGCGACCCTGGCTAGCATAGGAGGCTATCTCGTTCCCCCAGCAGGAGTCCCTGCAGCCCTTGATAGCGGCTACATGCTGCTCCTGTGTAACGCTATTCCCCCCCCCCAGGGGCGTAACTATAGGGGATGCAGGGGATGCGGTTGCACCCGGGCCCAGGAGCCTTAGGGGGTCCATAAGGTCTCTCTGCTCCATATAGGGAACCCAGTACTATGAGTAAAGCATTATAGTTGGGGGTCCTGTTACAAGTTTTGCATCGGGGCCCGGGAGCTTCAAGTTACGCCTCTGCCCCTAACACAGATGAAAGTTAAGCAAACAAATTTGCAAATAAACATAATTTGCAATGGGGGGGTTGAATAATTTAGATTACAACTGCATATATCAATCCCTTGATAGGACCAGAGACTACGTATCCATGGGCATCCCAGAGTTCAGGAGATGTGTCTGTGGGTATACACCATAACAGTTATATTAAATTTGAAAAAAACATTTTTATTGTAGACTTTGAATTCAAGTCTCACATAAATATATTTGACGCACAACTCAGTCACCTTAAGTGCCATTTTAGCCCCTTAGGCTTTCCTCACACAGATGTTTGCAGAAACACAGCGTTTTTTTAAAGCTGCGTTTACTGCGGTTTCAGCAGCGCTGGCATGCACAGCTGACAACGCAGCCAAGAAAGCTGAAAAAAAAAATCAATACACTCACCTAGCAGGCGCCGTCCGGGTCCCTGCCATTGCTCTTCGGGCATCCGGGCAAGAGATAGCTCAGCCAATCAGAGCCAGCGCTGGATGCACCAATCATCCAGCTCTGATTGGCTCAGCCAGCACTCAAAGAACCAATCAGAGCAATCTCTTGCTGGAGGCGGGGTCTTCAAACCCCGTCACTAGCAAAAGATGCTCTGTCACGATGACAAGTTCCCGGCAGTCTGCCCGGAGATCCGGAGAGCAGGAACCTGGACGATGCCTGCTAGGTGAGTATTGATTTTTTTTTTTAGGTAGTGCAGTACTAAGAAACCAAAGCCCATTCATTTTAAAGGGCGACGCGCAGCTTAAAACATAAAAAATGCATCGCTGTCAAAGCGAAGCGTTTTGATGCTTGTGTGAACAGCCCCATTGAAATGAATAGGAGCGTTGTACAGCGTTTAGCGCAGCGCTGAAAATACAGCGCTAAACACTGTACAAAAACGCCTGTGTGAGGGAGGCATTAGGCCTCTTGCACAGCGTTTTCTCGTCGCCTGAAAATTGCTACCATGTAAAGCATTGCATTCCAAAGAAGTCTTTTACAAGGTTGATTTTTAGCCGCGAGAAAAAAATCTCGACTGAAAATCACCAAATCGTTCACACACTTTGGTGACTATTTCGAGTGACCATTCAGATGATAGTTGTCTGTGTTTAGTTCAGCTGTTAATTGTTCAGTCTTGTACTGTCTAACTATCAAACAGGTTTGGAAAATCTTCCTCGCTGTCTCTGAACATTTTTTTCTTAATAAAAGGATGATCTGCTTTAAGTGCAATTTATACAAGACAACTATCGGGACCCAACAGGGTAATGAGCCAGAAATCACTCATTAGTTGCTAATCACTTTGTTTCAGCTCACTGAAACTAAGTGACTGGTGAGTGACTTCTTGTTCAATGTGAACAGGCAGTCATTCATCCTTGAACTGCCTGTTCACAGTGAATGGAGGGGGGAGGCTGGAAGAGACCTCCAGTATACTCTGCCTCCATTCACTGAATGACTATCGCTACTGTGTAATAAAGTCTATTTCGGGTATTCTTCTTGGTGGTGTTTTGCTGGGACCCTTTGATCTACGGATCGTAAGTACTCACTGAGATGAAACTATTGTTTTTATAAAGCAGAGTAAACTGATTGAAGATGGCAGGCTTCTGGGATCTGTAACACTTACCTGCTGAGTCCTGTCTGGTATGGGAGGTTTCTGTAGAGGAGGTTTTTGTAGGGGAGGTTTCTGTAGAGGAGGCTCAGCTGCAGAACGACCTAAATGGAAACGATGTGAAACATTATAGTGTGCAAACTAAGAAGATGATAACTATGTACAGGCACCAGGTTTGTACACCACTGTGTTAGATGCAAGGCTTCCCATCGAATACAACCGCAATCCACAGATACCCTTACATGATGCCCTCTTTTACATGTAGCGGTAGTCTTTAAATGATCTTCAATACTTCTGAGAGAGCGCGGCATCATAAGTGATCCTGACAGGCGTATCACAGAATACGGTCAGGGCCAGATTATAGGGAGGTCAGTCATATGCGACACATGACTTGGGGTCTTCATGCCTCCAACACCCATCCTCCCTGATGGCCATTTGGTGATCCTATCCAGCTCAAAGGTAGTAGCCACATGTGTCAGGGTAGAGGATGTGCTCCTGCTTTGCCACAAAATTGATTTGGCTTAGGGCTAGATCTGGAGGTTGCACCTGGAGATACCCAGTTTTCCCCCTTTAACTCCATCAATCAGGATCTAATCTTTTCTCCAACAACCCATCACAATTACCCCAGTATTAGTCTCAGTAGTGAGGCTGCAGATACTTACTGAGCAATATCTATAATGCAATACATGGGGGTGTAGAGGAAGATGTGGTCGTAGAACAAAGCAGAGGTCAGGACAGGCAGAATACTTTCATAATGGTAAAACAGGCCAAGCGTCAAGGCAGGTTGCAGACAGTAAATCATGGCCAAATAACAAGAAGAGGTCAGGAATAGAGAATACAGGAAAGCTGAGTTTATCAAATAGAGGTCAAAATCAAGAGAGAAGACAAAACCACTAAACACCTTCACACAGAATGAAGGACTCATTGCTATACACTCAACACTGCAAGAGAAATCCTTAAATAGAGCACACTTATCAAGATTGGCCAGGGATGGGAAAGCTGGGTATGTACGCTGGCCCTCTAGGTGGTGGGCTGGGCATGCACACCCTTTAAGCGGCAGTGAGGGGAGGCCTTTGACAGGTGAAGATGCAGTATCTGCAGTGGGTAACAGAAGGACAGGGACTGCGACCGCCAGCAGGAGGTGCATGAATTTGGCGGCCATTGTCCCAACAGATAATAATGTGTATAGTTCTCTCTTTTGAAGTCTATGGAAATTGTAGTCTTAATAACTCCCATAAACATCTGCGTATGCAGAGCTAGCTCTCCAATATATTGCTGTAATAGGAGTCCAATGAAGTCTGAGTCCTAGAGGTGAGATGGAGACTCCCACTTTTTTTTTTCTTTTTTTGCCTAGTGGCCTCCACCCAACATCAGTCCAATCCTGATGCCCATCTACTATCAAGCAGATAAAGGGAATAGTGTATGAGTACTGAGGGGTAATTGTTTCAATACCAGCATCACTGAAGTATTACCTAAATAAGCAGTATGATTATCTTGTGCCGTCCAGACACATGGCAAGGGTCTACTCTGCATATCACATGGTGGAGGCTCGTACAAGTCATCATCTTCCTCCTGGTGAAGAAATCACAGAACTGTGACACTGACACAACCATAAAATAACTATATATGGAGGAGAACATGCCGGTACTTACCTCTACCAGATCCTTCTCTGCAAAACACAGAGAACACAAGTTATTATATAATGGCAAAAAGTTTGCAACTTTTACAGCATAACTGGGGAGAAACAACTATTGGGTGCAGTTTATTCCCTGTCTATGACTGGATTAAGGTCATCATGATGAGATCACAGTTTATGTCTAGTGATGAGCGAGCATTGCCCTTAGCGAGTACCTGCCCGCTCGAGACAAAAGGTTCGGGTGCCGGCGGCGGCAGGGAGCTGCGGGGAGAGCGGGGAAGAACGGAGGGGAGATCTCTCTCCCCCCCGCTCCTCCCTGCTGACTGCCGCTACTCACCGCTCCCCCGCAACGGCACCCGAACCTTCTGTCTAAAGCGGGCAGGTACTCGCTAAGGGCAATGCTCGCTTGAGCAATTGCCCATAGCGAGTATGCTCGCTCATCTCTATTTATGTCTCATAAAGCTCTTGACTCTAACCCAATAAATGTACCCATTGAATCTGTATTGCCACATTTACTGAAGAGCCAGTAATGAAGTCATCCATTAGATGCCATAACTTGTCTGGTTATGCCTTTACCAACTATACTTCTTGCCTGAGCCAACTCCTCAACGGCCCAACCTCATTAAGTAAACAAGGTATTGTGTGACTCATCCGATAAATATTAAGTATAAGTCAAAATTAATTTCATTGTTTGCCTGTTCGTGGTGTAAAGGTGCTTTTACATGGAAAGATTATATTCAGATTCTCGCTGGATCACAGGAATCTAAACGCTTATTGATCAGCGTAAATGCGGCAGCGACTGAACGACGAACGAGAAATCGTTTGCTTATTTTTCGTTGTTCAGTTTCAGCAGGTATAAAAATTAAATGACGATCGGCCCGCGTAGAGAGGTTATCGTATATCTATGAAGAACGGCCTGTTTACTGTGAACGGAGGAGGATGGACGCGATCTCTGGCCTTTCATCACTGAGTGATCATCACTCTTGTATGAAAGCACAGGAGCAATTATCGTTGGGATGACTGTTGGGCGCCAGATAATTGTCTGTTGTGTAAAAGGGCCTTCAGGTGTAATTTTAAAGACTAAACCAATATTGTGGCAAAGAAGTATTGTCTGAGATGAAGAAGCGTTTTGAGTCTACAGTTCCTTTGCAAAGCTGTGCTTCTAAAGTAGCAGACAACAGACAAACTCCTGTTAGTAAGACTTCTGCGACAGGCAAATGGGAATATGGCTGCAGGCAGAGGCGTAACTATAGGGGATGCAGGGGATGTGGTTGCACCCGGGCCCAGGAGCCTTAGGGGGCCCATAAGGCCTCTCTTCTCCATATAGGGAGCCCAGTACCATGAATAAAGCATTATAGTTGGTGGCCCTGTTACAGGTTTTGCATTGGGGCCCAGGAGCTTCAAGTTACGCCTCTGGCTGCAGGGTCAGACTACACAGGAGTTAGTTGTAGTCTGTTACCATATAAATATATGGGTCTACATAGGAGCTGCACCCATAAAATAATTGATATTTTTAATGAATATTTGCAAAGTTGCTTCATTTTTCATCTTAGATGCATTGGAACACTTGGTTGTAAGGGACGATCTTTCCTATAAACTGAGGCTGCACTTTTGGAGAAATTCAAAGCAGGAGCCTCGAAGACTGATCCTGGCCCCTCCGATTTTGCTCCATAACAAATATCTATGACGTATCTGGGAGTGCTGTTGGCATATATAAATATATGCCATAACCTTTGTACTGATTGTGAATGGCAATGACAGTTCCTCAGATGAATGTGGAGATCCGGCTGACTAGTTGCAGCATTCTGAACATAGTTGGGATTCTTCTAAGAGTCCGTTTACACCCAATGTATAGTTTGGACAAGTGAACGATGCCAGAGATCGCTGCTGCAGCCTGTGTGTACATCATTCAGAGGAGAAAACTGTATATGTGAATTAGAACGACTGTATTATCGGTATTTATAACAAATGACTAGAGATGAGAGAGCATACTCGCTAAGGACAATTACTCGATCGAGCATTGCCCTTAGCGAGTACCTGCCCGCTCGGAAGAAAAGGTTCGGCTGCCGGCGCGGGTGACAGGTGAGTTGGGTCAGTCAGCAGAGGGGAGCGGGGGAGAGAGAGGGAGAGAGAGATCTCCCCTCCGTTCCTCCCCGCTCTCCCCCGCCGCTCCCCGCCCGCCGCCGGCACCCAAACTTTTTCTCCCGAGCGGGCAGGTACTCGCTAAGGGCAATGCTCGATCGAGTAATTGCCCTTAGCGAGTATGCTCGCTCATCTCTACATATGACTAGTGAGCGAGCCAACGATGATTTTAATGCCTGCATAATATGAGCAAAAAGTGAATGATTCATCATTCGATCGTTCAATCATTGGCAGCGTTTACACTGAATGATCATCATTAGAGATGAGCAAGTATATTCGCTAAAGGCAATTGCTCGAGCGAGCATTGCCCTTAGCGAGTACCTGCCCGCTCGAGACAAAAGGTTCAGGTGCCGGCGGCGGGCGGGGAGCTGCGGGGGAGAGCGGGGAAGAACGGAGGGGAGATCTCTCTCTCCCCCCTGCTGACAGCCGCTACTCACCGCTCTCCCGCGCCGGCACCCGAATCTTTCGTCTCGAGCGGGCAGGTACTCGCTAAGGGCAATGCTCGCTCGAGCAATTGCCTTTAGCGAGTATACTCGCTCATCTCTAATCATCATTCATTTTCACATCTTTGAACGATTTTTTAAACGATAATCGTTCCGTGTAAAAGAGACTTTAGTAAAAAGCCAAAAATAATAATTAAACATATAGTAATTTTGTAATATGGAGTTATTATAGGAACTGCCGGGAGGAGAGTGGTTTACAGGCAATATATTCAACACGGTTGAGGGAGCAGAATGGTAATAGTGCTTACACCAACTTTGTGGTTTCTGCATGTGGCCTCCAGCAGTTGGAGCCTCATTAATCAGACATTTAGGGCATTTACTACGGATTTGCAATAAGTTGTATATATTGTAAAAACCCTTTTAATGAGTGACATTAGTTTTTAGGTTACCATATTGGTAGAGAGGACGAAGACCCGAAGAAGACCTGAAAGAGTCATGTAGATATATATTAGAATACGTTATACCATAACAACACTACACATGATAGAATAAACATATACTTACTGCTTCCTGTTGTTTCCATACATGATCTGAAGGAAAAGGGAAGGAAATATAGTATTCAGATCTTGTACAAAAGAAAGACACTTAAAGGGATTGTCTCACAACAGATGACCCCTTTCATGTGGGAGCCGCTGCGGTGATAGTATCATATGGTGGCTCATTCAATGAACAGCCGTGTATGTAATATAATGTGTCCGCCATAATGAGAGTTCCTACTGACCAGCGTACCCGTATGATGATGGCTGGAGCGTTTGGTCAGTGGTTATCCACATGGGACTGCCTCTTTATCTCAAAATGATTTCAGCAGAATTGGTGACCATCTACTGTGTATAGGAGCCTCTTGACTCCCCATTGCAGATATTGGGGGTTGATAAGGATCGGGCAGCTGGATTTCAACATGTCTGATCTTTTTGTTCTTGGGGAGATAAGCCACCATCAGAGATGTCTGAAAGTGGCTCACTCTTCTCTTTCCATTAAAAGCACTTGAACGCTCGGTCGATCCAGTCTACTGCGAGCATTGATCTCTGTTCTTCATATACACAGTGAATTACCACTTTATTACAGACACCGGGCCTTTCAAAATCGGAGCTTTCCTATACAGAAATTAGACCTCTAACTCCGGAGTGCAGCAAAAAATCAAAAAAGTGACAAGTTTTCCATAGATCAGTTTCAGTTTGAATCCACATTAGGCCGAATACACACAGCCGTGTCGGATCCCGCAGCGAAATCTGACCCGGTGCCTGGCTGGTGATCCCTGTGGACCTGTCCGGATAATTTCTCGTCTGTGCTGCGGATGTGCCGACATCACGCCGGTGCACATGCACAGTACAGATGACGCCGTGCTGTCGCTATGCGATAACGTGGGTTCTGCGGCCCAACCGCAGTGACAGCTGCAGACAGGCCGCAGATCGGACGACTTCCATTGACTTCAATGGAAGCCGTCTGCGCCAAATCTGCACGGAAATAGAACATGCTGCGATTTTTTCCCTCCGCGTGTGTAAAATCGCAAGTGATTTCCGCTTGTGGACAGGGAAAAGCGATTTTCTATAGCATGTCTATGGGCAGTATTTGCTGCAGAATCTGGAGGAGGTCGCCCACTCGGGATTTCACAATGCACATACGCCTGTGTGCATTGGGCTTTAGAATGGGAAAATCCATCAATCTGAGTGACTTCCAACAAGGTCTGGTCATCAGTCCTAGACTAGCTGGGGCCAGGATTTCATACACTGACAAACTTGTGAAGTTTTCTCTTGCAACCGTCTCAAGATTGTCTGAAGTGATCGAGAAAACACATCCTGCAAAAAGGACCCTGCGGATGTAAACAACTCACCGAGGAACGGGGCAGAGGAGGACGTCAAGAATCGTTCTGAAGGACAGGTCAAACAATTGCATGTCAATTCCCCAACAAATGTGTCTGAGCACACAACTTATTGTTCTTAAGTATGGATGGGCTATAACAGCAGATGACCCATTCCAGCGCCAATGGTGTATAAGAGCAAGAGAAAAGCAAGACTCCAGTGGGAAAAAAAGCACGAAAACAGGATCACTGAGCAGTGGAAAACCATCACCTGGTCAGATAAATCCAGATTTCTGTTACACCATGCTGATGAGAGAGTCAGAATTTGGCACAAGCGGCATGAATCGATGAACCCTTCCTGTCAGCTGTCAGTAGTTTAGGCTGGTGGATTAATGGTGTGGGTAATGTTTTCTTGGCACACCCTGGATCCGATACCCCGGCACAAGGTTTTCACAATCTAGTGTAATCTATGCCACAATGAATTGCTGAAGGTCAAAGGAGATCTACCGGTCTACTAGATGGGGGTCTCCAATAAAATGGCCATTCACTACATTTTGTTTTGTCTACTAAACTCCACTGCACCTACTACTAAAGAAGTCCATAAATTGGGGTGGTGTGCGTTCTTACTGGGGACTCATGATGCCAAACTTGTTCACCTCAAATAGAACACACATCCAGTGCCTAAATAATGCGGACATGAGGGGTCTACACATTATTATCACCACAGTTCTCATATAATACAGTAGTGCACCATACAACTAAAAATGCCACCCAGTGCCCAAATACTAGTTGTATGATGAGATAACGTTCATTCGCGTCCATTGCACATACTGCTCAATAAGACTAGCTTCCCTCCAGAGCCAGATGTAGCTTTGGATATAAGAGGACTTTCCATAATCCCTCTCATACGATGTGGCAGCGAGCCATGTAGTCTCCAGGGAATCTTCCTCCAATGATGACATAAGGGAAAGCTGCTCTATCAGACTAAACATATAGAAACCTCCTACCTAGGAGCTCAAAAGTGCAGCAGACTACTTTGGATTGCAGTGGTGTGGGGAGCTCATGGGTTGTTCCATCTCAGCAAGTTTTCCCCTATCCACAGGATAGGGGAAAGGTTGTTGATTGGAGGAACCCGACCAATGGGACTCCCACTGATTCTAAGATCTTGGCCGTTTCGAATCCTGAACTTCTGTCAGCAATGACCGCGCATGCACAGAGTCTCGGGATTGGTAGGAGTTCCAGTGGTCAGACCCCCATCGATCAGGAAGTTCCTCTCTCTCCCTCCCTTCCCCTTCCCGCCAGACAAAAACTTTGCCAATGACGCGTGCTGCGTCACAGCGGGAAGGAGCCAAAAACTGGGGCCGGGTCGAACACGGCTTGATGCTCGTTCGAGTAGCGAGCACCATTGAGTATGCTAATACCCGAACGAGCATCAAGCTCGGCACAGTATGTTCACTCAACTCTAATAATAGTTGATTTTTGTCATTTAACAAAATGCAAATTTTCTTGTTACACTTGCACATAGTCAGGGATTTTGTAGGATTATAGTCAGGTATATGATCCACCAATTATACTAAAGGGGTTCTAATGATCATCATTCCCATATGCAGGTGGAAACATAGACATTAACCGAAACAGAAAATGTATTGGCTGCAATGGAAGATGGTTTGTTCGCCAAACGTCTGTGCCTTGTCATAAGTATGCGTGTATATATGCATGCCTCTTCGGATCTATTTCATGAAGAAGAACCCTGCGTAGGTTGGAAAGCTCGCTATAACATCATGTATTTTTGTTAGCCATTAAAAGGTATCATATCTACAAGATTACGTGGTTTCTCCTGCTGGAAAAATCACATTAAGAACTATCTTCAGTCTAAGGTCCTCGGGTGGAAATTCCGCCCGCCTGTATAGGATTGCATTACAAAACGCAATGCAGACAGCCGTGGAAAACAAATCACAGCATGTTCTATTTCTGTGCGGGTCTCGCAGAGGCCCGCACAGAAATGTCAGTAGTGACAGGCCGCCTCTGCTCTGTGCATGCGCTGGCTGGCCAGCAGCCGGAGCATAGCAGGAGACGGAAGACGCCGGGAGCGGGTGAGCCGCAGGTCTCTGCAGAAAAATGTAGAACTCTGCAGAATTCTCACAGCCGGATCCGACCTGGCCGTCTGCAGGTGGCCTTAAGAAGGACAAGGAGTCCTGGAAGTGATTATATGGCCCCACAGAGTCCTGATCTCAACATCATCATGCCTGTCTGAGATTACATGAAGAGAAAGAAGGATCTGAGCGAGCTTACATCCACAGAAGATCTGTAGTTAGTTAGCTCTCCAAGATGTCTGGAATAACCTCCCTGCTAAGTTCCTTCAAAAACTGCGTGCAAGTGTACCTAGAAGAACTAATGCTGGTTTGAAAGCAAAGGGTGGTCACACCAAATATTGAATTCTCTTTTGTTCATTCACCTTGCATTTTGTTAATTTATAAAAATAAAGTATTTTTTAAAAGCTCTCTTACCTTGCAAAATTTATTCCACATCTGCCTCACACTTTTGTACATTACTGTAAAAATGGAGGTCAACTTAAAAGGGGGTTTCAAGAACTTAAAAAAAAAAGGCTAAACGGCCTTAGGGCGCCTACCCACTGGCGATTTTTTTCCCTGCGAAATTCGCAGCATTTTTTTCTCTGCAGGGGTCTATGGGACTTGTAATGTTAAAATCGCGATCGCGCAAAATCGCAATTTACCGCGAAATCGCGATTTTGCGCGATCGCGATTTTAACATTACCATTACAGTCCCATAGACCCCTGCAGAGAAAAAAATGCTGCGAATTTCGCAGGGAAAAAAAATCGCCAGTGGGTGGGCGCCCTTAAAATAAAGAAGATTGAACACTCAACTGTCCCGCCACTCCCCATCCAGCGAAGCAGCGCCGGTGCCCACCGTACGGAAGTCGGAAAAAATGGCAGGCGGTCATGTGCCGTACATTGTGCACATGACCATTCAGTCACTCGTGGTCGAAGAATCACTGCTGAAGCCTGGGTGTGGCTGAGTGGTCATGTGCACCATGAACGGCACGTGATTGCCCGCGATTTCTTCAGGACCTCAGATCTGCAGCGCTGGATGAGGAGCGGCGGGGACAGATGAGTATTCAATTTTTACTTATTTTAAGGCAGTTTAATTTTTTTTTAAGACCTGGAAAACCCCTTTAAGGCCGAGACATGTAAGCGATTGTGTATGGAGGCGCACTAGCAGTTTCCTTGGAAGTAGAAGAAAAAAAAAAAAGAGAGGGCGTTGGGAAGGTAAAAGGTGCAATAATCTGGTAACTGTAGTGTATGGAGGTTTACATATCAAAGAAGGAAGCGGAAATACATTCACAGAACCAGCATTGTGAGGAGAGACTCACGGGGGAGATATATTAACCCTTTCCAGTCCAATTTGTATCCTGGTTTTCCTAGGGGGCTTACTCCTTTTCTGCCGTTACACAACGGCGCTATCTGCTGGCTAAAGCCAGTACTGCATGAGGTGACACACTGGATAGGCTCCGACAGCAGAGAGGCTGGCAATATACAGTAAGAGAACCACGACGGACGTCTTCAACATCAAAACTGTACAGCCCTAAATCATGTCTTTAGACGTCAGACAGTGGATTGGAAAGGGTTAAGACTGGCATTTCATACCCGTCAGCGCACAATGCGCCCAATATATGAAAAAGCGCATGTCTCTTCATATATATACATCTGTGCCACACAGAAATCTAGGCCACCTAGGAACTAGAGTAGTTTCTGGCATTAATTATACAAAGTGTTGGTCTGAGAAGGCCATGCCCTCTTTTGAAAAGCCACACCCCCTTTTCAGGAACGTGGTGCAGAGTGGTGTATGTCTCGATAAGTAACAAAATTTAGGGTTGTGACAGGATGCCAGGAGTTGTAGTGGATGGGAGATACATTTCTCCCAGACTCCTGTCATTCTGTGAAGCAGCAGGGAGCAGACTACTAGATAATAAGACACTCCAGTGGGTGGAAGTCAGAGGCAAGGAGGTGCGAAGTGCTGGGTGCGCTCTGCTTGGAGAATCAAGACACCCCAAGGTGTGGAAGCTGTTATGCTGTGTGAGTACAGGACTATGGCAGAACTTGTGTTGCTTATGCAGTTAGGCTAGGACATCCGGAATAAAAAAATCACAGCGCGCCCTATTTTTGGGGATTTTGTTTAGAAATCGCCCATTATTTCCTGTAGGAGCAAAAAAAAAATCACATTGCACTCGTAAGTAGATACAAGTTTCATGCAAGTGCAGTTTTTCAGTTTTTACTACTAAACAACATGCGATTTTCCTGTACATGCAGTCACCTATGCCGCGATGCGATACATTTTTCTCGCAAAACGCATCGCATTGGTGTGTAAAATCCTAGATTTAAGGGTGGTTTCACAGCTGCACCTGGGGTTCCGCTTTTCTGCTACGTTTGGGGAGCACAAAAGTGGAATCTCTGCGTCTGAACGGCTTTGTTTCAGGACAGAACCGAACAGCGCTGAACGGACCCCATTAACTATGATGAGGTCAATTCAGTTTCTGCTCAGGTAGTCATCAATTTTATCAAACTACTAACGACCACTTGTCAGTTAGTATGTGAGTGCTTCTGATGCTCTGCCCCGCTGACATTATCACCCCCCCTCCCCCTGTGACGTAAGGCAGGTCCTACAACATATATAAAACACAGATCCTGACCGACAGAAGAACAACACAGTTAGGGCTCTTGGAAAGGGAGGACAAAAATAACAAAATGAGAGTACAACTAAACCATTATTATCTCAGACACAACTCAGCGGCCGAGACAGAAGAGACTGATCCACCGCCACCACAGAGATCCGGTGAGCTAAAGGACCTGCAGTGACATCACTGCTGTGGGTGGAGCCATTGTGCAGTTTGGTAGAAAGTATTGTATGCTAGATAAACCGACAGCAACTACTACCAGGACCTGTGATGACATCACTGTCATGTGATCACCTGTGCGGGTGGAGTCAGGAATCACATGACGAGGGGTGATCACTGTATCCAGGAGTCTAGTGATGTATGGAGTAGCTGTGTGTGTGATATGTGGGGTCAGCATGCATGTAGTAGAGCTGTGTGTGTAATGTGTGGGAATCAACATGGATGTAGTAGAGCTGTGTGTGTGATGTGTGGGAATCATAATGAATGTACCATGTAGCAGAGCTGTTTGTGTAATGTGCTGTGTGTGTAATGTGTGGGAATCAAGATGCATGTAGTAGAGCTGTGTGTGTGATGTGTGGGAATCCTAATGAATGTACAATGTAGCAGAGCTAGGTATTATTGATGCCACCGGAAGCTAGGGGTTTGACAGGGCTTGCATGGAGGAAAGCCCCTGTCACACCCCTAGCTCCTGATTGGCTAAATAGCTGAAGGTCGTAGAAGCTGCTACAGTGGATTTCTGCCTGAAGCGCCGTGCCATATGAGTGAGCCGCGCTCCCTGCGTGTTAGCTGGCGCTCAACTCCACCGCAGTTACCACAGCTATCCACCTGTCTCGCGGCCCCGGCGATGTGCCCTCGCTGCTGTCCTCCTCCTGGTGTTTGTGGCTGCTGCCTATCACTGACAGTCCCCCGCCGCTGTTTCCTTCCTGCTGTCCTACTGCAGTGTGGCGGGGGACGCATGTCATAGACTGTCCCACACCGCAGTGGTCATGCAGTCTGTGGCCGATTTTAAATGTACACGTGGGTGGGTGGGCGGCTTCTTGTCCGCCGCCAGGTAGGCACTTCACAGTGGTGTGGCCACCCTGCTGCCAACCCCGCTCTGCGCATGAACACAGAGGGGGGTGCCGCTACTGCCGGGGCCGCTGTCTGCATTTAAAATTAATCCAGCTGTAGGCTTAATGTTACTGGCCTGCTAGGACCTGCAGCCCAACAAGCTGTCCAGCCAATCAGCTACAGGGGGTGTCAACCCCCTGTCAATCTTGACTCCACCAGTACTTCCTGGTAGCGTCAAGATAAAATAATACTGCAGAGCTGTGTGTGTAATGTGTGGGAATCAAGATGGATATAGTAGAGCTGTGTGTGTGATGTGTGGGAATCATAATGAATGTACAATATACAGAAACACTGGTACTATATTTTCCTAATAATTACTAGTTTACCAACATAAAGCACCCTCCAACCAAAAATCCAATAACATGACATAATATAAGAGGGAGTCATTTCTCTCCTTCAGATAGACACATTAGCGCAAGAGAAAGCAAATTATTTACTGCACTTGTACATGGCATGCTGTAATGTGCATGTATGTGCTAACCTGCATATCTGCCTATACACAAATACAACACTGGGGTAGATTTACATAGATGGCATTTTAGATGGTGTCATAAAGTGTGCAAAATGTCGCCAGGAGTGTAAGGCTCTTAAGAAATTTGGTGCATTTTTGGGCTGCCCATGCGCCAGCGTGTGGTGTAAAATTCAATAGATCTCATGGATCACGTGGTCCCGCTCACGTTTAGAAAAGTGTCGGAGGTCAGTGTAAAAAAGGCAAAAATCACAAATTTGCATGCCAGAAATCTGGCGTAAAAACCTTAAAGGGGTCGTGTCAAGTTATTCCCTATCCACAGGTTCCCAAGTGACTGTAGGGTAGGTCACGCAGGTGCGCCACTGCTCCATTCATGCCTCGGAGTTTACAGAGTTCAAGCGTTTCAGCAATTTCCATTGTTGCCATTGACGTGAATGGAGCAGCGGTGTACCTGCTCAACCCCTGGGATGGGAAGCCGCTGCTGTAGTTACAGGCCAGCCGGCCAGTAACTACAAAGAAACCCGAGTACTTCAGCCCAGCACATTTTTCATAGCTCTCACTGAAGTGAATGGGAGCTACGGAAACAGCGCAACACAGCGCACTACGCTATTTCTGTAATTCAGGGAGTTGCGGCAACAGTGTTGTGCGTTGTGGTACGCGGTTTCTGTAGCTCTCGTTCAGTTCAATAAGAGTCTTGGGACCGCGCTGGGCTGAAGAACACGGGTGTTTCCCAGAGGTGGCCGAAACAGAGGGCTGGATTTTCCTATCTTGGCTATGATAAAACCAAGATGGGAATACCCCTTTAACCCTTTGCAATCCAATTTTAGATTCAGGGTTTCCTAGGGGGCTTTCTCTTTCTGCCATTATACAATGGCGCCATCTGCTGGCCAGAGCCAGTACTGCAATATGGGACATGCTGTAGAGGCCCCGACAACAGAATGTCTTTAGACATCAGACAGTGGATTAGAAAGGGTTAAGGTATGTTCACACAGTGGAACATTGCCAATTTGCCCCAAAATCCTCCTGGTATCCGTGCCAATTGTAGAGCAAATTCGCCTCCCATTACTATCAATAGGACTCTACGCTGAAGTCTATAGAGAGCAGATCTTTTCCACACGCACATTTCAAATCCGTGTGCGGAGAGAAAAAAAAAGGTGATATGTCGCTACTTGATGCAGGATTTGCGCAGCATCCATGCTTGGAACTCTGCTTGCGGAATGGCTCATTGAAAAGGGGTAAATCTACTGGCGGATCGGCAAGTATAATACACATTTCCCCAAGGGTTCCTTCACACTAGGGATCGCAATATTGCCATGAGAAAATTGCAGCAAAATCGTCTGTTTTTCCCGCAATTTTGAGCGTTAGCGCTGCTTTTTCTTGCTAAAACATTGCTGCTGCTCACGATTTTCTTGCATGTTTATTTTGCGCAATTTCTTAGTGGGAAAGTCAATAAGACTTTCAAATGTTAAAACCGCATGGCACGAAAATCGCAACTTCGTGCTTTGTGATCCTTTGAAAATGAGGCTGCATAGGGAAACATCGCAGATAAGAACATCGCAGATAGAACGGACATGTCGCAATTTTTTCTCGCATCGTCGCATGAGTGAAAACATCGCACATTTGAAGGAAACCATTGAAAAGCACGGGTTTTTATAATTCTGCGTTTTTACTCACTCTCGCATCGCGCGATTTTCTCGCCAGTGCAAAGGCGCCCTGAGGGTACGCTCACACGGGATGGAAATGCTGCGGAATTTAGCTCTGTTTTGGATGTGGAAATTCTGGGGGGTCAACCACGGAATTGTCCGCTGTGGAAATTTCGCAGTATTTCCTCCCCGTGTGAACGTACCCTCAGGACGGCTTCGTATCAGCGGTAGCACATTTGCGCCTGCCTGAGCTCTGCATTTTTGCGGAACGATCAATGCTTTTTTACGCGCACATCAGCGTATTTCACTGCCCCAGCAGGCCATGCTCATTTGTGCGCAGTAATCGCACCCGATTGACTTCAGTGGGGACCTTTGCTGTTTGTTTTTTTTTGACCAACAGAAATGCGCAAAAAACGGAAATGTGAACGCGCCCATTAAAATCAATGCGTTCTATTCTCTGGGTCTTGCACAGATATTGTGGACGCGCAAACAGGCCGCGATGTCAGCCTGCGGTATCATCACCCGGGCGTGTTTGTGCACGGATCTGTGTGCAGAAACTTTGCACGCGCAATACGCAGCGAATAGAACCCATTTATTCACATTTGCGCATTTTGCAAGCAGATTTTGGTTGTACAAAAAAACCCAGAACATACTCTATCTTTCTGTGTATTTCTGCGCCAAAGACCCACATACCCCGTTTCCCTGAAAAGAAGACATACCCTGAAAATAAGACATAGCATGATTTTCCAGAATTTTTGAGGATGCAAAATGATTTTTCAGGCTTTTTGAGGATGCTTGAAATATAAGCCCTACTCCAAAATTAAGCCCTGCTAACAGTTAATTAAAAAAGTCAATTTAAATAGCGTCCAGGCAGCTATACATGTAAAAAAGTTAAACCTTTTTGAACAAAAAGTAATATAAGACACTGTCTTATTTTCGAGGAAACACGGTAGACGTCAATGGGAGTGTGCAAATATGTGCGAAACACAATAAGATATAGGAAATACCTCGCTATTGCCACGTGTAAGGAAACATGCCCTTCGGGTAGAAAAAGTGCGGTAAAATGCGGCGATAGGTGAACAAAAAAGCCTCATTCAGTACGCAAAAATGCAGCTTCCGCCCGTGTGAAGCCGGCCCTAGGCTATATTTACGCAGGCGCTTTATACGGTTCGCATTACTCGGACTGATATCGCGCTTGCAAACATGCGATTCTCCCCGCGTTTGCGATGCGCATCGCATCTTGTTTCAAAAGTAAAAACAGAAAATCGCCTGAAAACCGTATTCACATCCGTGTGCGATGCCGGTTTATTTTTTTTTTGCCTCCTATAGAAAATAACGGGCGATTCCTGAACAGAATATGCAGCGAGAAAAGTCGCCCTTGTAAATAACGGATTCTTTCCACGTGCGATTTCTCACAACGCACAAATATTGCGCAAGAAGATCGCCGTTGTAATTACGCCCCGATGAGGATTCCATACCCAATCTACGCTAAATCCACACCTGGCATGCCGTATACTCATTTGCTCATTGAAAAAGGCTAAATCCACGTGGACTTCTGCCGCGATTTTTAAAAACGGAATCCGTTTGTAAAATCCGCATGGGATTCCCCCCCAATCCCTCGCCGCGCTGTATCCGTATATATCCAGTGTATACAGATGTGCCCGTGCTGTATACTGTACCTGCAGCCGCCCGTCTCCTTCTGCGCTCGGCTCCTTCTCTACAATGAGCTTTGTTCGCATCATTTGGCTATTATTTGCATATTAGGGTTTTGAGGAAGCAACAAGTATCAGATAACAGAATGTTTTTTTTTTTTGCCTACTGACTGGCATAGAACTGCAAATATGGAAGTCTGCCCCCTGTGACCCCCAGATACTGTGGCACTACAACTCCCAGCTGGCAGCTCCACAGGTGGCAGATCTCTGACACGTGACTCCTTTGCAGTGGGCGGGGACTCCTGTGATGGACAGTATGTAGATGAAGAGGCGTGGCGTTGCTCGGGTTGCGCGACCAGGTGTATTTACATAAGGGGCGTGGCCGTAGAAGCGGAAGTCGCTCTGGCTGCAGACACAGTAGGTTGTGAGTGGAGAAGGCCAAGTTTGGTGGAATGTGTATGGGAATGGCTGGAAGGAGCCCCAAGCAGAGCACGGGGGTGGGGGCTGTAGTGTGGGGTGGAGTGAGCGAGAAGCTCATGGAAATAGTGGGGAGGGTTGGGGTTCATGTGTATAAAGGTGATATACAGGTAGAGTGGGTGCCCCCTGCAGGGCCCTCTAAGACTTCTGGGTAAAGGTGGGGGAGGGGAAGGTCTGTCTACATTGAGCAGTTTTTTTCTGTACTGATGATGCAAATGTTGCGCTGCGTGCGGTGAAGTGCAATGTGGCGCTGCGTGTCAAAGCGTTTCTTCCAGTAGATGTGTGGATTTTGGCGTTTGTGTTTCTATGGTTTGTGCAGGAAAAAGAACGAAGAGCCCCATTACCGTATACGGGACGATTGTACGAGCGTCTGACAATGCTCCCCGGCGATAATGGCCCCCGTGCTGTCCTATAAGAGCGAGGATCTGCCGATCGCGCTGCCCGCCTCCGTTCACAGCGATCAGGCGCTCGTCCATGATGAATGACGGCCTCTTTACACGGAATGATCGTTTGATTTTTCACGCCTGCAGAAACTGACAAACGAATTATCATTCATTGTTCAGTCGCTGCCGGCATTCATACTGATCGTCATTCAGATTCCTGCGCTCGCATGGATCCCTGCGCCAAAATGCCTTCCGTTCAGAGCCGGGGTGTTTAGTACGTAGCTAAAACCCTTAATTACAGCAGTCAGAAAGTTGCCCTGTGGGACTACAAGTCCAAGCAGCATTGCTGCCAATAGAAAGGCCTTTGACGGACTAGTTTTTTTTACGCCCAACAGCTAAAGACAGCGCGCGGACCCGTAGGCGCAGTAGGAAAAGACTCGTCTCCTGGCCTATTCTTGTCCGTGTCATGGCTGAGAACTAGGATGTGCACATGTATGTCAGAGTGCGGGCAGTCTGGGTATGTGGCAGCGCCCGGACAGGTGCCCGCGTGGTGTCTGATCCAAGAGGCAATCCGGGCACATGGCAAGTGTGTCGGAGGCGTTAGATACATGCTGCGCTCCCATCATACCTGATATGTTTCTCTCTACTGCTGGTGTATATATGTGTTATATATACGCTGCCAATAATTATCGCACCCCTAGATGGAGGAGGAGTTGTTGTTTTACTGTAAAACTCGTCCTGCAGTTCCATCTCAGACAGATATACAAATGATGAGAGTTGTGGTGATTAGATGGACGGTCTTGTCACCGGAGGCCCTAAAACTGCTTCCCTGCTTGGCGTATGACGTATCTGGAGACCTACAAGTGAGCGCCAGTCAGTCCCCCCTAGTGGTGGTAGGAGGCACAATGACAGCTCAGCTACAGTTCAGGACATCCTGCAGCCACATGTGTTCCTCTCATGGCGGCTTCCAAGAGGCATTTCCCAGCAGGCTAATGCTCGGCCGCACACACAAGGGGGTCACAGGAATGTCTGCACAACATGGTCACACTTCTGTGGCTGCCCGGTCACCAGATCTTTCACTAATAGAACATGTATGGGACCATCTGGGACACCAACTTCTACAGCCTATGAGTTTACGCGATCTAGAGCAGTGGTGGCGAACCTAGGGCACACGTGCCAGAGGCGGCACCCAGAGCCTTCCCAGCTGGCACCTGCCGCTGTCGGCTGCTCACCACATTAGTAAATACCGGCAGGGGTGCCGCAGCTCCCCTGCTGGTATTCACTCAGCAGCGCTGCTAGAGGCATTGATCGCGGTGCACACTGTGATGTCAGCATGTAGCCAGGATCCTCCTCCCCCCCCTCCTCTGATGCCTCATACTTGGTTCCGTGAGAGCAGGGGAGGGGAGGAGGTGTCCGGCAGCACGTCACAGTGTGCTCCTGGGATCAATGGCAGCAACAGCACCAAGCACTATTACTACAGGGGCCACTGTGGGATGTCGCTATTACTAGAGGGGGCCACTGTGGGATGTCGCTATTACTAGAGGGGGCCACTGTGGGATGTCGCTATTACTACAGGGGCCACTGTGGGATGTCGCTATTACTACAGGGGCCACTGTGGGATGTCGCTATTACTACAGGGGCCACTGTGGGATGTCGCTATTACTAGAGGGGGCCACTGTGGGATGTCGCTATTACTAGAGGGGGCCACTGTGGGATGTCGCTATTAGTACAGGGGCCACTGTGGGACGTCGCTATTAGTACAGGGGCCACTGTGGGACGTCGCTATTACTACAGGGGGCCACTGTGGGACGTCGCTATTACTACAGGGGGCCACTGTGGGACGTGGCTATTACTACAGGGGGCCACTGTGGGACGTGGCTATTACTACAGGGGGCACTGTGGGACGTGGCTATTACTACAGGGGGCCACTGTGGGACGTGGCTATTACTACAGGGGGCCACTGTGGGACGTGGCTATTACTACAGGGGGCCACTGTGGGACGTGGCTATTACTACAGGGGGCCACTGTGGGACGTGGCTATTACTACAGGGGGCCACTGTGGGACGTGGCTATTACTACAGGGGGCCACTGTGGGACGTGGCTATTACTACAGGGGGCCCCTGTGGGACGTGGCTATTACTACAGGGGGCCCCTGTGGGACGTGGCTATTACTACAGGGGGCCCCTGTGGGACGTGGCTATTACTACAGGGGGCCCCTGTGGGACGTGGCTATTACTACAGGGGGCCCCTGTGGGACGTGGCTATTACTACAGGGGGCCCCTGTGGGACGTGGCTATTACTACAGGGGGCCCCTGTGGGACGTGGCTATTACTACAGGGGGCCACTGTGGGACGTGGCTATTACTACAGGGGGCCACTGTGGGACGTGGCTATTACTACAGGGGGCCACTGTGGGACGTGGCTATTACTACAGGGGGCCACTGTGGGACGTGGCTACTACCACTGGGGGCCACTGTGGGACGTGGCTACTACCACTGGGGGCCACTGTGGGACGTGGCTACTACCACTGGGGGCCACTGTGGGACGTGGCTACTACCACTGGGGGCCACTGTGGGACGTGGCTACTACCACTGGGGGCCACTGTGGGACGTGGCTACTACCACTGGGGGCCACTGTGGGACGTGGCTACTACCACTGGGGGCCACTGTGGGACGTGGCTACTACCACTGGGGGCCACTGTGGGACGTGGCTACTACCACTGGGGGCCACTGTGGGACGTCGCTACTAGCACTAAAGCCGCTCTGGGGGAGGGGGGGTCACCCTTACTGCTGGGGCCGCTCTGGGGGGGTCAATGTCACTGCTGGGATATGTTTACACAAGGTAGAAATGCTGCAGAATGTCCTCAGCGGAAATTTCCGTGGCAAATTCCACAGCATTTCCGCATCCAAAAGAAGTCAAAATCTGCACCCCGTCTATTTTGAAACAGCCTTGTCTGTTTAAGAAAGACGGAGGTAAAAATCATACGTGGTGATAAGCCCCGCCCCCTGACATGTTGGCACTTTACAATAAATGAGTGGGTTTTGAGTTGCATTTTGGGCACTCAGTCTCTAAAACGTTCGCCATCACTGACCTAGAGGCTCAGTTACAGCAAATGTGGATGGATACCATATGGAACCTGTAGGTTCCATGCCCACCCGTATCACATCTTACATCCAAGCTAGAGGCAGTACAACAGGGTACTAGAGCCTCCATGCCCACCCGTATCACATCTTACATCCAAGCTAGAGGCAGTACAACAGGGTACTAGAGCCTCCATGCCCTCCCGTATCACATCTTGTATCCAAGCTAGATATGGTACAACAGGGTACTAGAGCCTCCATGCCCACCTGTATCACATTTTGTATCCAAGCTAGAAGTCGTACAACAGGGTACTAGAGCTCTCATGCCCAATGTATCACATCTTGTATCTAAGCTAGAGGCAGTACAACAGGGTACTAGAGCCTCCATGCCTGCCTGTATCACATCTTGTAGCCAAGCTAGAGGCGGCCATACAGGGTACTAGAGCCTCCATACAAGGTGTCAATTTTTCACAATAAATTCTCCTTCCGCTCTGATATTGTAATCTTATACTAATCACACAGAGAAAGTTTCATTCCGTTCGGACAACTTCTAGGGAAGGGATTGTTTTTGACAATGAGTGTATATAAAATCTAATATATATTATCTGCATGGGCAAGTATCTCGGCACTGCACTGTAATGAAAGCTGCCTGAAAAAAAAAATCTGTTGCCCATAGCAACCAATCGCAGCGCAGCTGTCATTTTACCTCAGCAGTATAAGAATTGAAAGCTGTGCTGTGATTGGTTGCTATGGGCTATGATTTTCTTTTGGACTGCTTTCATAATACCATGTATAGCTATAAACCATAGCGAGAAACGTATAAGGGATGTGAACACTGCCCTGCTTGTACTTGTAGTCCCACAGGACATCTCTCTCACTAATCTAATGTATAAAGGGTTGTAGCTATATGATAACCACTGTGGATCTGAATGGAGGGATACATGTGAGTGACACGGCTACGGGTTTGCTGTGTGATAACCAGTATCCCACACTTGTAGTCACCCAGCTTTCCTGGAGGACTGATTTGTAAATCAGGCAGCAGCGGAGGATATACGGCTAAGAATGTGACTACTTACCTGTGAGGGAGCTGTGATGGTGGCCATAGCGGCTGTCACACAGATATGACTTATGTGCGGGATATGAATGGGGGGAGGATCCCACTCCGGCGGGTGGGAAGTGAAGCAAGCATTTCACAAGCTCTGTGTGGGCTGCTGGCAATTTCCGTGCTGCGACTTTGGTTCCATTTGTTCTTCTTTCTAATCGGGGGATTGTTATCTGTGGTTGGAGGGTGGAAATAAGATGCAGAACACGAGGGCTCCTGGCTCCGCTCATCCCATCTCCTGGGAACGTTCTTTACCCAATCATCTGACGAATGCGCTTGTGCGTTGGGCGATCGCATCTCTGCGCAGAGGGTCAGCCGCAGCACGTCGCTCCGTATGAAACGGGGAATATTCTGCTGACAGTGATGAGCTTCAATGATGGCCAAACGATCGTTCCTCAAAATCAGTAGGCCAAAGTTACTCGAGCGTATGTGTATCTGTGGAATGAGCGATGATTTTTTGTGCCCTCACTGGTGTATATTACTAACTAGAGATGAGCGAGCGTACTCGGTTCGGGTGTTTTTGCACTCGAGCACCGCTTTTTCCGAGTAACTGACTACTCGGACAAAATGATTCGGGGGGCGCCGGGGGTGAGCGGGGGGTTGCAGTGGGGAGTGGGGAGAAAGAGAGCTCCCCACTGCTACCCCCCGCTCCTCCACGGCGCCCCCTGAATCTTTTCGTCCGAGTAGTCAGTTACTCGGAAAAAGCAGTGCTTGAGTGCAAAAACACCCGAACCGAGTACGCTCGCTCATCTCTATTACTAACCATTTTCAGTGAGCAAGGCGTGTGTATTTGCGTTTAGCAAAAAAAAAGAACAAAAAAACCCCCCTATTTGAAATGGGTGATTAGTCTAATGAGTTCCAGATGTGTTCTTTTTTCTGCAAAATTATGGGGTGTTTCACGCATCTCCTAGCGCACTTTGCGCAAATTTGCTCATTCCCCATTGAATTTTACAGGGATTTTTGGTGCACAAATGCACAGAAAAGTAGACCATAGACCATGCTGCACATTTGTCTGCGTGACCAAAATGCGCAGGAAATAGACGTACGTGTGTGAACCCATTGAAATCATTGGGTTGTATTTACTGCATATTGCATGTGCAAATACACCCAGGCGTTGTCCTGTCATCACTACTTTATCTACGTATAGCCGATATTAGTCGCTGTCCCGTGGCCTTTGGACTCTCTTCCCCTTTAGTGTGAATGACAATGACCCCATATAGTGTTTGTGTATACAGACAGGTGAGCAGTTACCATGACTTCTCACACCTTCTGTCCTTTGTTTCCTACCTGTTCAGGTGATGATCCCCTTTCCTGTTAAACGGAGGAGGAAGGAGACGGCCGCTCCCACTGAACCGGCGGCCCTACCAAGATTTCCTGATATCTGTATATTTTTGGTGGAGCGAAGAATGGGAGCCGCCCGGAGGGGCTTCCTCACATCACTGGCACGGAGGAAAGGATTCAGTGTGGCACATGAGTACAGGTATAATGCACTAACCTTCAGTATGGCACAGCCGGGAATGGTGGTGGCTGCAGGAAGCCAGGATTTTATAACTTAAGGGGAATGCGTCATCTGAAAATGATCTATTATATAAATCACGTTTTTGTGTTAAACACATGTTTTCTGGGTGACGGATGCCTGACGACCTACTATTGACGACCCATCCTGAGGATAGGCCATCAATGGTTTACAACGCTACAACCCCTTTAACCCACTAATGACTGCAGTATAGGTCCATTCAGAGCACTTTCTGAGCGGTGCTACACTAAGACATTGCATTGCTACACCTTCACTAAAGCCTTAGGCATCGGGTAGAGATTGGATCTCAGTAACGCTGGTATCTGGCTTAACACCTTAGATGCCACAGTCATAGTAACCACGACAGCTAAGGCATTTGACAGAACAAAGTGATACCCACAGTTGGCCTATTGGTGAAACTCTGCCCGATATCGTACCAGCAGAAGCGAGGCGTTTTTTTTTTTTTTATAGAAAAACGCAACCCATCACTTTGAGGTTGCGATCCTCTGGCGTGACCTTCAGCTGTGTCAGAGAATCAGCAAGTGTTTCCCATTGTTTTCAGTGAGCATCGCATGGAGGCTCTAGTACCCTGTTGTACTGCCTCTAGCTTAGATACAAGATGTGATACTGGTGGGCATGGAGGCTCTAGTACCCTGTTGTACTGCCTCTAGCTTAGATACAAGATGTGATACTGGTGGGCATGGAGGCTCTAGTACCCTGTTGTACTGCCTCTAGCTTAGATACAAGATGTGATACTGGTGGGCATGGAGGCTCTAGTACCCTGTTGTACTGCCTCTAGCTTAGATACAAGATGTGATACTGGTGGGCATGGAGGCTCTAGTACCCTGTTGTACTGCCTCTAGCTTAGATACAAGATGTGATACTGGTGGGCATGGAGGCTCTAGTACCCTGTTGGATGCCTCTAGCTTAGATACAAGATGTGATACTGGTGGGCATGGAGGCTCTAGTACCCTGTTGTACTGCCTCTAGCTTCCATGTAAGATGTGATACGGGTAGGCATCGCACGTCTTGCAATTTGCTTTCCTGCCCCATTGAAAACGAGAGAACGCTCAAAGATAGGACATCTTGCAACACACAAATCTTGCGCGATTTTCCCAACCGTGTGAGAGCGGCCTTACTCGGCTATATTGATGAAGTCAAATTGTCAGTACGTGTGGCGTTATGGCTGTATGAATAGGGCCTCCTTTACTAAAACTGTGACAGCAGGGCCCATTCACTTATATTTTCTGTCCATATGCTGTCTGTACTTCGTATTCAGACATTCAGGGGTTTTTTTTGTTATGCAGACTGACGTGTAAAAAAAAAAAAAATCACAGCATTTCTTATTTTGGTCCATATTTACAGACGAAAATCGCTCCAAAAAAGTCTATGGGAGCATTAAGAAAAAAATTATACATGCGTACTGCATTTTTTTTTTTTACTCGTATTGTAAGGAGACATTGAAAACAAAAAGCGACATCAGTTGGATATTTTATTTTTTGTTCTTGAAAAACGGATGACATATGGACCTAAAAAAGCACTTGTGCAATATGTATATACCCCCACAGTGAAAATGGTCCATTTTTCACTGATTGAAATCACATATGCATGGGCCCTCAGACTGTCCATGTTGCCCATAGCAACCAATCGCAATGCAGCTTTCACTTTTACAGAGCAGTTTAAAAAATGAAAGCTGAGCTCTGATTGGTTGCTATGGGCAACATGGACAGTCTTGCTGTCAGACAGTGTTGATAAGTTTCATAGTATGAAATTGTCTCCTTTTCTTAGAACTCTACAGCCGCCGTTCCTCTTATTTCTTCTGGAAATGCATGAATAAAATGACAGTTGGGTGTTAACATTCCCCTTGTCAGTAAGGTGGGAGCGTGTAGGGACCCGTCGTGTTGACAGGGAGAATAAGATCCAGTTGCCAATTTATTTATACATTTTCAGGAGGAATTACAGAGGAATGCCATAATACACAGAATTCTATTAAACATGCTCCAGAATTGATGCTTCGGGGGGCAAAGTACAAGTATTTACTGACCACACGTTGGGAGAGCAGACGAGTCCCCTGTAAACGGCTAATGCCAAATAATGTTTTGGCAGATATGTACTAACACAAGTCTGCAGAAAAGTGTAAAAAAGTGCGCTGACCGCTGTTCTGTTCGGGGTAAAATGTAACTGCTTTGATGAATTTGTCCCAATCTGTTCCGATGAGTCATTGATCCCCACATGTCCTTATTGCAGCGCTGCAGTGACACATGTAGTGTCGGAGCAGAACTCTTTTAATGATGTCCTCACCTGGATTGAAAGGAAAGCCGGGAAGCCAATGCAAATGGCTGAAGACCAGGAGATGCCACACATCTTGGACATGAGCTGGTTTACAGAGAGCATGAGCTCAGGACAACCTGTGCCGGTGGAGGCCAGACACCGTTTAGGGGTAAGGAGTTTTTGTAACTTATTATTCTGTGTAAATGGCCACGTTCAGAGGATTTAGGAACTAGCAGGTAATGACCACGGGCCGACAGTCAGGTAAGCCAGGGGTCCCCAACTCCAGTCCTCAGGGACCACCAACAGGTCATGTTTTCAGGATCTCCTATAGTAGGAACAGCTGTGGCAATGTCTGAGGCACCGACAATAATTACATCACTTGTGCAACACTGAGGAAATCCTGAAAACATGACCTGTTGGGGTCGCTGAGGACTGGAGTTGGGGAACACTGAGGTAAGCGACCATACGAGTGCTCATGTCACCACGACGGTTGTCAGCATTCGTGCAGGGCGTTTACACTGAAAGACTGTTTACATGTAACCGTGGTCTTTGTTTGTTTCCCCTGCTTTGTAAATTCTGTGGAATAGGTTGGCGCTATATAAATAAAGATTATTATATGGCCCTTTTATACGGGCCAATTAACGCTCATTCATCAGCTAATCATGTCGTTTAGGTGATTGTAAAAATGCTCGCTGTTGAGCTGCATGTCTTCCTGTGTAAACGAGGAGATGTGCAGCCAATCAGTAATAGCTCTATGGGGACCAATGATCGTGTTTATGATCAGTCGTCCCCGTAGAGCAGATAACTTGCCCCAGTACACGCAGGGAACGGGCGCTGACTGGCACGCTCATTGTTGGTCGTTGCCTGTATAAAGTGACCTTTAGCACATCATACTGCTATTTCATTCAAACTCGGTAGGAGCTGAATGCTCTTGGGTTGTCTATTATCTCTCCTAGTTCCTCCATGAATACGTGGCTCTGGCAAATATGCTAGTTTGTGTCAGTGAGAAGAGGGTTAATCATCAGATGGGCACCTGTCTGCCAGCGCAATAAAGAGAATTCAGCATACCCAAACCGCCTTCTGCATATTCCAGTGCCTGCCATCTGTTGCCCTCATGCTTTTTGGGCTCCATTCACATCTCATTTTCATCTGCACTTTCAGACGTTCTCCAGGAAAGTCCTCATGGAAAACGTGAAACATATCCATTGGCCCTCATGCGCCCTGCATATGTCAAGTGTCCTTTTGGCATTCGCTGGGCCGATACTTGTCGGCATACTTTCTTTCCTATACTATATAGAAAAGTGTAGTCTACTATTCTTGCCCGTGAAGAGGGGCGTTATAAAGATAGACGTATACCACACTTTTGTTTTCATTCACATGGGTGTGTTTTCACCATGTATTACGCAAGTGTATATCGCATGTGTAATATGCTGTTAATGGAGGCAATGAAAATCACACTTGCGTATAGTCTTTGCGTAAGAAAAATCGCAGCTCCTTCTATTTTATTGTGTATTGCGTGCGTAAGAGCCCTATTGTTCTCTATGGGTGCGTATGATACGCAATGCCAACGGAAGTACTAGCGTAGCAGTTGCATTCTTCACGCATTTTGCTAGGAAACATGCTAATGAATTTGAAAAAAAAAACTGGAAGATCATCATTCTAGTCTCTTTTTTTTTTTCCTGCTTGCTTCTTTTAGGCGTGCGTAACATACGCAGTATATACTCTGGTATACATGTCCAAAAATATGCATACGCAGGGGAAATTGAACAATACGCATTTCAAATGCTGCAGTATTTATGCAGCGTTTTACGCCTAAGCGTGGGTGAATGAGCCCTTAGTGTGAATAAAAACTTGTCCTGTTTTTGTTATGTGCAGGGCTCATTTCAGTATAGTTGTCAGAGTGCTAGGATATAGCCTCACGAGTCAATTGTGGGGTTCATCTGTTGTAAAGCCCACTAATCCATAACCCTTTAGTGACAGCCCTGTAGTGTTTTCACGTTTTGCCGCTGCAGGACGTGTATGGAGGGAGATCGTGGGGTGATTTCTCTCCATACATCCGGCAGCTGAAATCCGGCGGCAACCGCTCCAATAAGCCACGCAGCTCATCAGGGCTGTTAACACTCTGAATGCCGCTGTCAGTTCTGACAACAGTATTTAAATCCCCTGAACGATGTTCGGGGGAGCCGTGGGCGTGTCATGGCAGCTGGGGGCTTTCTCAACGATCCTAGGGCTGTCATGACAGAATGCCTATCAAGCAAGCCCCATGGGGTGGCTTGATAGACTGCCTGTCAGACTGCAGTATGATGTAATGCTGTGCGCTTTTTTTGGGCACCTTGTCTTCAAGAAAATATGCAATAAAAAGCGATCAAAAAGGTTCCAAAATGGTACCAACGCAAACTACAGGGCGTCCCACAAAAAATGAGCACTCACACAACTATGTTGATGGAAGAATAAAAAAGATATTGCGCACAGAAGATGGCAGCAGAAAATAATTAAAAAAACAAACTAATTATCTTGGGAAAAAAATAAAACTATGTAAGCTTGGTATAGTAATCGTACCGCTCGGTCTCGTGATTAGCGAAGGACCTAGTGATGTGCCATGCCAGTATAGCATTAAATTACACCTTTTAGCAAATTGAACTGTTGGTAAGCAGCCAGCACAGTTTGGCATTTTAGGCTGGAGAAGACAGACATCATATTGCCTGAAAGACCGAGAGAGAGGCATAAAGAAAACTAATTTCCAAAGTGAAACAATATTTTATATAGATGTTATCTTAAGTATTTGTCGTAAAGTACCGTATATACTCGAGTATTAGCCGAGACAATAAGTTTCATCACAAAAAACTGGGAAAACTTATTGACTTGAGTATAAGCCGAGCTATACTCGAGTATATACTAGGTAAAAAAAAAAACCTCCATACTCACCTTCCAGCCGGTGTCTGTGTCTGTGCAACAAGCTGCTTGAATTCTCCCCACTGTCATCCACCTGCTGTCCTCTCTGCTCGGCTCTGTCAGTGTTGTGTAAGTAAGCGCTGTGATTGGATTGAGCGCCAGCCAATCACAGCTGGCGCTCGATCCAATCACAGCACTTACACAGCACTGATAGCAGGGGATTTGAAAGCAAAGCAGGGAGATGACTGCGGGGAGAATTCTAAAGCAGCTTCATTGGCTGTAAATGATCGAGCAATGGCTGTGATTGGCTGACGCTCAATCCAATCACAGCTCTTACTTACACAGTGCTGACGTCGGGGGATGACCGAGCCGAGCAAAGAGGACGGCGGGGGATGACAGCGGAGAGAATTCAAGCAGCCTGCTGCACCGCCGCCGGGGACACAGGTGCCGGCTGGCAGGTGAGTATGGAGATTTTATTTTATTTTTTTTAAAGCCTTCCCTGACTCGAGTATAAGCCGAGGGGGGCTTTTTCAGCACAAAAAAATGTGCTGAAAAACTAGGCTTATACTCGAGTATATACAGTATGTCCTTTCTGTCGTCGCACCACGATGCGCCAGTTGGGAGCTGGCGTAGCTTTCTGGTATAATTTATGCCAGTTTCTGGTGTAAATTGTACATAAATGTGTCGCCTGGAGCGAATTCACACTTGTTAGAAAAAAAAAAGTGGTGACGGCAGCTCAGAAAGCCAGAAAGTTGTAAACTTTTGCGCAGGTTTGACTCGCACTAAAATTTGAGCCCTTTTTATGCCAGAGTTCTGATGTAACGCCCTTTATAAACGCCCCGTGGAGTTTTCTATCAGGCTAATTTGTAGGAAATTACTTGTAAATAATCTTTTATAATAAAACATTTGTTGGGAATCGTTGGATTTGCTGTTTGATAGCGCTACGAAAATATAAAATCTGATGTGTTCTATTTCCAGCACAGTAATGACTTGACTCCCCGTCACACATTTGTTCTTTTTCTTAAACTATAGATTTTAGAAACTTGCGTGTCCAAAGACACAGACGTCCTTCTAACCGTAGCGCCATATGCCTGCCAGCGACAAACGCCACTAACCCATCAGAATGCGGAGATTATAGTAAGTACCTGACTGCATCCGGTTTTCCTCCACCGGATGGGGCTTCTGATTATGTATTTTTACACACTGCTTCTGCGATTCATAAAGCATACAATACCGTTGCTTGTGAATGATTGAGGAGTGTTTTTCAAAAAGGAGTCAAGTCACAAAAATTAGTTCTAGAGAAAATCGAAAAAATGAGAATATAATGTAAAAGTTAAAAAAAACCTAATTATTGTAGTTGGACCATATGAGATGAAATTTACGTGGTTGTTAAAACTCTAGAAAACAGACACAAAGAGATTTGTAGAGTGTCATAAGGCACAAAATCCTTAAAAGTGGACTTGACTCATTCTGGAAAAACGCTCCAGTTAAAAATGAAACATTTCTGAATGTAAATTGCATTTTCTTTACACACAGTGGGATTCTGTCTGGGGGTCCCATCGCTGGTACTCACAAACGCATTGAGATGCCCCCCCCCCTTCTCCCCCAAATGGAACCATTGGAACTAGAGATGAGCGAACGTACTCGTTTAGGGCGATTTCGCAATCGAGCAGCGCTTTTTTTCGAGTAACTGACTACTCAGGCAAATAGATTCGGGGAGCGGCGTGGTGGAGCGAGGGGTAGCAGTGGGGAACGGGGGGAGCGCTCTTCCCCCCCCCCCCCCCCCCTCCCTCCCCTCTGTCACCCCCCGCTCACCCGGCGCCCCCTGAATCTTTTCGCCCGAGTAGTCAGTTACTCGAAAAAAGCGCTGCTCGATTGCGAAATCGCCCTAAACGAGTACATTCGCTCATCTCTAATTGGAACCATTCACGGTCATTAGTTAAAATGGACACCACTTGGGTGTCTGACAAGGATTTCATTGTATATTTGGAATACAGCAAAGTGATGATTGTGTTATTAATGGTATGTCATGAATGGGGAAAGAGATTTTCTGGGACTGTGATGGCAAGGCTAGAAAAGACATGGCTGAAACAGTGTGTTGTCGTTATTTAAAGGGCTTTTCCAGGACTTTTCTAATAGTTGCTAAGGGCAGGGAAAGAACTGAAATTGAAATTTTAAGAAAAAATTGCATTCGGCCATTAAATGTCCAGCACAGCCGCCACGGACTCAGAGGCTCCTGCTGTGGTCACATGAAGAGTGATTGGGTTCATCGGTCATGTGAATGATGAACGACACATGACTGTTGCAGGAGCTTCCAGGAGTCGTAGGACATTTAAAATGGGAGTACAGTTTAGGGTTTTTAAAAATAAATTAAATAAAATTTTGTTCTTTCTCTGCAACTTTTTGAAAAGTCCCAGAAAGCCAAGTAAGTATATATTTCTCATACTAAGGCCGCCTGTCTACGGGTGGGGCAGATTCTCGCGAGTGGATTTCCGCCGCGGGAGATCATTTAAAGTCACCGCGATGAACCTATCATTATGATTGGTTCATCGGGAAAATTGCGAGCGATGGATTTCCTGTTCTGCTCGTGTACATCGGGCTGCGCTTTCCATAGTTATCCTATTGAAAGTGTTTCAAGCGTGATCCGCGTGCGATTTATCGCCCAGTGGATCACGCTATGAACTATCGCCCGTGGACAGCCAGTCTAAACTGCGGGACAATAAGCACTGCACATATTAATGCTATGATTTTGGATGGGGTTTTCAAAATAATCACTTTCCTTTGCCCAAAATTCAAAAAACAAAAAAAGAGCTGGATTCATCCTTTGTTTCCCTACTTTAAGGGCAGTTAATAGACTTATCTCTTTTGTCGCCAGTCCTCGGCTGTGAGCCAGCTCCAGTCACATAGAGCAGGCTGCTGCAGTCCTTGCGCTCTGCTGGGAGATCCGGCACGGAGGTAGGTTTTTCCTAGTGCCGCTCTCCTCCATTACCCAGCTTGATTATATAAAGTGACCTCTTGTACAGAAACAAACAGTAAGTGAGAGCAGGTTGTGGTTTGCAAATGTCTGCAGTTTCAGTGCTGCAGCTCTTTACTAGAATCCGTTATCTTGGTGGTTAGATAGTGATGGTATTTAACAATAATCTTTTCATTTTCTGTACATTTTGGTGATATGGGTTGTGGCAATACTCACTTTCAGGATGCCCTGGAGAAATTGGGAAAAGCCGCTGCTCTTCGGGGCTCTGAAGTTCGTAGTCTGGCTTTCACAAGAGCTGCATCGGTGCTCAAGTCTCTACCGATAAGGCTACAGTCTGCTGACCAAGCAAAGAACCTGCCCTTTTGTGGGGGGCACTGCCAGACGGTCATCCAGGTAATGTGGCGGACAGGGACAGAAAATGACAGCTTGGTGTCCCTGTGCAAGAGTGATATGTTGGGTCCCCATACCCTCTAGATATGGGAGAGGTGCCTCTCATAGCTCTTCGAATATAAATCTGTCTGTAAGCCCTACCCTGAAAGTAAGCTCCATGTGCATCCCAGAAAATTATACATCACTTATCAGGAACTGTCATCTCCGGCGCAAGTCTTTCCTGAAGCTCCAGGACACTTTTTTCTGTAGAAAGCAGGCAGCTGGTGGATTTGAATCCCCGCCCCAGGAAGCGCTGGCTGTGATTGGTTCTCGAGCACTGGCGGAGATTTTAATTCTCCATAGGAAAACATGGGCTGCAAAAAATCGCAAATCGCGGCTGTGTAGAATATGCCACAATTTTGTAGTCTCTCAAAGTCACAGACTACAAAACATCGCTGATGTGGAGCAACCCATAGGAAAGCATGGGCTCCACATACATGCGATTTGTAGCACTGTCACATTACGACAATATCGCCCGTGTGGAAGCGGGCCTAATCTCTTTTCTCGTTTTGCTTTTTTGCAAAACAAGATAAAGTAATACCAAGACACTTCTTTACAGAAGGGAATTGCATGAACTGCAATTCCCTAATACATACAAATTGTCAAAATTGCTACAGTTCTGGTCCATATAGAGGAAACTTGTCGGCACTTTTGGGGGCTCAAAGAGACTGCCTTTTAGGAACTGCTGTGCCTACATGTCACACTGTATGTAGAACTTTGGGGTTTGAACTTCAGTTATATACACACGTAGGATGTTTCCGCTCCCCATAGTCACCACCGTTTCTGCATATATTGCCATCTCCCTTCCCCAGTAATAGCACCCACCACTGTAATGTCCTGTCATCACACAGCTCCTTCTCCTCTGCGGTACTGGAAACTGATGAGCCGTAGCTAGAACAGTAGCTAAAGGCCCTTTTACACACTATGATTAGCGCTCAAAATTCTGCAAAATGGCCAAAAATGAGCAATAATTGTTACATGTAAACGCGGGCATCGTGCAGTTTTCATTTGAACGATGGATTTTAGTTCACTTAAAATCCATTGTTCAGCCGCTGAAAGGCTGAGCGTTCCATTTGAATGCATTTCTCCTGTCTTTCAAAAGACTGCAGAATCTTCTCCCTGCAAGGAGGACAATGGAATGTGCAGAACACATGCTAGGCTCTGCAAACAACTCCTAGAGGTCCTTTTACATGCAAATGGCCATTAACACTTTATGCAGATAGATCACTAAATCTTTCAGTTGTTTGAAGAATTATCTTTGCGTGTAAAATGGCCTTTAGACTCCAACCAATGTGCTTGATTCCAGTATCGTTGTTGGCTCATCGGTGCCAAGTGCCCTGCTCTACTAACCCAGCCTCCTCTACAGCCCGCCTCCCATCTTCTTGCCTGATATCATCCTCACCCCCATGGGCAGGGCTAATATCAATTTCCCCATTTTGGCTTCATTAAAACAGCAAAGTAATTTAATGAATCGACAAACCTTATTGATAAATAGAGAAATATTCCTCATGTATTCCTGCGTAAAACAGTCTCTTAATGCAATCCTTGAGTAAATGCACAAATAATGGCTTTTGCAAACGAGCATTGTAGCTTTATACATCAACGTATAGCAATGCAAGCTAATGGCGGGCAGTGCATGCTCGAGAAAGCGGAGGTCCCTCCTTCAGCGTCTCCCCTCGTCATACGGATTACTACACGCTGTATGGACTTTCTTCATCCTGTGTATTCTGGCAACTGTTGTTTTTGCACGGTGTTCCCACCACTGAAGGTTTGTCTTGTATGCACTTGCTGCTATTGGCTTGTATCGCTATACATTGATATATACAGCTACAATGTCCTTTTGCATAAGCTATGTGCCATGCGTTCATTCAAAGATGGGTCTCTGTCCCAATACGTCAGTATGAGGTTGTCCGCTCAGTATCGCCATCTGTCAGCCAGAGTGACAATTGTATCCCAATCTGCAGAACTCTGGCTTTGTCTGCTCACCAGATAGTACATGGCTACACAGAGGGTCTGCTCCAGCAGACCAGCCCTCCTTAAACCCTTAGCCATGGGACCGTTTTCAGTTTTTCCTCATCACCACATTCCTAGATCCATAACTTTTTTAGTTTTTCCATTGACCTAGCCGTATGAGGGCTTAATGTTTGCGAGACCTGTTGTATTTTTTCCCAGCATCCTTTTGAGGGTACATATGTATTGTATAATGTCTATTACGCTTTCTTTTGCAGGAGATCCTAGAAGATGGGGTGTGCCATGAAGTGGAGGCGCTTCAAACCAATGAGCAGTACCAGTGTATGGAGGTGTGGGCACAGGTTTTGGTAATTCTGTATATATGGATTAAGGTGTTGAGAAGCTGCCACTATGCACGCCCATAATGGAGAGGACCCGTCCCTCTTGTGCGGCGGCACACAGCGAACGGCCGGTTTGCGGGGAATGGAAGCGAGTGTCGGGATAGAAATTACCGATGTAATGACCTTTATACTATTTATTGTTTAGTTTATTGGGTGCTCCAAAGTGACAGTATCTTTAACCCTTTAAAGACCCAGGGTGTGTTGGTGCTGAAGGACACTTTTGTGATTTTAGACACATGGTGGTTTTATAGCCCTGTTTTTTGTTTTTTTTTCCATTTCTTGGGTTGCCAAAATGATTTCTGCTGTATGTCTCTTTGGTGACCTATAGGCCTGTTTTTAGGACCTTTTTCACTGAATTTTTTCCCCCTTTTTATTTTTTGCTAGAGGTAACGTGTACGAAAACGATTTTTTTTTATAGTTCTCTCTTTAAAATTAGTACATGTATGCAAAAATAAACTTCAGAAATGTGTTCCCCATTGTGATTTTGGACGCTTTTGTATATAATTTGTACAGACTCCAAATACAGTGTGGATATGGTGACTGTTTCGATTGGTGCAGGCAGTGGGTTTTTTATTTTTGTTGGGTTTTTTTGGAAGGGGGGTGAGGTGGGGATGGTAACTTATTTTTTTTTAAATCTATGACATTATATAAGACCTCCTGGGGGACATTCACAATGTAATTTCTTATTTCATACACCTCCACTGTAGCTGGAGCATCCGTAAAAGCAGAAGTTGCAGGAGAAAATATTCCCCTAGTGTGACAGTAGTCAATGACAGAGCTGATATGGGTCTGCTAGGACCCTCCAGCTCTGCCATGCAGGTAGCACATCATCGCCAGGTATTCTCCACATAGCGCTGAATAAGCCTGCAAAAAAAGGAGGTAGAAGTAGTGAAAACCCACTTTTGTCTTCTCCGGGTCCTTGGTTGTCACTGACAGCCAAAGACCAGACCTGACATGCTCTGCTAGATTGCTGCAGCTTTAATCCAGTACCGTATATTTACTATCAACCAGGATTAAAGCCCAGGACCAAGCACCATATGTTTACGGCGCTTGGTCCTTATCGGGTTAATGGTTTTTTACATGCTGAAGATGTATATTTATATGCCTCTCTGGCTGGTTCACACCACATTTAGTCAGTTGGCAGTATGTAGCTGGTGATCAGTGTCCAGATGTATACTGTACAGTATCTATAGACTTCTATGCATCTTATATGTCCAATTGGCTAGTTTACACCGGTATAGCATTTTTGAGTATTGAAAATTGTTGGCTGGTATGCTTTTGGAGGACAAGGTCACCATACAGTAATGTACCTTTGCATTAATAAAGACTAGAGATGAACGAGCATACTCGATAAGGCTAACTACTCGAGCACCTGCCCGCTTGTCTCTAAAGATTCGGCTGCCGGCGCGGGTGACAGGTGAGTTGCGGTGGTGAGCGGGGGGGATAGAGTGAGAGAGAGATCTCCCCTCCATCCCTCCCCGCTCTCCCCCGCCCCCCCGCTGGCAGCCGAATCTTTAGAGACAAGCGGGCAGGTACTCGAATAAGGCACTACTCGCTCGAGTAGTTTGCCTTATCGAGTTTGCTCGCTCATCTCTAATAAAGACCTCTGACGTGTCGTTATAACTTATCAGAAGTTTTTAAAATGTTCGGTTCTACTTTTAATTGCAATCCCAGGTAGAATTGGTCTCTGATTTAGTGGTAACATTACACACCTCTACTTTGCACCTATGGTGATTGTGATCTACTCTCTTTACTGTATAGCTCCTAACAAGTATTTTTGGTGTTGGGGTGCACACAGCAGAGCGCTGGTACAAAGATGGCGTGCGAAAACTGAGTGACTTGGACAACCCGAATATTAAATTGACTGCAGACCAGAGAGCAGGTAGAGGCTTTGTGCTGAGTGCACATGGAAGGATGTTCTGTCTGTGTAGTAACTATATTGGTATTTTGCACACAGGGGTAACACATTACACGGATCTTCAGCGGCCTGTGACTCGCGAGGAGGCCGATCGCATGCAACATTTGATAAAAAATGCGCTGCACAGATTTGTCCCCGACCTCGAGGTTATAATGACTGGTGGATTTCGCAGGTAAAGGAATATTTATTGCCGAACTAAGGCCGTATTTACATCGTAAACGCGATATCTGTTTGAGAAACTCGAGTGCAATGTGTTGTGCGAGAAAAATGCATCGCTGTACGTGCGAGTTTCATTGCATGAAAAAAAATCGCATTTTGCTCCAGCACTTTTAGTGTTAAAAATGACATCACTTCGCACTCCTACATGTCCAGCGAGTGCGAGGTTTTTTTTTTGTTTTTTTTTCTTTTCTGCCTCCCATAGGAAGTTAATGGTGGTATTGCCCAAACAATAGGATATGCCACAATCTGTCTCACACATGTAAATAGACACACTGCAAATATTTCTATTTCCCTTGTGAGTTTTTTGCGTCTTGCAAATGCGCAAAACTCGCATAATAAAATCGCCTTTGCAAATACAGCCTACGGATAACCATGTCAGTGAGCCCTGTTGACATATGAGGCTTTCCATTCCTCTTAAAAGATAAGTTGCAGCAGCTGTCGCCTTGTTTGTAGAGACTTTCTGATTACAGCACCTAAACCCCTTGCAGCCATGCCGACTATGCGCAGTGCTTACCTGCTGCACATCCTCTTCAGATCGATGCTTTCTGTGGGAGTTGCGTATTCTACAATACTTTCTCAGGAGAGTTGTAGAACTGCTACGGAACCTTGAGAAGCAGATCGGGGATCGGCTTATTACGCTCTGCTTACAGCCGCTCATCTTTTGGTTTTCTGTGCCCAGATTATTCTTTGTTTGTCCTGGCACCTGACAGGGGGAAGCAGCAGGGGCATGATGTGGACTTCCTCATAACACACCCTGATGGAGAAGCACTAAGTGGCCTGCTGAAAAAAGCCGTAGACTGGATGGATAGCCAGGTGAGCAAATAACAAATGCTGTTCGTTTACAACTCCCCCGCATAATCCATCTGTTTCCCAATGCAGTCACCACACTAGTTTGCAGTCTGTACAGCATGAAAGACACCCTGGCCGTCAGTTGTATGCCTGGTCTAGACGCCTAAATGGGGCCTAAGCATGTTTACATCCCACAGAAAGGTCCTAAACCTAAGGGCATGTTTGCACATAGTGAAAAATGATGCAGGTTGTCCGCAGCAGACAATCCGCACCAAATTCCATATGGAAACCGCAGCAGAAAACCTGTCAAAATCTGCACCATTGGTTTCACCCCTTCGATTACAACTCGCACCATTTTCAGCTACAAGGCAACATGCCCTAAAACGCACTTTCTAACGAATCTCCTTATGTTTGCGCTGCAATGTGCAGCAGTTTTGACGAGCCCTTTTCTTATTTCTGGTCCTCTCGTGGAGATGGGGAGGTCATACTGCTAAAGCAGCAACTCCAGTCCTCTAACTCCCAACAGGTCATGTTTTCACGATTTCCTCAGTATTGCACAAGTGATGTAATTGTTGTTGGTGCCTCAGACATCGCCACAGGGGTTCTTACTGTAGGAGATCCTGAGAACATGACCTGTAAGGGTGCCTTGAGGACTGGAGTTGGGAAACGCTGTGCCACAGGCACAATGAAGTATTGGATGGCTCCTATTGATTTTAGCAGGCATATATTAATGCAATGCAAATGGTCTTTCAAAACAAAGCCATGCTTGCCTCAGATGCCCTTTGTAATACCCTATTAGGATCCCCCTGTGTAAGCTATAGTTGATAACATCCCTAAACCCGTCAGGAGAATATCAGAGGAGTATACGTATCTTCTGTAGACTTGCTTACACAAAGTAGTCTACTGGGCAAGCTCTAAATATTGGGGAGGATGCACTTCTGTAAATGTAGATTGGTTGTAGTTGTAATGAAGTTTTATGTCTTTGCATGCTCGGTTAGTGCAAGAAATTGTCTAACAGATCGAAGGGTGATCCATGCAGGTACCATGGTGCTGTAACTAGAGGGCATGATGGGATTACTGGGAGCCTGTCATGTCCTATGAGCATCATAAACTGAATTTATGGACAGGGGCTGCAGGTTCTGGGGGGGGGGGTGCTTTTTATACTTGCCTGGCTCCCCTTTCCTTCACTGGCCGCCTCTTGGTCATTGAGTGGACTCCCCTCTGCTTCCAGTGCATGCACGCTCACACTATGCTTTGCAGTAGGGGACTGCATTATGGGGTTTTCATTTTGTGAAAAAAATCCATTTCAATGTTGTGCTGAATATGGGGACAGGTGATCGATCTTCTGTATGTCATTGCAGGGCTTACTGCTGTATCACCATACAAGGGTGCGCTCTCGTGTGCAGGCTCATAGACGTAACGTACCTATGGACGGTCATGAAACCTGTTACGCTATAGTCGCTCTTCCAAACCTTGACACTTCAAAGGCTGGAGCTGGAGTTGGAAGTGATGTGACCTTCCCCGGTGCCCGTGCCTGGAGAGCTGTCAGAGTGGATTTAGTAGTCACTCAATATGATGAATATGCCTTTGCCCTTCTGGGCTGGACAGGATCAAAGGTCAGTGATGTGAAGCTTAACCTTAGTATACAACAAAATGTCATAAGATAACTTGCAAACCATGCCAACCTCTAACCACTGATTGACGGCTATCTCCATGCACATTAACCCTTTCCAATCCACTGTCTCATGTCTAAAGACATTCTGAATGAAGGCTGCACAGCTCTGATGTCGGAAGACATCCTGCAGGGTATTCTTACTGTATATTACTGGCCGCTCTGTTGTCCGGGGGGCTTCTCCAGCATGTCCCATACCGCAGTACTGGCTCTTGACAGCAGATGGCACCATTGTATAATGGCTGAAAGAGAGAGCCTCCTAGGAAACCCTAAATCCAAAATTAGATTGCAAAGGGTTAATAGGCAGACAGCTGTGGGTGGCTAGCTGTGACTCCTGAATATCCATATAGTCCTCTGTGTGGCTACTTTTAAAATCCCTCCAAGCTACTGTACAGATACACACAGCTAGCATATCACTATAATCAGCACTACCTAATGTTGCACAAAGGGGTGCAAAAACGATGCTAAATTTCCTTTAACCCATTTGCTGTCATAACTCCTGTGAATACTCCAAGGATTTTGGTTGGTACTGAAGCTCTCTTCCATTCACTTCAATGGGAGAAAGTTGCAATACAGCAGCGGGCCGATACAAAGTGGGTGGTATATTGATTCTTCTGTCCACAGCTCCTACAGATCAGTTGGTGTGGTGTTGGACCCTCTCCAATCTGCTGAACTATCCTGAGGACACAGCATCAATTTTGGACCAGAAACCCCCTTTAAAGGGGTATTGGAAGACTTTTACTATTGATCATCTATCCTGAGCTGCTATTGGACCAGCTGTCAATCTGGATGGAGCTGAAAGCTGAGGGTGCCTTCACACTGCCGATAAAATTGCGCAATGCAAGAGTGAAAACACAGAATTATGAAACCAATGATTTTCAATGATTTCATTCCCATTTGCAATGTTCTCACTCATCTGATGTGGAGTGAAAAAAATGCATATTTCTACGTTTTGTTTTTTTTTGTTTTTTTAATCTCCCATGATTCCTATGGAGCCTCCTTTTTATCACATCACATCGCAACACACAAACTTGCGATTTTACCATTAGAAACTCTTATTGTTTTATCACGAGAAAAACACAAGCGGCAGTAATGTTTTTGCAAGAAAAAGCATGGCTGGCACTCAAATCTCATGGGAAAAATTGCAATTTTGTTGATTTTTCTTGCGGCAAAATCATGATCGCCAGTGTGAAGGAGCGCTTACAGTGGCTTGGGTTGGTGATTGCAGGCATAGCTCCCATCGAATTTTGTGGGAGACTGAACTTGCAATTACCAACTGGGGCCACTGCAATGTGAATAGAGCTGTCAGATTGTATCTTCATCCCCACTATTGCTGGCTGATCACCAAAATCCTAAGCGGCAGACCCCCACTGATCAACTATTAATAACTCTTCTGAAAATGTGGCATCAATAGTACAGTCCCGGAAAACGCCTTTTGTGTTTAAGGTAATACTAGTAATTATTAGGAAATTATAGTACCAGTACACAGCTGTGCACACACAACACTGCTACATACATTGTTCATCCCATACAACAGGGATCAGAAGCAGCACAGCACTGGAGATGGAGCTGTGATGACATCACTGTCATGCTCCGCCCTTGATCACATGACTGATGCTCATCCCGAGTGAGTGAATCACATGCTCCACCCTTGATCACATGACTATGATGTTATCAAAGGTCCTTCATCCCCAAGTGAGGGAATTGCATGCTCTGCCACTTATCACATGACTGTGACATCATCACAGGTCCTGCATCCTTGTGCAGATTACGGGCGGACTACAAACCCCCTGCAGCCTCAGTTGCTATGGAATACTAAGGAACACCTAGCCGCACAGCAGCCGTGTGCGTACAGGATCTGTAATGATGTCACCGTCATGTGATCAGGGGTGGAGCATTAAACTCTCTCACTGGGTATGAAGGACCTTTGATGAGGTCACCAGCACGTAAGTCACTCGCTACTCACTCACGGGCAGGTCGTCGTTGGTATTTTGATGAATAACTGGTAAGTATGCAGCGCCACTCTTGTCTAAAGGCTAGATCTGGAATTGCTTCTTTTAGAAGCTTACTTTTTGTCTCTAATTTCATGCAACTTCCTTAATAATGTAAAGTGAGGCGTTCACTGTTTTTTACACATTGCTGTGCCACAGATATACAATCATTCAGGTCTTATGTGATTGAGCGGAGTATAAGTTTGCACATAATCTGTCTTGCAGCATTTTGAAAGAGAATTGCGTCGATTTTCTTGGCATGAGAAAAATCTGTCTTTAAATAGCCATGGACTTTATAGTACAGAGAAGGTAAGAATTACTATAGAGCATACTGCCCCCAATGATCAAGCTAATATTCACACTGGTGCGATCAGGTTCTGTTTAAGCCACTGGCCAGGGCAATATTTGTATGCATGGAATTGAATGGAGTTTCATCACTTGCATGTTTTGAACCGTAATTTTACAGGCCTGATATGGCTTTGCCTACTGCAGCATGTTCTGTCTCCTTGTAGTTTCTCTGTTTCCAGCCTTACATCTGTAGCAGAAAATGTGTCAAAAAATAAAGCAAGTACATCTTGTAAAACCTGCAGCAATGGTTACATGCAGTTCCTGGACATGGCTCTCCACAGAAGCGGGTCTTGAAATATTTCATGGAATACCATTCATGTCCCCCAAGCTTCCCCCTTCTGTGTCTATGAAAGCGCGCTTCCTTAAGGAGATTGAAGTGCGAGGTTCTTACTCAGAGTTTTTGTAGGATCTCTCCTTCCTTTCAAGATGTTTGCTGTTATTTAATGGCAACTTTCCTTGTTTACTTCCAGCCTGTTTGAAGAAAAAGCTCTGAGATCTATAACTGGCAATAAGCCGAGCATCTGGGTGTCCACCACATAACCAGGACCAGATTTCTATGTACTGGAAGTAAACAATGACATTTCCTATTGAGCAACAGCAAGCAGAGGTCTTAAAGACTAAGGAATTCATAGAGAAATTGTATACCCTTTCACAGTCCTGGATTTCTAATTTAGACTATTTGGGCGTTTGCCCAGACCGCCTGCATTTTAATAGACTAAAGCCACATTACACTCAGATATGGATAAATGATTATTAGCCCCTGCCTGTTGTACCTCATAGTGTGCACCCGTATGGGGAGGGCATCTCGGGACAGTATTCAGGGACAGTGCCAATCCCCTCCTGTGTCCCTGCCTCTCCGCTGCTTTCCGTTTTATCTAGCAGTCAGCTTGTCATTGCTGTGGTCCTGAGGCTGCCAGCTTTGTAGTTGCTGTACTGCCCCTTTCAGGAGCTGCTAGAGCTATTTTTTTTTTTTTGTCCCCTGTATTAACCCTTTCCAATCCGCTGTCTGACGTCTAAAGACATTCTGATTGAAGGCTGTACAGCTCTGATGTCAGAAGACATCCGGCAGGGTATTCTTACTGTATATTACTGCCTGCTCAGTTGTCCGGGGCTTCTCCAGCATGTCACCTACTGCAGTACTTTCTTTAGCCAGCAGATGGCGCCATTGTATAATGGCAGAAAGAGAAAGCCCCCTAGGAAACCCTGAATTCAAAATTGGATTGCAAAGGGTTAAACTTTTATATCAATCGCCTGTTAAGAAAAAGAATTTAGATCACTATTTGGGTCTGTTTAGATGTCATTGCAGCAATTTTTCAGTAGTCACAGCAACAACCTACAATTGGACCACACATTGTGTATAAGCCCTGGCTATAGGTATGAAGAAGACCGGGGCAAGTGCTGCGACAAGCCCAGGTCCTATGTTCCACTTCATGCACCCTGAGCTTCCATTATGCAAATAGCATTTGAAACTGAAACGTGAAACAATATCTCAACCAGAAGCCTTCTGTGCTCATATATATCTTCTTTTTTTTTTCTTGTAGCAATGCTCCATCCCAGCAACCTCTGAGGAAGAGATATTTGCACTCCTGGGTCTGCAGTACGTGCCTCCCCAATACAGAAATGCTTGATTATCACTGTCACATTTGTAGCAGAATTTATCCTTTTCCAGGTACCAGTTAATATCAATTTGCACTGAAAAAATATTTTATAAAATGACTTTTAAAGAAGTGTTTGAGTCAAGTATGGCTTATAGTATAGTCTGAGGCAATGCAACAGAATTCCTGCACATCAGCACTGCTTGGCATGTAACTATTGCAGGCAAGTGATAATTCTACAATGCTGTCACTTTTAAGGTAGGTGTTACACAGACTTTTTAAAGTAAGAGACTCCAATTCTTAAAGTTGTGCAGTTTACACACACTCGGTAAAGGGTTTATCCAGAAACTCAAATACCTACCCGATCCATTGATGCATCTCCACTTCTGAGCGGGTTCTGTCATCGCGTCACATGGCATGAAGCTCCCTCCATATTGCTAGAATCGGTGATGTCATTGCAGGTGCCTGGCTGTTCCGCTCATTTCAGTAACTAAACCAGCCCCATTCTATGTCACAGTTGATAGAGGGCTGGCTTAGGTATTTAAATGAACTTAACAGTCACCCCCTGGGATGTCACTGACAATGATTGGTGTATGTGGCAGACCTGATGTTAGAACGAGGACAGAAGTGGATTGGATATTAACCACTTTTTAATATGATGCCAAGATCTAAACTCTAGTCCTTAAATTCAAGCCTTGACAAGTGTTTGAAGTCCTGTATTACTTGTGTTTCTGGCAGTGAAACTGTTAATTGACTCCTCACTTGGCCAAGCATATAAGAGACTATATGGAGTAAAAGGTAGTTGTGCACTGCACTATCAGTTATACTCTCATGGTCACTTTACAATGTGTGGTTTTATTTAAAAAGGCCACTGGAATATCCAGAAGTTGTGGCTTACAAACTTCATACCCCGAAGACTCCCCCATGGCCCAGATAAGATAATCACACAGAGTCAAGCTTATGTAAAAAATGGTTTATCTGTTCCATTTTTGTATAAAACACACGGGAGAAACCTAGCCAATCAACACACAGATTTCATTTACAAGACTTCAGGTACTTTTTTTTTTCTGTGAAACTTTGAATCTAAAGAACATACAAAGGTTTTCCTTTAAGTCTACACTCTATTACCTTCCGTTTATCTATTTCTTTTAGAAAAAGTAAAATTTTCAACGAAAATAAACAAAACAAATTCCACATATCCCCATTTTTTCTGTCCCAGTTACAGTACAATGGTAGAGGGCAGCAGGTTATGTACTTTATGCAGTTTTCTGCTGTCCCTTCTTTCCAATGAGAGATTTGTGGATATGAGGAATAACACCTGCAAAGAAAAAGTCAGAAAAAGTCAGAAAGTCACCGGCCTGTATATCAACACATCAGAGAACCCTAAAATATGCTAATGGGGTGTTGCATTAATTCGTATCAGTCAGATAATCGCTCCCTTTGCCAGGTGCATGTCCATCCAAGTGTTTTCATTCTGCTGTATACTATGTTTATGACACAACATAGAACTGTTTTGATGGAGCACAAAGCAGACTTTAAAGTTTAAAAAAATGCAACTGCAGCAGTAAATATATTAAAATTAGTGCAAAGGCAAAGTGTAGTTGTCAAATCGGGTTGCTGCTCTTACAATAGGAGTCTGGCAGTTAGTTGCTGTGGGAAACCTCACTTGGTGATTAACTCTTCACCAGTGTGTAAAATGCTTATATACTAGGGCAATATGCAAATACAAGATCTAGTAAAATATACCTCCTCCTGCAATGGTCGCCTTGATGAGGGAGTCCAACTCTTCATCACCACGAATGGCTAGCTGCAAGTGACGAGGAGTGATACGCTTCACCTTCAAATCTTTAGAGGCGTTTCCTGCTAACTCCAACACCTGGTTTTAAAATTAAAGATTAAATGCAAAAAAAAATGATTTTATATTTTTATACAATCAAGTATTTTACTGTATGAAAGAAACTTACTTCAGCAGTAAGGTATTCCAGAATGGCAGCACTGTACACTGCTGCAGTAGCACCAACTCTTCCGTGGCTTGTAGTGCGTGTCTTCAAGTGTCTGTGGATACGGCCCACTGGAAACTGAAACAAATATTCTGTTAGAAAGCATGTACTAATGCAAGAAATACAGCATGTCAATGCTCTATTTCTCAAAAGCAAGTAGTCTCTGTGATCAGCTGCTGTCTGATGTCGTTCTTGAAACTAGATATTTTTGGCCTTTACATTGATGCTTATTAAAATGACTCAATCAGGTCTCCTAAGCCGCCCCGTCTGAGGGAAACACAGGAGAGAGGCTAAGGTTGGGCATTTGGTATTTTCATCTTAAAAGCTGTATAAATGCTGCCTGGACTCTTAGAAAGCCTCACTGCACCCACACACTGCTGACTGACAGCTGTGTGTATACAAATTTAGGGGAAAGATGTCAATCACAATGTGGAGGTGGGAAAAGCAAAAGCTAGAGTCCTTGGCAGAAAATCTACTTTAGGGCTCCCACAGACTTGCGTTTCCGTTTTTTGTGAACGCGATTGTCAAGGGGACTTTCTAATGTTAAAAACGCAACGCAATGCACCAAAAACGCAAGTTGCGCTGCGTTGCATTTTTAACATTAGAAAGTCCCATTGATAATCACTTTCACAAAAAACGCAAATGCAAGTGTGTGGGAGCCCTTATGATTAGATTGTGGTTTTGCATACATAAATGTGTCTTTGCAGCATAGGTCAGTACTTCTAAACCAACTACCAGACAACCTCTTTAACATTAGTAAAGTAGAACATCAAAGAATCTTGGGCCCAAATGATCTGAAACAAACTATATATTACCTGTAGTCCTGCTCTCTGTGAGCGAGATACAGCCTTGGCCTTCGCCTTCCCACTGTCCTTCCCAGCCTTACCACCAGCCTGCAGGAAAAGAAAATGAAAATTATGTACACAGTTATGAAGTTTCTCTGCACTTAAAACTTCAGCGAGGAAGTGCTGCTTCACAAGTCTAGTAAATTCTGGTATAAAAGTGTGTATCCAGACATTGAACACAACTTTTTAAATAGTCTGACAGCTAAATACAGAATTTGACTGGAGCTGCACAACCTCGCTCGTCAGTAATATGTTGCAACCTCAATATTTCCCTATGGAAAAACATGCGATCTGCCCATGCTGGATTTACGTAAACTGGTCACTAGAGACTTTCCCTATAGGGAAAAACAACTCGCTATGATACTGTAATTTTACCACAACTCCTAAGTAACAATTGGAGCCCTAGCCTTAAAGGGGTTGACCAGTTATAAACTAGTCATGACCTATCTTTAGGAAAGGCTATCAGTAGTAGATCAGACAGTCTGCTGTCTCAGACCCCTGCTGATCAAGCTGTTCTCCTGGCTAATGTGCTAGTACACTGAGCTGATGTGTACAGGAAGCAGGCGGCTCCATTCTTATTGCAGTTGCTTGGCTTGGTACTGCCGGCAAAGTTCCTAGCAGTTCTCCCATCACCTGACCCACAGCACCCACTAAAGGGCACCAGGTGAAGGGTTGCACTGACAGCACAAAGAATTGCAAAGTGGGCGGAGCTCTGTAACCGCTGAAATCAGCAGCAGATACAAGCTTTTTAGGAAATGCTGAGGATTTTGCTACAATTTTTTTTTTTCACTGTGGAAAATCTACAGCATTTCCACTACATGTGAACAAACCCTAAAGGAGCCTAAAACTGGTAGAAATTGCAGATTTAAAATACTAACAGAACGCAGCTTGAAAATCATTCTAGACATTTGTCCATATTTCCATGCATGAAAGTAACTTTTTTGTTATATATAAAGAATATACTTTGGCCAGTGTCTTTTGTGGTTCTCCTTATCCCGGTTACACTGCCCGTGGCCTCTGTCATCATCTGAAAACATGGAGGATTGTAAGGGTATGTCCACACTGGACAGAAATGCTTTCTGTCTGAAAATCTGCAGGGAAGTACAGCAGCAAAGTGGATGAAGTTTGAATTCAGAAAAAAAACAAAACTGAAAAACTACTCTATGCATTCGACATTTAAGCTGGATCGGGCTATTTATACAATTCCATATATAGGACATATAAGGGCCACTATTCTGTGTGTTATCTTTTGCAGAAAAGAATTTGGTCTTGCTGGTTTGTTTGTCCTTCCACTGCCTTACTTTTCTTACCATATCAATACGGCAGGAGTGTTAGCCACTGGAGCTAGCAGTAGTTATTGTTGTGTCCACTAATTCTGATATTTTCTGTCCTAGTACGACTTATTGCATTTGTGTGGTTTATTTATATACACATTGTCAAAAAATTTATTAATCACCTAGAAAGTTTCATTTGATTCCGACAACTCCTATTTGTTATAGCATTGATATAAGTGATTAGAATATGAGAGCAAAAGAATCATTTATTGTGGAAAACTGACCCCTTGAAGGGAGGCTCTAGTACCCTGTTGTACCTCCTTTAGCTTGGATACAAGATGTGATACGGACGGGCATGGAGGCTCTAGTACCCTGTTGTACCACCTCTAGCTTGGATACAAGATGTGATACAGGTGGGCATGGAGGCTCTAGTACCCTGTTGTACCACCTCTAGCTTGGATACAAGATGTGATACGGGTGGACGTGGAGGCATATCAATCCACATTTGCTGAAACTGAACCTCTAGATCGTGCAAAACTTGCAGGCTGTTGAAGTTGGCGTTCCAGATGGTGCCAGACATGTTCTATTGGTGATAAATCTGGGGAGCGGGCAGCCACAGAAGTGTGACAATGTTGTGCAGACAGTCTTTTTATTTTCTGTGCATGTAATACCTTCTGCAGTTTGAAGAGACTTTTTAATTGCATATCTTTCTCATGATGTTTTACACAAACCATATTTAAAACCTAAAAGGGGTTTTCTGGAACTAAACTACCGCTTGGTGGGGAACCGGAGTTGCAGACAGTTGACAATCGGCTGATATGAAGTAACAGCAGCACTTGGGTGAGTGCTGTGGCCACTTCAGCCCATATGAAACGCAGCACTGTACATTTTATAGCGGCTGTGATTGTTATATCTGCTCAATACCGTTCACTGGAATGGGACTGACTTGCTCCCAGGCCATGCGACTAATGAAAGTGACATCACAGGCCTGAGAGGAAGCCATAGTGCTGTTAACTTCAGGATAGGTCATCAATAGTTTAGTCCTGGAAAAACCCTTTAAGGAAAAAAAAACTCCTTTCACTTTATATGTAGCATTTTGATAAAGGCACAAGCAGAAATTTGTATATTTATAAAAATGTTCATATTTTACAGGACTTTCAATTAACACATGGACGCCGTCCTCCACCAAACCACCCCCCCCCCACCCAAAACAAGAGGGCAACACTGTGTGTGAAATTGGCCTAAATTATTCCCGCCTATAGATATATTTTTTTAAAGGCACCCTAGAATTAGGGTGGTTTCACATCCAGTAGGAGGTTCCCTAATAGATGCGACTAAAAATAAGCTGGGCAGACTTTCCGTTCTGTCCAAAACCGTAGCACAGGTATGAAAACAGCCTTATACAGGCATTTTTAAGTTATAGTCACAAGTGGATGCAAAATGAAGGAAGAGTTCAAATCTATGCCTGCTCATAGTAGGTGTAGATTTACTTTTTTGTCTTTAGGGCGTTTTATGTTTATTCAGACATGTACAGTTCTTTGTAAATTTTGCTTCAGCATACTTAAGAGTGGCGTAGGAAATACCAGTCTTAAAGGGGGTTTCCAGGCAAAAATAATAATGACCTATCATCAGGATAATGCAAAGCACTGTCATGACAGCTGGAGACCTACTGAGGTCTGCCATATTAATATTCCCATTACACCAGATGCTGAGTGTAATAGGATGATGCTGTGTTTATAATACACTGCAGTACAGAAATATTGCTGTTTATTATACAAGTCTACACATGTCAGAACTATTAACCTATCACATTTAGCCTGCACTGTGAATGTAGTTACAAAAAAATCTACTGCACTGGTGAACTGTTTTTTGTTTATTCTAACCAACCTCCAAAAAAAGATAGAATAAAAAGCGAACAAAGGTTATGAGTCAGATTATGACCGTTTATTTTACTACTGTAAAAACTCCTAGATAAACTGAGTATTTCTAGAATAATACTGACCCACAAAAAAGTTGAAACTCACTGTATAAGTGAAACACAAAAAACTATAGTGAACTTGTGGTTTTTGTTATTCCACCCCACTTTTTTTGAAAGCTTTTGAATTATATAAAACTTAGGACATTAAAAAATTTGTCCCGCAGAAAACAAGTTCTCATTTGGATGTATTGACAAAAAATAAAGTTATGACTGTTTTGAAGGTGAGCATGAAGAAAACAAATGATCAATGTGTCCTGATGGGGGGTAAATATACTTTTCAGCTCATTTTTAATTTCACTGTACTAAAAATGCCTTCCATTGTAAAATGTAGTCACTGAGCACAGAAGCCATTCTGTACTAGGAGAGCAAACTATCCCACGCCTGAACTGGTCTCCATGCCATTTGTAAAACAGTAAGTATTGTGTGCTGTGAAACCCCAATATACCACTATATAGTAATGTACCTCTGTACAACTCCTACACATACTGCAACTTCATGAACCCTTGTCCATAACTATAAAGTCAAATTTACCATGCTGTATTTTGCTCTGGAGAGATGACCAACGGCTGTAAATGGATGAAAATACACAGAACTGTAAAGATTTTTAATCATGTCAGAAGGCAACTTACACAGATGGATGTTTATCATCAATTTTTATTACACTGGGACTAGTGGCTGGTAAGTGATTTGTGATAAACCTGCTGGAATGTAAAGAGGTTATTAATAATGACATGTCGTTGCTATAGACAGTGATGGGCATTTCATAGATCACTGAACAGGAAGCAATGGGGGACTCCAGATTCGGGGACATTACTCATCGAACTGAAAGTATATTAATTGTTTTGCATGTTGAGTATTCAGTAATAGAAAACAACAACCTCCGGCATGTCCGTGGATACCAGGATAAAAGCAGTATTTTATTTTGACATCATTGATAAAAACATTTTCCAAAAAACGTTTTTTGGCGCTTACATGTTTCGAATAACATTTCTTATTCATAGCATATCATGTCAAAATAAAATACTGTTTTTATCCTGGTATCCATGGAAGTGCCAGACGTTTTCTACTGCTGTGGGGTGTGCCTGCACCTGTCCGTGCACCTGATGGTGGTTGTATTCGTGCGGTGAGCTGGCATTTTGGATTTACATTGAGTATTCTGTGTTTGTAAATGGTCAGCAGTTGAAAAAATATCCATTTGTGCACATTGGTGCTAATTTAAAGGGGTTGTCCCGAGGCAGCAAGTGGGTCTATACACTTCTGCATGGCCATAATAATGCACTTTGTAATGTACATTGTGCATTAATTATGAGCCATACAGAAGTTATAAAAAGTTTTATACTTACCTGCTCCGTTGCTGGCGTCCTCGTCTCCATGGTGCCGACTAATTTTCGCCCTCCGATGGCCAAATTAGCCGCGCTTGCGCAGTCCGGGTCTTCTCCTCTTCTCTATGGGGCTCCATGTAGCTCCGCCCCGTCACGTGCCGATTCCAGCCAATCAGGAGGCTGGAATCGGCAATGGACCGCACAGAAGCCCTGCGGTCCATGAAGACAGAGGATCCCGGCGACCATCTTCAGCAGGTGAGTATGAAGACGCCGGACCGCCGGGATTCAGGTAAGCGCTGTGCGGGTGGGTTTTTTAACCCCTGCATCGGGGTTGTCTCGCGCCGAACGGGGGGGGGGGGTTTAAAAAAAAAAAAAAAACACGTTTCGGCGCGGGACATCTCCTTTAAGGGTTTTCTGCCAGATTTTTGGTGGAATTTGGGCTGGAATAACAGCGTACTATTTTTTTTTACAACATGTAAACAAATGATTTGCAACAAAAAAATGGAAAATTACAAATGGGTCTGCCAAGTTTTATTCTTGCGAATTTAGGAGTAGTCTTTGTTTCAGATGTTTCCAAAACATTTATGAAACTAAGGCCCAATACCCACGGGCGGATTCTAATTATAAAATCCGCATGAGTCTCCCACACGGAAGATCCACAGCTCTAGGCGCCTATAGTGATGCAGTCAATGGAAGCCGCCCGATTTGCAGCACAGCTACAGCTGTCACTGTGGACGATCCGCGGGAAAGCAGATTTAAAAAAGAAAAATTGTACTGCGCATGCGTCTGCGGGCGCGGCTGGATTCCGATGCAGGATTCAGCAGTGGAATCTGTGCATGCCCGTGGACATTGGGCCTAAGGCTGCCTTCACACCTGCATTAAAATTTCATGATTTTCACACGATGCGAATGTGAGTAAAGGTGCAAAATTATGAAACCAATGATTTTCAATTAAAAAAAAATGCAGCATGTCCTATCCACGTTTTTCTTTTTTTTTGGTCTAGCCTATGGAGCCTCTTTTTTATCCTTTCATAATACACGAGCTTGCGATTTTCGTGCAAAGCAATGCGTTTTTAACATTAAACTCGTATTGACTTCTGCGCGATAAAATTGCCACTTTTCACAAAAAGCATCGCTGATCAAAAATAACATGAACAAAAATGTGCTTTTGCTGCGATTTTCATGCGGCGATCGCCAGTGTGAAGGAGTCATCAATGTCAGAAAACGTAAGCGCAGATTAGACCAAGTACAACTTGGCCTAAATAGCATAGGTAATTGGTTGGTGCATTTGCCAAGCTTGGCGCAATTCTATTGGGCCATTTTTCAGCCTGAGGTAAGTTTTGAGCTATTATTTTGGTGCATCTGTATGGATGTTGATGCAACTAAGCATTCTGTTGAAGAGTTTACAGTAAGAGTAATGCAAGCGCCAAACATTCTTTATGCCGCTGTGCACTCCTACTCAGACACTTGGTGTAAAAATCACAGCAGCACGCACTTCGAGGTAAGCTTTGAGTGAAGTCAAACAAATTCCCATTTTGGCACAGCTAGAATAAATTGTGGCACATCTCAGCTTCTTATGACTCCTCAATTGACTAGTTTCTGGCCTATGTCAAAATTTGGCAAAATGTACATGCGCTGTTCACTTCTTTCATAAATATGGGGTAGATTACAGCTGTTGGAAATTAAAACTGGCACAAATCTTTTATTAATAAAAAAAAAAAAAAAGCTCCATTGTGTTTGGTAGGTGCCCAGTAATAGGACGTTAAGCATATACAGTTGGCTAGCTCTGATGACTGGGAGAACAGCAGCAAACCCCCCTGCAATCAGCTGGGGGTAGGTATTTCTTGTTTTTCTGACAGCACAATCCATGTTATGTGGGCAACAGTAACATTGTTTAAAGGGGTATTCTAAAGAGTAAAACTTTTTCCAAATTTTCACCCATCCACTGGATGGGTGAAAATTGATAGATCTGACTGCTAGGACTCCTGAGAGAGAGGAGGACCCATGTCCCCCTTATTTCTTAATGCAGGACTGCTTTGCCTTACCTATTCCTGTAACACTGCAACAAAGGTGTCTTTGGCCACGTTTCCATTTATTTCATTAGGGAGATAACAGTGTACAAAGCGTTTGGCTATTTCCAGCAGTTCTACTGAAATGAATGGAACAGCACTGCACTTGCCACTGCTGTTCCCTTAAATTCATTGGGGTTAACGAAAATAGCCAAGCACAGTGCTCGGCTATCTGCCCCCCTAAAGTGAATGGAGCCGCAGCCGTGCATGCACGACCAACGACACACTTGTAGTAACATTACAGAAATGCTGAGAAGCAACGCTGCATTGAGAGATGGAATAGACATGGGTCTCCTATTGAATTCAATGGAGGGGTCGCAAAAGTATCGTATTTCATGACTTAGGCCTCATACACACAGCCTGATTTTTGCTGCGGAATCCGGAGTGGCATCTGGCTCCGGATTCTACAACACTAACCCTCCAAAGCATACTATGGAAAAATAATTCCTCATGCACACGATTGGAAAGCAATTGTGTTTTCTGCTCACGGATCAAAAATCGCAGCATGCTCCATTTTACTGTGGTTACCACACAGACAGCTTCCATTATAGTCAATGTAAGCTGTCTGGGCCATGGATTCTGTGAGAAAAGCAGGAGTTTAAAAAAAAAAAAAAAAAAAAAATCTGTACTGCACATGTCCGGGGGCGAGTCGTGCGGACCATCCACAGTACAGAGAAGTCGGAAGAAGACAACGGGTATGCAGGGTCACCCGCCACGGTCAGGGCCGGATTTCGGGCGAGATTCCCTACGTGGAATCCGTATGTGCCGTGTGCATTCAGTCTTAAGTAATGAACCAAAAATAAAATAGGCCCCCAGTTTTATTTGTTTTGCTATATACTGAAGGAAAAAAATAAATAAAAACCTGACATGGTGTATAGAACTGCACTCAGATAAGACTGGTGATGTTTCTTCTTGTGACCCAACACTGATAAGTTTTTATTCCGTGGTGTGACTTGGGCTCTATTCACATCGGGGGTGGAGGCTCTGGTCTGAGCCTCTGGCGCAGATCTAGCGTGAAATGTTGGCTGAAAACGTTGCGCATCAGGGCATTTTTGTCTGAAAAAAATGCTGGATAAATGCAGGAACCGAATGGACCCACTTATAGGCAATGGGGGACTGTTCGGCACAGTTTGGTTATGAGGCGAATCTGTCCATACAGGGAATTCCAGTTTCCTGCTCCTGTAAAGGAGCAGGAAAATGGAATCCCTGGCGCAGATGTGAATAAAGCTTTACAGCTAAGAGCAAAAATATTTTTCACATATAATGGCTAACAAAAATTTAAGAAATTATGTTAAACAGCCAGCTCTCCAGACTAATTCAGTCTCTTCCTCAGCTATTGGGGCTCATTTCTATTACAATTAGAAATATTCATTCCTCTGTTCCATACTTAGAGCAGAGAGACTGAAATTAAGAAAAAAAAAAGGAATACAATGTTTCGGAATCCCTCCCCCCCCCCCCGATGATTTTTAATGGATTAAAAAAATACTTTGTTTCCATTTCAGTTACATATTTAAAACCAGTTTTAAAAATGGAAATGAAACTAAATCAAATTTCCATTAAAAAAGCAAAACTTTACTTAAACCCCCCAATTAATTTTCATTTCTGTTTCTAACGGGAACAAGCCTTAAAGTATCTACACAAACCTACAGATGTATATTATATACACACACACAAGAGCACATAATACTTAAATGGGGTTTCTTCCTTAAATAATGTGCAGTCAGGGCTTAGATTAAAATAAAGCGCACACAACCCGGTCCAGCAAGAACAGTTTCTGGTGCATGTGACCACTCAGCCAATAGGAGGCTTTAGCAGTCATGTGACATTCTTCACAGTATAACCGCTGAAGCCTGTGATTGGCTGAACAGTCATGTGTGCACAAACAGCAGCTTCTTCCAGACTGAGACAGCGAGGATGGACCAGGGACGACCTCTGACCCGTGGACGTTGTTTACATTTTTTATTTGAACCCAATCCCTACACATAATTTCTTTTTCTGCTCGAAAACCCCTTTAATCAGCTGTTATCGGGTAGAGGTGATGCAACCATGTTCCACAGTTTGTTTTTTCCAGTTACAATCTCCTATTGCGGTTTCCTACTTTAATGTACTTTTGCCTAAAAATGTAATTATTCCAATATTTTCTCAGAAAAGGTCACCCCTGAAACCATATCATGGGATGGATATATATATATATATATATATAAATAATCTCCCAATCCCATAATATGGTTTTGGGGGTCAGACCTTTTCTGAAAAAAATATTGGAATAATTAAATTCTTTGTCTTTAGGCAAAAGTCCATTAAAGTAGGAAACAAGAATAGGAGATAGTTAAAAAAAGTTCTCCCCTGCTGTTTCCATTGCTGCTCGGTGTTTTATAGTTAGACGTGACTTATAATTGCAGAAGGTTAGGGACAAAAAAAACAAAACCCCTAAATCCCCCCTCCCCCCCCCCCCCGGACTGGTGACAATTGTCTTATAATGTCACCTCTGCCCCTCTGACACCATCAGCCACAGTGACACTTAGAAGTGCAGGGAAGTGTCACAAGTGGCGGCAGTGACCGGCGGCTGCTGTAACGAGCCCCGTGTATTCTTCCCTCCTCCATGTCGCCGTAGCGGCGGCGGGTATTACTGCACGGGACGTGAGGGCGGATTACAGCCCCCAGCTAAAGGGCGCCGCTGCTCTCTGTCCACACGGAGAACAATACCGCCCTGAGGAGAGCCGAGCCGCGGGCACCTCACACCCCGCCCGGCGGACGCTGCACACCGCCAGGTTCGAGCACATCGCTCTTCCCGCCTTTTCCCCCTACCGGGATATTTACGTGCTCTTTGAGGCCGTGGTGGCGGCAGCTCCCAACACTCCCAATAAACCCTGCCGAGGTAATCCGAAATAATTACCATGTTGCGGTACTTCAAGCGTCGCCGTTAGAAAACCCGGATACCGTTGCCCCCGTGTCTACGCTCCTCAGTGGTGCCGGTACCGCGTACTCTCAGCCTCTCACACACACAACACAATAACCCCCCCTCCTCCCCGCTTGTCAGGCCCGAGCGAGAGGACACAGTGCAACCAATCACAAAGCGCCTTCCTCGTTTGAAACCCCGTCTTCACCAATCGGACGCTGCCTTCTTCCCCAGGTGCCTAGCGTGAGCCCGCCTCTTTTACTTAACGGCTGTTTCCCTCCCATGGCCCCTCAGCTTGATTTTGCACACGGCACGCTAATGAGTGGGTGTGATCACAGCGCGTCAGCGGGAGAACTCGAGCCAATCATAACAGACGTTTACCGCTGACTGATAGGGACGTTCGCCAATCGTGTGAAGAAACGTGCTGTAGGCGGGCGTCTCGTGAGCTCCACAGGAGGATTAACCAATAGGATGAATGGATTGTAGAGGGGGGCGGGTTCATCACTTTCCCGCCCTCATTGTCTTGTTTGCTTTAGGAAAAAGCTAAAATGGCGCCTGAGCTTTCGCGGCTGATAGTGAAGGCAGAGCGTCCTGTGGACGTGTATCTGGCACGGCACAAAGTCCTATTGTTTTTACCTCACCCAATAAATAAATAAATAAGCCCTATTGCTATATCGCACTGAAAAAAAGTACTCAACACGTCATTACCAGGGAAACGTTACATGAAAACACAGCAAAAACACGGAAATAACTGCAGATTTGGTTTTAAAATAAGATTTTCTATTTACAAATAATGTGACTGAGACAAAAACAAACATTTGCAGTTTCATTAAGAAATCAACCTGATGAATAGTGTACATTCAGATACAGCGGACATGTTGCATTGTTTTTTTTACCACAAACCTGTAACCAAATGCCACTAAAACATGACCGCTGTGTCTGAATATACTGTAGTAGCGTAATAATGTGTATATAACACGGCTAACATAAAGCAATGACTAGGGCTACGTTTAAACTGCGCAAAAAACAGCATGAAAGCCACATCGTCCAGCAATTATTTGGAAGAATCTCACATTTTGCATTTAAAGATGGCTAACGCTCCATAGCAACGAGGTTTAAGGGCGCCTTCACACTTGCGATCGCGATATCGCTGCGGTTTTTCTTAACACAAATGTGGAAAGGACTTTCTAATGTTAAAAACGCAACGCACAAAAATCGCGAAGCACAAACTTACGATTTTTGTGCCTTGCGTTTTTAACATTAGAAAGTCCTATTGACATTTGCGTTAAAAAAACGCAGCGCGATCGCAAGTCTGAAGGCCCCCTCAGTGTCGTGCGAGGGCTGCAAGAGTCACAACATACGCTACAACTTTATACCCCATAGGAAACCACTCAGGTCATGGGACCAAGCGTTACTATCCAAGAGCGCGATCACATCAGCGTTTTTTTTAATCGTGTAATAGGTCGGCAGGTTTAGCGCGTAATATGCGGTAATAAACGGTACATTATTTACAACAGTGCCTCTCACACACAGCGCGTGTACGTGCAAAAAAGAATGCGACATGCTCTGTCTTGGCGCGTATTACGTGCGTATAAACGGCAGGATAGTATGTAGGGATTTGTAGACACGCAATATATTGCATGTTCCCCTCACGGGAGATACGCCTGCAGAAAACGCTCATATGTGTGAGCCCGCATGCACATAGCTAACGTCACACGGGCAAGCGTGAATCGCGGCCCGATATTGCACTCACCAACATGCGATTTCCCTACGTTTGCGAGGCGCTTTTATCTCAAAACCGCCTTGTATCACTTCGGGAAAGTAACGCTGACAGCCGCGGCGGAGGATCGCAGAGTTTCTCCCATTGTCTTCCCATTGACCTCGCATCGCGTTCCCCTACTGTAGTAGGTGGTGTGATGCTGCTGCCGGCCCCAATGGGAAAAAAATGGGCGCTGCGATGCAAAATTACGCACAAAGATAGGACGTGCCATGATTTGTTTCCTGCATCACATGCGATGCGGGAAAAAAATCGCTCATGTGTATGACCACATACAAAAGAATGGGGTTCATATTCGTGCGAGATTTGTGCTTCTTGCAACGCAGAAATCTTGCGCAGTTTCCTCTCCCGTGTGAAGTCGGGCTTAGGCTACTTACACAAGGGCAAGCATGATATTGGACTAAGAAATTTAGCCTGATATTGCGCTCGCCAACTTGCATTTTCACGCCGATGCGAGGCGTTTTTTCTGACAACACTTCTGGCCATCACTTCCGTGAAGTGCCGATCCTGCGGCGCGGCTTTCAGCCACATTAGAGGATCGGCAAGTGTTTCCCATTGTTTTCAATGGGAAACCTTGCATCACACTCGCGTTCGCATCTCATGCCGTGCGAAGAGTTTTACTGTCCCCTCGCTGAGGAAGGCGAAAAGATAGGACATGCCACAATTCATGTATATGACTCCAAAAGAATGGGGTTCATATTCGCGTGAAATTTATGACTCTCGCGATGCACAAATCTCGTGCGAGTTTCTTGGCTGCGTGAAACTGGCCTTAAGTTGGAAAAAATGCATGCAAAAATATTAAAACTTTATGGCCCCATGTCCACAGCAGCGATTTCGCTGGCCGACGCTTCCCATAGCATCGCTGTGGAAACGCCAGCACCTGTCCACGAGTGGAGAATCATTGCGATTCTCCGCTCAAGGCGGGCAATTCGCAGCATGCTGCGAATAGCCCAGATTCTCCACGGTCAGCCTATCTATTCGGCAGCGGCTCCCGTGGCGGAGCTTCGCCGCGGGATACCTCATCGCCCGTGGACAGCCGTTCTATTTGTTAGCACAGTCGCTGTTTCTCAGAGAAGCGTTTTTCGTAATACTTCCCAGAACTGCTTCTTTAAGTGTGCTTTCACACAGGGGCGAGAAAATCGCGCGATTTTTCGTCTGATGCGAGAATCAGTAAAAAAGCAAATTATATAACCAATGATTTTCAATGTTTCCTTCCCATTTGTGATGTTTTCAGTGATGCGATGTTGCAAGAGCAAAAAAAAAGGCTGCATGCTCTATCTTTCTGCGACTTTTTAAAAAAATCTCCCATGTTTCCCTATGGAGCCTCCTTTTTATCACATCGCAACAATGCGATTTTAACATTAGAAGGTCCTATTGACTTTTGCAATTAAAAAAAGCTGACTTTTTTGCGCAATTTTTTTCACGTGCGTCAGCAATGCAATGTGAGATTATTCTAAAAAAAAAAGCATTCCTGACGCCCAAAAATCGTGTGAACAAAGGCGCGATTTTCTTGCGGCAAAATTGCGATCGCCAGTGTGAATCCAACATAAAGGATGTTCCTATTTTATAAAGTGGTACATATTGTTAGGATATGACACCAGGTGGGAAAGGAACCTTTTGAAACCGCGAGGATCCTGGTTATGATGGAAATGCTGGGCTGATTTAGTTCTGCATCCCATTTAGGCTAGTTTTACACAGACGATCGCGATTTTGCAGCAAGAAAATCACGGCTAAATGGCATCTTTGTTCCCACGATTTTTGGGCGTCAGCAATGCTTTTCTTTAGAATAATCTCGCATCGCATTGCTGCCGCCCGCTATAAAATTGCGCGATCAAAAACGCATTATTTTTTAATTGTGCAAATCAATAGGACTTTGTAATGTTAAAATCGCATCACAACGCACAAACTTGCGTCCTATGTCTTTTATGTGGATGCACTGTGCAAATCGTCTAGTCTACTGTCATGTGTATTGCACAGCTACAGCATGCAAGAGGTTAATGTCTGAATGTGGCTGGGATATGTCTTAAAAAGTAACAACTTATGTCCTGTCACGTGACGTCTGTACCCTATAATTATGAGTGATTTGGGTGCAAGGTGTGAGTCTTTCATAATCTTGAACGGCTAGGAGAGGAGTGGGGTACCGGCCACATGGGGGTACCTTCAACCCTCATTTAGTGAAGTGATGGAAGAGGAGCAGAGGCGTAACTTGAAACTCCTGAGCCCCAATGCAAAACCTGTAACAGGGCCCCCAACTATAATGCTTTAGTCATAGTTCTGGGCTCTCTATATGGAGAAGAGAGGCCTTATGGGCCCCCTAAGGCTCCTGGGCCCGGGTACAACTGCATCCCCTGCATCCGCTATAGTTATGCCAGGAACTACCTCTGAGGAGAGCAAGAAGTGAGGAGTCCGCCGTGCAGAGCTACCTACCAGAAATCTGAGTAAGTGTCAGAGGAGAGTTGTGTCAGTCCTCTGGAGTGATTCAGAAGTACCGGACTGTGTGTGTGTCCAGGAGCGGAGTACTGTAGATAAATGAGACTACAGGCCCGGTGTCATCCTGAGTTTGCCTCCCTGACCAGTTGCTGTCAAGTTGCTCTTTTCCTGCATGTGCGAGTAAGCTGTATTGTACCAAGAATCTTCAGTAAAGTTCCCACCACTGAGTTCACAAGTTCCAGTTGTGTGTGTGGACTCTCATTATTTATACCGCCGAGACAACCTCAAGTCTACCACACTTATAACTGCTGTCCCAGCTTTGCCTGGAAGAGTCCTAGCGGTGCCTTGGCCAGGTTGCATGCGTCCCTCCAGGGAGGAGTCTGGTAGAGTCACCATGACAAGTTGCAACTCTACCCCGCAAGCTCCTGTGTGGGCCTCGTGTCTTGGTTATCGTTGGGGCGTTGCAGTTTATTATGGGCGCCCTAAGGCTCCTGGGCCCAGGTGCTACTGCATCCTCTCCATCCTCTATAGTTACGCCAGTGGTCAGCACCTTGAAGGAGGAAAGATGTGACATGTTTATGTCCCAGAGGGCATTGAGGTAACAGCAGGAACAAGGAGTGACAACACACATATACATTTTCTGGGCAGCTGCCGTGCCTATGTCACTGACAGGGCTTGTCAAACTTTTTCTATTCAGGCCTCACAAGCGTGCAAACACTCCCATGCAGCGTCAAAGAAATACACTTATACTAAACCTAGCTGTGTATCTGCAGCTGATTTCATATTATGCAGCGCTCCCATCACCTCCTCCATAGGCTTCCCGCTGTCAGCGCTCCCCAACTAACGGTTTCCAGCGGCCTGTAGTGGCCTCACCTGACCAACATCACCTGACCAGTGGCGCTGCACCTGACCAGCCACCAGGAACTAGAAGCCGGGGAGCGCTGACAGCATGAAGTCTATGGAGGAGGTGAGGGGAAGCCCCACATAGTATGAAATCAGCTACAGATCCGCACCAAAGATACAGGATAAAGATTTTTGGATGCAGAAATCCTGCAGAATTTGCAGTGGAAATTTTTGCTGTGGACATTTCACAGCATTTCCGCCATGTGTAAACATACCATAAGTCAGCTTAAGGCATGCTGCCACATTCAGAGTGGACTCAGTAGTAATAGTGGCCTCATTAGTAATAATGACCCCCACAGTGGCCTGAGTAGTAACAGTGTTCCCTATATCAACCCCAGTAGTAATAGTGTCCCCTATATTGTCCGTAGTAATAACAGTGTCGCCTACAGTGGTCCCAGTAGTAATAGTGAGCCCCACAGTAGCCTCAATAGTAATAGTGACCGCCACAGTGGCCTAAGGGGTAATACTATTACTACTGGGGCTGATATAGGGAACATTATTACCAATAGTGTCCTCTATATCGATCCCAGTAGTAACAGTGACCTCCATAGTAGTTCCAGTACTAATAGAACCCCTCCTGAAACCCACATACTTACCCTCCTCCTGGTCTTCCGAGCACTGCTGCTCCTATTCACAGCACTGCTGCGGACGGCATTGTGTGTGCTCCCAGCAGCGCCTCCTCCTCTGACCTTTTATACTGCAGAACTAAGGAGAGGAGGTGAGGGGAGGAAGATCCCGGATGCACACAGTGCTGTCAGTGTGTGCATCCGGCTGTGGTGCCGCAAAATGATTACTAGCTGGGAAGCTGCGGTCCCCCGGCTGGTAATCACCTTCTTGGTGACCAGACGTACCGAATGGCTAATGGCTGTCCCGCTGGGGTCCCGGCAGAAAGCGGGACACAGGGTCCCAAAGCGGGACTGTCCCGCCTTAATTGGGACATCTGGTCACCTTAATTATGCAGTAATACAGGTTTATTACAAATGATCTTGGAACCCCCTCATAAGTCACGTTTAATGACACTGAGATACATATAACATATTTTACGGCATATAAGACGACTTTTTAACACTGGAAAATCTTCTCCAAAGTCGGGGGTCGTCTTATACGCCGGGAATACGCTGTAGAAAAAAAAAATCAATACTTGCCTCCCACGGTGTTGCTGCAAGCTTCCAGAAAGCTAATGCTCTGATTGACTAACTCAGCGCGGCGTCAGCCATTCAATGATGTCATTGAATGGCTGTGATTGGTTAACCCAGAGCCACGCTGAATTAGCCAATTAGAGTATTAGCTTTATGGAGGCGGGGCATTCAAGCCCCGCTTCCAGAAAGCAATGCTTTATCGGCATGGAGGACCGAGCGCCGCCGGAGGTGAGTATTGATTTTTTTTTTTCTACACCGTATTCCGGGCGTATAAGTCCTCAGTTGGGGGTCGACTTATATGCCCAGTCGTTTTATACTCCAGAAAATACGGTACTTGATATCAATGGAAACAGAAACTGAAAAGGTTTCACTTAGCAAAACTGTCTACCAGTAATACTGTCCTTGTTGCCCAAAGCAATCAATTACAGCACCACTTTCATTTCTCAGGCTGCCTTGATAAATTTAAAGTGGCACTGTGATGGGCTGCTATGGGCAGTTTTGCTAAATGAGGCCCAAAAAGTTATCGCTAGGGGAATATGAGACAAAATGGCTACCTACAAAGATAGAATGCTTTGTTTCCTTGATTTTCATATCTCCCAGCCTGTTATTAGTGTGCAACATTATTTTCGAACAAAGTTTGGTGAAGATCCACTCAGCGGGCGCTTAATTCGTAAGTGGCACTCTAATTTAAAGGAAAAAGGTTGCATCTGTAAGTGAAAATCATCCCGCCATCCCCCAGTAACATAATAACATAGTATGTGAGGCTCAAAAAAAGACATATGTCCATCCAGTTTAGCCTATTACCCCCAATGTTGAGGAAGGCAAAAAAACAAACCAATCAGGTAGAAGCCAATTTTCCCCATTAAAGGGAAAAAAATTCCTTCGTGACTCCAGTCTGGCAATCGTAAGAATCCCCAGATCACTGACCCTTCTGAAGTAACCAGTGATATAACATGTAATATTGTTACACTCAAGAAAGGCGTCCAAGCCCCTCTTGAACTTTATCAAATTTGCCATCACTCAGTTCCAAGGCAGAGGGCTCCATAGTCTCACTGATCTTAGGCTGCAGTCATACGGGGCAGAAATCCCGTGGAAATCTCGTGGTATGACCGCAGCAGGTCTGCACAGAAATACAACAAGATTTCCGCGACAGAAATGCAGCTTCAAAACCCGCACCGTTCGTCGTGGGTTTTGAAGCGGCTTCGCTGTCTGTATTCCGCTGCGGCCGTCTCTCACCATAGAGAGAGAGAGGCCGCCACAGAAACTATGATACAATTGACATGCCATGGCTTTGAATTCCACGTGGCATGTCAATATCAGCGCGGCTTGGCCGCAACGGGTTCTCCGTAGCGTGTGGATGAGATTTTTGCAAATCTTGTCCACTTTGCTGGTTAAGCTCGGGCTTAAAATTTCCACCCCATGTGAACCCAGCCTTACAGTAAAGAACCCCCTTCTATGTTGGTGTAGAAACCTTCTTTCCTCTAGACGTAGAGGATGCCACTTGTTACAGTCACAGTCCTGGGTATAAATAGATGATGAGCTCTGTATTGTCCTCTGATATATTTATTCATAGTTATTAGGTCGCCCCTCAGCCGTCTTTTTCTAAACTGAATAACCTCAATTTTGATAACTTCTCTGGGTATTGTGGTCCACCCATTCCCTTTATTATTTTAGTTGCCCATCTTTGTACCCGCTCAAGCTCTGATATGTCCTTCTTGAGTACCAGAGCCCAAAACTGTTCACAACTTTCCATGTGTGGTCTGACCAGTGACTTGTAAAGAGAAAGAAAAATGATCTCGTTATGTGCCCCTAGACCTCTTCTGATGCACCCCATGATCCTATTTACCTTGGCAGCAGCTGCCTGACACTGGTTGCTCTAGTTGAGCTTACAGTTAACTAAAACCCCCAAGTCCTTTTCCATGTCAGTGTTCCCCAATGGTTTCCCATTTAGTGTGTAAGGGTGACATGTATTTCCTCTGCCCATGTGCAGAACCTTACATTTATCAGTGTTAAACCTCATTTGCCACTTTTCTGTCCAAACCTTCAACTTATCCAGATCCTCTTGTGTCATGTGCAAATATTGCTGTTTATTGTACAATTCCTCTACCAGGTCATTAATAAGTATATTAAAAAGAATAGGGCCGAAAACTGACCCCTGTGGTACCCCACTAGTAATAGTTACCCAATCAGGGTCTGTACCATTAATAACCACCCTCTGCTTTCTATCACTGAGCCAGTTACTTACCCACATTCTCACCCAGACCAATCATTCTCATTTTATATACCAACCTTTTATGCAGCACATTATCAAACACTTTGGAAAAGTCCAGATACACAAGATCCAGTGACTCTCTCTGGTCCAGTGTAGAATTTACCTCCTCGTAGAAGCTGATCAGGTTGGTCTGACAGGAGTGACCCCTCATAAACCCATGCTGATACGGAGTTATACAGCCATTTTCCTTGAGGTACTCTGGGATAGCATCTCTTAGAAACCCTTCAATTATTTTACCCACAATGGAAGTAAGACTTACCGCTCTGTAGGTTCCAGTGTCACTTTTTGACCTTTTTTTGAATATCCTATATTCCATGGACGTAAGCACTTTTCAGTCATGCTTTGTATTTGCACAACCAAAGCTCACTTATGTCTGCTGTTTCACTTGCTCTGACGTGTTTTTAAGTGCACAAATACACTACATATTTGCGCATGCAAAAAGGAATGTAGACAGATTCATTGAAATGGTTTGCAAATAAGCAGGTTTCCTAAGTGCTCACTGTGTATTTGTGCCCGCCCGTTCACTTCAATGGCTTATTGCAGTGTGTAATACGCCCCAACAAGGTCATGCTGCATATTTTTTCAAGCGATTGTGCAGCATCCTGTAGCGTGACCATGGACACAAGGCGTACGTTGAGGAGCTGGGAGGGCAAGATGCTGACTTGTCATAGTGGCACTTACCACACTCCCTCCCGGCGGGACTCACGTAGCCTTGGCCAAGGCAGCATTCGGCCTCTTCTGGACACCCCTAGAATAGGGATGCCCAATAAATTGAAGAACAGGGATAGCAGATGTCACGAGTTATGCCACCATTCCATCACCCACCGGTATGACCCTCAGCAGTAAATAAATGGAGCCGCAGATAGAAGTAACATACCTCAGGTCCCTGGGAATGGTCAGGGCCAGGCAAAACTTTACTGTAACAGCTTCTTGCATACAAGGCACAAATGACAATAATTTGCAGTGCAGGTATTAGACAGACTTGAGAGTACCTCCACCCGATGATCCCAGAGTTCAGGACTACCAGATGTGACAAATAAATGGGTGTACCTCTACACGGTGATCCACTAGACCTGGACGGCCGCGTAGGAAAAATGAATAAAGAGTACCTCTGCACTAGGCCTTGGAAGTAGTACCTGCTTCTTACTCACGCTCTCTCTCCCTTTTCAATTAGGGCTCACTCTTCTCTCATTTCTGGAACATACACTCTCAGGGAGCCTCTCTTCTTCCTCCATTCTTCCCCACATAAGGTTTTAAGGTACCCCCATGTGGCTGGCACTCTCTCTCAGAAACCCAGAAGAAAGGGAGTCTCCCTTTCCCACTCTCAACCACTCACATTTATAGCCTCACTCATACCACGTGACAGGACATAAATTGATACATTTACAGGCAATCCCCAGGCTTTTGCAAACACTTAACCCATCACATGCTGCAGCTGTGCAATACATATAACAGAATGACTAGACAGATTTGCATAGCCCACCAACAAAAGACATGACATGTATGACATTATGGAGGGGGCCAGGAATGTATGTACTGGGCCACTACAATTGTACATCGTGGAAAAATATATGCTTATGTGAACGAACCCATTAAAATCAATTGGTTTTATTCACTGTGTATTACACACACAAGACATCTCAGTCATTGAAGCTGTTACAAAGGGAAATACAATCCCAATATGATGGGTAACTTTTGTTGGTTCTTTCAAAGGAAAGTCAAGATCCAAGCATCATTTTCACCAAAAACAGTTGAATAGTAATATTATGGCGCGTCCAAACTGTTATCATCTTAAGTAAAGGAAATGGTTTGTAATTTGAAAGTGAGACGTGTGGCTAGTAGTGATGAGCGAGCGTACTCGCAAAGGCAAACTACTCGAGCGAGTAGTGCCGTATGCGAGTACCTGCCCGCTCGTCTCTAAAGATTCGGGTGTCCGTGGGGGGCCCCCACTCCCCCCTGCTCACTCCCGCAACTCACCGCTCTCCCCGCTGGCCCCTGAATCTTTAGAGACGAGCGGGCAGGTACTCGCATACGGCACTACTCGCTCGAGTAGTTTGCCTTAGCGAGTATGCTCGCTCATCTCTAGTGGCTAGTATCCAATGTTACCAGTGGGATCAGCAGGTTTTAATTTTATAGAAACATATCAATTACTTACTTGTTATAAAACATTTTTTTTAATTTGTTGCACAGTGTTATTAATATAGTTGAAGAACACTTTAGGGTTAGTTTTACCCTCTTTTGGCAATAAGTTTCTCTGTCTCTATTTTTGCTGCTTTTATCTAATTTTTACATAATATATAGTTTTCCTTATAGGTTTTTAGTGCTTCTTCGCTGCTGCCTTCTTGTTTTAGTAGTTTAAACACTTTTGCTGTTTATTGCCCCCTTTCCATCTTTATTGAGCCACATAGTTTTTTTCTATTCCTAACCCTTTTATTCCTGTAAGGTATGAACCTCTCACAGTAAGTAATTAGGATGTTTTTAATCATTTCCCATTTACTGTCTGTACTCTTATGTTTGAGGACATTGTCCCAGTCGGTAAGTTTAAGGGCACCTCTGAGCTGATTGAACTTTGCTTTCCTAAAGTTTAGTATTTTCGTAGCTTCCCTATAAAACTCTCTCTTGAAAGACAAGTTGAGATTTACTGTTATGGTCACTATTTCCCAGGTCCCCCCAATTTGTACCCCTGTTATTCTGTCATGTCTGTTGGTTAATATAAAGTCCAAAATGGCTGGCCGTCCCTCCAGCTGGGTCCTGTAGAAGTTGGGTAAGGTCATTTTTAGTAGTTAACAGAAAGTTGTTACCTCCATGAGATCCGCGGGTTTCTGCTTCCTAGTTTAGATTCGTATAGTTAAAGTTCCCTATAATAGTTACCTCATTGTGATTTACCGCTTTATCTATTTGCTTCAATTATAGATTTTTAGTAGGCTTTGTTATGTATGGAAACAATCCCGGGGATTTCATACTTGAACGCTACAGGTATGGCTTCTGCTGCAGCTGGAACAGGAAATTCCAGGTTTCATCTTCCGACAGGAGGGGCCCCTCCATTTGAACAATGATGTCAACTGCATAGGCAACTGCCAAACACATGAATTGGCCGCACAGTTGGTGACGATAGTGAACTTCCTCCTTGGCCTCCATGTTCCCCAGACCTTACACCTTGTGGTGCTTTTCTCTTGGGGAGTGTTAGAGTCTACATGCCCCCCTTACCACAAACCATGTATGATCTGCGGCATCACAGAAGTCCTTGCATCAGTCAGTCGTAATACACTACAATGTGTATGGCAGGAACTTGACTACAGGGTCTATGTATATCCAGTGACGAAGGGGCAAACACTGACCACCTCTGATGGGGAGAACATTTTTGATTGTTTTAACAAAACTTTTTCATTTTCTATTTCCATTAATATCAGATTTCTGTATCTGAGTGTCATTAAACATGAGTTATGAGGGGTTCAAATCAGCAAGATCATTTGTAATAACCCTGTATATATAATTCCCATTTGCTATATATTTTTTACATTTTATTTCAGAGGGAAGTGCTGATGAACTTTCAAGTAATTAAATGACGCCGATAGAACAGATTCATGAATCACATTAGTCATAGTGCTTAATGTGAGACGTCTTTTATACAAGCTAATATGTGACATTTCGGAGCAATATAAGATGACTAATGGCTCTTTTACACGGGCTGAGAATCTCACGATTTTCCTTCTGCCTGATGGAACACGCTAGTGACGTCATCACCAGCTCTTCCACACTCAGGTGGCTTCCCGAATGTGGAAGAGCTGGTGATGACATCACCGGCTTGTTCCATCAGGCAGAAGGAAAATCGTGAGACTTTCATGAGGAAAATCGTGTTTAGATTCTATGATTCTCATTGAGAATCATGCAGGCCTCGGACACTTATCGTTCACATGCCTATGTGAAACTCTAAACGATCAATGTTTAAAGGGTACGATAAATATCCGAGTCGGTGCTGGTTTTATGCCACCTGAAACTGAACGACCAGCAAGAACATCATGATTCTCACTCATCATTCAGGCGTTTGCCCGCGTTTAAACTGAACAAAAAAAATTTGTTCTAGAAGCTTTTCTAGGCTGGACCTGGGAGAGTCTATTGATCTTGTATACCTAGACCTTTCTAAATCATTTGACACCATGCCGCATAATAGGCTAATATATAATATGAGACAGCTCGGTCTGGGTGAAAACAAGCGTAGCTGGGTAAAGAACTGGCTCAGAGATAGAAAGCAGAGGGTGCTAATAAATGGTTCATAATCTGATTGGGCCACCGTTGCCACAGGGTTCAGTATTGGGCACCATACTGTTCAATATATTTATCAATGACCTGATCGACGGACTGCACCGTAAAATATTCATATTTGCAGACAAAACAAAATTATACACGGTAAAATAATACAACAGAGGACAATTTACTTCTGCAAACGGCCCTAGATAAGCTGGGGGCTTGGGCAGAAAAATGGCAAATGAAGTTCAACATCGATAAATGTAAGGTTATGCACATGGGCAGGAGAAACGGATGTCACCAATATACACTAAATGGGGTACTGCTAGGGAAAAGTGATATGGAAAAAGACCTGGGGGTACTAGTGGATTGTAGACTAAATGGAGCAATCAATGCCAGTCAGTGGCTGCAAAGGCAAATAAAATCTTGGGGTGCATTAAAAGAGGTTTAGGGGCGAGGGGCGAGAACATTATTCTCCCACTATATAAGGCACTAGTCAGGCCCCACATGGAATACTCTGTACAGTTCTGGACTCCGATGCACAGGAAAGATGTTGCAGTGCTCGAGGGGTTTCAAAGAAGGGCAACTAAATTAATAAATTAAATGAGAGGACTGGAATACCCGGAGAGGCTATCAAAATTGGGATTATTCACCTTGGAAAAAAGACGGCTAAGGGGCGATCAAATAACTCTGTATAAATACATGAGGGGACAATACAAGGATCTCTCCCATGATCTGTTTATACCTAGGACTGCGACGGCAACAAGAGGGCATTCACTACGTCTAGAAAAAAAGCAGGTTTCATCACCAACACAGAAAAGGGTTCTTTTCTGTAAGAGCAGTGAGACTGTGGAACTCTCTGCCTGAGAACGTGGGGATGGCAAAATCCATAGAGGAGTTTAAGAGGGGACTAGATGTCTTTTTAGAGCGCTGTGATATAACAGGATATAGAAATTAAATAACCAGCGGAATTGTTGATCCAGGTCTTGGAGTCAGGTAGGAACTTTTAACCCTTTCCAATCCACTGTCTGATGTCTAAAGACATTATGACGTAAGGCTGTACAGCTCTGATGTTGAAAGACATCTGTCGGGTTCTCTTACTATATATTGCCAGCCTCTCTGCTGTTGGAGCCTATCCAATGTGTCATCTCATGCAGTACTGGCACTAGCCAACAGATAGTGCCATTGTATAACGGCAGAAAGAGTAAGCCCCCTAGGAAAACCAGGATACAAATTGGATTGGAAAGGGTTAAACGTTGATCCAGGGATTATTATGACTGCCATTATGGAGTCGGAAAGGATTTTTTTTGCCTTCCTCTGTATCAATTAGGAGGATGGGGAAACAGGCTGAACTAGATAGACATTGTCTCCCTTCAGCCTAACATACTATGTTACTATGTTAATATGTAGAAATGGAATGTGTTTCAGCTTTAAATGTAGAAAATGTGGATGATGGGATACACGGACTGTGGATGATGGGATACGCATATGATGGCGGACTACTGTTGAAACATCCTGTGTGAATGTCCAGGAATATCTCTTTGCAGGAAATCATAGAAATGTAGTTTCAATGACCTCTCAATGAAGAAACGTTTTGGTTTTGTTTGTGTTCTAGGCTTCATGGGATTTATCTTTGCACCTTCAGCTTTTGATTGGCAGTCATTATATTTATATGGACATACGTCATATCATGATAAGCAAACCTGATGGAGCAAAACTAATGTCATTTTCAGAATCTATGACCCTAAAGCACCCCACAAAAATTGGAACATCTCAGTCACCAAAAATTGTGTTACCCAGTGTTATATTTCAGTTTCATTCGTTCATCATTCAGTAAATCCTATTCAATTGTTCCGTCTGAACAGGGCATTTGGAACAAATGCTTTACTGCATTGAACTTTGTAAGGCAGTAGATAGTGAAGTCGCCATTTACCGCACCACGTTACTAAAAGTAGGAGCTAAACTGTTACCATTTCTTATGTTATGGACTGCCAGGGTTCTGGTGACAATAACTAGGACTGCTAAATTAGTTGCCAGAAACACCTATTTCTGGCCCCTCCATAATTTTCATACATGTCATGTCTTTTATGTTGATGCACTGTGCAAAGTGTCTTGTCTGCTGTTATGTGTATTACACAGCTGCAGCATGCAAGAGGTTAATGTCTGAAAGTGGCTGGGATATGTCTGGAAATTGTAACAAGTTTGTCTGGTCACGCGATATTTGTACACTATAAGAATGAGTGATTGAGTGCAAGGTGAGGTTCTTTTGGTCTTTCATCATCTTCAGTGGTTGTGAGTGGAGTAGGGGTGCCAGCCACATGGGGGTACTCTCAACCCTCATGTGGTGAATTGATGGAAGAGGAGGAAAGGTATCCTGAGGCCTGCTGTGCTAGGAATCACCTCTGAGAGAGAAAGGAGTAAGGAGTCTGCCGTGCAGAGTGTCCGTGGAGTGTCGTGCTTCTCCTCCAGGATTAATTCAGAATCCTGGAGAGTGTGTGTGTCCAGGAGCGGAGTACTTGAGATAACTGGGACTGTAGGCCCGATTTCATCCTGGGTTCTCCTCCCTGACTGATCACCAATAAGCTGTCCTTCCTGCATGTGCAAGTAAGCTGTATTGTATTCCAATATACAGTAAAGTTCATCGGTCATCACCCGTTCCCAGTGACTAAGTTATCAAGTTCCAATCGTGTGTGTGGACTCTCTTTATTCAACCGCCGAATACTCAACGGTGTGAAGGAACGGTGGCGTCACGCGTGACAACTTCAAGTCCACTGCATTTATTCAGGTAACCACCACCTGGCGTTGCCTGAAGGAGGCCTAGCGGTGCCTTGGCCAAGATTCCGAACGTCCCTCCGGGGAGGAGTCTGGTAGGGCCACCGTGACAAGGGACACCTCTACCCCCGCCAGCTCCTCAGTGTGGGCATCGTATTTTGGTCGCTGTTGGGCGCTGCACTAAGTTTTGCATCGATAAAAATTGTTCTTGTGCTATTTTACCATGTTATGTAGTAACGATGTTTATTTGCAGGTACTGTGGAGTCCAAATAGATAACTGGGTGTTCCAATAAATAATTGCATTGGTGACAGTAGGGGATGAAATACATAGAAAAAAAATAATACCTCTTCGCAGACATGCTGTTTTCCCACTGCCGCTCTGGTCCTAGTCGGTTTACTTTGGCTGCATTGGTCACGTGCTTGTTTCACACGTGACCACTGTAACCAATGGGAGGCCCCCACACGGGACCTCATTAATCACGTCCCATAAACAGTCTAGGGCTTCTATATATTAGAAGCTCATGTGACTGGTTTATGGGATGTCACTGGGCCAGAAGACCCAGTGATATCATTGGCAATATGCAACACCAAAACGAAGCTTCAGCACCAGCAAAAATACATTCATTTTTTATAGTTTGACACATGGGGTGGGTAAAGGAAGAAAAAAAAGCCAGAAAACCCCTTTAAGTGCCTGTTATGTTATAATTTATTTAATTGATAGTAGGTCACGGGTGCAGATTCTGTGCGTAACCCTGCTCAATGGAAAGAGGCTCGATAAAACCTTGTCAAAATAAAACAGATTTTCCCCAAGACAAGGCTCCTAACCTTACACCCACCCCCTCCCTTCTACCCTCCCTTTCCTCTCCCCCCACCCCCTTTCTCCGCACATACTGGGGCAGAAACCCAAAGGAAAGTAATTTTAAAAGCCATAATGGACTTACTGATGGAAGTATATCCTAATACTTTTGTACTATGCAATCTGACAGACAGCCTAATATAAATGCATGCTTATTACTACAAACTCTGTATGTGAATGGAGATCCTGTTTAATTAGAAAAATGTTTAATAAAAACTTTTTTATTTTTCCATCGACAAAGTTGTAAAGGGGCTATTTTTTTGCGAGACTTCCTGTAGTTTATCTTGGTACCATTTTGGAATATATATGACTTTTTAATTGCTTTTTATTGCATTTTTTCTGGGAGACAGGGTGACTGAAAAAGTGTGTTTCTTTTTTTTTTCAGACAATGTTCACCGTGCGGGCTAAATTATGCATTACTTTGATAGATCGGACTTTTACGAATGCGGAGATACCAAATATGTATTTTTGTTTTAGGATTTAGATTTATCTATTATAGATATGGCAAAAGGGTTTTTTTTTTTTTTACAATTATTGAAACTTTATTGACCTTATTTTCACTTTTTTTTAGGCCCCAGAGGGGAGAACAACTAGCGATGCTTTGATCGCTCCTGCAGTATGATGTAATCGGGCAGGCAGTCTCCCCACAGGTGGCTTTCAGAAGGACCCTGGCTGCCATGACACTCGCACGGCTCCCAGCGATCTTATCGCAGGGCTGCCGTACTGGACTCCCGAACATCATTCGGGGGATTTAAATGCCAATGTCAGAATTGACAGTGACATTCAAAGGGTTAATAGTGCTGATCAGCTGCACAGCTGATTGCAGCTATTGCCCGCGGGTGTCAGCTGACGCCCGCACTGTATGAAGAGAGGTCGCCTTGCAATCTCTCTTCATACATACCCTGACCCCACAGGAAGTAACTGTACGTCCTTTTGTGGGAAGGGGTTAATGAATGGGCTCTATCCTGCGTATTGCGCTGTGTGAAGCTGGCCTAAGTGAAGTAAGCAAATTCATTCTCTTCCATAAGTTAAAGTCTGCCATACATATGGCATTTTATCTGAATGACTTGTTTGGTCGTGTTGAACAGTTCAGATCAAACAACTGATTGATCTCTATTAGAGATGAGCGAGCACCAAAATGCTCAGGTGCTCGTTACTCGGGACGAAATTTTCGCAATGCTCGAGGGTTCGTTTCGAGTAACGAACCCCATTGAAGTCAATGGGCGACCCGAGCATTTTTGTATTTCGCCGATGCTCGCTAAGGTTTCCATGTGTGAAAATCTGGGCAATTCAAGAAAGTGATGGGAACGACACAGCAACGGATAGGGCAGGCGAGGGGCTACATGTTGGGCTGCATCTCAAGTTCACAGGTCCCACTATTAAGCCACAATAGCGGCAAGAGTGGCCCCCCCCCCTCCCAACAACTTTTACTTCTGAAAAGCCCTCATTAGCATGGCATACCTTAGCTAAGCACCACACTACCTCCAACAAAGCACAATCACTGCCTGCATGACACTCTGCTGCCACTTCTCCTGGGTTACATGCTGCCCAACCCCCCTCCCCCCTGCACGACCCAGTGTCCACAGCGCACACCAAAGTGTCCCTGCGCAGCCTTCAGCTGCCCTCATGCCACACCACCCTCATGTCTATTTATAAGTGCATCTGCCATGAGGAGGAACTGCAGGCACACACTGCAGAGGGTTGGCACGGCTAGGCAGCGACCCTCTTTAAAAGTGGTGGGGCGATAGCCCACAATGCTGTACAGAAGCAATGAGAAATATAATCCTGTGCCACCGCCATCAGGAGCTGCACACGTGGGCATAGCAATGGGGAACCTATGTGCCACACACTATTCATTCTGTCAAGGTGTCTGCATGCCCCAGTCAGACTGGTAATATGTACCTTAACAGTAACCGCGTTGGTGGTAATGTGGTGGTGACTGCGGACCTAGTAGCGCGGTTGTATTTTGTTGGTTTTCGGAATGTGGCCAGGATTAAGTTGGCCGTGGCGGGGGATGTTTTTGAGGCACTACGTGTCCTCTCCACGTGTCCGTGGTTATATGCACCTTAACAGTAACCGCGTTGGTGGGAAATGGCCTCGCCGCCATCATGTCTTTGGGAAGCCTCTGTTTCCACACCCCAGAGACATACCATTAGCAGCGGTATAGGCAGAGCCCATAATTCGTAACATTTCAGCCGTAGCATTAGGACAGGCCCCACTAACATATCACTAGCAGCATTATAGGGGGAGCACAGTATTAGTTCCATTTCAGTAATAGTAGCACTCAAGACAGGCCCCAGTAACAATTCCGAAGCAGCAGTATAGTGGGAGCGCAGTCTTCGTTCCATTTCAGTAATAGTAGCACTCAAGACAGGCCCCAGTAACAATTCCGAAGCAGCAGTATAGTGGGAGTGCAGTCTTCGTTCCATTTCAGTAATAGTAGCACTCAAGACAGGCCCCAGTAACAATTCCGAAGCAGCAGTATAGGAGGAGCATAGTCTAAGTTCCATTTAAGTAATAGTAGCAGCCTACACAGGCCCCAGGAACAATTCCGAAGCAGCAGTATAGTGGGAGCGCAGTCTTAGTTCCATTTCAGTAGCTGCAGTATAGCCAAGGCCCAAGTTACATTTACGTAGCTAAAGTGTAGGCCAACCCCACACACCTTTCTGTACCATGAGTGCAGGCGAAGAACATAGAAATTGCTATGATTACACTGTAGGTGAGGGCCCAAAAAAATTGGTGTACCAACAGTACTAATGTACCTCAGTAAAAATTGGCCATGCCCAACCAAGATGGCAGGTGAAACCCATTAATCGCTTTGGTTAATGTGGCTTAAGTGGTAACTAGGCCTGGAGGCAGCCCAGTTTAATGAAAAATTGTTTCAAGTTAAAGTTCCAACGCTTTTAAGCTAATTGAAACTTATAAAAATTTTTTAGAAAAATTATATGAGTGAGCCTTGTGGCCCTAAGAAAAATTGCCCGTTCAGCGTGATTACGTGAGGTTTCAGGAGGAGGAGCAGGAGGAGGAGGAGGAATATTATACACAGATTGATGAAGCAGAAATGTCCCCGTTTTGGATGGTGAGAGAGAACGATGCTTCCATCCGCGGGTGCAGCCTACGTATTGCTTAGGTATCGCTGCTGTCCGCTGGTGGAGAAGAGAAGTCTGGGGAAATCCAGGCTTTGTTCATCTTGATGAGTGTTAGCCTGTCGGCACTGTCGGTTGACAGGCGGGTACGCTTATCTGTGATGATTCCCCCAGCCGCACTAAACACCCTCTCCGACAAGACGCTAGCCGCAGGACAAGCAAGCACCTCCAGGGCATACAGCACTAGTTCAGGCCACGTGTCCAGCTTCGACACCCAGTAGTTGTAGGTGGCAGAGGCGTCACGGAGGACGGTCGTGCGATCGGCTACGTACTCCCTCACCATCCTTTTACAGTGCTCCCGCCGACTCAGCCTTGACTGGGGAGCGGTGACACAGTCTTGCTGGGGAGCCATAAAGCTGTCCAGGCCCTTAAAGACTGTTGCACTGCCTGGGATGTACATGCTGCTTGATCTCCGCACCTCCCCTGCTACCTGGTCCTCGGAACTGCGCCTTCTGCCACTAGCGCTGTCGGATGGGAATTTTACCATCAGCTTGTCCGCCAGGGTCCTGTGGTATAGCAACACTCTCGAACCCCTTTCCTCTTCGGGAATGAGAGTGGGAAGGTTCTCCTTATAGCATGGGTCGGGCAGTGTGTACACCCAGTAATCCGTAGTGGCCAGAATGCGTGTAACGTGAGGGTCACGAGAAAGGCATCCTAACATGAAGTCAGCCATGTGTGCCAGGGTACCTGTACGCAACACATGGCTGTCCTCACTAGGAAGATCACTTTCAGGATCCTCCTCCTCCTCCTCCTCCTCAGGCCATACACGCTGAAATGATGACAGGCAAGCAGCATGGGTACCGTCAGCAGTGGGCCAAGCTGTCTCTTCCCCCTCCTCCTCATCCTCCTCATACTCCTCCTCCTCCTCCTGAACGCGCTGAGATATAGACAGGAGGGTGCTCTGACTATCCAGCGACATACTGTTTTCCCCCGGCTCTGTTTCCGAGCGCAAAGCGGCTGCCTTTATGGTTTGCAGGGAACTTCTCAAGATGCATAGCAGAGGATTGGTGATGCTAATGATTGCAGCATCGCCGCTCACCACCTGGGTAGACTGCTCAAAGTTTCGAAGGACCTGGCAGATGTCTGCCAACCAGGCCCACTCTTCTGAAAATAATTGAGGAGGCTGACTCCCACTGCGCCGCCCATGTTGGAGTTGGTATTCCACTATAGCTCTACGCTGCTCATAGAGCCTGGCCAACATGTGGAGCGTAGAGTTCCACCGTGTGGGCACGTCGCACAGCAGTCGGTGCACTGGCAGATTAAACTGATGTTGCAGTGTCCGCAGGGTGGCAGCGTCCGTGTGGGACTTGCGGAAATGTGCGCAGAGCCGACGCACCTTTACGAGCAGGTCTGACAAGCGTGGGTAGCTTTTCAGAAAGCGCTGAACCACCAAATTAAAGACATGGGCCAGGCATGGCACGTGCATGAGGCTGCCGAGCTGCAGAGCCGCCACCAGCTTACGGCCGTTGTCACACACGACCATGCCCGGTTGGAGGCTCAGCGGCGCAAGCCAGCGGTCGGTCTGCTCTGTCAGACCCTGCATCAGTTCGTGGGCCGTGTGCCTCTTCTCTCCTAAGCTGAGTAGTTTCAGCACGGCCTGCTGACGCTTGCCCACCGCTGTGCTGCCACGCCGCGCGACACCGACTGCTGGCGACGTGCTGCTGCTGACACATCTTGATTGCGAGACAGAGGTTGCGGAGGAGGAGGAGGGTGCTTTAGTGGAGGAAGCATACACCGCCGCAGATACCAGCACCGAGCTGGGGCCCGCAATTCTGGGGGTGGGTAGGACGTGAGCGGTCCCAGGCTCTGACTCTGTCCCAGCCTCCACTAAATTCACCCAATGTGCCGTCAGGGAGATGTAGTGGCCCTGGCCGCCTGTGCTTGTCCACGTGTCCGTTGTTAAGTGGACCTTGGCAGTAACCGCGTTGGTGAGGGCGCGTACAATGTTGCGGGAGACGTGGTCGTGCAGGGCTGGGACGGCACATCGGGAAAAGTAGTGGCGACTGGGAACTGAGTAGCGCGGGGCCGCCGCCTCCATCATACTTTTGAAGGACTCCGTTTCCACAACCCTATACGGCAGCATCTCAAGGCTGATAAATTTGGCTATGTGGACGGTTAACGCTTGAGCGTGCGGGTGCGTGGCGGCGTACTTGCGCTTGCGCTCAAACACTTGCGCTAGCGACGGCTGGACGGTGCGGTGCGAGACATTGGTGGATGGGGCCGAGGACAGCGGAGGTGAGGGTGTGGGTGCAGGCCAGGAGACGGTAGTGCCTGTGTCCTCAGAGCGGGGTTGGATCTCAGTGGCAGGTTGGGGCACAGGGGGAGAGGCAGCGGTGCAAACCGGAGGCGGTGAACGGCCTTCGTCCCACCTTGTGGGGTGCTTGGCCATCATATGTCTGCGCATGCTGGTGGTGGTGAGGCTGTTGGTGGTGGCTCCCCGGCTGATCTTGGTGCGACAAAGGTTGCACACCACTGTTCGTCGGTCGTCAGGCGTCTCTGTGAAAAACTGCCAGACCTTAGAGCACCTCGGCCTCTGCAGGGTGGCATGGCGCGAGGGTGTGCTTTGGGAAACAGATGGTGGATTATTTGGTCTGGCCCTGCCTCTACCCCTGGACACCGCACTGCCTCTTGCAACCTGCCCTGCTGCTGCCCGTGCCTCCCCCTCTGAAGACCTGTCCTGTGTAGGCGTTGCACACCAGGTGGGGTCAGTCACCTCATCGTCCTGCTGCTCTTCCTCCGAATCCTCTGTGCGCTCCTCCCTCGGACTTACTGCCCTTACTACTACCTCACTGCAAGACAACTGTGTCTCATCGTCATCGTCCTCCTCACCCACTGAAAGGTCTTGAGACAGTTGCCGGAAGTCCCCAGCCTCATCCCCCGGACCCCGGGAACTTTCCAATGGTTGGGCATCAGTGACGATAAACTCCTCTGGTGGGAGAGGAACCACTGCTGCCCAATCTGAGCAGGGGCCCGAGAACAGTTCCTGGGAGTCTGCCCGCTCCTGAGCATGTGTCATTGTAGTGGAGTGAGGAGGCTGGGAGGAAGGAGGAGTAGCAGCCAGAGGATTTGGATTTGCAGCACTGGACGGCGCAGAACTGTGGGTGGATGATAGCTTGCTCGAAGCACTTTCTGCCATCCACGACAGGACCTGCTTACACTGCTCATTTTCTAATAAAGGTCTCCCGCGTGGACCCATTAATTGGGCGATGAATGTGGGGACGCCAGAAACGTGCCTCTCTCCTAATCGCGCAGCAGTCGACTGCGATACACCTTGATCAGGAGCTCGCCCTGTGCCCACACCCTCACTTGGGCCTACGTGTCCTCGGCCACGTCCACGTCCTCTAGGCTTACCCCTACCCCTCAGCATGCTGTATTACCAGTGATTTCCCAGGCAGGAAATAAATTGGCGCAAGCCTGCAGGACAAATAGAATGTTTCCCTTTTTGGGAAACGGGGGGCCCACTGACTATATTCAATCAGATAAGATATGTGTTGCACAGAAATGCAGTTATATGAAGTGCAGCAGAGCGGAGACTTTTCACAGGCAGCAAATAAATTGGCGCAAGACTGCAGGACAAATAGAATGTTTCCCTTTTTGGGAAACGGAGGGCCCACTGACTATATTCAATCAGATAAGATATGTGTTGCACAGAAATGCAGTTATATGAAGTGCAGCAGAGCGGTTACTTTGCACAGGCAGCAAATAAATTGGCGCAAGCCTGCAGGACAAATAGAATGTTTCCCTTTTTGGGAAACGGAGGGCCCACTGACTATATTCAATCAGATAAGATATGTGTTGCACAGAAATGCAGTTATATGAAGTGCAGCAGAGCGGAGACTTTTCACAGGCAGCAAATAAATTGGCGCAAGCCTGCAGGACAAATAGAATGTTTCCCTTTTTGGGAAACGGAGGGCCCACTGACTATATTCAATCAGATAAGATATGTGTTGCACAGAAATGCAGTTATATGAAGTGCAGCAGAGCGGAGACTTTTCACAGGCAGCAAATAAATTGACGCAAGCCTGCAGGACAAATAGAATGTTTCCCTTTTTGGGAAACGGAGGGCCCACTGACTATATTCAATCAGATAAGATATGTGTTGCACAGAAATGCAGTTATATGAAGTGCAGCACAGCGGTTACTTTTCCCATGCAGGAAATAAATTGGCGCAAGACTGCAGGAGAAATACAATTTTTCCCTTTTTTGGAAACGGAGGGCCCACTGACTATATTCAATCAATAATATATGTCTTCTGGCCCTGCCTACACAATTCTCTCCCTGTAGTATTACTGCAAGGCGCAATGCTCTGCAGACAGCCGATTTTGAAAAGAAAAAAATATGCAACACTGCTAACAGCAGCCTGCACAGTACTGCACATGGATAGATGTGGCCCTAAGAAGGACCGTTGGGGTTCTTGAAGCCTACACTCACTCCTAACACTCTCCCTACCTAAGCACCACTTCTGTCCCTGTAGTATTACTGCAAGGCGCAATGCTCTGCAGACTGCCGATTTTGAAAAAAAAAAATTTGTGCAACACTGCTAACAGCACCCTCCACAGTACTGCACACGGATAGATGTGGCCCTGAGAAGGACCGTTGGGGTTCTTGAAGCCTACACTCACTCCTAACACTCTCCCTACAGCAGCACCAGCAGCAGCACTTTCCCTCAGCTAACTCAGTCACAAGGCATCTGAGGCGAGCCGCGCCGCGGGAGGGGCCGACTTTTATACTCGGGTGACATCTGATCGCCCCAGCCACTCACAGCAGGGGGGTGGTATAGGGCTTGAACGTCACAGGGGGAAGTTGTAATGCCTTCCCTGTCTTTCAATTGGCCAGAAAAGCGCGCTAACGTCTCAGAGAGGAAACTGAAAGTAACCGGAACACCGCGTGGTGCTCGTTAAGAGTAACGAGCATCCCGAACACCCTAATATTCGCACGAATATCAAGCTCGGACGAGTACGTTCGCTCATCTCTAATCTCTATCATAATCTATCACCTGGTCTGGGCCTTTATTAATGGGATGCTGAACTGTCATTTAAAATGAACAACTTTTCAAGTACAGCATCCAACAACAACTGAAAGAATCCAACATGGCAGGTCAACTTTTGACAGTTAATTGCGGTTGCTTGGCATCTGTCATGTGTCAGATCAACTTTTTCACAAATATCTGCCATCGGTTGGCATCTGTCAGGCCGTTCATGTCATTAAAAGGTACTTAGGGTTGGCAGCAAATGGTTTAAATCGACCTTGCAGGTGTTTAAAATCCCCAGTATACGGCCAGCTGTACTGGCATAATATCCTCCAAATTTATGGTAAGCTCTAGAGAGAAGTAAGTGACATCCTTTACAACTTCCACAATGTCATTCTGCTTCCGAGCCACTAAAAAGATAATTGTGCAGACATGGAAAAAAATCAACACAAGACTCAAGGTCAAGCAAGCCTAACAAAAAGAGATCATCCAAAAGTGCATCTGCTTCTATTTTTTCAGTTAATCATGTAAAATGTTATAATGTTAAATGTTACTTTTTTAAGTTATTCTCTGGAGTTTACTTTCTTTTTTCATTGTTCTGTTCAGCTGTTTTTAATGACATGTAAATATGTATGTGTCCTTTTACATGGGCAGATATCTGGCCTGAATGAACACTGAAGACCACTCCAGCGAAAACACATTTTTCCTTCGCTGTAACCTTCACTTGATTGTTATGGAGGATTGTCATGGGGTGTACAGATCTCAGGTACGCTGGGGGTCCCAGCTGTAGAGCCCCCAGTAATCAGACATTTATTCCCTATCCAGTGAAGAGGGGACAAATGTCATTAATGAGAACACCCTTTAAAAGTTTTTAAGAGGGCTGGACAAGGGTAGGAGAAAGAGGCTGCCAGCAGACAGTATGTGCAGGTAGTGGGAATAAAACACGGACTGGCAGCAGACGGATGGGCAGCCTACTGCTCCGTCAACAATCATCTGCCAGAAGCATCAGCCAAAGTCAGGCTTAAACCTCTTTGGTCTGGTATAATGCTAAGCCCCATTTACACAGGACGAATGTCGGGCAAACGATGCCCGACACTCGTCCCTGTGTGTACTCGTTCCCGCGCTGTTACACAGGAGCAAGTATCACTGGATCACTCGCAGAGCGGCCAGCAAGGGGCCGGGGCGGCAGGAGGAGATTTCTCTCCTTTCTCTCCCCTGCCCCTCTCCATTCACTTAACACAGCGGGCATTCAGTGTAAACAGCAGCAGTTCAGTACTGAATGGCTGCTGTGTTAATTGAATGGAGAGGGGCGGGGGAGAGCGAGGAGTAAATTGTCCTTCAGCCGCCCTGCTGCGAGCCAACAATACTCGCTCCTGTGTAACAGCACGGGAGCTAGTATATGCAGGGATGAGTTTCGGGCATTAATGCTTAGGCTAGTTTCACATGGGGATCACGATATCAGGCCGAGAAACCCATCCAATATTGGTCTCTTCAGCGTGCTTTTTAGATGGGGGATGCGAGGAGTTTTCCTTTCAAAAATGCCTACCATCCGTAACTCACCCAAATCACCACAACGGGCAGATCCCCCTGTTCGTGTCCGGCCCATTGAGGCTTGGTCCCACGCACCGCCCGGGGCTTAGTACTTAGAACTTAGCTAAAGTTAGTACTAATTTCATAGACAGGTTGCTCGCGCCTCCCCAACCCCCTCCCCTCATACCCCCCTCCCCCTCTCTTCCTATCCCCCCTCCATTCCTACCTCCCCCTCTCCTCCCCCCTTAGTCATCATGAACGCATTGTGGCGTTCCCATTTCTTCTCATGCCTTGTTCGTTTTTGTCTGTTGTCAGTTAATATTATTGTTTCTCGGAGGTCGGCTTTCCAGGAGGGTCTGCCATATTTGATCTCAGTAATGAAGTGTATGACTTTGCTCTTGGAATACCGATGATGGCACCCCCGGGTTTTATTGTATAATAAGTTATGGATATTCTTTTACCTGGATTAACATTATCCTGTCTTTCAGCTTCAGTATAGTTAAGCATTCAGTATTCAATTGTCCATTCTTTTAATTGTGCGATTCTCCGATTTCTCAATTGCTACACCTTGTGTAATAATAATTTTCTAAAAACTTAATAAAATTTGATTTAACAAAAAAAAAAAAAAAAAATGCCTACCATCCCTTCAGTAAAATTGCGATCCTCCATTGCTGCTTTCAGCCGTGTCGGAGGATAGGCAAGTGTTTCCCATTGTTTTTCGGTCCCATTGAAAACAATGGGTGATGCATTCTGAAGGAACGCCCAAAGATAGGACATGCTGTAATTTCTTCCCGCACCGCATTGTGATGCAGGAAAAAAATTGCTCATGTATATGACCTCATTAAAAAGAATGGGGTTAATATTCATGCAAGATTTGTGTGTCTTGCAACACACAAATCTTGCGCGATTGTTGTGGCCTAAGGCCTCATGTCCACGGGGAAAGTCATGCCGGTGCGAATTTCTGCTGCGGATGCACTATAATTGTCTTTTTTTTTCATGCGGGAGATCAATCGAGATATGAGCTTTATGAGCTCCCGCACATGTGATCCACACTAAAATGGAGCATGTCGCTTTTTTTTTCATGCACGTAAAATCCGCAAATCACTTAAAATACCATCCGCGGCTATTTAATTAACTGCGGATGGTCAATGCTTTCCTATGGGATGCGGACTTGCGTTTTTTTCAAGTGCGGATTTGCTAAATATAATTTTACTGTGGATATAAGGCCTTAAGGAGCTGAGGTTCGGTATTATTGTATCTTGTCACCACCAGAAATGTGGGTGGTGACAAGATACAGGCTGATTGACAGCCTGGGGATGCCCCCAGTTTTTAATTGGCTGCAGGGCTGCCTCGCCCTGCTTGGGCTCTCAGGTCCTGGCACTAACAGCGGCTTCTTCTTCTTATCTGGAAGTACAGCGGCCTCCCTGCACTGGCAGCACGTGGGACCAAAGAGGGGCAGTGCGGCATCAGGCAGTCTTACTGCCGTGTCCCCGCTCCCCTCCAGCTTTCCTTCCCCACAGCCTCCCCGTCCTCCTTCCTTACTCTCACCCAGCGCTGTGCTGTCCAGGCCGCACCGCCGCTCCCTCAGTGTCTACAGCCGCCGCTCTCTGAAGCCGCTGTCCCCGCCACCGGATAAGAAGAAGAAGCCGCTGTGCTGCCGGGGATGCTGCTCTTAGTGAGTGGCAGGACCTGAGAGCCCGAACAGGGGAGGCAGCCCTGCAGCCAATTAAAAACTGGGCGCATCCCAAAGTTGAGTTTGCTCTGGAAGTGACACAACTATGAAACCTCTGGCTGTAGCCCGAGCCTGGCTTGTTCTAGTCCCATTCTGTATGTCTATGATAAATGTTCAAATTGCCCAAATAATGCGGTCGAACAAATTTCAAACCGATTTAATATTGGCCGTGCATTATTTCCTATAGGTGGTTGAGTTTTATGGTAATGAATTTAGCGTGATTGACAGAACATACAATTAATGTGTTAATGCCTGCAAACAAAGTTCTTGTACAAACCTGTGTGATAGCCATACCAGTGCTACTTTCATGGGCCAGCATGCTAACATATACAGGCATCCCAGTGGAAAATGACACCAGGCTTACAACCTATTAATGATGCCACTGCCAGTGTGGTTCATTTATGATGTACAGGCGAACCTGCTGGGCCTCATTAATAAATTGTAAGCCTGCATGGTGCACCACACGTATCAGCGGGAATGGCACTCTTTGTATGCCATTATGTATGCCATATGCAAGTATAATACTAAGCAGCCGCCCCCCCCAATATGTGGTCGGTGTGTGAGTGGCAGTTCATCAGCAATCTGCACTTGTGCAATTCTTCACCATATAGCGGTCTGCCTGTCTGCATTCTATGGGGAAGTGGTGTATACCTGCCCTTTTGCATGTATGTATCAGTATATCCGTAAGTATGGTCGCTGGCAGTGATCTTCAAGTTGATTTGGGCTCCCCATGCCAAAAACTATATAAAAGAAATATACTCACCACTGAGCTGGACCGCCGTTTCGGCAGTCCGGCGCTGTGCCATCTGACAGGTGACGTCCCATAGACCTGTCACGTGGGCTTCCACTATAGAAGCCCCAAGGCAAATTTACGGGACGTAACTGATGACACCCCTGCCGGCCTCTCATTGGCTGCAGCGGACACATGGATAAACAACCCACATCACCACTGTAGCTGATGTAAACAAAAACCGGATCGGCAGGCAGCAGCAGCGGGTATGTATGTGTATTCTTTATTTTACATACATCTGCCAGCAATGTCAGATAACCCCCTAAGGTCGAAGTGGCGAACCTATGGCACGCGTGCCAGAGGGGGCAATCAGAGCCCTCTCTGTGTGCATGCGCGCCAATGTCTGGTCACCATTAAAGTGATTACCAGCCAGGGTACCGTGGCACTGTTACAGGTGCACAACTTGACGGCACTATGTGACCTTGGTTCCACAGGAGGAGAGGAGTATGGAGGAGGCATCCAGGCGTACACACTTCTGCCCACAGCAGTGCAGAGCAGAGAAGCAACGGGACTTTGATGACCAGAAGGAAGTGTGTATATGGGTTTCAGGGGCGTGCTATTACTACTAGGGCCACTGTGCAGTTCACTATTAGTACTGGAGCTGATATAGGAGACACTATTACTACTGAGGCCATTATAGGGGGCACTATTATTACTGAGGCCACTGTTAGGGTTACTATTACTATTGGGGCCACTGTGGGGGGGGTCACAATTATGGTACTGGTGTATCTTGTCTCCACCGGAACTAGGGTTGGAGACAAGGGGTTGGGCTGGGTCACTGACAGTAAAGGTGCTGGTGACGCCCCCCAGTAGTGGATTGGCTGTTTCCCGCAGCATGTCTTGTGCTGGCTCTGGTTGTGTTACTTATTACTGCTGAATATAACAACCTCCCCCCAGCTGTCAGCAGGTCAGGTCCCTGGTGTAGCATGTGTTGCACCCCCGTCTTAAGCTGAGCTGCAAGAGGAGTGGAGCACAGCGGCGGGGAGACAGACCGTGCAGGAGCTGCAACAGCACAAGGGGCAGCGGCGTGGTAAGTGAAAACAGAAGCTGCAAGGGGAAATGAGGGGAGGCCGACTGGGAAAGTTACTGGAGGCGCCAGGGGGAAACTTAGGAGAGGCTGCTGGGCCGGGAGCCATATCTGCTCCTGCCCTCTACCTGCACCGCTGAAGCCGGGGCCGCTGTCTCCATGGCTGGATAGAGGGCCGCGGCGCCGCTGACAGCTGAGGGAGGGGGGAGGTCTAACACAGCTGGGACATGAGCAGCCAATCCACAGCATGTAAATGGAAAATATTGTAACTTTTTATTATCTATAGAATGAATATAATATTTATTATGTGTCCTGGTGCTCCTGAGATAATATTTGGATTATGCTCTTGGTTTTAATCAGGCAAGTGAGAAATTACAAAACTGGCACAAAAAATGCACTAAATGAGTGTTTTTAGATAGCTAATAATCCCTTAATAGTACAAGAGATTCTGGATTACACTACCCATAAAACATGTGCAATGTTCCAGAACTGTAGCAAACAGAGGAGTGAATACATTTGGATGTCATTGTAAGTGCAGTAGATGTGTACACAGTGGAAGAACAAAGGGAGTATATTTTATAAAGGCCAGGATATTTGACTGAGAGGAAATAATATACTACTGACTTATAGAGGATACTGGATAAATAGTACAACTCGCTGCTGGTGAAATAAGACACTGGTGTCTGCTGTAAGTACCACCTCACCCCACAATATACTGAATCTCTCCTCAAGCGGTCGGTCTCTAGACGTCTCATGTTTGTCATATGTTTGTACATTTTACTAGGTTCACAGAATTACAAAATTATTGTACGTGGGTCAAGCAAGGCAAAAAAGGAGAAGGCTGGTGCATCTAAGGCTTTTCCAAATATGTGGTCCTCAGGGGTACCCCAGCCTTTCTGCCGCCTGAGGCGAAAAGCAAAATGGCGCCCCCCCCAAAAAAACATTACTTCGTTGATGGCAAAAAAAATATACAACCAGAACTAAGCTTAGTATATAAATACAGCACCAGAACCAAGATCAATAAAGGGATAAACTGTAAAGTCAAGCCAGCACCTATTATTTATTAAAATAAGGGGAGATTATGAATTTTATTACAGGAGACGTTATGGGCGGCTAATTATTATTACAGGGGACATTATAAATGTTACTATAAGGGGCATTATGGCTTTTACTATAGGAGACAATATGGGAATTTATTACTACAGAGGGACAGTATAGCTCCTTATTTCCCACAGGAGGACAATATGGCTATTTATTACTACAGGGGACATTATGGCTATGTATTACTACAGAAAGACAGAATAGCTCCTTATTTACTGAAGGGTTACAGTACAGCTATTTATTACTAGAGCATGGCTAATATGACCTGAACAATGGTAAAGTATGATGGGAATTGTCAGTTCACAAGCAAGAATGCTACTACACATCATCACTCTGCAAACCATACAGTGACTACAGGACTGATCAGAGGTAGCCAGTGGCAGAATAAACAATGAAATTGTGACTCACACTTGATGTCATATCTAATTAGCAATGTTGTTTTCTTCTCCATCCTGTGCAGACCAACAGTAACACTTCTCCTAAGTGTGCGCACACTCCCACTGGCAGTGCTGATTGACCGAGCACGGAAGGAATGGAGACGGGTAAGTATGGAAAGCACTCCCCGCACTCCTCGTTTCCTGTCCTGTAAGCACAATAAGTTATGGTGCTTATAAGATGTGACAGGTTCTCTTTAAGTAATGGGTAATCCAATGATTGGTATGGTCTGACAGCCGTGGAGAGTAACCAACCAGAGAAACTATTCAAACTGGATATGCAAGAACCATCTGATCTTAATTAATCCTTTTGAATCTTCAGGAGGTCCTAGGATAACATGGAGGAAGGGAAGAAAACATACAGGTTGTCCCACTCTGACCAGTAGCAAAAGCATCCAACATGCAAGTAGTTAAATAGAACATCCAATCTTTATTTAAGGCATAAAAACAGCACCAGCATATCTAAAACAACCAGTGGCAGTTCATTCATTCTACATAAAGTCCCTAGTCGTAGCAAAACGCACAAGCGGTCACTGGTTGTTTTGTATATGCCAGTGCAGTTTTTAATAGCGTCAACAAAGATTAGATGTCTTATTTGACCACTAAAAAAAGGGGTGGTACCGTGTTAGCCAGTAGAGCAAAATGTGATTGTTCTCAGTGAGAGAAACCAAGTAATCTTGTAGATATGATACCTTTTAATGGCTAACAAAAATATATGATGTTCTAGCAACTTTTGGGTATTCTATTGATTCTTCATCAGGCTAAAATGGAACTGGTTTGGATGGGGCACATATATAATATACAAATGCAGAGAAGACACCCCTCTTGATTGAAATACAAATGTTCACACATAGACATTTGCGACTGTTTTGCACTCAAAACTTAAAACAACAGACAAACTGAGCTGAGACATAAATACCTAATCAGTCTACTGAGCTCAGCAATGTGACAGTTTTATGATGTGGCTTATCTCTCCTTCAACCTGCACATGGAAGGAGATGCAGCACCACCTGTTGGATGGCAACGTTATTACAAGTAAAGTTCTGAGTTTTTATGAAGTTTAAAAAAAAAATTGATTGGGAAGAGGACATCCATCTTGACCTCTTTCAGACCTTTCATATTTTCCACTTATGCAAGAATTCCGGGCTGAGGTTCATTCCATTCTTGAGGGTATCAAACATGGCCATAACATTGTACTCCCAAATTCTTCTGTGACGCTGCGACTTGAAATTGCCCTTCACTATGATAACTCTCATCTGCTGTATGCTGTGTTCCTGACTACAAAAGTATTTGACTAATTGCACACTGGTTGCTTTTGCTACTAATGACCTTTACACCATTGTTGGAACAGGACCCCTGCAGGCTTGTTTTGAAGAATCATATCTCGTACAGAGCCTCGTGTGGTGCAGAGTGTGAAGGCAGCAAAATGCAGTCCTAAGCTCTTGCTCACAACTTGAAGGTTGCGGGTTAAATCCTTGCGTGATTTAGGTAGCCGGCTCAAGGTTGACTCAGCCTTGCCATCCTTCCAAGGTTGGTAAAAGGAGTACCCAACTTGATTGGGGAAGGCAATGACAAACCACCCTGCAAAAACAGTCTGCCAGGAAAACGTCACGATGTGATATCACCCTAGGAGTCAATCGTGACTTGCACCAGGGGACTTTAACTTACCATCTCCTACAGCTGGTTTCCTCCTTACTTTGTTCTCCTCTGACCACCAGAATGACAGAGCATCGACTTCCACAATCCTCCACACAAATCTGGAAACCTGAGTCATTGGGGCTTGTTTACTAACACTACTTAGATTTAAGGGCCCTTTTACATGGGCTGATAAAAATTATTCAGATCTAGTACTGGACAATTATATGAAAAATCTGGGGTGACATATTTTCTTGTGAGAAAAAGTATTGGACTCTCAATTCCAGCTTGCTATCACCATTTCCACAATTCTAGTGCCTTTCTTCAAAGGTTTTTGGATTTCGTGTCTCTCCAACTCTGTTGACCTACTGCTGTCCCACAGTCCATCTGGATCAACACCAAGTGGAGAAGAGATGGCAGGGAAAAAGTCTGTATAATTCAAACTTTGCAGTTCTAGCACATTGATATGCTGTTGATATCTGAACTCTGCCAACTCCCTCTCCTTATACTACTATATTATCGGAGAAGGTTCCCCATTCCTTCAGTAACACGTTCAACGTTACTCTTATTATTGCCAAAGGCTTCATATGGATTAGAAAGGGCTGAGGAAAATCTAAGTCAGTAACTTCCTTCAGTTCATTTTGACCTTCTGGAAAAAGGTGGGCTGTTAGCTTCCATTTCTTGCCCCTGTGTAGTAGAGTTTCTAGACAAAATGACATTTGGTGACAGTAATTGTGATAAGAGATTTCCTCCGTGAAGAGCCTGTGTAGTTTAGTCCATGCAGTAACAACATACTGCAGGAGTCCCAGAGAGACAAGTAATTCCCAGGTGGTCACTGGAATCACATAACCCAATTGAGAAGAATTTCAGGAATTTTTTGGATAGAAAGGAATAACTAACTGTAATGCTAGCTGGTTTATATATACTGTATACTGGGGGACTATGTAGAGAATGAATGATTTATCCTTTACTGAAGTGGTCATTTAAGCTTCCCATCTCTATTAGGGATACTTTCCATATGGCAAGGGCACTCTGGAAATGGGCTATGACCCTTAACCTCTTCCCTAGAGCAATGCCTGTAGACAGAATCCCAAAAAAGAAAGGCATTTTGTGGGATCAAGCACCAACTTTCCAACTGCAGTCAGTGTTTGAGAAGAGAGATAGAATACCATCACTTTGACCTATAAGAATATCTGCATCTAGGCGAAAAACTAGAAGGCCGTCCAGATAAACTAGACAGGTTATTCCTGATGACCCCTATTTGTGATATTACCACCTTCATCAACAGAGAGAAAGTGTACTGGGCATTTGAAAGACCAAACACCATCACATTCCATTGACAGACCCTGCCCCTACAGTTGTCTGTGCTTGGGGGCTATGATTGTAATCACTCTCAACAAAATAATCTTGTAAATATAATACCTTTCAATGGCCAACAAAAAGAAATGATGTTAAACAGTGCAAGCTTTCGAGACTATTTAGGTCTCTTTCTGAGAAATGGTGTCTAGGGAAACTATGAAACTAATCTTTTAAGTCCAACTTATATTGTAGCAGTGCAGTACACAGAAGGGCCTGTAGAGGGCTGCAGACAGGACTTCTGGTGTTGGGGTTAACACCAAGGGGTGGAACAGGAACTAGATAAAAGCTCAGTTTCCAACAAACTCAAGCGAAAGTTACAGCTTGGCAGTGCAGGACACATATTATTATATTTCACAAGACTTCTGCTCAATTCGCAACCTGATTGGAGATTTCCACGAGGAATCCGCTGCTTCAAAACCCGCGGCACTTAGCCATGGGTTTCTGAAGCGGCCTGGCCGTACACTTTTCAGCTGTGGCCGGCGCTCATCTTGGGATAAGCAGCCGCAGGCGGATTTGCCACGACAAAATTCCAGACGGAATTTCTGCGGTAAATCCGCCCAGTGTGAACCCAGCCTACAACCCAGTTTGCATTGGTGGCTCGCTCTCCATGCCTGATGTATGCCTGCACAAGATCTGAGCCTACAGGTTCCTGATATGTAAATTTGGTACTAAAATTATAGTTACACAAAGAACAATTTACAGGGGTTTTCCAGGGCTTAAAGGGGTTGTCCCGCGAAACAAAGATGGGGTATACACTTCTGTATGGCCATATTAATGCACTTTGTAATATACATCGTGCATTAAATATGAGCCATACAGAAGTTATTCACTTTCCTGTTCCGTTGCTGGCGTCCTCGTCTCCATGGTGCCGTCTAATTTTCAGCGTCTAATCGCCCGATTAGACGCGCTTGCGCAGTCCGGTCTTCTCCATGTTGAATGGGGCTGCTCGTGCTGGAGAGCTGCTCCTCGTAGCTCCGCCCCGTCACGTGTGCCGATTCCAGCCAATCAGGAGGCTGGAATCGGCAATGGACCGCACAGAAGACCTGCGGTCCACCGAGGGTGAAGATCCCGGCGGCCATCTTCGCAAGGTAAGTAAGAAGTCACCGGAGCGCAGGGATTCGGGTAAGTACTATCCGTTTTTTTTTTTCAACACATGCATCGGGTTTGTCTCGCGCCGAACGGGGGGGCTATTGAAAAAAAAAAAACCCGTTTCGGCGTGGGACAACCCCTTTAACTATTGATGACCTATTCTCATTAATAGTTGATTGCCGGGGTCCGCTGCTAAAGATCCCCGCCGATCTGCTGTTCACCAAGCCTGCTGTATTTGCGTACAGGAGCCGAAAGCAGATCGCTCTGTCAGTAGTGCAGCAGCCCGGTTTGGTAGTGCATTGAATTCAGCTCCCATTGAATTCAATGCACTACAAACCTAGGCAGCTGCACTGCGGCCAAAGCTGACTCCTTCCAGCTATATCTGCCATGACAGCAGGCCTGTCACACAGGTGATCGGCAGGGATCCCAAGTGGCATACCCCCAATTAACTATTGATGACCTAGCCTCAATATAGGTGATCAATAGTAAAGTCCAGGGAAACTCCGTGATGACAAATACTTTGTTTCCAATTTGTGGTGCAGTTTTATGCAGCCTTGGCTTACCAGACAGGCAAAATGCACATGACCCCTAATGAACCTGTCACCTTCCACTTTGTATGTCAGCTATTTCTAGTGGCCTTAGGGCTTATTCACATGGGCATATGCAATTACGGTACATAAAATATACAGAGTTTTTACTGTATGTGTGTATTTATGCGATGATGTCTTTTTGCAAGCGTATTCACTACGTTTTTGTTTCATGCACGCAAGAAAAAAAGCAAAAGGGTCCAAATTTTTTCCGCTGTCTCCTGGCAACATACGTAAAACGCAGTGAATACATATATAAGGGCTTATTTACACGAGCGTATATCGGACGGCGTTTTCACAGCTCCGCCTCCGTCCCGCCCCCTCGCATTGCAAACACCGGAGTGGAGGAGAAAGACAGAGAGCCGGGGAGGGAAGGGGGGAACTTCTCAGATGGAAGCGTATATCGGCCGGCCATGAAAACGGTGGCCGATATATGCTACGTAAATAAGCACTTCCTGTGTATTTGCTGCATTTCATAGACTTTAATGGGCAATTTAAGTAATAATAGGGACCAAAATGGTACATGCTGCAGTTTCTTTTATTTTCCACATAAAATTTGCACGTAAAAAATGCACCTCTGAATACCCCGTTCATATCACGTGTGTAAAAAAATAAAATAAAAAATCCTGTGTAGTATGCACTGAAAATGAGCCCTTTCCCTTTTTAAATAAGATATTGAGGAACGTATAATGAAGTGTGCAGCTTGCGGCCTCCTGCATATGGCAGAGCCACAGCGGAATCCGGCTCTGGCAGCAGCAGCATCCACGCGTACCTGCCATTCAGCTGTTTTTTCTGTACTGCAGATGATTTCCGCGGCTCGCTGCCGCGCATGCACGGTACAGATGCTTTTTTGAATTTTTTTCTTACCCACCCCGACATGGATTGGACAGCTTCCATTGAGTTCAATGGAAGCTATCCGCGCCGAATCCGCATGAAAATGGAGCGTGCTGCGATTTTTTTTTCCCTCCGTGAGCAGCAATCGTAATTAATTTCCGTTCGTATGTAGGAAGCAGAGGAACTCTATATGAAGTAATGGGCGGTATGCGGTGCAAACGCCAACCATGGATTCTGCAGCAAATATCTGCCCGTGAGCAGGAACCCTATATGCAGAATTATCTGATTGTTATATACAATGTTTTTTTACCATACTTGTGACAAGTCATTTTAAAATAACACATGAAAACTTGCAGTTTTCATACTTGCCACTAGGTGTCAGAATGTCAAAAATAGATTATGGGATGTCTTGTTTCACTGCCACGATGAGGTGTCTGGCTGAAACAGTAGCAGGTTGAGGATCAGAAATATTTCATTCATTCAATCTTGCAATCATTAAGGGATTTTCTGAGATTTAACAAAGCAGCAGATAATGGTATAAAATAAAGAACAACATTTATACTCACCTGTCCAACGGCCTCCCCATCCGGTGCTGCCATGCTGGTCCGTTCTTAAAAGTGACTGCAGTGGTCACATGCCATTCATCATCAGCCATGACTTGACTCAGTGGGCATCTGTATGAATGGTATGGAACCGCTGCAGCCAGTGATTGGCTGAGTAGTCACATGAGCAATTAACGCCAGGGATCAGAGAGGCATGGTGCCACTGGATGGGGGAGGCCATTAGACAGGTAAGTATAGAGTTCTCATTTTAACTTTATCTACTTGCAGTTTTTGTTATATCTCAGAAAACGCATTTAAGCATCACTCATAAACTCTTAACCCTTTCCAATCCATTGTCTGACGTCTAAAGACATTGTGATTTAAAGGGGTTGTCCCGCGAAACAAAGTGGGGGTATACACTTCTGTATGGCCATATTAATGCACTTTGTAATGTACATTGTGCATTAATTATGAGCCATACAGAAGTTATTCACTTACCTGTTCCGTTGCTAGCGTCCTCGTCTCCATGGTGCCGTCTAATCTTCAGCGTCTAATCACCCGATTAGACGCGCTTGCGCAGTCCGGTCTTCTCCCTTCTGAATGGGGCCGCTCGTGCCGGAGAGCGGCTCCTCGTAGCTCCGCCCCGTCACGTGTGCCGATTCCAGCCAATCAGGAGGCTGGAATCGGCAATGGACCGCACAGAAGACCTGCGGTCCACCGAGGGTGAAGATCCCGGCGGCCATCTTCACAAGGTAAGTAAGAAGTCACCGGAGCGCGGGGATTCGGGTAAGTACTATGCGGGTTTTTTTTTAAACCCCTGCATCTGGTTTGTCTCGCGCCGAACGGGGGGGCTATTGAAAAAAAACAAAAAACGTTTCGGCGCGGGACAACCCCTTTAAGGCTGTACAGCTCTGATGTTGGAAGACGTCCGTCAGGGTTCTCTTACTGTATATTGACAGCCTCTCTACTGTCGGAGTCTATCCAACGTGTCACCTTTAGCCAGCAGATAGCACCGTTGTATAATGGCAGAAAAAGAGTAAGCTCCCAAGGAAAACCAGAATACAAATTGGATTGGAAAGGGTTAATACAGGTACATTTAAAGGGATTTTTCAGGACTAGAATATTCATGACCTATCCTATATCCGATCAGTGGGAGTATGCCGCACAGGACTCCTGCCAATCAGCTGTTTGAGGAGGCCATTTATTTTTCATGTGGCCTTTCACAAGATCAGTACGATAAAGACCTAAATCACACTATGTAAGGCCTAACACACCCCAACACACCTCGCTGCCACCACTGACTGTTTCCGACAGGTAGGTCAGCCACCACACACACAAAATCACCACACTTCGGAGTTATGGATCCCATAAAGCATTCAAAGAAGACTAGTAAAGTTTAAATCTTTATTTTAAAAAAGAGCTGGCAGTTCTTAGCTAAAAAATGTACAAAATATGGTTAACGTAAAAGTTAAGAAGCATACAAGTACATACTGTACAAACGGTATAAAACAAAAAGGGGCAAAATAAGAGAAAATTCCAGTCTATGGGGAGTACCACAGAAAAATGCTCAGCTGACATGCAATGTCACTCCTTGAATCTGACACTTGTGTAAGGAACCCTCCAAAGAACCCCCTCCCCGCTGGCCTTTTTATGATGTCACCAAAGGCGGGTTGCATATATGCATGGATCATCTGTAGGAAACCCTGATTTAATGTTTTGTCAATATTTCACTGGGAGGCGCTCCAATGGGGAAGATATGGTGGTGATGTTTAATATCAGGAATTTATCTACCCATTGATACCAAACATGATAGGGGACAGATGATTGGCTAAGCATATAGGCAATTCTGGGGGTTATGGGGGTTGCACAGCAACAGGAGTAACTGCGCCAGGTCCGCAGTGTCTTCACGGTTCTGAAAATGTTCTTGACGTTGAGCTGGAGTCATCGGGTGATTCATAATTACCAATATAAAATTCTCCTTTGATAAGGACTCTAGCAAGTCGAGGTGCCAGAATGTCTCTGGAAAATACCTGAGGTGTCAAACCTTGGTGGGCAGAGGGTATTTAACATCCCCTTGTCACTGGCTAACTTTATTGCCATCAGGATCAAGGACTTTCAGATGTAAATGTACATCAAAGATTCCTGCCGATGTGAGGGACGGAGAAATAGATATTGAGGAGTTCAAATCAGCTTTCCCCTAGTCCAGAATGATGGCAAGTTGACACGGAAAGCTGGGTGACACTTTACAATAACATTACATTACAGCTCCCTCTTTTATAGTGGGTCTAGTAGGTTGATTCCCCAGATCACCTACTAAACCCATCTCCGCTGCCTCATCCCAACGGGATAACCCATCAGCGTTACCATGCTCACTACCCTTCTTGCGCTGGATGGTGAAATCATACTGCTGCAGTGACAAACTCCAGTGGAGCAGTTTCTCATTGGCACCTGCGGTACTATACAGCCAACTGATCGGGTTGTGATACTCATAGAGTCCGAATGGGGTGATGAAAGCAGACCTCTTCTGTGCATCTGTGGTCATGGGTATCTGCCAATACCCCTGACTCAGATCCACAATAGTGATGCCCTAGACACTTGCCAGCCGGTCTAATAGCTCATCGATGCGGTGTCTTGGATAAGCATCAGACACCGTGATGGCATTCAACTTCCTGTAGTCCATGGCGAACAGGGTCGTCCGGTCCTTCTTTGGTACCAGGACTACAGGGAAGGCCCATGCACTCTGGGATTTCTGGATGATGCCCAAATGCAACATCTCATCGATCTCCCCCTTCATATCCACCTGCACCTCCAGGGAAACTCGGTGGGTGGGCTGCCTAACAGGGGGATGGTGGCCAGTGTTCATACGGTGGACTGTTAACTGGGTCCTCCCTGGTTTCCCCGTGAAGGTGGATAGGAAGGGGAGCAGGGTCTGCTGCAGCAGGGATCATTGGTCCACAGTGAAGGTGCACGTTGAAGGCTGCATCCTCAATGGACCCACCTGTCTGAGCTGTGGCTAGCAGATCCACTAGGACCTCTCCCTCGACGTCCTCCGAAAGGCTGCACACTGGAAAGGCACATGACGCCCGTTCATGTTGAGCCTTCATCATATTCATGTGATCAGAAGGGGTCCCAAGAGGTAGAACACAACCAATTGGATAATGAAGGGCTATCCTTAGGATAGTTATGAATATCCTTGTCCTGGAAAACACTTTTAATGCAACATGTTTTTATTACATTTTTGCATACATAGCACAAAGTGTAAATGCATGTTATATGATAATAGAGGTACAAAAGGATACGAGATCATTAGGAAGCATTTTCAAGCATTGTGATAAAATATCCAGTTCAAGAGATTCAATCTAGTTTTAGAACAAACGTTTAGTTGGTATCTTGTTGCATCCTAATAAAGGAAAGCTGGATGGGAAGAGGTAGAGAGGGGAAAAAAGGAAAGGGGATTAGGAAGGTGGGTGAGAATGGGGGGGGGGGGGGGGATATTAGGTCTCATAAATGGACCCCTGTAACAAATAAGAAACAAACAACAAAACTTGTTGGCATCATAAGTAATTCAAAATTAGTTTTTTAGAGTTTCTTCCCTCCTGTATGGCTCCAACAGGGCTCAAGTAGCATCCATGAGTTTTTATATAATGGCTTCACACGCAAGGTCCCCACCCCACCCTCAGGATCACATCAATTATAGGGTTATCTGAAGGTCTCCCCTCATGGTTTTCTTCATACACCAAGAGGTTAATTTAAAGGATTCATTAATAGCCTCCTTCATTCGTCGAGGTAATATGGTAATAAAACTCTCCCAACTTTCAAAAAACTTCTGGACCCGAATTTCCTTTGCAGATGAAGCATCCGTCTAGTCTATCTCCATGGATGTAAGTTTCTCCAAAAAGAGTTTAAATGGAGGAGGGTTTGTGTCAATCCCTGTAGGATCGTTTTGACCCTGGCCATGGCAGTGATATGTAGAAGTTGTTGACTCCCTGGTGTACATCTGTGTTCGTTTTGGTCTATATACCCAATGATTGCCAAGATGGGATTGAGGGGGCCAGCCGATATAAAATGTGTGGTGCTGAACCTACCACGTTTTCCCAAAAATAAGCCCTACCCTTATTTTCGAGGGGTGGGGGGACGACTTGAACTATAAGCTTTGAATACCCTGCCTCCGGTAAGAGAGATTGGATTGAGCGTCAGCCAATCAAAGCCGGCGCTCGATCATTCAGTGAATGGCTGAGATTGGTTCATCGAGCGCCGTCTGATTGGCTGGTGCTCAATTCAATCACAGCGCTTACCGGACGTCGGGTATTCAAAGCCCGTCACCAGAAGAAAAAAACTGTCAGCGCTGAGAACTGCAGCAGCGTGGGGACCAGTGCGAAGGACACAGACGCCGGCGGCTATGTGAATATTGCTTTTTTTACCTTATTGCTTATACTCACCTAGCCACCAGCGTCTGTGTCCCTCGCGCTGGTCCCCACGCTGCTGCAGGCTGCAGTTTTCAGCGCTGACAGGATTTTGGATTGAGTGCAAGCCAATCAGAGCTGGCGCTCGATGAACCAATAACAATGCTTACCGGAGGCGGGGTATTCAAAGCTCAGTTACCAGGAGAAGAGAATCCTGTCAGCGCTGAGGACTGCAGCAGCACAGGGACCAGAGCGAGGGACACAGATGCCATGTATGAACAACTGCCTGTTCATTGGGAATGGAGGCCAGCAGGCCGGAACAATTCCCAGCGACTCCACCTCCATTCGCTGAGTGATGCTCATTCCTGTGTAAAAGCACAGGAACACTTATTGCTGGGACGACCTGTCGGGATCTGCACCCAGCAGGACATCCCGTGTAAAAGGGTCCTTACAAAGTAGTTGCTCTGCAGATTCCTTTTTGAGCACCGTCTAGATCCCTTCTTAATCACAACTTAAACAGCCTTTCATGCAGTAGCAGATGCCTCACCTTGTAAGTAGTAGAAGGTTCCACTTTAAAGAAACAATGGAAGACATATCTAGAGACTTTGCTCACAGCTTCAACCTGAATGTGGCCCCTCTTCTCCCCTTTCTTCAGAATAAATTTAAGATTTGGAGTTCATTGTCCTTATCTGTAGCAGGCCGAATAAATCTTGTCAAAATGATAATCCTTCCAAAATTCCTGTACTGCTTGGAACATGCAGGTACATTAATACCACAAGTTTTTTAATAAAACCAATTCTCTATTAACCTCCTTCATCTGGCGAAGAGCCAGAGCGAAACTACGCCTGGAAACCTTACAGCGCCCAAAAGATATGGCAGGCACAGCACTACCGGACTTTAAACTGTACTACTTGGTGGGCCCAATCCAAGACTTCGGATCTAGGACTTCCAAATCAGAGACTTCCCTCTGGATTGTACTAGAAAAAACAAATCTACACACTAGACTACTGTTCCTAATACGCAGATTGGCCACTAGAGTCTGGCAGATGTGTAAACAGATCACTGGGTATGAAGGCACACCCTTGGAAACCCCACCATAGGGTAATAGAGCACTCCCACACTTGCTAAACCTCCCAGACACTCAATTCTGGATGGATTTTGGAGACACCTCCTTGGAGCATGTATATATTAACTGCGTTTTCACCTCCTTTGAGCAGTTGCAGCAGCTTTATCAGGTCCCTAGAACTAACTTTTACAGACACATCCAAAAATGAGCGATAATCTTTATATGTAAACGCGGGCAACAAGCACTTTTCGTTTGAACGACGATCTTAAGGTAAACTTAATTTAAAATCCATCGTTCAGCCATTGAGAGATAAAGCAAGCACATTTGTCTTTCAATAGACCTCACGCTATTATCTCCACGGAAGTCGGCAGATAACAATATAATCTGCCGTCAGCCGCAAGCAGATCAATGCAGCTGTTTGCACAGCTGGGGGTGTGATTAATCACAAACTGAGCTCTGCAAAAAGCTTCTTGAGGCTCCTTTACATGCAAATGAAGATGATAAAGTGTTAATGGCCATTAACTTTTTATGCAAATAGATTGCTAATTCCTTCAATCTTTCAGTTGTTTGAAAGATTATCTTTGTGTGTAAATGGTCCTTAAGACATGCGCTCAACACCCAATTCCCAGAACCACATCAGTCCCTTTCCACTTGCGCCTTGATAGGAGTTTTGCACATGCAGGGACCTAGAGGGTTAATCTCGCAGATATATACGCACCTCATTCATGCTAAAATTTTACACGTAGAGCTGGGTGTTTTTGAAAAAGGGCAAGAAATAATCCCCTCTCTCACTAAAGAGGAGGGGAGTACCGCAATGTCCTCCTCTACTTCTGTTTCACCAGCAGCTAACAACAAGATGATTCAATTGCACATTATACATCAATGCTACTTGACACCGAGCAGACTCTTTAAGATGAATAGACTCTCTGACACGCAATGTCATCGCTGTCAGACACCCAACACGAACTTTAACCACTTGATGTGGAGCTGTCCAATGGTATACTCCTTCTGGACAGAGCTTACGGACTTCTTGGGACAACTACTAGGAGTGCCACTTCCACCAAACCCCGTTGTATGTCTGCTAGGTATACTGGATGAAGAGCAGTGGGAATTCCATATCCGTATCTTTCTCAGTGAGGTGTTGTTTTTGGCCCGTAAGGCTATAGCATTACGCTGGATGGATAGGAGACCCCCAACGCTCCCCTAATAGCGTAATCTAGTCAATTCCATTCTCCCATATAAAAAAATAATATATAATAATAGAAAGTGCCCAGATAAATTTTTATAAAATCTGGGGAATTTGGTGTGGCTCATCAACCACAACCCACACGCAAAACACATTTCAGCAATTGGTGGACCCTCCCAGGTACCATTTAGTTCTTCACAGGTATGATGACAATAGCCTGAATGCACCGAAATACCTTTGCAGATATGCAATGTTATACTGTGCACACTCTCATATGTAACTGTAATCTATCCATATACTTGAACCATGTTATTCTCAGGTTTCTTAATGAGTAATATGATTTGAGATGTTCTTTAATTCCTCAATAAAACGAGTTTAAAGAAAAGAAACAATGGAAGAACATGTTAGTAGAACAAATGACTTTACCTTACTTTCTTCACATGATATTGGCACAGTCCGCCTAATGATTACAGTTCACAGTTGAAAGGCACAATACACTTGGTGATTACAAAACACTCCAGTTGGCACAGATGAACCTGATGGTTACTGATATACTTAAAGGGGTTGTCTCGCGGCAGCAAGTGGGGTTATACACTTCTGTATGGCCATATTAATGCACTTTGTAATATACATCGTGCATTAAATATGAGCCATACAGAAGTTATTCACTTACCTGCTCTGTTGCTGGCGTCCCCGTCGTCATGGTGCCGTCTAATTTCAGCGTCTAATCGCCCGATTAGACGCGCTTGCGCAAATGGGTCTTTTCCCTTCGGCTCGGCAGCAGCGGCGTTCTGGCTCCGCCCCCTTCTACGCATCATCGCGTAGCTCAGCCCCGTCACATGTGCCGATTCCAGCCAATCAGGAGGCTGGAATCGGCACACGTCATGGGGCGGAGCTACGCGATGACGCCTACCAGGGGGCGGAGCCAGAACGCTGCTGCCGAGCCGAAGGGAAAAGACCCATCTGCGCAAGCGCGTCTAATCGGGCGATTAGACGCTGAAATTAGACGGCACCATGGCGATGGGGACGCCAGCAACGGAGCAGGTAAGTGAATAACTTCTGTATGGCTCATATTTAATGCACGATGTACATTACAAAGTGCATTAATATGGCCATACAGAAGTGTATAACCCCACTTGCTGCCGTGGGACAACCCCTTTAAACATTTTGGAAATCAGTTTAAATTGTCTTTAACTGGAATTAGCTTTGATTTTGCACAAGTCAATGTTAACTTCACAGAGACCACTTCAATAACATACTATACATTTGTCTGATTTTTTTTCTCTTCACCACAAGAAGGTTACTCCTCACACCTTGCTTCGCTATTGCACTTACGGTCCTTGAGGGCCCAATATAAAGCCAGGAGGGAGCCACTCTGAGTAATGTTTCCTTTAGCACTCCAGCCTTCCTCCAAATGACACTCACAATGGACAAGCTGAAACCAAATTGTCACCACACCTGGTCTTACCACACTCTGCCTCTCACCCCCATATAGTCAATTCCCTTTGCCCCTCCTATCAGTGTGGTAGTGCAGATCTTTAGTGCCACAATGTATACACTTACATTACTATCGGGCTCTTCCTGGGCCAGCATTGACACTGGCATCTTGTCTTATTAGCTGGCAGCTGGGAAAGCAACATTCCCATTGTTAGCCAGTGCATGGCGGTGCTGCTGTGTACCACGGTCCATGCAACACTGGAACTCTAGGCAGGGGCGTAACTATAGAGGGTGCAGGGGATGCGGTTGCACCCGGGCCCAGGAGCCTTAGGGGGCCAATAAGGCCTCTTTTCTCCATATAGGGTGCCCAGTACTATGAATAAAGCATTATAGTTGGGGGCCCTGTTACAGGTTTTGCATTGGGGCCCAGAAGTTTCAAGTTATGTCTCTGTGCAGCATGGTTTAGGTATGGGTACGGGTACAGATACAGATAGAGGGGGGGCCCCAGCTCACCTTTTGCATCAGGGCCCCTGAGCCTTTACTTACGCCCCTGCCTCTGGGTGTACAGACAGTGAAGGGTACAACAGCCCAAAGTGCACCATAACATATATATCACATTTACAATATATGTGCAAGGCAACAACAAAACAATACAAAAAATGCATATAAGGTTTACCTTCCTTGACCCCTATTAAAATGAACAATTGGCGCTCAATGCATTAACCCTGAATTTGCTGACTGCTCACTTGCTAGAAGCATTCGGTGGTTGTTCTACGGTCAAACAAAAAAAGTGAACATTTTTACAGGAACATATTATTACACACAGATATAAATGCTGAGAAATGACCCTTCTGTCCTACTTTACTTAATGAGAATAGTCAGCAATACTACACATAGGACGTCTCATGAGAAATCCAGCTATAGATCAGATAAATGTCTGCCAAAGCAGCTTTCAGGATGGAAGGCAATGCGGGGAAACTAAGCTAAAAATACAGCAGGCTCAGGTTTCATTCACCCTAGTGAATGCACATCCCCAGAGAGAATGCGGGAGAGGCAATAAGCCAGGCATTAAAGCAGAAAACAGACCACAAGGGCATGTATGCCAGCCCATACAGCTCAATGGAGCCCTTGGAGAGACCGGGAACAGTCCTCGTTGGTCCCATCTCTTTGCTATAACGTGACGAAGATCTGTGGATGACTCCTATCTCCAGGATAACTGTATTGTCTCTTTTATGTATGCCATTGATTGATCATACAACGTATTGTAGTGTGTCAGTCCTATGGGCCATTACCATTGAGATGCATAATAGTCTCATGGACTCCTAACAATAACTGGTGACTTTTTTAATGCATTTTACATGAATGACCCTATAGGGGTGTAATTAACCATGCAACCACATAAGACAACTTCTAAAGGGACATGGAGGGCTTCTGATTACTTTGGTCTCTGCTCCATTTCTTGTATCTATTTCTCCCTTCCTTCCAGTGATCCAGAGTTGTAGCGGGTTTTGGTATCGCAATGCAGATTCAGGATACGATGCAGAGGCTCGCACAGAAATAGGACATGCCGCGATTTGTTTACCGTGCTAGTTTTCACACGGCCAAATCGCGGCTATCTGCATAGGATTACATTATCTAATGCAATCCTATGGCAGTGGGCATGGGCGGAAATTCTGCGGGAAATCCCACAGTGGAATTTCCGCCCGTGTGCAGGAGGCCTATGGCTAACTAAATCCTAATATTGTTCACTGCCGTAGCCATGTATCCCAATACCTCAGTCAAGGCTGAATGGCTTGTTGGCACCTCCATTGTCACATGCCCCGGCATTCCACCCCCCCCCCCCCCCGAGCTACTGTGTGTACCTGCAGTGATTTGCATTCATTTTCCCACTCTCCACTTTCATCATTCCTAGAAACATATGCAAAATAAAATAATGCAAAGTATCATGGGAGCAGGTGAGGTTGATGGGTATAGATTTAGTGCAGACTTTCTGACTTGCACTGTCGTGTAGAATTGAGGTATACCAAACAGCTTGAGTATGCACAAGGTCTTGAGTAGTCCTCTACTATCAAGCTTTAAGAAGTGTCATTGCTCGGTGAACAGCAACTGTGACTGTAACAACAACAATATCGCTTGTCACCCAGTTTTCTCAAGAAACATAAATAACCAAGAAGTTACTGAACGTACTATTCAACAACTTGACAGAAAAGAACTCATGGACTAGAAGGTCATAGTGATATGGGGGGATAGCGAGGTACAGATTTAGTGATTTTCTATCAATAATCTCATTGATAAACGAGAACAATTCACCAGTAACCCATAACATTAAACCACAGACAGGTGTGGTGAATAACATTAATTATCTGATGGCAATGGCTCAGTGATCAGTTAGTTCTTGAAGTTGATGTGTTGGAAGCAAGAAAAATGGCCAAGTGTAACAATCTGAGCAACTAGAATTTGACAAGGGCCAAACTATGATGGTTAGAAGACCGGGTCAGAGCATCTCCAAAGCTGCAGGACTTGTGGGGTGTTCCCATTAGTGGTAATCGTCATCTTTGTAAAGAATAAATACTAGTAAAGGCAAAAGGGGCATGGTATGGTGTGTGGCTTATCATGACATATGTTTTTAACTCCATTATTCTAATGGCCCCAACTAGTAATTATGCCCCCCAGCAGTGGTTCCAATAGTAAGTGCACCCCTTAGTGGCCCCAGTAGTAAAAATGACCATGCTAGTGGTCCTGATAGTAATAAGGATGCTGCTAGTGGCCCCAGTAGTAATAGTGACCCCCTTAGTGGCTCCATTAGTTGCCTGAGTAATAACAGGGCCCCACTTAGTAATAGTGACAGCTATAATGGCCACTGTAGTAATAGTGACACCATTAATGGCCACAGTAGTAAAAGTGACCCTCAGTGGTCGCAGTAGTAACAATGACACCATAAGTGGCCCTATTAGTAATAGTAACCCCGTTAGTGGCCCCAGTAGTAATAGTGACCCCCACAGTGGCTCCAGTAGTAATAGTGTCTCCAATAGTGGCCCCAATAGTCATAGCGATCCGCAGAATGGCTTGTAAATCTCCCGGCAGCAGGAGGACTCACACAGATACAACCTACTGCAGCCGAGAACATCGCTGTGCTCACCACTACAGAGCAGCTCATCCCTTGGTCTCTGCACATACTGTACTGTGAAGGGAGGAGGTGCTCTGTAGTGGAGAGCAGAGCAATGTTCTCGGCTGCAGCAGGTTGTGTCTGACTGCGAGTCCTCCTGCTGCCGAGATATGAGCAGGCCGCATGCGTCAAAGAGGGTTACCACCCAGCTGTAATTGGTAAACCTAAATGATTAACATTGTCATTAAAAAACAAGTAATGGCACCTGCCTTTGGACCTAATTACCGGCCGCGCTGGTGGTTTTACGGCTGGGTGGCAACCCTATTGGGTACATGTACATCACTTACCTGATGTACATGTACCCATGACATGAAGAGATGGCACCAGGACAAACTATGGGAAGAACACAAGTTGATGGAGGCAGTGTGATGCTCTGTGCAATGTTCTGCTGGGAAATCTTGAGTCCTGTTATTCATGTGGATGGTGCTGGGACATGTACCACCTACCTAACATTGTTGCAGACCACATACACCTCTTCATGGCAGCGGCATTCCCTGATGGCAGTGGCCTCTTTCAGAAGGTCCAACTGTAGTGGCCCGAAATACACATATCTGGCCCCTCCATAACTGTTCATAAACATCCGATAGATGTGTCCCTAAATATCTGTCATGTCTTTAATGTGGATGCAATGAGAGGGTGGGTGCTTAGCTCCGCCCGTGTCCCGCCCCTTATCCATAGCCATCAATGAGTGGAGGCGGGGAGGATCGGTGCTTAGCTCCGCCCCTGCCCTTCCCCCTCCCATTGCAAAGAACGCGCGGGGAGGAAGAGAGGTGAGCCTGCACGGGGAAGGGGAGGAGAACAGAGGGAGGGGGTTTAGCAGCCACGCTGCTAAACTCCCTCCCACGTACGGCCTCTGCCATGGGCTCCCTCCCGTATTCCGGCCCAAAACATAGTTCCAGGACTATGTTTTGGGTCCGAAGTAAAAAAGCCCAGCACTATATTGGCCGACCCAGCTTTTTTTGTGTCTCACAAATACGCCCATGTGATCTGATGCATTGGAATCCAATGCATCAGATCACAGCGCATATCGGCCGATTGTGAAAACAGCCGGCCGATATGCACTTGTGTGAAAGAAAGCCTTAAGAAGAGTGTGAGAGAAAGCTCCACCTAGGCCTATTCAATATGGAGGAAGCGGAGCAGATACCCATCTACTGAGAAGGAAGAATACCCTGTCTTATCCCCAGTTGGTATAGAGTTCAGAAGCTACCATGGAAGGAGTGAGAGAGTGCCCTAACAGACAACTAAACAGTGAGTGTAGGCCGGTAGAGAGAGTGAGAGAAGTCGTCTGGGAGAGTGATTCTACAGATAACTTGGACTGTATGCACCCAGATACCCTGAGTAGCCTCCCTGCCTCATCACAAATAGAAATTGTCTATAAGCCAATCCTCCATTGCAAGAACTATTGTGTATTATCCCTGCTGGATGTTCTAGTAAAGAACGGCTTTACCGACCGTTCCCAGTTTAGTCTATTTAAAGTACAGTCCTGTGTGTGTGGACTATTTATTGTACTATCGTCGGAAGTCACCGCAGTGGATGGAACTGTGGCGCCACCCGTGACAAATTCCGAAGTTTCACTACAGAGTTTTATACAGGTAACTGCATCACTAGCGTTGCCTGGAGAGGCCTGTCAGGGCCTTGGCAAAGAGTTGCACGCATCCCTCAGGGGAGGTGATGGTAGTGCCACCATGACATCCCTTTCAGCTACCCTGCCATCTCCTCAGCTGTGGGCCCGGCGCCTCGGTCACTGCACTGCCACATTAAAAAAATAGTTCAGGAATTGTTTGAGGAACATAACAAAGAGATGAAGATGATGACTAGACCTCCAAATTCCCCAGATGTCAGTCTGTTCCAGCATCTGTGGAATGCACTGCAAAAACAAGTCCAATCCATGGAGGTCCAACTAGGACTTCTGCGATCTGCTGTTAGATCCACGGAGGCTACTTAGAGGCCTTCAAGGATCTCCTGCTAATGTCTTGGTGGTAATTATTATATTCACCAGGAACTGCAGCCAATCTCGATTTTAGCTTCAGTGCTCCTTTAAAGGGGTATTCTGGCCTTTTTCAATCACTCAAGATCTGCATTTAACAGCTGATTGTCCCCCTGTCCGTTGAAGATGACGCCCGGCCCCCTGGAGCCAAGCGACAGATCTCCATCCATCAACTACTGATGACCTGATCAGTTGATAAAAAGGCTAGAATACCCCTTTAAATGATGTATCCTCTCTTGTTTAAAGCATTAACTGAATGTGTCTATATGGCCAGCTGAAATCATATTACCGGATGTATTTTATAACATTGGAGCTCATCCTAATAGTGCTGTGTCGGCTATTTACCTTTGGCCTATTAGTATTGTACTGTTGCCTTGGATGAACTGTACGCAGTAGGTAAGGGGATACCCTATGGATTTGCTTTGACCTCCTTTTTTCTTATTTTAATAGGCTGCATTGGAGTGGGGGCCTGGAAGCTGCACCGTTTATAGCATGCAGCACCCCTCCCCCTGCTTGTACAAGACCTGCTATATATAGCTGTGCCTCCTGCAGCTGCATACATACAGCCCTGTGCTCCCAGCTGTCACCACTTCAGCATGCACATGGGGCCAGCAAACAGAGGAGAAACACTTTATATCCAACTCTCAGGAGAGAACAGAAAACGACAATCTGCATGGAATTAAGTGTTTATACCCGGGAAAGAACGTCTCACATATACTGAATGCTTAGGATTTTAGTCAAGGGCTCATGCCGCACTCATAGACTGCATATTGTACCTTTGTATGCTCCCAATTTCATACTGATGCATGTAGTTTTTTTTTCATACAGACTATATAGGGACTCTGTGTAATGTCATATAGGCTCCTTGCATATAGCTCTGTTATGTCCACGAGGCTTAAAGGCCCACTCCGATGACCCCACCCCCACCCCCCCTTTTATATAGCTATCCCACCAGTGTATATAAGTGAGCTAGTGTTACCTTAGTTAGTTATTCCTTTCTACCTGAAACTCCTGGCCTCCTTTTCCTCAAAAGGTCATGTGATCTCAATTCTGACCAGCTCAGATTTACTTAGGTTTACGTTGTCAATTTCTTCCTCCTTGTGATGCTATATTATGTGGAGCCTACCACAGAAACTGCTTAGAGGAGGACACAGACATTCCCATCAAAGTTAGTGATAATGATGTCACAGCTCCTGTCACACAGTTATAATAGAGGAGGTCATATCTCATCCTTCTGACTGTATACTTAAGGGCTGTAGCCTATTTAGTTGAATATAGAATACAAAAGGTAATGGCGGTGTTGTAGAGATGGTAAAGTCTCTAGCTGCTCATATAATGATCTGCTGATGCATCATGGGTTTGATAGCACAGAACAGTAAAAGCAACATCAAGATGGTGTTTGATAAGCATCAGACAGGGGCTGCACTGTATGGAAGTGACTGCAATATACTTAGGAGAAGTCTAGAGTGTGACAAGCAATCAGGTGAGGGGTGCAGGGATAGAAAAATGTGTTTTCGCCTGAATGGCCATTTAAGATCATTCCTCATGAAATTCAGATTTTTTTTTCTTATGTGTGGAATTATTAAAAATTCTAATCAGGCATTATTTTGTAAATTACAGGGTTTGTGCAACAAGAAACAAAGTCAGCACTTCCAACAAATAAGGATGCCTTCACACGGACGCTAAATCAACGCGTTTTTTGCTTAGGAAAGCAGTTTGCAAAATAGTTCAATTATGAAACTATAGAATAAATTTTTTTTTAGCAGCTTACTTACAAAATAAGCTGCTAAAAACCTATCTGCAGCCACAAGAAGCTTGCCTACTGCCAATTTGTGCAAGCCTGGTTTATACCAAACAATCATTCAGATTCTAGCGATTAGCTAGGGCCCTAACTAGAGATGAGCAAACGTGCTCGGCCACGCCCCTTTTTCGCCCGAATACCGCGATTTCCGAGTACTTCCGTACTCGGGCGAAAAAATTCGGGGGGCGCCGTGGCGGCACGGGGGGTAGCAGTGGGGAGTGGGGGGGAGAGGGAGAGAGAGAGGGCTCCCCCTTGTTCCCCGCTGCTACCCCCCGCACCGCCACGCCTCTCCCCGCCCCCCGGCGCCCCCCGAATCTTTTCACCCGAGTACTGAAGTACTCGAAAATGGCGGTACTCGGGTGCGTAAGTACTCGAAACGAGTACGTTCGCTCATCTCTAGCCCTAACCCATGGTTGCAAATATACAGTAACAGAAACACATTCTTCTGCACTTATATACATCTAATATCTGAATAAAATTGCACAACTGTTGTTTATACTAACCACATAAATATGAAAGGGTTATAGCTCATAATTTGATCAAAACATGTGGACCTATCCGCCACTTCCAGGGTAACCTTATTGGATGGGTTCATAGCTCTAAAAGACACTTCTCTTTGGGCCAAAGGCTTCCAAATGAACTCAGGAACAGCAGGATACCTGACGACAAAAGTGCAGGAAGCCTCTCTTACACAAGTGCACAAAAAACAAGCACTTCCAGCAAATAAATTAAATGCAAAGCCCCCATGTTTTGATCAAAATATGAGCTAAGAATCTTGCATTTTTGTGGACAGACATATGGTAAAACAGGATCGATCTGTAGTCTTTGCATTCAGTGGTATTATTTCCTGTTTTCCAATTTTTGCCCAATAGAAAATAATATCAACGCATGCACATACAGAAGCGATACTGATGGGATATAGGTGCGATACTGATGAATCCATATTTTAAGTACTTTTCAAAGACTTAAAGAATATAATCAATTCAATGTTTGTAAAAATACCATCCCTCCTCCTACACAGAGCTCCTACATGGCCCCCCCTCCTACTCTCACCGTCTGTGCAATGCACGGTACACCCAAACATTGTGCAGAGAGGGTTTTTTCTGAGGCCTGAGGCTTTTCCTGCTACAGCTGAGTTACATATTGTATATATATTCATCCAACTAAAAGGGGTTTTCCAGAACTAAACTTTTGACAAGCAATCCTCAGGAGAGGTCATCAGTAGTGGAGTGACGAGAGTCTGTTGCTCGGGATCGCCACCGATCAGCTGATTGAAGTGACAACGGTGCTTGGGTGAGCACCGTGGCCTCCTCAGTCTATCTAAGGCACAGCACCATACATTGTATAGCAGCTGTGTCTGATATAGCAGCACAATGCAATTCACTTGAGCTGCTTTCAGGCCACGTGACTGATAAACTTGACGTCACAGACCTGAAAAAAAGGCCGCAGTGTTCACCCAAGCGCTTTAGCCTCTGTGATCAGCTGATTGACTTGGACCTCGAGTGGCGAACCCTGACGATCAATCATTGACCTTTGATCAATTGACCATTGATCAATTATTGACCTTTCTTGAAGATAAGTCATCGGTAGTGTTGTCCCAGAAAATCCCTTGAAGGCCAGTTTCAGATAAACGTATAGTAACCCATCCGTAATATGAATCAGTATTACGGAGGTGTTACAGATGACCTTACAATTGTATGTCATCAGTACTTGATCTGTTTTTGCCTCCATATATATATTTTTTTATACTGGGCAAATACTGATTCGTTTTTACCCCATAGAAAAGAATAGCAATACAGAGACAAAAGAAAAACCCCAAAATAGGTCATGCTGCGTTTTAAAAAAACAACTGTGAAAAATACTCCCCTTTGAATAGATACGTAGATTTACATTAATTCCCTGTTATGGTCCCCAGAGTATGTGCCAAAAATGGAGCTAAAATATACTTGTCTGAAACCAGCCTGATAGAAAGGCTCACAGCTGATGATACGCTAGAGAAGGCTTGCTCGTACAAACACGTAGAAATGCTTTCTTTATAACCTTGAGTAGGCGGCAGGCAGTAAACACTGAGCCATAATACAGAAAGAGAACCAGTAAAATGCATTATGGCTTAATAATTCGCCCATTATATTCTGTATAGTGATGAAGATATCGAGTTACATGGCCAGTCCATGCCGCATAAGGTCGCATCGCACTTTGCGATTTTTGTTACGTTTTTGTGCGTTTGTGAACTGCAGCAAAAAACACATGCAGTTTTGTAAAAAAAACACACACGTTTTCTAGAAACTGTATGCTTTTTTTATGTGGTTTTTCACTGATGTCCAGAAATGCACAAAAAAATGCAATAAAAAACACAAAGTGTGAATGGAGCAAGTGACTTCATTCTTAAAGGCTATGTCAACCTTCGCAGCCAATTTTTTATTGTACCTATCCTTAATTAAAAAACAGTCTTGGGTAAAAATATCCAATTTTTTTCATGCAGCACCTATGCAAAAATACTGTATGTGCCTTAATAGTTAGAGAGGTGAAAAACAAGCACAGTATCATTCTGGCCAAAGTGCATCTGGTAGGTTTGCAGTAGTGGGTAGAAAGAAGGGAATATAACTGCAAGATCAAGGGTTTGTAGGAAATTTTTAATTAAAGGCGTTGTCCAAGTAGTTTTTATTTCGTTAGAACCAGGGGCGTAACTATAGAGGGTGCAGGGAATGCGGTTGCACCCGGGCCCAGGAGCCTTAGGGGGCTCATAAGGCCTCTCTTCTCCATATAGGGAGCCCAGTACAATGAATAAAGCATTATAGTTGGGGGCCCTGTTACAGGTTTTGCATTGGGGCCCAGAAGTTTAAAGTTACGCCTCTGTGCAGCATGGTTTAGGTATGGGTACGGGTACAGATACAGATAGAGGGGGGGCCCCAGCTCACCTTTTGCATCAGGGCCCCTGAGCCTCTAGTTACGCCCCTGCTTAGAACCTTTTTCCCATGCAAGAACTAGCCGGAATATATTTACCTCTCCCCACTCCCTGCATCTCTTGTGCAGATGCTCGGCCCTCCACTAGGGTTGTTTGATTACAAACTGCAGTCCTGTCTGTTTCATGGAACATCACAGGCTGCTGCTGCAGCCAATAACAGAACTCAGTTATCAATCGCTGCAGCAGCAGCCTGTGACGTCTTGTAAACAGGCAGGGGCAGCCTTTAAACGTGATGTCAGAGGGGAGACCCTTTAGGGAACTTTCACTTGGGCTGGAATTATGACGCTGGCAGGTTTTAATCCATTTTCAATTCTGCATCAAAATCCACAGGTAGTCTGTGGTTTTTGGTGTGGAATTTACCGCGGTTTGCACTGCATCCTAATTTCGTCCTGTGGGAAAGGTCTCGTCGCCCTTTCACACATGCAGAATATTTCTGCAAGACGCACCTAAAGATGCAGAAGGTTCTGCACCAAAATTCGGCATGTATACATTCGGGTTATGGAGCAGAAATCTGCGTCTTTAGGCCTCATGTCCACGGGGAAAATCAGGCCCGCTACGGATTCTACATGTAGAATCTGCAGCAGGTCCCTCCTGCCCTGCGGACATGAGGGCTGAAAATAGGAATTTTAAAGAATTTACTCATCCGGAGCGGGCGGGGAAAGTCTTCTCTTCCTCACGGCCGGATCTTCTTTTTCGGCCGGCGGATGAACTCGTCACGCCGGCGGCACGTCGCCAACGTGCCGCGCGCATGCGCCGGGCACATCCGCCGAGCCGAAGCAAGAAAGATCTGGCCGTGAGGAAGAGAAGACTTTCCCCGCCCGCTCCGGATGAGTAAATTCTTTTAAATTCCTATTTTAGGTCTCCCGCGGATCCGGACGGCTTCCATAGGCTTCAATAGAAGCCTGCGGGAGCCGTCCCCGCGGGAGACCCGCACGAAAATGGAGCATGGTCCAGATTTTTTCATGCTCCATTTTAAAAAAAATCACTTTTATTGACCATCCGCGGGTATTTATCTACCCCGCGGGTGGTCAATGCATCCCTATGGGGTGCGGATCCGCGGGCAGGAGAAGAGTTAAAATCTGCTGCAGATTTTAATTCTTCTTTTGCCCGTGGACATGAGCCCTTAGGTGCATCTGGCAGAAATATGCTGCATGTGAAAAATGGCGGCAGAGCTACACTGTTTGCTACTGGTTCCTGGACTCGTCAATTCAACCACCAGGATTAGTTCAGGTGCGTGAGATAAATAAGAAAGCAGCATTCCAATGTATAGGGTCCCATATAATTCAAAATAGTACTACACTTGCCTGATGGAGTTGTGCTGGGCACACAACAACCACAAGCACTTAAAATACATCTGCAGCCTTCTCCATGCAAGTATTGGCGGACAGGACCCACGAAGAATAATCCAGGAAAGCCACAAATGGAGAAACAATCAGCACCGCCGAAGGAAGAACGCTGAGACTGCAGGTTATTGAAAAATGAGTTTACTGGCAACGCGTTTCTGAGTCATACTGACTCCTTTCTCAAGCCCGGACAAGAGCGGCAGTGAGACAGGAATTTAAAATCACAGAGAAGCGCAAGTTAGGTGACGTCTTGAAGACAGGTGACGGTTTGCATCATGTGCTTTATCACGCCACCTACCTCTCGCCTCCAAATAGTATCCGTGTAGCCACTTACTTCTAGCCAGGGTAGACTGTAAGTTGACTGTGATATTCCAAAAGTGTATAATTAAGCATAGCATTAAGAGTATCTCATTCATAGGGTACAGACTGAGCTATAGTGTTAATTGATTGAATTAAAGGGATTGTCTGTGATAAAAAAAGTTTTTTCCAAAGAGGTCACTCAGTGAGTAAACATAAAAAAGAGCTCATACTCACCACTTCCCGCTCGTCTCCTAGATCTCCACTGTGTTGTTTGTTTACAGACTGCAGTCAGCCAGTGACGTCCCATAAACCTGCAGCTGCAGCCAATGACAGCACTCGGCGACGATCACTGAGCTGTCATTGGCTGAAGAAGCTTGTTTGGAGACAGCTCAGTCTGGGTGGGGGATGAGAGGGGAGCTGGAGAGAGGTGAGTATGAGCCCTTTATTATGTTTACACATTGAGGTACCCCTTTGGAAAAAACTTTTTTCATTTTAAACAATTCCTTTGAGTAACCTGTTCCACTTGTGGTCAAATAATACTATTTTATGTTACTGCCATAGCTTTCTTTAGCAGTCACTTTGTCTTGCTTCGTTAAAGACTAGCTGCACTTTAAGAAAACTTTTGACATGTCAAAAGTATTGATCAGTGGGGGTCCCGCTACTGAGACACCTACTCATCACTAGATAGAGGGGCTGCAGCGCTGTACCCCCTTAGCTATCTCCACTGCTATCTGACTCCTTCCGGCAGTTAAAGACTGCCTCAAAGAGGTGTATCAGAAGTTTCTATACACCCTTATGAGGCCGTCTTAAGCGGCTGGAAGCAGCTGAAAACAAGCGAACATAGCCTAGGGGGCACTAGACTTAGGTGTGTGCTCCAGGCCCCTCATTCTAGCGATCAGCAGGGGTCCCAGCAGCAGGACCCACTCTGATCAATACTTTTGACATGTCACTATGACATGTTCAAAGTTTTCTGAAAGTGCAGCTACTCTTTAACTAAGCTTGTGTAAAGCCTTTCCATAAATGTCGTGATATCTTGCACCTGTTACAAATATGTATCGGGCCTTTGTAGTGTTCTGCTGTAGCTATTTTGTTGATCCTATTATGTGATTATTTTATGGTCTCGGGCTATAATATGGCTGGCATAATTTTATGTTGTGGGTAAATGACATGGGCTGCATTGCTGTGAGAACTACACATGGAATATCTACGGGAAGACTCTTTGGAAAGGAGCATCATTGGCATCTCTTGCACAAGAAAACATTGGATGCTTATTAGCCGGCCATGGGTGGTGTGTAATAGAGGCTAGTAACTGTCTGGGGGAGTAGATGCACTTCTACACTACACCCTCCATTGAGTTCAGAAGCATTCCTTTCTACCAGCTCTCGTTGCTGCAGTTCGCAGACCATGGAGAGGGGAGAGGGGAGAGGGGAGGGGGGCCTCCTCTGGGTACTTGGAAGAAGAACATTAGTAATGCTGATCGGGAAGGGGGGGGGGGGGGTCCCTTTATGGCGTACAGTAGCCGGTAGTAGGTGGTAGGACATATACAACATTGCTTGTGGACCTCAGGGCCAGATGCAATGTTTTGTTGCATATACATACTGTATATAATATACATCTGTCTGTGTCAGCGATTTGCTGGGTGGGGCTTCCTGAGAAGTGATGTCGGCTTTGGTATGAAGCCTACATAGATAGATGTATGTATATATAGTAAAATACGCCACAGAGGACCTGCAAGTGCTTGATTATTGGATATTTTTTCCAGATAATCTAAAAAATTGGATGATTTTAACAGATTATCCGGATTTCTGGACCATTATGTGCCATATTAAGGTTGGCTTCACACGGATGTATTAGCGCAATAAGCAGAGAATAGAACCCCTTTGATTTCAATTGGTTCATACACATTTCCGTATTTTTCCCTGCGCATTTCGGTTGCGGAAAAAAAAATAGAATGTGTAAAATTTTTCTGTGTATTTGCGCACCGAAGGTCCCCTCAGACGTCAGTGGGGGCTGCGCAAACGCATGCGCAATACACAAGGAAATGCGTGAATCACTGTGCAATTCTGCTGGACAGAGAACACTTCTGGAACTCATTAGACAAATTAGCCTTTTCAATCGATGCATCTTTGTGTCTCGGAGAGCAGAAAAATACAGTAAAGTATGCTGATACATGCACAAAAAATCCTTGTTCATAGCGCAAAAATGTTGCACTAAGGTGTGCGCTCATGTGATGCTGGCCTGACCCTTAACTTACTTTGCAGGGTCAATAAATACCCACCGCATCTAATTCTGGGTGTAACTTTTGAACCAAGCAATGTGACTCCGCTTGATTCCACCTAATCTGAGTTCGCTGCGGGTTGTGGCAGTGACACACACTCGTATGTCTGCGGCTGAACTACACAGCAAAAACACCTAGATGGGGTCACATTTGACCTCACTAAGTAAATTACATCTGCTGTCAGAGGTGGTAGAAAAATGAAGACTATTGATGGTAAAAAATGTAGAATCATAGAATGGTAGAGTTGGAAGGGACCCCCAGGTTCATCGGGTCCAACCCCCTTCTCAATGCAGGATTCACTAAATCATCCCAGACAGGTATTTGTCCAGCCTTTGTTTGGAAACTTCCACTGAAGGAAAACTCACCACCTCCTGTGGTAACCTATTCCACTCATTGATCACCCTCACTGTCAGAAAGTTTTTTCTAATATCTAATCTGTGTCTTCTCCCTTTCAGTTTCATCCGATTGCTTCTAGTCTTTCCTTGTGCAAATGAGAATAGGGCTGATCCCGCTGCACTCTGACAGCCCTTCAGACATTTGTAGGCAGCTATTAAGTCTCCTCTCAGCCTTCTTTTATGCAAGCTAAACATTCCCAGATCCTTTAACCGTTCCTCATAAGACATGATTTGCAGACCACTCACCGCTCTTCTCTGAACTTGCTCCAATTTGTCTAGGCCTTTTTAAAGTGGGGTACCCAGAACTGGACACAGTATTCCAGATGAGGTCTGACTAAGGAAGAGTAGAGGGGGATAATTACCTCACATGATCTAGACTCTATGCTTTTCTTAATACATCCCAGAATTGTGTTTGCCTTTTTGGCTGCTGCATCACATTGTTGATGCATGTTCAGTCTGTAATCTATTAGTATACCCAAGTCTTTTTTACATGTGCTGCTTAGCCCAATTCCTCCCATTCTGTATATGCTTTTTTCATTTTTCTTGCTCAGATGTAGGACTTTGCATATCTCCTTCTTAAATACCCTTCTGTTAGTCGTCGCCAACTGTCAAGCTTTTCTAGATCTTTTTGAATACTCTCTCTTCCCTAATGTTAGCTATCCCTCCTAGCTTTGTGTCATCGGCAAATTTGATCAGTTTCCCATCAATTTCCTCCTCCAGATCATTTACAAAAATGTTGAACAACACTGGGCCTAGGACAGAGCCTTGTACTACCCCACTTGATACATTCTTCCACTTGGATGTGCAGCCATTTATGACCACTCTTTGAGTACGATCACTCAGCCAGTTGTGAATCCACCTAACAGTTGCCTTGTCAATCCCATATTTGGTCATTTTTCCAATAAGTATGGTATGAAATACTTTGTCAAATGCTTTACTAAAGTCAAGATATACTATATCGCATTTTCCTGATCAACCCAGTCGGTGATTCTGTCATAGAAGGAAATTAGATTTGTTTGGCATAACTTGTTTGTTACAAACTCATGCTGGCTCTGGTTAATTACTCCATTTTTATCCAAGTACATGCATGCTGTTTAATAATTTGTTCAAAGATCTTTCCCGGTAAAAAAGTCAGGTTCACAAGCCTGTAGTTTCCTGGATCCACCTTCTTCCTTTTTTTGAAGACAGAGACAACATTTGCCCTTTTCCAATCTTCTGGGACTTCTTCTGTTCTCTAAGAATTTTCAAAAATTATGGCGAGTGGTTCAGCAATTACCTCCGCTGCTTCCTTTAGTATCCTAGGATGTAATTCATCTGGACCTTGAGACTTGAATTCATTTAGGTTAGCTATGTGTTCCCTCACCATCTCTCTGTTTATGGATACCTGCATTCTTTTATTCCCCCAATAGCACAGGGAAATTCAGTTGATGTTACATCTACTATTTAAGAGAAAACAGATACAAAATAGGAATTTAAAAGTTCCGCTTTCTCAACATCACTTTTAACCAATTTCATTTAGTAAGCATCCAATAGCTTCTTTGATTTTCTTTTGCTTTTGACATATCCCCAAAATCCTTTTTTATTGCTTTTGGCCTCTGTTGCAAGCCTCAATTCATTATTAGCTTTAGCTTTTCTGGCACTTGCCCTACCGTTTCTACAGACTGCATTATATTCTTCTTTAGATATCCCCCCTTCTTTCCATTAATAAACATATTTTTCTTCCTTTTTAAGATGCGTGCAAGTTCTGTGTTCATCCATCCTGGTCTCTTTAAATGCTTACCATTCTTCCTTCTTTTACGGATTGTTAACAATTGTACTTTGAGAATCTCATTTCACATTATTTCCCAACCTTCTTGGACATTTCTGTTCTTAAGAACATCCAGCCATTGGATTCTTCCTACCCTCTTTCTGAGTCCATTAAAATCTACCTTTCTGAAATCCAACCTTGAGGTCTGAATTTTCTCAGGTCTTCCTTGCCTTTTTATCCAAAATTCAAGGATAGCATGATCACTGCCTCCTAAGGTCCCAGCCACCCTTACTTCCTCAACCATTCCCTCCCTATGGATAAGCATTAGGTTCAAGATAGCAGATCCCCTTGTTTTCTCTTCTACCTATTCTAAGATAAAGTTGTCAGCAAGAGCAGATAAGAATTTGTTGGATCCATTACTTTTGCCTGAGATAGATTCCCAACAAATGTCTGGATAGTTAAAATCTCCCATGATCACTATGTCATGCTTTTTTGAGAGCTTGGCCATCTGATGTAGAAAGAGTTCATCTATATCTTCTGCTTGTCCAGGTGGCCTATAGTAAATGCTTACAATGGTGTCCTTTCTGTTCTCTCTTTGTATTTTTACCCAAACAGTTTCTACAGAACTCCCATGCTCTGAAATTTGAATCTCTGTGGAGATGAGTGTTTTCCTATCATACAACGCAATACCTCCTCCCCTTTTTAGGTCTGTTTCTTATAAATAAGTTGTATCCTTCAACCCTTGTATTCCAATCATGTGTATCATTCCACCAATCAGAGGTTTTAATGTAGATGTGAAACTACACTTAGTCTATATAGGAGATTTCAGGTACAGCCAACCCAGATGCATGACAATAGAATCATCAGAATGGAGAAAATGTAGGAACTATGGCACAAGCTGATGTTGTATCAAGAAAGCAAAACTACACAGGATTATCAGTCCAACTTTGCTGTTTATTAGTAGTACATACGTGCATTTGAGGCAGTGGTGCCAGATTGATTACTTGGGTGAATGGGGGAGGTTACTGGTAGATCGGGTTTTACAAGTTGCCAAAAGCAAGTTAGATGTCCTTGCTCTGGCCACCAGTTACATAGCCCACCTAACCCGAACTTGTGCTAGGAGAGACACCCACCTGCAGGTCCTCAGATTAGAAGTACTCATCCATTGTTAATTACACTCACAAAAGGATAAACAATGTAGTACAAGTGAAACTACGCGTTTCGAAGTTCTTAATGTCAATTCTGCCTTCTTTTTCTAGGCAAATCATTGAATTACACAAACTATTCAACTAAGTAAGTTTTAACCTTTTATATTATCTTTACTATCTTTTTATCCACACACTTCGTAGCACGGGATTCTTATAGTTGTCAGGGCTGGTTTGGGAACGGATGACTGGAAGTCCCTACAACCAATCCTCTCCCCTATCCCTACCTACTTGCCCCCCTGGGCTAACCCCCAGGGCGACAACTGGGCAGCAGTCCCTACACTGCACTGAAGGAAGCCCGGCGACAGGGACAGGAGAGACCAACTAACCAAAAGATAGAAAATGACAACAATTACAAGTCAGAACTAAGAGAGTCAATAACCACCAAAGAACTATCAAGTAATCCAGGGGGAGATAAATAGGTCAGAGCAAACCGGGTCAGAAACCTGGAGCGAGCAACCTGAGTGGGTGTTAGCTGGAGAAGAATTAGCAAACACTGGCAGGGACTGACAGTGTCTGAGGAACTAAATACCCAACACCCCGCCCAGGTCAGGGCGGGGCCTGATGACACGCTGGCCGCTAATGCATGAAGTCCGGCCCTCCTCCACCTTTATTGGTGGAGTACATCACCACAGCTTTAACTTAAGGCCAACCAGGACCAACAGTGTGGCAGCCTGTTCTTGTCGGTCTGCACACACCAGGCGAGTCAGTTTATTACTTCAAGGCCACTTTTCCTTGTAATCATCCTTCGGGGCGTTCTCTTTCACACTTGCGAAAAAATCATGCGATTTTTGTGCAATGCGAGTGTGAGTGAATACACAGAATTATAAAACCAATGATTTTCAATGGTTTCCTTCACATTTGCGAAGTTTTCACTCATGTGATATTGCGAGAGAAAAAAATTGCGGCATATCCTATCTTTCTGCGTTGTGTGTTTCTTTTTTATCTCCCATGTTTCCCTACGGAGCCTCCTTTTTATCGCAATTTTACTTTTGATTTTGTGCGATGTGATGTGTTCTTAGCGTTAGAAAGTCCTTCTGATGATAAAAAAGCGTTAGAAAATTGCAAATGGCAGCCATGTTTTTGTGAGAGAAATCAAAAATCGCGGGAAAAAAGTTGTGTTTTTCTCACGGCGATATTGCAATTGCCGATGTGCAGGAGCTCTAAATATGTGCAGTGGAATATATGGATTATCATCGTGGTCCATTTCTTGAAGTGCTTTCATGTGGTTGTGCTCATCATTAGCACAAATCCCTGGTGAGAAGCTCTACTGTAGTCTTCACGTATTTTGGTTTCCCAAATCTTATTACCCCATAATAGCACCTCTCTCTCCCCTCCCTTTTGTGTTCTCTTTCCCTGAGATTTGCTGATTTTGGTTTTTCTAGAAAGATCTAAGTATTGTTGATTTAGTGGAACTAGTGTATAAACTGTCTGACTATTTCGTTTTTAGATATTAGACCCTGAGTGCAATGCCTAAAAAAACTTTGCAAAATGTGGTGTGTTCTGCTTTGGAGACTCTCGGTGATTATGATCTCTTACAATGTTAGAAAAATATAGGATTCTGTTTTATTGAAAACCCTAAAACAAAAAAAAAAATGTTTTAATTATTTTAATATTAGAACTGTCATTCACAAGACTGGGGTCTTTTTTGATCTCGCAAAGTGAGAAGTGATTGCAGAAATAGTGAAGAGAGCTAAGGCCGGCTTTCACGGGTGCAAGCGCAATTTTGCACACTGCAGCGCAATGTATTTGCACACTGAACGAACTTTTGTGTATGCGTATCGGCATATTTCACTGTACTTTTTTGCCCTCAGGACTTGTTCTTTTGTGCACAGCAAACAAACACACCTATTGAAATGACTAATTAATTCCAGATGTGTTCTTTTTCCAGTGCAATTCCACAGTGTCTCACACATCCCCTCGTGCATTGACTTCTATGGGGACCTTTGGTGTGCAAATATGCAGAAAGATAGCTCATGTTCTATATTTTTTGAGCGACCGAAGTGCGCACGCAAATTATGAAAATGCGAATGAACCTATTGAAATCAATGGGTTCTATTTAGAGATGAGCGAAGGTACTCGGTAAGGGCGATTTCGCAATCGAGCACCGCGATTTTCGAGTACTTCACTACTCGGGTGAAAAGTACTCGGGTGCGCCGGGGGTGAGTGGGGGGGAGAGGGAGAGAGAGAGGCTCCCCCCTGTTCCCCGCTGCTACCCCCGCTCCGCCGCGCCCCCCTGCCCCCTAGCGCACCCGAGTACTTTTCACCCGAGTAGTGAAGTACTCGAAAATCGCGGTGCTCGATTGCGAAATCGCCCTTACCGAGTACGTTCGCTCATCTCTAGTTCTATTCTCTGTGTATTGCGGACCTAAGATGCTTCGAGTTCATGTCAGTTAAACCTATGATCAGGCCGGGACACACGTCTGTATTACAAATGCCGTATTAGGGCTTCTACCCACTAGCAATATTTTTTCTTGCTATGCGAGAGCGATGATTATGAAACCAATGGCTCTTCTCTCCGGCACGGCAGTTGTCTTCTGTGTTGTGGAGGCCAAGGATTAAAAAAATCCCCGCCTCCAGAAAGTGCTGGTGTCATTAGATGAGTGCTCAGCCAATCACGGGCAGCACTCAGTCATTCATTGACAGCTGAGCACTGCCTGTGATTAATCACAGCCCTCAGCCAATCACAGGCAGCCATTCAGCCATTCAATCCCCGACCTCCAGAAAGTGCTTGTGTCATTGGATGAGCGCTCAGCCAATCACATTCAGCGCTTAGGCATTGATTGACAGCTGAGCACTGCCTGTGATTAGTCACAGCGCTCAGCCATTCAATCCCCGACCTCCAGAACACAAAAGACAACTGCCGTGCTGCACAGCTCTTCTACGTGAGTATATATATTTATTTTCTTACTTTTTTTTACAGTTAGCCATGATTTTCAGGGAAGGGCTTATATTTTAAGCCCTACCCCGAAAAATCATCGCTGCAAACCCACTGCTTACAATGGGGTTGCAGCAGCGCCGGCCCCATTGAAAGAAATGGGATAGCATCACGGACTTCTGCCACAGCTGTGACAGAGGATTCCTTTATCTCCATGGTCCCCGCAGGGATGAAGGAATCCTCTGCCATAGCTGTCACAGCTGTGGCAGATGTCCACGATGTATTTCTTATGTTTTCAATGGGGCTAGCGCGTGATTTTGTTCCATTATGAAGCCAGGATAATCACGGCCGCATAACGGGATGAAATGAAACGATTGATTTCAATGATTTCATTTTTACTAGCGGTATTCTCGTCCGTTAATAGTACATGCGAGAAAGATAGGGCAGGACCTATCTTCACAATTTTTTTCCCCAAACACGCGCAGTAATTTTAGCTAGTTCATGCTTAACTACGCTACGTAGCGATAGCGTAGTTGTGCATACGCCCTTATGAAGAAGCCCTAACTCTGGAATAAGAAACACATGAAGCCTAGCAGTGTCGGGACAACTTTTATGCACACTCTTATGTTCACACATATCAGTACCTTTAGCCCTGCATCACACGAGTGTATGCGCATTTGTGATGCGTTTTTGTGGAATGGGCGTTGGCATTTGCTTACACAAGTGCATTTTCAACACATGCACATTTGCGCATGCCAAAAGGCATGGCGCGCAGCACAAAACGCTGCTGTCAAAGAGCCTTTAGGGGACGATATATAATAAAATATGGTACATTAGATTTCCTTCTATCTGCTGTATTATTTCATTTTTATTCTTAGGTTTTTCTAACGGCTGTAATCCCCCTCCCCCCTTTTCCCAAAACCGTTCATTACATGGCACGTAATATGCGATTGTATTACCGCTGACTAGTTGACAGTTCTCTCTACACCCAGGGAAGATTGAGCTAACTGATATAGAGTGAATCATCTAAGAATCATCTCCTGCTTAGAAAATTACTCACACTGCATTTGAAGTACAAAAAAGAGAGTGGAAACGACAGTAAGGGCAGATTACAGATCCATAAGGCTGCCATGCCAAGCAGCACAGTGGGTGGCCTCCGGGGCGGATTGGGAACCCAAAGTGGCCCTGGAAAAAAATGACAGAGTGGTCACATGTCGTTCGTGGGTCTAAACCAGCAGCAAGTGGGCGAACACAAATAGGTAAGGGTGAGAAAATTGCCTGTCGCAGCCACGATGGTGGTAGGAGCGAAGAAGCCTTTGCAGCATGCATAGTCACTGCAGCAAATTTCCTGTGAAATATAGAACATATTAAAACTGGAGTTATACATTATAGGGCTTTTTGGGGAAAAATACAATTGATGATCTGTCCTCAGGATATGTAAGGTGACCATGAGTCCCGATTTAGGCGGGACAGTCCCACTTTAGGACCCTGTGTCCTGCTTTCTGCCAGGACCCCAGCGGGACAGCCATTTGCCCTGCTTTTGCTCTGCTTTTGGAATTTCGGGTCACCATTCTAGTGATTTATGGTAGGGGTGCCGCAGCTCCCTAGACGGTAATCACTTTGTTGTGCTGCAGGCCGGATGCACACAATAATGGTAGTATGTGCATCCGGGATCTTCGTCCCCTCCTTCCCTTACCTCTCCTCTTTTGTTCTGCAAGAGGAGAGGAGAAGGCTCAGGAGGCACTGCTGTGGGTGCACACACTTCAGCCCACCAGCAGCAGCGCAGAGAGGAGTGTTGGCGCTGTGAGGACCAGGAAAAGGTAAGTATATGGGGTTTAGGAGGAGCGCTGATACTATGGGGCTACTGTGGGGGTCACTATTATTGCTGGGGATACTGTGGGGGTCACTATTATTGCTGGGGATACTGTGGGCGGTCACTATTATTGCTTGGGCTTCTGTGGGGGTCACTATTATTGCTGGGGCTTCTGTGGGGGTCACTACTATTGCTTGGGCTACTGTGGGGATCACTATTATTGCTGGGGATACTGTGGGGTGTTACTACTATATCTGGGGATACTGTGGGGTGTCACTATTATTGCTGGGGCTTCTGTGGGGATCACTACTATTGCTGGGGATACTATGGGGGTCACTATTATTGCTAAAATGCAATGCACAAAGGATAAATGTATTTCCCTGTATCAAGTCCCTAAGGATCTGGAGAAGTAATTAATGCCCGTAGCTGTAACCGTTTCTACTAAAGTCTGTCAATGTGAACTATATGCAACAAGGCATGTTTATCTCTCATCTGCTCTTGAAGAATAAAACAGTTTTGGTTTGCTGTACGACCCGACTCCTGGAGACATTTCCCACCATCTATTCCATTATCAACATCTGCACTGAGGTACCATACTAAGCACTCCAGGCGGACAGAGGTTGATCACCCATTTTTGTTTAGCTCTCTACTTTTTATATTTATTATTTTGGTCAGAATAGGTTCCTACCCGTACACAGACTGGTGTCACAACAAAACACCTATTTCTACCCGGCTCTGCGGGTAGCGCCGCACTGGGGTATCACTATCTTGCCCGATCCCGCTGGCAGCATGCAGTGAGAACTGCCAACAGTTACCCCTCTATAGCACCACGTCCAGACCATGTTTTCCACCTTCCCACGTTTTCCACCATGACTACCATCTCAATTTCCCTCGCTGCTTAACCTCCTCTAGGTCTGGTCAGTTGCAGAACGGCTGAGGGCCACCTCTCAGGACCTGAGTTAATCAGCTGTTTGGGTGCCTGCTGTCAATGCCACAACACAGGGTACGGAATAGAAGCAGATTGCTCCGACTCCTGTATAGTGGCCAGCACTGGTAATTGCAGGCACAGCTCCCATTAGGCTAAGGCCAGTTTTACACGACTGGCCCGGATTCTGGCTGTGAGCCTGGCCAGCGCCCCTGCGAATCTGTGGTTTCTGTATTGCGGAGGACCGTGGCGGTTCTCCATCGGTCATGCGCAGTCCAATTTTTTTTTTTATGTTTGTATTTCTCGCACTGCCACTTAGCGATGACGCAGGTAGCCGCAGTCCATACACAATGTTAATTGCAGACGGGTTGCGGGATGGACGGTCTGTATTGACTTTCAGCAAAGCCAGCGAAGCTCACTCCTATGTAAGGGCTTTTGCCCACTAGCGTTTTTTCTTAACTCTGCGATATCGCTGCGTTTTTTTTCAATGGGACTTCCTAATGTTAAAATCGCAAGTTTGTGCTTTTGCGATTTTAACATTAGAAAGTCTAATTGAAAAAAACGCAGCGAAACCGCAGCTCCAAAAAAAACACTAGTGGGTAAAAGCCCTAACCATGGACAGCTCGTTCCATCTAGATGGGGCAGAACTCTGTCTGTGTACAGTCTGCACGAGAGCTAACGACCTTAGCGGTGAGGTCAGCGCTCGTCCAGTCGTTTACCTGACTGTCATCTGTGCTGGGGCGATGGCGCGTGTGCCCAAAGAGAGGGCTCGGAGTGCCCCCACTGGCACACGTGCCATAGGTTTGCCACCACTGGTATACACCAATCCAGGCTAGATATAGTGTTATTCCTCGTGTACACACACGGCACCTTTTTCTGAAAGTGTGGGTACACTTTACTTAATGGCTAGTTTCCGTAATATCCCATATGAGAAAGTTCTCAGTATCAGCTGCTACTGACAGGTGGTCCTTATGGCAGCTGTAGTGAGAAACAGAAGATTGTATATTTGAGCACTGGAACAAAAAAGTCAAGAAGACATTGAACCGGCACTGAGTTTGGAGAACAGCTGCGACCCGCCATCTGACCAGCTGTCCAGGGTTCATCCAGGTCTGCACTCAGCCAGCAACATCATTTGGAATTTGCTGGAGTTTATTGAACGGTAATAAGTCCTATTCTATAAAATCACGGTCTATGGAAAAATCATTGGTGGACAAGTGGTGTTTCTGGGAGCGTCAGACTTTGTTCCCTATTTGTTGCGGTGTGCCATCCACAAAAGGTATGCCTCTTGCCTGTCATTGCAGAAGTGTTCTTAGGAGCCATCAGTCCATTAGTGATTCCTGTCAGTGCAATAGGTCCCTCACACATCCGTTTTCTACCGCGATTACCACAGCGTTTTTAACGACGCGGTAATCCCAGTTCAATGCTCCTATTGATTTCAGTGGGGCCTTGGAGACGTGCTCAAATGCAGAGCTTTCCAGTGCTGCGATTTTTGAGCGCTGTCTGCTCTATTTTACCACGTTTAGCGCAATTCATCACCCATCAAAATGATGGGGTGCGCTAAAACCTGCTGTCAAAGGCAGGAACCTGCATCCGAAAATGGCGGTAAAATCGCAGTGTTTTATCGACAGCATGTGTGAGAGTGGCCTTAGGTGTTGCCTGTTGGGAATATCTCAGGGTTCCCTTCCCTCTGCTTTAACATCTCATTAGGAGCATGGATTGATTGGGGGCAGAGAGGTCTTTTCTCTGGTCAACCAATCAGTGATAATATAAGTCCATAAAATCTGTCCGCTCCAGCAGACAGATGGTGTCAGCTGCCTGTTCAACCGCTGCATCAGACCGGTGATGTCTGCTGCCTGTTTGCCCGCTGCATGAGATGGGTAACGTCTGTCGCCTGTTCCCCCGTTCCAGCAGATGCCAGCATGTCAACTCACCTGGGTTTCATGCCCGCCCCCCCCGGTCACCAGATCGCCCCTGTCAATCATTCAATTCACAACCCAGTACCTGGCTGACCAAGACAGGTGCCAGCTTTGTTTGTTTTTTTATTAGATGTGTGGATCCAGTTGATTAACTTTACTTTTCTTCACTACTGCTTAGCTCCTGCTCTTCACACACAACATTGTGTGCCGCCTGCGCTGTGGACGGCAAGTGGTATTCTGCACGTCTCCTCCTCTGATGACTGAGTGGAGGAAGCCAGAAGCAAATGGGTCATTGTAAGTGGGACTCTTGTGGGTACAAAAAGCGGCGACTGCGCTGCATTGTATATAGCAGGAATGCAGAATGCAGCACTCTACTTCAGATCAGGCCCCAGAGAGAAACACAGGTGATTGCATCAATGAGCACTTTCCCCAGGCCAGAGCCTCTGGGGGAATCCCGTGGCTCATGCCCACCCAAATTAACCCAAACTGCCATGTAACACAGCTATAATTATAATTCTCACTGGTACCCATAGGCTGGTCTTATGCTCCACAGAATCCTCTTTGGGGACAGGCTTACAGCACTGTACTTCGCTGTAACTATTGCAAGACCACAACAAGAGAGGTGGATTCCGTAAGTGTTAACTGCAGATTTAAATTCTGCACAACGTCATTTTCCACATGCGTTTTGTGCCGAATTTTTCCGTAGCGCGGACAAGATTTGGAAAATCTCATCCACTTTGCTGTTGTTGTAAATGTCGCATATCTTCTGGGAGGCTGGGTAGATATGAGTCATGGCTGGCAGTCGTCTTTATGGCATCCTGGGCCTGGATGGAGAAGAGAAAATAATTTCAAGGAGCTCAGTCATTTTTGTAATATTCCGGGGTCACAGTGTAGTATAATTTAATTTGGGCTCAGTATAGCTTATTATTTATTTATGGGCTCACGGTGTCTTATAATTTATTTCTGGGGCACAAGGTAGATTACTTTGAGAGGCACAGTGTATATTATATATCAGAAAATTGTCCAGTCGTTCAGTTTTAAGCATGCTTAAAAACCTGAATGACGATCGTTCAGTGTAAACAGCAGCCGTTCAGTACTGAATGCCCACTGCTTACAGTGAATGGAGAGGGGCTGGGAAGGGGGCAGGGGGAGAAATCTCCTCCAGCCGCCCCGCCTCCCTGCTGGCCGCACTGTGAGCGATCCAGCAATTCTCGCTCGTGTAACAGCACAGGAGCGATTATACACGTAACGAGTGTCGGGCATACTTTGCCTGACACTCGTTACGTGTAAAAGGGCCTTTAGTCTGGTCTGAAGTATTTTCTAATCCCCTCCCTCTGTAGGTGTGCGGATGCTTGAATGATCCCTTTGGTTTGTTGGTGTGCGGATGCCTGACTCATGTCTGTTTGGAGTGGCAATGATCCCCTTTCTGTCATGTGTCTGTGTCTCTTGTTGTCCCATCCGTCATCTAGCGATAAACTAGGCCCTGTGGGTCATTCTTGTCAGGATGATCACCCTGTTTTCAGGCAGGGACCCCCAATCCCAATAGTTGTTGAGGTAAAGCACTCCCATTCCTGTGTCTGTCTTGTTGTGTGTTTCTCAAGTGTTGGTGATAAATACATGTTTAGGTTGGTCATTTTATGCCTCATGTCCACGGGGAAAATCAGATCCGCTGCAGATTCTCCATGGAGAATCTGCAGCGGGTCCCTCCTGCCCCGCGGACATGAGCGCCGAAAATAGCAATTTAAAAGCATTTACCTTTCCGTAGCGGACGGCGAAGATCAGCTGTTCCTCACGGCCGGATCTTCATTTTCGGCCGGCGGATGAATTCCTGACGCCGGCGGCACATCGCCGGCACGTCGTCGACGTGCCGCGCGCATGCGCCGGGCACATCCGCCGAGCCGAAGCAAGGGAGATGCGGCCGTGAGGAAGAGCAGAGCTTCGCGGCCCGCTGCGGGTGAGTAAATGCTTTAAATTCCTATTTTAGGTCTCCCGCGGATCCGGACGGCTTCCATAGGCTTCAATAGAAGCCCGCGGGAGCCGTCCCCGCGGGAGACCCGCATGAAAATGGAGCATGGTCCAGATTTTTTCATGCTCCATTTTTTTTAAAATCACTTTTATTGACCATCCGCGGGTATTTATGTACCCGCGGGTGGTCAATGCATCCCTATGGGGTGCGGATCCGCGCGCGGGAGATCCGCTGCGGATTTTAAATGTCATTTTGCCCGTGGACATGAGCCCTAAGGGCAATTATCGTATCATGTTTTGATGTGTTAGTAACATTTGTGCTGGTCAGGTGAATAATCCCTGCATGCACGTAACACTATTTCACTATGTGATTGTTCTCAGTAAGAGAAACCAAGTAATCTTGTAGATACGATACCTTTTAATGGCTAACAAAAATAAATGATGTTATAGCGAATTTTCGAACCTACTTAGGGCTCTTCCTCAGGCTTAATGAAACAGATCTGGATGGGAGATATATATTTATACACACACTGTATGGACAAAAGTATTTGGATACTGCAGAAAATCAGCAAATATGCAAATACTGAGTTTGTAGAACGGTATGCTGGGAAGGGCATGAGTAAACTAAAAGCTGCTCATTTTGTAATAATTATTAATTCATCCGATCGAGCGCTTGTGGGATGCACTGGAGCGACGGGTACGACACCGCCACCCACGCTGATCCTCACAACAATCTCTTCTGACAGCTTTGCACGAGGAATGGTGAGCTATTCCTGCCCAGACTTACAGAGAACTTGTGGAAAGTCTGCCTCGACGTTTTGCCGCTGTAATACAAGCAAAAGGCGGGCCGACACCTTACTAAATAGAATAATAAAGCACTTTTTTTTTTAAAAACATGCAGTGTCCAAATACTTTTGTCCATATAGTGTGTGTATATATATATATATATATATATATACATATATACATACATACACACACAGACATGATGTGATTAATTTGCACTAAAAACAATACCAGACAGGATGAGCAGAGAAGTAAATACTTAATTAGTCCACTGTGTCAGTTTTATTGTCTCTAAATTGGTGTTAAGGGGGTCATCAGCTAAGCGTGTTATCTCTGTTTCAGATTTCTCATATTCCCCAATGATGTAAAAAGCCCCCTCTGAGATTCATTCCATTCTTGAGCATATTGAAAATAGTCATAAATTTGTACTCCCAAATTCTTCTGTGACACTGGGACTAGAAAAATGCTCCGCTACAGGTAACTCTGTCTTTCTCTTTTTAATTCTGTGGCAATGAGATCTCATCATCGCTTTCAGTTTTTGTCCTGGTTCTCCAACATAAAGCCCCCCAAAAGGACATTCCTTGTATAGGATCAGATACACAACATTGGACGAGGAACATGTGAATGTCCCCGGGATCTTATAGTCCTGCTGTGTGTTGGGGATCCGTATCCTGTCCGCAGTCAGTACTTGTGAGCAGGTCTTACAGCTCCTTACATTACAGGGATAAGTTTCTTTTTGTGTGTCAAAGAGTAATGACTCCTGATTATAGAGTTCCTCAGATTTGGAGGTTGCCTGTAACATAGGAAGGAAGGGTCCAGGAATATGACGTTCAGACGGTCATCCTTGTGTAGGGTATGATGGAGTTTCTTTGCGGTTTTTGTTGGTACCCCTAGCTGTGAATTGTAGGTCACTACTAGAGGTATACGATCACTTTCTTCCTTTTCAGTGTTTTGAAGTAGTTGATTTCTGGGTATCCTGGTGGCTCTGGTGATTTGGTCATCAATTGAGGTGGGATGGTAGCCCTGAGTTTAAAATGTCCTTTTGAGATTGTATAAATGTTTCTTCGTCTGTTGGGTTGGAGCAGAACCGGTTGTATCTGATGGCCTGGCTGTAGACAATGGACTTTTTGATGTGTTTAATATATATGCGCCATCCAGATCTGTTTCATTAAGCCTGAGGAAGAGCCCTAGGTAGGTTTGAAAGCTTCCTATAACATCATGTATTTTTGTTAGCCATTAAAAGGTATCATATCTACAAGAGTACTTGGTTTGTCTTATTGAGAATAATCACATTTTTCTCTACTGGCTAACGCCGTACCAACCTTTTTTCAGTTTTTACTATTTCACTAAAGTTGCCTATACACTTACACTAGCTGTTATCAAAATAATTTTTTGATCAACAGACATGCATATGCACACACAGCCTAATAGGGAGATAAGAATCAGCGGCTTCCAGACCCCTCTGGGTAGGGGTCAGCCAAGTTTCATTTAAAGTGTATGAGCACTTTAAGAGTTTAAAAATATAACTTAAAGGAATATTCTCACACTGAACATTTATTGTATAGCCACATAATATGCCATAAATGTCCGATAGTTGTAGGTCCCACCTCTGGTACCCTATGTATGTGGAGAACTGGGGTCCCCCAATACCTCTTGTCAGGTGGCTGCTGCATGCAAGTGGAGAATGAATGAAAAGGTAACCACCCTTGTTTGCAGCTCTTTCAATTCACTTATACAGAAGTGTTAGCAAAATCTTATTGCAGAAAATCAACATGGAGCTTTCTAGTAAATAGTTTTCTCATGGTAGAAACAGATAAAATTCTTATTGTTGCCTTATTCTATTCTTGGCTTGATGACTGCAGAATGCTACTAACTGGTCTTCCCCTCACTAAAGTTCCCCTCTCCAATCCATCCTGAACGTAGCAGCAAAACTCATCTTTTTGTCTAATCGCCTCACTAGTGCCTCCACGCTGTGCCAGTCACCGCCCTGGTTGCCCATGCATCATAGAACTCAATTTAAAACTTCTCACTCTCATCCATACAGTTCTCTACAGTTCTGCACCACCCTGTATCTCCTCCTTTATCTCCGTCTACTGCTCTAACCATTCTCTCAATGCAGCCAATGGCCTCAGACTAAGTTCCGCTGTCTGTTAACATAAGAAAAAGGGAGTATAAAGCCAAACAATTAAAGTATTAAAAAAAGCACATAACATACATATTACATACAGCACAAGACGACTAAAATAAAACCAAGAATAGATTGAATGGGAATTTAAAGTGCATGACAAAACACAGAGAAGTATGTACCGTAGATATCAAGGACTCTGATTAGTAAAGCACATACAAAAATAATACTACATATAAGAAAAGTGAACTAAGTGCAAATTGAGTCAAAACCAAATACTAAAAAAGTACCTATCAATGGAGCCAGGAGACACCCCACACGTGTTTTGTTTCCTTCAGTTCTGCTGTAGTCTGAATTTCATACTACTATCTCCAAGACTTATCCAGAGCTGCTCCAGTTCCCTGGAATGTGCTACCTCCAACAATCCAGTTAACCCCCAACCCCCACAATTTTAAGCTTGCCCTAAAAACACATCTCTTTCAGAAGGCATATCACATCCCTAATCTAACTCTTCCCCATCTACCCTGTTTCTACATTCTCCTTCGAAACCGCATCATGGCATTCATCCCATCCCATATGTATGAATCCATTTATGTACATATGTAGATACTGGCTGGTGACCGCTTCACAAAACATTATTTATACAAGATTGCTGGACCGATGAACTGACCAAGCACTTGTCTCTCATAGATTGTAAACTCTTGCAGGCAGAGCCCTTACCCCAACTGCTCTGTTTTGTTATTGGTTTTACAATGTATTTAATGTCTAACATTGTCTCTGCATGTACCCTCTGAATTATAAAGCACTGTGGAATATGATGGCACTGTATAAAAATTATTATACACTAAAAACACAGTACAAAGTATGTATGAGAGCAGCACTCCAGGGGTTAAATAAAAGAATAAATCTTTATTGTGCCCACACAACGTTTCAACCCTCCATCCAAGGGTCTTTATCAAGTTCAACACAAGCACGAGATCACAGCTTGGTAATTTGTCTTCATAATGCACCAGGAACCAATCAGGAACCTCGGATGGCATTATGTATCGGCGTAAATTGCATGCAGAGCCCAGTAGTGTAGCCTTTTGTAATGAATAGATGTTAATTTTGTTGATATTGAGTTGTTTTAAGTGTCAGTCAAGGTCTTTAGGCACAGCGTTCCGTGAGCTGATTACCACTGGGACCAACATTTCCGACTTGTGCCAGAACACTGTATTTTGACCTTCAAATCTTCATATTTGGTCATTTTCTGCTTTTCTCATCGCCCCTGTCATCACTGGGTATGGCAGTGTTGAGGAGCCACACCTTTTTATTTGAATGATGGTCAAATAGGACATCTTATAGGCCAAGACTTTGTATACAAAAATTTATTTATAAGGCTTTTCATTTTTCAAAACAACATGGTTATCACTGTTAAGTTGTGCAAAGATATTGACAAACCACCACAAAAATTATGCTACAAAATTCCATAACTGAAGTAAAACACAATACAGCGGAGCAAATACAGTGAACCCCAGGAGGTGTGGCTGTTCAGTAAGTGCATAAGATATTGCGAGAATGATATCCGATTTTGCATGGCCCGGAGTTCATTACCCTTGTGAGAGGGGAGAGGGGAACCCATTACAGAGGAAATCTCTGCTCTTCACCAAATTCCCACCCATAGGCAGATCCATCCTGCCTATAAACTGTATGTATTGACTTAAAAGAGTAAGATATACTCCTTTGGTAAACCACTAACTGGGGGAAAAAGTAAAATAATAGTAGAAAAAAAACTACAAACTGAGAGAGGAGACAAAAGAAAAAAGAAAAAGAAAAGAGAGGCGGTGGAAGGGGAAGTAAGATTGCGAGAAGCCTTGTATTTTGCCTGGCTAGCAAGGGGCAAACCTTGGTGTAAGGAGACATATCTGTATGACTGATTTTAAGAACCAGATTCAGAGTTCTTGTATATTTATAAATTGTAGATATTACGAGATTTTATAGTCTTGGAATTCGATCCAATAATACCACATTTTCAAAAATCTATCATGAGTACCTTTTACCCAAGTCGTCAAGTCCTTTATCCCCATGTTCTCTCCAACTATGTTAAACCACATTGAAGTAGAAGAAGGCACACAGTCTGCCGCCACAATCTAGGGATACATGCTCTTGCTGCATTCACCAGATGGTGCGCCACTGACCGATTGTATGTCGCCAAAGGCATGTCATTGAGGTGCAGCAAGCACAGTGCGGTGATTTGGGTAGAACGAAGCTTGTGAATTTGGAGGCAATACGCCACACTTCGGACCAAAAGCTGGCCAACTCTGGACATTCCAAAATATGTGTAGCATTGTACTCTGTTCTCCTCCACATCTCCAAAACATTGGGAAAACAGAAGGGAATATCTCATGCAAGCAAAAGGGCACCCTGTACCAGCGCGTGAAGCTCTTGAACTCTGATTACTGAATTTTACTAGAAATAGAGGATTTATGTATGAATGTATAAAACCTGCGCCTCTATTCTGCTGTAAGTGCAATCAACAGGTCTCTTTCCCACTTCCATATGTATGAGGGGACTGGTGAGTCAGGCTGGGCAGTCAAAGGGTTATAAATACGCAAAAGTGCATGTCTAGATGAGCCCTCCTCCATGCAGAGTTTTTCTAACGGGATCTTGGGCGGGTGAAACCTCCGGGATGGGGAAGGAATGAAGGAAGTGTCGAAGTTGAAGATCATGCCATGGTGAAAGGGAGGCTGGATCTGTGGCATCAGCTAGTGTTTCTAGACTGTAAGCCACGCAGCATATTGTATGAAGTAACTAGCTCAAATTTTCTTGTTGGCTATCCATCTTCGAAAGACCCATTCTCTAATCCCGGTGGAAAAGAGGGGTTTCCTAATAGTAGAGAAAGGGGCAGGGAATATATCCTGTCTCTGGTCGTCTTCATAGCAGGTCCTATTGTGGGGTGATCTTTAACCTCAAAAGGGCAGGTCACTTTGTAACCAGGGCAGAGCTGTTAAGGGCACAAATGAAGCCCCCTATAGAGACCCATTGCCTGGTGTTTCCGTGTCTATGCCAGTCGATCACCCTTAGTAAATGGGATGCTTGGTGATTTACATCTGGAAGACCCAGCTGTCTCTGTAGTTTAGGCCTCACCAGTGAAGCACGAGCTATACAAGCAGGTTTGTCTGCCCAGATAAAGGGGTTGTCCCGCGCCGAAACAGGTTTTTTTTTTTTCAACCCCCCCCCCTTCCCCGTTCAGCGCGAGACAACCCCAATGCAGGGACTTAAAAAAAAAACCGCACAGCGCTTACCTGAATCCCCGCGCTCCGGTGACTTCTTACTTACCGGTTGAAGATGGCCGCCGGGATCTTCTCCCTCGGTGGACCGCAGGGCTTCTGTGCGGTCCATTGCCGATTCCAGCCTCCTGATTGGCTGGAATCGGCACGTGACGGGGCGGAGCTACACGGAGCTGATCTCCGGCACGAGCGGCCCCATTGAGAAAAGAAGAAGACCCGGACTGCGCAAGCGCGTCTAATTTGGAGCTTAGACGCTGAAAATTAGGCGGCTCCATGGAAACGAGGACGCTAGCAACGGAGCAGGTAAGTGAAAAATTTCTTATAACTTCTGTATGGCTCCTTATTAATGCACAATGTACATTACAAAGTGCATTAATATGGCCATACAGAAGTGTATAGACCTACTTGCTTTCGCGGGACAACCCCTTTAAGGAATTCAGGTGTCTACAAAATTCTGATGGTATGGTCTGGTAGGGCCTGAAAAAAGTTGAGCAGTCTTGGAAGGATGTTCATCTTAAAGATTGAGCATCTACCTAGCTATGAAAATAAACCCTTCATCCATGTGTTCAAGTCTGTTTTAATCTCTCCCAGAAGGCCTGGGTAGTTAGCTGAATAAAGGTCCTTTGTATCTGTGGTTAGGTGTATACTTAGGTATTTTATGTGATCTTTGACCTAATGAAAGCAAAAGGGCACCTTCAGATCTGCTACTAGGGGTTGAGGTAGGGAAATGTTCAGTGCTGCAGATTTTTTGGTAATTAATTCTGAAGTTGGAGAATTGGGCGTAACGTCTTAAGGCCCTTTTACACATGAAGATAATCTTTCAAACGACTGAAAGATTGAAAGCTTTAGCAATCTATCTGCATAAAGTGTTAATGTCCATTAACTTTATCATCTTCATGTGCATGTAAAAGGGCCTCCAGGAGCTGTTTGCAGAGCCCAGAATGAGTTTAAACTCATGCCCAGCTGTGCAAACAGCTGTATTGATCCCCTTGCGGCTGCCAGTAGATTGCATTGTTCTCTGACAGTGAGGGCTCCTGCATACTGGCAAGGGCGATATCGGACTGTGATTCACGGTTTGATATTACCCTCACAATCCTTCTGAAACCCCATGGATATAAGGCATTTTCACATGGAAACAGCCTTGCATCACTGCGGGAGTTCCCTTTCTTTCCTGCTGTGGCAAGAGATCGCAATGTTCTCCCATTGTTCTCAATGGGGCCGGCACTGCTGATGTCAACCCCACTGAAAACATGTGCAAACCCCTGGATGTGACAGCCTCGCATCCCTGCTGGGCTGAAAGAATCCCCCACTGCATCTGTCGCAATGTTTTCCCATTGCTTTCAATGGGCGCGAGCTGCTGCTGCCGCCGACCCCCTTGGAAAAAATGGGCGACATCACATGTGGTTTTCTTGGCAGCCGGAGTCCTTCCGAAAGGCCCCAGGGCTGTCTTAGTAGACTGCCTATCAAGCCATCCCTATGGGGTGGCTTGATAGACTGCCGGCCTGATAGCAGTATGATGTAATAATGCTATGGCTTAGCATTAGTAGCCATGGGATAGTCCTGCCAAAAATATGTCTCTTGTACAAAGGCGACATGTGCCATTCTCTGCCATAGGAGACGAAGGAGAGAGGACCTCTTTTCAGGAACATTCTATCTTATGATATTGTTTTTACTAGAAGATGAGAGAGGAGATGGAGTGTTAAGTAGAAAATCAAAGCGAAGAGTGGGCTGAATAAGCTAGGAGAGCGGGGTAGTGAAGAAGAGAAGGGGGAGAAAAAAAAAAAACAACCCTAAAAGTATAAAAAGGAATTAGGAAAAGGGAACCACCTTTAAAATCTCAACACAAAACTTTAAAACTTATCAAGTATCTAGATGAAAAATAGAATGCCTTGGGCCTTGTCCCCGCAAGGACCACCGGAAGGCGTAGGGCTCAAGACTCCCTATTTGAGGTGCCGTGGAACAGCAAAGCACCTGGGGCACGTACAATCACTCTTGCCACTCAGACTATAGAGAAAAATCTATACTTAGATTGTTAGTAATCTTCTCACCCAGATCTATCTTAGATTTCATTATTCAGAGCCCCAAAGTGAAACAGAAAAAGATGTTTGAAAGGGTAATTGCGGGGACCCAATCATGAGTCCACATTATTTTTACTACTTCATTTTGAACCACTTTTTCGGGCTAATGGACCCAATAGTTCTTCGCTGTGGACAGATGATAGTTTTTGCAGACATTCCAATGAATCATCTTTGCCACCGCATCGTGTCTTTGCTTTACTCCATCTGTGACATGGTTAATTGTTTTATCAGTTTTTTTTTTACAGAGTCGGCACTTTGCATTTATTATTGATTTTTTCACCCTAGCTTTTATCTCATTAGTCCTGATCACCTGTTCTTGTTTCCTTTTTCAGAGTGCCCGATGTTAACGATAGCCAGGTCTTTTCTTTATCCATCTTACCATAGATCTTTTCCAGCAAGTGTCCATGATTTACTATGCCAGTTAGCAATCCGAGTTTTCATAGTTTTTTCCTGATATTCTTGTTTTGTTTGTAATTATTATTTTCCTGATCGTCCTACAGCAGCACAACCACCACTGGGTTAAGTCCTCTAGGTACAATCAGAAGTGACAGGATGACAAGCAGCAAATTAACTAATTAATTAATTAACACACCCTATAAAGCTGGACAAAGGCTGGAAACCAGTGTATTTGTTTACACAGCTGAAAAGCTGATACCTTTGCCTTTTTGTGTCCCCATCAGGACATACAAAGGGTTCTCTATCGTTCAGTCCGGAGGTGAAATTTGTGGGTACTTGTCTCCTTTGTGCCTCATAGCACACCAAGATTCACAGCTGCTGCCATTTTGAACTTCTAAGGGATTAACTACATACTATGTGGAGGAGGGGCCCTACTGAGGCAGTGTTAGGGTGCTTTCACACCTGCGCTGGGGATTCCACTTTGCTGTTCCCTTCAGGGAGCAGGAAAGGGGAATCCCCGCAGGCGAACAGTTCCATCTGTGGATGGAACCACAGGCCCCTTGGACTATAATGGGGTCTGCCCGCTCTCTGTCCAGCTGCCCAGTTTTGGAAAGGAAGAAAAAGCAATCCATGCAGCACTTTTTATACCGGTATTTCCAGCCACATCTGCAACGGAACCTTCGTGAAACCACTCTTAATGCTTCATCTAAAGCCGACAGCAGCAAGTGCATCATTTTGGCACCCTGGACTGCGTCATTGCAATCTGTGATGCTGAAACAGATGCAACAGGCCTGTCCAACAAGCACGTCACCAGAAGTGGTGCAGCAAAACAGAAGGACTCTGCTATAATAATGCAATTAAAATCTATAAGTGGAACATGTCATGTGACCGGAAGTGGGGCAGCCTCTATATCTGGCGTCAAAACACTCAGGCAGTGAGTATTTAAGTGAGACTTTGGCAATACTATGTTGCACTCTGCCTGCCTTCTGTGATCACTGCTTACAGAGGTAAGTCATGACGCATGTAATTGGATGTACTAATGTATCTATGTATCAGCACTTAACATATGAATATATGTACTGAGCAATATTACAGATCTCTTATGCTACTCTCCTTTTTTCTATGTTCAGAATGCCTGCCCAACATGAAGGAAGCAGAAGAAGGAAATCCAGACATAGGATTTCTGAAAAGTGTGATCAGCCCCTTCCAGATGATTACCCACAGGATACCTGTGAATGGTGTACATCTCAAGGTCTTGCTTCACATCATGATGAAACTATAGAGTTCCTCTCCTGGTTTAAAAAACAATTATCAAACAATTAAGAACAAAAAGGTTCTCACAAAAATAAAAAAGTGCAAAAAAATCTCATTCCAACTTCTCTCCAATTAAAGTAGATTCCTCTAAATCCTCATCTTCAGAAGGAGAACTTGGCTCAATTGATTCATCCTGAAGAAAAAATTCAAGATGGAAACAATCCGATCAGTTATGACCGTGCTGAAAAAAGACGTTGTTCTTGCAACTATCTCTTGCATGCTTACCTAGATATCTCAATCATGCTAAGCCACAAAAAAAAAAATACTTAAAAGGGGTTTTCCAGGGAGAATACTACTTACGATCTATCCTTAGAGTATGTCATCAATAGTTGATCGGCTGGAGTCTGTTGCTTGGGACTCCGACCGATCAGCTGAGCGGGCGCATGCTGTCAGCGCCGCAAATACATAGAGGTCGAAGGCACAGCTCACATTGATTTCAATGAGAGCCCTGCCTGCAGTTACAAGCGCCGGGCTCTACACAGAGATCGTCGCGGAGACTTCCACTGCTTCAGCTCCGACCCATGTGTATTTGCGGCCCTGAAAGCATGTGCCCACTCAGCTGATTGGTAGGGTTCCCAAGCGATGGACCCCAGCGGATCAACAAATGATGACCTATCCTGAGGATAGATCATCAATGGTATTCTCCCTGGAAAACCCCTTTAAGAATCGCAGTCCTAACAAATGTGGGAGTCCGTCACCTACAATTCACATGTCTGCCATTCGGCATATCCCCAGCTCTGAAAGTATTAACAAAAAATATTGGTAGTTCTAACATCAGCACTTGGTATAAAAGGCATAGGTTTTAGGTCGTTTAGTGTTACCAACGGCACCCACATCAAACATCATCAGTAAAGTGCATTAAAACGTGAAGAGTTCTATCTTTTCAAGTCATTCTGGCTGCTGTATGTCACTTCATGTATGAAAAAAATCAGCTCTTCTTCCTCAACATTCTCTTTGAATCACCCTGTATTGACCATAAAACAATTCTGGATCGTGTTTTTTTCTTACAGCTCTGTCTTTCTTAATTTGTTTTTCGGACAACGTTCATTGTGTGGGGTAAATAATGCACTACTTAGATAGATCGGACTTTTACGGACGCGGTGATACCAAATATGTATTTTCCTTTTATGATTTAGATTTTTTATTATAGGTATGGCAAAAGGGGGGTGATTTAAACTTTTATTACTATTTTTTTTCTTTGCAATTAATAAAACCTTATTGATCTTATTTTTACCTTTTTTTTTAAGCTCCCCCTGGGGGACCACAACTAGAGATGCTTTGATCGCTCCTGCAGTATGACGTAATGCTGTACGATTGCAGTTATTGCGCGTGGGTGTCAGCTGTAATAAACAGTTGATGCCTGTGCTGTAGGAAGAGAGGTTGCGCCGCGATCTCTCTTCATACATACCCCGACACTGCAGGATGTAAATGTATGTCCTGGAGCGGGAAGGGGTTAATCTGCAGGGTGCACTGCATGGAAGAAAAAAAATTTAAACATGGCAAAAATACATAACTTAGTCTATCTCACCATACAAAAAACGGAATAGAAAGTGATCACAATTCTGCACAGATCAACAAATGGTACTAATAAAAAGTACAACTCATCCCACAAAATAAAAACCCTTACACAGCTCCATTGATAGAAAAAAAAAATGCTAGGGGTCTTTGAATGCAGCGATAAAATATATATTATATATTCCTAAACTGTGAAAAAGTAGCGAAAAATAAAAAAACACTCTTACAATTTGGTATTGGCATAATCGTACTGGCCTGTAGAATTACTTCAATACATTATTTATACGGCTCAGAGAATGCAGTGAAAAATTAAAATAAAAAACATGCCAGAATTACAGATTTTGTTAATCTTGCCACTAAAAAAATGGAATAAAAAGCGATCAAAATTTTACATGTTCCTAAAAATTTGCTAAATGAAGACTAGAGTTAATCCCACAAAAAACAAGGCCTTTTGGAGCGCTGGCAATGGAAAAATGAAATTAATATGGGTCTTGGAATGTGGCGACACAAAAGCAAACCTTTAAGAAAGAAAAGTTTTAAATGAACAAAAATAGCAAAAAACATAAAAAAAAAAACTGTATAAACTTAGTATCGCAAGAATCGTGCTGACTCAGAGAATATTATCACATTATTTATTCTGAACGCTGAAAAAATGAAGTCCAAAAAACAAATGGCAGAATTTCATTTTTTCCCCAATCTCCCTACAATTTTTTTTTACAAAAGTTATGCAATACATTATATACACCCAAAAATGATGCCATTAAAAAAATACAACTTGTCCCGCAAAAAAACGAGCTCTCATATGGCTGTGTCAATGGGAAAAATGAAAAAGTCATGGCTCTTGGAAAGCGACTGGAGAATTAGTTGAAATTAAATGATTGGCCTCTTTAAAAAAGCTGACAGGGTTGTAAGAAATCTGCCACTGAAGGGGTTAAAGGCTATGGAGACCTTTGTGCATGGAAGCTCGATACGTACATATCCAAGTCCCTGCAGTAAAAATAATGGACTTATCTATTTTTTTTTGTATTGAGTTTTCCTTCTCATGCATTTAAAAAGCCTCATATTAGGTTTGCAGACAGTCTCTAGCCAGGGGAAGGGCATTGCCCCCACTCATTAGTTGGTCTCTCTCATGAGCACACACAAGCTCAGCTCCTCTGCCACTCTTTTAGAGGCTGTGTAGTGTAAGGACACCCATTCAATGTAACGTAATATCTGTCCCCTGAGCAGCTGCTGGTCTATTTCCCCTCAGGTGAATTACAGCTCTTTGCAATAGTAGCTTTCTCTGCTCTCTGTACATTCACATTAGAGTAGCAGGCTAGGGTTGGAGCTGTCAGTTTACTTTGAATAACAGAATTTGCTAAGATTTCAGTCCTCAAGTTTGCAGTAACTTGGAAAACAATGGATACATAGAAATCAATCAGAAATTTTTAATGAAAAACAAATTACAAAAAGTCTTCATTTCAAAAAACACATTGGTTAAAAGAAAAAAAGTGTAAAAGTGTATATGGCCTTTAAGTACAAATAGATGACTGATCGGCAGTGTGACTAGAGTATCTTGCCAAGGTAAGAGTTCGTCTGTGTCATACAAGAGGATTATGAATTTTTAGTATCTGCAATTCAGGGCTATTTCATCCCAAAATCTAGTGGGATGAAGTTGCATCTGATTTTAAACCACTCTGATTGTAGACAGGGGACGACTCGGTGAGGAAAAAGAAAAATTTGGAATTTACATCTCCTTTCGGAAATTTATGTGTGAGGGGAAAAAAATTTGAAAAATCCTCTAGCAACCTTAGGGCTTATTCAGACGATCGTATATCGGCTGGGTATTCATGCCGGCCGATATACGGCGTCCCTCTCTGCAGGGGGAGGAGGCTGGAAGAGCCCGAAGCGGGAACTGAGCTCCCGCCCCCTTGGCAATATTTGCAATGAAAGGAGGCGGGGTGGGGGTGGAGCTAAGGTCCGAGACTTAGCTCCGCCTTCTTCCATTGCAAATAGTTCTTCCAGCCTCCTCCCCCTGCAGAGAGGGACGCCGTATATCGGCCGGCGTGAATACCCGGCCGATATACAGTCGTCTGAATAAGCTCTTAGGCTGGATTCAGGTTCGTGCAATGTTCCTGCAACACCTGAAATCCCGGTAATTTTACTGAACCAGCACCACAGAGCTTCTTTCACAAAATGAGAAATGATCCCATTGCTTAGGGGATTATTTTTGATCTATTGGTTTCTTTAATCCAAATACATAACTTCACAGGGAACATTGGTGCACAGTCCAATGAAAGTGTTACAGCTTACTTGCCGTAAAATAACAACTTGCCGCACTGCATGTTACTAATAAATACAGATAAACAAAGTATTAGTTAATATTTTGCCCAAAATACGTGAGCTCACAACACACGTCACAGCTCCTTATTTATTGTGAGTCCCTACATTAACGTTAGTTTAAAAAAACAAAACAAAAAAAAACATAGAAAGCAACCATATACTTACTGATACAAGAGGGCAGGCATATACACCACTAATCCCCCAACATACAGACTACTAAATGGAGGAGCAAGTAACACATGTGAAGGCCACGGATATGAACAGCCACTCACAAACCCTTATAGCGAGATGAAGGCTGTAGTACTAGCTTTATTCTATAGCGCATGGGTCAAACACAAGGCCCGCAGGCTGAATTTGGCCCGCTGCCTCATGCTATGTGGCCCGCGGCGTGCCGACGCCGCTCACCACTGCAGTGATTACCAGCTGGGGTGCCGCAGCTCCCCGCTGGTAATCGTGCTGTTACCGCTGATCCCAGCGCACACTGACATCAGTGTGCAGCCAGGATACTCCTCCCCTGAGTCCCCTGCTCTTCAGTACGCAAATACGCTTGTGTGAACAAGCTCCTACTATACAGTCTTAGGCCCCCTGTCCATGGGCGGAAATTCTGCGGCGGGAATTTCCGCCCGTGGAAGCTGCCATAGGATTGTGTTAGAAAACGCAATCCTATACAGTCGGCCGCAGTTTATGTGCGCGAAATCTCGCGCGGAAAACAAAGCGCGGCATGCTCTATTACTGTGCAGGGCTCACAGAGCCCCGCACAGAAATGTCACTCCCCAGCCGCTGGCTCCGCTCTGCGCATGCGCCGGCAGATCACAGAGCCGCGGGAGCAGGTGAGTGCCGCGCTGGTCCCTGTAGGGGCTCAGGATCCGACCCGGCCGTCAGCAGGCGGCCTTACAATCGGCCCTTTGAAGGTCACCATAAGCCTGATGTGGCCCTCTGTGAAAATGAGTTTGACACCCCTGTTCTATAGTATTGTAAGTGCTTTATACAAACAAAATTGCATATGCCTGAACAGTCCCTTTTTATAAGGGACTGGGCTAAGTTTATAGGCTCATATCATAGGCAGCACTGAGTCCGAGGGTGCTTTTTTAATACCTTACTCTTCCATTGCTGTGTGCAGTGGACTTCTCTTCATTAAATTGCACATGCTGTATTAAGAGAGGAGTCTGATGCATGTACCATGTATCTCTGAAAATAGGTCCTACCCCAATAGTAATAGCTATCGGGTTTTCGGGGGAGGCTTGAAATATCAGGCCTATGTCGGGTGCCCCACTAAAAAAAAAACAACAAAAAACCTCACATGGTCCGTGGCGGCGATGTCCCGACGAAGTCAGCGGCGGCGGTGCCGAGGTCCCGGCGGTGTCCTCCTCCGTCTCACAGCTGACTACGGGGCTTTGAATACTCCGCTTCCAGCAAAGCAAGTGCTGTGATTGGCAGATCGAGTACCGGCAGCCACTCACAGCCGGCGCCCGATGAGCCAATCACAGCCATTCAGTGAATGACATCACTGAATGGCTGTGATTGGCTCATCGAGCGCCGGTTGTGATTGGCTGCCAGGGCTTGATTAGCCAATCACAGCGCTCGTTTTGCTGGAGGCGGGGTATTCAAAGCCCCGTCGCCAGCAGAAGGCATCTGTAAGACCAGGAGGACGCCGCGCCACCGCCGGAAACCAGCAGGAGGAATCAGGATGCCGCGGACCAGGTAAGTAAAAGGCCTCCCCCGAAAATAAGACACTGTGCTCTTTTTGGGGCAAAAATAATAGACAGTGTCTTATTTTCGTAAAACATGGTACCAAGCACCAGCTTCCTGGGCATGCAGCACCCCTGTCCTATGACCTTATTAACTTAGTTCATGTTGTTTATTGGACCAGATAGGTTCCCTATAATTTAATAAAACCATGTTTTCCCATAACAAGGTGCAATTGTTCTCAGTGAGAGAAACTAAGCAGTCATACCTCTACTTTCGTCGCCTTCTTCTTTTGCAGATTCTTCAGCGCAGAATTGCACCTCTACTTATGTTGCCTGCTTCTAGGTTTTCCGGCCCGCGTGATCCCGCTGTCCAATCACAGCCATTCATGGATTGCGCCAAGCACAGCTATTCATGGAAGAATGGCTGTGATTAGAGCATCAAGCGCTGGTTGTGATTAGCTGAGCAGGCTGTCACACAGCGAATTAGAGCAATCTCTTGCTGGGAGGCGGAGAATTCAATCCCCACCACTGGCAACAGCTGCTTTGCCAGCTTGCCAAGCGCCAGACAGCCGTACAGAAGGTCCAAAAACAGCGGTGGTGACCCCGACGGCACCAGAAAGGGGAGTATTGATTTTCTCCCACGTAGTAGAGCTAGGGCGTTTACCACTGCCAAAAGCACAGTACAAAGTTGTGCCGCGTTTTCAGCAGCACTGCACCCGCTGCCCATTCATTTCAATGGGCGACGCAGGCCCGAAAACGCTTGCATGAACACCCCTTTTGAAATGAATGGAAGCGTTGTACAGCGTTGAAAAATTAATTGGATTTACATTCACATTGGCTAACAAAAATACATGATGTTATAGTGAGCTTTTAGGTCTTCTATCGATCCTTCATCAGGCTGAAATGAAAAAGTTTTCATTTCAGCCTGATGAAGGATCGATAGAAGACCTAAAAGCTCACTATAACAACATGTATTTTTATTAGCAATGAAAAAGGTATATCTACAAGATTACCTGGTTGCTCTCACTGGGAACAATCACATTTTGCTCTACTGGCTCACACCGTACTAAACCCCCTTTTGTTTTCCCCTAACATGATTGGCTGATAGCCAACTAGCCTGAAACCGCTGTATGAAGCATGTTACAATTCTGGACTTTTAGGCTGCATCTGTAATACATACCACCATCTCAGAGTTCATCATTATCACTAGTCGGAAAATGTTGTGTACAGCTCGAACCAGCATCCAAAAATAAAGAATATTGCTATAGCAATATGGTACATAAAACAGGTTGAAAGTGTTTCAATTTAAGCAACCCAAAATAAGTGACAACACACAGACCACAGGACGCGGGTAAATATGGTTTCATTCACTTTTCCGCATACTTTATTTGTTACAAACATACAATTTTTTAAATATATAGATTGTAAAACTCAATTTGCAAAATTCTGTTATTGTAAGGAGTGCTGACGAGCATGAGTTCTGAACCTTATGCTTCTTCCGTGTGATTACTTGTTCTTTTAAAAGGTTAAAATTTCCCCGGCTTTTGTAAAGCTAGTGGTAAATCCAAAAACTTAAAGAATCTGGCCAGGAGCACTGGCGTACTTTTTAAAATCAGGGATTCGCAACAGGGACAGAACATTCTCAGCTGCCTCCTGGAGGGAAGTCTCACCCAGAATAGGTTTTTACAATACTCAAACAAGCCCAATGTAAGAGGAATGGCGCAAGTATTTATTGTCAAAAACCTGGCCTGGCTGCCCTGAGGAGAGTTGGGGAAAGGCCGAGATAGAAGCCGTGGTCAGCAGGATGACTAGGAGGGACTGAGGAACAGCTACCAACCATGTAACCTCAAGGGGTAGACTGAGGGATAGACTTTGCTTGTAGTTACTAAGGGTACAGCCGCTTACGCTGTTTTACTATTTAAAGTGCTTTTAAACAGAAACAAAAAATAGACTTTTTTCCATATAATTCTTTTTTTTTTCTTAAGTCAGCTATATGCTTTTGAAGAATACGTAATTAAATGCCTACGGCAGAAATGCTTTTATCATCTAAGTAGGGTAGGAGCTCTACCTTGTATGCGCCCAAAACTACATCCGCTCGCCCCGGCGACAAGGCTGAGCTCTGTGCGTGCGCACATGGCACACATCTCCTCCTTGTTTCGAGCGAGTGCAAGTCATTTGTATGAATCTGTGCTTTCCTCTTAACCACCTAATGTGCCCGCTACTTCTCTATGGTAAATTCTATGTGCCGCAAACAAATGGGCAATTCTAAAGATCTGTAGTGCAGAGTTTACATTAATGGCTTGCTCCATTCCCCACCTTCCAAACTGCACACATACAAGTCTCAATAAAGCTATTAATATATCCGAACGGGACGTTCCGACTGTCTCCCGATTTACCGCCAGCCGTTTTCCAAGGAGATTGCTGGGATACTAAACTTCAGTTTGCTTTAGTACCTTCTTTTGAGAAACGCGTTTCGAATTCTAAAATACAGGTGGTAACGTTTTCCTTTACAAGGGGGGCTCCATGATGGCAACCAGGCTTCATTTCTGCCAAGGCATTCAACATCGCAACCCCAAAATATTACCACAATCTTTAAAGCAGCACACCTTTTTCTTAATCTTCTAGGGGGGAAGTGGGGGCGTTTCATACATAGATCATTAGACCATACTATGGGCGTATCACCAAAATGATGGAAAACTACTGTCAGTAAAAGCACTGTCTTTATATATATAATAATCCATATCACCATTCCATAAGGGGTTTTGAATAGTTAAAAATGTTAAATTTTGTCAATAGCAGGAAAGTTAAAAATGGACTGAATTGCTGACCCCAATACAAATCACTGTTTAGTTGTACAAAGTCAACATCTATATATATATATATATATATATTCTCTATACGCTTTACATGTGCCCTGTCCGCCTGTTCTGGAACATTCCCGCATGGATAGTGCCATCAATGATGACTATACAATGACTTTGACCCCCTTTTCCTCTGAAGGACTATATGCAGGTTTCAGCTAAAAAAGAAAAAAAAACAAAAAACACTCCAAGCTGGCCTTATTGGGATCGATATCTTTAGAAGAATGGCTTCCAAACCTTAGCGCTTGTTCTAGACCTTATGTAGGGAGCATTCGTATTAGTTACCGTAGGTAATAGCTTGGACCTGGGAAGTCTACGATGCCCCGTAACATCAGAATATATCGTATCACTACATCCGTCGTCGTTCAGGTTTGAGCTGAAGTAGTTTCAGAGTAACGAAAGCGAAAACAAAAACTATTGCTGGGGGAGTTGATGGAGGAGCACATCTGTAAAACATTCGGCTTACAGTCAACCCCTGTAGATTTATATACAGATATATATTTAAGAGGCTATACAACATTTACAGATAAGGATCTGCTATTTTATACAGGCATTTGATATTATGAACAAGCTGCGTATGACAGGGTCATGATCCAAGACTGTGGCCAAAAAGAAGAAGTGGAAATTGTTCTTCTTTCGAGTCGAGGAGAAGGTCAAAGGTACGGATCGTTCTTAAAAACCTCCGTAACAATACTCTCACTACTCCAACAGCCGCTGTTTGCTCTAATCGCAAGTGTAAATGTCAAAATTGTAAAGCCAACATAGTGTGTAGCTTTCTTAACCCATTTGCTGACTGAAGGGTCGACTTCTATTGCACAACACCTTGTGGCATTAAAGGGAACCCGTCATCTACCTAAAGGACCATTAACTCACTTACGGTGCTGTTAGGGTAGTTGACAGGGAGTCGGGAGAAGTATTCTTCATACTCAACCGCGCCCGCCTGTAAAGTCCGTGCGCCGGCTGAAAATCTGACTATTTTCAGAGTCCTGTGTGCACACTCCAATACAAGTCAATGGGAGAGAGTGCACATGGGACTCTGAAAAGAGTTCGGCCAGTGCATGGACTTTACAAGTGGGCATCGCTGAACCAAGAAGAAGGCATGTATGGAAAAAAAATATTAAAACTTCACCCGATTCTCTGTCCCTGCCCTAACAGCACCGTTAGTTCATGGAGCTTTAGGCAGCTGACTGGTTCCCTTTAATACAATAGTGTAAGAGTTTTTCAGAAAGTACTGCAAATGGACCATCAGATTTTCTCTTCCCGTAAGAAACGGGTCATAAAAGGTGGCTAATTAGTTTTGACAATTATCAGTTGCCATTCAGTTAGCAATTCAACCAACGCCCGTTGCTTGAGCACCATAGTGCGATGAAGTGCTTGCAAAGGGGATGGTTGGGGTAGATTTGTTTTTTCTCTTTAGTAAACCCCTGTCATACGCAATAGCTTATTTATGTAATGGTGAACCACTGAATTCAGGGGCTGAAGCCACAGTGAGCAGGAAGAGGCAGGTCTGGGTAGAAATTTTACAACCTCCCCAGTAAGAGGTTAAGAGTATGCACAGGACTACCGGCTGCTCATTGAGCACGTTATATAACTATATGTAATATATGCCCGTCCTTGGTTTACACCGGGTGCAAATATAAATAAACCTTTGGAGCAAAGCACGCACAGCCTCTTGCAATATCTGTGCGAGCGACACAAAAAAAACCCCAGAAGAACTTAAAAAAGGACTTTCCTATGAGCCCCGCATGATGGGGCTTATATAGCTTTGCAGTGGATAAAAGCATATGACATCTGCCACAAGTAACAGGAAGAAGAAAAAAAATATATATCCACGTAAGAATGGTACAGCAGGACACACTATACAGCTGCCTTGCAGGTACAAAAATACAGTACAATATACTGATGTGATTAAAACATCAAGAAATACTATTGCTCCCATACAGTTCTGAAAAAGAAAAAAGTTAAAAACAATAAAAACATTTCCAAACAGGTAACCAGATGACGCGAGAGAAATGCTGAGATAAACCGAGATGTGGTGCTGGAATCATAAGCAGCAGCTCTTGAGTAGACCTGCGTGGAGGCGGCCGTTTGGTGGACTGCACCGTCCTAAGATATGACCACTAATGGGTGGTCTCATTGATAACACGAAACTCTTGACATGACCATGCTACAGTCCAAGAAAAGCGTCCGCCTCCAAGCAACAGGCCTTTACCATTCGTCACCTGCCAAGATGTACTCTGCTTTCCCAGAAACTAGTCTATAATACACACGTGTGCCCGCAGAGGGCCCGTTGGGGTGCTGGCAGGGTTAAACTATTAGGTCATAACACAAAATAAATACCAAATTAAATCATGAAGTGGTGCAGACATAGAAAAAGGCAGCTTAAGTGAAAAGAAAGGAAAATAAAATGAATTACGCATCAAATACTAAAAAAAGCTGCTCCATCTCCAGAAGCCTCCGCCATGATGGGTTCTCCTCTAGAAGACCATACAACCGAGGCTCCGGAGATATCCATGGTGAGTTACACATCTAGAAGGGGAGTTTATGATCATCTCGTACATGTACACACACACAAAAAAAAAAATTAAAAATACTAGAATTTCATGTCAACTCTTTGGGGACAGAGGATGCGGGAAACGACACGGCCCCTCTGTTCTCAAAAGGTTTATATCTCGTCGTAACGAATAGAAGCGAGGGAGCCGTCCAGTAGAGTTAAAACCATTACTCTGAAGAAAAGTCATAGTAAAAGTACAGGTTGAGATCTAAGATACAGGAGCCCCCCCCATGTCATCGGGGGTGTATGGGGAACGTGAGAGCATCTTGTAGGCAGTAAGTTCGTTGGTGTCGAGCCTGAGGTTGTCACAGGCCGCACGCTCTTCTTCCCCGTTGCTTGTAGTGCTGTGGACTGTTCACCACCTGGACAGTTTTTTCCCAGCCGGGAACTATTTTTTTTTTTTTTGTATTTTATTATTTATATTGTTGGAGGCACCATTACCCTCCGAGGTACTGAGAACTGAATGCAGGTCTTTAGAAGAATAAAAAGCCTGTAAGAAGAAGAATCATGGACCTGAGCTTATTCTTTATTTGACGTTTGTCCGTTTGCATGAACCTAAATTATTCTTTTTTTTTGTCTTTTTTTCGCTTCCAGCTTTCGGAAGGGTTTGCGTTGGAGAGTTCACAGATTTCAGGTTGTCAAGGTTTTCCTCAAATTTTTTTATTTTTACTCTTTTTAAAACTTCTCAAATTTTGCTCGTGTTAATAGTGCTGGTATTTCAAAATAAAATGTGACCTTATGGCAGTTGGAAATAATCCATGATTGGTGGGATCAAGAGTTCAGTCCTGGTAGGAATGGTAAGCTGGTCCTGTCACCGGAGACTCTGCGGACAGTAGAAAGCAAATCTTCGCAAGAAATCCGAACAAGCTTTTATTTTCTTTTATGTATATTTTCCTTGTGCTTTAGGAATGGGTGACAGCTTTTTAGGTAACTGCAGAGTGTGGTTAGGAACAGAACTGCTGGTCTTCTTTCCTTGGAGGGTGGCATCCCTGGCATGCCCCCTTTACTGAAATGGTGGCGAGAGAGGCAAGGGAGAAAGGGATGAGCCTGCAGCTCCCTGACTAGCTCTCGTTTCCCTTTATTCTAAGCCCGTTACCCCCCTTGCACCTTCTGGGTAGAAGTCACTGCTCACTGTGTCATGGCGACGGGTCTGCTTCTAGAACCTGTCTATCGGACGCCACCGGGAGGAGAACACGCGGGAAGTCTAGGTTTGCCTATCCAAGTGACTTGTAATATAAGACCTAGCACCATCTAAAAAACGTAATACATATATATATGGGGTGGGGTACTCCTACTGCCTGCCAGCTGGTGCGTAAAACATAACAATCCACAAAAGCGAACCGGTCGGCGGCCATCGTCCGGCGCTTGCTGGGGACGGTGACCGCAGACTAGCTATACAGGCTGACTGATGCCAGTGCCCACATGGTAAATGTAAGGGGAGGGGGCGCTGGTACGTACATTACTTCTAGAGACGGGGAGCACTGCTCTAAAGCCAAACGGGATTTAACCTCTTGGGTCGGGAAGCATCACACGAACGGCAGAATGTTGCGGATGGAACATCCCGCGGTTCACGTGTGATGAGAGAATGACATCTGGATCCTGATATATATATATAACCCCAGCTGTGCTACTCTACATCAGGTGCGACAACCTGCTGCTGAACAACAAGTCCCAGCCTGCAGACAACCCAACTGTGGAGTTCTATTTTATTAAGGACTCCTATGGGGGCGATTTAGGAAATGGCTTAAAAGAAGAAAAACAAAACAAAAAAAAACTGGGCCTCATTTAAGGGTGCATTCACACGTAGTGAATTTGCAGCGCTGGGTAAACCTGCACCATTCGATACGGATTTTGTCACCCAATTCAAGGGGCGAAATCCACAGCAAGCAAATCCACTAGGTGTAAACACACCTTAAAACGAAAGGACTGTTGCCCATAGCAACCAAGCAGAGCTCAGCTTTCATTTCTGGCACAGCTGTGGTAAAATGAGAGTAAACAGTTCTGGTTGGTTTTCCTTATCAGTCAGCTTTGATAAATAATGAGGTTCTATGGCCGTTGCCCATAGCAACCAGAGCCGGCCTTTCATTTCTACACTGCTGAGGTAAAACGAAAGCTGTGCCGTGATTGGTTGCTATAGGTAACAGTCACAGCCCAGTTCTCATTCCTCACATCTCTGAGGTAAAACGAAAGCTACGCTCTGATTGGTTGTTATAGGTAGCAATCACAGCTCAGCAGTAAGATGAAAGCTGCGCTGTGATTGGCTGCCATTTCTTATACTGCTGAGGTAAAATAAAAAGCTGCGCTGTGATTGGCTGCTATGGGCAACAAGACCAGTGCTATAAATCTGCCCCCAGTCAGTGGGACTTTATAGTCGCCATAGCAAGTCCCAGAGGAGCTCCACAGCTGGGGGGCATGCTGGGACTTCTAGTCCCACCAGGTCATGTGTTTTCTAACCTCCCCCCTCCCCACCTTTCTCCTCTGCCTTCCTCGGTCTCCTCAGCGTTCAGTCGTCGTCCACATCTTCTGTCTCGCTGTCTTCTCCGCCTCCCCCGGAGCCCAGGCCGCCTCCTCTCTCCCCGGGCCCCCGGCGGTCGTACAGCTTGTCCCGCTGCCGCTCCTGGATCTCCTTCATCTCGTCGGCGTAGCGGCAGAAGGCGCCTCCGAACTTGCTCCAGGCCTTGAGCGGCACGGTGATTGAGTTGCGGTAGCTGGGCTTCACCTCGCTCACCCGCAGGAACACGCCGTACTTGTTGCAGCCCACATCGAAGAAGAAGCGCTTGGAGTCCACGGTGATGGACGTGCCCTCGGGCAGCTCGCCGTAGAGGCCGCCGGACGCGCCCCCGCCTCCTCCGCCGGGGCCCAGCCCCACGCCCAGCTCGTCGTCCTCGCCGCCGTAGTCGTCTATCAGCTTGGCCAGGGCGTCGCGGAACTCGATGAGGCCTTGTGCGGGCAGCGCGATGGTCTGTCCGCTCTGCAGGCCGGCGCCGCCGCCGGCTCCCCCGCTGAAGCCCGGGCCGCGGTTGATGGTCTGGCGGATGCGCAGGAAGCGGCCGCGCTGGTTCTCCTTCAGGTCCAGGTAGTACTTGCGGTTCTCCCGCACCAGGAACTCGCTCTTCAGCGCTCGGCGGGGGCCGCCGGCCCCATCATCTCCGGAGGACTGCGCGATCTGCTCGGGGCTGCTGGGGCCCAGCTGGGCGTAGTGCTCGATGAAGTCGCCCAGGTAGTCGCGAAACTCTGCGGCCACCGCCATGGAGAGGGTGAGGCGGCTCTTGGAGCCCCCGGCGCCGACCTCTGCGATCTTGATGAAGCGGCCCTTGGCGTTCTGCTTGACGTCCAGGTAGAAGCGTTTGTTCTGGATGTCCAGCCGCTTAGAGGCCAGCTCCTGCGTCTCCTGCTCGCGGGACATGTGCTGCTGGAAGCCGCCGGGGCCACCCCCTCCGCCGCCGCTGCTGCCCCCTCTCTCGCTCCCGCTATCCCCGTCCGCCATCTTCTTCTCCTCCTTCGCGCTCACAGAAGCCTTCTGCAACTGCCTCCTCTCGGCTTCCGTCAGTCCCTTACCCCGGGACTCCCTCCTCCACCGCCGCCTCCTCCTTCTTCCCGCGGGCTGCCCGCCTTACTGTCAACCCGCTCTCGGCCGCTCCTCACCCTCCTCCGCTCTGCTCACCCTCTTCTTCCCTCTCGTTCTCTCTGCCTCAGCCCAACCTTCTCCTCCTCTTCCTGCGTGTGCGTCCTGCGCAGCTACGACTACTGCGGGGGCCTGCGATGAAGCCGGCGGCGCCATCTTGACTAAGGGCATGACATCTTCCCTTTTGGTACTGATAGGCCTAGCAGTGGTGCTATATAAAATAGCTGCTGCCCGTAGTAAGCAATCAGATCACGTCTTATATCGTGCAACATGTCTTCGAAAAATGAAAGCTGAAAGGTCATTAGTTGCTATGGGTAGCACTGATATAATGCAGCTGGTGATGCTGCTGCCTATACTAGCCAACCAGATCACGTCTTTTATATCGTACAGTATGCAGTGCAGAAATTAAACCTGAACTCTCATTGGTTGCTATGGGTAACACTGATGTGATGCAGCCGCCTATACTATCCAATCAGATCACATCTTATCGTTGTGGCATACAGTGGAGAAATGAAAGCTGGACTCTCATTGGTTGCTATGAGTAACACTGATGTAATGAAGCTGATGATGATGCCACCTATACTATCCAATCAGATCGTGTCTTATATTGTACTGCATTGTACGGAAATGAAAGCATTGGGTAACAGTAATGGGATTCCACTAATGGTTGCTATGAGTAACACTGCAGTTGGTGATGCTGCCGCCTATACTATCTAATCAAATCACGTCTTATAGCATGCAGAGCAGAGATGAAAGCTGGACTCTCATTGGTTGCTATTGTTAATGCTTTGTGTGTCCTAGTCTTTAGGCCTGAGCATCATAGTCTAAAAAGAAAATGCCAGTTATCCGTTTACCGTATTTAATTTTAGGGCATATGTACATGTAATAATCTTTATATAGCGCCAACATATTCCGCAGCGCTTACAAAACAGGGGAGAACAGATACAAGAAACAAAGATACAAAAACCTGTAGTAATCAATTGATGAAAACAACAGGGGTGCGGGTCCTGCTCCAACGAGCTTACAGACTACAAGTAATGGGGTGATACAGAGGGTAAAGGGGCTGGAGGTGTGCACTGTATGGCGAGGTGGAGAGTGAGAGGTGATATACACACAGACAATGGTCAGACATAAGTTGTACGGTGGCTGAATCGCTGTGACTGCAGGGGACGGTTGATAGCGGTTAGCAGGATTGCAGTCAGTAGGTCGGGGAGCATGTTATCAGGCGGAGTACAGAGGGGTTTGGTTTAGGGGATATGGTATGCCTCCCTGAAGAGGTGTGTTTTTAGGGCACGCCTGAAGTTTAGTGTGTTGGGTTGCCCAGATAGTTTGGGGTAGCACGTTTGAGAGAACTGGTGCTGCTCTGGAGAAGTCTTGGAGGTGGGAATGAGTGGTTCAAATTAAAGGGGCACTCTGATTTCATTAGCGGATCGGAGGGTCCGGGCTGGGAGGTGAATTGAGATGAAGTATCAAAACGGACCCCAATGAAAGAATAGCTGTTTAAGGAGACCGTTATAGAAGTGGGAAGTCAACCCATATATATGAAACATTCGATGGAACTCCAAAATGCAGTTGATTAGAAAATCGCTCTAAAAGCCTCTTGAACAGATAGTTATTGTTCACTTTGGCAGCGATAGGAAAAAGGAGGTTAACACAAGGGGCACCAGTCATCTTAACAAACAAATTGATCTTTACAATCTGGTATATATCCAGATGTTCTAAAAAGTCCTTGCTTTTGATAGGATTTTTCATATAACTAAGGACTATTTGTCTAATCAGTTGATTATCGGACTGAGATATGCACCGTTATGTTCTGGAGCAGGATGAATTAATCGGCAATATTGTCCCAGCAAGCCATCTCCTGCTGACAGACTAGTTATCTTGGCCCTTGACGTTGGCCTTAGATAACACTGTATACCTTGGCCCTAGTTGTCATCATCATTCGTGGGCCATTTCAATAGGTGTATCGCGGTGCATATCAGAATATTTTATGCACTTCCATGCTTTGTCTCTTATGAGGCCTTCATCTTTTTTATATAAAATTACTAGTGAATTAAGATGAGGGAGGCAATGTAGGGCGGCGCGATGCTGTGGAGGGCTTTATGGATGGAGGTAATGAGTTTGAATTGAATTCTGTACTGGATGGGCAGCCAATGCAGTGACCGGCACAGGGCAGAGGTGTCTGAGTAGCGGATGAACAGGAAAAGGAGCCTGGCTGCCGCATTCAGGATGGATTGGAGGGGGGAGAGTTTGGCGTGGGGGAGGCCGATCAGCGAGTTACAGTAATTAAGCCGAGAGTGGATGAGGGCAACAGTGAGCGTTTTTTGTGTGTCTACGGTGAGAAAAGAGCGGATTCTTGCGATGTTCTTGAGGTGCAGCTGACATGTATGGGTGAGAGATTGGATGTAGGGAGTAAAGGAGAGATTGGAGTTGAAAATAACCCCAAGGCAGCGGGCATGCTGTCTGAGAGTTATGGTGGTGCCACACACTGAGATGGAGATGTCAGGATGAGGGCGGTTACTAGAGGGCAGAAACACCAGTAGGTCAGTTTTTCAGAGGTTCAGTTTTAGGTAGAGAGAGGACATGGTGTTAGAGACAGCAGACAGTCGGTGGTGTTCTGGTGGAATGTTGCTGTGATGTCATGGGAAGAGGTGTATAGTTGTGTATAGTCAGCATAGAGATGGTACTGAAAGCCAAATCTTCTGATGGTCTGTCCAATGGGGGCTGTGTAGATGGAGAAGAGGAGGGGGCCGAGGAGCAAGCCCTGGGGGACCCCAACAGCATAGGGAAGAGGAGAGGAGGTAAAGCCAGCAAAGCAGACACTGAAGGAGCGGTTGGATAGGTAGGAGGAGAACCAGGAGAGAACAGTGTGCTTTAGGCCAATGAAGTGAAGGAGGAAGAGTTTGTGGTCAACAGTGTCAAATGCAGCAGGGAAAACGAGGATTAGTAGGGAGTAGTCGCCCCTCGATTTAGCCGTCAGGAGGTCGTTTGACACTTTAGTCAGGGTGGTTTCTGTCCAGTGTAGAGGGTCAAGAAGAGAGTGCTTTGATAGATAGCTTATAAGGCAAGAGTAAACCAGGCGTTATAATAGTTTGGAGATGAAGGGGAGGTTGGAGATGGGTCGGTAGTTAGCAGCATCGATCGAGTCAAGAGTCAGTTTCTTTAGCAGTGGGGATATGATAGCGTGTTTGAATGAGGAGGGGAAGATGTCAGATAGAGGTTGAATATAGTTGTGAGATGGGAGACCACCGGGGAGAGGGACCGAAGAAGGCATGAGGGGAGGGGGTTGCTAGGGCAGGTGGTGGGGCGAGCAGAGGAAAGCAATCTGGAGACTTCTTATTCTGTCGTTGGTCTGAGTACAGGCAGTGAGCAGGAGTTAGACTAGGGTCAGGGCTAGTCTGGGGTTGGGAAGTTATATCCTGACGGACGTCGTCGATTTTCTTTTTGAAGTAAGCAGCCAGCTCTTCAGCACTGAGATCCGTCACTGGGGGCTGCGGTTTAGGGCTGAGAAGGTAGTGGATGACTGCTACTTGCATGGACAGCGGACAGAAAAGCTGTAGCATATGTACCTCAAATGATGGGAAAGTGAGGGTACAGGGAGGATGACCTGGTAGGTACATTTCGGGGAGAGAAGAGCACCTACTCCACCACCACGGCTGTCATCTGCTCTCAGGGTATGGGAGGACTGCAGGCCCGTTGTAAGACAGTGCAGCAGGGGAGGCCGTGTCAGACTGCTGTATCCATGTTTCTGTGAGAGCTAGCAGGTTTAGGGATTTAGTAGTGAAAAGGTCATGGATGGTGGGGAGTTTGTTGCATGCTGACTGGCAGTTCCAGAGCGCGCAATAAAAGGAGTCGGCGGACGTTATGCATGGACTAGTAGTTGGGCTTGAGGGGTGTCTAAGTGAGGCAGGTAGGGGGTAATAGTTAGCAGCAGTGGAGAGTTATTCCCCCGCTGCTAGTAGCAGCAGGGTAGCGAAGGTGAGCAGGTGGTTTGGAGATTAATAAACCAAGGCAAATTTAGGAAGCCCCAGCGATGCTTTTTCCATGGATACGTTGGGAAGAGTCGGGTGGGGCTCTGGAGTCACATCCAACACAACTCAATTATCAAAGATTTTTAAGGGTCTTTTTAGGCTGCCTGCAGACGGGCGGAAATTCCGCGGCGGGATTCCCCGCAGAATTTCCGCCCGTACACGCCTGCATAGGATTGCATTACAATACGCAATCCTATGCAGACGGCTGCGGTTTCTCTGCGCAACATCACGCGCAGCAAACAAACCGCGGCACGCTCTATTCCGCACAGAAACGTCACTCACTGGCCGCCGGCTCCGCTCTGCGCATGCGCTGGCTGCCCGGCAGCCGGCACATGAAAGAGCCAGAGCTACGGGAGCGGGTGAGTTCCGCGCTGCTCTCTCCAGGGGCTCGGGTCCTGCTGCGAGAATTCTCGCAACCGGATCCGACCCGGCAGTCTGCAAGGCGGCCTTACACAGAATAATTATCATTCCAAAAATTGTTGGATTGTGCAAAACTAAATGATAACCTTTAAGTGTAAACACGGCCGACGATTGGAAAACAAACGACAATTCATCTGCTTACCGTTCATTTTATCATTCAAGGACGCGCCCTCTCCCCGCTCCTTGTCTATAGCCATCAATGGGAGGAGGCGGGGCGGACCGGTGCCAATTGCACAGAACGAGCGGGGAGGAAGAGAGGTGAGCCTGCGCGGGGAAATGGGAGATGGCCTGGTGAGGTCCGCGCATTTGCACCGGCCTCACCAGGCTATATGAACGGGCGCACTAACGTTTGATTTGTGCGCCTGTTCACCAGTTTTTTCACCCCCAACGTAGCGTATATCGGCCGCCCTGAAAACGGCCGGCCGATATGCGCTCGTGTGAAAGAAGAATCAGTCAGTAAAAAATATGAACTGATTGCAGACCTGCGTGAATGGGCACTTAGGGTGGTGTCATATACAGTGTATTTTGGAAACGCAATGCTTCTTTTATATCGTTTTTTTCTTCATCCAGGTGTTAAATTCAAGTCTGTAGAGAAGATTAAAGGGTTTTCTTCCAGGACTAAAACATTAATGAATTCTCAGAGGTCAGGAACGAGCTAATTCAGAACACTGGAGAGGAACTACAGGTAAACGCATCACACAGTAGCAAGATGAGGTCATCTAGGGTCACATACCAAATAACGAAAGAGAGGGTTAATCCACAAGTAAGGTAAAGGGTCAGCCGGGTCATGTATCCGGAAAGCAATCCACATAATCGCATCAGAGTTCACTGAGAAGAGAAAATAACAGGCAAGAAGGTGCTGGGAAAGCTGGGTTAAATAGCCTGGATTAGCTCATTTGCAACTGCTACATGACCTGTGAGTGCAGAACTGGAGCAGAGTTAACCCATGGTAAACTACAACTTCTCTGTGTGGTCACATGGTAATGTCAAGACTGCGGTAATAGAACAGCAGAGCTAAATAGGTCACCAGGATGAGATGACTATAGAGTCACACGTGCAGCCAGAACGGCGGCTGCTGGTGTGAAGTAAGTTTGTAGGGACATCCCTGTAGTTTCTACTGGTACTATTTTGGAATATATATGATTTATGACCAAAAAAAGCGCAATTCTGGCGTTGCTTATTTTTATTTTTTTCTGACGACGTTCACCATGCGAAGTAAATAATGTTTTACTTTGATAGATCAGACTTTTACGGACGCAGCGATGCCAAATATGTATTTTTATTTTATTATTTAGATTCTTTTATTACTGATATGGCAAAAAGGTTTTTGTTTTTTTTAACTTTTAGGCCTCGTTCAGACTAGCGTGCATTTGCGCCCATGTATGTGCGCACAAATCTGTGCGTCCATGGACGTGCCAAAACACAGGTGAATGCAGGTCCATGCCTATTTTCTTCAATGGGGCCGCCGCTGCTGCCGGCTACCCCTGCAGTGATTTTCAAGGATGGGCTTTAAATATAAGCCCTTCCCTGAAAATCATTCCTTGCATGTGTAAAAAATAAATTATATATATATATTCACCTCTCCGCCGCTGTCGGGGTTCAGGCACGTGTAGTGAAGTTCTTTCAGCAAGCGGGGATTTAAAATCTCTGCCTGCTGGAAGGGCTGTATTAGATTGGCTGAACGCTCAGCCAATAACAGGCAGAGCTCAGCCACTCATTGAATGACAGCTGAGTGCTGCCTGTGCTTGGTCACAGTGCTCAGCCAATCACAGGCAGCGTTTGGCCATTCATTGAATTCATGAGCCCCGACAGTGGCGGAGAGGTGAGTATATATTTTTAACATTTTTTTACACCAGGCAGGGGTGATTTTAAGGAAAAAGGGCTTATATATAAAGCCCTTCCCCGAAAATCACTGCAGGGGTTGCCTGCATCCCATTATTTTCATTGGGGTTCGCTGGCAGCAGTGGCAGCCCCATTTAAAGCAATGGGAGAACATCGCGATTCTCTGCCGCAGCTGTGACAGCTGTGGCAGGGGATTCTTTACTCCCCGCGGGATTCTTTACTCCCTACTGTGATAGTGCTGTCACAGTGTTGAGTGACAAGGGGACTCCCCGCAGGGAATATTGACGCGCAGCACAGACCTATGTGTTCATGCATGCCATATGTTTTGCAGGTATGCGCGTTTGCACGCCTGTCAAACACGGACATGTGAACACAGCATAGGGAACCAATGGTTCTAATAGAAGCGTGGTTATGTGCCACGATTGTACATACATAAACACACTTGTCTGTATGAGGCCTTATTTTTAAACTTCTTTTTACATTTCTTTTTTAGTCCCCAGGGGAGACAAGAACTTGCGATGCTTTGAACGCTCCTGCAGTATGATGTGATGCCATGGCATTACATTATACTGCGATCTGACAGACATTCTATCATGCCACGCCACAGGCATGGCTTGATGGGCACTCTGCAGTGGCAGCTCTGGGGTCTTACAGAAGGCCCCTGGCTGCCATGACAACCACAATGCAGCCCGCTATTTCATTGCGGGGGCCTGTACGGGACCACCGAACATCCGCCGGGGCATTTAAATGCTGCTGTCAAAATTGACGGGCATAACCCTTGTTTGTGGACATAACCCTAATACCAACTCTGGATATGGAGCTGGACCAAAATTAATATCCTTAGTATCACCACAAAAAAATTGCTACTGAGGACTGTCATGTTGGTGAGGTCTGGAGAAGGAGAAAGAGTAGACAGTTTCCTACTGCTTCCTTTCTAGAAGTGATTTTGCTTTTGCCTCATGAGACGTTCTTGTCACAAGGTGTCGCCGCTGCTCACTTGCGCCTGGGGTTGCGGATCTGATTCTGCCAACTGTCATTTGCTGCACACCACTTTGCTTTTGCACACTTCCACATCCTTTTTTAAAGGAATAGCGCGCTCTCTAATCGCGTCCCCCACCAGTCACCAGACTTGCCCCTGCTATATGAGGCATTCTGCCCTCATGGAGGATGACTAAGCAGTTGTGTGTATTGCTGGTTCTGACCCTTGCCTGTTTATTGATCATGGTGATTTCTGTGCTCCCTGACCTTTGCTCTATATTCTGGACTCTGGTATTGCTTGCTGTCTGCACTGACCTTCAGCTTGGACCTCATTAATGCACCTGTGCTGCCAGTCCTGACTTCAGCCTGTTTTTCTTCTCTGCTCCTGTTCACACCTACAGGGGCCACGCCTCGACCCAGTCCAGTGTCAGCAGCCACATTACTGGGACTATTTGTGTGCAATGGCTTGGGGGAAGTCAATATCCCATTTGGAGGGGCCAACCTATGCACATGTATCTCGTACAGCGGCACACGGAGTCCCTATATCTCGGTGTGATATTGTATGGTGGAAGGTCTCAAGAACAAAACGTCTCAGGAAAGATATAAATAATTTAATTTGTATAGCCTGGAGGAAAGAAGGGAGAGGGGGAACGTGATGGAAATCTTTATATATGTTACAGGAGGAAAGCAGAAGAGGGGGACATGATGGAAACCTTTATATATGTTACAGGAGGAGAGAAGGGAAAGGGGTGGACATGATGGAAACCTTTATATATGTTACAGGAGGAAAGCAGAAGAGGGGGACATGATGGAAACCTTTATATATGTTACAGGAGGAAAGCAGAAGAGGAGGACACAATGAAAACCTTTTATATATTATAGGAGGAGAGAAGAGAGAGGGGGGACATGATGGAAGCCTTTATATATGTTACAGGAGGAGAGAAGGGAGAGGGGGGACATGATGGAAGCCTTTATATATGTTACAGGAGGAGAGACAGGAGAGGGGGGACATAATGGAAACCTTTATATATGTTACAGGAGGAGAGAAGGGAAAGGAGGGCATGATGGAAATTTTTATATATGTTAGAGGAGGGGAGAAGGGAGAGCAGGAACATGATGGAAATCTTTATATATGTTACAAGAGGAGAGAAGGGAGAGGGGGACATGATGGGAAACATTATATATGTTACAGGAGGAGAGAAGGGAGATGAGGACATGATGGAAACCTTTATATATGTTACAGGAGGAAAGAAGGGAGGGAAGGGACATGATGGAAGCCTTTATATATGTTACAGGAGGAAAGCAGAGAGGGGGACATGATGGAAACCTTTATATATGTTACAGGAGGAGAGAAGGGAGAGGGGGACATGATGGAAACCTTTATATATGTTACAGGAGGAGAGAAGAAAGGAGGGACATGATGGAAACCTTTATATATGTTACAGGAGGAAAGCAGAGAGGGGGACATGATGGAAACCTTTATATATGTTACAAGAGAAGAGAAGGGAGAGGGGGGGACATGATGGAAACCTTTATATATGTTACAGGAGGAGAGAAGGGAGAGGGGGACATGATGGAAACCTTTATATATATATGTTACAGGAGGAAAGCAGAAGAGGAGGACACGATGAAAACCTTTATATATTATAGGAGGAGAGAAGGGAGAGGGGGGACATGATGGAAGCCTTTATATATGTTACAGGAGGAGAGACAGGAGAGGGGGACATGATGGAAACCTTTATATATGTTACAGGAGGAGAGAAGGGAAAGGGGGACATGATGGAAACCTTTATATATGTTACAGGAGGAGAGAAGGGAGAGGAGGACATGATGGAAACCTTTATATATGTTACAGGAGGAGATAAGGGAGAGGGATATGATGGAAACCTTTATATATGTTACAGGAGGAAAGAAGGGAGAGAAGGGACATGATGGAAGCCTTTATATATGTTACAGGAGGAGAGAAGGGAGAGGAGGACATGAGGGAAACCTTTATATATGTTACAGGAGGAGAGAAGGGAGAGGGAGACATGATGGAAACCTTTATATATGTTACAGGAGGAAAGAAGGGAGAGAAGGGACATGATGGAAGCCTTTATATATGTTACAGGAGGAAAGCAGAGAGGGGGACATGATGGAAACCTTTATATATGTTACAGGAGGAGAGAAGGGAGAGGGGGGGACATGATGGAAACCTTTATATATGTTACAGGAGGAGAGAAGGGAGAGGGGGACATGATGGGGAACTTTATATATGTTACAGGAGGAGAGAAGGGAGAGGGGGGGACATGATGGAAACCTTTATATATGTTACAGGAGGAGAGAAGAGAGAGGAGGACATGATGGGGAACTTTATATATGTTACAGGAGGAGAGAAGGGAGAGGGGGGGACATGATGGAAACCTTTATATATGTTACAGGAGGAGAGAAGGGAGAGGGGGACATGATGGAAACCCTTATATATGTTGCAGGAGGAGAGAAGGGAGAGGGTGGACATGATGGAAACCGTTTTATGGGTATGTTCACAATGCAGTAGAAATGCTGTAGAATATCCGCAGAGGAAAATTCTGTGGCAAATTTCACAGCATTTCCGCTTCCAAAACAATTGGTGCAGATTTTGACTCAAAATTTACTGCGTATCTGCAGCTGATTTCAGCAGATACGGCGCTCCCCTCACTTTGCGATGTTTTTGTTTTCAGGGCACCGCGGTGGCCCCTAGTGAGCGCCCAACCGCTGATCAAGTGATGTGGAAGTGACACTTTTTTGCAAGTTGAGGAGAGCACTGTATCTGCTTAAATCAGCTGCAGATTTTGACTTTCTGTATTTCTGCCCCATATGAACGTACCCTAAATGTTACAGGAAGAAAGAAGGGAGAGGTGAGACGTGAGCAAAACCTTTATATTTGTTACAGGTAAAAATAAGGTTCAGGAAGTAAGTGTTTTTATTAAGAAGCTCAACACTACAACACGGCGGCACAATCTGAGATCAGTTGGGGGAAGATCAGAAGTAATGTCAGAAAATATTTTACTGAAACGGCAGTAGATGTTTGAAACAAACGTCCAGCAGATGTGGTTGGAAAATCAACAGTAAATGAATTCAAGCCTGGGATAAGCATCTATCTATCCTAGGAGAGAAATAAAAAAGGACATAATATAATGGCAGACTAGATGGCCTAGGATGGGGGGATTTCTCTTCAACTTTCTTTTACAGTTTCTATATTGTATTTTCTGTATTGCCGTAGTGCAATGCAAGGAATGGCGAAGATATGGAAGAGCAACGACCTCA